>NC_081297.1:111594739-112912864 GCF_030435805.1 Mustela lutreola
AACAATTGACCAAGTCCCGCTTGGTGACCTCAGATCTTTAGGTGTCTGAAGACTATTGTTCATAAAAGAATCTCTTCTTCTTGTGACCTCCTTCCATTCTAGAGGCCCAATAGAATCCCATAGAGTCCCATGCTCAAAAACAATGTAGGTCCTTAGAGTCTCTTGTATATAACAAGATATATGCAGCCATTGTGCTGAGAAGCACGAACGGAAATACGTTCATATTTCCACAGCTCCTGCTTTATAGAGGTGCTCGGAAAGGCAGACGAGGCTGAAACTTTCTGCTGGAAATCTATTAGTTTCACAAATTAGAACCAACAAGGTGAATGAGAATGTAAACTTAGACTGCTTCATGAAAACAAGCCTCGTTTAGCAAGGCTGCTTGGAGAGTCCAGCCTTTTAAAGGTCACGAAGTCACAGTAAAATGTAATTTTTCTTCATTGGCTCTGTATTAGGCAAAGTGAAGAAAATCTCTTTATATCTGGCTTAGATAATATGGGTATATAGAGTTTCTTTTATAAAACATATCTCTTCATTGAAACTTTTCCTACTAGATGAAAGAGACCTGAGAAACAAATAAAAATGCTATCAAAGCCCTAATTTGAAGGTGCTTGTTATATTCTAATTTAACAAATGGTTTGTTTCATTCTTTCTATGACTTGATCAAAAGCCTATATATCAAAAGTCTGGATTTAAAAAAATCTTGGTTTTGATTATTCTTTTAATCAGGGTTATTGGCTAATTTAGGAAGTGATGATAGGAAAATTTTAATCATTAAGAATGTACATGACTGGGAAGGAAGTAAAATGCAAGATAAACCAAAGTTCAAGCGGAAGATGACTTATCACTTTCTCTTTCAAGAAGCTATTTTGATCTATAATATATTTTCTAATGGAAACTATGTTTATTCATTTACCTTAAAAAATTGAGTACATGCAAGAAGCTATCCACAGAAGGAGATGTGAATCCAACCATAAAGTGACTGAGAGTGCAATAGGGAAATAAGATTTGTATTTAAATAACTGAAATGCAATGTGAAATTATAAGTGCCATATAAAAGGTAAAAGTGATGGTATTGCCAAGGGAAAAAATCTTATGTGCAATTGAATAATCAGGGAAGATTTGGTAAGCAGGTAGCCCGTGAGCTGAACTTGAGGATTTAGACTTGCAGATAAGAAAATGAAGGATTTTTTCAGAGAGTAGGGACAACACAATGATCAAAATAGGAAAGCCGGGGCTATGATAAGCTTCAGGCTGGTAGATTAGTGTGACTGGGGAGGCTTCTGCAGGTCAGTGCCTGGCTTTTTTGTTTCTTCTTGGGGGAACAGACTGACCTTATCTACGATTAAAATTTTACTCATCTGGGGTTTAAACGATGTTGAATATGTTCCCAATCTTTAGTGTTCCCTTCCCCAGACATATGGACAAAACCAACCCAGGCTTTTGATCTGAAGCATGAAAGCGCTGTCCAGACTGGCAGTGAGGCTGAGCTGGGACTAGTTGAAAGTGAGAGAGTCTAGTGGGAGGAGGTAGAGGATCTGGCCATGATGTCTCTGAAAGTCCAGACTATCTTTCTTGCACTGGATTCTATTTGCTCTGTCTAGTATTTTTAGATGTTGGATTTGAACATTATTTGAGGAGAGAAAACTGTATAGCTGCATGGAGGGAGCTTAAATATTTTAAGAAAAGATTGGGACAACTTAAGGAGGGATCGGTAAGTCTGTCATGTTTTTAGCAAAGGGAATGAACATGACCAGATTTCTGAAAAGGAACGGTTTATGATTCATTTGCCTTTCATTCTTCAGTATCTAAGTATAGCCTTGCAAAAACCAGATGCTTAGTAAGAGTTTTCATTTTTAATTGTTAGACATATCAGCAAACAAGATGAAGTGAATAAGGAAAAACTGGTGCCTGAAAAAAGGATTGAAGGTTTGCAAAAAAGTATAAAAGGTTGCAAGAGGCCTAAGGGAGCCTTGACTGTGACAGTGACAGTGAAAATGGGGAGAGGCTATGTGACAGTGGCAATGGGGAGTGGTTATGACTAGTAAATATTTCAAGGAGAGAACTGACAGGAATTGAAAACTCATAGGATATCAGAGTCAACAAAGAGATCAAAAATGATTCTTAGTTTTAAACCTGGAGTTTGTGAATTTGATGGTATTAAAAAAAATTTAAATTAAAATAAAAAGAATGCATACACAAGGAAGACAAGAGAAATTGTGAAGGTGAAAAGTTTACTTTTGAACATGTGTTTAAGGTGACAGAGATATATTTTAGATGTTAAATGATAAGTAGTGGTACAAGCAAGCCTGACTTTTGCATGAGATTAAAAACTACAGATAAATAATAGTAGGGAGGCATCTCAATCAAGGTAATTGAGAAAGGAGAGACTTAATAGAAGGTGAAAGCCTGTAACATATTTTGAGGAATCTTTATTTAGGGGAATTGGAGGAAAATCTGGAAAACTTTTTATAGATATGATGTCAAAAAGCTATTTTATTCAATGACAAAATTAGAAACTAATGAGGTAATAAGAAGCATAAGTTTTTTTTTTTTTTTTTTTTCTTTTTATAAGAGTATTTTATTTTTTTTTTTAATTTTTTATAAACATATATTTTTATCCCCAGGGGTACAGGTCTGTGAATCACCAGGTTTACACACTTCACAGCACTCACCAAATCACATACCCTCCCCAATGTCCATAATCCCACCCCCTTCTCCCAAACCCCCTCCCCCCGGCAACCCTCAGTTTGTTTCGTGAGATTAAGAGTCACTTATGGTTTGTCTCCCTCCCAATCCCATCTTGTTTCATTTATTCTTCTTCTACCCACTTAAGCCTCCATGTTGTATCACCACTTCCTCATATCAGAGAAAGACAACTATCATAAGAAGCATAAGTTTAAAGACTATGCTTGAACTCCTTCTGTGTCAAGGAAAGAGAAATTGAAATTCAAGTTTAATCACCAGAATGCAGGTCCACAAAAGAGCCATGTCTGACTGGCTTAGCACTCTGTTCAGTATCTTGGACTCAGTAGTTGCTCCATAAATATATAAAGATATTTTAATTAAATGGATTAGATAGCTTAAAAGTCCATAATTTATTGTGAAATAATTACCTTTTCTGTTCTTTTTTTTATGATAGTATAATATATGCTTACTATAAAAGTTTCAAACAAAAAAGCAGAAGGCAAATAGGAAATTACTATCAATGATTTATATGTATATTTCAGACATTTTTATATGTAATATATACATATATATCCATAAAAGAATTTGCTCTTTATCCTTCATGGCATATTATGTAAAGTTTATCATATTAGCATATATACATTGATCTTACTGTTTTGTTTTTTTAAATATTTTATTTATTTATTTGTTAGAGAGAGAGCGCCCGAGCACAGGCAGACAGAGTGGTAGGCAGAGGCAGAGGGAGAGGGAGAAGCAGGCTCCCTGCCGAGCAGGAGCCCGATGTGGGACTCAATCCCAGAATGCTGGGATCATGACCTGAGCCGAAGGCAGCTGCTTAACCAACTGAGCCACCCAGGTGTCCCGATCTTACTGTTTTTAATAGCTAAGTATAATGTTCCACAATATGATGTATAATGATTATTTTTGCCATACCACTACTAACAGGCACATAAGTAATATGCATTTCCCCCATATTTAGCAATGATGATGCGTTGCATTTTCTTATATAAATATCTTTGTGCACAGTTGTGAATAATTTTGTAAGATGGATTCCTTTTAGTCAAAGAGTGTATTAATTTCTCATTTGTTAGTTATTGCCAAATTTCCTTCAACAGGGAGCATCAATATAACCTCTTTACAAATATATGAAAGTAAATATATAAAGCAACTCAACCACAACTGGTTTGCTCTTTGCTGTTTCGACAATAAGGATCTAAGTCCCCAAACATACCTTTTACCTTAAATATTTAAAACAATATTTCCTTGTGAAATCCATAGCCATGAACAAGTATTTCCTATAATGGAAATACGCCAGACTGTTTTTCTCCTTTGGTCCCCATCTCATGATTCCACTAAATGTACATGTTCATTGGAAGAGTTGGGCTGATTGCAATTGAGTTGTGTAGTGCAGGTGTGGTAACTCTAATAGGAAAAATAAACCCACATTTGTCCAGGGGATTGTCAGGTAATAAAAGTATGTGAGATTGTCAAGTTTGACATAATTAGCGTTGTAAATAGGAAGGATCGTATATCTAATATATCAGAGATAGTCTAATTTACCTTAATAATTTAATAGTATGGTAATTTCATATCAAAACCCAAATTTAATGCTATTTAAATATGTATTATTAAAATATGCACATCAAGAAAAGCATATCTGTGGGGTAGATTTTACGAAGCATGATGCTAGTTTTGGCTCAGTTCCTAGTGGTGTTGCTTAGGGCCCACACTGGGCCTGACTGGATGATTCACACCCAATCCAATGTCTTGGCCACTAGAGAGAAGGGAGGTTCCATGGAACTGACATGTCTGCAGAAGGGTAATGGGATCTTCTCTGCAAACCTAGTACTTGTCCTCCGTATCACAGATCTCTAAAACAGCTTTATTACCAAAGAATATGTTTATTGCTCTACTTAAATAAATTTTGTAACCTCTCTGTAAGTTATTGGCACAATTTTATAGATCAGAAAGTGAAGAGGCCAGATAAGTATTTGGATCCAAGTATACATGCAAATAAAGGGCACCCTAGACCTCCAACTTATATTTAACTGTAGATCTAGTACTCTTGCTAAGATATTACACTTATTCCTATAAGTACCTGAACTGATTCCTAGAGTGAAATTCTCTGGGGAAATCCCAGACCATACCTCAGGCTCCTCTGTATTGTGTGTTTAGGCATCAAGACATTCAAAGGGCCTAAGTGGCTCAGGGCCTTCACTATGGGACACATACAGCTGACACAGAACCTTTCAGGGTAATTTGTTGCCTCAGGATGAGCCCTGGAGCGTTATGTAATGCTACCAACCAAGAAAAATGAGCTACATATAGTAAGGACTCAACATTTAAACTGTGTCTTCCTGTGGAAAGTGACAAATAACAACCCAAGTTACTAGGAACACAAAAGTGATGGTGTCTATCTGAGAATGTCACAGTCTTTTGAAAGGGCAGTTTTAGAATTATGTAGATGTTACTAGAGATTGGCACTTTTCATGGGTATAAAAAATTGAATAAATTATAAGTAGCTCAGTCAAGATGACCAAAACTTAAATTCAATGGTATAAAAAGCATGGAAATAACTTTAAACATATGTCTAACCTATTATTTATATCCTCTCAACAACTGTGCCACTTCTGTTTATCCCAGCTTTACAAGTAATTTTAAACCTTGGGTTCCCCACAATGTCTATAAAATCAGCATTGTTTCATATAGATAGTCTCATGTTGCTCTCATCCTCCTCTCCATCCACATGTACTTTAGACCTTCCCATTTCACCAAAATCAGAGAAAGCAGAGTCAGGAAGGTCTGGAGGAAGGGTAGGTTGTGAGGACTGGAAAGGTCCTGCCTTCAGCCTTTGGAGGAAGAGAAGGAATGAACTGAGAGGCAGGCTCAGTGTTCACCTGCACTACCTGTGTGAATCTGGGCTCATCACTCTGGGGAGTTGCTGATGAAGGGGGATATTCATGGGGAACAATCTGAAGAATTTGGTTTACTTTCCCAGCTTTTATGAATATTTTGTTCCTTAAAAAGTCTGGAGATTTAAGTTTCTGCTCAGATTCCAGGGTGCAGGAATATCTCTAATGAAGGAAGGCTTAGGGCAGGTAACTCCCCCCATCATATTTCTGGGAGTAACAAAAGGAAGGGTAAGGATTACACCTTGGTTTTATTTTAGGAAATATTCTTTTTCCTAGGATATAATTAAGGTCTGCACCTGACATAAATTTAAAAAGTAAAATCAAAATTCATTTTGTTTGTCTTAGACTTGCTAAGTAATTCTCTTTAGGGCTGACCTCATTTATTTATTTATTTTTAAGATTTTTATTTATTTATTTGACAGGGAGAGAGAGCACAAGTAGGCAGAATGGCAGGCAGAGGGAGAGGGAGAAGAAGGCTCTCTGCTGAGCAGGGAGCCTGATGTGGGGCTCAGTCCCAGGACCCTGGGATTATGACCCAGGCCGAAGGCAGACAGTTAACCAACTGAGCCATCCAGGCACCCCAACCTCATTTATTTTTTATTTTTATTTTTAAAAAATTTTTAAATTTATTTATTTGACAGAGATCACAAGTAGGCAGAGAGGCAGGCAGAGAGAGAAGAGGAAGCAGGCTCCCTGCTGAGCAGAGAGCCTGATGCCGGACTTGATCCCAGGTTCCTGAGATCATGACCTGAGCCGAAGGCAGAGGCTTTAACCCACTGAGCCACCCAGGTGCCCCCAACCTCATTTATTTTTAAACATAATATATACTCCTTTAAAATCTGGCACACAACAGAGGCATATGTAGTCACCATAGGTAACTGCTATGACAAACTATTTCAAAATCTCAATGGTTTTAATACAATAAGATTGTATTCTCTTTCTTGTGTCAGATCCTATGGTAATTAGCTGGGAGAAGAAAGGCTGTGCTCCATACAGTCACTTAGGGACCTGGGCTCTTGTATCTATGGCCATATCATCCTTTGAGGCTTTCAAGTCCTCTGGTAGGCAAATTATATCCAGGCAGCAGGAAAGAGCATGGAGGATCACCTTAGAATTTGTGCCTGAAAATGGTGTACAATGCTTTCACCGGTGGCAAACCACTGGCCACAAAGCCTAATCATGTGACCTCATCTAAAACTTCAAGAACAATTAGAAATACAGTTTTAAAGTATGTCAAGGAGGAAACTAGAACATAGACCTCAGTTTGTGCTAGCCATCTCCACCATATGTAATGATTAATACTTCTCAAAAATCTGTCTCATTACTTTTTACTTTTAACTAGCACTAACAAGGATAAAAAAAAATATTGAAAAAAAAGAAGAAACTACCCCAAAATATACATCTACTTTTTCCATGTCTGTTGTAAAACACCTGCTAGATTCTCTAAATATAAAAAATAATCACTTTTGTAATTTTGTTGTTCATTATATTAATAAAAAGTAAATAAAAATATTTTTAAAGATTTTATTTATTTATTTGACAGAGAAAGACCCAGTGAGAGAGGGCACACAAGCAGGGGGAGTGGGGGAGGGAGAAGCAGGTTTCCCACTGAAGAGGGAGCCTAATGTGGGGCTCCATTCCAGGACCCTGGGATCATGACTTAAGCTGAAGGCAGACACTTAATGACTGAGCCACCCAGGGGGCCCAGTAAAAGTATTTTTAAATAGCTAGGAGAATGGTTATGTAAATTTATCTAGATAGTAATATATTATGCAAGATATTTAGAAAAATATTTAATGAGATGGGGATATTATCCTGATATATTTTTGATAGGTTTATTGAAGTCTAACTGATATATACTACATATATTTAAAGTGGACAGATTGATTAATTTTGATATATGTATGTATACATGAACCCATAACTACAATCAAGGCGACAGGTAAATCCATAGACCTCGGAAATTTTCTCTTGCTCATTTATAATCCTTACCCACTGCTGCCCATCTCCAAGCAACCACTCATCTGCTATCATTGTAGTTCTCATTTTATAAGGCTTTGTATAAATAGAATTATGAAAATGTGTACTCTGCTTTCTTTCACTCAACATAATTTTTCTGAGTTTAATCCATGTCATAGTAGATATCCGTACTTTTTTGTTGTTGCTGAATAGTATTATATGGATATACCACAGCTTATTTATTTACCTATCTATTAATGGACATCTAGGTTGTTTCCAAATCTGGGCTATTACAAATAAAGCTGCTATGAACAGTCAGTACAAGTCCTCACATGGACTTAGGCTTTTTTTCTTGGGGAAATATCTAGAAATGGAAGGGCTGGATAATATTATAGATGTTAGGTAGAACTTTTTAAATGAAAATTGTCAAATGGCTTTTCAAAGTACATAGTTGTAACATTTCATATCCCCCCTAGAAATCTGTGAATTTCCAGTTCATTCACATCCTCACCAACTTTTGGTGTGGTCAGTCTTTTTAGTTTCAGCCATGCTAGTAAGTTTGCAGTGGCATTTCATTGTGGTTTTGATTTACATTTCTATAATGACTAATAATCTTGAGTATCTTTCCATGTTTATATATGCTACCCAAGGGTCTTCTTAGGTGTTATCGCCATTCAAATATCTTGTCTGTATTCCCATGGAGTTTTGAGTGGTGGCCCTTTCCTCTGGACTTTTGGTGGCAAAACTACCCTTTCTAATAAGGACTCTGGACCTTCACCCTCTGGGTCTATGTTGGCAGCAATAGCCTTGAGGGCCTTTGAGTCACCTAAAGAGTTATCCTTTCCTTTTCTCCAAGGACAACACATTTCCACAGCCAAGTAGCAGTTTTGGCCCATTTCCTGCATGTAGAGCCCCAGGATTCTGACAGTCTTCTTCATTTCAGCCCATGTCTGTCCCCCTCCATCCAACCTGGCAGTATTTTTGCTTAAGTGGTTGATTGAATCTTTGAGTCACATGTCCAAACTCTCCAGCCAATATTTGTACAGCCATACGTTGGCCCAGTTACAGAGCCCATTATGTGGATAGGCTGAGAATCTTCCAAATCATTAACTTCCGCTTCCTTCTTGCTTAACAGTTCCTTTTTTACCATATCACTTTTCTTTCACATTGGCTTTCACATTGGCTAAGGAGAAACCAGGCTGCATCTTCAAAATTTGCTCCCAAACTGCTTATTCAAGTGAAAGTCCTGCTTTCCACTCGATGCCGGAAAATAATGCAGCCAAAATTTTTGCCACTTTACAAAATAATATATATATACATACATATATATCTTTTTATGTATTTAAGTATATAGATACATATATAGATAGATATAGATATATAGCAGATAAGTGTCGTTATATTGTCTGAAAACTTCTCTTATTCTTTCCCTTGCTAATACATTTCAAACATTATCCTATTTTGATTCACATATACATGCCTCAACACATACATGTATATAATTCTCTTAATGTTTACATGTTATTTTATAATATGTAGTTTTATATTCTTCATCCATTAAGAGGTCTATGATCTTAGGGCAAGTTACTTAATTTTCCTGTACCCCAGTTTCATTATTTAAAAACACTTGTGCTGATAAAATATCCATCTCATAGGTTGGTTGTAAGAATTGAATTATAACCCTACGAAGCCATTATAACAATATTTGGCAGAGAGTGAGCACTAAATAATTTTTACCTGTTATTATTATTTCCAAGGTTTTATGCCAGTGCTTATGTCTGTGACCAGAAGTCCTGAACAGGAACAATTCCTTTTGGCATTGTTAAGAGTGAGTTCCACATTTATTCTCTCTGCTCTTGTTAAGTCCTCATTCATCTAGCACTTTAGTCACTCAGGAGATTGTAAAATTTACCAGTGACAATGTGGAAAAGCAATCACATTCTGGATTACATGGCTGTCACTTTTCACTATCCTAGCTGTTTCCCTCTTCATCCACTGCCTGCTAGGTCCCCTTCCACATGGCACCTCTGAAACTGACAGCCTCTGACACATTGTCCAGAAACATCTTTCTGTGAAGTAGCTATAGCATGTCTCAGTGGCCCTGATATTCAACCCTGTGAGATGACATATCCTACAAGGTCTCCATCCTCAAAGCAGCAAAAACAAAAACAAAAACAAAAAGTTAAGTTCAAAATGAAATTTTATTTAATTCAGTTACTTTTTTTTTTTTTTTTTTTTTTGTAGAAGAGGAGATAAAGATAGACATAAGATCAAAGAGTGTTAAGATTTGTACAATCCCAGAAGATGGTAAACCATTGCTTTGAAGAGCAGGGTACGGTAAATGTATTCTTATTTAAAATTCATTAATAAAAATTTGATTAGTCATGAAATGTATCCATTTGATTCATTAGTTTTCAAACAAGTAAGTTGTCAGTGAGGCAGGACTCCGTAGTGTGTGAATCCTAATAAAATAATTTATGATCAAGGTGTGAATTTCTTAAAACATCTCCACTTCAATTTCCCTAGTGAGATTCTGTTGGGCAGGCATGAAGAATATATTTGAAGTTGCTTAATTTTTAGTCTTCATGTATCAAACCACACTGGTGTTTGCACATAACTTTTGAGAAAACAAGGAGTCCTCTTCCTTGTATTTGGTATGCTTATACAACTGACACCTATTTTTAAGAATCAAGATGAGATTTTGCTCTATTTTTGAAACCAGCTGCAAGCCAGTTTAAGGTTAGAGATGCAACATGTTCCTTGGCTTTTCGGACAATTTTTTTTTCAGAGAAGTATGCTTTTGAGATGGTGACTGCATGAACACGTCTCCCTTTCCTCCATGGTGGCAGTTAAAAATCATTCGGAGGTTTTAAGCAGAGTTCACTTGATTGTAGGTCAGTACCCGGTGGATAAATCACAAAATTGCTTCAAATAATGTACATGATTTGCTTTTTCCCTGCTGAGGAGAAGCTCTGAACTGAGAGAGCATGAAGTAAGGATTGTTTCCTCACCCCTAAGGTTAATGCCTCTGTCACAGCTGAAGTCCCCATCAAGGAAACACAGAGAAGTAGCTTAAAATGCAACTGTTTTCATCAATCTGCCACAGGCAGAGGAAAACGAATGATTGTGGTTCCTATCTTTGCCAGTGGCAGAGCATTTGTTAAAGTACAAAGATAAGAGAAAAGAAAGGGACAAGAAATCCCTTGGCAGAGAGCATGAATGGAATATGCCACCAAAAGTGCAGAGTCTTTCAAAAATAGTCGCTTGTAATCACTGAGTCCTGTTAGGGTGGCAGAGTGGAATGTTTTGGTGAATGTGTTAGGTGAAAATTCCCTTTTTAGTATTAGGCTGTTGACCCCCTGCTTGGAGAATAATCTTTCTCAAGCACCATTTTCATCATGTCATTCCTAGTCAAGGACCCTTAGGGAAGAGCACTCTGGTGTCTACCATATTAAATCCAGACTCTTCATCCTGGCATCTCCAGTGGCTCTCTCCACCTGATTCCTGCCTCTGTTGTACCAGCAAACAGGACCTCTTCGGTCCATTCAAATACATGGGCTTGCTTTCCTCCAATATATATATATATATATATATATATATATATATATATACATATATATTTCCCCCCCCGCCAGAAACTGGCTTTAAGATTTTGCTCCTCATTCTTTTGCAGTCTTGAATGTTCTCCTTCTTCCCAATACACTTATTCCAAACCCACTCCCGAATCTACTTCCATTCCATGCCTGTTGAATTCTCTAAGATTACCTTTAAATTGGCTTCCCTCAGGAAGTCTTCCCTGACCATATTCCTATTAATTTTGATTCTGTATCCCCCTCAATTCATATTTCACACTATTTTAAAATATATATTCTGTGAATCCCACTTTTGCAAATTTGGTGCTCCAAACTAGAGTCAAAATATAACAATGGTAGCATGTTTAATGTTTGTTTTATAAATGACTCAATCGTCATGCATCATGTTTATCCTTACTAATTATATGTCAGAAACATTGCTAAATTATGAGCCCAGAAATGGACAACAAATTGGTCCAGGTTGAGGGAGTACTTAAATTCTAGTTAATTTAAGACCCGAGTGTTGTGTAAGTGCAGAAATTCAGGTAAATCTTTCTGAAACAAACAAAAACCAGTCTCATCTTAACATATATGTGACTGGATTTGGGATAAACTAGGAATTTCTGGAAAAGAGGAAACAAGATCAAGAATCTCATTAATATAAAGTAATAAAAAAATTGATGGTATGTCAGAATATAAATGTGATTCTTGAAAACCTCAACCTTAACTTTTGCTAGCACAATCATTTTTTTTTTCCTCATGGGCAGGTTTGCTGAATGCAAGTTTATTTTTAAATTTTGAGTCCTTTAAATAGATGCCATGCTAGGGACTACATGTTACAGAATTACTTAGAATTTACCTGGTGGTCTTGAAAGTAAATAAATGTTGTTATCCTCCATGGGTCATAAAATTTAGATATGTAATCAATTACTCAATAACCTTTTCTCATTATCTTCAACCTTTCAGCAACATTCCAGGCTATTAATCACTTCTTTTTCATTAAACTCTCTCTAGCTCCAAGCTACAATATTCCCGGTTCATCTCTTATCTCTTATCTCCCTAGTAATTTAGTATCTTTTTTTTTCATCATTACTTGTGCATATAGGGAATTTCCGTGTTTTACAACGTGCTCATTGCTTTTCTCTCTATATTGTCATCCATGTGTATTCTGTGGAAGAGAGTACTTTTCCCAAATAATCCTCAAAGAAGAGGAAACTGCTTGATGTAATTGATGAGAATTCGAGACAATGATTGGGTCACAGTTACTGTGGGGTGAGGTCACCCCATGTGCAGCTTTCCATTTTGCACTATTCCAACCTCCTCTGCCAGCCTCTACGGGAAGAGGAGCACTGAGCGAGGCCCAGACCTTTGGGGGCAGATGTCATCCTTGCACATTTCTGCCTCTGTCTCCTCTGAGAATGGAAAGGAATGGGTAAGTTCATCTCACATTCACTCTTCAGATCTAGCCGTGTTGCTCCCCAGTGCTTCTGTGACTTTATTATCTTGGTCATTACCTGGATCTCTGCTTTTGCTGTAGTTGGAAGGTCTGTCTTTTCTCTCATTTTTACTATGCTGGTGTAGGACCTGATTCCTAGACCATGTAATGTACAATATAATACCAAAGTACAGCTAATACTGTTATTATATTATTGAGAAACAAACACTTTAGGACAAAAAGAACCCCTCACATTTGAAAATTCAGTTTCAGTATATAGACCTTTTATTTGTATGGATGGATCCACTTCTTTTTATTAATATGGCTTAATCCTTTAATTTTCCCCCCTTTAATTTGTTTTGTCATTTTCAAGCCAACTTCAAAAGTAGTTAAGTCTCAGATGAGCTTCAGATCATAAATATATGAGAATTCAGGCTTACATGTTAGTTTTAGATATTTAAGGTGATAGCCCATTCTAGGAGCTATGTTGCTCAGAGTTCTCCTAAGAAACAGAACAAATGGATGGGTGTGTGTGTGTGTGTGTGTGTTTCATGCAGAGAGAGAGAGAGAGAGACTGAATTTAAAATATTGGCTTAGGTGGAGGAGTCAAGATGGCGGAGAAGTAGCAGGCTGAGACTGCTTCAGCTAGCCGGAGATCAGCTAGATAGCTTATCTAAAGATTGCAAACACCTGCAAATCCATCAGCAGATCGAAGAGAAGAAGAACAGCAATTCTGGAAACAGAAAAACAACCACTTTCTGAAAGGTAGGACCGGCGGAGAAGTGAATCCAAAGCGACGGGAAGATAGACCCCGGGGGGAGGGGCCGGCTCCCGGCAAGCGGCGGAACAACGGAGCACAAAATCAGGACTTTTAAAAGTCTGTTCCGCTGAGGGACATCGCTCCAGAGGCTAAACCGGGGCGAAGCCCACGCGGGGTCAGCGTGGCCTCAGGTCCTGCAGGGTCACAGAAGGATCGGGGGTGTCTGAGTGTCCCAGAGCTTGCGGGTATTGGAACGGGAAAGCCGGCTACAGAGACAGAGCCGACAGTAAGCTCGCAGCTCAATGTTACCTTGAACCGGTCGCAGGCTCGGTGAGCTCGGAGCTTGGCCGGAGGTCAGGCAGACGGGAGTAACTGGGCACTGTTCTCTGAGCGCGCACTGAGGAGTGGGGCCCTGGGCTCTCGGCTACTCCAGGCAGGAGACCAGGAGGCCGCATTTGTAATCCCCGTCCTCCGGAACTCTATGGAAAGCGCTCAGGGAACAAAAGCTCCTGAAAGCAAACCCGAGCGGATTACTCACCCCGCCCCTGCTAAGGGCGGGGCAATTCCGCCTGGGGCAGACACTTGAGAATCACTACACCAGGCCCCTCCCCCAGAAGATCAACAAGAAATCCAGCGGAGACCAAGTTCACCTACCAAGGAGTGCAGTTTCAATACCAAGGAGAGCAGCAGAATTCCAGAGGAGGAGAAAGCAAAGCACGGAACTCAGGGCTTTTTCCCTGTGATTTTTTTTAGTCTTGCGGTTAATTTAATTTTTTTTCTTTTTCATTTTTTGTTTTTTTTCTCGCCTTCTGGTTAAATTTTTTTTTTAACTTTTACCTTTTTCTTTTTTAACGTTTTTTAACTAGTTTATCTAATATATATATTTTTTCTTTTTTATATTTTTCTTATTTGTTTTCTTTTTTTTAAATTCTTTTCTTTTCTTTTTTTTTTTTCTTTCTTCCTTTTTGAACCTCTTTTTATCCTCTTTCTCCCCACTCACGATTTGGGATCTCTTCTAATTTGGTTAAAGCATATTTTCCTGGGGTTGTTGCCACCCTTTTAGTATTTTACTTGCTCCTTCATATACTATTATCTGGACAAAATGACAAGACAGAAAAATTCAACACAAAAAAAAGAACAAGAGGCAGTACCGAAGGCTAGGGACCTAATCAATACAGACATTGGTAATATGTCAGATCTAGAGTTCAGAATGACAATTCTCAAGGTTCTAGCCGGGCTTGAAAAAGGCATGGAAGATATTAGAGAAACCCTCTCAAGAGATATAAAAGCCCTTTCTGGAGAAATAAAAGAACTAAAATCTAACCAAGGTGAAATCAAAAAATCTATTAATGAGGTGCAATCAAAAATGGAGGCTCTCACTGCTAGGATAAATGAGGCATAAGAAAGAATTAGTGATATAGAAGACCAAATGACAGAGAATAAAGAAGCTGAGCAAAAGAGGGACAAACAGCTACTGGACCACGAGGGGAGAATTCGAGAGATAAGTGACAGCATAAGACGAAACAACATTAGAATAATTGGGATTCCAGAAGAAGAAGAAAGAGAGAGGGGAGCAGAAGGTATACTGGAGAAAATTATTGGGGAGAATTTCCCCAATATGGCAAAGGGAACAAGCATCAAAATTCAGGAGGTTCAAGAACGCCCCTCAAAATCAATAAGAATAGGCCCACACCCCGTCACCTAATAGTAAAATTTACAAGTCTCAGTGACAAAGAGAAAAATCCTGAAAGCAGCCCAGGAAAAGAAGTCTATAACATACAATGGTAAAAATATTAGATTGGCAGCGGACTTATCCACAGAGACCTGGCAGGCCAGAAAGAGCTGGCATGATATTTTCAGAGCACTAAACGAGAAAAACATGCAGCCAAGAATACTATATCCAGCTAGGCTATCATTGAAAATAGAAGGAGAGATTAAAAGCTTCCAGGACAAACAAAAACTGAAAGAATTTGCAAGTACCAAACCAGCTCTACAGGAAATCTTGAAAGGGGTCCTCTAAGCAAAGAGAGAGCCTACAAGTGGTAGATCAGAAAGGAACAGATACCATAGACAGTAACAGTCACCTTACAGGCAATACAATGGCACTAAATTCATATCTCTCAATAGTTACCCTGAATGTGAATGGGCTAAATGCCCCTGTCAAAAGACACAGGGTATCAGAATGGATAAAAAAACAAAACCCATCTATATGTTGCCTCCAAGAAACTCATTTTAAGCCCGAAGACACCTCCAGATTTAAAGTGAGGGGGTGGAAAAGAATTTACCATGCTAATGGACATCAGAAGAAAGCAGGAGTGGCAATCCTTATATCATATCAATTAGATTTTAAGCCCAAGACTATAATAAGAGATGAGGAAGGACACTATATCATACTCAAAGGGTCTGTCCAACAAGAAGATCTAACAATTTTAAATATCTATGCCCCCAACGTGGGAGCAGCCAACTATATAAACCAATTAATAACAAAATCAAAGAAACACATCAACAATAATACAATAATAGTAGGGGACTTTAACACTCCCCTCACTGAAAAGGACAGGTCATCCAAGCAAAAGATCAGCAAGGAAATAAAGGCCTTAAACGACACACTGGACCAGATGGACATCACAGATATATTCAGAATATTTCATCCCAAAGCAACAGAATACACATTCTTCTCTAGTGCACATGGAACATTCTCCAGAATAGATCACATCCTCGGTCCTAAATCAGGACTCAACCGGTATCAAAAGATTGGGATCATTCCCTGCATATTTTCAGACCACAATGCTCTAAAACTAGAACTCAACCACAAAAGGAAGTTTGGAAAGAACCCAAATACATGGAGACTAAACAGTATCCTTCTAAAGAATGAATGGGTCAACCGGGAAATTAAAGAAGAATTGAAAAAAATCATGGAAACAAATGATAATGAAAATACAACGGTTCAAAATCTGTGGGACACAACAAAGGCAGTCCTGAGAGGAAAATATATAGCGGTACAAGCCTTTCTCAAGAAACAAGAAAGGTCTCAGGTACACAACCTAACCCTACACCTAAAGGAGCTGGAGAAAGAACAAGAAAGAAACCCTAAGCCCAGCAGGAGAAGAGAAATCATAAAGATCAGAGCAGAAATCAATGAAATAGAAACCAAAAAAACAATAGAACAAATCAACGAAACTAGGAGCTGGTTCTTTGAAAGAATTAATAAAATTGATAAACCCCTGGCCCGACTTATCAAAAAGAAAATAGAAAGGACCCAAATAAATAAAATCATGAATGAAAGAGGAGAGATCACAACTAACACCAAAGAAATACAAACTATTATAAGAACATACTGTGAGCAACTCTACGCCAATAAATTTGACAATCTGGAAGAAATGGATGCATTCCTAGAAACATATAAACTACCACAACTGAACCAGGAAGAAATAGAAAGCCTGAACAGACCCATAACCAGTAAGGAGATTGAAACAGTCATTAAAAATCTCCAAACAAACAAAAGCCCAGGGCCAGACGGCTTTCCGGGGGAATTCTACCAAACATTTAAAGAAGAACTAATTCCTATTCTCCTGAAACTGTTCCAAAAAATAGAAATGGAAGGAAAACTTCCAAACTCATTTTATGAGGCCAGCATCACCTTGATCCCAAAACCAGACAGGATCCCACCAAAAAAGAGAGCTATAGACCGATATCCTTGATGAACACAGATGCGAAAATACTCAACAAAATACTAGCCAATAGGATTCAACAGTACATTAAAAAGATTATTCACCACGACCAAGTGGGATTTATTCCAGGGCTGCAAGGTTGGTTCAACATCCGCAAATCAGTCAATGTGATACAACACATCAATAAAAGAAAGAACAAGAACCATATGATACTCTCAATAGATGCTGAAAAAGCATTTGACAAAGTACAGCATCCCTTCCTGATCAAAACTCTTCAAAGTGTAGGGATAGAGGGCACATACCTCAATATCATCAAAGCCATCTATGAAAAACCCACCGCAAATATTCTCAATGGAGAAAAACTGAAAGCTTTTCTGCTAAGGTCAGGAACACGGCAGTGATGTCCATTATCACCACTGCTATTCAACATAGTACTAGAGGTCCTAGCCTCAGCAATCAGACAACAAAAGGAAATTAAAGGCATCCAAATCGGCAAAGAAGAAGTCAAATTATCACTCTTCGCAGATGATATGATACTATATGTGGAAAACCCAAAAGGCTCCACTCCAAAACTGCTAGAACTTACACAGGAATTCAGTAAAGTGTCAGTATATAAAATCAATGCACAGAAATCAGTTGCATTTCTCTACACCAACAGCAAGACAGAAGAAAGAGAAATTAAGGAGTCAATCCCATTTACAATTGCACCCAAAACCATAAGATACCTAGGAATAAACCTAACCAAAGAGACACAGAATCTATACTCAGAAAACTAGAAAGTACTCATGAAAGAAATTGAGGAAGACACAAAGAAATGGAAAAATGTTCCATGCTCCTGGATTGGAAGAATAAATATTGTGAAAATGTCTATGCTACCTAAAGCAATCTACACATTTAATGCAATTCCTATCAAAGTAATATCCATCTTTTTCAAAGAAATGGAACAAATAATTCTAAAATTTATATGGAACCAGAAAAGACCTCAAGTAGCCAAAGGGATATTGAAAAAGAAAGCCAATGTTGGTGGCATCACAATTCCGGACTTCAAGCTCTATTACAAAGCTGTCATCATCAAGACAGCATAGTACTGGCACAAAAACAGACACATAGATCAATGGAACAGAATAGAGAGCCCAGAAATAGACCCTCAACTCTACGGTCAACTAATCTTCGACAAAGCAGGAAAGAATGTCCAATGGAAAAAAGACAGCCTCTTCAATAAATGGTGCTGGGAAAACTGGACAGCCACATGCAGAAAAATGAAATTGGACCATTTCCTTACACCACACACAAAAATAGACTCAAAATGGATGAAGGACCTCAATGTGCGAAGGGAATCCATCAAAATCCTTGAGGAGAACACGGGCAGCAACCTCTTCGACCTCAGCCGCAGCAACATCTTCCTAGGAACAACGCCAAAGGCAAGGGAAGCAAGGGCAAAAATGAACTATTGGGATTTCATCAAGATCAAAAGCTTTTGCACAGCAAAGGAAACAGTTAACAAAATCAAAAGACAACTGACAGAATGGGAGAAGATATTTGCAAACGACATATCAGATAAAGGACTAGTGTCCAGAATCTATAAAGAACTTATCAAACTCAACACCCAAAGAACAAATAATCCAATCAAGAAATGGGCAGAGGACATGAACAGACATTTCTGCAAAGAAGACATCCAGATGGCCAACAGACACCTGAAAAAGTGCTCCATATCACTCGGCATCAGGGAAATACAAATCAAAACCACAATGCGATATCACCTCACACCAGTCAGAATGGCTAAAATCAACAAGTCAGGAAATGACAGATGCTGGCGAGGATGCGGAGAAAGGGAAACCCTCCTACACTGTTGGTGGGAATGCAAGCTGGTGCAGCCACTCTGGAAAACAGCATGGAGGTTCCTCAAAATGTTGAAAATAGAACTGCCCTATGACCCAGCAATTGCACTATTGGGTATTTACCCTAAAGATACAAACATAGTGATCCAAAGGGGCACATGCACCCGATTGTTTATAGCAGCAATGTCCACAATAGCCAAACTATGGAAAGAACCTAGATGTCCATCAACAGATGAATGGATCAAGAAGATGTGGTATATATACACAATGGAATACTATGCAGCCATCAAAAGAAATGAAATCTTGCCATTTGCGACAACATGGATGGAACTAGAGCGTATCATGCTTAGCGAAATAAGTCAAGCGGAGAAAGACAGCTATCATATGATCTCCCTGATATGAGGAAGTGGTGAAGCAACATGGGGGCTTAAGTGGGTAGGAGAAGAATCAATGAAACCAGATGGGATTGGGAGGGAGACAAACCATAAGTGACTCTTAATCTCACAAAACAAACTGAGGGTTGCTGGGGGGAGGGGATTTGGGAGAAGGGGGTGGGATTATGGACATTGGGGAGGGTATGTGCTTTGGTGAGTGCTGTGAAGTGTGTAAGCCTGGTGATTCACAGACCTGTACCCCTGGGGATAAAAATATATGTTTATAAAAAATAAAAAATTAAAAAAATATATTGGCTTAGGTGATTAAGGAGGCTGACAGGTCAAAAACTTAACGGAAGGTCAAAGAAGCTAAAGACCCAGAAAAGATCCACTGTGCAGGGCAAGTCCAAAGACAGTCTGCTGGCAAAATTCCTTCTTAGGAGAGATCAATCTCTATTCTATTCCATTCTTCACTGAATAGATGTGTCCACCCCACATTATAGAAGGCAGGCATCTTTACTCATATTTGTTACTCTCTACCAAAAATCATCCTCAGAAATAAGCAGGATAGTGTTTAACCAATTACCAGAGCATATGGTCCAACCAAACTGACACAAGAAATTGAAGTCAAAAGTCAAAAGAAAGAAGTCAAAAATTCATCCTTGCTTTACTTTAAACTTTATTAGAAGTTAAGGAGCTTGGGGCACCTCAGTTAAGCATCCAACTCTTGATTTGAGCTCAGGTCGTGATCTCAGGGTTGTGAGATCCAGCTCCACATCAGGGCCCTCACTGGGGGGCATGGAACCTGCTTAAGATTCTCTTTCCCTCTCCCTCTGCCCTCCCCACCTTCTCTTAAAAAAAGAAGAAGAAGAAGAAGAAGAAGAAGAAGAAGAAGAAGAAGAAGAAGAAGAAGAAGAAAAAGAAAAGTTGAGGATGACAGGCAGAGGGGGAGGGGCTGGGTCCAAGGCTAAGCTTTTGAATTCATATGACTTGACTAGATTTGTGAATTACAGTTCCCCCCCTACTGCCACCCCATCACAACTAACACATAGTTTAACACTGGCTCTGTATTATTCCCTGAAATTTTCCTAATTCTGGATAATCAACAAATATTAGAACTTAAGGGTCCCCTGGGAGATTAATGGAAAAAGAAAATGTACACACACACACACACAAATATTATTCAGCCATTAAAAAAAAAAGAAATACTGTCATTTGTGACAAAATAGACAAATGTGTGACAAAATAGACCATTATAGTAAGTGAAATAAGTCAGGCAGAGAGGCAGTCAGGTGGTTACCAGAGGTGAGGGGTGAGGAGGTGGGTGAAATGAGTGAAGTAGGTCAAAAGGTTCAAATGTTCACTTATAAAATAAGCGAAGTCCTAGCGATGTAATGTACAGCATAATGACTACAGTTGATACTGCATTATATATTTAAATATTGCTAATGAAATGAATTTTGAAAGTTCTCTTCATAAGAAAAGAGAATTGTAACTGTGTGGTGATGGATGTTAACTAAACTTACAGGGGTAGTCATTTTGCGATACATACATATAGGGAATCATCATGTTGTACATCTAAAATGAATATCGGGTTATATGTCAATTACATCTCAATAAAAAACAACAAATGTATTCTGACTGCTTGTTGGGTTCCATGCAGTATTACAGATACTGGCCATAGCATAGCAGCCTGTTCTTGTGGACTTCACATCTTATTGAATGTCAAAGAAAACAGTAAATAAATAAACGAGCATAACATATACTATGTTATATATTATATTTCTACCAACTACTATAAAGAAAAGTCAAGCAGGGTATTAGAATAGAGAATAGTAGGGAAACTATTTTAGGTAGTGTGGTCTGGGAAGCCGCTCTGTGCAGGTGATGCGTCTGTTTTAAGCATGAACCTAAAGAAGTGTGGGAAAAACTAAGCAGGTATCTGGGAAAGATACATTCTATTCAGAGAAAGTAGCAATTAAGAAGTCCTGAGATGGTTTCAGCTTTTTATAGCTAAGGAACAACAGAGGCCGGTGTGACCAGAACAGAGTGAAATATAGAGAAAAGGTAAGAAACAAGGTCAGAGGTAGCCAGCAACAGGTTGTGGTTAGGAATTTCAAGGATCTAAGCTATATATTCAAGTAAGTTGCTATGATGATTTCATTAATGAACAGAGAGAAAAAGGAATTTTGGATCTTACTTTATAAGTCAAAGTTTTCAAATGTAAATTCATGTCTGGACTTGTCAGATAAGGAAAATGTGTGAAGCATGTTGATGGAAACTCTGGTGACCTGGAGAGTAAAAGCCTTGTCCCAAGTGGGTTTCTGGTACCAAGCTCTAGCTAGTTATCACCACACAGGGGATTCAGCTTACAAGTTGCAAATTTGAGACTTCTGATAAAATGGCTTGGTATGCTAATCATTATGTGCATTAGGGAAAAGAACATTCATTTATTAATCTCTGTTCTGTGCCAGGCATTGTAGAAGTAGCATTCATACATGTTATTTCATTAAATCCTCACTATTATATTATTTCATGGGTACTTTTCAGAGAACAGCCATATGAAGGCAGTTCCTAATTTACAAAATGTTCAGAAACCATGGCAATAAGTTGGTTGTCTAATTGGCCCATGCTTTATCACGTAGCTGGGGCAATAAAATAGCACATGTAAATGCGATTCATCTAGTTTGTCTGAGCCACCATAGTTTGATAGCTATCAAGTACCAGAGGCAGATCATTATGCATAAATTTCAAAATTGCTTTCCAAGAACTAGTTAAGTACCCTTAAACTCTTAATATATACCAAGGTTATTAAATAATTGAGAGTAAGGGGGTGGGGTTTTGGAAGGATTTCCTTCTTATAAGCTATGCTATGAGGTCCATTCCCAGAAGGAAAATGGGTAGGGATACTGACCCATCACCAAAAGCCTAAGAAGAAAGGTTTCTGTAGGATTAATTTAGAAAATTTGTCTCCTGAATCTGAATCCCATTTGGAAAAATCTCACAAGAAGAGATGGCGGATTTGATGGCAGGAACTAAGTAGAAGCTGCATTATTTTCAGATTATAGAAAATGATGCATAGACTAGTTGTAGCTGTATAAATGAGTGTGGCAGCATGGAGCATACTTGATCCTGTACAAAGAGCAAGAAAACTAACGTTGCTAGATATCTACTGACAAAGGAAGTACTAAAAAATGAGCTGATAGTATATTACTGTGTCAAGGGAAATGCAGATAAGCAGGTCCCAACAAAGGGGGATTTCTGAAGAACAAACAAAAGTGTTTCAGGAGAGAGTCAGCTTAAACATTGGGCAGAGTCACAAAACTGGAAACTAGTTTATGACATTCGCAATCAAGTGAGATCTTCACCAATCCTGGATCTGCCCCCCATCCACTGCCCTACCCCATACCTCACCTCACCTCGCCTCTATTTTCCCCAACCTATGAAGGTGTCAGCTTCCTTCACAACAATGATGTTGGTGTACAGAGCACACAACTGAGTGTTATCAACAATTACTTCAAGAAATGTTAATGATTAATCATCTCTAGATCAAACCACTACCCTTTAACTCATACATAACTTGTCCTTGTCTGAAAGAAATTCTCCCAGACTTCCACAGACATTCCTTAAGGCAGAAGTTGGGAAACTTCTTATGTAAAAGCCTATCCAGTAACTATCTTAACACTTTGCAAGCCAGAAGGTCTCTGCCACTTTCAGTATACATGTCTTAATAGACAATACATAAGTGAATGAGACCTATATTCTAGTAAACATTTATTTACAAAAATGGGCAGCAGGCTGAATTTGTTCCATGGGCCATATTTTGCCAATATTTGCCCTAAGTGGTGGAAGCAATCATATTCCTGTTTTATGGGAGTAGTGTCATTGTGATATCCTGGAAATAGTGAGTAGTCCAATTGTGGAGCAACCAAAAGTCATAGATTCTTAGTTTGGCAGTAAGAAAAACCTTAACTTCACTTGTCAAACTGTGTTTTGTTTTGTTTTTTGTTTTTGCCTCACTTAAGGTGAAAAAATTCAAACCTTTTATTATCACTTTATTCATTTTATCTTTTCCCTACATTTTGGTGACCTGTGCTACTTTCTGTGATTTCATTTAGTGACTTTTTCCACTAACTAAACCTGATGTTCTTCCTTTATCCAATAAAATAAATTGCCATTTGAATCAATAGTATACTGTTAGATCAATGTCCCTTTAGATTTTTTTTGTATAAATAATCCTAGTGGGTCAGTTGATATTCAAATAGAGTATGTCTATGAAGTTTTAAAATCTAGTAAATAAGTTAAGGGTTGGAAAAGATCACTGTATCCAATGAAATCTTGTCATGTCAAAAGACTGGAAGTTTCATTTCAAGAACTTTGTCACTAGATTTTTCTAGAAACAAAGATATAAACAATAGTTGCCTTTGAGATCCAAAAAATAAGCCTAAGAAATAAATTTAATCCCTGTTATTTGTAACATTACCTGTCTTGGCTTTATTGATTTATTAGGCATTAGGTATAAGAATCTAATGAAGCATTTGATTAATTCTTAGGATGTGACTTGATATAGAACTTCGTATTACACATCTTGATGGATATAAGAGTAAAATTATTTTGGAAGTATACCAGGAAGACAACAGCAATTAGAGAATCGATCATAAGACAGAATATTTAAGCAAACTATTGGAGTAGATGATTATTTGATCAGAAACTAGATTTATAATATATTATTATGGATTGCAGAGAGATAAAAATAGGTAATAAAGCAAATGTAAATGAAGATAGACTTATTTAAGAGGAGAATCTATAAGCTTGAAACTTTGTACTTTTTGTTATTATTGTTTTGTGCTGAAATTTGATTGAGAGTGAAAATGCCTTTATCTTATTCTCATAAAAGGATGTTATGTCTAAAGCCCACTTTCTGAGACTTTCAAAAGAGAATTTTTCCTCCAGTACTATAGAATGTTAAAAAAAATAGTCTTCTCTCTATAAAACATTTAGAAATATTCCATAAAATATAGCAAACAATCTTTCAGATGCACACCTGAGTTCACATGAAACTAAAGGAAAACACCCAGAATTCAAAATCAAAGAAGTCAGAAAACCAGAGTTGTTATTTGAAACTGAAGCTGTTGCTGCCCCCAAGGGTCTCTACAGATCTCCGAAACTAGAACTGAAGACTGGAAAAGCCACTCAGAGTTTAAAAAAAAAAAAAAAAAAAAAAAAAAAAAAAAAGCCAAGGATAAAGAACTGAGGTCCCATACAAACTTGAGACTCTTGAAAGACTATAGGCAGTTAAAAAAAAAAAAAAAAAAACCTGAAAAAAAAATCTACTTATCGCCCTAAGGAGATGACAAGGAAATAAGTCTTTGTTGATCTGCAACATGGAAAAAAGGAAGTTCCTAAGAATTAAAATTCATAGTACAGCAGTTCTGCAGTTTGAGGTTTGCATTTATCTTAAATGTAGGGTTCAGAAAATAAGAAAAATAAATAGATTACAGTATTTATAGCTCCCAGAATTATGTGATGGAAGTAAAAATTTTTTTTGAGGGACATACTTTCATGCCATGTCTCAAGGAATTTTTACAGTTAAACCTGCATGGAACATGGGTTCACAGAACAAATTACAGAGCACCTAAAGAAATAAGCCACCTTGAAGAGAAGTCCTCAGAAGCAATAGTATAATCAAACTTGCCAGAATATAATTTAATTGGAAATACCAGAAAAAGAGTATAAAACATATATTACATATATACAGAAAAAAGAAACTACAAATATAAGCAAGGTGGGACTGAAAAACAAAAGAGTTTGCAGCAATGAAAACTATAATTTTTCAAATTAAAACTCAAATGAAAATGCATGCAACCCAGCTGAAAATAGAATTAGTGAACTGGAAAATTAATTTGAAAAATTATGCAAAATAAAACAAAAAAGTAAACCCAACAATTATGAAAATGTATTCTTCTCAAGTATACATACAACAGTGAAAAACAGTTTTTCTCTAAATAATTTAGATACCCACAGCAAAAGAAGTTTAAAAGAGCAAAGGAAAATTTAAGATAGACTACAAAGAAGCAGTATTATAAAAATTAGAAAACAATTTGAACTCTACTAACATTATATATCAAGCTATGAAAAATAGCTGAAGTGGTATATGGAAGAAACACACACCTTAATCATTTGCATTGGATAAAATTATCAGACTAAGCATCTAGCCAAAGAACTTGTAGAGTATAAATTAGATAAAATATAATGTAAATTAGATAAAAAGAAATAATATTCCCAAAATCTTCTCATGAGACTAGTGTGATTTTGATGATGTTTAAGTAGCCAAAGACATGAGGGAAGAAAATTATAAGTAAATCTCACTTGAAAAGACATACAAAAATCCAAAATGAGTAGTATTAAATTCATTCTAACAATATATGAGATTAATGTATCAAAGATGTATTTATCCCAGTGATCCAAAAAGGTTTAACATTAGAAAAATCTGTCAGTGTAATCCTCCACACTGATGGAAGGAAATAAAAATATGGCCATTTAAATAGTCTCATGAAAAGCATTTGATAAAATGTAACATTAATTGATGATAAAACAATAATAAGCTTCTATTAAACTGGGAAGAGATTATAAATCCCTTATGCTGATAAAGGAAGACTGCAAGAATTTCACCGGCAGAATTTATAAACATTTCCTTAAGAGTCAAGAGTAGGGCAACAAGATCCACAGCCACCATTTTAATTCTCCATAGGATGGGAAGTTCTGGTGAGCATGAAAATAAAAGGAGTAGTAGAGGAGAATAAAGATTATAAATAGCTAACATATATATAATCACCCACAGATTATTTGTTATCCACATAAAAGACTCAAAAGAACCTAAGAAATATTAGAAAAATAGGAATATAGCAAGATGGCTGGGTTGATAAAGAAGAATCAATGGCTTTTCTACACAATTTTTAAAAATGCTTAATTTTTAAATGTCATTTGTATTAATAACAAGAATATAAAATATCTAGGTATAAATGTAAATGATGCTTGAGATCTGTATGGAAAAAATAACACTTTATTTAAAGTCATTAAAAATACCTAAAAAAGTAGTAGAAATATATCACTTTAATGGCAGACCTCATTATCTTAGAGGTGACAATCTCTTCACTGCAGTACAAATCAAAATTCTGAGTGGTTTTTTCATGAACTTGACAAGCTAAATTAAAAAAAAAAAAAATTGGAAGAGCAGATGGCCAAAAATAGACAACTCAATCTTAAGAAAGAATAAAAGGGTGATGAGAGTTCCCATGTATCAAGATTTATTGTCATATATTTATTATAGGATACCGAGATTTATTATGAGTGAATCATAAGCATGTATCTATGAAAATTTGATTTATGATGGCAGAAGCACTACGGGTTAAGAAGAAAGGATGAGCTATTTAGTAAAAGTGGTGGTTGATCAATTAGTTAATCAGGGGGAAAATAAAATACAGTTATCTTCCAACCTTGCAATACACACAAATTACAGATTCATTAAAAACATAAATATGAAAACCAAAATTTGTAGAAAAACACTACAGTGGCTTTTGTTCAGAAAGGATCTCAGGACACAAACAAGAGTAACCATGAAAAAAAGAGTTAAATTTTATTTCATTAAGATTAAAAACTCCTATTCATGAAATGTGACAAATACAAGGCAGACACAGGGAATGCCTGTAACTGACTGAGGATTAGCACACAGACTCTATGAAAACCATCTTCAGATTAGTAGCAAAAAAAACAAAATCTCATGGAAATGTGTCAAGGTATATTTTGATAGAAGAAATAAACCCCAAACACAAAAATACTATAGAAAGGTTATCAACTGCTCCAAATACCTCACTTGATAAAGATATTAATATAAACTAAATAAGGTTTATAAAATATTAACTAAATAAAGCTATTCTGAACTGAAACCACAATCATATATAATTTCACACCAAATTGGCCAAAAAATACTTTAAAGATTCAAAAAGGTGGATACATAAAAGCTATACTACTGGACACAAATGTATTTGGTGTAGCCTCCTCCGAAAGAAAGTTGGCTATACACCATATGGTACAAAAAAAAATGGAAATCGGGGCACCAGGGTTCCTCCGTCTTAGTTAAGCATCTAACTCTTGATTTGAGCTCAGGTCATGATCTCAGGGTCATGAGATCGAGCCCTGTCTTGGGCTTTGCATTGGGTGTGGAGCCTGCTTAGGATTCTCTCTCCCTGTCCCTCTGCCCATCTGCCCTGCCCTCCAACTCTCCACTTTTCTTAAAAAAAAAAAAAAAAAAAAGAATAAAAAAAGGAGCTAACCTATGAAATTGTACTTTCAGGTATAGAAACTCTTTTCCCAAGGAAACATGAACTGTAACAGTATTTTAACAGTCATAAAGAAGTGTAGCATATTTATTTAAAACTCTATAGCATTGTAAATAAATGACCTAGAGCCACATATATTAACATTGATGAATTTCACAAACTATATCAAATAAAAATATTATTTCATAGGGATGGGAAGAAAATAACATGTGCCTGAGAATTACAGAAAAAATATTTTGGTTAATGTTTCCTTCTGAAGAAATAGAGTGTGAAGTAAGAGAGGGTTATGCTCTATATTTTACAATATAGAGCACAATATTTGTTCACAATATTGTTTATATATTTTCTCTTGTCTGAAATTGTTCAGAGTAAAATGTGTAAAAAAGAAGAAGAAAGTGTTTAAATGTTTTAATCTTGTTTTTCTTTCCTATCATATGGCTCACCTATCTATGCCACCATTTTTTGCTTTTGATCCCCAGAAAAATCTTGGCCAAATTCCTTCTAGATTACTCAACTCTGCTATATGAATGTTTAGTCTGTATAGCCCTATCCTTACTTTCTAATTCTTATATTACTTCCAGAGTCACAATCTTTTGTTTCTCGGGCAATTAGTGTGAAAGAGAAAGTGTCATGTTTGCTACACAATAAAAACTAAAGAGCACCATAAAAATTTTCTCAATTATATCCGTTAAGTTTCAGAGGCTGTTTGGTATCAAGAATAGATCTAATCCTACAGCTCTGAAAGCAGTTTGGCTTTTTCAAGAAATACTCAAAAGCCCAGAAGCTAGTTCATGAATGCAGAATTAGTGAAGCCCTGTCCAATCATTCTCTATCATTCAGTGAATTAAAGCACGTATGAACAGCACATCCTGCCCTGTTTAATTGAGGAGAGCGTATTCATTGACGCAAGCAACCGGGGAAACCTGCGCAGTGCGGGGATTTCAGTGGTGATGCGATTTCCTTTTCAAATATGTATGTAAAGATACGAGCAACCAAAATTATAGAAGTAAGAGTAAGACATAAATAGGCTAAACAGGGGAATTTGCCATTTATATTTTTACTAATAATTTAAAACGGCATGAAACGTGGGTGCATTGATATATTATGACAAAAACTCCAAAAAACAAACTTTAAACAAACATCTGTGATGGCGTGGGGATATAAACTAAAGATGTAATGAAGAGGCGATGATCCACTGTGCGTGACTCCTGGAGGATGCTGATAAACCTTCTCATTTGAAATGAAGCATTTAAAAGACTTTTAAGACTTGTGTACCGTAAAATGGGAGCGTAGAGCCCACCATGGGCTTAAGGAACCCTGTCTGTGTATCATCACAGTCGCAGTACTTGGTACAATTCTCTAGGTAGTGTGTGACAAGCAGGGGCTAGCTTGTCAGAAAATGGTTAAACAGCTGTTAACATAAGAGAAAGTAATTCATGTTCTTGAGAAGCAGAAACAAGAAGGACAAAACATGCTGTGGCCTAAATTAGCATGATGTGGCACAGTAAGGTAACTAAAAGAACAAACGGACCGACTTCCTTCTCGTAATACAAAATGAAGCATATCAGTGTGGGGAGAGCGGCAAAGAGACACGGCGGGCGCAGTCCCGTGAACCAGATGCCCAAAAGGTCACCGTTAGTGGCAGAACTTTGCAAAGGAATATTCCTTTGAAATATTTCTAAGAACTAGAAAGTACGTGTCACTTCTAATATGCACACATAAATGTTTGTATATATAAAAAGAAACAGATTAGTAACTGTAGCAAAAGAAAAGGAATGCATAATTAAATTATACTTGAATTAAAGAAGTAGTTATAAATAAGCACTGCTTGTTGTGGTAGATTCCTTGCTTGGTGTAAGAGAAATAGTTACCTTTAATTCCCAAGGACAGATTCCTTTGAGATATTTGTAAATTTCTAGTGAAGGGAAAAAAGTTTGTAAAGTCATCTGAGAACATTGTAACAGAAAACATTAAAAAACATATTTACTTGCAGAATGAAGACAAAATGTGTAATAGGTCAGAGAAGCTTTCGTGGAGGATAAGTTCTTTGAGATGGTCTGTGAACACTTTGCAAGATTTTGATAAATGAATTTGAATGGAAAGTGTCTTCTTATACAAACAGTCCCCATATAAAAGCAGAAAGACAATAATGAGCTTAGAGTTTGCAGGTAACTGTCAAGAAAACAGCTTGAATGAGAACAAAAAAGTGTTCTGTAATTAGCAAATAGCATTGGATAGCTGAGGTGGAGTGAGATTCCTAAGAGCTTTGAATTCCTGGTTGAGGAATTTCAGTGTTATCGCACAGAAGAGAGGAACACATCCAATTATATGAACTGACCTGCTTAGACGGTGTTTTAGGAAGATTAACCTCTCTGTAAGTGTGTAAGGATGATTTGAAATGGAAGATTGGAAACTCAAGAGAAATAGGAGGTATTTGCATTAACCTGTCTAGGAACTGATTAGGCACTGAGCTCCTGGAGGTAATGGGAAATGGCTAATTCTATTCACATGCACAGTTATTTTTAAATTTACTCACTCATTTATTCATTCAGCTAATATATATTGAATAGTTACAGTACATCAGGTTCTGTCCTAGGCACCAGAGATATAACGATGACAAAGTAAGTCAAGGTCCCTAATCTCAAAAAATGTACAAAGACCAGGCAGGAAAAAAATAAATGAATAAATAAAAATAATTTTATATAGTAGTAACAGTAAAAAATTTAAGTAGAACAATAGGATAGAAAGTAATGAAGATAGTGGTTAGTTGAGATTGGATGTAAGGTTAGGGAAAGCCTCAGAAGTCAGGTTACATTCAAGCTAGATTTTTTTTTTTAAAATATTTTATTTATTTATTTGGCAGAGAGAGAGTGAGCATAGGCAGGGGGAGCAGGACTCTGGGATCATGACCTGAGCTGAAGACAGACACTTACCTGACTTAACCACCCAGATGCCCCACATTTGAGCTAGGTTTTGAATGAAGTAAGGCAATGATCCTGTGCAAAGAACACCCTAGATAAAGAAAATAATAACAAAGATGCTAAGACAGTAGCATTCCTGGTGTGGAGATTCACTACATACAACAGCATATTAGCATCAAAGAATCTTTTTTAAAAATTGTTACCACTTCTCCAATTTGTTTGATTCCAAACTCTAGTGGTTATTATTGGAGCTGTTTTTCCTTAAACATCTATTGGTGTGTTACATTAGGTATTTTCATGTCAACGTCCCAATCACTTTGCAAGCTCTGTCTCTTTTTTTTGTATTTAAGAGAAAACATGTGAATGCAAGTAAAAATGTCATTGCCTGGCATACTCCCTGGGTCATAAGAGTAAATTTGCATTAAGTAAATGAAATGCCAGGTGTTGTTCTGATAGTTCCTTGAGACTAGCTCAGGGGTATGCCTGCTCAGTTCCATTGGCATTGCCACCACAGTTTCAGCCATGCTCAGCTCATCATGGAACACATCCCAAGTGAATGTCACTGTCTTTTGCCACCTTCTCGGTTCATCTCATATTACAGCCCTACTGGAGTAATCCTGTTGGGAAGCAATTTCATCCAGTTGCTTTGCTGATCAATAACTGATTCTACATTGGTTACAGAATAAAGTTAACACTTTCTTATATGAGATTCAAGACTCTTTTTCTAATTGTACCCCAGTCTATCTTCTGAAATTCTAATCTCCTGCATTAGCCCAAAATTAAGATTTTATTTATTTATTTGACAGATCACAAGTGGGCAAAGAGACAGATCACAAGTAGGCAAAGAGAGAGAGAGGAGGAAGCAGGCTCCCCGCTGAGCAGAGAGCCCACCGCAGGGCTCAATCCCAGGACCCTGAGATCAGACGTGAGCTGAAGGCAGAGGCCTTAACCCACTGAGCCACCCAGGTGCCCCCCCATCTTGAAATTTCTACCCATTACCAGTGCACAGCGTTCTGCACCACCTAAAATAATACTTCCCTCCCCCTAATGTAAATCTACTTCATGTTACTCATATCTCAAAGCTTATGTTGTTTTAAGGGTCTTTCATGACACCACACAGCTCACAATTCTCTCTCTTCCTTCCCAATTTCTTCAACGTTTGTTGTGTGTACTACTGATTCAAGATAGATAGATTTACCATCTATCTATCTACCTATCATAATGTGCTATATATATTTATACACATATATATGTAGATATACATTATACATAGATATTTCTTTATAATTTTCTAGTTATGAGAATATATTCATATATGTCAATTATATTGTGAGCTTCTGAAAGACAAGAACAATTTACTTTTGTTATGTCTATTAACACCAGAAGAGTTGTCAGCTCCTAAGAAATACTCAACATTATATGTTGACTGATTAAATAGCTACATATTAATTATAGACAAACACATTCATGAATTGCTAATGTATTTGCTTTTATTCCATCATTACTCAAGGTTTGGCTTGTTCCGCAATACACTTTTCCTTCTCATCCCACATATGTGTCATAAAATGTGTTGTGTATAGTTTCTCTCTCTTAATACACGCACACATATATGCAAATACATATGTACATGCACATACATATACATATGTACATACCACATACGCAGAATCTCTTTACACATAGGATATGAAATACATACAGCACAGTGTTGGCTTGACAACATAAAGTCACATTCAGAACTACAGTATAGGTTATCATTCATTTTTTAAAATTTTTAACATATGTTTTTATTCTATATTGTAATATGATATATTTGTTTAAAATATAACATCTTTTTGATAATTAAATTGCTATATAATAAATTTTTTTAATTTCTAGTCATGGTTTAGATTGATACTCTTTTTTTTAATTGAAGTTTGACACTATGATTAACTTTTATTTCTGAGAATTAAATAAATCAAGAGTTGGCAAATCTAACCCCACTACCTATTTCTGTAAATAAAGTTTTATTGGAACACAGCCACACACATATATTTACAAATGGTCTATAGTTGCTTTCCCCCTAAAAAGAGAAGTTGGCTAGATGCAGTGTGGAGCATATGGCACACAAAGCCTAAAATACTTACTATGGCCCTTTATGGAAATAGTTTGCAGATACCTAATCCAAAATAATAAAAGATGTATACTTTTGGTTTGCATAGTTCTTGAGACCCAGGTATCAAAGATCAATCGATAGTCTTCTGTTTGACTTCACTCACATTTTGTAATAGGACACATTCATCCGCAGGGACATTGTTTACAAATCATTCTTTTGTTTTCAAGGCATTCAGTTTGAGAGACACATCTTGAAAATGTGAAGATATTACAAGGACATGTCAGAAGGTGTAGAAGTTGAGCTTAATTCTGAATTATTTTCTTTCAAATTTCCTTTGATTATGCAAGGCCTAATTAGCAAGCTAAATCATAACACGAAGAATGTGTTTGCTTTGCAAAATCAAATCAATTGCACAATTTATGTTCCCTGCAGCTGCTACTTCCCATTTTTATAGAAGCAGATCCCTTCCAGCTGTGGATATGAGCAGCTCGGCCTCCTCCTCATTGATAGTGGAGATATTTCATACTCATCAATATGATGCCAACAACCAAAGCTTACAAGCAAATTTCTTAAAAAAAAAAAAAAAAGCCAGTATTTTGGAACTGAAAAATGACTAAACTTTAATATGTTGTAGGTGTTTAGTACACCTGAGGAAATGGAGTAATATTAGAGTAATATGCTAATACATATTAACATATCAATTTCAAAGTTCAGTCTATTAACTTGGGGGTTTGGATCCTATGAGTCTTTTTATGCATCTCAAACTGACACATTAAAATATTAACTTATGACAAATTCTAAAAATAGAACATTGAAGAATAATATTTTTATTCCTTTGTAACATAACCTTAAGCAACTAAAGAGAGGATATACCTCATTTTAAAGAGACAACCAGTGTCTTGTTAATGAGTTAACAAATGAACTCATTTGACATTCTCAGTAAATTTCATTGACCTTCAAGCATATATTGACATTGACCTTCAAGCATATATCTGTGCAATATCTAAGGTATGGATTTTGGCTCTATGTTTACTCATCTGTATCTATTCTCCTTAATAAATCTCTGACTAATTAGTCCTGTTGTTATTTTTCTAGTTCTATCAACCATCTAGCACCGTGGATATCAAACAATCCCAGAACCGTAAGAATATAAATCCTTGCCGAGCAAAAGCAACACCTAAAAACTTCACGAGGTGAAATGTCCGTGGAATCACACGGTAGCTTGAATAATAAGTGTAATGTATCCCTGTTCACGGAGCAGGATTCTGAAGTCCTTTTTATTAACTTTTCCTGTGTGTTGAGAAGTTAGAGAAATCTGAGATCTTAGCCAAAGGTATTTTTCACACAATGGCACAAATACATTCTGCATTTTTATTGTTAGACCGTTGGTAATGTGGGCTTCGTGTTTCTAAATTTTTTTCCATTTACTGTGGTAAGGGTAGAATTGATCCTGAAAAGGACAGGAATAAAGGAGGAACCCACTGTCACTATAATAACATGTAATATTATTTAAAAGTCTAATAGATTGGGTTTTCGTACTTTAGCATGACATTTTCATTTGTGCATGTGGCAGTTACTTTGGAGCCGACATATTCATGTAAAACTTAATTTAAGGAAAAATATTCACGTGGCATGTCTTGTAATGCCATTAACCTCAGTTGAGGAAATGTTCCTGAGTTTCTCTCAGGATCTGAGTCATGCAGGAAGACTTGCGTGTATGAGTAAGGGAAACATTTGATGAAGGTATCTAGGAGTAGGGAAAATCAATGGTATTGATTTATATTTCATAAAGTATATTTTCATAGTTGCATCATAAAAGTTAAAAATAATAAGTTTCCACAGTTGAATTTTTGGAAAACATTACATATTATTTCCCTTGAAAATTCAGTGTTCGTTTGTATACTAGAGGCTCTGAAAAATCTTAAATCAGGGTTCCTATGCTTGTTTTGTTTTGCTTTACTTTACTCTTCATTCTCCAAATATATTTAATCATAAAATGCTTTCTTAAAGCGTCAGCTATTGCCATCCTCTGGAAAAATGCTCCCGAAAACAGTTTGGGAAGGATGGAAATAAGTCTTCAAAAAAACAAAACAAAACAAAAAGATGAAAACACACACACAGGTATGCAAAGCCCATAGGGTACCAGCCACTCTCACCAGACCCATTTACAGTTTCTGCCAATTCTAGGTTCATTCAGGTGTTTTCTGATTGAGAAGTGACCCTGGGTTGGGGGGTGGGGAATAAAAAAGAAAGACTCTCAAAAGGGAGCTGAGAGCGTAACAGTTCTCAAACTTCTTTAATGGGTCCTTTACAATTAGCAGATACCCTTCAAGGAATGCCTAGTTGTCCTCTGTGATTCTCTCTGGGAATTTCTATCTGCTAAGAGTTGCATGCTTCTGCCATATCCCTTGTTAAGCCATAACCCTCAATCACAACAGTTAACAGTAAAAAATATATTAAAACGCATTTCTTTCCAAACTAGGGTGCCTTTGGCTCTTTGGTAATTACCTTAAACAAATGTGGAGACCAATACCTGTGTTTAACCCTGTGTTAAGAATGGAGATTTTAAAAAATGATAAAGTAAAATCCTCAAAGGAGTGACAAGTCAGTGTAGGATATAGTGATATAAACAGAGAGCCACAGTAAAACACGATAAATGCTGCGCTAGTGGAATAATTAAAGGGTCATACAGCCAAAGGAGTGAGGGGGGGAATACATTCTGCTTATGGAAGATAGGTAGAAGATGGCCACAATTTCAATGAGTATGTGACATCTAATCAGATATAACTTTATAATGAACAAAATAATAAAATGAAAAGAATTCACCCCTTGGGGGCAAAAAATGAACAAAGAAAGCTGTTGCCTAGTCTAAAGCCAATGCATAAGTTGGGTCTCAAACCATGTATCAGGTCACTATGCCACTTATGTCTAGTTATGACCTTGAGTAGTAAGCAGTCATTTAACACTTTTGAGAATTTTCTATGTGCAAGGTATATTTAATAAAGTAGTAGGCATATGCCTGTGGACAAAACACAAACCTTAGGCTTAAGATCTAACAATATAATGGAAAAACATTCAAATAGGCAATCAAGGCAAGTATTTTGAAAATAAATGTATGCAAAATGCTGCCTAGTCTGGTAAGTCTGTTCATTGTATTTATGAATAGTTTACTATGCTGAACTAGAGTGGTAAATGAATGATTCTGGTTGTTGCCCTCGGGAAGTCATAGTCTTGACAGACTTTGATAAGGCTCTGATTCTAGTTGTGTGTGTATATATGTATCTGTGTGTGTGTATACACTCCTTTACAAAGGAGATAGCTTTTTGTGTGTGTGTGTGATACACACACACATACACACACACACAAAAAGCTATCTCCTTTGTAAAGTAATCCAACAGCAAGCCTTGGTTGCTATATAGGTAATGGCATGACACCACATCCTAACCAATATTTCTAGGTCTCAGTACTCTATGTATCGTATATTACACACATTTGTAATTCAAGATTTCAAAATGGAGCATTGTAAGTATTCAATACATATTATGCAGAGGAATCCATACACTTATGCATCACAAGGAAATTTCTAGTTTGATCACCATTGGAGAATTTTTCTCAATGTGCCATTTGTTTTGGATACTTTCTGCTATTATTAGAGCCCTTCATTAAAAATTAGGGATGGAATAGTAGATATAAAAAATTTCTATATGTTATTGTTTCTTTTTTCTTTAACTTTTTATACATACTTTTGACACTACATTTTCTTTTCTGCTTCCTTCACAAGTAAAATCTGGACTCATGTCATGGAGTAAATGCAGCCTATACTGGCAAGCTGTACATATCTAGGTAAGGTAATATTTTAAATTGAGCATTCATCTTTAAACTCCACAATACATATATGTGGATAATTCTGGGGAAAAATTAAACATACACACACTCAAATACACCATCTTCCTTCAGAGGAAACTTTGTTTCCTCTAGAAGCACCAAACTGTTCAAAATGAGTCTGTCCAGGTTAAGTTCATCTTTGTAAAAATTCAATTTATGAACAATGACTCTTTTCTTCCTTGATTCTTAACATAATGATTCATAATGTAATTCTTAACATTTCCCTGAGAGTTTTAACTGCTGCTGCATCATTAAAACATGGTATCTATACTGTTGGAAATCTTTCTCTTTGAGGTTATAGAAACATCATATGGCATATCATAATGCATGCTCTCTGGTAGCAGGAGCATCCTATGTAGATGTTAACAGGTGTGGAAATCATACATCACCCACGCCAAGTCATTAGGAGTAATCCAGCTGCCTTCCAAACTGGAGAGACTGCCCTTCCTCCAATATATACACATATTTCCAGTCAACAGAAATCACAGAAGATTTCTGAACTTTTATTACTTCATTTCTTCAAGGAAAAATAATGTCAATTTCTTCATAATCATCTACTGGTTAGTAAAGAAGCCAGATGTCCCCATGGCGTTCAAAAACTCATATACCACTAAGAAGAGAGTATCTGGTGCATCTTGATTTATTTTGCTTGTACTTTAAGTTTTCAAAAGACAATGAGAAAAAGAGATGAAGTGATAATTTATCACCAGGTGGAATCATTGAAAATATAGAAGGAGAGTTTGTTCAAAATTTGCATGATACCACATCCTAACCAATATTTCTAGGTCTCAATACTCTATCTATCATATATTACACACATTTGTTCAAATGTCACTGTTGATTACTGAAATGTAATGGTAGGCCCAACTGAGGAGTTGAAGAGAACTTCACCAGCACTGAAAAATTCATCCTGCCCAAAAGTCTGCTTCCTTATCTTTGTAATTTTTTTCACCCTGATTTACTTCTATTACTTGACTGACAAAGTAGTGACCATCCTCTCTGGCACATTTCACCACATTCTGTTGGACAACATTCTCATAAGATGCAAGGATTCATTCTGAACACTGGAGACATAGCTCCAGAGCACCTATTGCTTGTTAAATATCCTCTTGTTTTCTGATTTTGAAAATTGAAAGTGAAAATTAGCCTGTTGCATCTCTAGGAATGTTCTAGTAACACATTCACAAACACTTGCCTGGAACTGTAGCCTTCTATTTCCACCAGGCTTCTAACTGATCTATTTTAGTATTTACTGTGATGGTTCCACAGGCACCTAGCCCAGTACTTACCCTATAGTTGGTGCTACTATTTGTTGAATGAATGGATTTGTTAAATGCCGAAGTGAATTTTAGGTCAAGTAGAACAAAGATGGAATATACTCATTAATTAGGAAATGTGATATAAATTTAACTGAAAATGGAAAGACAATACAATTGTTTATCTTTCCATTTATCTTCTTCCATAACTAAAATGTTTACAAAATGGAAAGGAAAGAGAAAATACTAAAAAGGAAATTTACCTTTGTGCATGTCAGGATACACCAGTCTATGTTAGAGTAAAAATAAAGCCTACAATTTTGCAATTCATTGTGGGTCTGGGACTCTCCTTGGCAGGAAACAACTTTATAGGCTCTTTCCATCTTGTGTTGCTGATATTTTCACTACATGGTTCCAAGTATACTACAGTAAGAAAGGGTGGGGAATTATATGAGGGTTTTGTGCCCAGAGTTATAGGATAAAAATAAAAATATATAAACATAATAGATAGATAGAGATAAAGTCTCTCCACATCAGTCACATGGGTTTTTTGTTTGTTTTGTTGTTTTGGGGTTTTTTTCATGGTTTACATGTAAACCATGTAAACATGATTTACACAGAACTGCAAGGCAGTATGGGAAATTTGTCGAACAGTATGACCAGGAAGAGGAAATGGTGTGATAGGCATTTTAGACAGTTTTAGACACAATGCTCACTGTAGATAGCCACTTTAAGTAAATTCAAATTCCTAGCCCAAATTAATTGAACATCATATTACATAAGGAATTTACATGTTTAATTGTGAAATTGTTATAAGTAATCATATTTAAATTTTAGAAGTATAGAAGTGATGCCAGAAGAATTGAGGTGGGAAATGTTTTCTCATATTTTGTTTTTAGCCATTCTAAAATTTCAAACTGGAAAACATATATTTTCCAAAAAACAGAATGTTTACATGACTAAACAGATGGTTTGTGAACCCTCCCCAAAAGTAAGGGGAGTAGCTAGGAGCCAACATAATTCACTAAGAAGTCAGTATAGGTGGTATAATTACCCTATGGAATAGTTATCTTTTTAATTATTATAACTTTATGATCCAAGAAGGCTGACATAGGCAGGAGTGGAGTGGATAAAATGATTAAGGTTAAAGAACTGAACAAGGAGACAAAACCACTGTCCGATGTTCCTATGAAAAGAAAATAGGGGTGTTAGTAGACTACAAACTCAATGTGTGTCAACGATGTGAAAACACAATAAAGGAGTCAATCTGCCTTTGACTATACAGTGGTAATAGATAAAATTTAAGAGTAATTAGTTGTTTATTAGCTCCACTAAAAGATTACAAAGCCTGTCAGGTCAAAATTTGATTCTGCTTAATTTTTGACACTTGGCAAAATTCCAGCTACCTGAATTTATTATCTTTCTCTTAATAACCAATTTCTTCTGCAATCTCCAACCTAATTAATGACTCCACTATCCATCTAGTCCCACAACCGGAAACATGGGTGTTATTCTCGGTTCATTCCTCTGTTTCATCATCTATCAATCATTATACCTTTGATTATATTTCTGTCTCCTGCTTTCCACATTTTATTTTCTTATGTAGTCTTGTAGTCATCTCATATAGGCTTATTACTTCCAGGGCCAACTCTTTCCAGCTTCATCTCCATGCTACTGGGAGTGATATTTCTAAAGCATATAATCTGATTAGGTCATTCCCTTGTTTGTTTGTTTGTTTAAAAGATGTATTTATTTATTTGAGAGAGAGAGAGAGTGCCCAAGCAGGGGGAAGGACAGATGGAGAGAAGGAGAGAAGAATTCCGGCTGAGCTGGGAGCCCAGCAACACAGGCCTCGATCTCAGTACCCTGAGACCATGACCTGAGCCAAAACCAAGAACAGGAAGCTTAACTGATTGAGGTACCCAGAAGCCCCATGTTATTCTGTTATTTAAAGTCGTTCACTTGCTGCCCATTTTTTTGGTAGGATAAATTCTGAATGCTTTAAAAAGATGTGCAAATTATGGTACAGTGCAGTATTATTCAAACACTAGACTATGATCACTTAATGGTTCCAAAATAAATTTTCTTTTGTGTCTAGTATTTCTAAAAAAAAAAAAAAAAAGAAAGAAAATTTAAATAGACTATACTAGAATCAAAATAGCCAAACAAGTCATACATAGTATGGATAACTATAATTTTGTAGAATTTGAAATTACACATACTATAGATAACTATAATTTTGTGGAACTTGAGATATATATACACACATGCACACACTGATTTATGGCATAAAATACATTTCTCACTGCAGATTGAGGTAAAAAATAAAATTACTCTGAAAGCACTGGCATAGTTGTTAAAAGCGTGAGCTCTGGAGCAAAATGACCAGAGCTCCAAATTCAGTTCTGCAATTTACTAATTGTATAACTTTGGGTAAATCACTTAATATCACTGTGCTCCAGTTTTCACATTTCTAATAAGGCAAAGAATAATATTTAGCTTTGTGATTATGTTGAACATTAGTGAGCATATGTATCATATGAAAAAGTACCTGATTTCAATTATGTATTCAATCAACATTAACTCTATTATTTGGAGGTTTTGAGGTTGTTTCGTTTTGTTTTTTTAATCTGATTTCTACTCTAGTCTATGACTTTACTTACACTTTCCTATCTTACATACCTTACCATAGCGTATTTGAATTAACATTCTTTTTTTTTTTTAAGATTTATTTATTTATTTATTTATTTGAGAGACAGAGAAAGGGCAGGAACACAGGGAGGGCCAGAGGGAGAGAGAATCCCAAGCAGACTACCCACCAAGTATGAGTCCCACATGGAGCTGGATCCCAGGACCAGAGATCATGACCAGAGCCAAAATCAGGAGTCATGCCTTTTAACTGACTGAGCTTCTCAGGTGCCCCTGAATTAATGTTTTTTTAGTGTGCCCTCAAGCTTAGAATCTCACAAGATTTCTTTCTAAAGAGATAGGGAAAGAGAGAAGTAACATGTTTTGTCCAGATTCACAGAGCTAGTTGCTCTGGTCTACTCAAGGCCAAAATTCATGCTCCCAAGCACCAATTCATATTATACCCATATTGCCTTAACTATAATCATCATTAGAGCCATCTACACTTCCCTCATTTTCACTTGTCTTTGTTGTGCATCTCTTAACTAAAATTCCCAACTACTTCATAACGTATCTGCCTTTCATTTTAGATTGCCCTTCCTGTACTTGTATTGTTCTTCTCTCAAAAGTTTTTTTCAAAACTTATTTATTTATTTATTTATTTACTTACTTATTTATTTTGAAGTCCTACATGTCATTCTAGACTCTTCTCTTAACCATCCCTCTCTAAATGCAACTCCTGGCAGACATAAGGAGTTTTTATTTTTTCATACTCCAAAAGTACTTTGTGATTTTTTCTAACAGTATTTCTTAATTTCTGTTACAGGGTACAAAAATCTTATGAGATGCCAAAACACAGGTCACTGTGGTCAATTTTGGGGACTGCCACACACACTATAACTTCTAGTACTTAGGAAAATCATAAAATATATTAACATTTTAAAGGTCAGAGAAGACCTGAAGGAAAGATGGAAGGTTTTCTTTTGACTTCCAGATTTTATTTTTTTATTTTTATTTTTATTTATTTTTTTATAAAGATTTTATTTATTTATTTGACAGACAGAGATCACAAGTAGGCAGAGAAGCAGGCAGAGAGAGAGAAAGGGAAATAGGCTCCCTGCCAAGCAGAGAACCCGATGCGGGGCTCGATCCCAGGATCCCAGGATCGTGACCTAAGCTGAAGGCAGAGGCTTTAGCCCACTGAGCCACCCAGGTGCCCCATCTTCCAGATTTTAAGAGTAAACATTAAACAATTATGCTGGTTAATGCTTATTAAGGAAACTCTTTTGACAGTGATGCATGGTTAGTGTTTATTTCCCTAAACTGGATTTTTTTTTTCCATGCCTGCGCCTTTCTCTTGAATATTGTAGTGAATGTTGGTTGTTTTGACTATCCAAAGTTGGAATGCCCCTCCTGTTTTGGAATAACCCTTAAATGTTTGGGAAATTGTATTTCACCCACCAGCATGAAAAGCAGAAGGAACTCTGTGACCATATGATGTCTGATGCCTAAATACCTATTTTTATCTGGGAATTTTGATACTTGAGGGAAAATTAAGAAAGTATAAGATATTTATTGCTATTTTTGGCAAAATCTGTGGCTGTCTGTGTCTAGTAGTGTTGGGACTATTGCTTTCCTATGCTGGTCAGCTTTTACAGCACAGCAAACAACCACAAAAATCTCAGTGACATGCTCAGTGGCATTTGCTTCTCACTCATTAGTTATGTGTTAATTGGGGCCCAGCTGATCTAGACTGTGCAGGGCTGGACTTGGCTCCAAGCCACGCCTAGTGTTTTAGGATTTCTCCATATCACTCAGACCTTTCTGAGACAGTGTGATTCTTGGCACATGCACATTCCCAACACATTCCAAGCCTATATGGTATGTCATGCCCACTAACATCCAAGTCACATGGCCAAGCCCAAAATCAAGGGTCTAGGAAATATACTTTTTCTACCAAGAGACCATGGCAAGAGTGTGAACATATAATGTTATTATAACGGAATGGAGATTTGAGAGCATAATGAAATCTGCCACTTGTTCTCTGCATATATTTCCATGGCTGACACTTCAGTCCTTTGTTTCCTGCTGTAGAGTGTTTCTTCATTCTTCCTATTGATTCAATGAGCTACTTGATACCCTTTAGCAAACCGTGACATTTCAAATAATATGGCATTATATGGGCATGTGGGAGAGAGTCTTCAGCCACAAAGATGAGATCCTTAAGTGACGTCAGGAGGCAGTGTCCTACCCTATAACTGAGTAAATCCAGATCCTGATTTATAAATCTCCGTGATACTTACACTCTCCCACCAAATATTTATGATAGGAAAACTTGATTAACATATAGGATATAATTTTTAGGAATATACTTTTTAAAATAATAAATACCTTTATTAGGATATAACTATTTCAGTTTTTAATTCCAAATTTCCTACTTGTATTATCTTTTAAGCCAAGGTTTTTACCAAAAAACTCATTTTCACAAATATGAGTTGCAAGTAATGATATGTATGCTTAATTGTTGTTGTTGTTTTTCCTATCAGGGTCCAGACTTGACAGAGGTGGGGGTCTCCAAATAATTACATTGGTAGGTATGAAATAGTTGAGTTTCAGCTAGTGATAATTATTTTTCCCCCACAAATGTCATATTCTTCAGATCACTAAATATAACTGGTATTTAGTTTATTAAATAATATCAAGGTTTAATATTTAAAAGAGTCCTTCCACTTGAGGGCAGACAATACATATTAGACATCAAAAGAATGCTAGTTAATAACAGAATAACAAAACCAAGACCTGGAATGAAGACAATTTCTAGTATATGTGGGGAAAAACAAGTAAGCCCCATGATTAGTCAGTGTGAATTTTTCTCCGTGCTCTCCCTTTTGGTTAGAAATTTGAGCATGCAGAGTAATGCACCCGCACATCTGTGACTGCTGGACGGAATTGAGTGAAAGCACGACTGTCTATCCCAAAAGAAAATAGCATTTTAAAATACCTTGTAATGCAAGATAATGAGCCGATGTGATTACAAGCTAATAGACTCCATTACAGCCCACAGTGCCACTCTGGGGTCAGTCTGATAGTCCTCTTCTCTCACTCCAGATGCCACTCTGCTACTCTTCTGTCTCCCTCTTTTTACTGTTAGTGACAGATTTACTGCTATGTTGTATGTCTAATTTTATTCAAGAAAAAAAAGTCTTGGTGAATTCTGGTCTTAGTTGGTATTGGATGTCTGAGAAGCAAGTGCAAAATCAATGCTTTCTAAGCTCTGGGAAAGAGTATCGACTTGTAAAGAGATGCATCACTGAGAGACACAGTCAGTGGCCGACACTCCTATCACTGCCTGCAACAAACCAGTCCTGCTTCTTCGAACTCTGGTTCTTTGTCCTTAGAGGAGTAATGTTTTGTGTCAGATTGTATGTGCCATGCAAGCTTTATCAATAATGTAACTGAAAACCTAAATATAACAGATTAAACAAAGTTATTTTCTGCCAGGAAAGATAAATTAGAGTCGACCTTAACTTTCACTTATATATCATTGTCCAGAATTTAGCCACCTGACCAAATGCTACCTGCAAGGCATTATTTTTTATTTGGAAATATTGCTACACTCAACTAAATAGTAAAGGCAAAAAGACAAATAGGTATAATAATACACTTAGTCACAAATCAAATCCAACAGCAACAGTCCTGGAACCTCATGGTAAGAGAATACCTCATTTAAGACAGACAGACACAACCAGCAATTGGAATATAATCTCATTTAATAAGAATAGTAGAGTACTCCAGGGTACTGTACAGCAGAGTATTTTGAACTGTCAAAGAATAATTATACCATATGGAGTTAAACAGGAAAGGAGGATTTTATTTAAGAGAATTGTAATAGAGAGACATTGAACTAACCTCTATGGAATAGAAAGTGAGAGACTTGCAAACACTGAGGTGAACTCATGGTAAAGTACTGAAAGGCCTTGGGAGCTGAGTCAGTGTGATTAGGTCATCTGTGTTGGCTAATTGGCGCTTATGGAAGTTAGGCTCCTACCCTTCACAGAAACTTGGAGACAGGGGCAGTATCTTGAGTACGTTTTGAAGGGATGATTCCCAATGTCTTGAGAAAGAATTCCTGGGTTATAAAAATGGCAAGAGGTTGGGAGTAGAGTTACCTCTCAAAGGGGAGATACTGTAAGAAAAGGAAGTATGGTGTCTTATAGTTGTGAAGAAACTGGTCTGAAGTGTAGTCAAGCTGAGGGGAACATTAAGGACCTCTCTGTTGATCTCATTAACGTTGTTGAGAAACACTAGACTATGATGTTGACAAAAAGCATGGTAAACTTAAGTCAGTTTTTAAAAGTTGTTCTTAAATACTCTAGAGACTATATTTCACTTTGCTGCCTGCACCTCAGGCAAAATACCCCTACTGCCTTCCTTCTCCCCAACCTTTGCTGTGTCACTGCAGGTGAGATTAATTTTATGGACTAGTCAATACGAACTTTAAATACGTGGGTTTAATGTTTTGTAAGACACATCTGAAGTAATGGTATTTATCAAAATCAACAGGAATTTACAAAACAAAAGTTGGCAGAAATGAAATAAGTGTGTATGAAGGAAAAGCACTTAGCATATTGGAAATGAACATTATATGCACTGAAATGAGTATTTCATCTTGCTCAGTCTTAGAGAATTAGTGAATCGAAGAACATAATACCAGATATTTGGCACCAATGGACAGAGCATTCAGTGATTTGAAAGATAACTTGAAAAGCTCCAATAAACATTTAACTGGAGTTTTTGAATAAAAGAATGGAGGCAATAGTAAATAAGCAGTATTTAAGTAACTAACTACTGCAAATTTTCCAAAATTAAAGACAAAGTTTCTCAGATTAAAAGCTCACTGTAAATAAGGACCAAGAAAGGTCAATAAACATCCAGTCACATATAAACATACTATATTGAAGCCTGAATACATCAGAGGTAGAGACAAATCTTGGAAACACAGCAAAGCAAATTAAAATTAACAAAAATAAAAAATGTTAGATGATCAACAGATACCTCATCAGAAAGAAAAAATGAAATATTTTTTAAAGGGACAAGAGACAATGAATGTGAAACTAAAATATTGTAGCTTGATAAACTAGAAATTAGGAGCCTGGGCAAAATAAAGGCATTTTTAGTCATACATGCCAGATTTAAGAAAGTTCAGTCAAAAAAAAAAAAGTATTTAAGGATTTAAAAAAAAATTATTTATCTGAGAGAGTGTGAGTTGAAGGAGGAGCAAGGGGAGTAAATCACAAGCAGACTCCCCGCTGAGCATGGAGCCCCACCAGGGCTCAGTGCAGGGCTCAATTTTGTGGCCCATGAGATCATGACTGAGCTGATATCATGAATCAGACACTTAATTGACTGAACCACTAGGTGTCCTGTGACGTGCACCCGAATGTTTATAGCAGCAATGTCCACAATAGCCAAACTGGAAAGAACCTAGATGTCCATCAACAGATGAATGGATCAAGAAGATGTGGTATATATACACAATGGAATACTATGCAGCCATCAAAAGAAATGAAATCTTGCCATTTGCGACAACATGGATGGAACTAGAGCGTATCATGCTTAGCGAAATATGTCAAGCAGAGAAAGACAACTATCATATGATCTCCCTGATATGAGGAAGTGGTGATGCAATATGGGGGCTTAAGTGGTTAGGAGAAGAATAAATGAAACAAGATGGGAATGGGAGGGAGACAAACCATAAGTGACTCTTAATCTCACAAAACAAACTGAGGGTTGCTGGGGGGAGGGGATTTGGGAGAAGGGGGTGGGATTATGGACATTGGGGAGGGTATGTGCTTTGGTGAGTGCTGTTTTTTTTAAACAAGTAAAACCAGGAAATAGGAATGTTAAACATATAAATTGATAAAATATTTTATAAATTAATTATAAAATAGTGATAATCTTGTACTTAAGAAGAGCTTAAGTTTACTACTATAATTGCAACACTAATTTTGTTCTTTTACATTATAAATTGTAAAATAACTTTAAATACATGACCATTTATAATTAAACAGGAATGTTCCAAAGGGAAAGCAAAAAATTAGAAATAAAATCTGTAGCTCCCAGAGCAACAAATGAAAAGCAGGATGGAGTGAGGTGATAAACTTTTATGAAGCCACCAGAAGGCACAAAAGGTAAATATATAATTAGTCATAATATAAGTGAGCATTAAACTCATTTATTAGAAGATTGGTAGAAAGGATTAGATTGAAATGCAGCTGCTTTTTACTTATGTTCATAGAAAATTTATGAGAATTTATATAAACCATTAAAATTATAGGAAAATTTAGCAAAATCTTTTTTAGATAAAAAAATCAAATATAAAATTTAATAATTTTATATACAAATAAGGATCAAACTGGAAAATATAATTGGAAGAATACTATTCACAAAATCTTAGATTACATTGAAATAAATCTAGCAATATATGCAAGATTATCTAGACGTTTTGAAACATTGAGAAACATAAAAAGAACACCCTGATAAGTGGAAATTATAAAATATTTATGGACAGAAAGACTCAATACCCTGAATATATCAAATTGTCCTCACTTAATCTGTAAATTCAATGCAACTCCAATCAAAATTCCAGTAAAGATTTTCAAGGAACAGAACAAGCTGACCCAAAAAAAGCATAGATATGTACAAAAGAGCAAGATTTGCTAAGTTAATTTTGAAAAATATCATGATTTCTTTTCTGCAAAATAGCAAAATATGCCATTAGAATGTCATAGCAATTAAGACAATTTGGTTTAGACAAATATAGTGGATTATAGAATAGTTAACCCAGAAATTGACCCTCGTTATATGGAAAGTTGAAAGAATGGATCACTGAAAAAATACTGCCAAGGTAATTGGTCATACAAATGAAAAAAAGATTAAAGTAGATTTTAATCTTAAAGCATATGCATGTATGTGGCCACACACACACAACACAATTTCTAATTGGTCTTAAAACTTTTAGAAACACTTGAAAGTTTTAGAGAAAAAAAAGAGAATATGTTTGATTTCAAGATAATTTTTTTTCTTTTAGAAAATGTCCTGGTGATACACATCGTTTTTAAAGTTGAATATTTTACTTAATTAAAATGAAAGACTTTTGTATCACACACACACACAAAAAAACCCACCATGAATGAAAAAAAAAGCCCACATGTGGGCAGAAGATATTTGAAATACACAAAACCAATAAAAGAATAATACCCAGAATGAATATAAACACTCTCAAATTATAAACCATGCATGCACCAAAATGATAACATTGGGAAATAGACAACAATAAAATAAACTGACAATCCATAGAATAAAAACCAACTGACCAACAAATGCTTAAAATGAAGCTAAACAAAAAGCAAAACTATTTCACTCATCAAATTGGCAATGTTCAAAATGTTATGAAAAACAAGTACTGGTGAGAACATATTTGTGAGAAATGCCCTCATTGTTGGTGGATGTGTCTTTTGGTTAAAACAGTTTCAAAGGGCAAACTGATGAATAGGTGAATTAAAGATACACATATCTTCCTACCCAGCAATTCCATTTATAGGTGTATTCCTCTGAGAAATTCTTGAATGTATGCACATATAAAAACATATAACAAAGCTAATTCCAGCACTGTTTATAATAATAAAAACTGGAAATATCCAAAATACCCATTACTGGAAGATCAGATGAGTCAATTTTGGTATGTTTATATACAGGAACATCAAACAGTATTTAATGCAAATGAATGAAATATGTCACATCAATACATTTCAAAAACGTAAGATTGAACAAAAGAAACAAATTACAAAGTGGTAAGTATAATGTAATATTTATATAAAGACTGAGAATAGGTCAACCAAATGTATGCCTTGCTTATGGATTAATTCATATGCAAAATAGTATAAAATAATGGAGAAGATTGTAAAATTCAGTTTGAGAGGAAAAACACTATTAAAGGAGGATTATAAAAAGGAATCTAAGAATATTTGTCATTATTATGGGTTGCACTTTGTTCCCCCCAAATTCCTGTATTAAAGTCCTAACCTCCAGTACCTCAGAATGTGACCTTTTAAGGAAATAGTAGAAAGAGAGTCACTACAAATTTAATTAATTAAGATGAGTCCATACCGATGGTCTGAAGATTAGAGGTGGCCCTCTAATCCAGTATATCTAGTGTCCTTATATGGGGAAAAGTTGGACAGAGAGAGAAACACACACACACAGGGAGAAAAACCATGTGAAGATGGGCTGCCATTCCCCAAGGGACCACCAGAGCTAAAAGAGAGACATGGAACAGATCTTTCCCCAGTACCTTTACAGGGAGCATGTCCTTCCAACACTTTGATTTCAGACTTCTGGCCTCTCAAACTGTGAGGTACCAAATTTCTGTTTTTGAATGACTCAGTTTGTGGTACTTGTTAGGCAGCCTTAGCAAACTAATATAGTCATTTTTTGTTTCTTGAAATTGATCTAGAGCAAGTACTACAAACATTTAAAAATTGATTGATAAAACTGAGTGATAATTATATGTAGGCATGCCACATTATTCTCTATGCTCTCCTTTGAACTTGAAAATGACATGATTTTAAGAAATAAGAATAGATTGCAGTCCTCAAAAACATAATTAATAAAACAGAAAAGGTATTTCCCTAAGGAAGCTAAAATGTATTAAGAAATTGGTTTCATGCACAGCAAGAGGGAAGTCCTAAATAGTAATAAATACTGAATTTGTGCACTGAAAAGCAGCACAATTAAGAAAGTCATTCCTTAAGCTTAAAAAGGAAAACTCTCAAAAATCTCAATTAATAAAAACTTTATAGGCAGAAAATATGTAAAGAAGACAATGATTCTGTGAAGATATACAGAGGTGATTTTTAAAAGGATATGATATAGTTTCAAAGTTATATACTAATATATTTAAATATCTTTGGAAAGAGAATCTTTTGAAAATTATAAGTTTCCTATTATACATCCAAGAGAAAAAAAATCTTAAAGTCTTACTGTATGTATGTGGAAAGTATATATCATATAATTTATAAAGGAGGAAGTACACAATTTTAAAAAGATCAAAGTTATGTATCATCTAAGTACAAATTGAAATCATGAAATGTATTGTCATGTACCACTCTACTTAAAAAGCGTGGGAAGTTTAGGTTTAGGTGCTACAATTGGATTACCACTGCAAGGAAGTAAGAGATGACAGAGACTTTTGACATTTCAAAAGTAGAAACAGCTCTGAACAAGTCCTCAGCACATTGTTTTGTGTATGCCTCTTTACCTATCTCTCAGACCAGACTGAGACATCTTACAAGCAAGGATTTTGTGTTTTTTGCTTTGATACTCCTCAGCACTTAAAAAAAAAAAAAAGAAAAATATGTATATGGAAATGCATAATGATAACAAGGTTATAGGTAAAAATGAAGTCTATTACATGGTTAGGAAGAATGGACATTGAAAGAGAAATAATTTTGCAACCTTTTTGAAAATCTTTCAAAACACCCTCTCTCTTTTCTGCACTAAATCCATTTCTTGAAAACCAGTCTAAAGAAATCATTGGAAATTCAAACAAAGGATTTTATCAAATATGGTCAGCTATTAATAGTTAAAAACAAAACAAAACAAAACTAGAAACCCAAATACTCAACAACTGAAAAGTTACTGTGTAAATTATCGTACAAGGTGTTATGCAGTCCTTTACATAAACTTGATCACAAGCTTTTAATGAGGGAAAAATCTCTTACAATACATCATGACTCAGTTTTCCCAATTATACAAAGAGAATAGTAACTACTAAACAAAAATCATGAGGGAGAACATATACCAAAATATGAAGAGTGCATATTTTAAAGTGGTGGACCGATGCTTTTATTCCCTTGATACAGGTATGCATTTTCCAAGTTTTGGTTTTTTTTAAATCATGCATTATGTGACTGTCATGAAACACACATTTAAGAAGATAACTTTTTTTTTAACTTTTCAATACTGTTAACCTTTGTCTTGTAAAATGGTTTTCTTCAATAAGTATTATTAGAAAACCTACATTGCACGAGGCAAACAAATTGTTTGGAAAATCAATATGACAGGAACCCATCAGACATGTTTACAGCTTAGTTAACACTAAGGCAAAAAGGCATAAAAAGTAATTTTAAGGGTTTATCATCTCTTGCCTGGTCTATTATAATAGATTCATACTACATCTCTTCCCTCCTGCTATACTATACCATTCTTCAAGTTTATTTGCTGCACTATGGCCAGAATGCTCTGTCAAAAGCACAGATTTCATCATGCCTTTTACTTCCTAAACTTATTTGGTTCTTCTTTGCAGAAGCACTGGTTCTCAAGAAGACTGTGCATAAGAATCAACGTGGTGAGCTTTAAAAAATGTCTGGTGCCGGACTTTCTTCCTCACTGTGACCCTCAGAGTTTCTGACTTAATTATTCTTGAGTGGGGCCAAGGCATCAACATTTTCTAAAGCTTCCTAAAATTAAGTCCCTTACAATGGCATGTAATGATTGTGGCTACCTATCTAGTCCCATTCCTTACCAGTTCCTTTAAGCAGACTCCAGATTTTAGGCTGAATATGACATACCATTTCACAACTCTGTGTTTACCTATCATTCTCCTTCTCCCTGGAATGAACTTTCTTCCCTTATAAAGTGGAATTCTCCTAGTCACCCTTGTCACTCTTTAAAATTCTGTTTAAAGAATGCCTTGCTAAGTAAACCTTCTCTGATGCCCTAAGGCTGAGTTAGATGCCCTTATCCACTTTGTCCTAATGAAGCCCAAACATAAGCCAGGCCTGGAGAGATTGTGACCCTTTAAAGAAATGGAATGTGACAGGGTTTTGATGTTTTAAAGTAGAACCACCATGTGATAGAGACTTTGGTACACCATTTGGTAAATGTCCCTTTTGCTGTCTTCTCACACTAGACTGAGAGCTTCTTACAGGCATGGTCTTACCACAGTCATCTTTGTATTTCTTAGCACTTAGTCCCATGCCAGACAGTTTGCAGATGCTCAAGCAATGTTTTTTTGTTTGTTTGTTTGTTTGTTTTATATTTTATTTATTTAGTTGACAGAGAGGACACAGCAAGAGAGAGAACACAAACAGGGCAAGTGGGAGAGGGAGAAGCAGGCTTCCCACCGAGCAGGGAGCCCAGTATGGGGCTTGATCCCAGGACCCTGGGACCATGACCTGAGCTGAAGGCAGACACTTAACAACTGAGCCACCCAGATGCCCCAAGCAATTTTTTTAAGTAAATATAAGAAAGAATTATTCCAGTGTATGATAAATGTCAAATATATGGTACAGAACAAAATATGGTATGAATTCAAAAGAGAGCAAGTTTGCTGAACCACGTTTTCACTGCATCACAGTGCAAGGGGAAGCTTTGGGTTCATGGAGACCAGGGTGCCCCTTGCTAGCTGTGTCACTGCAAACAAGTTACCTGGTTTTTCTAAGCTTCCACCTCTCCAAGTATGAAGCTAAAACCATCCTGATTTCACTAGGTTGTCTATGGCCCGTAATGTGTCTGGCAGATACAGGTGGTCAATGAATGTTGGTTCCTCCTCCTCTTCTTCACTTTTTACACTATTATAATCGAGACTTTCTCAACAAGGTACCTGCTTCTTGGAAGCAGAAAGGACATCTTACTCGTTGGTGCCATTTCATAGCTTAGGACAGCGCTGAGCATAAACCATGCCCTCCATAGATCGTTTTTGAATTAAAGGAGAAATTACATATAGTTGAAGGTTGGGTCATATGAGCTATGTGAAAATGTAGCAAGATGGCGAGAGGAATACTGGAGATGAAAGAGGTGAAGCGTGAACAAGGCAGGGACTATAGAAGAGAAGTTAACTCAGTGAACTAGATGACTTAGGTAAGGAATTTAACAGAAGAGTAACCAGAAAGTCAGGTTAAGATTTGAGAGTTTATCCTTAATATAATGGTGAGCCATAGAAGCGTTGGAGAAGACATGTTCTTCATGACATATTCTTCAGCTCAAGACTCAATGTTATTCCCCAGATTTGGATGCGGGAAATAGCAGTTGTCTGGAAATAGAAGTTTTGTACATTTCATATACATTTATACAAAAAAAAAAAGATGTTTTATACATTTCATGTATTTAAAGAGAACTATTATTATTGCTAACCATAAATGTGATATAGTCCTGAAGTAGAGTAACATTAAAAGAAATAAACATGAAGCATGGTATATGATTATTATTACGTTCCAGATCAATAGAATATGACAGGGAAAAACAGAAAGAACATGCATAATAAGAAATGCAATGCAATGAAAAATAAGCTTGAGAACTGGGAATTCAGAAGGAAGATCTATTCAGCATTAGCTAGGGGGGATGGTATAACCAAATACAAAAGCCCAGTAGGCATTTGGAGAGGTGGGACTGGATGGACTCCTTATGACACAATTGTTGCAGACTTGGTAGGTTACAAGATTAGAGTAGTTGAAAACATGCTGGCTCACAGAACAAAACAACAAAAAAAGATAGAAGGCAAGAGTTGCCTGCTTCAGGACAAACGACTAGGTGTTAGGAACCAAAGGAAAAAAAAGATTCAATCTTGTACCTGAAACAGTCTTCTTTGTTTCATGTAACTTTAATGTTTTGCTTTGCTTTGGAAACAAGGAACAGTGATTCAATGAAAAGTTGAATCCTCTTAGGATCCATTTAAGGCTATCACCTTATTTTATTTATTTCTTCTGTTAAAAAATGATTTTACTGATACATAATTCATATGGTTCATTCTTTCAAAATACCCAATTCAGTGGTTTTCTTATATTCACAAAGTTATATATCGATCACTGATTTCTAATTCCAGAACATTTTTATCATTCCCAAAAGAAACCCCATGCCCATTAGAATCATACCTATGCTGCTTTGCCTAGCTCCTGAAAAACTAATCTGCTTTCTGTTTCTAGAGATTTGCCTATTTTGGATATTTCATGTCAATGGAATCCTACACTATGCAGTTTTTTGTGGCTTCTTTTTCTAAAAATTTTATTTATTTATTTGAGAGAGAGAGAGTGAGAGAGCGTGTGCGTGCAGGTGAGCAAGTGGGGAGGAAACTCAAGCAGACTCTGTGCTGAATGTGGAGCGGGACTTGGGGCTTGATCTCACGACCTTGAGACCATGACCTGAGCTTAAAACAAGAGTTGATGCCTAATTGACCAAACCACCAGGCATCCGTTCTGTGACTTCTTTTACTTCGTATAATGTTATCAAGGTTTATCCATGCTATAGCGTGTATCAGAACATCATTGCATTTTAATGGTTGGATAATTCTCTATTGTATGGATATGCATGTTCTGTTTAGCCATTTACCAGTTGATGGACATTTAGGTTGTTTCCACTTTTTAGCTATTAGAAAGAATGCTGTTACGAACACTCATGTACACATCTTTCTGTGCATATATGTATTCATTTATCTTGATTATATGCCTAGGAGTAGAATAACTGGAGTATTTGGTAAGTTTATGCTTCACATTTTGAGTAAATGCAAAACGGTTTTTCACAGCAGTTGCACCTTTTTACATTCCCACCAGCAATAATTGAGCATTCCAGTTTCTCCACATTTTTATCAAAACTTATGTCTTTTTGACTAGTGCCATCCTAGTGGACATCTCATTGTGGTTTTTGTTAGCATTTCCCTAAAGACGAGTGATGTTGAGCCTCTGTGTGTGTGCTCATTGGCAATTTGTGTTATCTTCTTTGGAAAAATGTCTATTCAAATATTTTGCCCATTTTAAAATCAGGTTGTCCCTTTGTTATTGAATTGTAAGAGTTCTTTATATATTTGTCATATTAGACCCTTATGTATATGGTTTACCAGCATTTTCTCCTACTCTGTGAGTTTTGTTTTCACTTTCTTGACAGTGTCCTTTGAAGGCCAAAGCTTTTAATTTTGATTAAGTCCACTTTATTTTTCTTTGATTGCTTGAGCATTCAGTACCATATCTAAGAAATTATTGTCTAATTCGATATTCTGAAGATTTATATCTCAGTTCGCACCTAAGAGCTTTATAGTTGCAATTCTTACATGTAGACAGAGGTACATTTGCATCTGAAATGGGCTCAGCATTCTGGATGTAAATATTCACTTTATTCAGTTGTTAGTATGGTACTCCTAGCTTTAACCCCTTTGGAGAACAAATCTTCCCTCTTCTGCCAGGATTGGAGAGGGACAGACATCCAGCTGCAGGGAGTCGGGGATGGAATTGAGGCACCACCAATTTGAGCAAACTGTTAATAGGAAATCCTCTTTGGAGCCCCTCTTCCACCGGTAACTTAGAGGCACCAGGTGCCACCAGTAGTTAATCAAGATGTTAAATTGTTGATGTCCACGGTATAAATTGGACTGGTTCTGAGTTTACCCTGTAGTCTGTGTGGGATCCAGCACTCTGAGGACCGATAAGTTGGTTATTTTCTGTTTACCTTTCGTGCAGGTAAATCGTGCTGCTGTTTTATTTGAAAGCAAATACCATTCTGCCACTGGGAGAAGTGTCTTTATTAAGTTGTCTCTTTCTTGTGTCATAAATTTCAGAAACAGCAAAATTTAAACCACCAAATCACTAAGTACTATTTAGTAAAGTTTATTGTGCGTATAAGAGCAGTTCTGAACTGGAAGCTTCCAAAAATTTGAAAAAACAAAACCAAAAAATGGTATGAAGTTAGGGGCATGAAGTTACAGCATGGATTATAAAGTGAGAATGAGGAAACTCTTTAATCTTTACCTGATTGATTATCGGTGGGGGTTTCCAGACAGCAAGGGATTAAAAGCAATTACCTCATACCGTTTTTAAGATGATTTGTGTCTTTTATGATTGTCAGAGGCATTTACAAGAAATAAGTTTTGCTTATGTTCATGATATAATTTTGATTTAGTTTTCTTGCATGCATGGCTTTAATGGTTTTGTCTGCTTAAGGAATTCTCACGTCTGGTCTCCATTTTGTATTTAATTTTAATACTTGAAGCAAAGTCAAGCTGTGCCACGTGATTTTTTTTTCTTACCCCTTTTTTGTTCTAAGTAATTGGTATTAATTTTGTTCACATTTTGTTATGTTTTCTGACTTCTTGGTTTCTAAAGTTGTGCTGAAGCTTTTTAATATTTATGGATCTCTTAGTGATAGATTGAGAGAGGCTGTGTTAGAATTTTCTAGTCAGAGACCATTTTGAGCCAGAAAATACTGATTTAGTTTATGAATGGATGAAAAAATAAAATAAAAAAGAAACTAGAGTTGAGGACACTGGTTTTGGATATTCTATTCCTGAAGAGAAAAAGCCTTTTACCACATTTTTTAAAAGTGACATTTTGCATCACCTGAGGCTTATCTCGGTATATCTGGGTCATCACACCTCACAGGTGTTCAATGAATATGCTTAGGCAGTTACTTTCCTGAGTGCTTCTCTTAGAGCAAAACTCCTTAAAAGATATATCTGTACACACCTTATTATGCCCATTCCTTGGGTAAAATCATTCAATTTGATGATTGAATGATCAATAAGATGCTGGATCCAAAACTTAACAACTCCTCTTTAAGTTTGCATTCATTTAACCAACTACCACTTGCATGCCTAGTAGGTATCTCAAGAAAAAAAAAAAAGAAAGAAAGAAAGAAAGAAAGAAAAAGTTTTAATTAAATCCACTTACTTAATCTTTCCCAGACAGAAAAGGTTGTTTCTATCTCCATAAATGACTGTACCATTTACCCTGTTTCTTAGGCCCAAGTTCTAAGAGTATTTTATTTGTTTTTTATTGAGGTATAATAGACATAATATCATAATCGTTTCACATGTATAACACAAGGACTTAATATTTGTATATGTTGCAAACTAATTACCACAATAAGCCTAGTGAACATTTGATACTATACATCCTGAATGCACCTCTTTCATGTAAAGTCTGGGCACTTTCAGATGGTAGCTTCTACCCTAGGCCCTGGGACGACTAAATGTAGACAAGTGAGTCTGTCCACTCTGCACTAACTTTAAGAGATGTATCCAATTCCCCATGAATAGAGAAAGGATAAGACTTTAGATAAGGAAAGAATAGGGATCCCAAGTAGGCTCTGAGGCTATTTCAGGTATGCAGATGTTAAGACAGAAGAAAGAGATCGGGAAAACTTAGACTACTCTATTCCAATTATTAGGGTCAAAACATTTTTCTAACAATTACACTGTAACCACAGAAAATAAAAATAACCACAAAAACTAGTCAGGCCGTAAAGGAAAACTCATAAAGATTAACAAGACCTAGCAATACATATCTATAGATCGTAAATGTCGCAGAAACAAAAACTCTGACATGGTGTGTAAGTGTCACTTCCAGTTCCAGGCCCCTGACCCAACTGCCAGTACGTTTCCTGGTAAAGTCCTAAAAAAACCGCCAGAAATGAAAAACCCTAGTGGCAACTCAGTTGGAACTACTCTCACTACTGAGGGCTTTTTCTGTGTCCTCACGTAATAAAACTCTATTGCTTTGCTAACTGTCCTTTGTCTGAGAGATTCATTCTTCAACTGCAGGAGACTAGAACCTTCCTCTCCACAGCTCCCCCGGGGTCTCATGTGCTTAAGACCCATGGGTTTTCAAGCTAGATGTTGTGGGGGCTCATCCCTCAGGCTGGGTTTTAAAAGCTGAAGTGCTTATTGTGGGCTATGAACACTTAGCTCTTCAGGGAAAAGCTTCAGATTTTAAGTTCCTTCCTGCTTATGGGTCACCACACTGGGCTGGCAATGGTGTGAGGTGGAGGTTCATTGATAACAAGATTGTGCCTCAGTCTTTCCTACCCACCTTGATGTGTTTTTATTTTCAGTTCCCCAATATGAAGAGTTGCTCCACTAGTGTTCAGGGTTTTTTGTTGGTTTGTGTTAAGAGGAAATTGTTCTCCATGTAGCTGTAGATTTAGCATGTTTCTGGGGGAGATGAATTTAGGACCTTCATACATTGTCATCTTGAACCAGAACCCAAGGCGGTGATTTCAGAAGATAATGTGGTAAATGATTTCGTATCATGTATGTTTGCTGCATCGTTATGAGACTCTGTCATGATTATCCCTTTTCTACTTCCTAAAACCACATACTGATTTTGTGTATTCCTGTGGGTAAGAGAGTGATGTTTCTTGGGTTTATCACTGACAGAATGCTTATAATTACATTTAAGTTTTACCACATAACTTATAGATACGTGGTAAATTTCATTTTGTATAAATGAACTTAAATGTCAGGAGTGTTTTAATCTGAAATAATTCTGATTATGCAAAAAGCGTCATTTTCAGCATTCTTCCATCTGTGTCTTTGATCTGGATGTACCGATGAGCAGTCTACCCTTTACAAATTAATCCCCAATTAAAAGCTGCTCCTGAAAGTGTAGATATTGATAGTTTTAATCAGGAACCATGAAATAGCAGATTTCCTTTTATACTTGAATATGAGAATTTCATAGCCTCCCAAACTTAGAGCTTCTTAAAATTTCAAAGCCACTAGGAACAACTAGATATATTGCATTTATGGTAACTTAAACAGAAATCATTTCTGTGTACGTTTTCATGCCAGCTCTGAAAATGAAATGCCTAGATCTTTCCTAGAGGAATAGACGCTCGAGTCTATTATTTCTTTTTTTCCAGAATATTGTGTCCTTTTAAAAATGAAATACATTTTAAACTAATATTACACATTGTTTTATAAACTAACAAAAAGGGCAATGGAAAATTTCAAGCCTACAAACATAGTCTACCCAATTCAGAATGTATCCCCAAATTTCTTAAATAATAAAAATTGGAACATAAAGGTAACAAGTTTTTTTTTTTTTTTTTTTTTTCTGAATCATGAAGTATGTGCAGCCCTGGTTGCATGAAAAATTGTCTGAAGCTGAAAGCTACTTTTTTTTTTTTTAAAGATTTTATTTATTTATTTGACAGAGAGAGATCACAAGTAGGCACAGAGGCAGGCAGAGAGAGAGAGGAGGAAGCAGGCTCCCTGCTGAGCAGAGAGCCCCATGCGGGGCTCTATCCCAGGACCCTGAGATCATGACCTGAGCCAAAGGCAGCAGCTTAACCCACTGAGCCACCCAGGCGCCCCCTGAAAACTACTTTTGACAAACACAAAGACTCCTGCTTAAATGCCAAAAGACTCTGCCGCCCTCCCCATAGAACAGTTAGCTGACAGAAGTTAAACAAAGCCCTTACTCTGTGACTTCCTGTTGATATGCTTCATAAACACTTTTCCCCTTAAAACAGAAGGCAAAGAAAAACCTGGAAGACTCTTGCAGTTCATATAGGAAACTGCTGCCAGTCCTATTCCTAGATTCTTGAGCGTGTTTGTCCTTTAGCTTTCAAAGATTAATCATAGGATGTTGCTTAACACACATGTAAACCCTGGTGAATCAGTGACTAGGCAATTGCCTAAATTTTGAGGTTGGAGATACCTTTAGCAAGATCTCATTTGAAAAACATTTGAGAATTAAAGCAAAATTACCCCAACTAATGATTTTGTTTTATTTTAAAATTTTGCTTATTTATTTAAGAGAAAGGGAGCAAGAGCACAAGCAAGGGGAGCCGCAGAGGGAGAGGGAGAAGCAGACTCCCCGCTGAGCAGGGAGCCCGATACTCGGTTTGATCCAAGAACTCTGGGATCATGACCAGAGCTGAAGGTAGATGTTTAACAGACTAAGTCACCCAGGTGCCCCTAACTAATAATTTTAATTAAACCTCTAACCACCTATTTATTTTGATTAGGTGAACAGATAATTGTCTACAGGTAGAAACTTTTTAAATTGAGGTACAATTAATACATAACATTATATTAAAGTGTACAATATGATTCAATATTATATACCTTGTGATATCCGGATATCCATCACCATACATTAATCACCATACATAGTGGTAATTTTTTTTTCTTGTGATAAAAACTTTTAAGACTTACTCTCCTAACTTTCAAACATGCAATAGAGTATCATTAACTGAAGTTGCTGTGCTATGTATTATATCCCCATAACTTACTTTATAACTAGAAGTTTATACTTTTGATACCTTTCACCCATTTTGCTCACTCTTCTCCCTCCTACCTCTTGAATCATGACCAATTAGCTTTTTAAAGATTCTACATACAAGTGAGATCATATGATCTGTTTTTCTCAGACTTATTTTGCTTAGCACGATGCCCTCAAAATCCCTCCAAGTAGTTGAATATGGCAAGATTTTATTCTTTTTTATGGATGAACAATATTCCACTGTATGTTCATACCATAACCTGTTTATCCATTCATCCACTGATGGATACTTAGGTTGTTTCCATGTCTTGGCTATTGTAAATAATGGTACAGTGAACACAGGGGAGCATGTATCTTTTTTTTTTTTTTTTTTTTTTTTTAATTTTTTTTTTTTTTAAATTTTTTATTTTTTATAAACATATATTTTTTATATACATATATTTTTATCCCCAGGTCTGTGAATCACCAGGTTTACACACTTCACAGCACTCACCAAATCACATACCCTCCCCAATGTCCATAATCCCACCCCCTTCTCCTTTGAATTAGTATTTTTGTTTTAATTGGGTCAATATTTGAAGTTGAGGTCATGTGATAATTCTATGCTTTTTTTTTTTTTTTTTTTTTTTTTTTTTTGAGGAACATCAATACTGTTTTCCATAAGGTTGCACCAAGTTACATTTCCAGCAATGGTATACAAATATTCTCTTTCCTCCACATCCTTGCTAATACTTGTTACATATTGCTTTATATAGTAGCCATTTTAACAGGTATGAGGTGATATTTCACTGTAGTTTTGATTTGCAATTCCTTGATTAGTGCTATTAAGCATCTTTTCATGGACCTGTTCGCCATCTGTGTGTCTTCTTTGGAAAAATGTTTATTCAGATCTTCTCACTTGTTAACTAGGAGTGTTTGGATTTTTTTTGGCTATTGAGATATATGAGCTCTTTATATATCAGAACCTTTTAAGTATTGTGGCTTTGAGATTTCTGAGAGATTCAACCCTCTCTGTGTTGGCAGCTCACACTTCCTATTACAGATGGTCATCTCAGGAATGTCCAAACCTAGGTCTTTGTTCAATGGGTCTCTACTTTGAAAGTGAGATCCCAGGGTATCCAGAGAATGATCTCTCTCACACCTTACCCAGAGAAGGTAAAGTTGTATAACAAATTCTACTTTTAGCCAAGTGCAAAGGAGAAATGCTTTCCCCATCCTTAAAAGGGAAGCCATCTGGATGGAGGATGGAGGGAGCGAGGAGGGAAGATGTACTCGGTTCTTCATGGCTTTGGGAGCCCACTACATTGGGGCCTGTGAGAGGAGCCCTGATGTGTCTCTTGCCTCCCACATGTCCCCAAATGGTTTTCTTAAGTTTGCAAAGCAGACATCCTTCATTTTCTTTTCCAAGAAATGAAGTTTTAAAGGTCAACTATATTGGAAGGAATGTAAGCATTCTTGGGTAGCTGCTTTTGTTTAAAGAAAAAGAAAGTCTAGCATTTTTGTCTTTGAAAATATTTCTTCACTTTTTTTAAGTCTTTTACTTCTGCATCTAAAGAAACTTCTGAGTAAACTTAAAGGGAATTGAGGCTGAACTAGTTAAATATTAGAGTATGTGGAAATATCTCTGCTTTTTTTTTTTTTTTTTGTAGTACTGATTTTATTAGCAAGTGCCCTTAATTTCTAATGGAGAAAAAATAACAATAGGAGAAAGATTCTATGGTAAAGCTTGTGTAAGTCTGTAAAAGTTCCTGTTTGGTAAAAGACTTAGAAAATTTCTATGCGAAAAATCTGAGAAAAGGTGATCAAACTTGGAAAAATGTTTCAGTAGAGAAAGATTCCACCAGCCTGTATTCCGTAACTATGTGAAGCAAGATGAAAAGCAGATATTGGAGTTGAAGTTGAAATAATTGATCTATAGCTTTGAGGTACTGCTGTTGAATATTTATTAAATGTCTCAACCTCCCCAGAAGCCAGATTGACTTTTTTTTTTCCCAGAAAATTTCAGATTGTCTTATCACCAAAAAGACTGACAAGCTAGCAATAATGAAAAGACCAAACTGTTCTGTCTCCCTTCATTAACTACCCCCAAATCTTTATTGAAACACTATTCTCACCATAGTTGCTTTCTGCTTAGCCTCATACTCTCCTTGTGACTTGGTTACCTGAAACCCTTTTCAGTCACTAAGGTCTTTAAAGACACTGCTTTTACAGGTTACCAGTGTGTTCCCAAACTGCCTACCCAGAGACTTAACCTTGAAAATTGAAAACTTCAAGAATCCGAGCAGATTTGAGTCCCCCATGACCCCCATCCCCACAAAAGGTAAAGGGGAAGTGGAGATTCTAAGTTAGGTAAAGCAATCTGAGTGTTACAGCCCTTCCTTTCCCATCCCTCAAAGATCGTAACTATGATGAACCAAGATCTTCAAATGTTATTATAGACTGTGCTTATTAGAGGAGCTTTGTGAGCAAGGATCTAAAAAATCCAGTTCGCGTGAGGATGATCTGTCTTCTCTCTCTGGTGGCGGTTTCTAAGAGGATGGTGGAAAAATCTAATGGTGATATACAGATGGGGCGGTTTTTCCTTTGAGAAGTCTAGCTCCTTTGTTGTCTTTCTTTTCCCATCTTCTTGTCTTCCCACCCACCACCCCACCTATTGCTTTTTGATTCCCATACTGCCTCCAAAATAGAAGGGCTCTTAAGAGTTTTTCTCTGGGCCTTGGTGGTAAATGCTCTGGCTATTTTTTCACTCCCCTTGTTCATTTTTGAGAGGAAGGCAAACCATTTCACTTGAGCATGTCTGCATCCCTAGGGAATTGCTTTGAGACATGAAAATAGAGCCTCAGCTTGGAATGAAAACCATTCTGTGCATACTTTCTCCATGAATTCCCCAACCCCCTTGGGAGCCTCATGTGGAAGTATGGTTGATGTGGGACAAATCTAAATAGTATGACTTACTTGCAGCTCCTATATGATGATATTTGTATCATCATAACCCTTGCATTGAGCCATCTTTAATTTGCCTTTATTTATTAACATTACTCCAATTTACAAACATTATTCAACTCTTTCATATGACCAAAATAATGAATTAGGTTGAAAAAATATAAAATAATCCAGGGTGCCTGGGTGGTGCAGTTGGGTAAGCATCTGACCCTTGGTTTTGCATGCCTTTGGCTCCATGCTCCACGTAGAGTCTGAGATTCTCTCTCCCTCTCCCTTTGCCTCTCCCACTCATGCCTGCACATGGGTGCATGTTCTCTCTCTCTCTCTCTCTCTCTCTCAAAAATCTTTAAAAACAAGTAATCCTACTGATGATATTGCAACCTAGTTGAGAAAATTGAGCACACAGATATTTAGCAAGAGTGTTAAGTAATGTGAGAGTAGAAAACAACATAAGAACTTGGTCACTGAGTAAGAGAAACTTTTTCTTTTCTTTTTTTCCATTTGGGATTAAGGAATTTCTGTAGAAAGGATGAATTTTGAGCAGAGTCTTGATAAATGAGCAGAATGCCAGAAGTGACATTTATACTAATGGCTATTTTATTATATGGTTATTATATGATGGTTATTCCTTGTATGTGAATGATAAAGAAAAAGGCAGGAAATAATGAAATCCTGGGTATTCTCAAGAATGGGAGCATAGTCAAGTTTGTCTGGGAATTTGTAAGTGGTAGGAATTGTAAGTCAAAACTCAGAATGGGATCAGACCGTGAAGAATTTGACTACTAATCTGACCTCCTTGCAGTTCAATGTGAAGAAAATGAGGACTGACTTGTGGTTTTGGAATTGGGATTCAAACTAATGATGCAGAATGGCTTATTTGCTAATGATATGTTTGCTACTTTTCCAAGGCCAGGCCCACAACTTCTCTGTTCATTAGAAGAGCTCCATTGTTTGCCTTAAATCTGTCAATACTACCACCAGAGTGATTTCAACATAACACAAAATGGACCTTGCCCTCTCCAAACCTTTCAATGGCTCCTCAATGCTTATGGAATAAAGGAACCATGATTTCTTGTAATTTTCCAGATCCTTCATGCCTGGAAGCCTTCCTCTGCTGGAGAGTAATGTTCTGTCATTCTCCATATGAAGAGTAAACCATCTATTTGGATGAGAATCTGAAGAGAATCTTAAGATGTAGAACTTAGTTTAAATACATGTGACATAAGGAAGGGAAATTGAAGTTGACTCTATCTTGAATGACTTAGAAAATGGTGTTAATCAGCATAAAGTTAAATCCTAAGAAATCTGGGTTAGGAAAGACAGATCATCGTTTTGCTTTTCAACTTATTGAGTAAGAAACTTGAAAAATCATCAGGTAAAAACTTTCCGCATGCAGTTAACAAAAAGGAGCCAGAACTCAGGTGTGAGTAAAAGTAGATCTAGAAGTTCTTTTAATGATTTTAGGCATAATGGTGAAAATAGAAGCCACACAAATTATTAAAATTGACAGGAAAATTATGTAGAAAGAGAAAGATGCATTGAACATTTTATAATGTGCACAATTAGTGGGTGTAAGAGATTCCCAGAAAGAGATTTCTTATCAGAGAAGTTTGCTTTAATGAGCCTCTTAAAACTAGAATGCTGTATACACACACACACACACACACACACTATACCACACAGCACACCTGTTTCCACGTCTGCATTCACTAGCACACACATACTACTCCACTTTTCATCACTGTATTCTGCTTTTTCTTCCTAGGAATTTTCACCACCATTGACTTATTCTTAATTTGCATAATAAATATCTCCTCCTGTGATAACAGCACCTCGGTTTCATTCCTGCTGTACATTTGTTCCTTTAACAGTATTTGGCACATGACAACATTTTAATAGCTCTTTGTTAAAATAGTTGAATAAAAAATGAAGACATAAATCTACACAGTACTGAGACATTTTCTAGCATTTCTGGCCATTTCAGCATCTGGGAATGGAGAAGATAAAGGATTCCCTCAGGATCATTCAAGATCTGGGATGGAGGAATTCCTAGGAGTTATCAGACCCGTTGTTAAAGAGATGGGTCAAGGTACCCAACTAAGAAAGAAGGAGTGAGGGCTAAGGGGATTATAGGCTTGGAGTATATACATTTGCATTTCTCAAGCATATAGAATGGAGAGGAGACATTGTTGGGGTTGTAGTCAGGATAAGAAATGTTAAATTCAAGATACTGCCTTAGCTCATGTTTTCTTCCTCTAGGGTTTTATTTTTTTATCCACTTCTAGGACTTCAGTTGTCCCATCTGGCTCTAGAAAAGAATCCAATGAAAGTAAGTTATTATCTTTCCTGTATTTGCTATACACAAAGGCCTTGTACATAGGCTTTCTGACATCCCTAGGTAGCTCCAGATTTATCATCCTAATTCTGACCTCAAGTATCTCAGATACATAGCTTGTTAAAAATAGAATTTATCCATTTTTTTTTTTTAAGGAAAAGCTTTTGCTTTCCTGTGACAAAGTAAATTCTATTATATACCCAGTCTTACCAGTTAAAGCCTTAGAAATCTCAACTGCCATCGCTTTTAGAAACAGTCCCATCTAGTCACCATATCCTGCCAAGTCCCATTCGAGGATTTCTCTAACACTGGAACTTCTCTAGTGGAGACATTCCTAACCTATTGTGTTTCATTCACCAGCTGTTTATACATCTCCACCATTCTCCACATTGTCATCATTGCTATTCTAAAACTACAAGTAAGTCAACAATATTCAAGATCTGCTGGTTGCTAACTGACCACACAATGAGACCATTCATATATTCACTATTGACTCGTTGTGCCAGATGCCTGATGCCCAGTGATGAGCAAGGCACTTGTGATTTACTGTTCTGTTCTGGCTCCCTTTACTTCATGCACATCTATAAGCCATGCATTTTCCATGCACTCTCTTCTCCACATGGAGTTATTACCATCCAAGAGAATTCCGAGCCTTTTCATAATTCATCATCCATGTCCATGCTGATGCTGTCTAGGAAATACTACCTACTGAAGCTCAAATGAGAAACTTTTCAGATGCTATTCCTTCTGTGAAACATGTCTGTCCATGGCCAAGAAATGTTCTCTTACCTGTGCTAGGACTCTGTTTATATTTCTCTATTAATACTTAATAAAATACTTTCTCTTTTCCCTTGTTTGTGACTCCCTATAAAAATAGAGATACCAGTTAATTAACTGAATTTAAATAAAAATTTTTAAAGCAAATATACATACACCAAAGTATAATATAATCCTTGACATATCGTATACACTGAATGAATGGAAATTAGTACTGGGAAGCATTTTGAATAATCTGGAGATTAGACACCATCAACAGAAGGTTACAAGCAGAGTTTGTAGGAAAGCCTACTTAATTTGAATTCTTAAATCATTAGTTTTTCTTGTTATAGAACTTGAGCAAGTAATTTAATATCCTTTTCTTTTTAAAAAGATTATGATGGAAAACCTCAAGCTTACACAAAATTAAATAATAATAATAATAATAATATTACAAACTTCTCTCCTACATTCCCTAGCCATTATCAGTTATTAGCAACATGTGTCAAACCTTGTTTCATCCATACTCCATACTTTCCCCTTCTTTCTGAACTACTTTGAAACAAATTGCAAACTTCATTAACTTTAATCCATACTTTCTCATGTATCAGTAGAAGACAAGGCCTTCCTACATTTTAAAGGACCCTTTAAGGGCACCTGGGTGGCTCAGTGGGTTAAAGCCTCTGCCTTCAGCTCAGGTCATGGTCCTAGGGTCCTGGGATCGAGCCCCACATTGGGCTCTCTGCTCAGCAGGGAGCCTGCTTCCTCCTCTCTCTCTCTCTCTCTGCCTACCTGTGATCTCTATCTGTCAAATAAATAAATAAAAAATCTAAAAAATAAATAAAAATAAAGGACCCTTTAACATCTCAAATTAATAATTTCTTAATATCATGAAATACCTAGTCAGTGCAAAATTTTCCCCATTATTTCTGAATCAGCATGTGTGCTTTCTAAACAGCTGGTGTGTGTGAATTGGCATCCTAATTTCCACATTGCATGTGTTGATGCATCTAAGTATGTTTTAATAAGTTTTCTTTCGCTTTCCTCCCTGATACTTAGCTATTGAAGAAACCAGTTTCTTGTTTACCTATGGAGCAATGCTTCCTTAAAACTTATGAATCACCTGAGACTCTTATTAAATTTTGACTCTAAGTCAGTAGTTGCAGACTGAAGCCTGAGAGTCTGCATTTTTGGGGGAGTGGGGAGTCTGCATTTCCAACAAGCTTCCACCTAAGGCCAAAGCTGCTGGCGCATGGGCCACACTTCAGAATAAGAGTATAGAGTATCTCCCATTTGAGATTGCTGATTCCATCTTCATGATGTCATTTGCCATGTTCCTCTGTACTTCAAGATATCCTATAAATTGATAGAGTCCTGGCTACACAAGGAATTTGACAAAATTTTCACATCCACGCCACACTCCGGACAATATATTCAGGATAAAAATCCTCAATCCTTTTTACCAATCTTTGGAACAATGAGCTATTTCCCTACATCCTCCAAATGACTTTATTTAAATGTAATTATTTGAATGCATTAGATAAATATATCCAATACATCCATATATATAGATATAAAATAACCAGAATACTTTTTAAAAAAGTATTTATTTATTTTGACAGATATCACAAGTAGGCAGAGAGGCAGGCAGAGAGAGAGAGAGGAGGAAGCAGGCTCCCTGACGAGCAGAGAGCCCGATGTGGGACTCGATCCCAGGACCTTGGGATCATGACCCAAGCGGAAGGCAGAGGCTTTAACCCACTGAGCCACCCAGGCTCCCCTAAAGTAACCAGAATTCTTAATAGAAAAGGAACGTTCTAATTTGCAGCACATGTATTGATGAACCATTTGAATGTAAAATAGTTGCTCTTCTTTGTGGTGACGGTTTCAGGGGAATTCTTTCTCTTTTTCGTGTTTGTTTTTGTTCTGTATCTTTTTAGGATGTGTGAAAGCACAAGAGTATGAGTGAAATGTGCTGTTGTCAACAGTAAGTACACCATGACACAGCACTGACCTCTCTGCCAGGGCCTGGCCTCCCCCACGCCTGAGCTTCTCTCTCCCAGGATGGAAATACATTGTCCCTTGGCATCCCGAGGGCTCTAGAGCAGTTGCCAAAGCCAGGGTGGTTCTCTGCAGCAGCTCACAGATGAGGAGATTCTCTTCTGTGTGTGCCCTAAGGCGCCCTGCACTTCTCTCCCAAATCTTTATCAGAGACCAGGAGATTTTTGTCTTTTTTTTTTTTTTTTTCAGAGAGAGGGATCACAAGCAGACAGAGAGGCAGGTAGAGAGAGAGAGGGGGAAGCAGGCTTCCTGCTGAGCGGAGAGCCCGACGCGGGGCTCGATCCCAGGACCCTGAGATCACGACCTGAGCTGAAGGCAGAGGTTTAACCCACTGAGCCACCCAGGCGCCCCAGATTTTTGTCTTCTAAAACAATGCTGTTTTCAGCTCTACAAAATTCATGAGACAAGGAAATAGTGGGCCTTGCTCACTGACTAGGTATGGAGAGAAGAGGGGGAAATGCAGAGACCAGAACAAAAAAAAAGTTGTTCCTGTCACTTAAAGTTGTCACTGACAAGAGTCTCTGATCTGCTTTCTCACTTTCTTCATCTAGCTTTAAAGAGCACATTTCCATTAAAACCCAGTATTAAACTTTACCTTCTGGAAACCCAACTAGTTATTTTATAGATGTGAATGGATAAACATAGATGTGGGCCACTGAAATATTACAGTTAGTCTGAGGACTTCTAGAAAATTCTTTCCTTCTATGCATTGGACCATAGTATCACTAAAAATTTTAATCAACAGTCTGTCTAGTAACCAGGAAGGCTTAATATTTAAGTAGTGTGCTCCAAACGAAAAGAATCCCCTTGAATAAAATAACTTCAATTGCGTTTTTTGTTTGTGTAGTTTATAATGGGATTTTAAAAATAAAACCTATGGGCGCCTGGGTGGCTCAGTGGGTTAAGCCGCTGCCTTCAGCTCAGGTCATGATCTCAGGGTCCTGGGATCGAGTCCCACATCGGGCTCTCTGCTCAGCAGGGGGCCTGCTTCCCTTCCTCTCTCTCTGTGATCTCTTCCCTTCCTCTCTCCTACTGTGATCTCTCTCTGTCAAATAAATAAATAAAACCTATACAAGACCAGGATACTTTGGAACATTTGTGTAAACTAGCTATTTTTTGTTTGTTTGTTTGGTTGGTTTTTGGTTTAGGTTTTTTTCCCCCAAACCAGGAGGTTTAAAGTAAGGTGAAAAATAAAAGTGCTGCCAGAAAAGAAACTGTACTACACGGGTGGCTAGAGGCTAATTTGTTCCAACTGCTGCTGTTGACTTATATCCATTTTTCCATCACTGTGATATCATGCAATATATTGAGGAGTGGGTGTCTTAAAAGTTTAGTGGCATTGTAAGTATGATTGGCATAACACTTTATAAATTATAAAATGTAGTAAATGTATATATGCTTATATACCAGCTCAAAAGCCTAGTCTTTACGATACTCCTATCAGACAGGTGCTACTGTAATACTCTTACTGAGACTGAAAATGAGGTTCAGAAGAATAAAAGCTCATAGAAGGAAAACAGTTTCTTGGAAAGTAAAACTTAGGTTTTTTTTTTTTTTTTTTTTTTTTTTTTTTTTTTTTTTTTTTTTTTTAATGCACAGACTAAATCCAGATGAAATTTGGTCTGAGAGGCATAATTATGTTCAGGACTAATCATATCCATGATTAAATACTCAAGAAAAATGATTGCCTAATGATGTCTGAGATACTAAATAACTACATTTAGATGCCACATTAAAATTTTAAGGTACCTTTGCTACTTTAATCTCATTTTAGGCTCCCAAGAAATCTGTAAGTTAATACTTCAGTTCCCAAATGACAGATGAATAAGCAGAGGTCCAGTGAAGTCAAAGAACTCATCCAAAATTGCTAATTTACGCTGTGATGAAGCCAGAAAAATACTTCGTCTGATTCCCCGAAGTGACCCTTTCCACTAGAACCACTTCAGGTATAAACAGTTATGTTGCCTCAATTTTACCAACAAAATATTTCATGACCTGTATCCATTTCAGAACTATAAAGCTATTTAAACCTCTGTGGGGGAAACAAGCATATGAGAAAGTAAATTTTCTTTTAAAGACAACAAAACCCAGAAATGTTTGCAATTTGTAAGAGCACCAATCTGCTACAATGTTTAATATGTACCACTACTACCTTTGTCTTACTCTCTGGTTTAATCCTTCGGCCCAGTATTTAGCCATAAAGTAAATTACAAAATAAACATTTGGTGCAGATGAAACAGACAAACTGTTTCCAAAGGCAAAGACACTGACCTGCCTAACAAATTATCTTCTGAGGAACATCTTTCATCATTAAGACTTCAACTGTTATCAACATTATACATTCAGAGTTGTGTCTCTCTTAAATACTTGGCACAAAGAAAATCAACATATTGTGCAGCTGAGTCCCCAGGGCCTTCAGAGCCACACAGCTGTGAAAAGCTTCTCTCTCGAAGTAAGCTGGGCTCAAGTAGAAAGGTTTATTTAGGCCCTTATAGGAGACGATTCAGGAGGGAAGTAGTTTTCAGCCCAATTACCACCAACTGAGTTGGGAAATCTGTCTCGATACCTTTATCCAAGGGTGGACTATTTGGATATCTGACACCTCATGGAAACTGGTGAGGAAAGCTCTGATATTTCAAAAGCAAAATATTAAACTAGGTCTCACCCTAAAATTTTAGGCACTTTTGATGGAAGAAGAAAGTAACTCCATTTCTTACAGTGACACCAAAGATTGAATGTGAATCAAATATATTTTGATGATTCTTGAAGTCGGCTGGGTGCTTCAGACAGCCCATCAGCAAGCCAGCCATATGACTAACCAGAGGTGACTTTAGAACTGCCAGTTTCCCCAACCAGGGAAGACTTCCAAAGAACCATCTGCCGCTAGAAATGTGTCTGTCACAATTTAGCATCTGAATGTAATGCTTGCTTTCCAGCTTAGGAATAAAAAATGGTAAAATGTTTCAACATCCTACCAGAGTTTTCCCTTACATTCAGTTAAATGGTTACAGTATTTAGCGACCAGAAGTTCCAGTGACTGGTCATGAATATAAAAAAATTGCAAGTCACTAGGAGACAAGCTTCCTAAACTTCAGAAGCAGAGAATGTCATGGAAATATGGTGATGCTATAGTACTGAACACTGCCCTAAATCTTTCCAGTCCCTTCAAGGTCTTAGTTCCTGAATAATGAACCTCGGGCATGAGAAAGGTACTGACAATATCATGCATGCGGGTACTACGTAAATATGTTGATGGTCCCAGGACTGTTTGCATGTTAGCAGAGACAAAAATATTTTAAGTCAAAACAATGGCGCTCAAGGGAATTACCTTTAGGCACCAGTGAGCAGGAGGGAGAAGTGTATTTCACTGGTCCCTGTTCAGCATCCTGGAAATCATGTAATACAAACAGACAACTTACTCACTACATGTAAATGTGGTCCTAAAATTGGGACTATATTGATCTCCTTGCCCATAAAGCAACAACTCCTTTCATCCCAATAGTAATAAAATAACAATGAAAATGTTAATTCTGTACTTGCTAATATATTATTTTATTCTTCTCTATAACCTTGAGTTATAAAAAACACATATGATGACCCCCAGTTTTTTGTTTTTTGGTTGTTTTCTTTTTTTCTTTTCTTTTCTTTTTTTTTTTTTTTTTTAAGAAAAGGCAGACTGTAGGGTCTAATTTCCTGATAAACAACAGTCTTAGGAATTAGAATTAACTTTTGTGTTGCAGGAGCAGAGTCCTCATTGGTTATGGTAGGGGATTCTAGAAGCATGCTTGACTGACCAAAAAAATGCACATTTTCACTGAATGGAAAGGGAGAATAGTAGCTCTTGCTGCACATATGTGTTTTGAGCATGGAATGGTTGGGAGAGCAGGTATGAACAGCCAAAAGATGAAAATGAAAAAAACAAAACCAAAAATGATTAAAGGATATAACAAAAGAAGAAATAAGAGTTAAATAAAAAATAATAAAACTGGGACTCCTGGATGGCTTGGACCTTTAAGCATCTGATTCTTGATCTTTGCTCTGGTCTTGATCTCAGAGTCATGAGTTCAAGCTCTGTTTTGACCTCCATGCTGGGCTTGGAGCCGACCTAAAAAAACAAAAATCTGTCCCCCTGTAGAGCAATAGTATGTTTCTGTTAGAAATTTGCTAAAGTTATTGTATTCAAAGAAATTTGCTAAAGAAAATTGCTAGAGAAAATTGCTAAAGTTATTGTATTCAAAGCAGGTTGCCTGACCTCCTCTCACAGAGCTACAGACTTGAAATTGTGAAGATGCAAGTTTTCCAAAAAGTCACACATTCTTGACCAAAGCACCTTGTAAGCTGCTGCCACATGGCAGGAGAGAGCAGGTCCACAAAGCAGTTTCTCCAGATACATGTCAAGTGTGTGCCTAGGAAACTGTTGATTTGATTATTAACTCCATTTTATAATACTTCATTATTGATCACACAGAAAATTTATCCACATAGCCAAATAAAATTGAGGAAAAGGAGGAATTTTCAGAATAGCTGGATGAAACACTTGAAACAAGGGTTAAAAATAAAATATTGGGCAAAATAAATAAATAGTTGGAGTACTCAGAGGTCTTTCTATGTATTTTGATATTCCACTTTCTAATTCTCTACCATATTCTTAAAATAGTAGAATAAGTCCTGTGTTTAAACTGGATAAAATCATGGAAGAGATTAAAATAATATGGGTTCCTATTCCATTTTTGCAGTGTGCTTTTAGGAGGGCTCAAATATATAGCATCGTTAGAAATTAGAGCAATATGTTTTGTGCTGATTGAACAAAATTATCTAGGCACGAGGAAAAAGATACTTTAGGAAAGTGTATCACATGAGCTAAGATGCAGTCCTATAATCTGCCCTAAATCTGAGATAAGTATGTAGGGCAAAGTTTAGGTCTCCATTAAATGATAGTTTAATTGGTTAACACAATTATTGTTATTGCTCATGTTCTGTTGCTTATGCCAGACTCTTGAAGGAATAATATTAGTTTAAGACAGAATAATAAAAGGAGATCTGAAGGTTAATGAAACCAAGGGTAGCAAAGAAGGGAGATGTTAGTTCTGGCACACCAGCTGTGTATTTCAAGCACAAGAGCATCTGTCTTCTGTCTGTAAGCCTATTACTATTAAATTTGTCAAGGCAGTAGCACCTAATGGAGCTTTATTCTTCTCCAGTAGAAGGGCATTTCTGACAAAGTTGAAAGAAGGTTCTGAAGTTCATTGGAAAAATCAAATATTGAAAACCCAATCTCCCTAATAGACCTTAGACCTTTCACTTCTTGCCTTCAGATCTGACTACAAAGTCCTGAAAAACTCAGAGTATAGATAACCCAGGCAAACCCACAAGAATATTTTCTATAAGCTATTGCTCAACTAGAAAAGGGGCAGAAGCCCAGCATGAACAGGCTTTCAGTTACTGAGGGCTGATAAAGGACAACACAGCCAGAGAGCAAATTGCAATCACAGTAAATGAGGAAACTGAGTATCATGGCCACAGAGGTAAAACAGAACATCAGGAACCAGGTACCTGAGCTGCCTTTAAGATAAAGAAACAAGCCTCCGTTGGCCCTGAAACCCATCACATTCCCTTCAACACTGGTAATGGAGTGCTAAGATAGAGCAGTGGGCTTTGTGATTAACTACCCTCCCCCCATTATTGACTTGCTAATTAAAAATCCCCATATAATCTGCATAATCTTAAGTACTTTCTTCTCACAGAAAAATCCTGAAATATTAAAGGCCTAATCTATGGTGGAATTAGGTATTCATCAAGCAAAAATGTTGATTCTACTTCCTTGGAGTTGGGCTGTTGGGAAGAAACTGTCCAGGCAGGGGTTTTATTGTATAGCCCTATGGAACAAGGGTTTCCCTTATTGAGCTCTGAACAGTGGAATGTAGATAGTAGAGACGTATTTACTGCTTGTCCTATCCCTGAAAAAGAAGACCAACAGTTTACCTGACATAATGCAGTCTCCTCTTTGACTTCCTGCCTCCATAATTTATGAACACCCAGGGAAAATGATTAGAAAATGGCAAACTGCTTTCAACTGGATTTCTGATTGAGTAGAAATCTCTCACTGCAGATTGGCCAGTTCTGGATCTCTCTTTCGTCTAATGCTTGCTAAATGCAGTGTATAGTAACCCCTAACATTCTATTTCTGTCCTTATTCCTTAGATTAAAAAAAGGCATGGGGTCTTCTGTGGGATTTCCTACAAAATCCAAATTATTGTGTGACAATTTAACCCAGTATTTTGTCTTTGTATACCATGAATCAGCTTTCCAGACACCAATATCCATTTCCTTGTTATCCGTTATCTAATTCTTGAGCCAATGCTATATAGTTTCATTTACTTTTATGACACCATACCACTTCTGAGAGGGATTTCTCTAAGTACAAGGAAACATTAGAATTATAACAGAGAAATTCTGGAATCTTAGGGTTAACACAATCACTTGGTTTCTCACCCAAGTAGAAATCAGGTGACAGCAGGAAAGGGGGAAATTCTACTTCACATAGTCATTCTGGGATCTCAGATGACAAAGGTTTTGCTATTCTCATGTAGTCAACCTGGGAATCAACAAAGAAACCCAATCATCGGGAGTGGTAAGAGACTGCATGTGGTGGGTTTCCAAAATATTTCGATGGAACAGGGACTGAAAGCATCACAGGACCAGCCCCACCTACGTGCAAAGGAGTTGTGTGGAAGGAGTGACAGGGAAACCTGTCATTTCCTGGCTGGACAGCCTCTGTTCAAAAACCAATTATACCATGTTTAGTCTCTAGTCATCCCTGCCATATTTTGTAGGAAATCCCAATAAAAACATGTGATAGAAAGAGAGACAACAATCAGAATAATAGAAGCAACCACACACTGAACAGCTAATACATGCCAATCTCTTATAAAGATCTGTGCTAATTCTCACATTAACCTGGATGTAATGAATAATATCCTGATTTTATCACAAAGGACTTGAAATCAGAGTGTTTTGTAATTTAGTAAAGCTCCTGTCATATGATCACAGTCACATTTTGCACTGAGATTTTCTTAAGCCAAAAGCTGTGATCTTTCTGCAGTACACCTGTCTATACCTTATCTAACAATAATTTGCAAGTTCTGGCAAATAAAACAGCTTAAGACTAGAAATAGAAAGAAGTCTAACTCCTAGAAATTAAGAAGCAAAAATATTTGTATGCAATGTTTATTTACCTAAAATAATCAATAGAAAAATAACATAAGCAAAATTCATCATTCTTATATGTTGTTAGAAAAAAAAATGCTGTCTCGTATTTTACTGATGTGAATTTATGTGAAAATATTTTGGAAAGCATTTATTTTTTACTTCATAACTTATTTTTAGGAAGCTATTCTAAGCCAAAAAAAAATTAATTATAGAAAAAGCATTAAGCACATGGTATTTTTCTAGCTTTATATATACAAATATAGGAGACGATATAAACATTTAACAATACCAAATGGATAAACATCCTCTGGATGCAATCTTACACAGTTGTAAAAATTGCTCTTCTTATTCACCCAGAATATTATAATCTAGAAAATACTTGTTGCTATGACAAATTAAAAAAGGGTATACTAACTTCTTCAAATTAAAAATTAAAAAAGGGTATACTAACTTCTTCATATAACATGCACATAACTCCATAATGCAAATAAGAAAACAACATGCAAAAAACCAAAAGCATTGAGCATTAACTGTGGATATTATATGATGTGAAGATAGTTGTTATTGTCTTTATTTATTTAATTGGGTTTTTTTTCTCACAATCTCTTGCATGAATGAATTTTATAATGGAGAATATCTGACCTTTTATTTCAATGAGTGCAGCAGAAAATTATATTTGTAAAAGTAAGAGTGATTAACGCAATTATCATCTGCAATCAGCACTCTGGGTATAACATCTTCCATGACCTACTCAATAAATGCACAATCATAAATGTCTATAATATGCTAAGTAGCTTTTTAAACCCCATCAAATTCTGTAGCCCTATATATTTCATTTTAAAGTAGTTAGGTTATTTTTTCCTATAGAAAAAATTAAAGCTCTAAGCTTTTATTTTATTTTAAGAATTTATTTATTTATTTGACAGAGAATGAGAGAGGTCACAAGTAGGCAGAGAGGCAGGCAGAGAGAGAGGGGGAAGCAGGCTCCCCGCTGAGCAGAGAGTCCAATGCCGGCCTGGATCCCAGGACCCTGAGACTTGAGCCAAAGGCAGAGGCTTAACCCATTGAGCCACTCAGGCACCCAGCTCTAAGCTGTTAAATGATGATATTAGGGCATTATTATCTTCATCATCATTACTATCATCATCTCACTTTAGATATTTAATACAGGTACTCAGAAAATCTATACATGTTATTCCAGACTAGCCTCCAAACAAATCCGAAGATTTCTGATGTGATTTTATATCTCATGACCTATTGTAGATGATTTTTGCTTAGCAGTCTTTGATCCAAATTCTCAGCCAATTTATTCTAGAGGGAGGGCAGAATTCCATGTTTTAAAGCAAAATATGTGCCTAATTGAAATATCATAACACCATTACCCATTCTAAGAATCTTTATCCCATGAATCACTATGCATTTACATCTGATTTTGTTGCTCTATAACTATTAACTACCACCTCCATTCTAGAGAAAGCTTTGATAAAAGAAGCTAATTTCAAAGTATGTTATGAAATCCTGAGCATTTGGCCCTAATATTTTCCATTTCCATTATCTTAAAATAAATTTTTATAGATCCAGTTCCTAATTCACATCTTATTTTAGTCAAACTTTTCTTCAATCCTGATACCATCCACAAAAAAACAAATTCTCTTTAATAATGGACTATTATTTAACATACCAAAGATTGAACTATGATCCTCTTTCCTATCAGTATAAAATGGTTCACTTACTCCACTAGAAATTCATATTTGTGTTTTTTCGTAAACCCAAACATCTTAGATGCTGTCCCCTTTTCCAGGTCTTCCCTGACTCTCAGCCTAGGTCAGCAGCCCCTCCTCTGGGTCCTCATGACCTCCCAGGCGTCCCCTAGTGGTGAATTAGCAAATGACTGAAATGCCGACCACCCAATATGGCTTCCACCCTAAGCATTATTGACACACACAGAAGTCACACACAAAAGAAAATGGCCATTATATTAGATTCATGAAAATCCCAGCATCTAAGATCATGTCTATCTATATGATCCTCTGAAAAGTGTTACTGTGAATAAAATCACATAAGCAATTTGTCATGCCTGTTCTCATTGAGAAAGCAATCAATCCTGAGGCCTTTAAGCTTTAAATGTCTGGTACCCAATAATGTATTCCCATTATTTCCTCATCAAGCTTGTCAAACATGACTAATCACCTGTACACATGGAAACGGTATAGTCCTAACCTCAGGCCATCTAAATTATACATATAAAATATACAAATTGTAGAATCATGGAACAGGAGACAACTGCAATATCTGGTGGAATAAAAGAGGTTAAGACTCGAAGATAAGCTTGATTGTTCCTTTTGCTCTTTGTTGAGTTTAATTATCCACAGGTCTTTAGTCTACTCCTTTCCCTGTTTTAAGGAGGAGATCTGAGAGAGGCACACAGGGTCATGGGCCCTGAAATTAGGCTAAATTCCAGCTTCAGATCCGTGAAGAGGGAAGTTCTCTAGGGGATGCAATGGCCAATGAGAAGAGCTTGGATGAATATCTAATCAGACTGTTGAATTTTCTAAAAATGTTAACAGTGTAATGATCACAATTAAGTGTTACATTGTCTGGGCTTGTTTACCCAAATTATTAATGAACAAACCCTGAAAATATTCCATCTGGCATGAAAGGGATAAGATTTCCTTTAATATGAAATATGTCAGACAAGAGAAAGCCCACTGAGTCATCCAGGAGCTCTGAGGAGTCTTTTAATGTGCCCTAATATTTCTCTCTCAGGAACTAGCCAGAGCTCTGCATTTTCTGTCAGAATCTCTAACCCACTTAGCACTCTGTTCCTGGGCCTGGCCTTTTGTTTGTTTGCCTTAAGCCTGGACCTGATTTAGTTAGACAAGCAGCCCCAGCCAGATTCTTGTCATTCAAAAGCACTTCCTGACTCTTCTGTTTTTATTAATATTATTAGACTGTTCCTGACACCCTGAGAAGACACTGTCAATTATTATCTTCCTCCTATATAAACATTTATATTCCAAGATAAATTTAAATAAACTACTTCAAGTTGGAATATTTATAATATTTAAATATATTTAAAAGCTCACACCACAAGTTTGCAGTTTGAAGGAAATGTATGGAAAGTCTTCCTATAAAGCAAAAAAGCCTAAAAGAAAGCACAGAGGAATATGCATTGAAATGAGGGTTGAACTGAGCAATCCAGATCTAGGCCCTAGATCTAATTTCTTGTGCTTTGCAAATGGAGTGTTGGATCAAATAATCTCATTAGCTTTAAAATTTTACTAAACTGCCTTAAACCACCACTGAATTATGGGCACCCAAACCCCAACACAAATGACCCCTTCCATAAAGCCATCTCTAATTCCACTGAACTATGCTTCTCATATGCCACCCACACAAGAATTGCAGGTTCTTGCTCTGAATACAGACCATTGTAGCTGGATGTCAAATGAGACCTTGGCTAATCTTCCAATCTTTTCATTATGCACATTAATTCCTTGCCTTTAGAAGGTGTGGTAATTGTTCCTTTTTTCACAGAGCTATTACAAAGATTCAGTAAGATAATACCTACTCTGGGGCTAATATATGGGGAGAAAAGAGAAGAAATTTGACTTTTGACATTTAGAATTCCAATTGCCCAATAGGCCATTAGCTATTCTGGTCTAAAACTGCGAGAGACATTGAACAAGACATGAAATTGTTAGCCAAGTCTTTTTTCCCCTCTACTTGCCACCATTTTTAACAAAGCTATAAACTAACCTGTAGCAGAACCCAGGTCCACAATTGAATTCACCAGAGTATCTACAGTATTTGTCCCAGTATTTAGCATAGTATATGTCTTGAGGTTTCATGGAAGTCATGGATTTAACAATACCCAAGAAGAAATAGGTTAAGAAAATTCTAGAGGCCAGTTAGAGGCTTTTATAGAAATACAATAGAAATATTTACAACTTTAAAATATTATTCGCAGTGAAGATAGAATGATGTGGATGTACTTGAGAGACCTTTACAAGACAGAACCAACAACACTAGGTGATTAAGTGGATGTGAGTGGAAGGGAGAGAGAATCTGCCAGGTTTTTTAGCTTGAATTGGGTAGAAGATGGTGTCATTTACAGAATGAGTAGAGGTTTTGTACATATTAAATCTGAGATGACTATGAGCTATCCAAATGTCAAACAGATGGCTGGATATGAGAATCTTGAAATCAGAAGCAATATGAGAGCTCTAGAAATACAGCATTCAGATTATAACTGAAATCATAGAAGCACATAGTTTACCATAGATATAGAAAGGACATAGAAGAAGAGAATCTAGAAGAGGATCCTGGGAGTTTCTAACATTAAGGATAGAAATCAAAAGGAAAAGCCAATAATGAGCCCAATAAATAGATGACAGATCCGGGAACAAAACGTGGAATGGTGGTATCATGAAGGCCAGGGTTAGAAAGTACTTCTAGTAAAAGGGGATAATCCCCTGTGTCAAATTTGACTAAGTCATGATAATGGGCTTTAGAGACATGCCTTTGAATTTAGTAACGTGGAATCCATTGGTGAATTCAGTAAGAGTAGTTCCAGAGGAATGGAAAGATGGGAGCTGAATTGTAACCTACTGGGAAGTAAGAAGCGAAGATGCTGAGACACTGAGCACGACTGCTTTCTTTTAGCTAAGTTTGATAATGAAAAATTAGAGCAGTGAGTGGAAAATACCATAGTCATAAATGAGGGATTTTTTTTTTTCTGGTCTACTTGTTTTTAAACACAAGTGAAATGTGATCATGTTAAAATGCAAATTGGAAAGAGCTGGTAGAAAAGACGGGTTTGAAAGTATAAAAAGAGATAAGTGAAACAATGACATTTTTGAGAATACAAAGCAGATGGGATTCCAAAAACAGAGGAGCTGTTATTTCTCCCATTTTAACTAAAAAGAGGGAAAACTGTAGCCATAGGTACAGAAAAGTTTAGTAACTCTAAGTTGTGTAATTCTCATTCAATACCAGCAGCAGAGTAAGGGTGAAGAGGGAGAATCCAGAGATTTAAGAGGAGTAAAAAACTATAGAATAAACTTTGGATAGAATAAGAAGTCTGTAGAGGAAGAAAGGCTAAATAGGATGTTACTAATCAATAAGTATAAAGTTAGAGTTTGGTAAGTTGAATAAACTCTAGAAATGTGCTGTACCATATGGTACTATAGGCAACAATAATGTACACTGAAGAATTTAAAAAGGTAGATCTTATGTTAAGTATTCTCATCATGAATATATTTCAACAATAAAATTTTAAAATATTTATATCATTTTCATATTAACAATATTGTAAGTACTCTGCAAACTACAGAAAACCATGACAAAAAATCACAGTCTCATCGCTGAGATCATCTCAAATGACTTGAAACCTCACCTACCAGTGCATTTTGACATGCACATCCCTGATATTTCAAGTGTACTGTAGTAATATGATCCATTTTATGTTTTCTTAAATAATATGGTACTACTGCTATATTTGGCATTACAATTAAGTCAGTTATTATACGTCTGTACTAGAGACTCTACGTTCTAGGCACTGTAGGTTATCAAGGTATAGGTACCCATAATGTACAAATTGATAAAGCATGAATAAAAAAAGTGATAAAGAGTGTGAACAGTAATGGAAAAACAAATTATTAATTCAGAAGAAAGCACAGAGTTAAAATTTTTCAATCCTCTGAAAGATGCCTCATTATTTCCCTCATTTTATCACTAAGAAAACTGAGCTCCAGGTGATTACTCACTTATTTGAAGTTACTTAGATAACATATGATAGGGCTGAGATTTAAATCCTGGTGAGGTGAGGGCAGACAGAACCCAAGCTCTCATAGTCACCAAGGTGACGCTATTGCCTTTACCAGCATGATTTTATTTAGCAGAAGGTAAGCACAAAGACAGGGCAATAAAAAATCCATGTTATACTCAAGGAAACACCAGATGTTTTCTCTAGTAGTAGTAATAGTAGTAAGTCAGTGTGAGGTGATGGAAGAGCTAAGACTTGAAGTGTGGGTTGAAGATAGATCATAAAAAAGCCTTTAATACCTTGTTAAGGAATTTAGACTTTAATCTGCAGGCAATAGGGAGCCATGAAGAATTTTTTAAAAAAAGAAGACATGGTTTCTTTGTGGACCTACAATTCATAGTATTGACATTACTTGTTTTAAAGTTAGAAATCGCTTGTTCATGTGTTCGTCATATTTTTAAATTGTTTTTAGAGGGACCGAATTGTTTAAATTGTTTAAATTGTTTTTAGAGGAACATTAATAATGATTGCAGCTTAGATGAAACAAGAAAGTCTCAGTCTAACTTTATAGGAAAGTTGGAAAAGTATTAGGACAGGTAATGTGTGCCTTTGTCCAGATGTAAAAGGCTTCACAGGTTTTGTCACCAGCTGGAATGGTCATCTTCTTGTGTTGTCCAGGTAGCCTTTGTCAACCTGTAGACACTGAAGAAAATGCAGGCCAGTAAGACATTAGCTTTGAAGGTTGAAAGGATGCAGCTGATTAGGTGAAATATAAACTTACTATTGAGAGAGAAAGCAAAAGAATAGCTCTGATTAGTGAAGATCTTTTCTGGTTACTTGGTTATAGTTGGTTTTTTTGTTGTTTTTTTTTTGTTTTGTTTTGTTTTGTTTTTGTTTTTTTTACTGCTTAATGACTATATCAAACATAATGTATTCTTTGATTTCATCTTACTCCTTGAGAAACACAGAATCATTTTACTAAAAAAATTACAATTTCAAATCAAGGATATAATTTAAGATGTCATTTCACAGACCTTCCCCTGCCGATATATTACATATTCACTTAGGAATCGGTCTTTTGGTTTTCCATGGTATTGGATATCCCATAGACCAAGTGTTTTGAAGATAAAACAGTCTGTATTTTAAATCAGTATTCGCAATTTTTACCTATCCCTCTTGAAAACAACGACAACCAACAAAACCCAAAAACCCAATAATAACAACAAAAAACACCCCCACTATTTCCTAGAGCTACTAAGTTTTAAAAAAGACTTGGTTGAAGCTTCAGACCTTGATTTTTCTTTCCCTTTTCTGAGTAGGAGTGCCAGAGAAAACCAGAATGACAAAAAGTTTAGAAAAAAGGCATCAAAGCATAGAGCTGAATCATTTTCAGAACACTGGTTTTAGCGCTGGTTCATGCTCTCTTTTAGCAGTATACTCTGTAGGGACAGATCATGTTTTCTCATTGGCAAATTAGACCATTTCCTTTCTTAGTTAGCTATAAACAACCAGCCAAACTTTGAGCTTCCTTTTTATGCAGCTGAAATTTGCAGAGCTATGGACTCTGCCATTTTACTTCCTAGAGACCAAAGGTGATTAGTCATGGTTTACCAAAATTCCAGTCTCACAAACCGAATATTAAATTAAGGTGAATGAATGTAACTCCACATGTAGGAAACTTAAAGAGCAGAACAAATAAAAAGATAAAGAAATTTTGCTCTGTTGGAGAGATAAGCAGCTAGAATTGAGGCTTGAATTCTAGGGCTGAGCTCTGCCTGCCCTTCTCACCTGCTGGTAAGAAACTCTGTTTAAACCTGAAAGATCCTACACAAACACCCCACCTTGTTTATCTCTGCCCTTAGTCCCTGTCTTGCATCTCTGTTCTGTACATCACTCACTTCATCACCAGCTGCCTCTGTTTTGTTTTTTCAATCTCATTCATAGAAAGAGAAAAATAAGTTGATTTTGGTGGATGATGTCTGGAACAAGCAAAACTGATCCCCGAGAAACAAGTCTCTACTAATGAACTTTAGGCACTCTAACACCTGGCTCAGCGTATTGTTTTGAGGCCAATGAATCTAGACAGTTCTTTCAGGTCTCACCGAATGATCATTGTGCAGCAAGACTTTAATCTTGAGAATACAGTATTGGATCTAGAGGGCCTAGACTTGAATCCTAGTTTCACTGAACACATCCACTCAGACGCAGCTGTGGAAACCTGCTTGGGCATAATACCTTGAGTCTATGCTTTTAGTTTCCTCATCTCTAGAGGTGAAATAGTAATAACCACGCCAGCTTAAAGGACTGATGGAGAATTAGAGGGACTATGTGTAAAGTGCTTAAAACCATTTGTCCGTAGCAAGCACTCCATTGTTAACTGTTATTAATACATTCTTACATTTTTTCCCCTCTATTTTCTAAAGGAGAAAAAAAGATGCTTGGCATCGATTTTGATAGCAGTTCCCAAGGATCGCGACGATTGCAAAGCTACCCTTCTTAGGAGGATGTTGGTGGAGGCAGGAAAGCTGTTATCCCACTATAGTAGAAATAGCCTTGGATTTGGGAAACTTGTTTCAGATACTGGCTCTGCCACTTAAAATCTAGGCAGTTGGTAAATTTCTGTTCTCTGTGAAATGGAGGCAGTGGTTGCCCATTTGATTGGTCATGGTGGTAAGTGGAGGCTAACACTCATACTTAATCAAATGCCATATTAAAGAAGGAGAAAGAAGGTGGTCTGTGGTGGGGTATAGCTTCAGCCATGGTAAGAATTACATATATCTCCATTTCTACTTCCTGATAAATATCCATTGCTACGAAGTGATCAATTAAGTTTGATCTGAGTTGAATGGGCTCCGGTTTCATAATGTCTCTTGAGAGGGCTGATCAGGCAATGTGCAGCATTGAAGAACATTCTCTGCATGTTTCTCCTTTAGCTTCTATACGATTTCTTAATTTTCTTCCTACTTTACTTGCCACTTCTTCTAGAAGGGTTATTAGGGGCTCTTTTTAACAAGTCCATTTAAAAGTCCAAATTTTTCAGTGATCTTTGCTTGTCCTCCTGCTGTTTATACTCTGTATTTCTCTTAGGTGAGCTTAATCACTTCAGGTAGTGTTTGTACGGGGCTTACTCCCAACACACAACTGTCTCCAGTTCAACCTTGTCTGCTGTGATTTCAACTAACTAGCTACTTGCTGTAGAGCTTCATGAGATGTCCCACAGTCCTCTGAAACTCTGTCTAGTTCTGAACTTAACCCACTTCCCAGTGAAAGATCTTTTCTTACATTCTGTCTTAGAAAATGGCACTACTCTCTACCTGCTCATTCAAGCCAGAAACCTGAGAAATACCTTAAACAATCGCTTTGAATGTGTCTTCCATTATCATTATATATTCTTCCTTAAGAGTATGTCTCAAATCTACTCCCGTTTTTAATCCCTCATGGTTTCTTGACAGAATGTAATAGCCTTAATGTAGTCTATGTTTAACAGCTCGTTGCCCAGTCTTTTCTCACATGGTGATCATAGTCATCTCTTTCAAGGCAAAACCAAACTTGCCTTTCTACTGCTTAAAAAATGTAATGTTTCATTGATTCTTTGAGGGAGACAAACCATAAGTGACTCTTAATCTCACAAAACAAACTGAGGGTTGCTGGGGGGAGGGGGGTTGGAGAAGGGGGATGGGGTTATGGACATTGGGGAGGGTAAGTGCTTTGGTGAGTGCTGTGAAGTGTGTAAACCTGGCGATTCACAGACCTGTACCCCTGGGATAAAAATATATGTTTATAAAAAATAAAAAATTAAAAAAAAAATGTAATGTCCCCCCTCACCCTGCCTTGCCGCATGCATGCACCGCCCCCCCCCGCAAAGTTGTAATGGCCTCCCATGACTTTTAGGATACATTTTTGAATATATAGACTAGGAGGCACTAGACACTCTGCTGTTGCCTCTTTGTTTTGTCACTGGAGTGTAGTGTGCATACAGTACCCACATCAGAGTAATCACTCTGAGGGTGCAGGACTGTTGGTGATAGGTAATGAGACATATAGAATTATTTCTGTTCAAAGAATTGTACTGAGGACACCTGGGTGGCTCAGTGGGTTAAGCCGCTGCCTTCAGCTCAGGTCATGATCTCAAGGTCCTGGGATTGAGTCCCATACTGGGCTCTCTGCTCAGCAGGGAGCCTGCTTCCCCCTCACCCTCTGCCTGCTAGTGATCTCTGTCTGTCAAATAAACAAATAAAATCTTAAAAAAAAAAAAAAGAACTGTACTGAGATACTTCTTTTGCACCAAATTATTTCCAGAGACCGAGGAATGAGGTTAGAGTTAGCTATCCATCATTTGGTGATTCTTTGCTGCGGCTCCAGGAGGCTTGGCAACACACTGTTGAAGTAACATTGGTTGGAATACGCAAGCTGGTGTGAGCTGAGTGTAGGAATCCTATCTTCATGGACATCCTATACCTGGTGCTTAATACAATGCCCAGCATATAGGAAGCACTCATGAAATTATCATTTAGAGAATAAGAGATAGCAATGGGGGAGGACACAATAAAGATGTGCTTGACCCTCGTTCACTCCCTACATTTCTACTTTATGATCTCATCCAGTGTGGTAGAAGATGAGAAGAGGAAAGAGTATTAACCAGAGTTTTTAAACATTTTTATTGAGATAGAATTTACAGATAGCAAATATAGTTTTTAAAGTACAGTATGTGTTTGACAAATGTTCACCAGTATAAATATCCCAATCAAGAAATAGAAAATCTTCAACCTTGTTTTTTTTTTTTTTTTATGTTCCCTTTCAAGCAATCCCCCACCCAAAAGCTGACTTTATTTATTTCCAACACCATCAATTAAATTGAATGTTCTTCAGTTTCATAGAATGTAATGTATATAATGTATACATTTTTGTGTTTGGTTTCTTTTAGTCATTTTAATGAGTAAAGTCATTTAAAGATTCATTCATGATGTTAAAAATATCAACAGTAATTTATTTGTTGCTAATAGCTTATCATTGGATGGGTAATATATTCACCAAAATTGTGTTTGTAAGAGACCCATTAATGACATTTCTACCTCAATGGAGATCTTAAATATCTTTTACTAGATATATTCACTTTTTTATTATATTATGATTGGTTTTGACTTTTAAATTTTATTATCCAACTGTTCCTTGTTTAGAAAATGGCAACTGATGTTTATATATTGTCCTTGTGAATGACAACTAGATAATTTGCTTGATCTAGTATCTCTTTTTTTGCATATTTTTGTGGGCTTACAATGAACAAAATTATGTTGTCTGTGGAAAAAATATGTTTTACTTTTCTTTTTTATTTTGTTTTACTTTTCAATCTTTATTATTTTTCTTTTATTAGCTTATTGTACTGGGTGGAATTCCATTATAGTATTGTTAAAAGTGGTGAGGATTAGAAGCTTGTCTGGTACCTTAGAAAGTATTAAAGTATTTAATTATTAAATATGATGCTAACTGTGCATCTCTTTTTCTCCTAAGTGACCTTTATCAGATTGAAGAATTTCCCTTTATTCCTATTTTATCGAGAATTTTAATCTGGAATGGACCTGGAATTTGATCAAATGCTGTTGTTGCACCTCATGAAGTAATGATACAGTTTTTTAATATTTGCTAGAATTTACCAGTGAAGTCATTTGGGCCTACTGTTTTGTTTGTGGGAAAGTTTTAAATTTTGAATTCAAGTTATTAAGTACAATACTGTTCAAGATCTTATTAGTTTCGTTTTGGTAACTCGTGTCCTTCAGGAATTTCTTCATTGCATCTGAGTTGTCACATTGATTGACATAAAATTGTTCATAGTATTCCCTTATTATTCTTTGAATGCTTTCATAATCTATAATAATTATTCCTCTTTACTCCTAATATTGGTAATTGGTATTTTCATATTTTGTTGTTCACTGTAGTTATAACTCTATTTTGTTTCTCTTTTCCAAAATCTGGTTTTTGATTACATTGATTTTTTTCCTCTATTTTTTACTTTCTTTTCATAATTTTCTACCTTTAATTTTATTTCTCTTTTTATTTTTTTTTCTTGTTTTTGGTTTAATTTGATCATCTTTTAAAGCTTCTCAAGGTGGAAACTTGGATCAAAGATTTTAGAACTTTCTTCTTAAATCTATGCATTTTCTCTAGTAATTATATAGAGACTACACTGTGCTCTGTTCAGCTTTCAAGGCTGATTTCTCCCTGTTCTGTTGCAAATGCTTTCTTCTAATCCCACAGAGAAATGCGATTTTCATTTCACCTTTATTGTTCTTATTTTTGCTATAGGAGAGAAAAGTCTTTTAAATGCTGTACACATTACTTGGTGGTGGAAGTCTATTGTTCTTGTTTTTGTATAAGAGTAGATGTTCAGAGCAGACTGAGGTGCTGCTAATAGCCAGTGTAAAAGCACTCATTCTTAACATCTTTCCCCATTTTCCTAAATTGCCCCTAAGTAAAATGTTAGTATACTAATTCTGAAAGATCTCGGAAAAAATTACTTTAGAAAATGGTAATTAAGAGATTTCGCTTTTCCAGGAAGGAAAAAACCCAGCTAACCATTTTAATTATTTTCTCTACAAGGGTTAGTTATCTGTTAAATTCCAAGGTGTGGTTTCATGGAGTATTTCTTTCACATCTTTTTATTTCAGCTTTAAAATACATGGCTCAATAAAATGTTCTAGAAAGTGATTGTGTGTAAGTATAAGCGTAAAATATCTTCGAAGAAAAAGGTTGGAGAATAAGGGAACATTTTATTCCATCACAAGACTCATTTATCAGATAGTACATCCTTTCAGGTTTTTTTTTTTTTTTTACCTTTTCATGAATGACGGCTATTACTTCAATTATAGAACATGTATACTTCGATATCAAATTGCCATGGACCCCCACAGGGCCACCTATTATTGTTATAGATTAATCATGTCAGATTACCCTTATGTGAGAAGCTAAAGCCATGCCCACTTGATGATTTATTTCAATAGATCTTATTCCTTTTTCTGACTGCTACTCTATTCTCTGCCTGTATTAGAAAAAGGCATGGTTAAAGGAGGCCCATTATGGAGAGAAACCAGGAAAAAGCTTTGCTACAAGGCAAGAACTAATTCGCTATTCTGTGGGGGCTGATATTCATCTATCCTTCAATAAAAGCTAATGGCTCGATAGGCCCAATGCACTCAGCTAATCTAGGAAGAAGTTGATGCTTGGGAACTGGGATTCAATCAAGGATCATGCATAAGTGCTATTACTGCATATAAAAATGTACTAATATCTACTTGATATAAAATATGACTAAATTTTTAAAAATCTAACCAATTGGCTTTAGCTTCATCAATATTGAATAGACATTTGAAATGTAATAGTTCTTGGATGAGGCACTACTAAATATCAACTTGGGTATTATTGCAATTTATGATATCTGCTGATTAGAAAATAAATAAATCTCTGGCCTAGAAATCAGCCTTGTTTTCCCAAAGGCCTTTAAAGGTTTAGGAATATTTAAGTAATGCCATTTATTTTTTTTAAGTTCAATTAGCCAACATATAGTACATCATTATGTTTAGATGTGGTGTTCAATGAGGCATTAGGTGTGTAGAACACCCAGTGCTCATCACATCATGTGCCCTCCTTAATGCCCATCACCCAGTTACCTACCCTCCTCCCTTCTGCAAAATAACCCAAGACTGTTACTATTGACTATTCAGACATCTTAATAAAAGGAAATACGCTTCGCCATGTAAAGATATTTTTACCAAATATCCCCAAGAGCAATTTCCCCTGAGTAGCATATTGGCTAAGTACTCAGGCTCTGCGTAGCATGTCCTGCCAACAGAGAAAAACATGATGAATAGAGGAAGAAAGCGAGTAGAAGAAATGCACAACATAAAATTTGGAGACAAAGTTCTTGTATAGGTGAAGAGCAGGGTGGCTTTTTCTTTTAAGATACTCTGTATCAGTTAGGAATAATATGCCCAAAGTATGAGTAATGAGGGATTAGTACAAAAAAAAAGGTCTTTATAAAATACCTTCCTGTCACTTAATTACATATTATTTCTTTAGATGGTTCATTTTAGTTTGTTAAAAACAAAAAATCATAATGTTAAATTGCTTGCAATTGCATGAAGATATGGCATTTTAAAATTTTGATTTGCCAAATACTCTTAATATAAAAATCATATGCTACTATTGGTATCATTTCAACCACAATACCTGCTTTTGATTTTATCTGGGATGATGTTTGGCATCTAAAAAGTTGACTTGTAAAAGTGATGCCTGTCCTTATATGTTAAATTTAACCATGTTTGTGCATAGGCATGTGAAGTTTTAGATAAAACCTATGCATTCAATGTATATTTATTCACTTGACATCCTCTCATATGTTTGAGTATTCTCTATCATTGGAATATTATAATATGTGTTGAATTTTTAACAGTCTCCCTTGAGTTTTGATCTAAGCAAATAAGAAGTAAACCATGAGGGGTTATTCTTCCTTAATATAATAGGATACAAATCAAACTGTAAGAATTGTATTATACACTGAACATTCATTATGAAAACTCTCTACAGGAGTTTAATTTGCTCATCAGAAAAATGAGTGTGACCTATATCAACTCCTATACTCAGAAAAATGAGTGTAACCTATATCAACTCCTATACCTCTAATAAATTTAATATTCTATGATTGTGTGATTATAGACATTATTCATTATAAAGGATAGAAGTAGGTATGCTTTCTTTACCTAAGGAAGTGCTAACCAAAAAATATCAGATTACTATTTTTTTCTCCAGGCAGTTGTGACCTTTGAGAGATTTAGGAGTATCAGGAACAATTGATCTTTTTTTTTTTCCTGAAGGTTAAAATGCATTGTTCATTCCCTATAAGGAATTAATTTTGACATTCTGTACAGACTTGTTTATCTGAAAAGGGAATATAAAACGAGGTTGGTTTGAAAATGGTAACTAGTTGGCTTCGAGGCACATCTTTACTCACTTGTGAATCCTAGAATAAATAAAGCTGAGCAACTTCACAATAGTTGACTAACAACAATATTGAATACTTATTGAGTGATAAAAATGTATCAAGAATTCTAAATGCTCTAAATGTATAAACTTACATAATCCGAACAATTTTTCGAGACCACTGTTACTGTTAAGCTCATTTTACAAATGATCCACAAAGATTAAGTAATTTGCACAAGGTATTAAATGGTCAAGCTGAGGATTCAAGCCAGGCATTCTGGCTCTGCAGCCCGCACTTGAAATCAATCACTATAGTGTGTCTACGGAATGAATAAATATTGAATTGAACATGATCAACAATAGTTCTAGGTCATTGGTTTTATTTTTTACCACCAAACTGGGTAACATGGACCATGTTAGTGGTCTGGGGCAGCTGAGTTTTCTTGCCTAGAGAGAAGATCTCTACACCAAAGCTATCAGGATCTTGCTTTTTCAGTCCCTGATTTATGTATGTACTCATTCAACTATTGACTATCTATTATGGAGCAGTGATGTAGTTGGCTTGTACTGCTAAAACAAAATGCCACAGACTGGGAGGCTTAAACTACATTTTCTCACAGTTCCCAAGACTAGAACTCTGAGATTAGAAATCCTGCTCGGTTGTGTCTGGTAAGAGCCCTCTTTCTTACTTGGAGAAAGCAGCCTTCAAACTGTCTCCTCACAGGGCAGGTATCCCTTCCTTCCTTAAAAGGGTATTAATCCCATCATGGGGTTTCACCCTCATGACCTGATCCAAACCTAATTATGTCCCAAAGATTCCATTCCCTAATATATCAGTTTGGGGGTTAGGGCTTCCACATGAGTCAGGGGTGAGTGGGGGACACATTCTGTCCATAACAAGCAGACACTGCTCTAGGCACTGGGGGTACAGAAGTCAACAAGGCAGACAAAAAGCCTTGCCCACATGGAACTTACCGTTCTATGGGGAAGTTAAATAAGAAGCAAGATAAGTAAATAGACTATGTGTTAAGAGCAAGAAAAGACTAAGATATCTAAGGTGTTGCAATTTTGGGTAGGTTGGCTCCATCCTAGGTTGAGAAGATGACTCCATCTGAATGAGCCAAGCTGGGGGAAGAGCCAGTGCAAAAACTCCCAATGAGGGAGAACAGAGCTGGGCTGTAGGAGACAATGACAAAGCAGCCACTGGGATTTGTGTGATTTAGAGAGAAAGTGTAAGATATTAGGTTAGAGACGTAAAGGGGCTCAGACCATTAAGGTCTTCATACTTCACAATAAGAACTTTGGATTTTATTACAAAATAAGATGCAAAGTGTTGGAGGAATGAATGGAAGAGCGACATGATCTGACTTCCATTTTCACACAATAATTCTGGCTGCTCTGCTGAAAATCAACGGAAGAGAGGAACAAGAACTGAAGCAGTGAGACCAGTTAGAGGGTTATTACCTGTCAAATTATTAAAAGAGATTAGGCAAATGGGTGCTAATCATGTCTCATCTGAATTGATCAAATGTTTTCTTTGCTGCACAGAGAAAATTTGAATGTTATTTTAATGCTAATTTGGGAAGACTTCCAAGAAAGTTGGCAAAGTGTGCAAAGCATTAATCTCTTTCAAAGAAGAAAAACAATCTCAAATTGGATGTAAACTATATAGATACTAAATCAGTGGCAATAAAGCCATACTTAAAATACTAAGGGTTTCTGCTAGGTGATACACAGTTTATATCTAGATTAAGTCCTCAACAATTCAACAAAGATTATCTATACTCTCATTTTTTTTTAAAGCATTTATTTATTTGAGAAAGAGGATGCATGCAGGTGAGAGGGGGAGAGTGTTAAGCAGACTCCAGGTATGGGGCTCACCCCCTTGACTCTGAGATCATGACCAGACCTGAAATGAAATCGGATGCTTAACTGACTATGCCACCCAGGCGCGTCAGGGTTACATGTACTCTTGAGTGTGACAAAGAATTAAGAAGGTGGAAGTACTACTAACTTCTCTAGCTTGGAGGTTAATAGTGGGAGATACTTAAGGATTCATTCTTATTCCATAGAACAGGCAGGATAGTGAGGCTGAGCAAGAGATCTTCTGATCACGCGAAAATAACCATGGTAACTAATTTAAAAGGAAAGGGCAGATCTGGATCGTAGCTACAACTGGGTCAAAGGAAAAATGAGGAACAATAGTGCAGGGACATTTTGGGTCCACAAAAATATTATATGAATAGATGCAACAGCAAAATACTCTGATCCATCAACATTCACAATAGATGAAACTCTTTCCAAGGTGGTATTCACTCCTAGCCATTGACATCTCATCCTGACCTCACACTTAATTGAACAGATATGACAATACAAGATGGAATTCAATGAATCTGTGGGAAATCTGACAAGTTGGCTGCCTAATGTCTTTTTTGCTCAGTACCTTTCCTCCTGATAGCTGAATAAGCTTAACAGTTGGACAAAGGAAAAAATAAATAATTAAATTACAAGCCCTCCCATTTAAGATAGTGAAGCAAAGCCATGAGGGGTTAAGTCAAAGAAAATCCCTGCATGGTATTGAAGGGCAAATAGTGGTCTCTGTGGCCACTAATGAGCCCACAGTGGGCTCATTTGTATTAAAAGCAAAATTAAAAATAAACACAGTATTCAATCAATGCAAACATTCTCAAAACAAAATGAAAACATAGAAAAAAAATGTGTGCAAAGTGTAGGTAAACTCAGATTTTGGAATTTTAGAAAATAATTGCTCTTCCCTTCCAGGTAAATTAAAGACATCAAAAATAAGCTGTTAAGTATCAAATTAGTAATTGGAAAGGGCTCCTGGCTGGTTCATTTGGGAGATCATGTGCCTCTTGATCTCAGGTTCATGAGTTCCAGCCCCACGTTGTGACAGAGTTTACTAATTTTTTTTTTTAATCGACTGGAAAAGAAGCTACTAGAACTAATAAATTAGATCATTTCAAAAACATATCAAAACAGAGCAAAATTTTTTTAGTGTTAATTCTGCAGAAGGCCAGACAGACTTGGGTATAAGTAGATACTGCAATAAAGAAAAAAAAATTAAAAATTGGATCAGTGCAAAAACTGTGCTAGACAAAATAGGTATGGAGAGCTATTATATACTCAATACTCAAAGCTATTACAACAGGGGAGAAAGATCAGAAGGTAGTCTGAACTCACTCTGCTAATAAAAGGGGCAAGAAAGCTTTTAACTCCAGAGGTATGGGTATCATTGCCATCTTGTATCCTTATGACAGACAGATAGTTTTATAATTCGGAGCAAGGGAAGTTAGGCTTCTACCCTCTCACAGAAACTGGTAAATGGGGGTATTCTCTCCCTTGATAATTAGGAATGATTCCCAGGATTTTAGGAAAAACAGAGGGAGATTATAAAACCAGCAAGAAGCTCCTAACAAAATGTAAATCTGAAAGAAACAGAGAGAGAATTCATAATGAGAAGCTTTCTAATGTAAATGATCTAAGAAAAGGGAGAGACCTCTGTGGTTAGGCCAAGTAGATGTCCTAAGGCAGATAAGTGGTCAGAGGAGGAAAAAAGCCTGTGTGAAGTTTAGTCAAGCTGAGGTCAACGTTAAACTTGTCTTGGTCAATATAGATGATAAACAGTTGGTATGGAAGGCCAGAAAAATATTTAGTCTCTACAAGAGTACAGACAGTACTTTCAAAAACCTAATAAAAGAAGAATTCCTGAAATCAAATAACATGTGGACATGTTCAGATCATGTTCTAGGGAAATTTAACACCGTGGTTTATTTTGATAAAATTAAGTTGAGGATTAAAAAAAGAAGAAGAAGAAAGAAAGAAAAAAGAAAAGGAGAAGAAAATCCTACAAGTTCAAGGGGGAACAACATATTACATTTTCAAAGCAGGGAGAAATATTTCTCCAGGCCACCCTTACACCTCAGAGATGGGCATGTATGGTTCAGTGTCCTTCAAATATTTTCAGAGACTGATCAGATTACAGAGAGCAACAAATTCTAAGCTCAAAAATATTATTGTTGGGGTGCCTGGGTGGCTCAGTGGGTTAAGCCGCTGCCTTCGGCTCGGGTCATGATTTCAGGGTCCTGGGATCGAGCCCCGCATCGGGCTCTCTGCTCAGCAGGGAGCCTGCTTCCTCCTCTCTCTCTGTCTGCCTCTCTGCCTGCTTGTCATCTCTCTCTGTCAAATAAATAAATAAAATCTTTAAAAAAAAATTATTGTTTGTTTTTTCCCATGTGTACTTTTTCTTAGGCAGCTTTATTGAAGTATAATTGACTTTTAATAAACTACACATACTGAAATGTGATAAATTTCAACATACGTGTATACCTGTGAAACCGTTATCATAGCTAAAATAATATTTCCATGAATTCTTAAAGTTTCTAGTGCTCGTCTGTAATCCAGCTTTTCCACTACTCCCATCCCCAATAACCACAGATATGTCTTCTGTCATTATGTTAATTGTCATTTCTAGAATTTTACATAAATGGAATCCTACATCATACAATCCTATGTGTATGACTGTATAATGTATGTGTATGTAAGATGAGGGAATGTGGCTTCTTTCACTTAGCAAATTTGTTTTGAGAAACTCATGATGAGTCAATATTTTTAAAATTACTAAATACTACTCATTGTGTGATTATACAGTTTGATTCACCTATTGGTGGTCATTTGGATTGTTTCTAGCTTAGTAGTTAATAGCTTCCAGATTTGGGGGCGCCTCGGTGGCTCAGTCGCTAAGCATCTCCCTTCGGCTCAGGTCATGATTCCAAGGTCCTGGCTTGGACCACAACTGGCTCTTTGCTCAGTGGGGAGCCTGCTTCACCCTCTCTCCCTGCCTACCTGTGATTTCTCTCTGTCAGAGAAATAAATAAAATCTTTAAAATAATAATAATAATAAATCTTCTAGATTTGAACATTCGTGCACAAGTCTTTGTGTGAAAATAGACTAATTTATTTAGAGTACATTTAAGTGGAAATGCTATCAGGTAAGGTAGCTGTCTAATTTCCTAGGACTCTGCTACCTCCAGCAGTCTAGGAGAGTTCCAGTTGCTCTTCATACTCACGAGCACTTGTTATGGCCAGTCTTTGTAATTTTAGCAATACAAGTGGGTGTTCTGTGATATCACATTGTGGTGTTAATTTGCACTTCACTGATGACTAATGATCTGGAACATTTTTTTCTCATATTTACTTTCCATTAGTAAATCTTTTTTAGATGAAATGTCAGTTCAAATCTTTTGTCTAGTTTTTTATCTTGTTTTTCTTTATTTGTTTTTTAGTTAGGATATGGGTCCTTTTTTTTTTATTATTACTAAGTAGTAGAAATTCTTCATATATTCTGGATTCAAGATCTTCATCAGCTATATATTTGCCAGTAGGGTCTCCTGATCTGTGGCTTGCTTGCCCTTTCATTGCCTTAAATGGGTCCTGAAGAGTAGAAGTGTATAATTTTGGTAGAGTCCTTTGTCACTTGCTTTGCAGCTCATATTTTAATGTTTCTTTTTCCTAAGAAACCTTTTCCTAACATCATCACAAAATTTTTCTCCAGTGTTTTTTAATAGAAGTTTTACAGTGTTAGACCTTATACTTAGATCTGTGGTCTATTTCAAGTAAATTATTGTCTATGGTATGAAGTAAGGGCCCAGGTTTGTTATTTTGTATATGGATACTCAGCTGGTCCTGCACTCATATATCCATTGTAATACATAGATTCTCCACTCTGTTTAATTATTCTGTATATCTCTTTTTGTACCCATGTTACACTGTAACAGATTATTCAGATTATTGTAGTTTAATTGTAAGTCTTGAAATCTAGTAGTATAACTCCTTCAACTCCTTTTTCAAAATCGTTAGTATGTTCCAGGATATTTGCATTTTCAGATAAATTTTAGAATCATCCTGTCAATGTCTACTCAAAAAAACCTTCTGGGATTTTGAATATGATTGTGTTGAATTACATGTCAACTTGTGGAGAATCAACTTCTTAACACTAGTCTATAAATCAATGATCTGGCAAATCCTTTAATAGATACACCCTTTTAAATTTCAGCAATGTTTTGTGTTTTCCTTGTGAAAGAATTGGAAATGACTTTAAAATATGAATTTTGATAAAGTATTAGTTACATTTTAACTGTTAGTTTTGAAATTTCAATTATCAGTTGATAATAGTATAGAGATGTAGTTGTTTTTTTTTTTTTTTAACATTAACCCTATACCCTCCAACTTCGCTTTCTTTGTGGATTCCTTTTTTTTTTTTTTTTAAGGTTTTATTTATTTATTTGACAGACAGAGATCACAAGTAGTCAGAGAGGTAGGCAGAGAGAGAGGGGGAAGCAGGCTCTCCAATGAGCAGAGAGCCCAATGCAGGGCTTGATCCCAGGACCCTGGGTTCATGACCTGAGCTGAAGGCAGAGGCTTTAACCCACTGAGCCACCCAGGTGTCCCTCTTTGTGGATTCCTTATACATTTTTTTCCTCAGCTTTATTGGGATATAGTTGACAATTTAAGATTGTATATATTCAGTATATACATTTTGATGGTTTAATATCTATACATTGTGAATAGTCACCACAATCTGTCTGCATTTTATGTCAGCTATTCCCGGCTGGATGTTCCAGAATCAATGCATGTTACATTCTCTCACTCCCACTTTGAAGGTTTATTTCCTATATTAACATATTAAAGTTAATATATTAAAGTCTTAAGTTCGATACAAACATGCATAGCTTTTTTAAAACAACGTTTTCTAAGTATATTTGACTAGAAAAACTTTTGGGGGAACAGCTTTTAATATTGCCCAAATTATAGCAATAGTCCCTAAAATTTCTGCCTTAAGTCATTTGATCAAAAAATTGGCATCAACAAATGGGTACTTGGGGGAGATTAACACAGTGGCTGTGAAGAGAATGGATTGGAAGCCAAGAGAGTTTACAACACCAAGGCCATTGAGATGGCTATTGCAATAAGCCAGTCAGGAGGAGATGGGAGTCCAGAGAGCTATAAAGAAAGAATTGATAAAATGTCTTGCTGACTCCTTTGCCTGAAATGCCTTGTTCTCTCCTTTCCAATATGGATTTTAAAGAACTGTTTTTGTTTGAGTAACTACAACAACAAGGAAAATAGGTTGGTAGTATTGACTACTTGACAAATTATAATCACTATTTTTCCCTTTGTTTCTGCGTTCTTCTAACTTTTATTTGAATTGACAAATAAATCAAGCTGGTCAAGCTTGTTACCAACAGATTAGCTAGCTAAAATGGATATAATAATTTGTTAATATTAAAAGTCGTTGTTGGTAGGCTCCATTTCTGTATGCTATCCCTCAAAATGACTGTTTCATAATCTGGGTGAAATCCCACTTCTTCACGAAGAACTCCTAGACCATGCGCTCATATATTAACTCTCTCATCTCTGAATTACTTCGGCATTCATTTTCCTATATTACTGTAATGTATTTTCCCTTGATTTGTTTTCCTTTATGTATTTATTCCTCCTACTCATCTGTATTGTAATTATATTCTATGGAAGGAATCTTTTCTTAGATAATTGCTTGCCCTCCCCATAGCACCATCTAAGGACCTATTGCATTGGGTACGTGATAAGAAATAATTGATTAGATATAAATATTATACTTTCCTTTATTTTCTATTTGATAAAGAAGCTGTGGATTTTAATGTTCTATACACATTGGAGAGAAATGGGACAGAATAGGGTAATTTCTCATGGAATGGTAAGCTCTTAGTCTTTAAAAATATAAACTTTGCAGGGAATGTATACACATAGTTAAATTAGTAGGAAATTATTCTTGTAAACTTTCTATTAAATTCATTATATCTTAATATCAAACAGGATAACCAAGAATACAGAGCCAAATCTATTCAGTATTGGGACTTGTATGGAAATGCAATGTCCATATACTTCATTTTCAAACCAAGCATTTAAGTTGCCTATCTACTTTTTTTTCAAGTAAATTTTTAAAGAAGTACAACTACAACATTTTTTTTTTTTTGAGTCTTGCTTACAAAGAATAGGAAGTTAAATACAAATATCACATGTGGTATAGTGATAGAGTGTAAGCTCTGGATTCAGGGGAGTCTATGAAATTTGGTTTGAATCACAGCTTCTGTTTTGTTAGCTAAGTGATCCTAGGCAAGTCATTCCATAATTGTCCATTAATATCCTCCCAGGTTGAAAATAATAGAACTTTCTACAGAAGATTACTATGAAGCTCATAATATAATAGTAAATAGATAATAGATAAGAGTTAGATAATAAGTGTAAATAGTTGTAAGCAATAAAGCAAATTTATTCTATTGTTTTTTGTGTAATTCATTATAAGATATAGGGGGATATGTAAGCAAAACTGGTAAACAGAAATGAAACATCTAAATTTTAGAACGATTAGTTTTAGAGATATTTAGGACAAAAAGATTGAACTGTACTGAATTTACTCCATGTTGAGAAGAAATGTAAAGACCCCATTATGTTTTAAATTTCCAGAAAAAAAATGTCTGCATAGTCCATTGCCACAAAGTTTTGGTTTTTTTTTCCAGAATGTTTCTAGAAATTTTATAGTTGTAGGTTTTATATGTAAGTTGTAGGTTTTACATTATAGTTGTAGGTTTTACATGTAAGGTTTACAAGAAACGTCTATGCTCCATGTTGAGTTAACTTTTTATGTGATGCAAAGTGTGTATGGAAGTTCATTCTTCTATATATGGATATCCAGATAGTAGAAACAACTATCTTCTCTCTGCAGAATTGCTTTTGTGCCTTTGTTGACACGAGTGATTCATATATGTGTGGGACTATTTTTGACTTTCCATTTTGCTCCATTGATCTCTTTGTCTAGTCTTACACCAACATTACACTGTTCTGTTTATTGTAGCTTTATAAAGAATTTAGGGAATATTAGTCTTCCAATTCTTTCAAACTTATTTGCTATCTTAGATTTTTGGTATTTCTGTATAATTTTTAGAATTAATTCCCCAAACTCGGTAAAGTCATCTCTTTGATTTTGGTAAGAATTGAGTTAAATTTATAGGTCTGGGGAGCCCTGGCATCTTAAAAATATTGATTCTTCTGATTCACATAGAAGACTTATCTGTCTATCTATGTCTTTACTCTCTCAGTGATACTAGATTTTCAGATCTCTCTTACTTTTTGTCAGGTTTATCCTTAGGTACTCCTATTTTCTATTGCTACTGTAGTATTGCTTTTCAAATCTCAACCATCTTGGCAGCTGATGAGATAGTTTGTTAAAAATTGCTGACCAGTATGTTCTACAAGTTCTGATAAACATGGCCTCAGGGACAATGCATACCTCTCTTAGATCACAGGGCAGCTGTGTGGGATAGGAAAGTTTCAAGGGAAGGCAACTCCACTGCATTCCAATGGCAGAGTGGTCACACAGGCCTCGGCATTCCAAAGGCTTATGCCCTTCTCAGAAATGTTCCATTGCCCACAGTGGCCTCTGTGTTACATTTTAGCAAGCCAGGTATTATAGATGATTTTATGCTCTACATTAACCCAAGATCTCCCCCTTTTTGTTTCCTTAAAGCAGCAGCAAGCAGTTCCTGAGACAGTTGCACTGTGAAGATATACTTCACATCTCTGGTGATGAGTAGGGCATGTATTCCAATTTTGCAGACTATGATGAGAAGAAAAACAATAATTATTATTACAATAGCAACTCCTAAGAATCCCCATTTTGTGAAAGAGAACCACGTGGCCGGGTTAAACCACCACAGATTGATAGAAGGAGATTGCTAAGCTTTGGTATGAAGGTTATGATTTTCCAGTGCTATCAAAGAGGTGAGGATTCGATCCTTTAGCTGCTGAACGTCAAAAGTTAAGTCATCATGGAGGGGGGGGGGGGAGGATCCATGTGTTTGCTTCTTTATCTTTTCCCAATCATGTATAGTCTGGTTCCAGGGCATGGAGGTAACACAGGTGGATCTGTGAGCCCAGTTACGTAAGAGGCCTTGACAACAAACCAAGGCTTCTTATATTTTCCCCAAGATATTCAATAGCAGCTTCCATTAGTTGAAGACGTCCTAATATTTTTTGAACGATAGTTTGTTGAAGTTGAAATTCCCTTGTGGTATTAAAGGCCAGATGATCCACAAAAGCAGCAGTCTGAACTGAGCGAGAGGCAACTGCCACATCAGTGGTGATGATATTGACCTAGGTGAGATGGCAATGAGTAGAAGCACTTGGGTTGTCCTCAGATAATGCCAGATTGAGAATGCTACCTGGATTTAGATTCCTCCCAGCCTCTAAGATTAACGGGGATGAAGGAATAGGCCTGCCTCCTTCATACAAAGACTGAAGAGGCTTGATGTTTGAATAAGTTAGAATATGAAAGGCAGGCCAAATAAAACACATAGGCAGGCCAATCAGTCGAGATAACAAAATGCTCTTCGCCTTTGGACAAGGGACAGGTTACTAACAAGTAAAACTATGGGTGAGGAATGCATAAGATAATTTGCTCCAAAGAAGTTGGAGATAAGGTTATAGAGTAATTGGAGGTGTTACTTTTGTAAAGGGCAGGCCAAACTTTGAAGGGAAAAAAGAAATGTCCTAGGGGCACCTGGGTGGCTCAGTTGATTAAACATGTCCTTTTAGCTCAGGTCATGATCCTGGGGTCCTGGGATCCAGCTCTGCATCGGGCTCCCTGCGCAGTGGAGAGTCTGCTTCTCCCTTTCATTCTGCCGCTCCCCCCAACTTGTACTCTCTGTCTCTCTCAATCTCTGTCAAATAAATTAAAATCATTTAAAAAATAAATAAATAATAAATAAAAATATGTATTAATTATTTATTTGTCTGTATTTATCCACAAGGAAGTCTGGTTTGGCAATGCTTCAAGATGCAGGAAGGGAGTGCTAAGCCCACTCCCTCGCCATTTTATAGGATAAGAACTGTAAAAGGTCCAAGAAGGGTCAGAGGACCAGTTGCAAAGAGAGATATTAAAAGACACATTACAAGTAAAGGACCTGATAGGCCCCCATTTGGTGATACTACATGGTCCTAGCTATGAAACATGGGGAAACTGTCCCCTGCAAGACTCCCATGTCTTTTGATTGCTTAATGGGGTCCATTTGCTATTTTCTTTACTGGGCGGGGATGGGGGGAGCAAGTTGGAATGATTCAAATTGGTGGTGGCATCGCCATCAAATATGCTTCCCATAGAGACACAGATTAAATTAGCCCTTCGGTAGTCATGAGGAGGAATGTATTGGAAAATAATTCTGAATCCTACATCTAGCACAGAAAATATTAGTAGTGAAGACACACAAGGGTAGAACGGAGGAATAAACAGTGAAACAGTAAAGTTAGGAAAGACTAAGGTCCAAAAAGTTCTACTGACATGAGAGGTGTCAAAGGGCATAGAAATTCCTCCCACCAGATTAGTGGCATTGCTGAAAATAGGAAAAGGGTCATCCACCCAAGTAACAGATTTCCAGAGGGGGAGATTTATAACATAAGCCCAAAAAAGGGACACAAAGCACGCAGGCATCATTTTTTTTAATATAAATTATTTATTTCAAACATTTACAATTTTCACTTTGAATGGAAAATAGCTGATAAAAAGAAAAATATTGAAAAACATTATACTGACCCTTTGCCCCACATACAGATATCAACCGTTGGTATTTGCTTTCAGGTAAATAGGGAAAAAATAAAAACAAAAATTAAAACTATTATTTTTCTCGAAAAAAAAAGAAAAGAAAAAGAGTTGAGGTATTACATTTGACAGACATGTGATCCCCATCCAACACAGCTTCTGCCCGTTCCCAGCCTCACTACTTGCTGTTGGGCCCGCTCCCCGCAACAGACCTTCGCTGGAGCACAGGCTCATGAAACTGACGGTGTCCGTCCTCATTCGTATGGTTGTCATAGAAACTCCGGGCTCTGCTGCCAGGCCACGCCGAGGGCGCAATGCTGGAGGGACACAGAGGACACGCAGGCAAGACGCTGGCACAGACACCCAACCAGCTGGCCTCCATCCCAACAACACCCCCAGGGACGCCTGCCATGTGGGAAAGCCTGTATGACCATTGAGGGGCCATCACACCTGCTTCTCCAAATGAAGACATGCTTCTCACCAACTCTGTGAGACCAGAGGACAGATTCCTCCCCAAGTGGGTCAACCTTCAGTACCTCTGAGGCGGCAAGACATCCCTGACCGTTCTGCAGGAAACCCACAGACCGTGACCCAGCCCAGCCTGGCCCACATGGCTCTGCTCATCTCCCTTCTCCCGGCGTCCTGCCCCCGGGGACAGCAGGAATGGGCAGAGGGTCTGTGAGCCGAGCCTGGCAAACAGGCCTCCAGGCAAGACCTCATCAGAGCAGAGAGCTCTCGGGGTCACCAAAAGCTGGTGACCTGGTGTTAAGCACGGATATCATAGCCAAGAACATGTTTTCAGGAGTAGAGGGTTTACCTGTCTGTTGTAGACTCTCATTGGCTTTCTGAGTTGTCTTTTTGAGGTCTCCCCAGGTCATGAAATTGGCCTTTTGGGTACTAGGGAGGCACATGAAGGGCAGCTGTTTTTCCTCTAGATTCAAGTGACTCATCTAAGGGACTGGATTCTGGCTGTGCCAGGCCATGGTAATTTTAATGTTTTTTTTAGCAGGGATCCACACTGGTCCATCCTGAGTAGAAACACAAGCATCACCTTGCCATGTTATGAATTCTACTGGTCCCTGCCAAATGCCCATGTTTGGGTCCTTCCAGAATACTTGGGCTTGTGGTTTTGGCTAGGAGTGAGGTTTAAAGTGTTTTTCGGCCAGAGTTTCAAAATCAGAATTAAAATTAAAAAGATTTACTGTAAGCAATGCTTTCTGTAATTGTGATATAGAACGCATATCTCCCCCTTTTTGTTTTGTATCATGCGTTTAAGGGTAAAATATGCTCTCTCAATAATAGCCTGACCTTGGGGGATGTATGGGATTCCAATAATATGTTTAACGCCCCAGAGCATACAAAAGTAAGCGAAGGATTGACTAGTATAGGCTGGTCCATTATCTGTTTTTACAGTCATAGGAATACTAGAATAGAAAAGGTGTATAGTAAATGTTTAATAATGTGCTTTGTGGTTTCTCCAGCTAGGGCTGAGGCTGTAATATAATTGGAAAAGGTTCAATATAGTGACATGAACATATCGTAACTAGCCAAAGGAGGCATATGAGTCACATCCATATGCCAGATTTCATTAGAAGTGAGCCCAGAGGAGTTAACTCCAGAAGGAGATGGAGAGGTATCTGTACATTGACAATCAGAGCATTGAGCAATAACTTGTTTGGCTGGAGTCTGGGATAGAGAGAACTTGCTAAGAGATCTCCGATTTTGATGTAAAAAGAAATGTGAAAGATGGGCTTTTTCTAATAAAGAAGTCATTACCATGGCATCTGCCCATTGTTGCAGATGGGGGCCTGGGAGGCCTGAGTGATTGTATATGTGACCAGTGAAAACTGCATGAGAACATTGCCTTAGCAAATGTTGTAGAGAATCAAAAAGCATATAAACAGCTGGCAGCAAACAGGGTTTAGTGTAAGCATTTTAGATATGTTGGAAGACAAAGACAGTACAAACAGAATCACTAAGAATGTTTAAGGGTTCATATGAAAAAAATTTCCAAAGCCAGTATCAAGGCTTTGAGTTCTGCTCTCTGGGTAGCTGGGCGTCCTGAGCGAACAAGAGCAGAGTCATTGCCCCGTACTACACTAGTTCCATAAATACAGTCAGTGCATTAAGAATGGGAGATGAGGTTACAGTTAGGGGCATTGTGGAAGGGTGGCAAGCAGTGAAGTGAAGTATCTTATTAGAAGGTAATGAATAACTATGTCAATACAATCCGCAAGAGCAATTTGTGTAGGTAAATGATTATTGTGCAGAGAGGAAAATTGTTCTTGAGGAACAGGATTATGAAATACATGTGGGCCTGTTCCTGACAGGTGTAGGCATCTCTTTTGACCTTTACTTATAATAGAGGACATCATATCTAGCTACAGGGAAATAGATTTTGAGGGGGTTATTGGCCAAGAATATCCATTCTAAATATTGGAAGTTTGGGGTGAGTTGCCAAGGAGTCCAGAAAGCATGTTTTGTGTGGGGAAAAGAAACAAATGAATATTGGAACTAAGGTCAATTCTAGAGAGAGATTGGGAATCTCTTCTCTGAATAGGGTCCCTTCAACCAATGAATGTTCCTGTATAGACAGGGGGTTAATTCTCGGGGTGAAGTTAGAGAAGGGTCCCCTTGCAAGGTTGCAAATTAATTGGACAAGGAATGAGTTGGAATCCCCTATATAGGGGGCAGAACCAGTTAATGCATCCTAAGAGTTTTTGGAAATCATTGAGTCCTTAATGGTGTTTTATCTATCGTTAATTTTTGTGGTTTAATAGTTCTTTCAGAACATGACCTAGATATTTCCAGCGTGAAACATGTCGAATTTTATCTGGGGCTATTAACATACCATGCATGGCTACAGTGTTTTTCAAGAAGACAAGTATTTTATGTACAGTCTCTGAATCAGGATGAGCAAAAAGGATATAATCTAGGTAATGAATAATTTTGGCATGAGGCCGTTGATCTCTCACAGGTTGGATTACTCTAGGTACATGATATTGACACATGTCGGGGCTATTTAGCCTTCCTTGAGGAAAGACTTTCCATTTGTATTATTCAGAAGGAGATTCATTATTAATGTTGGGAAGTGTGAAAGGGAATTTTTCTTTATTCTGTGGGGCTAGAGGGATGATAAAAAAGCAATCTTTTAAGTCAATGACTTCAAGAACCCAGTCTTTAGGGATTGTTGCAGGGGATGGCAGTCCTTGTTGAAGTAGCTCCATGGGGTGAAGAACTGCACTGATAGCACTGAGATCATGTAACAATTGCCATTGTCCGGACCTTCTAGGAATTACAAAAATGGGAGAACTCCAAGGGCTTTTAGAGGGTTCTATGTATCCTCATTTTAATTGTTCTTGGGTAAAAGCCTTTACTTTTATTAGTTTCTCCCTTTTAAGGGGCCACAGTTGGACCCAAACTGGTTCTAAAGTCAGCCATGTTGAGGCAGGGAGGAAAAAGGACCGTGCCCCAATTAAAAAGGGGTATCCCCAATTTTCATTCCCAACTAAAAGAGTAGGTCTCTTCCCCACAGATTAATGGGTATTGCTAGTATTAACAGCTGGCAATAAGTTAGTTTTCCACCTGGCTTTTTGCAGGTAAGAATTGATGAACTTTAGCAGATTCAGTTGCAAGTCCCAATGCTAACTATTGGAATTATTGGAAGGGGATTTTGGCCATTTATCTAACCAATCAGTGGCTCTAATAATGGTAATGTCTGCCCTTGTATCAGTGAGTCCTTTTGTATGTTAACATCAGCCTCTCTAAAAAGATACCTTCATTCCAATAAATGCCCTGGGTCCCAGTGCTGCCAAAGACTTATCCCCTCTTTCTTCTGGGGACCCAGAAATAAGTAAGGAAACACCTGGCAATCTTTGTTTTTGGACAGAATGTATGTAGGTCTTTTCCTGTCATGAAGATGGTAATTTCCCCTGTGTAGTCCTTGTCAATGTCAATGAGCCCTGGAATAATTGATTCCTTTGCTATTGAGACTAGATTTTTCCTGAAATAAGTTGAACTATTCTTTTTGGCAATGGATGCCAGACTCCTGTAGAAACTTCTGTGAGGTTTTCTCCTTCCTTTAAAAAAGTTCCAATTGAGTGAGGAGGTCCGTTCCTGCACTGCCAAGGGTATTGGCCTCGAGAGAGGCAATTGTGGTTTTCTCATCGGACTGAAGCAAACTGAAGTCCCCATTTCTGATAGGTCTGGAGACAAGCCCACATTAGGAGCCCCCCCCCCCCAACATTAGGGGAAAGCCCATATGATCAAATTGTGATTTGCACTGGCTAGCCCAAAGAAAGCCCTTTTGGTATTTTGGACAGGGTTTCTTTGGGGGCTTGCCTGGAGGGGCTGAGCACATGTTGGAAGTGGCATTTGGAGTTATTTCTTAAAGTGATCAGGCTTTCCACATTGGAAACAGGCAGATTTATCATTAGTTCCCTTTGGGAATTCAGGGTGCAATGCCACCACAAAGACTCTTGCTTTGAATTTCTGTGCCAAATCATTGGCCTGCTTTGATTGATTCTCTGATAGTGGAGGCTTTACTACGGCTCCCTTTCATGGCATCTTGACAGTCTTTGTTGGCCTTTTCATATGCCAACTGTAATAGCTAAGTCTGTAGCCTGATTATGAGTGATTTGTCTCTGAATAGCTTGCTGTAATTTATTGACAAAGTCAATCAAGGGTTTTAGGGGGTCTTGCTTAATAGAGGCAAAAGAGCCTTGAGGAGTGCCCCGATCAGGGGGATCCATTCCCCAGTTCATTTTGCACAAAGAGAGCATTGGTCAAAGACTCCAGTGTCCTTAAAAAGTTGTTGTTCTAGGGCGCCTAGGTGGCTCAGTTGGTTAAGCAACTGCCTACGGCTCAGGTCATGGTCCCAGAGTCCTGGGATAGAGTCCCACATCAGACTCCCAGCTCCATGGGGAGTCTGCTTCTTCCCCTGACCTCCCCTTTCATGCTCGCTCTCTCTCTCAAAATAAATAAATAAAAATCTTAAAAAAAAAAAAAAAGTTGTTGTTCTACATCTAGGTATGGACATCTTCCCTGAAGCATATTAGCTACTATACGAACTCCTGCTAAGTGATTGTGAAAAGCTTGCTGTTCACATAATTCGTCATATTCAGTACGCCAGACCAAATACTGAAAGATCTCAAGTACTGGTTTACCTAAACACTGCCAATCCTAATCGGTCAGATAAATATTAGCCAGAGAATCAAAAGTCCTTTTGAAAAAGGGGACGAGGTCCCATTTTCCTTGTCGTTCATGTTTTCTTTTCATATTAGTACCTGCTCTTTCCCAAAGTCTACACCTAAGATACCATTCTCAGGAACCAAGGATTCACATCTAAAACGACTTGTAACATATGTTGGAGCTCTTTCTCATTTATGGTAGTCCCATTAACCTTTAAAATTTGCCTAAAACCTTAATATATTGCCTCTGTTGGAAAGGGAGGCTTTGCCCCATATCTGGAGTTCTTAGAGACCATTTAATTCTGTAAAAATACCCAAGTCTGAAACTTCCCTGAACTTGGCTGTAAGCTGACGTCAACTTACTGCAGGCAGACTTTTGGTTTTCAGGCGGCCCGTCAGGTGGCCTTTGCAAGGTGGTCATGTCTGTGTCACCAATTGCCAGGAATGGCCAGCAATTCCTGTAAAAATGGATGAAAGATCATTGCAAACTTTGCTGTGAAAGAGAGAAGAAGGCAATGGAGTCCAGGCTCAGAGAAGAAGACCCTTCGCTCTTCTTTGCTCTTGCCTTTATTGGTGCTTCAGTTTAATCATAAATCTTTTTTTTTTGTTTGTTTAAGATTTTATTTATTTATTTGACAGACAGAGATCACAAGTAGTCAGAGAGAGAAGAGGAAGCAGGCTCCCCGCTGAGCAGAGAGCGCAATGTGGGGCTCGATCCCAGGACCCTAGGATCATGATCTGAGCTGAAGACAGAGGCTTTAACCCACCGAGCCACCCAGGCGCCCCTAATCATAAATCTTTATTGCTCTTTCTCAAGCAAGTAATGCATGGCAAGGGGTCTTGCAGAAAATAGATGAGTCTGATTACGGGAAAGATACAATGTGCTGATCAGTGTGTTCTACGAGCTCTGCTAAAGGGACAATGCATACATCTCTTAGATCACAGGGCAGTTGTTTGGGCTAAGAAAGCTTTAGGAAAGGTACAACCCTCCCCGCACCCACCCAATTCTAATAGCAGAGTGGTCACACAGACCTCGACATTCCAAAGGCCTAGGTCCTTCTCCAAAACCTTCCCTCAACCCCAGCAGCCTCCGTGTTACATTTTAGCAAGCCAAGTACTATGGATGATTTGATACTCTACATCAACCCTAATAGGTATTTACTCAAGAGAAATGAAAATCTATATCCTAAAATGATTGTACACAAATATTTTTACAGTAGCTTATTTGTAATAGCCAGAAGCTAGAAACAACTTAAATATTCATCACAAGGCGAACGAGTAAACCAACTGTGCTATATATGTACAATAAAATAATACTTAACAATAAAAAGGAATGAACTATTGAGCCACAGTTAGAAAATGAGATCTAAAGTTAAGTGAAAGAACTCAAAAGTGAACACTATATATGATTTCATTTAAATAGGGTGGTGTAAAACACTAACAATCCTGAAGTGAAAGAAAACAAATCATTGGCTTGCAGATGATAGCCTTCTTGTTACGTTTAGAAGTTCTTTCCTCTGTGCCTGCAAGCATTCCTGGTGTCTCTTTCTCTTCTTATAATTACAACACCAGTCATGCTGGATTAGGGCTAACAATATCTTCAAGTCCATCTAGGCTTCTTGCAACCTCAAAATACCTGAAATCTACCAAAATAAGAAAAGGTAAAAACTTATGGCTAATAGTTACGGATTTATTTTAACTAAATGTGTTCGTTCCTTTACTATGTTAACCTAAAACCTTGAAAAATTGTGTTTTGTGTCTGTGGCTAATGGAGTTACTTCTATTCAGTTTGCATAACTGGTGGTTTTCCATGATAAGTTTTTAATAAAAGGTAGCAAGATCAATAGAGAGAGTCTAACATCAAGTACCACAGATAAAAATGGAGTGCAAAGTGAAGTCAGTGGCTATCTTTGAGAATTAAGTTGTTAAAACCTGTGATATTTGAAAAATTCACAATTGGCTATTTCTCCCAAATCATTTTACATAGGGGATTTACCTGCTGTTTTCACTCAGTATAGCGATATACCTCCCAACTGACAGTAAGTCTTTAATTTGGTATGAAGTGGCTTGCTTACCCAAATGGCAGGTTTGAATTTTGTGTGTGTGTGTATGTGTGTGTGTGTGTGTATATGTGTATATACGTACACATACATATACATATATATAGTAAAAACTAATGAATATGCACTGATTATTATTTAAATTCTTAAATTTATTATTAATTGAATTCTTAAATTATTAATTTAAGAATTCAATTAATAATAAATTTAGGGGAAAAATCATAGATTGGGGAGCTTTCTGCAGCTGACTCTAAACAACAAACAGGATTTATTATACTTAGTATAATTGTCCTTTTGAAGGTTTATTTTTAGTTCTAACATATTACTTATAAACTTGTTAGTATTTAAGGCCTCCACTTATCTAGAAAGGGAAATAAGGCATTATACCATTCTTTATAAACATTATACCATTCTTTACATTTGTTCATGTAAAAGAGCAAATAACTGGGGCGCCTGGGTGGCTCAGTGGGTTCAAGCCTCTGCCTTCGGCTCAGGTCATGATCCCAGGATCCTGGGATTGAGCCAGAGCACTGAGCACCCGCTGTCTGCTCAGCAGGGAGCCTGCTTCCCTTCCTCTCTCTCTGCCTGCCTCTCTGCCTACTTGTGATCTCTGTCAAATAAATAAACAAAACCTTAAAAAAAAAAAGAACAAATAACCATGTGAATGAGGTATAGATAACTTATTAATAAATGCTGCACAAGACCCCCGCTTTTTCTTTGTAGATACTACTTACTTTGCTTTTTAAATGTCATCCATATTTATTAGACTGCATGGTTCTTGACATTTAGAATTTTTTTTTTTTATCAAATTGTAACTGAAGTTTTGACAACAGGAGCTAATTATCAGGGGACTGAAGGGTAACTTCATTTTTTTTTTCCCAAGCAGCAGGCTACAGTAAATGTGTGAATTATCAATCATTTGTGATACTCTGTAGCTGAAAACTTTTATGATCATAATGTAGTGCAATCTTTCTTAAAGCACTTCTTAGTTCTAAGAAGTTTCTATGGAAAGTTTCAGGAATTAAATTGAATTTATTAAGCAAGTTATTCATCTCTTTCCAAGTCATCTCTGTACATGATACTGATAAATTTGTTTTCAAGATCTTTCACAAAACTGAGTCTTATTTGAAAGATGTATTTAATAGAGATAATTATTTCCCCATGGAAAGTACATGAAAACAAATGTTATAATGTCTATTGTTGATTATTCAAATTAATCTCTTAAAAGCCCCATTTCTAAGTGGATTAATGATTAGTCAACATTTTGTAAACTTTACAATTTCCACTAGATATGTTTGCAAATTATTTATCAGCAGTAGTATAATTGTTTTCCTGCTCTTAAACAAGTTATATATCAATCAGCCTGAGTTAATAAACTTCAAGGACCATTGTATGTGTGGAGAAAATATGTCAGGAAACTTTTAATAAAAATAGTGGATTTATCGAGAATGGTGAAGGATCTGTTGTTTTTTTTTTTTTTTTTTAATTCTCTTTCAAGGTGACAAGTTAGCCTGCCACAGTTTTATAAGTGTTGATATAAGATCCAAGACTCCTGGATCAAAGACTAGTTTTAACAGTTCATTTCTCAATGATAGCAGTACAGAGTACCATTTTTGCATGGGTTTTCTGAACCTCAGTTCTCACAGAGGAACATACTGAGGACCAGCTAACACCTGTATATAGGGTAGGTTGCATTATAGGAGAAGAACCCTAAGCCTGTGGAACCCAAATATTTTGTAATGGGCAGTAAATGTACTGACTTTTGCTCTGGAAGGAGACTCTATCTTTCTTTTAAAGTTGTTTGCCACTATGGAAAATATAGTTGGGAAAAAACTGCCTCTGTACTTAAAACATAGAAAGACATGAAAAACCTGTGAACAATGGTCTCCCAGTTGTATTTTCTTGTGTATGTATTTTTAACCCACTGAGCCACCCAGGCACCCCTCTTGTGTATATATTTTTAAATAGTAAATTTCTCTAAAGAATATTGATCTTATCCTAAAATTTATTAAAGGCTTAGTATATTGAGACCTATGGGATTAAGCTAATTTATTAATTGACTCAACGTAATTTAAGCATTATATATAAAAATCATCATATTCCTTCATTAAGGGAAAGTTCATTCCGAACAGTACAAAAACCAGCAATCTTTCCTTAACTTAGTAATTCTGTTTTCTGTTATGAATTTACTTCTTTAAAAAATCCAGTTAATTTCTTTCTTATTGAAGCTGTCATTAATACCTATATTGGTGTTACGGATACTGAGACTCTAACATTAAAAATGGTCAGCTATATTTCAAACAATGGATAGAAAAGAAACAATTCAAATATCCACAACCATCTGTCTCTCTGTTAATGAACTACCCTTCTTAAAGGGTCAACTAAAAACCCTTTCAACTGTATAAAGTATTTTAAATATGAACCTTCTGAAGAACATTTTATTAATTTTAAGATAATGCTGAGCAGCAACTACACACTAAGAAAATAGGTATCTGAAAAGAAATTACACTAAAACCAAGCATATTTTGTTATAAATACTGTGTGAAGACAAGTAGATAATGGGATGAAAATGAGAGCCCAAGTATGGCGAATATTTTGTACTTTGGGAACACATATCGAATATGATTTAACACTGCGCTACGGACGGGACTCTTAGCTCTTAGATGGCTCCAGGATCTTCTGTTTCTAAACTGTAGATGTTGTTGTCCAAGGTTTTTTGCCCTAATATATAGTATTGTCCTGCTTTAGTCTTGCCCATAAAATAGGAGATCAATCAGTGGGAACCATCAGGAATATCAGCACTGAGACATAAAGCCATCATTAGAGAGTGACATCAAAGCCAGGCACACTGCTGAATATGCTGGATGTCAAGGAGAACAACTGCCCTTGGGTGTTTGGTCAAAGCCACTACGCAATAAATGCAGTCTTTATCAGATGGACTTAACATGACTCAGTTGGATACTCATAATTTTCAAGGAGCTATGTGAAAAGATTTAGATAGGATCTGCTTGATTCTTTTCCCCAGTGTATATTCTTGCCTCTCTTATTGTAGATTAATTGATCCACATAAATATGGGTTTTCTTCTGGGCTTTCTATTCTGTTATGTTGATCTGCCTTTTTTGTTTGTTTGTTTGTTTATTTTAGTACCATGCTGTTTTGATTACTACAGATTGGTAGTGTATCTTGAAATCTGGTATTGTAATACCTGTAGCCTTGTCCTTAAAAGATGTTTGATTCTGAGGGAAACAAACATGAATATGGGTCATTTAAGTTGTTATTTAGCCTGAATCAAAGTAAGATATTATATTTCTATTTTTCTTGAGGCTAAAGCACTTTCAAGTCATGGAAACTGAGAGTAGGATCCAGTAACTACACAACTGCTGATGGGGCTGCCCACACATGCTTACTTCTCCCTGCACTAATAGAATAAATCCTCATTACCTAACATACTTGAGTATATATCTTCTCTTCAAGGAAGAAGAGTTTCCCTGATACACAAACATAGAATTAATTATGACCAAAGTATGTACCTTCCTCTGTGGTTAATTGAATGAGAATCACATAAAAATTACCTATGCTATATAACATAACATCTGTTGTAATTTCCAACCCCTCCTTTGTAGGAATTATTGAAATTGTTACTTACATGTAGTTAACATAAATTATGTCCATGTCAAACTTTGAGCATTCAGAATGTCTTCTATATCTATATTATTTCTCCACAAAAATACTTAATATTAGTTTGGAAGGGTTCTGTCTCTAGATCTGAAGCTACTCAATATCTAATTCTTAATTAGAGATACATTAGAGACTGAATTTATATAACTCTGGGTAATAGTTTTTAATTGTGTTTTTAATGGCCCAAAAAGTAAGACTGGCTTTTCCTCTTTCAATATCATTTTCAAAATGTCAGTGCCAACCCCATACCTCTCCCCTCAGCCGCCACCACCACCACACTCAACTGTTGTTGGACATTCCACATAACACTATAACTTTGTTTTTTCTCTCTCCAAATACTTCAGTTATATTTACAAAATCACTGCAGGAGATATCTTCCTCTCTACATCTGTAATCTATTTATGCAGTTGCAATCCATAGGGGAGGAGGTAGGGTAGAGGGTGGGTTTTTCAATTCGTCTCTGAATATTTTTAAGGAGAGATTATCTCATGGAAGTCCAACTTAAAAATTCTTAAGTGCACAAAAGTCTGATTTCCTGTGCATCACTCTATTTTATCTTTCTTCTAATTTTAGCAATATCTCCTCATCTTCATAGCACTGTTTTTATTGTTTAATTATTTGAACACCTCTGGTGTGTAAGCTATAATTTATTAGGTTAGTACATCAAGGTAACATTGTGCTGTAAAACTTCTCTGCAGATGTCTGAGGAAAGGGAAAAATAAAAACAAATCTGCCAATAATAAAAATTATTTTGCTATGTAAGATGAAATTGAAGGTGTGATTTTAACATTAGCACTCTATGTACTTGATACTTCTCAACCTAAGATCAGCTAAAGCAAATTCCTTACATCTCTTTACCCTTGATCTAATTTGGTAAATAAAAAAATTTTTTTTTCTAATCATCTCTGTTAAAATTAGGAAGGGAGTATTATAGTTTCATGGAAACATTATAGGCTTAGGAATTAAATAAATTGAACTCAGAACTTGATTCTTCCATCATTATGGATGTGAACTCAAGAAAGTCATCATGTCCTCCAAGCTTCAGTTTAAACATCAGTAAATCAGGACTAATAATACCTAGTTTGCACAGGTTTTTGAGATTTATGACATTATAAATACACAATACTATGTCCATTGTTTGCTCTCAATTAATACTTATGGAATGAAAATTTGATATGAGAATGGAATTTTTGCCAATCCCATGCATATTGTACATTTTTTTCATTTGACATTTGCTAATCAGTATGAACCCAAGCTATCTTTAATATAAATAAAGGGATATTATCATTATTTCACCCAGGCTTTTTTTTCTCTGACATGTTGTTAGTATCCATGCTTTCCTTAAGTTTCCATAATTTGTTCTTCCTTTTTGGTTGAATCTGCACGTGTGCATGTGCGTGTGTGTGTGAGTGAATGTGCTCATGTGTACACAGGCAAGCGTGTATGCACGCACAAAATAAATTATCTGGATAAAAGCCATAGCAAGTGAGAAGTTGTTTTTTTCCTGGGAAATAGCATGGCAGCTAGGGGAAGAGATGCAGTTAGTTTATAACCATATATAATAACCAGTACATATTTTTACAATATGACATTAACATGTAATCGTATTCCATACTTTCCTATTAAAGTGGTATTTAAGCTAACAGGAAATGCTGGTTTTGTTTGCCTTTAACTCTTTGTCTTTGAAAATGTTGAATTTCTTAACAATACAAACTACTTTTAAAATTCATGCAGTGATCATCTTTGCTCTCCTGTGCCCTTACACCATCTATCTGTCTTTTAAATCAGGAGACAAGCCATGTTACTTAAGTTATTATGTTGTACCTCTTTAATGTCCCTTGAAACAGTAATTTTAAACTTCTTACCGGGGGTTCCTGGGTGGCTCAGTGAGTTTAAAGCCTCTGCCTTCGGCTCAGGTCATGGTCCCAAGGTCCAGGGATCGAGCCCAGCATAGGGCTCTCTGCTTGACGGGCAGCCTGCTTCCACCTGTCTCTCTGCCTGCCTCTCTGCCTACTTGTGATCTCTCTCTCTCTCTCTGTGTCAAATAAATAAAATCTTAAAAAAAATAAAATAAACTTCTTACCGGGAGGATTTACTTAAAAAGAAAAAAAAAATAACAATCTATAGTGGATACTAAAGTTTATCATATAATAACAAGTATTATACAGCAATAATTTTCTTTATTTAGATTGCATGTGGTCATAAACAAAGAATTGATCCTACATCAGCCTATTTATAGTTCCTATGGGTCCAGAGAAGCATTGTAGCTACTATAGTAAAAAAGATTTCATATGCAGTGTGTGTCTTATAACATATTGCAGTTTTGTAATCTCCAAGGAGCCTTTAAAAAATAGATTTTCTTTATGGCAGACTTCCGCATGCAATTCTTTTTTGATTAGAGTTTCCTTTATTCCCCCCAGATCTTTCAAAGGCAGCAACACTTGAGTTCACAAAACAAAGACATTGTTATTCTTTATTATGCAATTTTTAAAGACCATAAGCTTTTTTAGTCTCATTTTATGACTCAATGATATATGTTCAAAGCAAGATTGCTATTTAGCCCATATGCATAGTTTTAAATCAAGCCAGATGTTCCAGATATTAGAATTTATGATAGTTCCTTAACTAGAAGGAAAAGAACCACCACCTTGAGCCCCCAGTATTTTGTCAGTATTTCCTTTCAGCATTTTGTCCGTTCTATCAAGATTGCTTTAAGACTTAGGGCTAATGGGGTAATATTTAAACAGGATAGACCTCCTGGATTCTGTTTTGGCTCCTATTGGTAGGTGTCATAATCATTTTTAAATACTTTAAATATCAAGGTATATTGGTAGGAATTTAAATATACATTGCATACTAATTTTGTTAGAATTTTTTATTATTAAAAAGAAGTATACAGGAAAAGTTTAAGAATATGTTTGCATTTAAGTGGACAAAAACCTGTATCTAATGTAAATTAACACTCCTATTTTTACAGGAACAAAAAAGGAGAAGAAATGCCCACAAGTTGCAAAACTATCTTAGATTAGTATCTTCTAATAGGTTAAGTGTTTGATGTTGAACAACTCGTTTTTTAAAATTGTATTGATTCACTTGATTCCTTTCTACATGTGTTTTCTATTGAAGTATGATTAAGTCATACTTCTATTAGTTTCAGGTGTCCAACATAATTCAACAATTCTATACATTGCTCAGTCACCATCTGTTACAAGCAACATTATTACAATCTTATCGACTATATTCCCCTATGCTGTTCTTTTGATGTCTTTATTTTAGGACCGGAAGTCTATACCTCTTAATCCCCTTTCTCTGTCTCACCCCCTTTCCCTACCCATCTCTCTTCTGGCAATCACCATTTGTTTTCTGTATTTAAGGGTCTGGCTTTTTGTCTGTTCTTTATTCATTTGTTTTATTTTTTAGATTCCACATGTGAGTGAAATTGTATATTTGTCCATCTCTGACATCATACATTTTAGATCCATCCATGTTGTTGCAGATGGTGAGATCTCATTCTTTTCTATGGCTAAGTAATGTCAAAACCATAATGAGATGTCACCTTATACCTGTCAGACTGGCTGGACTCAAAAAGATAAGAAAGAACAAATGTTGGTGAGAATGTGGAGAGTAGGAACCCCCCTATGCACTGTTATGGGAGTGTAAATTGGTACAGCTACTGTGGAAAACAGGATGGAGTTTCTACAAAAAATTAAAAAGAGAAATACCATATGATCTACCAATTCCAGTACTGGGTATTTAGCCAAAACAAGAGAAAACACTGATTCAAAAAGATACACACATCCCTATGTTTATTGCAGCCTTATTTATCATAGCAAAGATATGGAGGTAATCATCAATAGATAAATGGATAAACAAGATATAGTATATAGATACAACAGAATGATTCCCCTGATTCTTACCTGGCATGTTAGAGTCCCTCACATCTGTCTGTAGTTACTAATATAGTTTACTTCCTATATTCTTTCCTTAATTCCATAATTCTCCTTTACCTCCACATTTCTGAGCACCTCATGGTGTTCTATACTAGCTAATGTTTTATTCCATTTTTAGAATAATCTTGACAACCCAGGGATTTCTGATGATGCTGAAAATAATTCCTCTCTCTGCGATAAATATAAGATTTAATTAGAAGCAAGAGAATAAGTCCAAAGGGAAAACATTTGAATGTCAAGGTGAAAATGATTTTTTGTTTCTTATTCTGAGGCTTAGTTTGTTTTGTTAAAAAAAAAAATGAAATCTCATACAATACAATGAGAGATCCAGTTTATTGTGTAAATGATTCCACCATTTAATTTGATTTCTACTATATTTTCAAAGAAAAAAATGCCAAATCAAACAATTAAATCAAACCTAAATACAAAGTTTGAACTAAACCACGAATGTTGTATGCTCCCTGAAACATCCATCATTATATATTCTTATCATGGGGGTATAATTAGATGATTCTTTCTCTAGCTTAATGTGAATATTTAGCATATAATTTATGAGTGATCATTGCTCATGGAAAAAGTCTACCTTGTGAAACTGAGAAGCTTCCCAAATTGGTACTATTATTTGTTGCTTCAGAACAACTCATCTCAAATGAACAAACAAAAAAAGTTGATTGGTCTGTAACTATGATTCTCCCAATAAAATCAACTGGTGCAGCCACTTCAATTTCTGGAATCTTTTGCTTTTTGAAGGTAAAACATTTTCTCAACTGCCAAAGTTCAGCTTTTTGCCAAGACAGTAAAGTGCTAAAATTAAATGCCATTCTCACTTTAAACAATTAAGAAGAAAAGGCAGCTCTTCTTGAGTAAATTAAACAAAAGACTTTGACATCAGAGGATCACTGAGAAAAATGCCCAAACAAAAGCGTGTACAACATTAGTCAGTAAATCCATAAAAAGCCCTGACCAAAGACAAAAACATTGTAGTATTTTAATATACTGTGGGATTTTTTTCAGTTTACATAAAATGGATTAAAAGGCGTTTGAAGCGTAGGAGTCTTTATTTAATAGCTTATCTACAAAAACAACCAATAGAAGATTTATACATCTTTGTAAAATGTATTACCTTTCCACAAATCTTCATAATTGTACAAATCCTGGCTACTCAAGGAGATTGTAGTTCACAGAGACCCTTGATTTGGCTTGGCGTGGCCCTGCCTGATGGAGGAGGTGTGACATGATATGATTGCTCATTGAACAATCCTCTTTGCCCTAACAACAAAGTGTCCATTGGCAATACAATTAGCACAGAGTCCTTTGAGATAAAGGAATAAAGAAGCAGGCTATGTTGCTTCAACATTTTTGCACTATGCAGTCTCTCTCCTTGTCATCTCATATCTGAGAATCAAAGAGTAGAACTAAATTAGCTAATGGATAGCCTCAAAAAATGTACAAGTCACTAGAATCATTAATCAGTCTTGACAGGAGCTTAAGCTTGGACTGAGTGATACTCAACTTCAGACTCAAAGAATGGGATTTGAGGGAAATGAGCGAGGAGACATGCTATCATCAATTCTATGAATTCTCAGTTTAACTTCCTTTAAATAAAGTCACTAAGCAGTGATTTATTTGGTTCTAGGGAAAACGTAAGAATTACCCATCGTACGTATTTTCCATCTCTTACATTATTTGCGGAAATACCTTTTTCCTCTTTTGAGGACATGGTCTATTAACTTTTTAAAGCTGCCCTTTGAGACAGCACTGAATAGCAGAAACTTCAGTGAAATGAAGAATAAGAAAAGTCTAGATTCCTATTCAGGCTTCGACACTTGCAAGGCTATAATCTTCTACAAGGCACTTAATCACTTTAGGCCTCTGTTTCTCTTCTGAAAGAGAAGCAGGACAAACCTTTCTACTACCTTTCCCAGCTCCAAATCTTCATGAAGTTTTTATTATCTCTGATATAGGGGGATAGCATGTATCCGTCATATCTCTATTGTCTTTAGGCTCCAAACCCATCAGTAGAAACCCTTACTCTATGATACTCAGGACTCTGCAAGACCCATTTCTCTTTTGCCACCTGGTTTCCCAATAGATCGTCTCAAGAGAAGGTTCTGGAGGAAGGCTGCAAGGCTGAAGGAAGGATATGGGACTTGCTCCTTTCTATTGTATTTTTGCCCATGAGCAAGGTCTAGCAATCGTACGTTGCCTTAACAAGTAATTCCATTTTCCAGCCGTTTTTAAAATTCCCACTTCTTTTTCAGCCCTCTATATGTAACCAAATGTTTTCCCTATATTGAATTTCTCACTGTACTTTTCAGTGTTCTGACCAGACTTAGACTGGTCGTCTTTATGTCATTCAGTGCTGCGTTCATGGTCTGAAACATAGTGAGCTCTCAATATATACTGGGTAACTATAGACTTTTAAAGACAGGTGACCCTGATTCAAGCCCTAGCTTTACCACTTAAAAGTTTGGTCACCTTGGGAAAATTTCCTAACATTTCTGACCCTCAATTACATAATCTAAAGAATAGAAAAGTAAAGTAGAAATTATATTTAGTAATTTCTGGTTACTTTAAAAAAAAAACTGGCTTAAAGGGTTGGTTTTTTCTTTTTTTTTTTTTTTAAATTTTGTTTTGGTTTTGCACACCTTAGCATCCCCAACATTGAGCAGATTGTCTGACTCATGGTTGATATTCAATAAATTTGTGTTGAACGAAAGAGTGAAAGTTGCATGTAATTCAAAAAAGTTACAATTAGGGGCACCTGGGCGAATCAGTGGGTTAAAACCTCTGTCTTTGGCTTAGATTGTGATCCCAGGGTCCTGGACTCAAGCCCCACATCAGGCTCTCTGCTTGCCAGGGAGTCTGCTTCCCTTCCTCTCTCTCTGCCTACTTGTGATCTCTGTCTGTCAAATAAATTTTTTTAAAAATGTTACAATTAACCAGAATATGGTAGATACTTGAAAAATTTTGTCTATACCATCTTACTATTTTTTTTAAGAGTCCTGTGTTTTTCAAGGAATAGAAGGTATGTGGGTAAGGACAGTATTTTCCACAGCTCTTTGTGTTTGATGTGTAACACAGCACCTGTGCATATGGATATTTACGAATAGTTGAATGAAGTCTATTGCTAATGGTGCTTCACTACAGTAAGTGCTTCAACTTGGTCTTGGTTGCAATCCCCTCCTTTTTTATTACCCTAGCTGCACTGCGTATGACATTGCAAACTAGTATATAAGACATTAGGGGCCAATGTTCAAAACCAATTTCCACAAATTACTAGTGGTTAACCTCTCTGTCCCACAGCTTTCTCATACATAAAAGGTATTACTACAATTTCCAATCTCATAGAGCTGTTTTGAGGATTAACTAAATTACTACATCAAAAGCTGATAGAGCATTGCCTAATATGTGGTAATCACTCAATAATACTAGCTCTTGTTCTAGAGCTAGTTCAGAGTTGCTAAAATATGACACTTGAAATAGGTGAAGTATAGATTATAAATAAACCAATTGCTGAATTAAGTGCATCCTAGAAAAATCTATTTCTTGAAAGCATTCTTTTGATCATGAGAAAAATAAGATTGTTATTCAGTTTTTATGAGCCAAAGCTCATTTATCAATGGATGGCAAAGGAATAAAACATAACTTCAGCAATACCAGGTTCAAATGAAACCTTAGAAAATGGAATATATTGTGTAAAACCCAAGAATAAATATTTGAAATTAAAATTCCCATTTTTCTATATTATAGGTAAATGATACAATTCTTGGAAAATGCTACCAATGCTGCCTCTGAACTCTGTTAATTATTTCACAGATAGGTACTCATATTTGAGTAACCACTAGAGCCATTAATTTTGCTAGTGAACATATAAAGTTGTCATGATTCAACAGAAATCCACCTCAGAAACCTGTCAGCCTTTTTCCCTCTCAACTTGCGTACCTAACTTGTCATAAAGGGTTCTACAAATGAACCAAAGATGCCCTCTGTACATTGGCCCCTAGCTTCTCTCTTTCTTTTTTTTTAAGATTTTATTTATTTATTGACAGAGAGAGATTACAAGTAGGCAGAGTGAGAGGGGGGGAAGCAGGCTCCCAGCTGAGCAGAGAGCCTGATGTGGGGCTCTATCCCAGGACCCTGGGATCATGACCCGAGCCAAAGGCAGAGGCTCTAGCCAGGCACCCCTAGCTTCTTTATTTCTTACTGTAGGCTGAGACCCACTCATTCAAAAGCCTGCTTGTACCAAACTCCAGTTTGACAAAGATGGTAGCATCTGAAGCTCCATGAGCTTCTGGGTGGTCTCGTCCTATGAGGAACTTCCCCTCTCATGCGAGGCTGTCCGCATGACCTCCAATATCTTGTTTCATGTTACTGTTTCTCGTGATCATATCTTTTTCTTTAATCAGCCTTCAAATATCTCTCGCTTGTCATTTTTTTTTTTTTTAACATTTCTAGGATTTACCCTTTTGTTTTTATCCTGGTCACAAATGCTATGGTTCAAGACTATTCTCTTTAGCCTCAGCTTTTAAAATAGACTTGGAGCTGGTCTCTCCACCTCAGTTTACCCTCCATATAATTGTCAGAATGACCTTCTCAAGCATAAACCTAATCATGTTATGTGCTGCTTCATGTCTCATTAGTATCTCATTACACTGTGGCTTTGTTGAATTGAAACGGGCAACGCAGATGTTTAATGCTAAACTTTTAAATAAATAACATAAAATTAAAGTAAATAACATTTGTATGTAAATATAAATAATAACTAAAAATAAATTAAGTTATAAATGATGGGAAAAAGGACTGGATGACCATTTTAAAAAGAGAAAATAGTATTAGTCTGCAATATGTAAGAAGACCTCCAAAGAAATCTTCAAAGATCTTCTAAAATAACAGGTTTAAAATTATGTGAAGTATATTACAGTGATTTTCAAAGAGGTCTGTGTTAATTCAATAGTTATTCAATTCTCCTAAAGAGAATTGTCACTCCTTTATAAAAGGGTTCAAAAGGTACAGGATTTTAAAAAGTAGTAGAAAAAATAAAAATAGCTATCTATCTTCCAAATGTGTAAATTTACATGCTCATTCTAGCCAAAGTTGTTTGAGTCAGGTTAGATTCATTTGTCATTTAGGAATTCATAAATCAATCATAGAAAAAATCTCTTATGAAATTATTAATTTTCTTTCACCAGATAATTTTTTAATATTTAGGATGTTATATATATTTTAAAGGTCAAATTCCAAAGCTGTCTCTCAATAGTCATTTATATATTTAATTTCCAATTTCTGATTTTATATTTTATAGCAAACTCTGTGCTTGGTGTTGATGTAAAGATGAGTAGAAAAGATTTTTGAGCTATAGTAGTTTATATTGTTTCACAGTAAAATGATATATATATTTATATTTATATATAATTATATATATATTTTTTCATTTTGTATGTATATAAAATTCTGTCAGTGAGTGAAAATGACTATATAGTGTTTTGTTTATGCAAGATACAGGCATAGTTTAAAGGAGTCAACTCCTTTTAGGTAATCAACTCCCTTTAAGTGAATGAAGAAAAGGTTGCAAAGAATACATTTGGGGCCTGGATTTTAAAGGAAAATTCTCTAAGACTGCTTAATTGGAAAGCTACCACCAACCAGACACTAGCTTGCCCCCGGACCTTAACTCTTAAATAACTTGACACATAGTATAAAGTTTTATTTCTATTAGATTTTTCTCATTTTACTTCACCATAAAATGGTATTTAAAATTCTCACAATTTGCACTTTATTATTTTAAAGATGTTATTTATTCAACAGAGAGAGAGAGAGATCACAAGTAGGCAGAGAGGCAGGCAGAGAGAGAGGGAGGAACAGGCTTCCTGCTGAGCAGAGAGCCTGATGTGGGGATTCATCCCAGGACCCTGGGATCTTGACCTGAGCTGAAGGCAGAGGCTTTAACCCACAGAGCTACTCAGGTACCCCTTGTGAGATTAAGATTCTCTTATGGTTTTTCTACCTCCTGATCCCATCTTGTTTCATTTCTTTCCCTCCTTCCCCCCCCAGAGCCCCCAGCCCTGCCTCTCAAATTCCTCATATCAGAGAGATCATATAACTGTCTTTCTTGACTTATTATAGTTATATTATTACAACTATCTTTCTTGACTTATTTCTCTCAGCGTTAATACCCTCTAGTTCCATCCACGTCATTGCAACTGGCAAGATTTCATTTCTTTTGATGGCTGCATAGTATTCCATTGTGTATATATGCCACATCTTCTTTATTCATTCATCTGTTGATGGACATCTAGGTTCTTTCCATAGTTTGGCTTTTGTGGACATTGCTGCTATAAACATTCAGGTGCACATGCCCCTTTGGATCACTACATTTATATCTTTAGGGTAAAAACCCACTAGTGTGATTGCTGGGTCATAGGGTAGCTCTATTTTCAACTTTTTGAGGAACCTCCATGCTGTTTTCCAGAGTGACTGCACCAGTTTGCATTCCCACTGATAGTGTAGGAGGGTTCCTCTTTCTCCACATCCTCGCCAACATCTGTCATTTCCTGACTTGTTAATTTTAGCCATTCTGACCAGTGTGAGGTGGTATCTCATTGTGATTTTGATTTGTAATTTCCCTGATGCCGAGTGAGGTGGAGCACTTTTTCATGTGTCTGGATGTTTTCTTTGCAGAAATGTATGTTCATGTTCTCTGCCCATTTCTTGATTGGATTATTTGTTCTTTGGGTGTTGAGTTTGATAAGTTATTTATAGATTTTGGATAGTAGCCCTTCATCTGATACATCATTTGTGAATATCTTCTCCCATTCTGTCAGTTGTCTTTTGGTTATGTTGAGTGTTTACTTTGCTGTGCAAAAACTTTTGATCATGATGAAGTCCCAGTAATTCAGTATAAAACATGTCATAACTTTTGAAAAAAAAATCAATCTACTCTGGTAGAAGAAATTTTTTTTTTTAGTTTTTTTAAATCTCTTTATAGAAAATGATTTACAGAATTGCTATCATAGGAAGATGCAATCACAAAATTTGCAGCCAAAATTTGTAGGGAAGCGGTATTATAAAAGTAGTGGTAGTTAGTGAATATAAGTGTTGCTTTATTTCCTCATTTTTGTGGTATCTGCAGTCCCAATCAGTTTTTAACAAGTTATACTTTATTACAATTCATTTTCTCTCAATAAATAACCACATTGCACCAGTTTTTACTCTGTTTTGTATTTTTTTTTTAAATATGTATGTTGCATTCTTTTTTTCTGTTTTGTATTTTTTAAATATAATAGTGTCCTTCAAATTGTCTTAGTCATGGACCTTCCACACTGAGTGTTGCTTTTACATCTGACTGACAGTAGAGGAAACTGAGGCACAGAGCCAAAGTCACATGGCTAACAAGTGACAAAGCAGGATTCCTGCTATTATGCAATGAATGTGATCAGAAATATATGAATAAACTATGAATAATTGAATAATATGATATAATATTGATCATATAGTTATATGAATAAGGCACACAAGGAAAACAAATCAGATGTCCAATTGAGGGGAAAAAAATTAAAGAAAAAACCTCAGTCATATGTATTCAAGGCCAGAGAGGCCTGTCTCTGTGTCTTGAGCAGGTTGATGGAGGGAGCAGAGACCAGCAGAAGTTTGCAGACGGAGTGAGGAGGTGCTCTGAGGATACTTTGAGAGGAGGTGGAGAAGCAAAGCCAGGGAAGGGAGGCAAGGAGAGGGAATAAGAGCAAAACGAAGATGAAAGGAAAAAGTGCGAGAAAATAAAGCTTTTCGTTTGACTGAACAATCTGTTAGGGTTCTGCCTCCAAAGAATAGACGCCTACTTGCAAGTTTGTTTTTGAGTAATATTGTGTGAGGAACATATGTGAAGTATCTAGTGAAAATTTAATATTTGGCTCTCTTAATGTTACTTCACAGTTAAAAAATATATAAAAAATAAAGAAAATTGAATACAAGAAGGATGAAATAAAAAGAGTAGTTGTTCCAGGGCTGAGTAAAAATTACATAAGATTACTAGAAACTTTGAGTAAATGATAAAATAATGTCATTATATCCTGATGGAAGTTTTATAAAGCTCAGAATCTTTGAGGAGCTTTACATTAAGATAGTGAGAAATAGATTTAAAGATTTTATTTATTTATTTGACAGACAGACAGATCACAAGTAGGCAGAGAGGCGGGCAAAGAGAAGTGGGAAAGCAGGCTCCCCACTGAGCAAAGAGCCCCATGCGGGGCTCGATCCCAGGACCCCAAGACCATGACCCAAGCTGAAGGCAGAGGCTTTAATTCTCTGAGCCACCCAGGTGCCCCAAGAAATAGATTTAAAGGAGAAGTTTCCTAATCACTTGACAACATTGCCACATGGCACCACCAAGATGAAGATAATCTCACCACATGAAATATTCTATCTAGATTGCTTAAACATGCATTCAACTGTTTCTATTTTTTTTCCTTCTAAATCAGTTGATACAAGATATCTTCATCAAAGGCTGAGCCATGGACTGGAAATATTGGCAATCATTCCTTCACTCATTTAATCATCACTCAAAAAACTATTCAGGGGTGCCTGGGTGGTTCAGTGGTTTAAAGCCTCTTCCTTTGGCTCAGGTCATGATCTCTGGGTCCTGGGATCAAGCCCCTCATCGGTCTTTCTGTTCAACGGGGAGTCTGCTTCCCCTTCTCTCTCTGCCTGCCTCTCTGCCTACTTGTGATCTCTCTCTCTGTTAAATAAAATCTTTAAAACAAACAAACAAACAAACTATTCAATAGCAATTATGCTGCAAGTGCTATGCTTAGTGCGGGACAAACAATGAATAGCAAAACCAGGCACAATAGTTGCTCTCAGAGAGTTTTTGTAATAGACAGGCATTAGTCAAATAATTACATAAATGAATGTATGACTACATTGTGTGAGAGAAATGTTATAAGGGAAAGTAACTGGATGGGTAGACATTCCCGAGTATGTGTCTCTCCAAAGCAGAAGTGATGGAGAGAGAATATTCTAGTTGAGCGAGCGAGTCAGGTTAAGGTCAGTGTTTCTTAGCCTAATAATAAAGTAATCTAAAGGGAGAGAATGAATTGAAAAGGAAATATATATATATATATATATATATATATATATATATGAGAAAAAAGTAGTTGCAGGTGACAAGTGAAATAGGGCAGAAGACAAATAGTAGTAGTTTGTGTTGGGTGGTAATGCTGGAGATTAAGGGAAATAAAATATTCAAGAAGTATTTAAAAGATAAAACATAAAAGAATTACTAATAAATTGGATATGGCAGCAGTGGTGAAAGGAAGAACAGTATCAGGAATGACTTTCAGATTTTCAGTTTGTACCTCTGATAGATGTTTTACATGCTAAACTGGAAAATACCAGAAACGTGGGATGAAAGGATGGTAGAGATAAGGAAGGTTATCTTATCAGATTACACTAAACTATGCCGAAGCTCTACAGCAAATACACCATTTCTCAAGGCTCTAAGGACTCAAGGCTCTAAACTGAACCACAATTTCCTCTAATGATAAATGGCCATATAGGCATAAATCACTTAATAGTGAGCAGTATTTCATCATCTTTACAGATAATTCTATAACAGAACCAAGGGAAGTGTAACAGCACGGATTACATTCTGTTCTTTAATTAGATGGTTTCTTCTGGCTCATATAATTGTTAATTTTGTAGCAGAATGGAAACAGAATATATAAATATATATGCAGGAACAAAGTTGGCCTTTTAAAAATCTATGCTAAATGTGTTTTTCTTTACATTATTCCTAAGTAGCCTTCCTGGAAAATGTAGTCAGTTTACTATAATCAGTTTATTGATCTTCTTTCCCAACATAATTTAAACCAGAGTAAGACATTTCTACTTAACAACAAAATAAAAATCTAGTTAGACTTAATATTTGACTACAAAGTTGTTTACTTCTAAAGAGAACCATGGTAAGAAAATAGTCTTGCATATTCCCAAACCACATTTTTTCCACAGTTCTCATTTTGATGATTAATGGTATATAAAACAAATGAGAATTATTGATTTTTATTCAATATTGAATAAAATTCAGTCTCCATAAGAAGATAATATATTTGTAAATATGTTCTTCTGAATATAATGCTAGCTATTATAGCCCCATGACTTCCCAAATTTTAGTTAAGTGTGGATTCTAAGAACAGATTTCAAATACAGGTCAGATTTTAATTCAGTCACTTTACTCCCGACAGTGTTCAAAAACTTAATAGCTCACGGAATTTTTAAAGATTAGAGCTCATTTCAGATGAGAAAATCAAGGCCCAAAGAAATGAAGCCAGTCTCCTACAACCATATAGAAAGTTCCTGACCAGATCAGAGTGTGGGATAACGTGCTGCATGGGTCCAGGCCAGTGTTTGTCCTGCTGCTGCTTCTCCACTAATGTTGGCTTTTGAAGCCATTTTATTTAAAACCGACTAGATGCTATATAAATTCCCTGATAGAGTCTCCAATGTTTGGCTACCTCTAATTACCCTGCTTTTATAGAGGATGGAGCTGAGCCATAAAGAGATTAATACTGGGATGCCTGGGTGTCTCAGTGAGTTAAGCCTCTGCCTTCCACTCAGATCATGATCTCAGGGATGGAGTTCCCAGGCTCTTTGCTCAGCAGGGAGCCCTTCCACCTCCCCACCCTTCTCTCTCTCTGCCTGCCTCTGTGCCTACTTGTGATCTCTCTGTCAATAAATGATAAATAAATAAATAAATGAATAAAAATTTATAAAAAGAGAGAGATTAATACTTTGCCTCAATAAAGGATAGAACTGTATTCCAATTTATGAAGCATGACTTTTCCATCAGTGAAGTTAACCAATACACTCTGCTGCCTTTTTTAGAAAAGCTCCCCAAATAATTGAACCTGAAAATGCCTCTTTTCTAATAATTTATTTTATATAAAATATGAAAATATGATTACTTTATCCATTAATGTGAACAACTGAAACATGTTCAAGGATATTTTTAATTGTTAAAATATAAAAAAATTCTCATGAAATCTCAGTCAATAATCCCTTAAACTTAATTTAACATATTTACCTCTTCATAAATTAATAGTCTTTATATTTTTCAGAGGAATTCTAATTACTATAACTTGAGCCAAGGATAAAGTCAGCATAGAACTCCTTAATAGTCTTTAGAAGTAGAATAACTTAATGCAATAAGGATTCTAGTCTTCTTAGTTTCCTTCCTTTTTATAGTAAAAGTGGTAAAATAACAAGGAAAGCCCAAAATGGACTTATTGTAATGGAACTTATTATAATGTACTTATTCGATTCATATTCTACTTTGCTTTTTTTTAAAGACTTTGATTCAAACATCATTTTTATTGCTACAGATACACGCAGAAAAAATATTTTGAATGAACTGCACTGCTTTTATTGATGTTTTATGAAATTTTCCACCAGAATATTCTCTCAGACCTTGAAGCTCTATAGAAATATAGATGGAGTGTGGTAAAAGAGAAAAATTACTGTTGAACTAGGTGCTAGGTATCTTGACATTAATTATCTCATTCTGATCACAGCTTTAAGATAGTGCATTTGTTTTCTTCATTTGCCAATAAGGAAACTAAGGCACAAAGAGGGAAAATATTGTATATAACACACAGACAATTATAGGCAAATTGAGGACCCAGACTGTGGAATATGTGTATGATTGAACTGTTCCCCACTACTTTGAATCACGAGGCCTGAAAATGTATAGATAGGTTATAAATTTTCAAGTAAAAGAGAAGTTGGGGGAATTTTTTTTAAAGGAGTCTGAAAACAGCTGGGGAGAGAGACAGACCAACGGAGACAGATCACACTTGGGTAATGGGGAATGTGGACAGGATAGCTGAGGTACCAAAAAGAAAGGGGAGAAAAAATAATTTCTGGAATTTACTGTGTGACATAGGTGAGAGATAGGGGATATCTAATGGTAACATGTTAAAAATTGCTTTCACAGATCATGGACTGAGTATATTTAAAGCCTCAAAGATTTTTTTTTTTCTGATGATATGTTACTTATCTTATTGTAACTTTGCCTAAATTCTCAACCATGTGGGCCCTCCATTTTATTAGTATTACATATTAATGATCTATACTGATAATAAATTAACTCATAAGCATTCCCTCATGTTATCTCCTGTCTTTTCCTTCCCCTTTCTGTGTACTATAAAGGAAAGCTAGAGAAGATTAAAAGCCTACCCTAGACATAGAAACCTACCCTAGACTGTATGTATAGTACTTTCTTACACAATTGGAATCAACGGAAATACAAGAACAGCATTGTGGCTAAACTGAAGAAAGTTGACCTTCAAAATGTTTTGAATTGTTTATTGAATAATTAAAAGTGAGATGATTAGCTACCACCATATACATCAGAATGGATATGGAAAATAAGCTTCTCTCCTTCCCCAACATTCCTTTCAAACATTCATCTCTCTGCTATCATGTGCTTATCATTTATTCATCTGTGTATCTTTTGTTTTTAAAAAACTTCCTGATTTTCTTCATCTAGCCACTTAACCATAAAGAGTAAGTATGCGTTATGTGCCAAATTCTTCATGAAGAATTGCCTTTTACTCTTACTCTTTCTCTATGTCACTAAGTGACCTGGCTATCCTGTATTTACCAACAGAGTAAATATAATCACAGCGAATCTTAGACCGCCTTCCTTCCCCTAATGTAGGACTACTTACTTTATCATCCTACAGAGATGGCCAGACAGCTTTGGCCAGGAAGATATATTCTGTTTTTAAGCAGAAAATATAAAATGGTTTTTAGGAAGTTACTTCTTTTCAAATCAAACAGCCTCCCTAATCTAAGACTTAAAAGTGGCCTAGAAATTTGAAGAGAGTTTTGCAATTTGAAAGAAAAGTGTAGAATGTTGAGAAACTCTTCTCAAATCGGGATTACATGGGGAACTAAAAATATTTGGGTTATGAGTTCTCTAAATGCCCTTAGTTTACTCTTGGCCGCTTCTCATTTAGTATGTCAGAAATCAGAATATGTCCTCCTTACCATTCTTTAATTAATTTTTTAAAAATATTTTATTTATTTATTTGACAGAGATCACAAGTAGGCAGAGAGGGCGAGCAGAGAGAGAGGGGAGGAAGCAGGCTCCCCGCTGAGCAGAGATCAATTCCCCAGATCCTGAGATCATGACCTGACCTGAGCCAAAGGCAGAGGCCTCAACCCACTGAGCCACCGGGGAGCCTCCTCCCTACCATTCTTGAAAGATACTTCAGGGTACTAAAGAATCATTTCTTAAAGAGACAGTGCATGTGTTTACATATAGCTGTAGATGATTGTAGATACCTTAGGAAAATATCTGAAAGTATAATAGAGTCTTTAAATGAGATAATCAGGACTTTTGATGTACTTTCAAAACTGTAGTAGTAAATCTGTAAATATTTAACATTGTGCCTGATAGAGATTGTATGTAATATTTTCAAATGTTCATAGAACTTTTTATTTTATTTTATTTTTTTCAGTGTTCCAAAATTCATCATTTATGTACCACACCCAGGGCTCCATGCAATATGTGCCCTCCATAATACCTACCACCAGGCTCACCCAGCCCTCCACCCCTCCTCTCTAAAACCTTCAGTTTCTCAGAGTCCACAGTCTCTTGTGGTTTATCTCCCCCTCTAATTTCCCCCCACTCACTTCTCCTCTTTTTTAAAAAAATATTAATGCAACAATTAGAAAACAACATCCTATACTGAGCTAGAGAAAACAGTTTATAAAATTTCCCAAAGTAGAAATTGACGAGCTGCATCTCTGACCATAGTAAAATAACCCTATAGTGCAATTTATTTTTTAATTCTTTTAAGATTTTATTTTTAGGTAATATCTACACCCAATGTAGGGCTCAAGTTCACAACCTTGAGATCAAGAGTCACATGATCCACCAACTGAACCAGCCAGGTGTCCCACTACATCACAATTTCTAAATTTAACTAGCAAATAAGTAATTATAAAAACTTAAACATACAGTCTTAATTCTCAGTGGTAGTAAAATTCAGACTACACTGACACATTATTTAAAATTTACTTTTAGAACATTGTATATGAAAATTCAGATGATAGTGAATATCAAGTTTAATAGTGAAATTTGTTAATGTTCTCTTCACCGTCCAGTATCTCACTAACCACATGTTGCTATTGAGCACTAAAAGTATGATTGATGTACCTAAAGAACTGAATTTCATGAGGAAAATCCATAGTAAAGAATACTTATCATATTAAACATGAACAGAAACAAACTAAAAGTTTTAAAAAGCTCTAAAAGTTAAAAAAATAACGTTAAAATTAAAAATTGATGACTTAAATTAGAAGTGCATTAGAATTTATAAGCAAATTCAAATTCAGGTAGCCTTTTAAACTGAGAACACACTAGTGTCACACATCAGAAATGAAAAAGACATTATAACCCAAACGAAAAAAAGATTTTTAAAGGATTAAAAAAGGAAAATCTCTTCCAAGATAACCAAAAATCTCAATAAATGTGACAATTGTCTCAAAGTATAAAAATTGACTTGAAAATGGTTTTATATCAATTGACCATTAAATACATAAAATATGGGACACCTCTGTGACTCAGTTGGCTAAGCATCTGCCTTTGGCTTGGGTCATGATCACAGAGTTCTGAGATAGAGCCCTGGGTGGAGCTTCCTGATCAGTGAGGAACCTGCTTTCTCCCTCCCTCTGCAGTTCCCCTTGCTTAGGCTCTCTCCCTTGCTGTCAAAAAATAAATAAAATCTTTTAAAAAATACCTAACATACACCAGACCAATTTTTTAAAATAGGTAGTTATTTGACATGTTCCAGAGAATTGGCAAAGATTAACTCCTCCCAGAATTATTCTTGAAGACTAAAAATGTTTTGATATAATACAATGTTATACAAAGAAGAAACTATTTTGATATGATGAATGAAAGAAAACTTCCTTTAAAAATTTTAGAGAATTTCAAAATAGCAGAAAAAAATGCCACAAACAAATTGTATTTCTCTAGGAAAGCAGGGATGACAAAGGTTAGAGAAATATCTTTATGAAGTGTATCATACAAAGCAATTGAAGATTTTTTCCAAAAAACTATTTCGATTCATTTGATGAAATTTAACATCTCTTCCCTAGTCTCAAAAGCACTTAGAAGCTATTATTTCCTAAAACAGGTTTCTCATAATATGAGTGAAAATTACCCATTTTGACCAACAATAGACATCAATTTTGAGAACGGAATTCTTTAGCAGTGCTGTCCAGTCCCTCAAATCATGAATACATACATATATATATATATATATATATTTAGAAAGAGAGAGAGAGCCAACTAAGTGCTATGAATTAAGCTTAGAGGATACAAAAGTGGTTAAAGAGACCTCAGTCCTTCCATCATGACACTAACATTCAATTTATCTTAATGTAAGCAACATTAATATTAAGAGTATTTATAGGTCTCATTTTCCTATGTTGATATTCTCAAAAAATATGCCAAATTTAAGGAAAAAACCTAGTAGAAATTCATTTCCACTTTTATATAAATAAAATTCCACTAGAATGAAAGTACCTTGAAGTCTGGGACTTTCTTTTTTTCACAATTATATGTCCTTGCTTAGAATGGAGTATGGGTATAGTAAGCATTCATTAAATTTTTGATGAGAGAAAGAAAGAAGGAAAGAAAGAAAAGGGTAGGGAGGAAGGAAGGAAGATTAAGTATATGCTTCCTCTATCAAATCTTATGATGTTGGATTATGGCATTGATATTATTATATTGATAAATAATATAAGAACAGATAAAGTGGGATTTCCATACCTCTGAGCTATATGTAAGGTTATATTGGTTAGGCTCACACAAGATTATTTCAAACATCTAATAAGGTGTGTTGAAGATGTTGGATATTTTAACAATTTTATAAAGGCAAATATATTTCAAGACTTCCTATTGCTATTAATGACCAATTTTATGTTTTTCTAGCTAAGTCATTTACAAATCAAAGGCAATTATAATGTATTCAGTATTATTGTTAGAATTGAAAGAGTTTTGTATTCAACAAAATTATTAAATACTGAATTGGGGAAAATAATGGAAGTCAAAATTAACAAGTCAGTTGAGGGGCTTGGTGACCCATGTGGACACGAAAGTTTAGACACCATGAAGGTCAAAGTGCATACAAATCCATGATCCTGAAGGCATTTGTACTTTACAGTTACATTGACCTGAATTCCAGTCCTTTCTGTGCCAAGTACTGAGTTTATGACCCTTAGATTCACTGTGTGTAAGTTCTCATGATGATACTTCACCAGAATGGTATAGCTGTTAAATAAAGTATTGATATAAAGCACCAGTCTGATTCATAGTTAGCACTTAATAAATGCAAACTCCAACATGAATAGCATCTTTCCCTGCCTAGTATCTTCCTACTCTTTTTTTAAAAATCTTTTCTCATATTGAGATGGTATTTTGCATTACTGTACCAGAACAAGTTGTTTTTCATGTGTTCTCCAAATGCTTTAAAGATTTTATTTATTTATTTGATAGACAGAGATCACAAATAGGCAGAGAGGCAAGCAGGAGAGAGATTACAATTGCACCCAAAGCCATAAGATACCTAGGAATAAATCTAACCAAAGAGGCAAAGAATCTGTACTCAGAAAACTATAAAGTACTCATGAAAGAAATGGAGAAAGACACAAAGAAATGGAAAAGTGTTCCATGCTCCTAGATTAGAAGAAAAAATATTGTGAAAATTTCTATGCTACCTAAAGCAATCTCTATACTTAATGCAATCCCTATCAAAATACCACCAACTTTTTTCAAAGAAATGGAACAAATAATCCTAAAATTTATGTAGAACCAGAAAAGACCCCGAACAGCCAGAGGAATGTTGAAAAAGAAAACCAAAGCGGGCAGCATCACAATTCCAGACTTCAAGCTCTATTACAAAGCTGTAATCATCAAGGCAGTATGGTACTGGCACAAAAAAAGACACATAGATCAATGGAACAGACTAGAGAGCCCCAAAATTGACCCTCAACTTGATGGCCCACTAATCTTCAACAAAGCAAGAAAGAGTGTCCAATAGAAAAAAGACAGTGTCTTCAACAAGTGGTGTTGGGGAAATAGGACAACCTCATACGAAAGAATGAAACTGGACTATTTCCTTACACGACACACAAAAATAGACTCTAAATGGATGAATGACCTCAATGTGGGACAGGAATCCATCAAAATCCTTGAAGAGAATACAGGCAACAACCTCTTTGACTTCAGTTGTAGCAACTGCTTCCTAGAAACTTCGCCAAAGACAAGGGAAGCAAGGGCAAGAATGAACCATCAGGACTTCATCAAGACCAAAAGTTTTTTTTTTTTGTTTGTTTTTTTTTAAGATTTTATTTCTTTATTTGACAGAGAGATCACAAGTAGGCAGAGAGGCAGGCAGAGAGAGGAGGAAGCAGGCTCCCTGCTGAGCAGAGAGCCCAATGTGGGGCTGGATTCCAGGACCTTGGGATCCTGACCCGAGGCAAAGGCAGAGGCTTTAACCCACCAAGCCACCCAGGCTCCCCACCAAATTTTATTAATAACACACTGAAAACAGTTTTTGCTAACACGTTAGCTGCAATTTGCTGACATAGTAGGCTTTTCAGTGCCATAGAAAGTTTTTTGATGAAATTTCTTCCTTTTCTTGAAATTCTAGATAATAAAAATGGGAATCTTTCTTACCTTTCAAAGACCAGTTGTTTTGAATAAATTACAAACAAGGTCATATCTTGTTTGATAGAAATTTCCAGTTTAATCAAAGGAAGTCTTTCCATATAACCCACATCCTCTGACCTTCTGTGAAATAGGTAAATTATATCAATTCATAAGTGTTATTTCTCAGCAAGCTTCTATCTATACTGAATCCTTTTGAAGCATTTCCATTTTGACCTTGATGGATTCTTGCATTATTCCCACACAGTCCTTGATTGATCACAGGGAAAAGTAGGTTGGGATGGGGAAATGAAAGATGAGGTAGGACTAAGAGAACATTTCAGCCCAATTTTCACTGATACTCATGTTCCAAAAATGGAATGAAAAATGTAAAATGCCAAAGATTCATTTTTAAAGTAGATTTTAATGGATAAGGAGAACATGGTATAGTAACTTCTCATTAAGATGTAAAGAAAATAAACTTGAATATTAAAAGTGATACTTGGTGGTTCTTTTTAAGCTCCTTTCTGAGGGAAAAAAAAAATCCCATTTTTTGATTTTGAGATGCTGTGTTTTATTTCAGTCTAGAATCAGTTTTAAGATTGACAATATGGCCTAGCTTGATAGTGCATTTCTTCCAAAAGCAGTGTACTGAAACAACATTGCAGTATTGATTTATTCTACATGGTTGATAGTGTGATTGTATAATTAGAAGAACTGTGAAGAAAGCTTTCACACCTCTGCCCTGGTTGAAGAAATAAACAGCTCCATGGGATGAATCTTTAAAACACTAAAGGATTTAAAAAATAAGTGTTGTGTTGGTGAATCATGCAGCTCATAATAATTTGGGTTACATTTGTCCTTTAGTTACACAGAATGATACTTGAGTGAATATTTTCTTGAAGAAAGGGACTTACCATAGCAAGTAGCAGAAATTAATAATGTTAAAAACAGTGTTTTCTCAAAGTTTAATATATAATCTATAAATCACCTGAGTCTTATAAAATGTTTATCCCCAGCCCCCACACCCTAATGTTTGGTTCTAATAGGCAAGATTTGAGCTTAGGAATCTACACTCTGAATAAACCACTAGGTTGTTTTTTTATAGTTGATCTTAAGACCACATTTTGTGAAACACTAGGGTAGAAAACAACCTTTAAATCAATTCAAGAAGGAGGTATTCTCTGTGATTCACTTATGGGCATAAATCTTTGTCTTTACACAGCAGAGATAACTTTTAAATTCCCCTAGATTTAAAAACATCTACAATGAGACATAGTAAAACAAAACAAAACAAAACAAAAACAAAAAAATACAAAAACAAAAAAATACAAAACAAAAAAACACCAGAAGTAATGGGGTTTTTGCTTATTTGATGTTGCTTTTAAGTACTGGGAACAATCTGATGCCATGGACTATTGGGGACATAAAATTATTCCATTAAAACAGCCATGAGAATTGAGTCCTTATTCAGAAATCCAGGAAACCTGAGATAAGGATGTAATAAGAGAAGCTATCAGCTTCTGCTTTGCCAGAATGGAAATCCTAGGAATAGTTTTTAAAAATTCAGAATGCTGTACTGTGGAGAAAATTGTTTTAGTTTCAGTTCCCACCTGTAAAGAGCTTGGAAGTCTTCACTTCTGTCCTTACAATAAAAAAAGCTGGAGACACAGAAAATAAGTGACTTTTCTTGGATGCATTAGAGAATTAAGTTTGCCTGGCAAACTGGCCCTCTGAAATCTGGGGAGACAGAGGCATATGGAGAGTCACCTTATATACTTAGCTGGAACAGAAGACAGAAGTCCTAAACTTACTGGTAGAACACTTAAATTGTAAACTTGACAAATGGTTAGAGGCTGAGTGTGGACTAGCTTAAAAATGAGGAACCCCTGCAGCTGCAATGTTTAGCAGGTGCTTCACTCCATTGTGGGATTTACCTCCAGGAATCCCAGTAGATTCTGATGTAGAAGAACTGGGAAAGATCTCTTCCTGGATCTGGTAAGGGAGGCGAAGAGTTATCAGGATGAAATACACCAGTATTTACTCCATAGCAAATGACTGCTCTCCAGGAAACAATTTATGAGTCTTATCTCATCTGGAAGAAGGGCAGATAAAGAAAGTAGGCAACATGCAAGAACAGATAGGTAATGTAACGAAGAGGAAAACCCTAAAAAGCAATAATAAGGAAATGTTATGTATCAAAAATACAGAAACAGAAATGAAGAATACCCTTGATGGACACATTGGTATACTAAAACAGCAAAGGAAACAGTGAATCTGGAAATGAAGTCAGTAGAAACTTAACAAAGTGATCTGCAAAGAAAAACAATGAAAATACAGAACACTCAGGAAATATGGAACAATTTCAAAAAGTATCATATAAATGTTAACTGCTGTGAAAGAAGGAGAAAAAAGAGAATGGTCCGAAGAAATATTAGACTCAATATCCTCAACAATGTTTCAAATTAATGAGAAACTCCAGGCCACAGAACCAGGAAGCTCAGAGGAAATCAAGCAGAACAAAAATAAAAACAAACAAAACCCCACCAAACCATTTAGTTTTTAAACCACAGGAAATCAAAGAAAAAGTCTTCAGTAAAGCCACAGGAGAAGAAATATTTCATCTATAGATGAGCAAAGATAAGAATCACAGTGGATTTCTTGTCAAGCAAGAAAAGAATAGAATGCAATATGTAAACTGATGAAAGAAAATAACCCACCAACCTTAAATGTAAGAGAAATAAAGACTTTTTGTGCAAACAAAAGTAGGGAATTCATCACCAACAGACCTGTCCTGCAAGGAATGGTAAAAAGTGTTCTTCAGGCAAAAGGAAAATTATATAGGCCAGAAACTTGGATCCATGTATTTAAAAAAAGAAAAAGAAATAAAGAAAGTACCAGGGAAAGAATAAGTAAAGATTTAAATATATCTTCTCTTAATTTGTCTAAATTAAAACTGGTGAATTAACAAGAGTGACAATGTATTGGGTTATTATAACATATGGGTAAGTGGCTGATAGCAATACCCCCAAAGGATGGGAAAGAATTGGGAATACATTATTCTAAGTTGCCTTCACTTTATGTGAAGAGTATAATGTTATTTGAAAATGGACTTAGATTAGCTAAAAATTAGCTTTTTTTTACTTAGATTAGCTAAAATTATATGCTTGTCTAAGGCAGCCACTAAAAACTTTTTTCAGAAGAATATTATGCTAAGAGAGGAGGTGAAATGGATTAATATATAAGATGCTCAATTAAAAGCAAGAAGCAGAAAATGGAGCAAAAGAAAGTGGTTACAAATATAATAGAATATTAATCCAACTGAAGCAATAATTAAAATATGAAAGATGTAAAAGCACCAATTAAAAGAAAATTTCCAAATGGATAAAAATACATGACCCAATTATATGTTGTCTATCATCAAACCTGCATTAAACAAAGATACCCAGGTTAAAAGTCAAGAAGAAAGATACACCATATTAACATTAATCAAAAGAAAGCTGAAATAGCTACTGAATTTCACCAAGAAGACTTCAAAGAAAATTATAAGGGATAAAGATCGGCATTACCTAATGATAAAGAGGTAAGTCGCATAGCAATCCTAACTATATAAGCACTTAACAACAGAGCATTAAAATTTGTTAGAAAAAAAACTGAAAGAACTTGAGATCAATGGAAACAGTGAAGTAGGGACCTCTGAAAATTCTCATCTTAATAAAAGTACAACAACCTCTTCAAAATCGCAAATTTTGTCAGTATCAACTTCTCCAGGGTTTTGGAAACTAACCAAAGACTTGAAGAAACCCAGGAAGTGTTTAAACCAGAAAAAAACAGCTAAATATTGGGGGGGAAGAAAACTGAGTTTTGTGGCATTTTAACTTGTCCCAATCCCATCTCTTGTTTCCAACCATGCCGGAGTCTTAAAAAATAATAACCCAAATTCCTGGTGCAATTTGGAAGCCACAGGAGGGAACAAAATGTTGCTATATCTCTTTCAAAGTCTTCTTTCAAAAGAGTTGTCATTATTTAACCTGTCTGCTGGTTCCCTGGAAGACCCTATTTGCAAAACTGTTCTGTATTTGACCTGATAAAACCTATACCTAGTGCCAAAACTCTTTTTCCCCCAGAACAGTGTGTTGAAAATAATTACATCAAGCATTTTTAACTTCCTAGCTTTCTGAGGGGGTAGATAATGGAGGGGGATGGTGCAAAACAAGCTATGTGAAATTGTAAAAGGAAATTCTGGGGACTAATGATATGCTCATAAGGGCTTTGAAAAACTCCAATATAGTCCTAGGAATCTAGAAAGTCACATGTGGACATACCCAGAAAAGACCTGAGAAGGCTGTAAACTCTCATCTTCAGTTGGCCTTAAGTCTCAGGAAAAGCAGAAAGTGAACAAGACAGAGATGTGTACTGTTTTACTTCATGTAGAAGGCATACCTCACATGCCCAGAGAACCTTGGCAAAGACTGGAAGATTTATTGATTCTAGCATTTAAGAAAATCTCTGTTTAATATTCCCTGAATGACCAGAAAGAGACTTCAGAGAAAATAAAAAATATGGACATTCCAGAGTTAGCTTAGAAATATCACAATGCAAACAAATACATCAAGAAGCAACAACAGTAAACCCTGGAGAAAAGGGAAAAAATTATTTCCAGACTTGCCATATTATTTTAGATGTCAAGGTTTTAACATAAAATTATCAGACATGCAAAGCAATAGAAAAAAATTGCTCTTTAAACACTAAAAATAAAAAATCAATAGGAACAATTTCTGAGGAAACCCAGACATTAAAATTGCCAAAGACTTTAATTCAGCTGTTTCAAATATGTTCAAAGAGCTAAAGGAAATCATGTCTAAATTACTAAATAATGTATGAGAATGGGAGTACCTATGTATACATTTATAATACCAATAAAAATATGATTTGTATGTATAAAACTATAAAAAACTGATAAGTCAAAGAAGAACCAAATAAATGAAGAGATATTCCTTATTTATAAATTGTAAGACTCAATTTTGGTAAGGTAACAATTTTCCCCAAATTGATCTATACCCTCAATGGAATTCCAATCAAAATCCTAGCAAACTATTTCATAGTTTGAATCAGTTTGTAAACTGATTCAGAAGTTTATATGGAAAAACAATACACTTGGCTAGTCAAAACAATACTGAAGAACAATGAAGTTAAAAGACACTACTAGTTTTTAAGTCTTACTTAAAGCTATAGTGATGAAAATACATGGTAATGGAGAAGTAATAAACACATAGATCAATGGAACACAATGGAGAGCTAAAAAATGGACATACTCAAGTATAGTAAACTGATTTTGGACAAACGTGTAAAGTCAATACAATAAAGGTGAGTATTTGTAACTAACAATGTTAGAACAATTGGTATCCATATGCAATAAATGAACCTAGACAAAGACCTCATATCTTTTACAAATGTAACTCAAAATCAATCTGAAACTGTAAAATGCTAAACTGTACATATTCTAGAAGAAAACAGGATACAATCTACATGATATTTTGTTTAACTCTGAGTTTTTTAATATAACACCAATAGCACAATCAATAAAAAAAAAAACTAGAAAAATTGAACTCAATTTTTCTGCTCTGTTAAAGACATTTGTAGAAGAATAATCTTTCTGTCCAAATACAGGGTCCTAATCCCTCAAACCTATAAATATTACCTAATATGGATAAAGGATCTTTGCAGATGTAATAGCGAAGAATCTTGACATGGGGGGGGATTGTCATAGATTAATTGGTAGGTCTAAATATAATCAAAAATGTGTCTGTAAGACATATTTGGTGTTGACAGAAGTGGAGAATATAATCTAACCACAAATGCAGAGATTGGAGTGGCTTCAAACTGAGGAACTCAAGAAGCTTCTAGGAGCTCCCTAGTGACCGGGAACAGATTGTCCTGTAGGGTATCTGGAGGAAGAGTTGTTCTGCTAACAACTTGGTTTCAGCCAATGAAACTAATTTTGTACTTCTGATCTCCTAAACTAAGAGAATAAATTTTTGCCACTTTAAGCATTTGTGATAACTTGTGATAGCAGCCACAATAAACAAACGGACACTGTTAAGAGAATGCAAAGATTTGTAAAAGGCATATCTGAAGATGGACTTGTATCCAAAATATATTTTTTAAAAATTCACCATTTTGACGGGTATAAGGTGATATTTCATTATAATTTTGATTTGTATTTCCATGATGATGAGTGATGTTGAGCATCTTTTCATGGCCTGTTGACCATCTATATGTATTTGTTAGAAAAATGTCTATTCATGTGTTCTGCCCATTTTTTAACTGGATTATTCTTTTGGGTGTTGAGTTTTATAGGTTTTTTTTTTTTTTTTAAGGATTGTATTCATTATTGGAAAGACAGTGAGAGAGAGATTGAGAGAACAAGTGGAAGAAGGGACAGAGTGGAACAGGGAGCCCAATGCATGGCTCAAGCCCAGGACTCCAGGATCATGACCTGAGCTGAAGGCAGATGCTTCACCAACTGAGCCACCCAGGTGCCCTATAAGTTCCTTATACATTTGGGGCATTAGCCCTTTGTCACATATGTCCTTTGCAAACAAACAAAAAATACCCTGAAACTTAGAATGAAAGAGTAAGAAAACAAACTACCCACTTTAAAAAGAGGCAAACGATTTGAACTAAATACCTCATCAAAGAAAATGTAAATATGGCAAATAGTATATGAAAATACGATCAATGTTAGACATTTTTAGTGAAATGCAAATTAAATATGTATAATGTAATGTTTTATTATTATTACCTATTAGAACAGCTAAAAGAATTTTTTATTTTTTTATTTTTTATTAACATATAATATATTATTAGCCCCAGAGGTACAGGTCTGTGAATCACAGGTTTACACACTTCATAGCACTCACCATAGCACACACCCTCCCCAGTGTCTATAAGCCAACCATCCTCTCGCTACCCTCCTCCCCCTGGCAACCATTAGTTTGTTATGTGAGATGAAGAGTCTCTTACGGATTGTCTCCCTCCCGATCCCATCTTGTTTCATTGATTGCTTTCCTAACCCCCCAAACCCCCACATTACCTCTCAACTTCCTCATAGCTGGGAGACCATAAGATAATTGTGTTTCTCTGATTGACTTACTTCACTTACCATAATACCCTCTAGTTCCATCCAAGTTGTCACAAATGACAAGATTTAATTTCTTTTGATGGCTGCATAGTATTCCACTGCATATATATACCACTTCTTCTTTATCCATTCTTCTGTTGATGGAATTCTAGGTTCTTTCCATAGTTTGACTATTGTGGACATTGCTGCTATAAACATTTGGGTTCATGTGCCCCTTCAGATCGCTACAATTTTATCTTCAGGGTAAATACCCAATAGTGCAATTGCTGGGTCATAGGGTAGCTCTATTTTTAGCTTTCTGAGGAACCTCCATGCTGTTTTCCAGAGTGACTGCACCAGCTTGCATTCCCACCAACAGTGTAGGAGGGTTCCCCTTTTTCTGCATCCTCTCCAACATCTGACTTGCTTCCTGACTTGTTCATTTTAGCCATTCTGACCACTGTGAGGTGGTGTGAGGTGGTATCTCATTGTGATTTTGATTTGTATTTCCCTGATGCCGAGTGATGTGGAGCACTTTTTCATGTCTCTGTTGGCCATCTGAATGTCTTTGCAGAAATTTCTGTTCATGTCCTCTGCCCATTTCTTGATTGGATTATTTGTTCTTTGGATGTTGAGTTTGAGAAGTTCTTTATAGATTTTGGATACTAGCCCTTTATCTGATATGTGCATTTGCAAATATCTTCTCCCATTCTGTCAGTTGTCTTTTGCTTGTGTTAACTCTCTCCTTTGCTGTGCAAAAGCTTTTGATCTTGATGAAGTACCTATTGTTCATTTTTGCTCTTGCTTCCCTTGCCTTTGGTGATGTTCTAGGAAGAAGTTGCTGTGGCTGAGGTCAAAGAGGTTGCTGCCTGTGTTCTCCTCAAGGATTTTGATGGATTTCTTTCTCACATTGTGGTCCTTCATACATTTTGAGTCTATTTTCATATGTGGTGTAAGGAAATGGTCCTGTTTCATTTTTTTTTTTTTGCATGCAGCTTTCCAATTTTCCCAACACCATTTGTTGAAGAAACTGTCTTTTTATCACTGGACATGCTTTCCTACTTTGTCGAAGATTAGTTGACCATAGATCTAAGGGTCTGTTTCTGGGCTTTCTATTCTGTTCCATTGATCTATGTGTCTTTTTGTGCCAGTACCATACTGTCTTGATGATGACAGCTTTGTAGTCTGTCTGGAGACAGCTTGAGGTCTGGAATTGTGATGTCACCAACTTTGGCTTTCTTTTTCAAGATTCCTCTGGCTATACGAGGTCTTTTCTGGTTCCATATAAATTTTAGGATTATTTGTTCCATTTCTTTAAAAAAAAAAAAAAAAAAAAAAAAGATGGTACCCTGATAGGGATTGCATTCAATACGTAGATTGCTTTAGGTAGCACAAACATTTTCACAACATTTGTTCTTCCAATCTATGGGCATGGAACATTTTTCCATTTCTTTGTGTCTTCCTCAATTTCTCTCATGAGTACTTTATAATTTTCTGAATATAGATTATTTGCCTCTTTGGTTAGGTTTATTCCTAGGTATCTTATGGTTTTGGGTGCAATTATAAATGGGATTGACTCCTTAATTTCTCTTTTTTTCTGTCTTATTGGTATATAGAAATGCAACTGATTTCTGTGCATTGATTTTATATCTGACACTTTACTGAATTCCTGTACAAGTTCTAGCAGATTTGGAGTGGAGTCCTTTGGGTTTTCCACATAAGGTATCATATCATCTGGAAAGAGTGAGAGTTTAACTTCTTTGCCAATTTGGATGCCTTTAATTTCTTTTTGTTGTCTGGTTGTTGAGGCTAGGACTTCTAGTACTATGTTGAATAGCAGTGGTGATAATGGACATCCCTGCCGTGTTCCTGAACTTAGTGTAAAAGTTCTCAGGTTTTCCCCATTGAGAATGATATTCTCTTGTGTATTTTTCATAGATGGCTTTGATGATATTGAGGTATGTACCCTCTATCCCTACACTGTGAAGAGTTTTGATCATGAAAGGATGCTGTACTTTGTCAAATGCTTTTTCAGCATCTATTGAGAGTATCATATGGTTCTTGATCTTTCTTTTATAAATGTGTTGTATCACATTGATTGATTTGTGGATGTTGAACCAGCCTTGCAGCCCAGGAATAAACCCCACTTGGTTGTGGTGAATAATGTACTGTTGTGAATTAATGTACTGTTGCAGCCTATTGGCTAGTATTTTGGTGAGAATTTGCACATCTGTGTTCATCAAGGATATTTGTCTGTAATTCTCCTTTTTGGTAGGTTCTTTGTCTGGTTTTGGGATCAAGGCAATGCTGGCCTCATAAAATGAGTTTGGAAGTTTTCCTTCCATTTCTATTTTTTGGAACAGTTTCAGGAGAATAGGAATTAATTCTTCTTTAAATGTTTGGTAGAATTCCCTTGGGAAGCCATTTGACCCTGGCCTCTTTGTTGGGAGATTTTTTTTTTTTTTTAAGATTTTATTTATTTATTTGACAGAGAGATCACAAGTAGATGGAGAGGCAGGCAGAGAGAGAGAGAGAGAGAGAGAGAGAGAGAAGCAGGCTCCCTGCTGAGCAGAGAGCCCGATGTGGGACTCGATCCCAGGACCCTGAGACCATGACCTGAGCTGAAGGCAGCGGCTTTAACCCACTGAGCCACCCAGGTGCCCTTGTTGGGAGATTTTTGATGACTGCTTCAATTTCCTTACTGGTTATGGGTCTGTTCAGGTTTTCTATTTCTTCCTGGTTCAGTTGTGGTAGTTTATATGTCTCTAGGAATGCATCCATCTCTTCCAGATTGTCAAATTTTCTGGCATATAGTTGCTCATTATATGTTCTTATAATTGTTTGTATTTCTTTGGTGTTGGTTGTGATCTCTCCTCTATCATTCATGATTTTATTTGTTTGGGTCCTTTCTCTTTTATTTTTTATAAGGCTGGCCGGGGGGGGTATCAATCTTATTCTTTCAGTGAACCAGCTCCTAGTCTTATTGATTTGTACTTTTTTTTTTTTTGGCTTCTATTTCATTTATTTCTGCTCTGATCTTTATTATTTATCTTCTCCTGCTGGGTTTAGGCTTTCTTTGTTGTTCTTTCTCCAGCTCCTTTAGGTGTAGGGTTAGGTTATATATATGAAAACTTACTTGTTTCTTTCTTTTCTTTTTTTTTAATATTTTATTTATTTATTTGACAGAGAGAGATCACAAGTAGACAGAGAGGCAGGCAGAGAGAGAGAGGGAAGCAGGCTCCGTGCTGAGCAGAGAGCCCGATGCGGGACTCCATCCCAGGACCCTGAGATCATGACCTGAGCCAAAGGCAGCAGCTTAACCCACTGAGCCATCCAGGTGCCCACCTTTCTTGTTTCTTGAGAAAGGCTTCTATCACTGTATACTATCTTCTCAGGACTCCCTTTGCTGTGTCCCAAAGATTTTTAACCGTTGTGTTTTCAGTATCATTTGTTTTCATGAAGTTTTTCAATTCTTTAATTTCCTAGCTAACCCATTCATTCTTTAGAAGGATGCTCTTTAGCCTCCATGTATTTGGGTTCTTTCCAAATTTTCTCTTGTGATTGAGTTCTAGCTTCAGAGCACTGTGGTCTGAAAATATGCAGGGAATGATCCCAATCTTTTGGTACCAGTAGAGACCTGATTTGTTACCCAGGATGGAATCTATTCTATAGAATGTTCCATGTGCACTAGAGAGGAATGTGTATTCTGTTGCTTTGGGATGGAATGTTCTGTATATATCTGTGATGTCCGTCTGGTCCAGTGCATCATTTAAGGCCTTTATTTCCTTGTTGATCTTTTGCTTGGATGATCTGTCCATTTCAGTGAGGGGGGTTGTTAAAGTCCCCTACCACTATTATTGTATTATTGTTGATGTGTTTCTTTGATTTTGTTGTTAATTGGTTTATATAATTGGGTGCTCCCATGTTAGGGGCATAGATATTTAAAATTGTTAGATATTCTTGTGGACAGACCCTTTGAATATGATATAGTGTCCTTCCTCATCCCTTATTATAGTCTTTGGCTTAAAATCTAATTGATCTGATAGAGGGATTGCCACCCCAGCTTTCTTTTGATGTCCATTAGCTTGGTAAATTGTTTTCCACCCCCTCACTTTAAATCTGGAGGTGTCTTTGGGTCTGAAATAACTTTCTTGTAGGCAGCACATTGATGGGTTTTGTTTTTTTATCCATTCTGATACACAGCATCTTTTGCCTGGGGCACTTAGCCCATTTACATTCAGGGTAACTATTGAGAGATATGAATTTAGTGCCATTGTATTACCTGTGAGGTGATAAACTATCTAGCTGATCTCCTGCTACCTGATGTCATCTCAGCCTGCTACTCTTCCACCATCTTGACTCCTCCCCCTGGCTAAAAGAATTTTTTGAAAAGAATTTCAATAGCTGGTTAGGATATAAAGCAACAACAATTCTCAATCAATACCAGTGGAAGGGCAAATTGGCAGTCGAGTCACTTTGAAAGAGGGTTTGACAGTTTCTTACAAAGCAGAACATAGTCCTGACATATGCCCTCACATTGTGCTTGCAAGTATTCACTTAACTGATTTGAAAATATATGTACACACAAATTTGTATGAGAATGTCTGTAGCAGCTTTATTCATAATCACCCAGAACCATTAGCAACCAACTTGTCCTGAAACAGGTAATGAATAAGCAACCTGTGGTATTTCCATGTAATGAAATATTATTCAGCAATAAAAAGAGAATGAAGTCTGAAGCATATAAGGTATGAATGAATCTTAAGGGTATATTGCTCAGTTAAAGAAATCAGCCTAAAAGGAAATGTATTTTATTATTGCATTCAAATGAAATTCTGCAAAGGCAAAACTATAGAATCCATAGGCAGACCAGTGGTTGACAGTGGCTTGAGGAAGCAGGATTAAATAAGTTAAGCACAGAGGATTTTTTTTAGGACAATGAAATTACTCTATGTCATGGTGAATATGACACTGTGTATTTGTCAAAATCCACAGAATTTTACTGCAGTAAGCATGAACTTTCATGTATGCAAGTTAAAAAAAAAGTATTTAGGAGGTCAAGGGATCTCCAGGTAGAATGTGGAATGTGAAAAAAGAACTAAACTATTTTAGAAAGTTGTGAAACAGCTTCACTGATTGGAGCAGGGGAGTAGGGGCCTTATTTGAGTAACAGTAAACCAAGTGGTGTCTGTAAAACTAAAAGGAAAAGAAACTATATCTAAACATTCTAATCTGGTCAATAAAGCTGGTTCCCACTGGCTTATGTTTAACAATTCTGTACTTGCAGTATATTGGAATTGAGCAATTAATAAATGGAAGGGTATGGTGGGAGTCTCTTTTCTCACTGTTGGAGTGGGGGTAACCTGGAATGGATGAAAAAAGCTAGAATGACTCATGTGATTGATTGGAGCAGAGACATCAGTATCAACTCCTACCATGTTTAATGTCAGAACAGATATTTGCATATGGAGCTATTTGTAGATAGGTGATAATATGCAGATTAGTATACACATATGCAATTTTCTTGCTCTGTCAGCTAAGAAAGACTTTGTACAAATAGTTGAAATTGTTTATTGAGATTTTTGAACTTCCTTTTGAAATTCAAGAACTTTTTATTATTTTCTATCTTGATCTGATCCTGATTAAGATTTTTTTTTAATTGAGTGATTGAGTGTGGCTAACAAAATATAAACAATGGAGTCTATTCATTCATGTGTTCATTATTCATCTAACAAGTATTTACTATGTGTCCAATGAGCCAAGAATGTTCCATCCTGGGTATAAAATCAAGAAAGTCATTGACCTCATAGACAAATGAGGAAAAGTTCAATAAATATATATTTACTGTATAACTTTATCTTCATTATGGCAGATACATCTAAAATAAGTAGAAGAATAATAATTATTATTCTACGTTATTAGCCTATAATGAAATTTCAGAGCAAAGCAATATTTAGTTCTCTGACTTGGTGTTTGACAACTGCCTGCAGAAGAGAACATCTAGTCTGATGATTGCAGTGATTCATTAATCCAATTATATACTCAATTCAACAAATACTTGTTGGCACCTAATATGCTATATATATACATCCTGTCAAGAGTTAGAAATATCCATTCATTGCGTTATTCAACATTTATTGAGGAGCAACTATGAAACTATCTTTAGAAATTTCCAAGATGAATTAGACATATTTCCTGTCTTTAAATAGGCCAGTGGAATGGGAGAGAACTACAATTAAACAATTTAAATACACTGTGGCAGAATGTGCACAAAGCTTTATGGAGCTAGGGGGCATAGCACTTAACTTAGCCTGAAGGCCAAGAAGGATTCTTGTTACATACCTTTTCTGAGCTGCAAGACTAAAAGTTTGAGAAGGTAGTTAGGTTCCAGGAGCAGCCAGTAAAAATATAAAAAGTGAAAATGTATACCACCGAGAGAATATAAGCATTGAGAAAAGAAACAAAATAGAATATACTGGGAACTACAAGCACTTTAGTGTGGCCTTTACTTCAGGGGCAAGGCAGGATTGATAGGTGATAAGGCTAGAAAAAAAAAAAAAACTGGACAAAGAAGAAGCAAGATTATACAGAAGCTTAAACTGTGTTGTAGATCTTTAAATTTAAACTATGGGAATAATATGTGGGTTTTAATCTAGAAAATGATATGGTCAGAAGTAGAAGTAAATGTTGTATTCCTTTCTTTGAGAAGCTTAGAACCTCAGAAATCAACTTTCTAAGATTGCCCTCAGTCCTTGAAGAAATCCAGAGTTTAGGAATAAAAACACCAGTTCCTGACACATTACCAATGCTAAGGAGAAATACCAAGGTCTCAGTGAAAAATAGAGTGAGACTTATCTTAGTAATTTTCTTTCTGTCTTTCTCTATTTCTTATTTTTTTTTTCTTTCAAGAAAGTTGGGACTGTGAATTCTTGAGTTCTGAGGCTGATCTTTAGAAATATCTATTTTAAGGACTGAAACATTTAAAAAGCAGGATATCTCTCTAACAGGTTGGCATGTGTAGGAGGAGGAGATTTTGTATCCTCTCCACTATCTAAGCAGGATCACTCAAGTGGTCACAAGCAAAGAATGATCATAATTGAAATTAACCTTTTGGTCTCTTCTTATTAAAGATGTGCCTTTTGGTTGGCATTATAAAATGCTTAACACAAGAAAGCACCTACTTTTGATGTTGCTACAGTGATCACAGAAAAATATAACTTTCCTCTTAGTGAACCAAATGAAGCAAATTATAGTGAAGCCTGTGAAGAAGAAAATTACATGTTGTCATCAACTGAGGCAATAGAGTAATGATTTTAATAAAAACTTTCCCTATTAATTTTGTCAGTCACTTTCCTTCTATGAGTTACTGTTGGATGACTAACCATCCCAATGGTCTAGATGGGCTCACATTAAAAGTTTTGTTCTTTGGCAAAAGTTTTCTGAGAGCTATCAGAGAATTTAACATTCCCACTCATTTGCCAGAAAGTATAATGAAAGTGACACATAATAAACTCAAAGTTGTTGAGAAGAGAGAAAGTTTGAAAAAAAATCTGAGAACTCACTGGATCTCAGATGTTGTGTGCACAGAATCACCTATGAAATGGTTTGACATATAAATGCTCCAGTCTCCATCTCTGTCAATCTCAAGAGGGAAGGTACCATCTACATTTTTAATGGCCTCCATAGACATTTCTGCTGCACCCCAAACATTGAGAACCAGAGTTAACAAATGACAGAAAATTTCTTGGATCAATATGGAAAACTGATTTTAAAATTTTATAGTGAGAATAAGAATGCTTTGCTGCATGCTTAAACATATGTATTTCTAGCATGTTAAATTATCTTAAAGTATGTATGTCACCTAGGAAATTGGAATTTGCAAAGATCAGAGAGTAACTAATGTGTTTAAAAAACTCAATACATTAAAAAAAATGTTTTTAAAAATCAGAAAAGTAATTGCCTCTAACACCAGATTTTGGTTCTCTGGAATCATTGATAGTTTTGTTTGTTTGTTTGTTTGTTTGTTTGTTTTTTCTTCTCTCTCTCTCTCTCTCTTTTTTTCAAGATTTATTTATTATTTAAACAGCGAGAGAGAGCACAAACAGGGGAGCAACAGGCAGAGGGAGAGGGAGAAACAGGCTCCCCATGGAACAGGGCTGGATTCCACGACCCTAGGATCATAACCTGGACTGAAGGTGGCTACTTAACCGACTGAGCCCTCCAGGTGCCCCATTTTTGTTTTTCTTTAAACTTGTATAACATGAAAAACAAAAACAAAAGCTGTACTCCAAAGAAGCACATACTTCAAGTTCTAGACATTGGTACAGAGAAAACTCAGTGTCTCTGTGCAGTACAAGCATTTAGTATTGATTATATATGTAATGTAATTCAGTGTTTATGGGAAGGGAACTTTCCCAACAGTTAAACTTTTCTCAGTGATGCTGTAAAATTTCCATCTGTCTCCTCAAAAATAATCCATAATATTACAGAATTTATTTTAAGGGAAGTATGCACTAATCTGTGACATCTGGTATGTTTAATGACCTTATAAATGCCATGGGCCTATCACTTTAAACTGATGAGATTTACATAATCCTACTTGAACCATCAGGGCATTACAAATTACAAGGGAAAAGAGGGACTAGAAGGCACAAATTTCAAGTTAACTCCTGCTAAGCTCAAAAACTCAGTCTCCTGTCAAATTTTTGTAGATATGTTCTTCCCTGGGGCTATTGCAACCTTATAACCTCTGCTCTTCTGATTCGCTTGTTCAACTCTCAAACAAATATGGTGGATAACTTCTTGAGTGAACAGAAATGAAATATGGAGTCCAAAATTTAGCTAAAATTATAAAATGTCAGAATGATTTCCCTCTCCAGGCCTGCAAAGTCCATCATTCTGTGCTGAAGTGAAATGCAGCCAGTCCTTTGTTTATATTAAAGTGAACATTAGGAAAATGCACTGGGTAGTATATTGACAACTGCAAGGTAAAAAGCACAGTGGATCAAAGCATCAATTGAATGGTGGAACTGGATTCAAATTCTGACTCTAGCAGTATGTCTACGTAGCCTTAGCTACTGTCTCGAAGGCTTCTTCATCCAAGAAGCTGACTTCAGTATCTTGATGAATTCTTGTGATGGTTAAATGTTATAATTCACATAAAGTACTTGACAACTATCCAGAAATAGGATCCATGAGTAAAAACTATGTAGCCAGAATCATTCATTCCAGATATATTTACTGACCACCTTCTTTGTGTAGTAGGGGTAGTAGGTCATATCAAAATCGCCTGTATCTGTGACATTTTGAGGAGCACTTTAGAAGGCCCTGAAGAACCCATAGTTTGTGTTTCAGTGTAATTAAGCTTTAAGGAATGGGAAAGAAAGTCAAACTGTGCCACATGCAAAGATTTCTAAGAAGTTATGAGGGACTATAAATTTACAGTAGCAAAAGATGACACAAATAAGTTATTTTCTTTTTTTTTTTAAGATTATTTATTTATTTATTTGACAGAGAGATTACATGTAGGCAGAGAGGCAGGCAGAGAGAGAGAGGAGGAAGCAGGCTCCCTGCTGAGCAGAGAACCCGATGTGGGACTCGATCCCAGGACTCTGGGATCATGACCTGAGCCGAAGGCAGCGGCTTAAACCACTGAGCCACCCAGGCACCCAAATAAGTTACTTTTTCAATTGTACTGAGACTCCCAGAAGAAAAGGAGAATAGAGAATGTTAGAATTATTCAGGATTAGAGTACTGTTGCTTTTTGTTTATTTTTCCAGGCAGTTATAAAAGATCAAAAGGAAGCAAGTGCGTAGATGATGTTGCAAGAATGTAACTGAAGTTGCAAAAAAGGTATTAGAATGGAATATCAGAGTTTAAAATTTTGCATTAGAACAGTTGAGCATTAGAACAGTTGAATAGAACGATGAGCAAGCAATTTCTAATAAATGACCATGAGTATGGATGACTTGAGTAAAGAAGAGTTGTTAGTTCTTAAGTTAAGGAGATTCAGACATTTGGAGGGAAAGCAAGAAGACTAGATATTTATTCTGTTTATTCACATAGGTGTCAAAGTCCCTCAAGGTTATGTTGAGGCTATAGATGACAGATACACTCTAGGTCAGTCCATTGCAACCTCCAATGGCTATAGATTTGACCCAGGGCCAGGTTGGTAAGTAACACTATCAAGGAGAGATAGCAGGATTATATGGATATATACCAATGGGTATCATGAATCTTAAAAGAGTTCTTATCAAGGTATGACTTGATAATGGGAAAAAGAAGCTAAGTGAACGCTGTATCACCTCTATAAACAGGAACATCAACACAGTGACTGGAGGAACAGAGCTGAATGGATCCAATAATATGAGAGGCAAGTAACAGCTAAGGAAAACTACTGGAGTAAGGGAACTATGAAATAGTTGGGTATATAGGGAAGTTTGTTTACGGTGAAAAGGCCATTCCAGAGGCCAGAGAGAAGAGTTAGAAGGGAAAGGAATGAAAAAAAAAAAAAAAAAAGATGACAAAAAGGTTCACAGGATATATAGGAAGAGGTTATGAGAGAAGATAGGTGTCAGGAAAGGAAGCATTTGCAATGGTATCTAAGGATGTGGTATGTGGCTATTGTAGGATGGCTTAACCTTTGAGATCCCAAAAGAATTGACTTTTTTTTTTTTCTTTCAGTTTCTGAAGTCCAGGTGGTTCAGGTGGCTTGCTTATTGACAGGAAGTATATTATACTGGTTAGATGCATGGATCGTGTGGTCAAATCACCTAGTTACAGATCTCCCTGCAGTTCCTACTCGCTCTGCAACTTCAGTGGAGTTATTTCATCTCCTTAGATCACAGGTCCATCATAAAGTTGCAGGATTGAATGACATAATATGTAAAGTATTAGGATTTAGACATATCACACAATAAGCTAACTGTGTATCGCTCTTACTATTTATTGTATATACAAGAAGGTGATGGTATAGACTGGCCACCTTTGTAAAGGAAAGCAACTTAGTGATGAAGAGGGGGAAGATGCAAAGGAGATTCTTTTCCAAGACTGCTGCCTTTATTGTTACAAAACAAACCACTCTGAATTCAGTGACTTTAAAAACATCTTAATATTCTGTCTCATAGTTCTAAGGTTGACTGCCTTCAAGCATGCCTCTCTCTCTCAGGTTCCATATGAGGATGTGAATAAAGTCAGGTAGTGACGATGAAATTCATTTTTTGTTTCATTGGTTTTATATATACAAAATTATTATAAAGAGAGTAGAAAGTTCCCATGTATCCCACACCCAGGTGCCACGGTAATCAACATCATACATTCGCATGGTGTACTTCTCACAGTTAATGAATTGATATTTATACATTATTATTAACTAAAGTATATAATTTGTTCAGGTGTGCTCAGTTTTGCCCTAATGTCCTTCTGTTTCAACATTTCATCCCAGATAACACATTCCATGTTATGGATGGTCACATCTCCTTACACTCCTCTTGGCTGCAAAAGTTTCTCAGACATTCTTTGTTTTCGATGACTTTGTCAGATTTAAGGATTCTTGATCAGGTCTTGTGTATAAAGTGCCTCCTTTGGGATTTATTCAAAGTCTTTCTCATGGTTATATTGGGATTCTGTGCTGGGGGGAATACCACAGATAAGGTACCATTCCACTTACAAAATGTCAAATGTACATATTATCCATACGATGTCTCACTGTTGATGTTACCTGTATTCATATTCTATTACTGCGGCAATACATTATCACAAACTTTAAGCTTAAACCACCAAAAATTATTCTTACGTTTCTATAGTGTAAAAATCCAACCTGGACCTCACTAGACCAAAATCAGGATGTTAGAGGAGCTGCATTCTTTTCTGGAGTCCTGGAGTTGCATATGTTTTCTTTTCTGGAGAGGTTCTAGAGGCTGTCCACATTCCTTGTCTCCGGGCTCTCTTTCTCCACCTTATAGGCAGCAATAATCTCTCACTGTTTTGGTTTCATACTCACACTTCCCTCAGACTTTGCTGTTCTTTGATTTTTTAAGTACCTTGTGATTACATTAGGCCCACTGAATGATAATCTTCCTATCTCAAGTCAGCTGATGAGCAATCTAAATTTCATCTGCAACCTTAATTTTTCCCTTTGCTATATAGGTATAACCTGTTCACTTGTTTGGAGCAATAGGATTTGGACATTTTTGATGTCATTATTCTGCCTACTAATATTACTCTTTATTAATGATTTTTTTTCTCCTTTTCCATAATATACTATCTGGAAGAAAGTCACAATATACAATCCACACGAAAGGTATGTGAAATGATATTATACCTCCACAAGGACAGATTCGCTACATAAAGAATTAGAAGATTTTATCTATTTTCTCCCTTTTATTTGTTAATCATTACTTATTATTATGGACTCATGGATATTTATTTTATACTTTGGATTATAATCTAATACTGTTTAGTTTATTTTCTTAACTTCTTCTAGCTTGGCTATTGGAAGTTCTTTCAGATGACTCCTGGTTCTTCTCGACACACGCCCATAATTGCAGAGTTCTGTTTTTTTTGTTTTTGTGTGTGTGATTTTTGTGTGTTCTTTGTTTTGGGCACTTTCTTATAAGATGCCCAGGTTTGTCTTAAATACTTAAATACTTCCTGCTCCATTGCAAGAATCAGTCATTTCTCCAAGGAGCTTTTCTTCCTTTTGTTGAAGGCCAGAATCTGGGTAATAAGGGTGTTTGTCGCTATTAGAGTCTAGCGTTGTGGTTTCTAGGACCTCTCAGCTGGAGTATGGAGAATTAGATATATGTGCACCAACAAATGAGTGTGAAGATTTTTAAAAGTATTTTCATATTTAATCACCTATATCTATATTAAGCTCTGAGTTGATATGGATGTCTCCAAGTCTAATTAGTTACTACATGGATCTTCTAGCTTCCTCCCTTTGCTTATCTGTAGCTCCCACTCCAATATTGAGAACTCTTACTCCACTATCCCTACTCTTTCATTAATTGTTCAATTTGATTCTAACATAGAAAGTGCAGTTGGAATTATTAACCTCTTGGGGAAAACAATTTTAACAGTTAGAGTACATTTGTTATGTCCAATTCCTATTGTCTTTAGTCTAATATACTCCACTAATTCCCAAAGTTACTTAAGTCCACAACTTGTTCTCTCACCCCATTCAGTGAGGTTGTTTCATGTTTGTAATACAGTTAGATCTTTTGTCACATTAAGCATTTCATCCTTTGATTCTCCTAAACCCTGGAATAATTTCACAAACATTTGCCTGCAATGAGGTTCACTGTTTGTGCTGTGAATTCTGTGAGTTTTGACAAATGCTCAATGTCTGGTATTTACCATTAGAATATCAAATAGATCAGTTTCGCCACCCTAAAAAAAGTTCCTGTTCTTCACCAATCTAACTCCTAACCTTCCTGACAACTCCTGCCTTTTGTAGTTTTGCCTTTCCAAAGCGTTATATAATTGGTAATATACAGTTTGTAGCTTTCTTAGACTGGCTTATTTTACAGCAATATGCATTTAAGGTTTATCTATATTTTTGTATGGCTCAATAGCTCATTTTTTTCTTTTTAAGTATTGCATCTTTTATGCCGTAAAGTTGAAATTTTCATTTAAGGTCATTATGATAGCTAATTTTGAAATTAAATCTTTCTATAATCTCTGGTATTTTTAATGATTCCTTAATACATGGATTGATTTAGCTAGTCATGTGTCATCATAAGTAACAGCATGACTAATAATCTCATCGTGCTTTAGTCTGCTCCTTTGTGTTGAATGGTGTTACTTAGGAAGAGAAAGCTTTTCCTAGAGCCAATGTGCTTTTTAGGGCCACAGATTCCCACAGGGCCCAGGGAGATACTTATTTTTTTTAATTCTACTTTGGTCAATTTTTTAAAAGTATCTTCTGTGAAATTTCTCACTTGGCCATTACTCTTGTTCACCTCTTCTACCCTTTCTGCTTCTTTTTATTTTTTAATTTTTTTAAATTAACATATTTGTTTCAGGGGTACAGGTCTGTGCTTCATCAGTCTTACACAATTCACAGCACTCACCATAGCACATACCCTCCCCAGTGTCTATCCCCCAGCCATCCCATCCTTCCTACTGCCCTCTCCTCCAGCAGCCCTCAGTTTGTTTCATGAGGTTAAGAGTCTTATGGTTCATCTCCTCTGGCTTCATCTTGTTTCATTTTAAAATCCCTTTCCCTATGATCCTCTGTCTTGTTTTTCAAATTCTTCATATCAGTGAGATCATATGATAATTGTCTTTCTCTGATCAACTTATTTCCCTCAGCATAATACCTTCTAGTTCCATCCACATCATTGCAAATGGCAGGATTTTGGATTTTTGATGGTTGCATATTACAGTTTTGTAATAGAATTTGAAGTCTGGAATTGTGATGCTGCCTGCTTTGGTTTTCTTTTTCAACATTCCTCTGGTTTTTGGGGTCTTTTCTGGTTCTATATAAATTTTAGGGTTATTCATTCCATTTCTTTGAAAAAAGTTTGTGGTATTTTGATAAGGATTGCATTAAATGTGTAGATTATTCTAGGTACCATAGATACTTTCACAATATTTGTTCTTCCAATCTATAAGCATGGAACATTTTTCCATTTCTTTGTGTCTTCCTCAATTTCTTTCATGAGTACTTTATAGTTTTCTGAGTACAGATTCTTTGCCTCTTTGGTTAGATTTATTCCTAGGTATCTATGGCTTTGGGTGCAGTTATAAATGGGATCGACTTCTTAATGTATCTGTATTCTGTCTTGTTGGTGGTGAATTGAAATGCAACTGATTTCTGTTCATTTATTTTTATATCCTGACACTTTACTGAATTCCAGTATGAGTTCTAGCAGTTTGGGAGTGGAGTCCTCTGGATTTTCCACATAAAATATCATATCATCTGCAAAGAGTGAGAGTTTGATTTCTTTGCAGATTTGGATGACTTTTATTGTGTTTTGTTGTCTGATTGCTGAGGCTAGACTTCTAGTACTATATTGAATGATAGTGCATTTCTTTTTATTGCTGAGTGATATTTCATTATATAGTTGTACCACAGTTTTTTTATGCATTCACCTATTGTAGGACATTTTGGTTGTTTCCAGTTTTGGTAATTATGAATAAATGTACTATAAACATGCACCTGCAGATTTTTGGGTAGGCATAGGTTTTCATTTCAGTTGGGTAAATATATAGGAACCCAACTGCAGCATTGTATGGTAAGGCTATGTTCACCTTTATGAGAAACTGTCAAACTTCCTTCTAGATCCAATATACCATTTGTATCCTCACCAGTAAGTGTTCTTTTTGACAGTCCTTGCTGTTCTATGTCTTTACAGGTACCAGTTATATCTGTGTTTTTAGAATTTGGCCATTCAGTTAGATATATAGTATTCTTTCATTGTTATTTTAATCTGTAGTTCCCTAATGGCAAATGATGTTCATCCTTCCTTTCTATGCTTACATTGTCATTTCTATATCTTCTTTGATGAGGTGTCTGTTCAGACCTCTTTGCTCATTTTTTAAAATTTGTGTCATCTGGGGGCACCTGGGTGGCTCAGTTGGTTAAGTGACTGCCTTCGGCTCAGGTCATGATCCCGGAGTCAAGGGATCGATTCCTGCATCTGGCTCCCAGCTCCACAGGGAGTCCGCTTCTGCCTTTGAACTTTTCGCCTCTCATGCTCTTTCTCACTCTTTCTCTCTCTCAAATGAATAAAAAAAAAAAAAAAATGTGTCATCTGTTTTCTTATTGCTGATTGTTAATACTTCTTTGTTATTTTGGATATATTTTTCCCCAGATATGTGTTCTGCAAATATTTTCTCCCAGTTTTTGGCTTGTCTTTTCATTCTCTTAACACTATCCTATGCAGAGAATAAATTTGTTTTTTGTTTTTTTAAATGAAGTACAACTGTCAAATTTTATTTCATGAATCATGCTATTGGTACAATATTTAAAAACTCATTGCCAACTCAAGGTGATGTGGATTTTGTTTTTTGCTTCCATAAGAAATGTCAATGTTTTCAATTTCACCTTGAGGTCTATGATCCATTTAAATTAATTTTGTGTTAGTTATAATTTCATTTAGGTAAAATTGTTTGTATATGGACTTTCTATGCTTTCAGCACCATTTGTTGAAAAGACCATTATTGTTCCCTTGAATTGCACTGATACATTTATCAAACATTAGCTCACTGTATTTGTGTGTATCTATTTCTAGGTACTCTGTTCCATTGATGTGTGTGTGTATTCTTCAAATATTATGCCACATTGATTATCACACAGCCTTATAATAATTATTTTATTTATTTATTTATTTACTTGTTTGTTTATTTTATTTTTAGTGTTCCAAAATTCACTGTTTACGCACCACACCCAGTGCTCCATGCAATATGTGCCCTCCTTAATACCCACCACCAGGCTCACCCAACCCCCTATGCCCCCCTCCAAAACCCTCAGTTTGTCTCTCAGAGTCCACAGTCTCTCATGGTTTGTCTCCCCCTCCTATTTCCTGCAATTCATTTCTCCTCTCCATCTCCCAATGTCTTCCATGTTATTCCTTATGCTCCACAAGTAGGTGAAACCATATGATAATTGACTCTCTCTGTTTGACTTATTTTACTCAGCATAATCTCTTCCAGTCCCATCCATGTTGATACAAAAGTTGGGTATTCAAATTCTTAAAATCAAGTAGTATGAGACCTCCAACTTCATCAGTATTATTTCATGTATTCTAGGCCCTTTTCCTTTCTATATAAACTTTAGAATAATTTTGCTTCTAAGAACTAGCTTGCTGAGAACTTATCAGAAATTGAACCTACAGATCAAGTTGTGAATAAGTCAAGTTTTAACAATCTGTATTTCCGAGTGATTCTAGTAACCCGGGAATGGGATAGGACTTCTTTGCATTGTTTCTGATCTTGAGAGGAAAATGTTGAGTTTCTTACAATTATGTATGATGTTAGCTATAGGGCTTTTATATCAAATCTTTATGTGAGGACTATAAATAAGAAAGTTCACTTCTATTCATCATTTGTCAAAGGTTTTTTTGTTTGTTTGTTTGTTTAGTTTTGTTTTTGTTCTTTTTTTCCTAATTTGTCTACTGGTTGATACTTGTTGATTGGGATCTTAACTTACCTGGGGATTGTCACAGGGGAATAGATATGTGACCTTTTCAATAGATTGGGCTTCCTCACATCTCAATACCTGGTTTCTAAAGACAAACACCCTAAGAGAGAGCCTGATGGAGGTTGTCTTAAATTAAATGTCCCATCCTCAGAAGGCATTCAATGTCAAATTCACTACATTCTGATTATTATAAGCAAGTCACTAAAGTCAGTCCATAGCCAGGGAAAGGGAGCTAAGATTATCAAAGAAATTGTGGAAACATTTTAAAAATCTCCACAGTGACTCACATCTCAAAGTTGGAAACATTAGCACAAGTACTTTCTGTGAAATAAAAATACTGGCTAATAGACTAGTTATGGTCTGATTTTAACTGTGTTTCTAGGGCCTCTCAGCACAGATCCCTAGGTTAGTCTCTGTCCATACTTTTCAGATCAGATGAGCACTGGGAAAACAAACAACAAAAATAAGACATAACCCTTAGAAGTGAACATGCTGCAGACAAATTCAGGAGAAAGAGAGATAATGGAAAAAAACATCAAGGACCAATGAAGACTCTTTGGGATATTTGAATTCTGGTACCATCTATGTGTTGCCTTCTAAAGAAAATTCTAATGTTTAATGCATAGTAATTCTTTTAATTGGTCTCTCAATTGTATGACTGTTGGACAAAGTCGTTATTTAATTAATGCATCTGATTGTTTCGGTTTGATCTCAGACTGATAATGGATATATAAAATAAGTAAACTTTCATATTTCAAATGTATATTTGTACACATTTTTCTTAAAATTTTTGTAATTTATTTATCCTCTTATGACAACTTAGCATTGTTTGGTACAACTAGATTTTTTTTTTAAATTTCTTTTATTTCTTTATTTAACAGAGAGAGAGATCACAAGTAGGCAGAGAGGCAGGCAGAGAGAGGGGGAAGCAGGCTCCCTGCCGAGCAGAGAGCTCGATGCGGGGCTTGATCCCAGGACCCTGGGATCATGACCTGTGCCGAAGGCAGAGGCTTACCCCACTGAGCCATCCAGGTGCCCCAGTACACAACTAGATTTAATGTTGTTTTGTTTTAACTGATGATTTACTTTCTATTGAAATAGTGTTCTTTAAAATAGAAACCTCACAATATTTGGAACAATGAAAATGAAATCCTACATAGATCTACTAGTAGAGAAAAATAATGTTAACCCATTGCTGTACAGTCTAACTTTTGTAATGCACATAGTGATATTTATAAAGACATCACTTTTATAAAAAGCTCTACATACTTATTTCTTTGTGGGGAAATGTGTATATGTGAAAGATAGGAGTCTGAAAAATATAATCCTATGCATTTTGATTAATGTATATAGAACCATATAACAAATATCTCAGGACAAAATATTTATATCATATTAGTAGGTTTGCTTGTGCTACCATCCAAGGAAAGTTTTCTTCCCATACTGTGATTTTTTACCACCATACATAATATTGCCTATTCTTGAATTAATATTAATGATATCCTACAGTATGCATACTTTTATTTCTGTTTTCTGTCTCTCAAATATTGTTGTTGACATATTTATATGTTGTTGCATGTATCAGTAGATCAGATTTTTTTCTTACTGTTGAGAAGTATTCTATTTCATAAAAATCAACTCATTTTTACCCATTATCCCCATAAAAGACGTGTGAGTTGTTTCCAAGTTTTGGTTATTTCAAATAATAGCAAAAATTGCTGCCAACTGTTTTGCAATGTAGTTACACCATTTTACCCTTTCAACTGCAATATGAGTGTTCTCTTGTTCCACATCTATGGGAACTTTTGATATTGACAATCTTTAAGTCTTTATTTTAACTGTAGTAAAATATATATAACATAAATTTACCATAGTGATGTTGAGTACATTCCCAGTGTTGCTCACCTATTACCACTCTACTTCCAGAATGTTTTCATCACTTTAAAAGGAAATCCCAGTCCCATAAGCAGTAACTTCCATTCTTTGCCTACCTCAACAATACATATTTTTCCTGCCTCAATCTCCCTCTATTCTCTTTCCTGGACTCCAGATATATAAAGTTAGACTCCCAACAATGTCTGATAAGCTACTGAGGCTATATTCCTATATTTTCAATCATTTTGTGGTGGTAAAGGGTAGTCTTCTGATAGAAATATTTTCTATTAATTTTAATAAGACCCTTTATTATTTGTTCTCCCATCTGCTAAGTCCGTATAATACTTAAATTTTTTCAGATATTATAGTTTTCAGTACTAGGATTTTTATTTGATGCTTATTTATATCTCTCATTCCTTTGCTGAGAATTTTTATCCATTTACTCATTATATCTATCTTTTATTTAGATATTTGTATATTTATATCAATGTCTTTGCCTGCTAATTGCAACATGTATGTCATTTTGAACATCTATTTCTGTTATTTGCTTTTGTTTTTATTTTGTGCCTTAATTTCTTTTTTACACTTCTTTTTCTTGTCAAGAAAATTTTTTTTGTTTTCTTTTTGTTTTGTTTTTTTTATTTTGTTTTTTATTATTTTTTTCCTTTTTTAAAATTACGTTATGTCACCATACAGTACACCATTAGTTTTTGAGGTAATGTTCCATGACCCATTGTTTGTGTATAACACCCAGTGCTCCATACAATACTTGCCCTCCTTAATACCCATCACCAGTCTAACCCATCCCTCCACCCCCTTCACTCTAAAACCCTCAGTTTGTTTCTTGGAGCCCACAGTCTTTCATGGTTCATCTCCCCATCTGATTCACCGCATCCTTCATTTTTCCCTTCCTTCCCCTAATGTCCTTCAAGTTATTCTTTATGTTCCACAAATAAGTGAAACCATATGATAATTGACTATATCTGCTTGACTTACTTCACTTAGCATAATCTCCTCCATGCTGATGCAGAGGTTGGGGATTCACCCTTTCCAATGGCTGAGTAACATTCCATTGTGTACATGGACCACATCTTCTTTATCCATTCATCTGTTCAAGGGCATCTTGGCACTTTCCACAGTTTGGTTATTGTGAACATTGCTCCTGTGAACACTGGGGTGCATATGGCCCTTCTTTTCACTATATCTGTATCTTTGGAGTAAATACCCAGTAGTGAAATTGCTGAGTCATAAGGTAGCTTTATTTTTAATTTTTTGAGGAACTTCCACAGTTTTCCAAAATGCCTGTCCAAACTTGCATTTCTACCAACAGTGTAAGAGGGTTCCCCTTTCTCCACAACCTCTCTAACATTTGTTATATCTTGCCTTGTCAATTTGAGAAGTTCCTTATAGATTTTGGGTATCAGCCCTTTGTTTGTAGTGGGATTTGCAAGTATATCCTTCTATTCCATGGATTACCTCTTTGTTTTGTTACTGTTTCCTTTGCTCTGCAGAAGCTTTTTATCTTGATGAAGTCCCAAAATTTCATTTTTGCTTTTGTTTCCCTTGCTTTTGGAGACGTGTCTTGAAAGAAGTTGTTGTGGCTCATGTCAAAGAGGTTACTGCATATGTTCTCTTCTAGGATTTTGACGGATTCCTGCCTCACGTTGAGGTCTTTTATCCAATTCGAGTTTGTCTTTGTGTATGGTGTAAGAGAATGGTTGAGTTTCACTCTTCAATACATAGCTGTCCAATTTTCCCAGCACCATTTATTGAAGAGACTGTCTTTTTTCCACTGGATATTTTTTCCTGCTTTGTCGAGGATTATTTGACCATAGAGTTGAGGGCCCATATCTGGTCTCTCAACTCTGTTCCACTGGTCTATGTGTCTGTTTTTGTGCCAGTACCATGCTGTCTTGGTGATCATGGCTTTGTAGTAAAGCTTGAAATCAGGCGATGCGATGCCCCCAGTTTTGTTTTTCTTTCTCAACATTTCCTTGGCTATTTGGGGTCTTTTCTCTTTCCATACAAATTTTAGGATTATTTATTCTAGCACTTTGAAAAATGCTGTTCATATTTTGATCAGGTTGACATTGAAAGTATAGGTTGCTTTGGGCCTCAAAGACATTTTAACAGTGTTTATTCTTCCAATCCATGAACATGGAATGTTTTTCCATCTTTTTATGTCTTCAATTTCTTTCATGAGTGTTTCATAGTTCCTAGAGAATAAATCCTCTACCTCTTTGGTTAGACTTATTCCAATGTATCTTATGGTTTTTAGTGCTATTTTAAATGGAATCAATTCTCTAATTTCTTTTTCTACAGTTACACTGTTAGTGTATAAGAAAGCAACTGATTTCTGTGCATTGATTCGTATCCTGCCACATTACTGAATTGGTATATGAGTTCTAGTAATTTGGGGTGGAGTCTTTTGGATTGTCCAGATAAAGTACAATGTTATCTGCAAAGAGTGAGAGTTTGACTTCTTTGTCAATTTGAATACATTTCTTTTTGTTGTCTGCTTGCTGTTGCTATGACTTCTAGTACTGTGTTGACAATAGTGGTGACAGTGGGCATCCTTATTATGTTTCTAATCTTAAGGGAAATGCTCTCAGCTTTTCCCCATTGAGAATGATATTCACTGTGGGTTTTTCATAGGTGGATTTTATGAAATTGATAAATGTTCCCTCTATCCTTATACTCTGAAGAGTTTTAGTCAGGAAAGGATGCTATATTTTATCAAATGCTTTTTCAGTATCAATAGAGAGGACCATATGGTTTTTCTCTCTCCTCTTATTAATGTGTTCTATCACATTGATTAATTTGCAAATGTTGAACCACCCTTGCATCCCAGGGATAAATCCAACCTGGTTGTGATGGATAATCCTTTTAATGTACTGTTGGATCCTATTAGCTAGAATCTTTTGAAAATTTTGGCATCCATATTCATCAGGAATATTGGTCTGAAATTTTCCTCTTTGATGGAGTCTTTGCCTAGGATCAAGATAATGCTGGCCTCATAGAAAGAGTCTGGAAGTTTTCCTTCTGTTTCTATTTTTTGAAACTGCTTCAGGACAACAGGAATAATTTCTTCTTTGAATGTTGGTAGAATACCCCAAGGAATCCATCATGTCCTAGACTCTTGTTTTTTGAGAGGTTTTTGATTGCTGCTTCAATCTCATTGCTGGTTATTGGTCTATTCAGGTTGTCAGTTTCTTCCTGTTTCAGTCTTGGTAGTTTATAGTTTTCCAGGAATGCATCCATTTCTTCCAGGTTGTTTAATTTATTGTCATATAGTTGTTGATAAAAATTTCTGATAATTGTTTCTATTTCTTTGGTTTTAGTCATGATCTCTCCCCTTTCATTTGTAATTTTATTAATTTGGGTCCTTTCTTTCTTATTTTGGATAAGTCTGGCCAGTAATTTATTTTATTAATTCTTTCAAGGAACTGGCTTCTGATTTCATTGAAGTGTTCTACTGTATTTCTGGTTTCTATTGACCTCTGTTCTAATCTTAATTATTTCCCTTCTCATGTGTGGGTTAGGCTTAATTTGTTGTTAATTTGTTGTTGATTTTCCAGTTCTTTAAGGTGTAAAGATAATTGGTGTATTTGGGATTTTTCCTTTTTTTTTTTTTGAGTGAGGCTGGATGGCTGTGTATTTTTCCCTTTGGACTACCTTTGTTGAATCCTATAGGTTTTGGACCGATGTGTTTTCATTCTCGTTGGTTTCCATGAAACTTTGATTTCCTGGTTGACCCAAACATTCTTGAGCAGGTTGGTCTTTAGCTCCCAAATTTCTTCCAGACTTTTTCTTGTGATTGAGTTCCAGTTTCAAAGCATTGTAGTCTGAGAATATGAAGGGAATAATCTTAGTCTTTTGGTATAGGTTGAGACATGATTTGTGACCCAGTATGTGGTCTATTTTTGAGAAAGTTCCATGTATGCTTGAGAAGAATAAGTGTTCTATTGTTCTAGGGTGGGATGTTCTGTTTAGATCTATGAGGCCCACCTGGTCCAGTGTGTCATTCAAAGCTCTTTTTTCTTTGTTGATTTTTTGCTTAGATGCTCTGTCTGTTGCTGAGAGTGGAGTGTTGAGGTCTCCTACTATTAATATATTCTTGTCAATATGTCCCTTTATTTTGGTTAACAGTTGGCTTATGTAGTTGGCTGCTCCCAAGTTGGGGCATAGATACTTACAATTATTAGATCTGTTTGTTGGATAGACCTTTTAAGAATGATATAGTGTCCTTGTGTATCTTTAACTACAGTCTTTAGCTTAAAATCTAATTTCTCTGATATGAGAGTTGCTACACCAGCTTTATTTTAAGGTCCATTGGCATGAAAGGTGGTTCTTCATCCCTTCACTTTCAGTCTGGATTTATTCTTAGGTTCACAATGAGTCTCTGGTAGACAGCATATAAATGGGTCCTGTCTTTTTATCCAGTCTGCAACCTTGTGCCACTTTATGGGAGCATTTAGGCCATCCATGATGAAAGTAATTATTAGAAGATATGATTTTATCATCATGTTGCCTGTGAAGTTCTTGTTTCTATAAATTGTCTCTGTTCTTTTCTGTTCTTTGTCACTCTTGGGGTCTTTCTCCTTTTATAGAACCCTCTTTGATATTTCCTATAGGACCAGCTTAGTGGTCACATATTCTTTCAGTCTCTGCTGGTCCTGGAAACTCTTTATCTCTCCATCCATTCTGAATGATAGCCTGGACATATAAAGCATTTTTGGCTGCATATTCTTCTCATTTATTACCCTGAATATGTCTTGTCAGCTCTTTCTGGCTTGTCAGGTCTCTGTGGACAGGTCTGACATTATTCTGACATTCCTCCCTCTGTACATAAGGATTCTCTTCCCCCTAACTGTTCTAAAAATAGTTTCCTTGGTTCTAAGATTAGTGAGTTTTACTATTACATGCTGGGGCATTGATCTGTTCTCCTTGATCTTGAGGGGGGGTCCTCTCTGCCTCTAGGACATGAATGCTTGTTTCATTCCCCAGATTAGGGAAGTTTTCAGCTACTATTTCCTCAAATATATCTTCTAGTCCCTCTCTCTCAGGGATCCAAATAATTCTGACATTGGAAGTTTCATGGCATCATTTACTTCTCTAGTTCTGTTTTCATGGATTTTAAGCTGTTTGTTCCAGGTCTCCTCCTGTTCCTTCTTTTCTATCAGATTGTCTTCTAGATCACTAACTCATTCTTCCTCCTCATTTACCCTAGCTGTTAGAGTATCTAGATTAGATTGGATCTCACATTTTTAGATTAACCAGATTAGCTCTCATTTCTACCTTAAGAGAATCTAGGTTGTTATTAATGGTTTTTTCCATCCTAGCTGTTGTTTTCATAACTGTTAACCTGAAGTCTACTTCTGATATCTTGCTTATATCCATATCAATTAGTTCTATGGCAGAGGTCACAGTCTCTGAATCTTTTCTATGTTGGGGGTTCCTCCTCTTAGCATTCTGTTGAGGGGTGGTTTAGGGAATGTACAGAGTCCAAATTATTGACCACGACCCAAACAAGATCCACCTGTTTTATAGGGACCTTAGGTTTGTCAGCCTTTTGTTCTTACAGCCTGTCTTCTGGGGGGGAGGGGGGTCTTGCTGTGCTGTTACTCAGGCAACCCTGTTTGGGCAGAGTGGCCCTACCCCCTGTGCAGTGGATGGGCTCAGTGAAAACTGCTTTTTTGGGTTAATGTTCTTTCCTTTACACTGCTTATCTAGTCTGATAAAAATACATTGACAAATACAAATATGTTTTATTATAAAAATATTGAGCAGTATGGTGTCCTTGATCTGCAAAAATGGTCCTTAATATTTCTTATACATACACTTCAGCTTTTTTTTTTTCTGTCTTCAGCTGTATTCATTCTTTCTTTTATGTGTAAATCTATATATCATGTAGATGATTGGATGGATGGACGGATGGATGGATGGACTAGGAGGATGAAAAACATCCAAATCTTAAATAACTTCCTATGTTGAAAAAATATATATATTTCTTGCAATAACAAACATTCATTTACCAGTATGCCAGTTGACTGACTAGATATAGGAGCAGTAATCTTCCAGGACATACTGGATCAGGCTTATAATTGACCTTTTTGATATTTATTTTAGTGCAGTCTTCTTGCTTCCTAGCTTTCTTTAAACCCCTAAATGTTGGGACTATGCTAATCTCAACAGGAACTTTATAGCTTTAGCCTTCCCAGATATAAGAACATATTTGCATAACATGAACTTTATATTGACTCTCATGATTCCTCAATAAATGTCTTTGATATATTTAAAAATGAATAAAATCCATCTTACAGAAAACTGAGATGGAAATTAAAGACAAGTTTTGATTTTTATTAATTCTAGACTTAAAAGGCATCATCTTGGTAAAACAAAAAATGTTTTAAAACTTCTGACTCCCACATTTCTTGATCATTATCTCTAAATGTGTAATCTTACAATGGGAAGTGGTAATGAATATTGATTTTAATTATTTGTCCACACAAGTCTTTTATTTTACTGTCCAGCTCACATGAGTATGAGTTATTGTCATTTATGGAGAAAGTTAAATGACAATTCAAGTTGAAAACACCGTGAAAATATTAGGCAAAAAGAGGAGATGGAGGATTTCAGTAAGCGAAAAAAGTTCTCACTAATCTTTTTATGTGCAAATTTCTATTTTAAAAATGTGCTTCAAATGATCCCATTCTCATAATTCTAGAAACTAGGTGAAACTTCCATCAAAGCAAACTACAGATCATTTTATATCATGTCAAACTGACTAGACAAGAAACACAGGGGAGAGACAGGAATTATGATATGAGAATACAGTTGATATTGTTCCTGGTGAGATTAAATGTGTGATTTTTGAATCATTTTTTCTGAATAATAGAGTGATTTGTATGAATACATTTCATAAAACATAAGGAATAATTGAATATATGATAACTTTACTTCATCAAGGATTTTTTTTTTTGAACTCTACTGCTGGATATTTTGTTTGGGATATCTCTAAAATATACATATTTTTGGTTTCTTTATTAAAGATTTTTTTCTAGGTTGTAATATTTATAAACTTACCTAGGAAACAATATATATTTCCTATCTTCTGGAATATTGTGTGAACTAATTAATTTTCCAGTAAAATAATGGAAAAAGTTATTTGTTAAATGATCTATGAACATTGCTTGCTTCAATTGTAATTCTTTAATAAACATTTTGTGTATTCATAAATTTTGCTTTATATTCAATTTTCATCATTTATGTTTTCCTAGAAAATTGCCAATTTAACAAAAATTTGAAGTATATACCAGCATATAATAGTATTTTTAAAAAATTAGAGATTTTAGACCCAAGAATTATTAACATATGCCAAAAAATATTTATAATAACTAAATTTGCATATTATAACAGGAAAATCAGAAATCAGCACAATATCTTAATCTACCTGTTAGTTTGAAAAATTTTATTATCAAAATATCTCCTTATTTTGGCTTAACCTGGTATTTCCCAAGCATTCTTGAACATTGACACTTCTATCACCATACAAAAGCATTTCTATAAATATATTACAAAACAAAGCTTTGTGGAATAATGGCTTAGACACAATAGCATACAGATATATAAAGTGATCTCCTATGCTTATTTATCTATTAGATATTGCTTTTATAATTACAAAATAATAAAAATTGCAAAATATATACAAACTTAAATGTGCATAAATTTAGTGGAAATCTTAATTTCTCACCCTCCATATGTGCTTCCTTTTTGAGATTTCTAAATAATTATTTGTTTTTTTCTTAAGTAGTAATATATCACACATACAAATTCCTAACTTCAGATTTTACTGTATAATTTATATTGTTTTATTTACTTTATCTCCAAGTCCTGTTTTAGTTTCTCATTTGAAATAACTGAGACTATTTCTTTTCTTAAACAGTGGATGAATATTTCTTATATAAATTTTTTTTCACTAATATATAGTTTGTTACACTGTAATTATAAATTACATCTGTATAAATCTGACTTTTTAAAAAAAGATTTGAGCATAGTTGATACACAATGTTACATTAGTTTCAAGTGTACAACTTAGTGATTTGACAGGTTTACACATTATGCTATGTTCACCATAGGTATAATTATCATCTATCCCATTATATTGCTATTACAATATCATTGATTATATTCCTTATGCTCTGCTTTTTTATTCCCATCACTTATTCATTTCATAACTGGAGACCTATATCTCCCTCTCCTCTTCACCCATTTTGTCCACCCCCTCTCCAATGGCAACCACCAGTTTATTCTCTATAATTATAGTTCTGATTCTGCTTTCTTTTTGTCATTCATTTTTTTAAAGATTCCATTTATGAGTGGAATTCTATGGCATTTGTCTTTCTCAGTCTGACTGATTTCACTTACCATGATATCTTTAATGCCCTCAAAGGCATAATCTCACCCTTTTTGTGGCTACATAATATTCCACATATGTATATAATTTCCTTATCTATTTGTGTCCTCATCCATTTGTTTGCTGATGGACATTTAGGTTGCTTCCATGTCTTGGCTATAATAAATACTACAATAAACATAAGGGTGCATATATATATATTTGAGATACTGTTTTGTTTTTCTCTGGGTAAATACCCAAAATTGGAATTAGTGGATCATATGGTATTTCTATTTTTAAATTTTTGAGGAACCTCTCTACAGTTTTTCACTGTGGCTATACCACTTTACATTTTGACCAACAGTACACAAGTGTTCCTTTCTCTCTACCTCCTCATCAACATTTGATGTTTTTGTCTATCTGGGTTTTAGCCATTCCAAAGGGTGTGAGGTGATATCTCATTGTGGCTGTGATTTGCATTTCCCTGATGACGAGTGATGTTAAATATCTTTACATGGTCTTTTAGCCATCTATCTTGGTCTTTGAAAACTGTCTACTCAGATCTTCTGCCCATTTCTTAATAGGATGTTTGGTTTGGAGTATTGAGTTGTATAAGTTCTTTATATATTTTGGATACTGACCCTTTAACCAGATATGTCATTTGCAAATATCTTCCCCCATTCAGCCTTTTTGTTTTCTTGATCATTTCCTTTGCTGTGTAAAACCTTTATTTTGATGTAAGCCCAATAGTTTATTTTTGTTCTTATTTCCCTTACCTCAGGAGACATAGCTAGAAAAATGTTGTAGGGCTGATGTTATAAGATGAATTACAATCTATGTTTTCTCCCAGGATTTTTATGGTTTCAGGTTTCACATGTAGGTTTTTAATTCAATTTAAGTTTATTTCTGTGTATGGTGTTATAAAGTAGTCCAGTTTCATTTTTTTGCATGTAGCTGTCCAGTTTTCCCAGAATCATTTGTTGAGAAGATTGTCTTTTCCCCATTAACATGTTCTTCCCCCCTTTGTGATAGGTTAATAGACTGTACAAGTATGGGTTTATTTCTGGGCTTTCTGTTCTGTTCCGTTGATCTTGTTTTCCATTTTTGTGCCAATACCTTAGTGTTTTAATTATTATAGCTTTGTAGTATACATTGAAATCTGGACTTGGGATACCATCAGCTTTGTTCTTCATTTTCAGGATTGCTTTGGCTATTCAGGGTCTTCTGTGGTTCCATATAAATGTTACCATTATTGGTTCTAGTTCTGTGAAAAATGCTATTGGTATTTTGATAAGAACTGCATTGAATCTGTAGATTGCTTTGGGTAATAAGTACATTTTGGCAATATTAATTCTTCTACTCCCATGAGCATAGAATATCTTTCCATTTGTTTGTGTCATCTTCAGTTTTTTCACCAGTGTTTTAGTTCTCAGAACACCAGTCTTTCACCTCTTTAAGTTTATTCCTGGGTATCCTATTCTTTTTGATGCGGTTATAAATAGGGTGTGTGTGTGTGTGTGTGTGTGTGTGTGTGTGTGAATTTCTCTTTCTACAACTTTGTGGTTAGTGTATAGAAACACTACCAGTTTCTGGATATTAATTTGGTATCCTACCACTTTATGAATTCCTTTTTTTACTTTTAATATTTTTTCGGTGCAGTCTTTAGGATTTCTGTACCATATTGTCTTCAAATAATGACAATTTAATTTTTTTTTTACCAATGTGAATGTCTTTATTTCTTTTTTTTCTCTTTCAGCCATTTCTTTTTATTTACAGTTTCTGTTCAGTGCAAATCAATTCCATAGCATAAGAAGTTACTATGAATCAAGGCATAAATATACAAACAGAATATACAAACCAAAATAGATATACAGCATTCAGGTATGAAACAAAATTGAATATTCATTCACACATAGAGCAGTGAAATCTGTTGGATATGGCTGTTCTAGTGTAGTTTCCTAAAAATGGTAAAAAATTACTTTGGTTATCAAGACTACTGAGTCCACATTAAGTACTGGAATATCTAAGCATCCGTGTTTGACCATGCAAACAAAAGACCTTTGAGTGTCTATTTTTAAAAAGCTTTCTGTGCATCAAGGCAGTTGTGAAAAAATTTACTTTCCAGAATCAAGCCCACTCTAACCTTAGGATCAGGTTCTAACTATATAAAAGCATTAACTAACAGAAAGTGTTCCAAATGTGGCTATTCTGATTCAGAGTTTTTCATATATATATATATATTTATATTTATATTTAGATATATATTTATATATTGATATATATTTATATATAAATATATATATTTGCAAAAAGAGTATAAAAGTTTTTCTGACTTTAATGTAAATAAGCTTCCCAGTCTTCACTTCCCAAAAACTTGATTCACAGTTTTGGCTCCTGCACATATTTTGCCTTTTTAATTTCAAGATTTGTCAATTTTACACTCAAAACAGATCATTTTTTAAATTGCAAAAAGTATTCAACATATACAGAAATAAAAGGCATTTTGAAATTAGTTTAGGTCAGTGTTCTTTTACTCTTTTGGAATCGGTTTAGTTAAATGAATCTGGCACTCTTGTTAAATAGGAAAAAGTGATAAGTACATAAGCAAAACTTACTCATTATGCTTCAGTTGAGGGTTGATTCCAACCCATCATTGCCCTGGCACATGTCAACTACTATATAAAAAGTCAAATGCATTGTCAAATGCATTGTCAAAGCCTCAGAGGAAAGACTTCAGTTCCCAAGAAACATTGACAGCTTAACAACGTAAAACTTTTATCTAGAGTACATAGACATTAATTTTGTACTGCTGAAACAATGCATTGAGGATTTACAATAACACCTGGACATTCTTTCTAATGTACATTTAAATAGAATCATGGAAGCTTTTTGTATTAAGTGTTTCATGGCCTTAAAGATTTAATGAGCCAAATGAAAACTGAATCTGTTCACATCCCATCTTTTATATCTATGTAAGATAAAAATCTATTCTCATTTTCAAGGTAGAATTTTACATGCCCATACTTCCTTAGGCATAAGAAATTATCTTTTAACTAATCTTGGATATTATCTCTTCATCTCATACATGAAACTCCAGGAGATTTAATAGACATTCATCACCTAGTCAAACCCTTCACATGTTCTTAAACCAATCAGATTTGGAATCCTCAACATTTTCTGTCAATGAAACAAGGTGTGGATTAGCAAATTCAATGAAGACCTGTTTTTTCCTTGTTGCACTGGTTGTCTAGACACCATTTGGATTGGGTTCAGAAGATGGGGAAGTACAGATGTTTCTTGACCTGAGTCTTAAAAGAGTAGAGATATAGACGGAGAATGAGATCAAGAAAAGACTGGCTGTTGAATTCATAGCACTCACATGGTGGTAGTATTAGCTGAATTTGGGGCAGTCGAGGTAGTCTGGGAGAAGGTACTTGACAGTGTTAAAATAGTTGTCTGATTTGAATAAATCTGTGTCGGTAGAAGCAGTACCAGAAGCAGTAGTCTGAGCCTGGCCACCATGGCTCTGCCCATATCCGTTCAGTTGGCATTGGTGCATGGCCTGTCCCACCAGATGTGGTGTGAGTGGAGAACTGCTGGCTCAGGGTGGGATCAGGCAAGGTCTTCTTTTTTCTTTTCTGATTGTTGTTGCTAGGAGTTCTTTTACTATGTTTTAATATAAGTGGTGAGAATGGATCTTGTTTCTGACTTTAGAGGGAACACCCTGTTTTTCACCACTGGGGATAATGTTAGCTGTGGGTGTTTCATATATGGCTTTCATTATGTTGGGGTATATTCTTTCTGGCCCTATTTTGTTGAGAGTTTTTAATCATGATTGGATGTTGAAACTACTCAAATGATTTTTCTACATCCATTGAGATGATCATGTGATTTTTAACCTTCTTCTTGTTGATTTGGTTTCTGATTGATTTGAAAATATTGAACTCTTTTTGCATCCCAGGAGTAAATCCCACCTGATTATGGTGAAAGATCACCTTAGTTGATTGTTGTATGCTCTTGGATGATATTTTGTTGAGGATTTTTGTATCTATGTTTTTTAGAGATATTAGCCTATAGTTTTCTGTCTGATTTTGGTGTCAGGGTAATATGGTCTCCTTCAATGTATTTAGAAGCTTTCTTCCCTCTTCTATTTTTTGGAATAGTTTGAGGAGAGTAGGTATAAACTCTTTAAATATATGGTAGAATTCACTTGTGGATCCATCTGGTCCTAGACTTCTGTTTTTGGTAGTTTTTGGATTATCAATTCATTTTGTTACTTGGAGTTGGTCTGTTCAGATTTTCTATTTTTCTTGGCTCAGTTTTGGAAGATTATATGTACTTAGAAATTTATCTAATTTATTTTAGTTTGTCCAGCTTGTTGGTATGTAATTTTTTAGAGTGTTCTCATATAATACTTTGTATTTCTGTGGTGTCAATTGTTATTTCTCCTTTCATTTCTGATTTTATTTATTTATACCCTTTCTTTTTTTCTCTTGATGACTGTGGCTAAGGATTTTTGATTTTACCTTTTCAAAGAATTAGCTCTTGATTCATTGGCTTTTTCTATTTCTTTTTGTCTACCTCAGTTACTTCTGCCCTCATCTTTATTATTTCCTTTCTTCTCACCTTGGACTTTGTTTGTTCTTTTTCTAGTTCTTTGGGTGTGAAGTCTGATTGTTGGAATTTTTTCCTGTTTTTTGAGGTAAGCCTGTGCTGCTCTACACTTCCTTCTTAGAACTGCTTTTATTGTGTCCCAGAGATTTTGGACCTTTGTGTTTCCATTTTCGTTTGATTTTTTTTCTTTGATTGTTACATTGAGCTACTAGTTGTTTAGTATCACTTTGTTTAGAGTCCACATGTCTGTGTTTCTGCCAGGTTTTTCTTGTGATTTATTTCTGGTTTCCACTGAGGTCAGAAATGATGTATGGCCTTATTTCAATCTCCTTAAATTTATTGAGGCTTCTTTTATGATCTCATATGTGATTTTTCTGGATTTTCCGTGTGCACTTGAAAGAATGTGTATTCTGTTTTGGAATGGATTGTTCTGTGTATATCTGTTTTGTCCATGTGGTCCAATGTGTCATTCAAAGACACTGTTTCCTTATTGATTCCTATATGAATGATCTATCTATTGATATAAGTGGAGTGTTAACATCTCCTACTGTTCCTGTATCTCCATTAGTTTCTCTCTTTACGTTGTTTACTTGGTTACTATTTGCCTTATGTATTTAGGTTTTCCAGTGTTATGTAGGTATTTATACTTGTTCTACCTTTATGTTGGATTGATCTTTTTTCATTAGGTAATGCCCTCCTTGTCTCTTGTTACAGTCTTTGTTTTAAAGTCTATATTGTCTCTTGTAAGTATTGCTACCCTGGCTTCCCCCCGACCACTTCCATGGTGAATATTTCTCCAACCCTTTGCTTTCAGTCCATATGTGCCTTAAGGTCTGTGGTGAATCTTCTGTAGGCCACATATATATGGGTCTTCCTTTTTTAATTGATTCCACCATTCTGTGTCTTTTGATTGGAACATTTAGGCTATTTACCTTTAAATTAATTATTGATAAATATGTACTTGTTGCCATTTTTAGAATTTGTTTTCTAGTTGTTTCTATAGTTCTTTCTGTTCTTTTTGTGATCAATGAGTATCGTGATGTTTTGCCTTTCTCTTGTGTAACTTTCATAGTTTTTGGTTTTTTATTACCATGAGGTTCATATATAACATTCTAAGTGAAGAGTAATCTATATTAATTTGATGGTCTTTTGAATTTAAACACATTCTTTAAAAAATAAAGGAAAGAAAAAAATCTTTCTTTTTTCCCCTTCTCTTTCCTTTTTACTCTCTTCTTCACAATATTATATTCATATATATATTGATATTTTCTGGATTTAGCTTTTGTTTGGGAAACTTTTTATCTCTTCTTCAAATCTGAATGATAACCTTGTTGAGTGGAGTATTCTTGGTTGTAGTTTTTTTTAGTTTCAGCACTTTGAATGTATCATGCTAATTTCCTCTAGCATGCAAAGTTTTCACTGAAAAATCAGCTGATAACCCGATTGTTTTTCCCTTGTAGGTAACATTTTTTCTCTCATGGTCCTTTAAAGATTCTCTCTTTATTTTTAACCTTTGACATTTTAATTATTCTGTGCTGTGATGTGGACCAACTTGGATTAATCTTCTTTGGAACTCTCTTTACTTCTTGGACTTGAATATCTATTTTTTTCCCTCAGTCAGGGAAGTTTTCAGTTACTATTTTTTTTCAAATAAGTTTTCTACACCTTTCTGACTCTCTTTCCTTCTTCTAGGACCCCTGTACTGGGAATATTCATTAACTTGCTGTAGTCTAAGAGATCTTTTAATCCATCCTAATTTTTAAAAATTATTTTCACTTTTTCATGTTCAGCTTGTGTGTTTTCCATTGCCATGCCTTCTAGATCACTGATAGTTTTTCTGCAACCTCTAATCTACTGTTGATTCTTTTTAGTGAATTTTTTTTCAATTATCATATTCTTCAACCCTGTTTGTTCTTTGTTCAAAGTCTCATTGAGTTTTTCTAGTCTTTTTCTCCAACCTGATGAGTATCTTTACAGTCATTACATTAAATTCTTTATCAGGCATATTGCTTATCACTGTTTCATTTGGTTCTTTTTTTAAGATTTTTTTTTCTTGTTCTTCCTTTTCAAATGTATTTTTCTGTTTCCCCATTTTGTTTGACTTCCTGTGTTTATTTCTATTGATTAGTCAAAATGACCACTGCTTCTAAAGCTGAGGGAATGGTCTTGTGTTTGGTGTTGTCTATGCAGCCTCTCTGTGGTTGATGACTTTTGTTGGCTGGGTGGCTGGCACTGTGGCTGTATATGCTAGTTACTCTTCTAGACCATGACATGTCTCTCTCTTGCTCTTTACATTCTATCTTTGGTTGTTAAGTTACTGCTCAGTTAGCCCACAGTTCTTCAGGAAGAATTGTTATATTATACTAATTGGTTTAATTTGGTGTAATCCATGGAGAAAGTGAGTTCACAGACTTCCTACATTGCCATCTTGAACTGGAAACATAAATCTGACTTATAGGTACTTATGAAGTATTCTATTTAACCTGGTATATAATAAAGTGTGTATATATTTGCAAAATATAGTCTTTTCTTGTAAAGTAAAATATTTAATATGAATTAAATTATTAATTTAATTATTAATTATTATCATATTAATAATTTATTCATTACACATTATTTATACCACATTCATTCAACAAAACACATGAAATATGACAATGTTGTGGTTTTTCCAAGTAAAACACTAAAAAAAAAAGGAAGCATGGAAGAATTAAAGGTATTTGGAAAGAACTATTATCCTTAATAATAATTACATTAAACTCCCACTGGGTAGATTTATCTATTTTGCCTAATTGTTCTGCCTAAATTTTGAATTGTATTTTGACCAATTCAACTATTCAAATTCTAATTTTTGTCAACTTTATAAGTTTTTTATTTAGATAGATTGAGTCATTTATTCCTTCAACATATATTACAGACATTTTTCTGGGTATTGTGGGTATATTAGTTAACAACAAAAAAAAAGTTAACGGGGCACCTGGGTGGCTCAGTGGGTTAAGCCGCTGCCTTCAGCTCAGGTCATGATTTCAGAGTCTTGGGATCGAGTCCCGCATCGGGCTCTCTGCTTAGCAGGGAGCCTGCTTCTCTCTCTCTCTCTCTCTCTCTCTCTCTCTCTGCCTGCCTCTCCATCTACTGTCAAATAAACAAATAAAATCTTTAAAAAAAAAAGTTAACAAAAATCCAAAAGTCCCTGCTCTCCTTGAACTCATGATTCTATCTTTGATGCTCTAATATTTGACACTAAAATATAATGAAAGGTATGTGTTAGCAATATACCTATTCAGTGTAAGATGTTAACATTTAATAATTGCACTTCTGCTTCCTAAATTTGCTCTTGCCTGGTAAAATATTACCTATACTTCAAAAGCTTTTTTTTTTAAACTTATTTCTCCTATTTCTTTTTTGATTATCTGTTGTATAGAGAATACACCATTTTTTTATACCTTAGATATTATCATCTGTTCTGTTTTTTTCTTTTTCTTTTTTCTGTTTTGTGCTCTGTTTTTTGGTATACAGCCTGAAACAAGCATCTTTCTAATCTCTGGGGTTAGAGCAATGTAAATTATATCCTAGTTTCCCACTTCTCTGGAATTTATCCTCATGTAGGAAGAGAGAGAAATTAGTAAGTAATTTTTAGAAATTAGTAAGTGCTATAAAGATAATAAAGCAGTGGAATGAGATAAAGGGGATTGGGAAAGCTCTTTCTCAGTAGATGACTACTTTCTGAATGAAGATTTATGCAAAGATTTAAGAAAATAGTGTTCTAGAAACAGGAAAGTATTAGGTGCATACGATGTGGGAATTTAAAGAAAGCCATTGTAGCTAGATTGCATGGAGCAGGCGGGAATGAGGTTAAAGGACATACAGAAGCTAGATAACTAAAGACTTTGGAATTATATAGTGAGTTAAGTATGTCACAGACTATTAAAATAAGACTACTCCTATTGTAAAGTCTGGCCTCAAATTTGAAAGCAATTAATACAAAGGAACCTGTGATTTTAGGTATGGAACTTTTATGCAGAACATGCAAAAGAAGTGTCCAAAAGCAGTTCTATTACTATCAGTCCATCTCCACCACAATATTATATGAGCAAAAGCTAGGAATTCTTGAGAGATCAATTTCTCCAAAGAGAATAAGGGATTCTGTGAAGAGAATGCTAGTTTCCTCCTCTCTCCCCAAAGGCACAGACCTGTCACTCCCTCCCAGCCAAGAAAGACTACTTACAAAAGCAAGTTCAGAAAGACTGACAAGTGTCCTGGTATAGGAAGGGCACTACAACTAGTGCTTGTAACATACCTGCAAAATAACAGTTGACCAGAGGCTGACCAGAGGGGTCTGGCTTGATAGAGGTGAGGGAGATATGCTGGAAACAATACTGAGGTTCAGAACTGAACAAGTAAGATAGCTGTGGATCTTCCTGTGGAGCACTTCTGAGGAAGATAGCTGGATGAGAGTCAGCCTGATGGGAAATGACAATCTCACTTAATTGGGTTTTTGTGGTGAGGTCCTCCTGAAGGCAGAACAGAAAGAGGGTCACAGCTGGTCACCAGAGGGAGATGTACTCACATCAGGCTGCTGCATGTGAGATTCCAGTGACAGAAATAAAGCTCACAATCACTCATGGGGAAAAAAAGAACAAAATAAGTCATAAATACATACTTTTTTATAATTTTTAAATTTTTGTATAAACATATAATGTATTATTAGCCCCAGGGGTACAGGTCTGTGAATCACCAGGTTTACACACTTCACAGCACTCACCATAGCACATACCCTCCCTAATGTCTATAACCCCATCACCCTCTCCCTACCCTCTCCACCTGGCAACCCTCAGTTTGTTTTGTGCGATTAAGAGTCTCTTATGGTTTATCTCTCTCCCGATCCCATCTTGTTTCATTTATTCTTTTCCTACTCCCCCAAGCACACCATGTTGCATCTCCACTTCCTCATATCAGGGAGATCATATGAGAGTTGTCTTCCTCCAATTGATTTATTTTGCTGAACATAATACCCTCTAGTTCCATCCATGTAGTCACAACTGACAAGATTTCATTTCTTTTGATGGATGCATAGTATTCCATTGTGTGTGTGTGTGTGTGTGTGTGTGTGTGTGTGTGTGTATACCACTTCTTCTTTATCCGTTCATCTGTTGATGGATATCTAGGATCTTTCCATAGTTTGGCTATTGTGGACATTGCTGCTATAAAATCTCGGGTACATGTGCCCCTTTGGATCACTATGTTTGTATCCTTAGGGTAAATACCCAGCAGTGCAAATGCTGGGTCATAAGGTAGCTCTATTTTCAACTTTTTTAGGAATCTCCATGCTGGTTTCCAGAGCGGTTGCACTAGCTTGCATTCCCATCAACAGTGTAGGAGGGTTACCCTTTCTCCACATTCTTACCAGCATCTGTCATTTCCTGACTGGCTAATTTTAGCCATTCTGACTGGTGTGAGGTGATATCTCATTGTGGTTTTGATTTGTATTTCCCTGATACCGAGTGATGTGAAGCACTTTTTCGTGTGTCTGTTGGCCATCTGGTTGTCTGCTTTGCATAAATGTCTGTTCATGTCCTCGGCCCATTTCTTGATTGGATTATTTGTTCTTTGGATGTTGAGTTTGAGAAGTTCTTTATAGATTTTGGATACTAGCCCTTTATCTGATATGTCATTTGCAATTATCTTCTCCCATTCTGTCAGTTGTCTTTTGGTTTTGTTAACTGTTTCCTTTGCTGTGCAAAAGCTTTTGATCTTGATAAAATCCCAGTGGTTCATTTTTGACCTCGCTGCCCTTGCCTTTGGCAATATTCCTAGGAAAATGTTGCTCTGGCTGAGCAAAAAGGTTGCTGCCTGTGTTCTCCTCAAGGATTTTGACGGATTCCTTTCTTACATTGAGGTCCTTCATCCATTTTGAGTTTGTTTTCGTGTGTGGTGTAAGGAAATGGTTCAATTTCATTTTTCTGCATGTGACTGTCCAATTTTCCCAACACCATTTGTTGAAGAGGCTGTTTTTTGTTTTTTTTTTTTTTGTTTTTGTTTTTGTTTTTCCATTGGACATTCTTTCCTGCTTTGTCGAAGATTAGTTGACCATAGAGTTGAGGGTCTATTTCTGGGCTCTCTCTTCTGTTCCATTGATCTATGTGTCTGTTTTTGTGCCATTACCATACTGTCTTGATGATGACAGCTTTGTAATAGAGCTTGAAGTCTGGAATTGTGATGCCACTAACTTTGGCTTTCTTTTTCACCATTCCTCTGGCTATTTGGGGTCTTTTGTGGTTCCATATAAATTTTAGGATTATTTGTTCCATTTCTTTGAAAAAATGGATTGTACTTTGATAGAGATTGCATTAAATGTGTAGATTGCTTTAGATAGCATAGACATTTTCACAATATTTGTTCTTCCAATCTATGAGCATGGAATATTTTTCCATTTCTTTGTGTCTTCCTCCATTTCTTTCATGAGTACTTTATAGTTTTCTGAGTATAGATTCTTTGCCTCTTTCTTTAGGTTTATTCCTAGGTATCTTATGGTTTTGGGTGCAATTGTAAATGGAATTGACTCCTTAATTTCTCTTTCTTCTGTCTTGTTGTTGGTGTAAAGAAATGCAACTGATTTCTGTGCATTGATTTTATATCTGACACTTTACTGAATTCCTGTACAAGTTCTAGCAGATTTGGGGTGAAGCCTTTTGGGCTTTCCACATATAGTATCATATCATCTGCAAAGAGTGAGAGTTTGACCTCTTCTTTGCCAATTTGGATGCCTTTAATTTCTCTTTGTTGTCTGATTGCTGAGGCTAGGACTTCTAGTACTATGTTGAATAGCAGTGGTGATAATGGACATCCCTGCTATGTTCCTGACCTTAGTGGAAAAGCTCTCAGTTTTTCTCCATTGAGAATGATACTTGCAGTGGGTTTTTCATAGATGACTTTGATAATATTGAGGTATGTGCCCTCTATCCCTACACTTTGAAGAGTTTTGATCAAGATGGGATGCTGTACTTTGTCAAATGCTTTTTCAGCATCTATTGAGAGTATCATATGGTTCTTGTTATTTTATTAATGTATTGTAGCACATTGATTGATTTGTGGATGTTGAACCAACCTTGCAGACTAGGAATAAACCCCACTTGGTTGTGGTGAATAATGTACTGTTGTGAATTAATGTACTGCTAGAGCCTATTGGCTAGTATTTTGGTGAGAATTTTCGCATCTGTGTTCATCTAGGATATTAGTCTGTAGTTCTCCTTTTTGGTAGAGTCTTTGTCTGGTTTTGGAATCAAGGTGATGCTGGCCTCATAAAATGAGTTTGGAAGTTTTCCTTCCATTTCTATTTTTTGGAACAGTTTCAGGAGAATAGGAATTAATTCTTCTTTAAATGTTTGGTAGAATTCCCCTGGGAAGAACTTTCCTGGAGTTTGGAGGGTTAGAGGTTTGCTTGGAGATTTTTGGTGACTGTTTCAATCTCCTTACTGGTTATGGATCTGTTCAGGTTTTCTATTTCTTCCTGGTTCAGTTGTGGCAGTTTATATGTCTCTAGGAATGCATCCATCTCTTCCAGATTGTCAAATTTGTTGGCATAGAGTTGCTCATAATATGTTCTTATAATTGTTTGTATTTCTTTGGTGTTGGTTGTGATCTCTCCTTTTCATTCATGATTTTATTTATTTGGATCCTTTCTCTTTTCTTTTTGATAAATCTGTCCAGGGGGTTATAAATCTTATTAATTCTTTCAAAGAACCAGCTTCTAGTTTTGTTGATTTGTTCTATTGTTGTTGTTGTTTGTTTGTGTGTTTGTTTGTATCTATTTCATTTATTTCTGCTCTGATCTTTATTATTTCTCTTCTCCTGCTGGGTTTAGGCTTTCTTTTTTGTTCTTTCTCCAGCTCCTTTAGGTATAGGGTTAGGTTGTGTATTCAACACCTTTCTTGTTTCTTGTTTCCTTTCAGGACTACCTTTGCTGTGTCCCACAGATTTTGAACCATTGTGTTTTCATTAGCATTTGTTTCCATGAATTTTTTCAATTTTTCTTTAATTTCCTGGCTGACCCATTCATTCTATATTTTTTAAAAGATTTTATTTATTTATTTGAGAGAGAGAGAGTGCACAAGCCAGGGGGAGGGGCAGAGAAGGAAGGAGAAGCAGACTTCCCACTGAGCAGGGAGCCTGACGCAGGGCTCCATCTCAAGACCCTGGGGTCATGACCAGAGCTGAAGGCAGCTCTGGTCTAATTGCCTAATTGACTGAGCTGCCCAGGTGCCCCAGAAGTGATATTTAAATACCCAATACAAATATGGTTCCAGATGCTAGACTATAGTAGCATCTGTCATGTAAGGTTGTACATTCTTGTAGTTTCTTATTCTTGCTAAAACTTGAGAGAAAGGAGGGAGGAAATTAAAAAAAAAAACTGGAACTCTTACCTTTTCTAGTTGGTAATTTGTGGCAGACACCAATGAAGAAAGAAGGAAAGAAGCTTTGAAAGGAAAGAGGATGTCCATTTTTGCTTTAGACCAATAGGGAATTTATGAATTATAAAATGAGGCTTTTAGTCAGTATCTGAGTGACTGAAAATCTATGAATCTAGATGGTATTCAGGACCCAAGAGTATGAAAGAGTCTATTTTAATAATTGCATTCTTACAAGTTTATTTCATCCAGTAAATTGACATCTAGCACTTCAATATACATACAAATATTTTTAAACCTGGATCCATTTATTTTCATAAGTGACAAGTTTGGTCTTTCTCCACATATTTAGTTCTTGATATTGTTATCTAAGAATTACATTAGATTAATATTTTTAAATAATTTATTTTCCTGTTAAGAATAATGTTTAAGCTTTATGTTATTTTTTAACCCCAGAAATTTTTAGACTACATCCTTCTATATTTCAACTGATATCCATTTAAAATCACAATCTCTTTGTTCTTCCATTCTTAATATAATTTATGACTCAGTCAATTGAAGTTATCTGTTTGACTAATTTTTTAAAGGAAGTATATTGCCCCCTCTTTTTTAGACACCTTTATTCAGTGTCATGATCAGACTTTTATATTTAACAATCAATAGCATGGGTGCAAAAAAAAAAAAAAAACTACATTAAAACTCTTTGTTGGAATGCTTTATACTTTCCATGTGACAGAAACTAAAATAATCTTTTATACAATTAGTCACAAATACAGTCCTAAGTATTTTGCTCCTACACATGAGTACTATCTAAAACATGTTTTTGTAACAGCGAGGCCCTGCTACCACTGTTCTTGACTGAGATCACAAGTCTTTTATAATCTGTACCTTCCCTGTCACTTCGCTGGCTCTCCTCTCCTGCTAAACTTTGTTTCCTGGCAGTAATTAAGGCCTTCTGCCACCACCATAACTACCTTGGTTTTGTGGTTTGGCAAAGTATTAGCCCTCCACCACCACAGGGGGTAGGGTTTCTGCCTCCAAAATTTCCTCCTTTCATGGATCCAGAATTTGAGGATTGATTGTTGTAATTGCCAAAATCATTAGAGCTTCCACCATCTCCAAAGTTGCTTGTACTACCACCACCATAGCCGCCTCCTCCATTGTTATAACTATTCTAACTGCCACAGTCACCATTGCCACTGCCCTGTTTCTGTAAGTCTGTCTACCACTTTCATAGCCTCTGCTTCCTCCAGAGTAACCAGGGCTGCCTCCCCAATAACCACCATCATTATCAAACCCATTGCAGCCATACCACTGCCACCATATCTACCACCACCTCAACTGCTACCACAGCCACCTCACCCACTGAAGTTTCCTTGTGACCAAAGTTGTCATTCCCACCAGAACTACCTCCATGTCCACCACCAAAGTTTCCAGGACCACTTTTACTTCCTTGGGTGGATGAAACATTACCCATCTCTTGCTTGGATAGGGCCTTCTTTACTTCACAGTTGTGGCCATTCACAGTGTAGTATTTTTGAATGACAATCTTGTCTACAGAGTCATGGGTTCTCAAATGTTACAAAAGCAAAGCTTCTCTTTTTGCCACTGCTTCAGTCAGTTATGACTTGAGTCACTTCAATTTTCCCATTCTATTCAAAATAATCTCTTAAATGATGTTCCTCAATGTCTTCTTTAATGCCATGAACAAAAAACTTTTTCACAGTTAAGTGGGCACTAGATATTTGAAAATCTTCTATTGAGACAGCCCTCTTTGGTTCTACAACTCTTTCATCCACTTTGTGTGGCTTCACATTCATGGCTGCATCTAGCTCATCCACAGTGGCATAGTGACAAACCCAGAACCTCTGGAGTGCTTAGTGTTGGGATCTCTCATTATCACACAGTCCATAAATGTTCCCCAGTCCAAAATGGTTCCTCAGACTCTCATCAGTTGTTTCAAAGCTCAAACTTCTGATGACAAGCTTCTACAGTTGTTCAGGCTCTTTGGGAAACTCTGATTTAGACATGATGTTGGTGGTGGGAGTGGGGGTGGGGGTCACTTTAAGGATGATCATTCAGTCAGAATGTATATTGGCTTCATAATGTCTAAAAATGGTGTTATATGACATTTGTAAAAGAATGATAATTTGGTTGGATAAATATTTTCTGAACATGGAATCTTTTTTTTTTTAATATAATGGAATATTTTTTATTTTTTTTATTTTTTTAAATTAAATTTATTTATTTTCAGCATAACAGTATTCATTATTTTTTCACCACACCCAGTGCTCCATGCAATCGGGCAGAGAGAGAGAGTAGGAAGCAGGCTCCCCGCCGAGCAGAGAGCCAGATGCAGGACTCGACCCTGAGACCATGACCTGAGCCAAAGGCAGAGGCCTAACCCACTGGGCCACCCAGGTGCCCTGAAGCCTTTTTTTTTTATTCCAATATTAGTTAACATATGATGTTACATTAGTTCCAGGTGTACAATAATGATCCCATAATTCCTTGTATTACTCAGTGCTCATCTTTTTCTTTTAAACATTTAATTAATTAATTTATGTATGTCTATATGTATGGGGGGTGTAGAAAGAGGGAGAAAATCCCAAGCAGATGCAGTGTTGAGGATAGAGCCCAATCCAGGCTTGATCCCACACCCCTCAGATCATGACCTAAGCCCAAATCCAGAGTCAAATGCTTAACCAACTGAGCCACCCAGCCTACCCCCCCAACCCTGGCTCATCTTGATAAGTGTTCTCTTAATCCCCTTCACCTATTTCACCCATCTAAGCACCCACATATGGGAACATCAAAAATCTTTTGATGGTCATTATCAAAATAAATTCCATTACAGAAATGTAATGTCAAATTAAAAGTCTTCTATCAGTAGATTATGTTTTCATGTGTTTATTTTGAGAAGCTAAAAATTGTATTCAGTATTTAAGCCAATTTAAATTTTCTTCCAGTGAGGTTACACATGATTTAGTAAAATAACTTGATGCTGTATAAATTGTCTTTTCATGTCTTTGATTTTTTTAAAAAATAGATTCCAATAAGTCACTTAATAAAGTTTGATCAGTTCTTTGTATAGTAAGTATACTAATGTCCTGTTATATTATTTATAATAGGTTCACCTCTATAACAAATAGACCCTTAAAAGAATAATCTTTTATTGATATGCAAATTTATACTTTACATAGTTGTAGTTATTCTACATATGAATTTTAACAGTGGTCAACACAAAAATCTTTAAATTTCCATCTTTGTCAAGAATTCCTTTTCTGCAGAGGGCAAATATTTAGTTTTTATTTCATTTTTCTTCTAGCACAATAATTCCAAGTCGTTTTTATCAAAACATAAGATGGGGCACCTGGGTGGCTCGGTGAGTTAAGCTTCTACATTCGGCTCAGGTCATGATCCCAGGGTCCGGGAATCCAGCCCTGCATCCAGCTCCTTGCTTGGCAGTTCTCTCTGCTTGTTTTCACTCTCTCTCTTTCTCGGCCCACACTTTCTCTATCTCAAATAAATAAATAAAATCTCTCTTAAAAACTAAAAAATAAATTAAAAATGTCATGTGACTTGTAGGATTAAGGATGTGGCTCAAAAATCACATTTTCCATTAGCCTAAAAATTGAGAACCAAAATTTATCCAACCCATAAGAGAAAAACTGAACAAATAAAATGAATTTCCAAAATCAAGAACCAACTGTATTAAAACTTAAAAAGTTTTTATACTAAATGTCCTTTATTTTAGTATGTTTGATTTTTTTAATATACTTCTCTGTAAAGCTCCATGAAAATAGTGTCTACTTCTGTTTTCATCACCAACTTCTCCTAAATCTTGGCAGAGTACCAGCTGAATTATAATATTTGTTAAATATAACAGATCTTACAGATGTATATGTGTGTGGAGGGATGTGTGTGTATGTGTGTGTGTGTACATGTATTAATAGTGCATTTAATAAGTGCATAGGTGGTATATTTTCTGAGTCCTTGTATGTCTGAGAACCTAATGATCTATTACTATGTAGGAAGAAATCCTTGGTTTTCTACAGAATTCTTGAGTTTTATTTTTATTATTTTTTTAAGATTTTATTTATTTGTTTGACAGATAGAGATCACAAGTAGGCAGAGAGGCAGGCAGAGATAGAGGGGGAAGCAGGCTCCCTGCTGAGCAGAAAGATTGAGCCAATGTGGGGCTCAATCCCAGGACCCTGGGATCATGACCTGGGCCAAAGGCAGAGGCTTTAACCCACTGAGCCACCCAGGCACCCCAAATTCTTGAATTTTAAACTTGTTTGTTCAATACCTTTAACTGTCACTCCACTGCCTTTTAACATTATATTATTATATGGTATAAATTCAAAGCTATTATATTTTTGTTCAGAGTTTATAGACTTTGACCCTTCTCTCTTCGAAATTCAAAACTTTTACTAAGACATGTCTTGATAAGGATCTTATTTGACTAATTCTGGGGGGAGTACAGTCCCCTTTTATCTATATACCTAGTTTATATTTTTTTAAAAGATTTTATTTATTTATTGGACAGAGAGAGAGATCACAAGGAGGCAGAGAGGCAGGCAGAGAGAGGGGAGGAAGCAGGCTCCCCGCTGAGCAGAGATCCCGATGCGGGGCTCGATCCCAGCACCCTTGGGATCATGACCTGAGCCAAAGGCAGAGGCTTAGCCCACTGAGCCACCTAGGCACCCCTACCTAGTTCATATTTTAATTAAAACAATTTTTCTTATTTTTTTCTTATTATCTTTTATTATGTTATGTTAGTCACCATATAGTACATCATTAGTTTCGATGTAGGGTTCCAAGATTCATTGTTTACATATAACTCCTAGTGCTCCATGCAATACATGCTCTCCGTAATATCATCACCAGGCCAACCCATCCTCCCACACCCCTTCCCTCTAAAACCCTCAGTTTGTTTCTTGGGGTCCACAGTCTCCCATGGTTCATCTCCCCCTCTAATTCACCCCCCTTCATTTTTCCCTTCCTTTTCTAATGTACTCCATGTTATTCTTTATATTCCACAAATAAGTGAAACCATATGGTAATTGACTTTCTCTGTTTGACTTACTTTGCTCAGGATAATCTCCTCCAGTCCCATCCATGTTGGTACAAAAGTTGGGTATTCATCATTTCTGATGGCTGAGCAATATTCCATTGTATATATGGACCACATCTTTATTCATTCATCTGTTGAAGGACATCTTGGCTCTTTCCACAGTTTGGTTATTGTGGACACTGTGGCATTTTTAATATTGTTTCTGGTCTTATTTATTCTTCACCCACGTTCAGAATTCCTAACTACCTTCCCATATTCTTTCATATAACTACTTCTGTCTTCCTGAATTCCATTTCTTAGATTTTAAAATAATTATTATAGGGACACATGGGTGGCTTAGTGGGTTAAAGCCTCTGCCTTCAGCTCAGATCAGGATCCCAGGGTCCTGGGATCAAGCCCCGCATCGGGCTCTCTTCATGGCAGGGAGCCTGCTTCTTCCTCTCTCTCTGCCTGCCTCTCTGCCTACTTGTGATCTCTGTCTGTCAAATAAATAACTAAATAATCTTTTTTAAAAAATAAATAAAATAAAATAAAATGATTATTATAAAAGGAAAAAACTGAAGGAGGAGAAGTAGAAGCAGCAAGTCTTTGCCACTGGGAAATAAAATAAAAACTCTTTAAAAATCACCTCTTACACCTTGGTGAAATAAAAAACAACTGAACAATATATAGATTCATATTGTACATCTGCCAGAACTTGAAAATATCTAGCTAAATGTTTCTTACAAGTTACAGAGAATAGGAAAAGGAATGTCATTGAAATCTGGTATCAACTGCACAAATAAAAAAAAATTTCCACTCTTTGGAACAAACTATTTTCATATGAAGGTCAGGAGTTCAACAAAAGAAAGTGTAAACGTGTCTTTTTTGAAGTATCTGCTTAGAACTAAACACTAGTACTTCTACCTTGTTTTATCAGAGCAAGTTGTATAGTCAAGTTTAAAATCAGTGAACAGGAAGGTATACTCAACCCCCAAGCAGATCTTGTTCTGGGAAGAAAATAATTATTTAAAACAAAAACCAAAAACCAAACAGGATAGTATGCTAAAAATATATCTACCAATTCCTATTTAATTGAACTAAAGTTTTAATCCAGAACGAAGGTTGAATTTTGTCCAGTGACTTTTTGGGGGAATATAACCCTATCATATATGAAATATTTATAAATATGTGAGGAAATAAGGACTTTTAACTAAATTTGTTGTGAAGAGTCACTTAAGAAGAGATAAAATTAGATTTGTATCTCACATCATATCACACAATAAATTCCAAATGGATCAGAGATAAAAATGTGGAAATGTAAACCACCATGTACTTGAAGAAGGCAACGATAAATCATTTATAACCAGAGAAAATTTTAATTATGACTCAAAACATTACTAAGTTTGAGCACATTAAAACCTGAATTCCAAGAAATAATAAAAAGAAAATACAAATGATAATTACATATTGAGAAATATTTGAAACCTGTAATATATACAAAAGACAAATGGTTCTAATATAAGAACAGACTGTTCAGGGAAGAAGAAATAAAAATGGCCCAAACATGTGAAGAAATGGTGAAGCTCATACATAATAAAAATAAATATTAAAATTATATTTTCCAACTCTGGCCAAAATCCACAAATTTGACAACAAACTCTATTGTATGAAGACTGTAAAACTGATACATCGCTAATGGGGATGCAAAGTGAGTCAACACTGCTGGTGAAGAATGTAGCAAGACCTAGAAAAATTGCTAAGCATTTACCAATTAACTCATTTCCCTTCTAGGAGTATACTCCTAATACAGATCAGCAAAAATATGAAATCTCTTATAAACAAAGTTATTCTTTGTGCTATTATTTGTAGTGGTCAATTATTGGAAATGACCCAAATATCCATCAGTTTGGTACTGATTGGATAAATTATAGTCAGTGTAAGTAATCAATACAATACAGCTGAAAAATGGAATGAAGAATATTCCTATAAATTGAAATGTAGTAATCTTTAGGATATAATGTGAAATGAAAAAAGCAAAATGTCAAACAATAAATACAATATGTTATCTTTTCTGCAAGAAACATATAAACGTATATATATCTATTTTCTTACATTTGAAAAAAAAAACACACTAGATTGGTAAATTAAAAACAATATTATGCCTGTAGAAGAACTGAGGAGATTTAAGGGTTTGGTTAAAAAAGTCACAAAATATAGTTACATTATTATTTTTGTAAATTATTTTCTGATATTATTTTTGTTTCAATCTTACATTTCTGGACTAAGCATAAGATCACCAGATAATATAAAAGGCATCTCCTTAAGGTGAAATGTTTGCATCCTTTTCAGGTCATCATGCCAATTTGTTTTTAATTGAAATTTTGTTGGCTTTGTGATTATTGGAGATTTTTCAATAGAATCTGAGAGTGAGTTGGCTATGAGTCTACTTATTCCATGTAGTAATTTTTTTTTTTTTAAGATTTAATTTTTAGGTAATCTCTATACCCAATGTGGAGCTCAAACTCAACCTTGAGATCAAGAGTCATGTGCTCCACTGACTAAGCCAGCCAGGTGCCCCAGTAATTTTCTTTTTTTAAATCTGTTCATAGACATCTTTTAAAAAGTGGAAAAATTTACGTTATACTTCTCATAAAAATTCACACACTAGGGATGCCTGGGTGGCTCAGTGTGTTAAGCCTCTGCCTTCGGCTCAGGTTGTAATCCCAGGGTCCTGGGATCAAATCCCGCAACGTGCTCCGTGCTCAGCAGGGAGCCTTCTCTCTCTGCCTTTGCCTGTCACTCTGCCTGCTTGTGCACTCACTCACTCTCTCTCTCTCTCTCTGGCAAATAAATATTTTTAAAAATTCACACACTAATTATGAAATTCCAATTATCTTTATGATATTTTTAAGATCTGACATAAGTAATCTCAGTCTCCTTTTTAAAATGCCTTAGCTGATCTTGTTTATCTACTTAATTTAGTTAATATTCCAAATCATACCAGCAAAAAATAAAACTTTCTTCATTTGAGATTTTTCTTCAAGTTGCTTAGGTCCATTATTGTTGGAAAGACTTTGGAAATTTACATTATTTTTTTTTACTATAGAGGCTCATGACATGCCTTTTGATTTCTAAGATTTCTCTCCTAATGTTTAACATTTTTTCAGAATTTTTATAATATAGTTTCACATATATATTAAAACTTTTCTGATTATTTTTTATTTTTTGTGCCGATTAGAGTATAGGACAGCTATTTATTTTGTTATGATTATTTTGTACTTAAGCACTTTTTTTTATCATTAGTTCTTGCAGGTAGAAAAGCATGTTTGCTCTTTTTATGACTATGATGTCAGGTTTCCAAAAGTTGCAGCCAACATATCTGAGTTGTGACTTATTGACTTAATAAAACATGAAATAAAATGTTTAATATCAAATTAAAGTGAGAATTCTTTCAGTTGCATTTAAATATGCTGATTATTCTTCATAGTAAGATAAAACCTATCTATTCTTATTTTACTATTGGGGATTTTCTATACTATCCTATTATTAGTTTCTACTTTAAAAAGTGGGAATTCCAACAGGTCTTTTAGGAGCACATTCCAATAATTAATAACCCTCATTATTAGAAGACATCTTTTAACTTACTTAAATTTTTAGTGTTTCAATTCGACCTAAGTACTTATACTCTTCCTCGTCAATTGAGATAATTCATCATCAACATTTTGCTTTTCTCTCAATGTTCATTTTTCGTGTGAATGTTATTTATCCTTTTTCAATTATTTTCGTACATCAAAAATATTTAATAAAGGGTCTGGTCATCTTCATAAATACATCATGGGCTAAATTTTAATTACTACCTTTAATTCCTTATATAACCATACTTATCATGCCTGAAAGGTTCAAGTGGCTTTTGATCTGATTTTTTAAATTGTTTAATAGTAATTTTTACCTTTATCATTTAAAGAAAATGTTAACCAAAAAAAGATTATTCTAATTTTACTATAAACAATCACTAGGTAAAAGAAAATTCTTAAGCAATTAGATTTCTGGTGAAAATCAATATACTTATAAAACTAGTTTAGCCACTTAAAATTATTTTTCTAAAGCATTCTGCATTGAAGGTGATATTTTCCAGCTGTGCATTTTTTTAAAGATTTATTTATTTTAAAGCACATGTGAGCAAGTGGAGGGGCGTAAACAGAGAGGGAGAAACAATCTTATGAAAGTTCCATGCTCAGTGGGGAACCTGATGCAGGGCTCAGTGTCATGACTCTGGGACCATGACATGAGCCAAAATCAAGAGTCGATCACTTAACTGACTGAGCCACCCAGGAGCCCCACCAGCTGCGCATTTTAAATTGAGCTTAGATAACTAATATTAGACGATTAGTCAAAAATAAATATGTATACTAGAAAATACATATGAATTAAAATGGACTGTATTAAATACATAACATCAATAGTTAAATATATAATAAGGCAATAAAAATACAAAATATGTGAAATATTTTACAACTTACATTCAAAACTATGATTTAATACTTTCATTTTAGGTAAAAGGAAAGGATTTTTTTGATTGAACATTATTTTCTAGACAAAGATCAGTTAATCCAAGAGACCTTAAAAATGAGGACTACATGTTGCATCACCACTTCCTCATATCAGGGAGATCATATGATAGTTGTCTTTCTCTGCTTGACTTATTTCGCTAAGCATGATACGCTCTAGTTCCATCCATGTTGTTGCAAATGGCAAGATTTCATTTCTTTTGATGGCTGCATAGTATTCCATTGTGTATATATACCACATCTTCTTGATCCATTCATCTCACAGACCTGGGGATAAAAATATATGTATATAAAAAATATATGTTTATAAAAAATAAAAAATAAAAAAAAATAAAAAAAAAAAAAATGAGGACTACATTGATATTGCTATATATACCCAGACATAGAACATTGCTTTCAGAAACAGTTCTCAAGACTTGAGATAGAAAAGTAATTTTGTTTTAATTAAGGTTTGTTGAATGAAATAATGACAATATATTTATTAAAATTAGCATAGTATATTTTTAATAAGATTCTGAAAATACCAATGAAAGGCTTAGTTTCATGTTAATTTTTTATTTTGAAATTGATTTGTTCCTTAAAAATCTAGAAATTAATAATACTTAGAACATATCTAATTTATAATTCAAATCAATGGAAATAAAAATGACTTTTTCTCTCTATAGTTCTCTAGATACGTGTATTTTGCTTCAAGGAATATCTTTATTCGTAGAAACAGAAAATGAATATAAACTCTTCTCCTGTACAATATAGATTACTCAAGTCTAAACCTATGATAGACAACTATTCCCTCTTCACAGATTGCCAATGACCTAAGCCAAAAAAAAAAAAAAAAATCAAAAAGAATTATGTTTTGAACTTAAATACTGTCTACTGTGATTGCTCATCATAATTAAAATCAGAAATCTTTCAAGTGTCACTAATTTAAATAAGGCTTTTGTTGTTTTATAAAATCCAATGGAGCATTCAGAATGGCTGAATCAATTTTTCTCCCTTACTATAGCACCAGTGATCTAATTCAGTCATTACAAAACAATTCTTCCTTTATTCCTATGGCCTAAGTAAAAGTGAGTTAAAATAGTAGAGAAAAAATGAGTATCACTGATTGAAACCAGAGAGAGATATTTTACTCATTAGCTTTGATTTTTATTCTCCTAATTAGCTTGAGCTTTTCAATGAGAATGTGTGGTAGATCAGTGGGTAACGAGTTTGTTATTCAGTGATATGGAGAAATGCAATACAACTGATGATTGACTTTCCCGTGAGGTATAAAAGCTCCTTCACAAGTAGTGTGCCACTTCATTTTTGGAACAAGCAAGAAAGTAAAGAAATTTGTGGTTAATGAAATCTAATAGAGAAGGTAGATTTTAACATGGGTCTGCTCATTCCCAAATGAGAGAGTTCTGTTCTCTGAAACTTACCTGCTATGACAGTAGAAGGAAAGAAATGAGATGGTATTTATCTGAGACATGTATTTTATGTGGTCACTGTATATTCATTTGTTCAATACAAATTTATTGAGTTCCTATTTGACAATTACTGATTATAGGCACTTGGATACAGTGATGAGCAACACAGATAAATTCTTTGCTCCTTGCATGGTGTTTATAATCTAGAAGGAGAAGACAACAAAAACAAAAACAAAAACAAAAACAAAAAAACACATATAAATTAGGAAAAGTGCCATGTAAATGGACTTATAATTTTGCTAAGATGGGGTAGTTTATAACAGATGAGTGTTCTATCACAAACCAAAAGGAAGCTTGATTTTTTTTAAAAAAAGTTTAAACTATTATAAGCATTGAAACGTTAAATACTGAGTACTTAGAGGACATAATCTCTGAGAAGCAGCAGTGTAAGGTGTTAGGACGTAGTCCAGTTTCATTTTTTTTTTACATGTAGCTGTCCAGTTTTCCCAGCATGATTTGTTGAAAAGATTGTCTTTTCCCCATTAACATGTTCTTCCCTCCTTTGCGATAGGTTAATAGACTGTACAAGTATGGATTTATTTCTGGACTTTCTGTTCTGTTCTGTTGATCTTGTTTTCCATTTTTGTGCCCATACCATAGTGTTTTAATTACTACAGCTTTGTAGTATACCTTGAAATCTGGACTTGGGATACTGTCAGCTTTGTTCTTCATTCTCAGGAGAGCTTTGGCTATTTGGTGTCTTCTGTGGTTCCATGTAATTACCATTATTTGTTCTAGTTCTGTAAAAACACTACTGGTATTTTGATAAGTATTGTATTGAATCTGTAGATTGCATTGGATAATAAGCACATTTTGACAATATTAATTCTTCCACTCCATGAGCATAGAATATCTTTCCCTTCGTGTCATTTTCAGTTTGTTTCACAAATGTTTTATAGTTCTCAGAATACCAGACTTTCACCTCTTTGATTAAGTTTATTCCTGGGTATCCTATTCTTTTTGGTTTAGTTATAAATGGAGGGTTTTTTTTTTAAATTCCTGTTTTTATGACTTTGTGGTTAGTGTATAGAAACCCTACTGATTTCTGGGTATTAATTTTGTATCCTTACACTTGATGATTTTTTTTTTAATTTCTAGTAGATTTTTTGATGACATCCTTAGGATTTCTAGGTATAGTATCATGTGTCCAAAAATAATGACAATTTAATTCCTTTTTTTACCAATAAGGATGGCTCTTATTTCTTTCTCTTGTCTGATTACCATTGCTAGGGCTTCTGGGACCATTTTTAATAGATATGGAGAGAAATGGATCTTGCTCCTGACCTTGGAGAGAAAGCTCTGTTTTCATTCATCTTCATTGAGGAAGATGTTAGCAGTGAGTGTTTCATATATGACCAGGACTGGTGTGCACTTAAGGACCCTGGGTTTGCTGAGGTTGTAAGCTCCCCGTGATGTCTTGACCCCACCATTTATGACATCTGGATTTGCCAGTTAGAGTGTCAGGATCCTGCAGTTATGGTGTTTAATCTCATCCTTCATGGCATCCAGACCCTGCTCCAATTTGGGCTTTTAAGGAGGAAAGGGAGGGACACCTGGGTGATTCAGTCTGTTAAGCATCTGCCTTCAGCTCAGGTCATGATCTCAGTGTCCTGGGTTCAAGTCCCACATCAGGCTCCTTGATCAGCAGGGATCCTACTTCTCCCTCTGCCAGCTACTTACCCTGTTTGTGCTCTCTCTCTATATATAGCAAATAAATAAATATTTTTTTAAAAGGTGGAAGGGGAGAAAGTGTTCCCATATCTCCTCAGCCCTATTAAATTGTGGCTTTTTTTTTTTTTTTTTCTGTACTCTATCATGATTAGGGCTGATGTGGGTTTGCAGAAACTGGGCTCACTAATATTGCAAACTCAGAGATAACTGAACTCCCCAGTTGTGGTGTCCAGACCCTGCTCCATCTTAGGCTTTTAATGTGGGGCAGAAACATAAACCATGTCATTCTCCAGTCCCTTTGACCTGGAGAGCTTTCCTGTAGTTTCCCCGCCACTCTGCAGAAGTCTAGTGTTGTCTCTTCTATATGTTTGTGCCTCTTGTCATTTTAATTTTTATTTTTTAGCATTCACCTTCTTTTTATTTATTTACTTTTATTTAAACCATGTCTTGTTTTCTGTGCTCAAGGACAGAGAAGGATCTATTTCTGGTCGCTCAGTACTATTTTTCCCCACTGCTGTTTGTGCACTGGGGACGAGTCTCTATCTCTCTTATTATTCTCTTTCCATTCTGTCTTTGGTTGTTCAGTCATTTTACAGTCAGCCCTTATTCTTCAGGAGGATTTTTTCTGTTAATTAGTGTAATTTGGTGTGTTCTGTGGAGTGGGTGAGTTCAGGGTTTTCTTGCATTGCCATCTGAATGGGAGTGCCCCACAATTGGAATTTTGATAGAGCTTGCATTGAATCGATAGACTGATATGGGTAGTAGTAGATTTTTAACAATATTCTTCTGATCCATAAACATGAAATATCATTCCATTTATTTGTGTCTTTAGTTTCCTTTATTAATGTCTGTTAGTTTTCAGAGCAGAGGTCTTTCACTTCCTTGATTAAATTTATTTCTTCATATTTTATTCTTTTGATGGAATTGTATATGAGATTACATTCTTTATTTCTTTTTCTCATAGTCCATTATTTGTGTATAGAAATGTAACAGGATTTTGTATATTGATTTTGTATCTTGCAACTTCGCTGAGCTTGTGATTAGCTAACAGTATTTTGGAAAAGTCCCTAACATTTTCTTTACATGTCATCTGCAAATAGTGACATTTTTATTTCATCCTTTCCAAGTTAGATGCCTTTTCTTTATTTCTTCTTTCCTTCTTTTTCTCTTTCTTTCTCTCTTTTAACTGCTGTAGCTAAGACTTCCAATATTTCATGGAATAAAAGTAGCAAGAATGGGCATCTTTGTCTTGTTCCTGATTTTAAAGGAAAAGCTTATTCAGATCTTCAACATTAAAAACAAAGTTAGCTGTGGACTTGTCATATATAGCATTTATCGTGCATCCTTTATTATTGTGATGAAGTATGTTTCTTATATACTCACTTTTATATTAAAGTATGTTCCCTCTATTCTCATTTTGTTGAGAGTATATAAGTCATAAATTGATGCTGAATTTTCTGAAATTCTTTTTCTGCATCTATTTAGATGGTCATAAGATTTTTATCCTTCATTTTCTTAATATCGTGTAGCATGATAATTGATTTGCAGATGTTGAACCACACTTGCATTTTGGAATAAATTCCACTTGAGCATGGTATATGCTTTTATTAGTGTATTGTTAAATTCAGTTCTCTAATATTTTTTATGAGACTGACGCGCTGCCTACGGCGCTAAGGAGGCACCTAGTTCTCTAATATTTTTTGATGGTTGTTGCATCTATGTTCTTCAGGGAAGAAGAAGCCTGTGCTTTTCCTGTTGATTCCTTGTCTGGTGTTGTTACAGTGATGTTAGCCTCATAACATAAGTTTGGAATGATTTGTCCTCAATTTGGAAGAGTCTGAGTAGGATTGGTATTAATTCTTTTTTGAATAGTGAGTAGAATTTACCAGTGATACCATCTGGTCTTGGACTTGTTCGTTGGAAAGATTTTGATTTTCAGATAGAATCTCTTTACTAGAAATCCATCTATTTAGATTTTCTATATTTTCATGATTCAGTCTTGGTGCGTTCTGTATTTCTAGTAACAACATTTTTTTAGGTTGTCTGATTTGTTAGCATATAATTGTTCAAATAGTCTTTATGATTCTTTGTATTTCTGTAGTATCAGTTGTAACATTCCTTTCATTCCTAATTTTATTTCTTGGAGCCCTCTTTATTTTTTCTTGATGAATCTAATTAATGGCTTGTCATTTATGTTTATCTTTCAAAAACCAGTTCTTGGATTTATATTTTTATTGTCTTTTTTAGTCTCTATTTCATTTATTTCTGTTCTGATCTTATTTTTTTTAACTAACATATAATGTATTATTTGCCCCAAGGGTACAGGTCTGTGAATCATCAAGTTTACACATTTCACAGCGCATACCATAGCACATACCCTCCCCAGTGTCCATAACCCAACCATCCTATCTGTACCCGCCACCCCCTAGCAACCCTCAGTTTGTTTCTTATGGTTTGTCTTCCTCCTGATCCCATCTTTTTTTAATTTTTCCCCCACTACCCCCAAAGACTCCCTGCTCTACCTCTCAAATTCTTCATATCAAAAAGATCATATGATAATTGTCTTTTTCTGATTCACTTATTTCACTTACATAATACCCTCTAGTTCCATCTTATTATTTCCCTTACTGTATTAACTTTGGCTTTTGTTTGTACTACATTTTCTAGTCTCCTGAGGTGTAAAGTTAGGATTGTGTTTTTGTTTTGAGATTTTTGTCCTTTTTCAAGGTAGGCATTTATCACCACGAACTTCTCTCTTAGAACTGCTTTTCCTGAACCCATAAGTTTCTAACATGTTGCATTTCCATTTTCATTTGTCTCAAGGTATTTTTTTCTCTTTTGATTTATTCTTTGACCCATTGTTGTTCAGTAGCATATTGTTTAATTTTCACATATAATATTAATTTTCCAGTTTTCATCTTATAATTAATTTCTAGTTTCATACCATTGTGATTGGAAAAGATGCTTGAAATGATTTCAGTTTTAAATTTATTAATACTTGTTTCATGGCCTCTATTCTGGAGAATATCCCATGCACACTTGAGAATTATACGTATTCTATTTCTTTTGGCTGGAATGCTCTGTATTTATCTGTTAAATCCATCTGGTTTAATGTGTCATTTAAGGCCAATGTTTTCTTATTGATTTTCTGTCTGGATGATCTATCCTCAATATAAGTAGGGTATTAAGTCCACCCATTTTTATTGTACTGTCTATTTCTCCTTTTAGGCCTGTTAATATTTGTTTTATAAATTTAGGTGTTCCTATCTGGGTGCATAAATATTTACAAATGTTATGTCCTCTTGCTGGATGACTCCTTTATCATTACAAAGCTCCCTTCTTTGTCTCTTATTACAGTCTTTGTTTTAATGTCTATTTGTCTGAGGTAAGCATAGCTGCTCCGTGTTTCTTTGTCTTTCCATTTGCATGGACTATCTTTTTCCATTCTGTTGTTTCTGTATGTGTGTATCTTTATATCTGAACTAGTCTCTTACAGGCAGCATATAGCTAGGTCTTATTTTTTTTTTTTTTAATTCATATAGCCACTCTGTGTCTTTTGATTGGAAATTTTAGTCTATTTACATTTAAACTAATTATTGACAGATATGTACATATTGACACTTTATAAATTGTTTTCTGGCTTTTTTATAGTTCTGCCTTATTCCTTTTTTCTTGCTTTCTTTGTGGTTTGATGATTTTCTTTAGTGGTATGCTTAGATTCCTTTCTCATCATCTTTTGTGTACCTACAGTTGGTTTTTAGTTTGTAGTTACCATGAGGCTACATAAAACAACATATATTTGTAGCAATCTATTTTAAGTTGATAAATTGTATAGTATATGTATATACTATATATACTATAACATATACTGTAGCTCTACATTTTTAGTCTCCCCAACCCTCTACATTTTATTATCATTTGTTCACTTTTAGCAATTTCTTTTCTTCTCTTATTTTGTGCACTGAATGCATAAAAGAGGTGTGTTGATTTATACTGAAAATTATGATAGTTATGTAGATATGTGTTCTGAAGGTAAAATAGAGCTCTCAGTTGACCTGAAATGTGCATGCAGCATTAATGAATAAATAAACCTTTTTATTGTCTTATGCCTCTGATACTATGTTATTGTAAATTACTGATATGTGACCTGACCTTACCTTGTCTGATACATTTTCCAAGATGATCCAACCATATATTCACTCTCCATCCTTCTCATCCTTCTATATTCAGACATATTAGCTTTCTTGATGTTCTGAAACAAGGCAGATCCATTCCCAATTCAAAACCTTTAAATAGGAAATCTCAAAATTGAAATCACTTCCATCTGATATATGTGTGAAACAATCTCTCACATCTTCCACATCCTATGTCAAAAAGTTGTCTCCTCCATAAGGCCTCTCCCTACTGCCCTATTTAACATTTCAGTTTCTACATAATCCCTTTTCCTCTACCTGGCTTAATTAATTACCTATATATTAGATGGTGATAAATGATATAGATATATATGGCTCATTGTTTAAAAATTTTGTTTCTCCCCCACCAGAATATAAGGGCAAAACTTTTCCTTTATCTTTTTGAGAGAAGTTTTAGATTCACAGTAAAATTAAGAGGAAGGTAAGAGATTTCCTACATGCATCCTGTCCCCACACATGCAAAGGTCATTCCATTTTCAACATCCCTCACCAGAGTGGCACAATTATTACAGTTGATGAACCTACATTGATACACGATAATCATTCAAAGTCCATAATTTATATTACATTTCACTTTTGGGGTGTACATGCTATGAATCTGAACAAATGTCCATTAACATGTGTTGATTATGGTACCATACAGAGTATTTTAAAGGCCCTAAAAATCTTCTGTTCTCTGCCTATTGACTCTTCCAAACTTTACCTTTGGAACCACTGATCTTTGTATTATGTCGTTAGTTTTGTTTTTAGACACTGTGTAGCCTTTTCAGATTGGCTTCTTTGACCTAGTAATATGCACTTGTTTCCTGTGTATTTTGTCATGACTTAATAGTTTGTTGTTGTTGTTGTTGTTGTTTTAGCACTGAACAATATTCCATTATCTGGATGTACCATGGTTTATTTACCCATACACCTGCTAAAGGATTATATCTTTGTTGCTTCCAAGTTTTGGCAGTTACAAATCTACTATAAACATTGTAGTGCAGGTTTTTGGGTGAACATAAATATTCAGCTCTTTTGGGTAAATATTAAGGAGGATGATTGTGAAGTTGTATGGTAAGAATATGTTTAATTTTTAAAGAACTACCAAAATTCTTTCAAAGTGGCTGTAGCATTTTACATGCCCACCAGCAGTGAATGAGAACTTCTATGGTTCCGTATCTTCACCAGTATATGGTATTGTCAGTGTTACAGATTTTGGTGATTCTAATAGGTTTCCAGTGGTATCTCACTGTTGCTTTAATCTGATAGAGGATGTGGAACATCCGCTTATTGGCCATGTTGGTATAACGTTTTTTGGTGAGGTATCTGTTAAGGTCTTCATCCCCATTTTTTAATTGGCTTGTTTTTTGAGTTGTAAGTGTTCGTCATATATTTTGGATAAATAGCCCTTCATCAGATGTTTCTTTTGCAACTATTTTCTCCCAGTTGGTGGCTTGTGTATTCATTGTCTTGAAAGTATTTTTCAAAAAGCAGAATTTTAAAATTTTTCATTAAGTTCAGTTTTGTTTTGTTTTGTTTTCTCATGGATAATATGCCTTGATGTTGTGTTTAAAAAGTCCTTACCAAAGCCACAGTCATCTGGATTTTCTAGGTGTTATTTTCTAGGGATTTTATGGTTTTGTATTCTACATTTATACCTTTGTTCTATTTTGAGTTAATTTTTATGAAGGGTTTAAGCTCTATATTTGGATTCATGTTTTTGCATATAGATGTTCAGTTCTGGCAGGGTTTTCTGTCTGTTCCTCAACTGATAAATCCCCATTTCCTAGAAAAGTGCTTGGCGCATAGTCGGGCCTCAATAACTTTTTTAAGTGAAAGAATTTATACTTATGAGTGTATCACACAAATAGAAATAAAACTTCATTTGTATTAAGAAACATTTTTTTCAAATATGATTATTTATGGAGAGATTATTTAGGAATTTACTAGTGAGATAATTTCTTAAACGTGTTTTTTATGTAACACTTGAAACTAAAAACTTTGAAGGGGTTAGGAGATTCAATTAATGGATGGGAATTAAAATAACTGGAAGAGGGAAAGAAAGGAGAAGGAAAGCCAAACTGGCCAGGTTAATAAGTAATCAAATATTTGAGTCCTGAGCGTCTTTGTGGCCAATATATGCTAAAGACTAGCTGCTATGTCTGCTTTCTAGAAAATAAGTATGCCTTTGAGAATCTCATCAAACTGTGGTCAATGAGTTAGATCTTAGAACAGATTCTATTTGTTTTAGACAGACAAAATAATGTAGTATTCATTTCACCTAACTGTTTTAGAGCAAATTCATTTTCATTAGGGGAACATTGAATTCTTACTATGTTCCAGAAAAACTGCTAAACATTTTCATTGTAATTATGTCATTTAATCTTCACCAAAATCTTATAAGAAACAGTGCCAGGTTAGACTCCAGCTCTGCTTTGACTGTGAAGCACAGAGAATTTTTTCAAAAAGGGTATTTTGAGGTATAGTGCAGAATGATACCACAATAGGACATTCAGTGGATCCCAGTAGGACATTAAGGACTGTTTTGGTCACCTAGGGAAAGGGGTGAAAAAGCTGGTTAAATGCCGAAACCTATGCATAAAAACTTATAAACATATTGTTATTTCCATCCTTTGGATAAGGAATATGATCTCTTACTCAAAGTGTGCAATATATGCAGCAGTATCTGTGTTACCTGGCAGTTTGTTAAAAACAAAGAATCCCAGACACATTGTAGACCTATGGAATAAAAACTTGAATTTTAACAGTATAAACAAGTGAATCTTATGCACCCTAATGTTTATGATACACTACACTAGGAGATAGAACAATCTGGATATGAAGTTTGGTTCTTCCTTTATGACGTTGGCCAACTACAGATCATATTCTTTATCCAAAGAAAGGTGAATGCAAAAATATTGAAAGGGTAACATATGCAAGATTAGCCTGTTATAACATTTGGATTCATTACAGAAAGAGTAACTGAAGTCTTAAATATATTTTTTTCTACTACATGATGGCAAATCTTAGAATGAAGCAAATACTTTTATTACACCTTTACTAGCAGAAACAGTCACAAGGTGAACAAAAATAAGTGGATAATGAAAACAATCATCCGTAGCATATCATACTCCAATAGGGCTGTAGGGGGCGTGGTGGGAAAGTCCTTGAGTTTTAGGTAGGCTTTTGCATATGGTTTCTGTATTGGGGAGAATATGTGCTATGGTGAGTGCCATGAATTATGTAAGACTGATGAATCACAGACCTGTACCCCTGAAAGAAATAGTACATTGTATGTTAATTTAAAAAATAGGGATTTTCCATGCCTTTCCCCCACTAAACCAAGATGGTTACTGAGGAGGAAGGTAAAATACAAAGAAATATAAATTTTCTTCTTTCCTGTAGAAATTGAGCATGATTGCGTAAGATTGCTTGAATCATTGTGTTGAACTAAGCTAGAAAGATTTTAGATATTTGGCTAAATTTCACTCCTCCCAACACACCCACAAATACATTCCTGCCTGGTAGCTGCCTAGAAAGTGTCAAGAAGGTGCTCGTGAAATCAAATACAGATCCAATACAATCCAGATCAAATACAGAAAAAATACATAATTGACTCTACCCGTCCACACCTGAAATATACTGTGAGCTAAATTTTGCAACATTAGTGTTTTAACATTTGGAATATAATCCATGACCTAATACCTATGCTTTAAAAATTTGGTTATATGATTTTGCTTAATTGGAAGAATATCTGATAATAGTAACAGTATTTTAGATCATTATTTAGAATAATTTACTGCTAATTTTACAATTTTATATACATTGGTACTTCACTAAACCTGGCTTTTAAAAATTGTGTTCAGTTGCCTTTAATTCTTACTTAATAATAAATTTAATCAAGGTTTTTAAGAAGCACATAAATTTGAAAAAAAATCTAAATGGTGGTGGATTTTTTTTAAATTAAGGACCTTATTTATAGCTGCTATGATTGAATTATGCATATGAAACTGAAAAATCAAATTTTGTTTTCCTCTACTGGTTTTTATTGTCAAAACCACAAAGCTATTATTTTATGTTTAACTATAGTCTTTTCTGGTCTTTTGCATTCCATTCTTTTTAAAGTGTATACAGTTGGCTATATCACTTTTCACCTCAGGGTGACAGTCCCATTTTCTAGAACTTCTAAAAACTCATGGACAATACTTCTTCATGAGTTTTTAAAATATTATTTTCTTTTGGCCTGCCTTATGAAAAGAGTGGAAGTTAGTAACAATAATAAGCCTATTTCTATGGAAATGGTCTAGATATTAGATATTATCTAATCACTCTTGCTAGATGTTAAACAATTCATGAACTTCTTTTTGAAATTCAATAAGCAGTTTATGAATCCTTGAATTGAGAGAATGTGTTTAAAGAAATCAGAAACTGGTAAGTTCCAATGGTGACAAAAAGCTAAGCAGTCCAAATTGAAACTGGCAATGAAACATCTCCATTTTTACTCATCATGAGTGGGCTCATGGCAGTGAGAATAGAGAAGGTGTGACTATAAGGTAATGAAACTCATTTTCTTAGCTGGTTTGTAAAATAGACTCTCTGAACAATTTCAGATGAGAAGTTCGAAAAGTGTTTCAAGCCATGGTAGCATCGTTGTAATTAATGTAAAGTCTCCCAGCATCATTTCTTAGAAGGTCAGAACTCATTCTGGCATTTGTTAGCAATCGTCCTTGTTTTTTCCTTGTCACACTTTTTAAGTTGGTGTAAGGTGTTTTGCACCTGGAAGAATGCCTTTTAAAGGCCCTTGGAAAGGATAGTACAAGGAGCCTCATTCACATGTGGAGTGTAGGAAAAGAAAATACAAACATATCCTTTGGTACTGTCAGTGTGCATTCTTTATTCTGCCATGGATACATTGCTTTTAATTTAAATTTTGGTTAACATACAGTGAAATACTGGTTTCAGGTGTAGAATTCGGTGTTATATTTTTAATTGCTCTCTTTAACAATCTTGATCCAAAAGCTTTAGAAGTAAACAGCTCCCTACCATTATCCTATTAGGAGTGAACAGTCTCTCAATCCTGACCTAATTTTTAGAAAGGAAAAAAACAAAACAAGACAAAACAAAACAAACAAACAAACAAAAAACCAAGCATTTAAAAAATCATTCTGAAACACAGTTTCTGCGAACGTTTTCCTATGGGTGACCTTACTAGTTTATTAAACATTTGTAATCACAGAACTTAAAATATGGAACCACAAGCATGTCAGCACAGTGTGTAATCTGAGTGCTCGCAGGGTAGGCAGCACTCACAGGGAGCGATTTCTAGAACTGTCGCTGCACCAGCTGTCCGGGGAGTGGAAGCTGCCAGTCTACCCTCCTATCCCCCTTGGAGGAGAATAGGTGGAAGCAACAATCCACGTGGGCGGAAACTGAGGAAATGGAGGAATAAAGTAGAGGAGGAGGGGAAGGTGGCGCGCGCCTGGCTGTGATGGAATAAATGACACAGCTTGAATTCAACAGCGCTTCTGTTCCTGTTTTTAGACTGATGATGCGCAAAGCCCTATTTTCTCCCCCTCCTTTTTAAATTAGCAAACATAATCCTCACTAAGCACCTGACCATCTCGATCCTAGACCGCAAGGGTGTCTGTCTCCTTTCATCTGTCATTTTAATGCAAAATATGAATGCAGTTTCACTGCTTTAAGAGATTCATTGGGAGCCTACTGATATTTTTCCAAGGACAAAAACACTTAAAGATACATCTTTTATCAGAATTTCAAGTATTGGAATAATAGAGGAGTGATGACAAGAATAAGCAATTGGCTTACGGGAAAATTATAATCTACTTTCCAAAAGTAACAATTTTTAAGAATCCTATTGCTAACACAAGTCATAATTAAATTGTTACATGATTAAAATGAAACAATAGACAATGTAACTAAATGTTAGACTTTCAGTATCTCTCTCTCTCTCTCTCTTTTTTCCCCAAAGGGATGAAATAGGATGTAGTGGGATTGGGCTGAAATGAATAGCCTAATTACACAAACATATTTTTGGTTGATTTGGATAAATAATAAAAAAAATTGCTACACCCATATATCAGCATGACCTTTTCTTCAACAACACAAATGTTTAAATCCCCTTTGGCTGCTCATGTGAATTCAGCCCAACCACCAGGCATGTACCTGGTTGCAATTAGCTGTAAACACATAATTCCCAAGATAGACTGCTTAAGGTTGGGTGGAAAGGCTGCCGTTAGTATTTCTTAGACACAGGTAGGTTATTGCTATATCAAGGCCTAAGCATCCTCTCGTCGAGGAAAGTATCTAGCTATATTCTTCATAGGATAATCTTTAATCAGATAGTCTTTGCACTGAGTATATACACAAACTAAGATGAGACCGTCTGAAAGCTTTAAAATCTCCAGTTCTTTCAGGACCTGAATATAGGACCCAAAGTGACAATTCAGCCAAAGTCTGTGCCTGTGTCCTGTACCATGATCAGGAGGACCACTTATTTCATGCACCACTTCACTTTAGTGTATGTGAAAGCTTACATACAAAAAGTGGGGCAATCCCATATACAGAGAAAAGGACAGGCAAATATAAACATAGAAAAGATGTCAAGTTAGATACATACCTTCCAGGACACTTGGTTATGGGGGAAAATAAAAAGAAAACAGATTGTGAAATTGATGGAATTAAAAAATAATTATACATGGGGGGGAAATGTCCAACTATGTGGACATTGCAAAATGCTTTTAGGAATTCTCCATTCAAATGTGGGTGTAGACACCAACTTATTTCATTTGTTATGTGTTTTTATTTTACAAGTTCCACATTTAAAAGCACATTCTAAAGTCTGAGCTGCAGAGCTAATGCGAAAATAGCCTATTTCTAAAATTATTTTCCTATTGCTGTTAACTGTACAAATCTACTTTTGAAAATAATTAGATCCTTAATATCTTAAAAATTTAAGTTGAGAAATCTCATGAATAAAATATTCACGGGGATTTCTATTTGACAATGTGTGAAATAATGGATCCCAGTATCAAATTTATGTTATAAAATTATAGCTCCACATTCGACAAAGAATTTTCTAAGTACAGACTAAAGATCTTTGGTATGTTTTATCATTTTAGCTGTATTGGAGACTGTCAAATTATCATAAACTCTGATAAAAGTTTACTCAATTGAAGATCTAGTTCTTCATACAAAAGATTATAGTCAATCAAAACTGTGGGTGGATTACCACAGATTCACAGAAAATGCATTTCTGTTTTCAGAGAAGATAACTATTTCAAAAATGGTTTAAACACTTTCACAACTTATGGTAGGCTTGTTTTGTGAAGTGGTATATAATGTTAAGATCATGGAATTTCTGAATTCAGGTTGATCTGGATTTTATTGTGGCCTACCATTTACTTGCTTTTTCGGTGAGACCATCTTAGAGTCACAGAGTCTTAGTTTTCAGATTTATTAAGCAGAGATGGCAATTTATCTCATGGAAATTTATGTGAGGATTTAAATGACATGAGTAAGTTGTTTAGGACAGGAAACAGAGGTATTGACCTAAAATCAGGAAGTTGAATCTGTTCATATTCAAAAAGAAATTAAGGCAATCTAGGATGTAAGGAAGATCAAGCCAAAGAGAAAAGTGGTCTTGTTTCAATGAAATAAAAATGTCAGAAGTAGTTAAGATGAGGTCTTATCCTCATCTTAAGGAAGAATAGAGAATGTAAAGGATACAGTGAAAATGAGAAACTAAGTATTACATAATTCAGCAATTCCTATTGAAAGTTTTCATCTTCAGGTCAGTAGATCAAATATGATCTCAGGCAGTACAGAACACTCTAAATATACCGGTTGTTCCTGCTGTGAAAAAGACAGAGTATAATTAAGCTCTCATCCCACCCAGGTCCACACCAGATTCGGCTCACCCAGGAATGAGTCAGAGCTCTGATGGGCTGATTGCCCTGGGCAGAGCCAAAGTAGTGATTAAATAGCTCAGAGCCCTGGAGCTTGAGGGAACCTCTGCTTTAATTCTCCCTCAAGCTTAAATTAAGGCTGATTCTGGAGGATATCCAGTGATTGCTAGGGATTTAAGAGGATGGTCTTCTGCAAACCATCCACAGGAACTGATGCCAACAAACTCTTCACTGAGCAGATGAAGTGCAGGTTGGGGAGCTCTTGGGCTAATTTGTTTCTCATATATGATGAATGTTTTCAAATATAAATTATTAATTGCATTTTAAAATTGACTGTATAAAATGAATTTTCAGTTAACCTACACTCCAAATGGTCTGCAACAAATAAACAACTAAAGATATGAAAACATTTCTTTACTCAACATATGACTAAGTTATTCCTTTGAATAAAACATTACTCCCCCCCACCCAAGGCTCTAGAATATACTAATTAACTCTTATTTTTATCACATGAGAAGACTTTATTATAAGGATCCAAAAAGACCCTTTCTAAACTGCTCAAAATAATCTTTTAAGTTGCTTGGCCCAGAAGTTTAGAGTGGGTACTAATTAGTTTCACTGGTTGAACATGATGATGCTGTTAAGGTCCATGGCTTGAGTTTTACATATCTAGGTTATCCATACACTATCCATGCATTGTGTATCCAAATTCTCTGTGGATATTTCTGCATTGCCTATCCAACTGTGCATGGAAAATTTCAGTTCCCCACCCACATTTGTGCACATTCGTGGTAATATAAATTTTAAAACATCTACCATATTAAATATGTGAGAAAGACTGTATGTAACCCATCACCTCTCTTCATTCTTCAAAATGAATATATATGGGGGAGTTATGAGGACAAAATGCATTTATGTACAAAGTGAATCATATACATTTAATTTTGGATGTCTATAGGCTTATAATCAAACATAAGTGGACAGAATTTACATAGAGTATATATTATTATCATGGTAAATAAGTTCCTTTAAAAAAGTATTTGAACAAGCGGGATACTTGGGTAGCTCAGTCATTTCAGATTCTGACTCTTGATTTTGGCTCAGTTAATGATCTCAGGGTTCTAAGATGGGAGACTTCATGCTCAGCAGGGACTTTGCTGAAGATTCTCTTTATCTCCCTTTTCTCCTCCTCTGCTCTCACTCTCTCTCTCTCTAACTAAATAAATAATTTTTTAAAAGTTTTTAAACAGTTGGGTTTCATTTTCAGTTATAAGTAACTGGAAATGCTTTTCCTCCACTGGAAAGAAGAATATACATTTCATCATGATTAAAATGTCCCACTCTGAAGCTGTACCCCTCTCATACATTTATAGTTGCCATTTTTCCAATTTGATTCAAGGGGGCTTGAACAATGAACTATATATGAAAGCTTTACAGATAAATTCAGATCATGTATCATACTCTGGAACTCACATTCCAGCCATCTCGTTTGGGGCAAATGTTTAACTCCTCAGAATTAGCGTGTGTGTTTAATTTGGTAAGACAGTTTGTAATCTGATAAGTTTATAAGGTAATTTTAATTATTTTATTAACAATTTTATTATTTTATTATGTCCTATTTTAATTATTTTATTAACAATTACTATTTTATTAATAATGTCCTATTTGCCCCAGGGGTACAGGTCTGTGAATTGTCAGGATTATACACTTTGCGGCACTCACCATATCACGTGCTATCTCCAAAATACATGATCCAACCACCCTCTCCACAGCCCCACTCCCCCCAGGAACCCTCAGTCTGTTTTGTAAGATTAAGAGTCTCTTATGGTTTGTCTCCCTCCTGATCCCATCTTGTTTCATTTTTTTCCATCTGTACTCCCCAACCCCCCACTCTGCCTCCCAAATTCCTCATATCAGGGAGATTATATGATAATTGCCTTTCTCTGATTGACTTATTTTGCTCAGCATAATACCCTCTAGTTCCATCCATGTCATTGCAAATGGCAAGATTTTATTTCTTTCGATGGCTGCATAGTATTTCATTGTGTGTGTGTGTGTGTGTGTGTGTGTGTGTGTGTGTATCTATATAGATATATATACATACATACACATACACAAACCACATCTTCTTTATCCATTCATCTGTTGATGGATATCTAGATTCTTTCCACAGTTTGGCTATCGTGGACATTGCTGGTATAAACATTCAGGTGCACATGCCCCTTCAATCACTACATTTTTATCTTTAGGGTAAAAACCCAGAAGTGCAATTGCTAGGTGGTAGGGAACCTCTATTTCCAACTTGTTGAGGAACCTCCATGTTGTTTTTCAGAGTTGCAGCTTGCATTCCCACCAACAGGGTAGGAAGGTTCCCCTTTCTCTACATCCTCTCCAATATCGGTCATTCCCTGACTTGTTAATTTTAGCCATTCTGACTGCTGTGAGGTGGTATCTCATTGTGGTTTTGATTTGTATTTCCCTGAATCCAAGTGTTGTTGAGCACTTTTTTCATGTGTCTGTTGGCCATTTGGATGTCTTCCTTGCAAAAATGTCTGTATATGTCCTTTGCCCACTTCTTGACTGGATTATTTGTTCTTTCAGTGTTGAGTTTGATAAATTCTTTATAGAATTTGGATACTAGCCTTTATCTGATATGTCATTTGCAAATATCTTGCTTCCCTTGCCTTTGAGGATGTTTCTAGGAAGAAGTTGGTGTGGCTGAGGTCGAAGAGGTTGCTGCCTGTGTTGTCCTCAAGGATTCTGATGGATTCCTGTCTCACATTGAAATCTTTCATCCATTTTGAGTCTATTTTTTGTGTGTGATGTAAGGAAATGGTCCAGTTTCATTCTTCTGCATGTAGCTGTCCAGTTTTCCCAACACCATTTGTTGAAGAGACTGTCTTTTTTCCACTGGACATTCTTTTCTGCTTTGTAGAAGATTACTTGACCATAGAGTTGAGGGTCCATTTCCGGGCTATCTATTCTGTTCCATTGATTTATGTGTCTGTTTTTGTGTCAGTACCATACTCTCTTGATGATGACAGCTTTGTAATAGAGCTTGAAGTCTGAAATTGTGATGTCACCAACTTTGGCTTTCTTTTTCAACATTCCTCTGACTATTTGAGTTTTTTTCTGACTCAATATAAATTTTAGGATCATTTGTTCCAGTTCTTTGAAAAAAAATGGATGGTATTTTGATAAGGATTGCATTAAATGTGTAGATTGCTTTAAGTAGCATAGACACTTTCACAATATTTGTTCTTCCAATCCATGAGCATGGAACATTTTTCCATTTCTTTATTCCTTCCTCAATTTCTTTCATGATTACTTTATAGATTTCTGAGTACAGGTTTTTGCTTCTTTGTTTAGGTTGATTCCTAGGTATCTTATGGTTTTGGGTGCAATTGCAAATGGGATTGACTCCTTAATTTCTCTTTCTTTTATCTTGTTGTTGATGTATAGAAATGCAACTGATTTCTGTGCATTGATTTTATATCCTGACACTTTACTGAATTCCTGTATGAGTTGCAACAGTTTTGGAGTGGAGTCTTTTGGGTTTTCCACATAATGTATCATATCATTTGCAAAGAGTGAGAGTTTGTCTTCTTTGCCAATTCAGATGCCTTTTATTTCTTTTTGTTGTCTGATTGCTGAGACTAGGACTTCTAGTACTCTGTTGAAGAGCAGTGGTGATAGTGGACATCCCTGCTGTGTTCCTGACTTTAGGGGAAAAACTCGGTTTTTCCCCATTGATAATGATATGTGGGTTTTTTATAGATGGATTTGTTGGTATTGAGGTATGTAACCTCTATCCCTACACTTTGAAGAGTTTGGTCAAGAAAGGATGCTGTACTGTGTCAAATGCTTTTTTAGTATCTATTGAGAGTACCATAAGGCTTTGTTCTTTCTTTTATTAATGTATTGTATGACATTGATTGATTTGCAGTTATTGAAACAACCTCGCAGCCCTGAAATAAATTCCCCTTGGTCGTGGTGAATAATCCTTTTAATACTGTTGGATCCTATTGGCTAGTATTTTGGTGAGAATTTTTGCATCCGTGTTCATCAAGAATATTGGTCTGTAATTCTCCTTTTTGGTGGGTCTTTGTCTGGTTTGGGGATCAAGGTAATGCTGGCCTCATAAATTAAGTTTCAAAGTTTTCCTTCCATTTGTATTTTTTGGAACAGTTTCAGGAGAATAGGAATTAATTCTTCTTTAAATGTTTGGTAGATTTCCCCTGGGAAGCCATCTGGTGCTGGGCTCTTATTTGTTGGGAGATTTTTGATGACTGCTTCAAAATCTTTAATGGCTATAGGTTTGTTCAGGTTTCTTACTGGTTCAGATTTGGTAGTTTATACATTTTTAGGAATTCATCCATTTCTTCTAGATTGTTTAATTTGTTTGCATAGAGTTGCTCATAGTATGTTCTTATAATTGTATTTCTTTGGTGTTAGTTGTGATCTCTCCTCTATCATTCATGATTTTATTTATTTGGGTCCTTTCTCTTTTCTTTTTGATAAGTCTGGCCAGGAGTTTATCAATCTTATTTATTCTTTCAAAGAACCAGCTCCTAGTTTCATTGATTTGTTCTACTGTTCTTTTGGTTTCCATTTTATTGATTTCTGCTCTTTATTATTTTCTTTCTCCTGCTGCGTTTAGGGTTTCTTTGCTGTTCTTTCTCCTACTCCTCAAGTGTACATTTAGGTTGTATACTTAAGACCTTTCTTGTTTCTTGAGAAAGGCTTTTATTGCTATATCCTTTCTTTTATTAATGTATTGTATGACATTGATTGATTTGCAGTTATTGAACCACCCTCGCAGCCCTGGAATAACTCCCCCTCCTTCTTTTTTTTTGTCACCTTTGCTATGTCCCACATATTTTGAATAGTTGTGTTTTGATTTTCATTTATTTCCATGATTTTTTTTCAATTCTTCTTTAATTTCCTGGCTGACCCATTCATTCTTTAGTAGGAGGCTCTTTAGCTTCCATGTATTTGAGTTCTTTCCAACTTCCCTCTTGTGATTGAGCTCTAGCTTCAGAACATTGTAGTGTGAAAATATGTAGGGAATAATTCTAATCTTTTGGTACCTGTCAGGTCAAAGTTAGGTCTTTGACCCAGGATGGGATCTATTCTGGAGAACGTTCCATGTACAGTAGAGAAGAATGTATTTTGTTGTTTTTGGCTGAAATGTTCTGAATATATCTGTGATGTGCATCTGGTCCAGTGATTCATTTAAGGCCTTTATTTCCTTGTTGATCTTTTGCTTGGATGATCTTTCCATTTTAGTGAGGGGGGTGTTAAAGTCCCCTACTATTATTGTATCATTGTCAGTGTTTTTCTTTGATTTTGTTATTAATTGGTTTATATCGTTGGCTGCTCCCATGTTAGGGGCATAGATATTAAAAATTGTTAGATCTTCTTGTTGGACAGACCCTTTGAGTATGATATAGTGTCCTTCCTCATCTCTTATTATAGCCTTTGGCTTAAAACCTAATTTACCTGATATAGGGATTGCCACCTCAGCTTTCTTTGGATGTCCATTAATATGGAAAATTGTTATCCACCTCCCCCCTACTTTAAATATGGAGGTGTCTTTGGGTCTAAAATGAGTTTCTTGTAGACAGAATATAGGTGGGTTTTGGTTTTTTATCCATTCTGATACCCTGTGTCTTGACTGGGGCATTTAGCCCATTTACATTCAGGGTAACTATTGAAAGATATGAATTTAGTGCCATTGTATTGCCTGTAAGATGACTGTTATTGTATATTATCTCTGTTCCTTTCTAACTACTACTTTTAGGCTTTTTCTTTGCTTAGAAGAACCCTTTCAATATTTCCTATAGGGCTGGTTTGGTGTTTGCACATTCTTTTAATTTTTGTTTGCTCTGGGAGCTTTTTATCTCTTCTTCTATTTTCAATGATAGTCAAGCTGGATATAGTATTCTTGGCTGCATTTTTTTCTCATTTAGTGCTCTGAATATATCATGCCAGTTCTTTCTGGCCTGCCAGGTTTCTGTGGATAAGATTGTTGCCAATCTCATATTTCTACCATTGTATGTTACAGACTTCTTGTCCTGAGCTGTTTTCAGGATTTTTTCTTTGTCACTAAGACTTGTAATTTTACTATTAGAGGATGGGATGTGGATGTATTTTTATTGATTTTGATGGGAGTTCTCTATGCCTCCTGGATTTTGATGCTTGTCCCCTTTGCTGTACTAGGGAAATTCTCAACTATAATTCTCTCCAATATACCTTCTGCCCCTCTCTCACTTCCTTCTTCTTCTGGAACCCTAAAATTCTAATATTGTTTCATCTTATGGTATCACTTATCTCTCTAATTCTCCCTCATGGTCCAGTAGTTGTTTGTCTCTCTTCTGCTCAGCTTCTTTATTCTCCATCATTTGATCTTCTATATCACTAATTCTCTCTTCTGCCTCATTTAAACTAGCAGTAAGAGCCTCCATTTTTTATTACACCTCATTAATAGCTTTTTAATTTCAACTTGGTTAAATTTTAGTTATTTTATTTCTCCAGAAAGAGTTTCTGGTCTCTCCCAATTTTAAAGAAAGAAAATAAAAAGAAATATATATATATATATATATATATATATATATATATATATATATATTTGGGTACACACAATGAAGGGATGCAATATGACTTATGACTGTAAGGATGAAAATTTTTAAAAATTCTAAAAAAGGAATTGATAAGATAAGTTGGTTGGAAAAAAAATAAAAAGAAAGGAGGAGGGAATGTGCACAGGCTGGAGAGTAAAGCAAAGCCATGTGCTAGATTAGGGTATATTGTCATTATTTTCTATTAGAAGAAATTGTGTCCCAAAATTTTTTAGGAAAAAAAAAATCCTATATATGTACAAAAAATAAGATTCAATACAACGAAGGGCTAAAATATGACTATAACAATGAAGGTTTAAAAATATTTTTTTAAATAAAGGTATTGTTAAGATAAACTAGTTTTAAAATGATAAAAGAGGAAAGAGGAAAAATTTTAAAAATAAAATAAGAAAAAAAAATTAAATTAAAATAATTAACTTCAGAAGACTAAAGGATCATGGGAGAAAAGCCATGAATTCTATGCATTGCTTTCCCCTAGCTCTGGATTTCAGCTGTTTTCCTTGATTGGTGAGCTTGGTCTTGGCTGGATGTTCTTCCTGATCTTCTGGGTAGGGGCCTGCTGTAGTGATTCTCAAATGTCTTTCCCTGAGACAGAATTGCACTACCCTTACCAGGGATGGAGCTAAGTAATCTGCTCGGGTTCACTCTTGGAGCTTTTGTTCCCTGAATGCTTTTGTAGAGCTTTGAAGGACAGGAATAAAAATGACAGCCTCCCAATCTCCGGCACTGGGGAGCCAAGACCTCGGGGCCCCACTCCTCAGTGCCCCCTCAAAGAAAAGCAATCACTCCTGTCTCTCTTGTTTCCAGCGACACTCTGAGCTCACCCGGCCTGTGACCGAGCATTTCTGTCTCTGGCACACAGCCCTATTTGGTGTCTCCAAACCCAGCAGATTCCTGCCACACTGCTTCTCCCAGAGCAGGAAGGCTATTCTCCCCAGATGTGCCACTCGTGGGGTTCCTGCTCAAAGAGCAGTGTCCCGACTGTGCCTTGGATCATGGTTTAAGGTAACCCTGATCTGAATGCTCACTCCTCAGCTCTGTCTCTGTTGCCGGCTTCTCCACTCTGATACCTGGCAGTTCTGCCACACTCAGACACCCTGATCTTTCTGTGACCCACAGGACCTGAGACCACACTGTCCCTGCAAGGGCTCTACCCCTGCTTAGCCTCTGGAGTGACGCCCCTCAGTGAAGCAGAATTATACAAGTTCAGATTTTGTGCTCCATTGCTCCACCACTTGTCAAGGGCTAGCCTCACCCCCCACCAGTCTATCTTCCCGTTGCTTTAGATTCAGTTTTCCACATGACCAGAAAGTGGTCAATTTTCTGTTCCTATAATTGTTTCACTTCTTCTCTTCTATTTCCTGCTGAGTTTGTAGGTGTTCTGAATGGTTTGATACCTCTCTAGCTGAACTCCTGGGATATGATATTGTTTCAGTCTGTTACTCCTCCACCATCTTGCCTCTCTCCCCTCTCTAGACTGTTATAAGGTATTTAAAAAAAAAAAAAAAGAAACAGAAGTATTGGGGCACCTGGGTGACTCAGTGGGTTAAAGTCCCTGCCTTTGGCTCAGGTCATGATCTCAGAGTCCTGGAATGGAGCCTGGCATTGGGCTCTCTGCTCAGCAGGGTGCCTGCTTCTTCCCTCACACCCCTGCCTCCCTCTCTGCCTACTTGTGATCTCTGTCAAATAAATAAATAAAGTCTTAAAATAAAAAAAGAAACAGAATTATTCCCTGAATTCCCTCATTATGCCGAGTGAAGTTTTAGACAGTACTATTTGTAAAACCACATCATCTCCCTTTTTTTAAACAATTGTTTGTTAAAACATTGTTTCAGATGAAAAACATAATAATTTAATATTTGTATATATTCAAAATAATCATTACAAACAAATCTAGTTAATGTCTTACAATTTTTTCTGATGAGGACTGCTAAGAACAACTCTCTGAGCAACTTGCAATATAAAATACACTGTTTTTATAGTCACCCTGCTATACTTATTTTTTTATAATTTCATTTTAATCTTTTGACCCCCTTCATCCATTTTACTCCTTGCTTTCCCAACTTTTGGCAACCACCAATTTGTTTTCGGTATCCAAAACTTTTGTCTTGTTTTTTTTTTTTTTTTTTTTTTTTTTAAATTCCACATGTACATTAGAACATATGGTATCTGTCTTTCTCTGACTTATTTCACTCAGCATAAACGCCCCCAAATTCATCTATGTTGTTGTAAAGGGCAAGATTTCAGTCCTTTTTAAGGCTGAATAATATACCATTCCATTCCATATACTCCATACACACACATACACACACACACAAGCACAATTCACATCTTCTTTATCAGTTCATCCATTAATGGTTACTTTAATGGTTGTTACCATATCTAAGCTGTTACAAATAATGCTACAATAAATATGGGGATGCATATATATCTATTCCAGCTAGTGTTTTCATTTTTCTTTAAATAAATACTCAGAGCTGGAATTTCTAGATCATATGACAGTTCTATTTTTAATTTTTTTAAGTACCTCACTACTGTTTTCCTTAGTGGTTGCACCAATTTACATTGCCTTCAACAGCACACAATGGTTCCCACATCCTCACTGGATACTGTTACATTTTGTCTATTTAAGAATAGCAATTCTAACAGGTATGACCTGATACCTAATTTTTTTTTAAAGATTTTATTTATTTATTTGAGAGAGAGAGAGAGCATGAGAAGGGGGAGGGTCAGAGGAAGAAGCAGACTCCCCGCCAAGCAGTGAGTCTGATGCGGTACTCAATCCCGGGACTCCAGGATCATGACCTGAGCTGAAGGCAGTTGCTTAACCAACTGGGCCACACAGGCACCCCTGATACCTGATATTTTATTTGCATTTTTCTGATCATTAGTAATACTGAGCATCATTGCATGTACTTATTTTCCATTCATCTGTCTTTTTTGGAAAAATGTCTATTCAGAATTTCTGCCCATTTCTTAATCCAATTATTTTGGGATTTTTGCTATCGCACTATATGTGTTCTCCATAAATTTTGAAAATTAACTGCATATCAGATATTTTCTCTCATTCAGTATATTTTTTCATTTTATTGATGGTTTCTTTTGTTGGATAGGGGTTTTCAATTTAATGTAGTCCTACTTGTTTTTTGTTTTGTTTTGTTTTGTTTTGCTTTGCTTTGCTTTTGTTGCTTTTGCTTTTGGTGCCTGATTCAAAAAATGAGGACCACAATAGATGTCAAGAAGTTTACCATCTGGTTTCTTCTAGGAGTTTTATGGCTTCGGGTCTTACATTTAAGTCTTTAATGCATTTTGACTTAATTTTTGAGTATGATGAGAGATAGTGGCCCAGTTTCATTCTTTCCAGGTAGGTGTCTAGTTTTCCAAGCACCATTTATTGAAGAAACTATTCTTTCTCCAATGTATACTGTTGGCTTTTTTGTCATAAATTAATTGCACATGTATGTGTAGGTTTATTTCTGAGTTCTCTATTTTGTTCCATTGATCTAAGTGTCTATTTTTATGCCTATGATTACTTTAGATTTGTAATATAGTTTAAACTCTGGGGGTTTGAAGTTTCCAGCTTTATTCCTCTTGAGAGACACAAAGCCTTTTCTTTTTTTTCTTTCTTTTTTTTTTTTTTTTTTTTTTTTTTGCTTTTTGCTTTGACTATTCAGGGCCTTATGTGTTTCTATACAAATTTTAGGATGCTTTGTTCTATTTCTGTGAAAAATTATCATTGGGTTTTTCATAGGATTGCATTGAATCTGTAGATTGCTTTGGGTAGTATGGACATTTTAAAAACATTCTTTCAACTGGTGAGCACAAAATATCTTTATTTATTTCAATCATCTTCAATTTCTTTCAGCTATGTTTCATATTTTTCAGTGTACAGGTCTTTCACTTCCTTGGTTGAATTTATTCCTTATTTCTTGTTGTTGAAATTATAAATGAGATTGTGTTCTTAATTTTTCTTTCTGACAGCTCTTTATTAGAAATTTAGAGGAATACAACAGATTTTTGTATACCAATTTTATATCCTGAAATTTTACTAAATTTGTTGATTATTTATAAAAATTTTTTAAGGGAAGTCTTTAGTGTTTTCTGTATACAATATCATGCTATCTGTAAATAGCAACAGTCTTCCTTTCCAATTTGAATGCTTTTTACTGTTTGTTTGTTTGTTTGTTTGTTTTCTTGCCTAACTGTTGTGACTAAGACTTAAAATACTTTGTTGAATAAAAGTGTGAAGAGTGGGCATTTTCTTATCTTAAAGGAAAAGCTTTTAGCTTTTCACCATAGATAGACTATGATGTTAGTTGTAGGTTTGTCATATATGGCCTTTATTATGTTGAAGTTCGTTCCCCTTATACCCACTGTGCTGAGATTTTTACTATAAATGCATACTGAATTTTGTCAAATGCTTTTTTCTGCATCAATTGAGATAATGTTGAGATGATATGATTTTTATGCTTTGTTTCATTAATGTTATGTATCACATTGATTGATTTGAGGATGTTGAATCATCCTTGCATCCCTGGCATAAATCTGCTTGAACATGGTATATGATCTTTTAAATGTGTTGTTAAATTTGATTTGAGGATGTGGAATCATCCTTGCATCCTTGGCATAAATCTGCTTGATCATGGTGTATGAACTGTGCAATGTATTGTTTTGAATTCAGTTTGCTAATATTTTGTAGAGAATTGTTACATCTATGTTCACCAAAGGTATTGGCCTGTAATTTTTTTTTTCTTTTGGTGTTCTGGTCTGTTTTTAGAATTAAGACATAGTCATAAAATTAATTTGCAAGTGTTTCCTTCTCTATTTTTTTTTCCTTTGGAAGTGTTTGGGAAGGATTGGAATTAATTCTTTGAATGTTTATTAGAATTCACCAGTAAATCTGTCTGGTTGTGGACTTGGGCTTATTGGAAAGTGTTTAATTATTGACTCACTCTCCTTACTAGTAAATTGTTCTTATTTTGAATTTTTTAATGACTCAGTCTTGATGGGCTGTATGTTTCCAGGAATTTATCTATTTCTTCTAGGTTGTTCAATTTGTTGGCATGTACTTGTTTATACCAGTCTCACAATCCTTTGTATTTCTGTAGTATTGTCTCTTCTTTCATCTGATTTTGTTTATTTGAGCATACTCTCTCTTTCCTATATTCTCTCTCTGGTAACCTTAGCTGAAGTTATGTCAACTTTATCTTTTCAAAGAACCAGTTTTTAGTTTCACTGATCTTTTCTGGGTTTTTGTTTGTTTGTTTGTTTCTCTTTAATCTCTAGTTCATTCATTTCCACTTTGATCTTTGTTATTCCTTTCCTTCTCCTAACTTTGGGTTTGATTTGTTTTAGTTCCTTGAGGTGTAAAGTTACGTTGTTGACATTTTTTTTCACATTTCTTGAGGTAGGCATTAATCACTATGAACCTTCCTCTTAGAACTGTTTTTGCTGCATCCCATAAGTTTTGGTATGTTAAATTTCCATTTTATTACTCTCAAACTATTGTTTTTGTTTGTTTCCTATTGATTTCTTCATTACCTATGGATCTTCAGGAAGATGCTGGTTATCTCCACATACTTGTGAATTTTCTGGTTTTCTTATAGTACTTATTTTTATACCATTGTGGTGAGCAAAGATACTTTATATAATTTCAATTTTAAATTTATTAAGACTTTATTGTGGCTTACTCTATGATCTATCTTGGAGAATGTTCCATGTACATTCTTTGCTTTTGGACAGAATATTATATATATATAAATATAAATATAAATATAAATATAAATGAATATATATATCTGTTAAGTCTTTAATGCATTTTGTTATGTTATATATGTATATATATACACATATATAAATATATATATATATATATATATATATATATATATATATATATATCTGTTAAGTCCACCTGGTCTACTATATATTTTCAAGTCATTATTCATATTTTGTCTGGATGATCTATTCATTGATATAAGTACATACTTTATTACATACTTAAATTTACTAATTGGCTTTTACACTTGTCCTTATCTTAAATAACAATCGAACTAGATGTATATAACTGGCTATCACGAAGAATATAAGAAAGGAAAAATTAGTTCAATGCTTAATTAGAATTATGCATTTATTTTCTTTATTTCTTGTATTTATGTGAAAACTTTAAAACTTTATAACTAATATTTTACATTTTGCAATCAAACGTATGACAACCCCCAAAACCTAAAAACTAAAACCCAATATTCAATGATATTTCCAATAAAACTCAGGAACAGATTTTCTTCTCTCCTATCTCAGTCAATACCAGATGAATTTCTTTTTCAAAAGATACAACAGTATTGCCAATTGCTTCTATGAGTGAACTTGCATGCTTTCGATCAGTTACTGTTTCTGTCCCCTTATGTTATTTAAATAAAAGAACAATCTTAATTGGCAGAGATTCACTTATTAAGAAGGTTTATTAAATATTTTTTCAAAAATTTTTCCCCTCTATGAGAGCTACAAAGTGGCAAAGAACATAGTGGATTTTTTTTTTTACTCATGGCTAGTCAGATTGCATAATGTGGAAATAATGTTAATCTGCTTATCACATCTGGAATGCGGTACAAAATACATAATTATATGGAAGACTTATCATTTGAATTAAAATACAAGAATGAATTGAAATACTGAAACTGTATATATGGCTTCAACTTGGTAAGTTATTTAGTTTGAGACCAAAAAAATACAAAAAATCAACTTTAATTCAAGTAAAATAATGTAATATGGTACATTAATCTCTACAATTTGGAACTTTTAAATTTATTTCTTCATAATTGTAAGTGATTTCTAGATTTTGTTTTCATATAATTTTTCTTCCTTATTCTCTTATATTATTTGTTTATATGTCTGATTCTGCAGCAAAAGCCCTATTCTCCTCAACTGGTATTCCCATTCAGCCACTATATTGTGCTTCACCTAGTGCAGGAGAATGTTTATTCTAATAAACAGATATGTAAATAATGGTACTGATATAGACTATTATGTACAAATTAAAGTTCTTTGAAAGAATATTTAGGAACAGAAAATATTTTAAAAACAATCTAAAAAGAGCAAAACATGATTTAAATTTATCTAATCATAAATACAATTCCAATTTTATATAGATATGCATACACATACATATGAAAATGCTAAAGATTAGTATATCAAGATAATATTCTATATGCTGGGAACTGAAAGCTAGAAAATAAGATTAGAGACATTAATTTTCTTTATATATTTATCTCCAAATTTCTACAGTGAATGTGTATTATTTTTATAATTAATATGTATTAAATCATGTTTTAAAATATCTTTAAAATATATTTTTTTAAGATTTTATTTATTTATCAGAGAGAGAGGGGGAGAGAGCAAGCACAGGCAGACAGAATGGCAGGCAGAGGCAGAGGGAGAAGCAGGCTCCCTGCAAGGAGCCCGATGTGGGACTCGATCCCAGGACGCTGGGATCATGACCTGAGCCGAAGGCAGTTGCTTAACCAACTGAGCCACCCAGGTGCCCCAAAATATTTTTATAAATAACAGAATTTGGTGTGAACTTTTGAAAAGCTAATGCCTCACTTCATTAATATCCAATCTAATCTTCCCAGAGACGATCATATACCTTTCATTAGTCTAGCAGGAATGGAAAAGTACAGCTAGGTTCCTTGTTGACTATTATAAGTTGAGGAAAAATTAATTACTTCACCTTCTAGTTATATCTCCAATTTAAAACTACATATATTGAATAGGAAAAACTAAAGTTAAAAAAAATTCTGATCTGTCAACTTTGGAGTATTTCAATTTGTAGACAATATCAATAAAATTTTGTTCGTGAAAGAGTTACTGGTTTACAGTTTTACACACACAAGAAGTTTTTTTTTATAAACAGAGTTGAAAGAGCACAAGATAGAATTATATTTTTATTTTATCTTTTAAACTTTAGTACGAGCTGTAAATCAATGTGCAGAACTTTTTCAATTTTTATATTCTTTCCTTTCTGAAAGTAATAAATGTTGAAAGTTTCTATAAAATGTAAGTGCCACTTGATAAATTGATAAAACAAAGATATAAAGAGCATTTCGCACAGACAAGACCCAATTGGGCATGAGTTTTAACTGTAATCTTAGCTGACATTTATCTAAGATTGTCTTCTACTTTGTCATTACACTATTACAGGTACAAGTTTGCCCGATAAACCAGAGGTTCTCTAATTCTGTCTGAAAAATCAAGGCTGATTCATTCAAATTTATCTGGAATCCCAAGGCTGTTAGAGGATGGATTATTAAATAGAGATGTATGGTTCTCTGCAAGGTAGCCGACATTGCATTGTGGTCCATAAAAGCTCTATACTTGCTCCAGTCTTTTAACTTACCAAAGCTCTCTACTTCAGAATAGAAGGTATAAAAAGAATAATCTTTACTTTATTGAAAAGCTTCAACCTATCCTGTTTTACTCATAGAAAAATTCTCTTAAACTGACCTTGGAAAGCTTTCTAAGAGATTGCTCTTTTTAAAGTGAAATCTTCCGTACAAGAATTCTACCCAGGAGGTTTAGAGATGGTTTCATCTCCATTAGGTACATGGAGATTCTGAATAGTTAGTTAAATTTCTGGTCCATTGTATGGATCAGTGCCTGATTCCTATCTCCCAATTTACCACTATAATAGTATTTTCTCATTTGGTATGCATGGATATGAGGACAATGACATATGTGCACATATATTAAATTACTGCCATCCTTTACTAAATTTACATTTCTAAGTGTTTGATTTTCAAAACAAAGATTTGGGTCCTTTAAATAGCACCCAAAACAAACCAAGGATAACAAAACTCTAACTTTATCTTAAAAAAAACATAAACCAATCTTGAGTACTGTTTGATTATATATCCGTATGTTTGATATATTCTTATTTGAAATTTTGATCTAAATTTAAAATCTCTTTTTACACAAAATTTTATATAAGGACTAGTTGCAGGTTGATGTTTCAGTTCACTTAGTGCCTCAGTAAAAACAAACTTTATTAAGTTTCAAGTTTCTGGAAAGTATGGGGTTTTTTTAAGCTCCAATTGTACTTTTATTTTTTTTTTTAATGAAGAGCTCTGAAAATTGTGGAGCACACATTTCCTGAGCTCCTTCTCCCCCCCCCCAAGACTTTATTTATTTGACAGAGAGCACAAGTCGGTTGGCGGTGGGGGAGCAGGCTCCCACTGAGCCATTCAGGTGCCCCACTCTAATTGTACTTTTAAAAACTCAGTGCATAATTTTTTCTTTTGAAAGAAGATAAAAAAATTTTAAAGATTTTATTTATTGATTTGAGACAGAGCACACAAAAGTGGAGAGGGGGAAAGCAACAAGCAGACTCTGCACTGGTGCCTGAGATGAACCTTGACCCCAGGACCCTGAGATCATGATCTGAGCTAAATCAATAGTTGGACACTTAACCGACTGAACCACCCAGGTACCCCTGAAGGAAAATATGTTAAAACTTATTTGCCAAGATTACCAACTAATGCAAATATGATGACAAAATAAATACCTTTTAATCTTAAATTATTTAAAAGATGAAAACTCCAGAATTTATAGGGATAGCCTCTATCATGAATTTCTTTTATTAAAACTATAATAATGAATATAAGTTAATGAAAGTTTCAGAATTATGCCAGTTGAAGAAGTCTTTCATAATTGTTACAGAGACTTAATGTCTTCACTTCGTAAAGTACTACTTTAGTGCTTACACTTGGACTGGCTCTCTTCTGTAAGGTCAATGTGAGGTGATAAATTGAATTCACCCATGAATGGAGAAAACCATACAAAGCTTCTAGACTTCTGTTTTGATCTAGTGTCTGCTTCTTGTATCAAGAGTAGGGAGGAAGGACAGGGAATATTTGGCTTGGATCATGGCAATGCTGGAGATGGATAAAGTAGAAAAAGAACTTAATCATGTTTTTGCTTCTTCCTCCCATTACCTTGGGGCAAATAGAGCCTGCCTCGCACTAGTAATGTTTCAGAGCACTGGTAAGAGATTTGCTAGGAGTAATCTGAAGGCCTTATGCATTTAAGAATTTTATTAAAACAGATAAAACTAACTTAATTGCGTAGTGCTTCCCCACTTCTTTTTCTAAATTTACTGGCTTGATAAATTATAATCTAAACATGGTCTTATCCAAATATTTTACCTGGGGAAAGAATAAGGGTAAAACTTTTTCTGACTCTAGGTAGTAAAGAGTGAATTGTCCCTGGTTTTCTGGTGACTTTGGATCTTCATCCAAAGGCTCATTTGCTCTTTATTCCTTCAGCTCTGTGGAGCTGTTATGGCCTCCCTCCACTTTGTCTGACAAATAGTTGATATACTAAGGGCAAATGAGCTCACTGGGTAATATAAAATAAAAAATCAAACTCTCCCAGCACACCATTTATTAAATGAACTGTCCTTCACTGTGAAGGTAATCTTGAACTAACAGATGAAATCACCCAAACTCATTTATCCCCCATCCACAAAATAATCTGTTATTGCTGGTCCATAAAAACATTAAAAAGCTTATCAACAACAGTAAAAAGAACCCATCATTCACAAAAAAGCTAGTGTGAGAAGAAAAGATAAAGTAAAAATCAAAATTTTTCAGTTAAAGAAATACTCCAAACCATGAAGCAGGAGACTACTGGTATATAACATCAATATAAATTAAATCCAATTAAATAATCTAAAATACACCACAATGAGTTCGAAATTCAAAAACTGAAAACAGAAATGAAAAACAACATTATTCAGGAAATTAATTGAAGGAAACAGGAAGTAAACTCAAATAAATATTAAGATATAAAGTACCTATGGAAGATAAGTATGACTGAATGTACAGTGAGATATAGGGAATATAAATACAAAAAGGAAACAAATAAAATCTGAAAAAAAATTTTTTTTACAAGATGTTGAAGACAAACACAGGAGATCCAACATACATACAATTAGAATGGAAAGACAAAAAACAAAACAATGATAGAGCTAAATACTTCAGATTTCTTTCTGAAATAAGAGCAGATCTGATCTATTAAAATGATCCCTCTTTGTACAATGAAAATTAACCTGGTGGGGTCAAGTTCAAAATACATCAAATTAAATTTTTAGAAAAAAAACTGTGCTTCCAGACACAAAAATTCACTTAAAAAGAAATTGGTATAAATAACTTTTTCTTAAAAAATGTCTGTTCAAAATTTTTTTCTTTTTTTTAAACTAGGTTCGTTCTCTTATTATTGTTATGAGCTTTATAAAGCTTATTATTAAGAAATGTTATCATACACATATTCTCAAATGTTTTCTCCTGGTCTGTAGCATTGCATTTTCACATATACTTTTTAAACATTTGAAATGTGGCAAGTATGACCTAAGGAAATGGAATTTAAAAATTTAAATTTAGTCGATTTAAATTGAAATACAAATAGGCAAAAGAAGATAGATGAATGCCTAATCAACACTTTAAAAATATTCAACACCATTAATCATTTGACAAATGCAAAATAAATTATGAGATACCCCTCTAGATCCACTAGTACAGCTAAAAATGAAAGGAGATGGCAATATCAAGTGTTTCTGCAAATGTAGAACAACTAGAAATCTCATCTATGGCTGGTATAAATTCCACAGTAGACTATACCTTAACAGATGATCCAACAATCCTACTCCTCTGTATTTAACCAAGAGAAATGAAAATTTATATCCACTCAAGGATTTGCAACTGTATGTTCGTAAAGTTTTATTCATAATGTCCACAAACTGAAATAACCCAAATGTCTATCAAAAGGTGAATGAATAAACAAATTATGGAAAATATATACAAAAGGAACAAATTAATTATTCACAATAATAAAGATGAATGTTATAAGCATATACTAAGTAAAAGAATCTTGAAACAAAAATATCATATATAATTCCAACTATATAAAACTTCATGAAAAGAAAATTTAATAATAATTGTCAGGGTTGGGATAGATATGTGGAGGGGATTTATTGCAAAAGGGCATGATGTAACTTGTGGGGAAGATGGAAATATTCTCTATCTTGATTATGGTAGCAGTTATATGAGTACATACATTTGTCTCAAAACTTATGCAAGTCACTGAAAATTGATGAATTTTACTTTGTGCAAAGTATACCTTTGCCTGATAATATTCCTAAAAATGAATGATTTTAAAAATAGTGCTTATAAAAACCTATAGAATTCAAAACTGGTGCTTTGTGCAAATCTTACAGCTAAAATATTTATCTTACAAAGTAGAAATGAATGAGTTCAACATCTAAATTATTTTAAATTTTTATAGGATACATGTAAATAAATAAAACAAAAGATAATAAAAGAAAAATTTAAATTTTAATATAAATAAGAGCAAATGCAATAAAGAGGACATTACAGTAGCTAAGAACAAAAACACAGGCATATTTGACAAGATCAATTAGGTTTTCAGTGTGAGTTCACTGGTGCTTATTGCATTATTTATTAAAATTAATGACCAAACAAAAGGGTGCTAATAGATAGTAGTGACAATGATAAATATGTTCAATGAACCAGAGATTATTTTTCATCTAATTCTGTGCATCTGAAGTACGATGAAGAAAAACACTGTTTTGGAAAACCTTTATACTTTTCTTTACAAACTCAAATAACAATAACAATGGCTGATACAAATGATTCTTGAACAATGTTGAGGTCAGGGGTGCCAACCCCATGCACAACTGAAAATCCAGATGTAACTTTTGACTCCCCAAAAACTTGACTACTAATAGTCTACTGTTCACCAGAAGCCTTACTGGTAACATAAACAATTAACACATATTTCTTATGTTACATGTATTAATACTGTATTCTTATAATAAAGTAAAGTAAAGAAAAATGTTATTAAGAAAAGGAAAGATCTTCCTGGGTGGCTCAATCGGTTAAGCATCTGCCTTTGGCCAAGGTCATGATCCCAGGGTCCTGGGATCAAGTCCTGTGTCTAGCTCCTCCCTCAGTGGGGAGTCTGCCTCTTCTTCTTCCTCTTCTGCTCCCTCTGCCACTGCCCCTGCTTCTGCTCTGTCTGTCTCTCTCCCTCAAATAAATAAAATCTTAAAAAAAAAAAAGAAAATCATAAGAAAGGGCAAATACACTTATAGTACTGTACTGTATTTATTTTTTTTTTAAATCCACATAAGTGACCCACACAGTTCAAACCTGTGCTATTCAAAGGTCAATGTATTACTTTTTAGACATGTATGTATATCAACATATTACATGTTTGAATTTTCTATTTAAAACTTTCCAAATTTTCAAGAGACTATCTTTTTAAGGAAATATCAAGATTATTAATCATACTAATTTTTAACAATTTCATTAAATTTTTGAAATAGAACAACACAACAGGATGCATACTTATATGTGATTACAAATAACTACTATAAAATATTTTCACCCAAGGAAGTGCATTGTAACGTGCGCATGCGCACACACACACACACACACACATTTTATACAGTAAACATACCACAATATGTTGCATAGAAAAGTACATATATATATTTGCCTTAACACTTCTTAGTTATTTCATCATTAAACAGTAGATCTATCTGAATAGAACTAGTTCCATACTTAAAATTATACTTATATCCTCAGTTTTTATATGAAAATCAGTTTCCTCTCATATAGCCTCACTCTGCAAAAGCACCTGCATGGATTTCCATTGGAATAGTTACTTTGTGTGCTCAAGTATTGGGATTCTAAGAAGCCAATAAGAATCCCACATGAGATGTAATGCAAAGCTGAAGATACAAATCCATCAACCAAATTTTAGTAACTAAAATCCAAGAAAAGTTTAGTTGTTGTTCACTTTTCAGTTTAAGAGGTGAATTCTGATCTTCAGACAGTTTTTCTATAAGTAGTAATTAGGAGACCAAGAATTCTTTCACCTATGGTTCCACTATACTATGGATTCTCTTTATAATTTGCATCCAGCTATTGGAGGGATGTGTGTTGTTGGAGTGTGGAGTTGGCTCTCACTTTTTTTTTTTTTTAACACATGTCCTAGATAAGACACATAGCCCTTACACTCGATCTCATTGGCTAGAACTTCATAGTATGTTCACATCTAACTACGAGGAAGGCTGGGAACTGTAGCCAATTTGTGTGTCCAAGAAGAAGAGCAAATAGATTTCAATACATAGGAGTCACTGACACTGAAATTACTTCTATGCTGTATTTTTAACATCTGAATGATGAAAAATGAAATGCTAAGCTAAGTGATGGAAAAAGTACTTGGCATGATGTCCTAACCAGAGGATGAATTAAGAATGATTATAGCTGGTCCTATAATATCTCTACCTTTAGCAATTGAGTAAATAGGTAAATCGTTTTGTAAAATTCCATTTTGAGTTTTGTGACTGGATTATTTCTAAGATTAGCTACAGCTCTAAACTACTATAATTATACTTTTGACAGTTTCTGAGCAGTTGAGTGAGACTTAAATGTACAAAGTTCCAGCATATTGAAAAAGGTGAAGAATAATTTCTGAAATGAATATTAAAGTTCATGTGGCTGATTTTTATTACATATCAGAGTAGAGCTATTTTTTTCTAGGAATTAAAGTGAAAATCAGTAATTATATTACATACAAATTTATTTAGCTCCAATTTTTCAAAAATTATGTATTTATTTTTACAATTGTGTGCTGACACTCTTATTTCTGGCACACTGGAAGTACTGGATAATCACATGCTAAATGAATAATGCATGACTAAATGGATAAAATGAAATTTAACTTTGATAACTTGAATTTTTGTCAAAAATATCCCTTACCTTATAAACTATCTTCATGGCTAATAGAAAAAAATGCAGACAAATAAAATACACATAAGAAAAAGTTCCTATTGAACTTAATACTTAAATGCAGTGCTCTCTTTTTCTTCAGATGATGCTGTAAATCAATATTGGTCTAATAACTAAGCTAACTTTAGCAAAAGTCTAAAAACTGTAATTTCACAACTGGGACTGGTAAATATATAGATATAATGTAGTTCACATGAAGAAGACTGCATTTTCCATAAAACATTACTTACAAGAATTTATATTTTTGGAAGAATTTCCTAAGGGAAAGAACTGGAGAAGAAATGTATTATGTAAATGTGAGAGGATTTAGATTCTGAAGCTGGCAGAAAGCTCCGAAATACTATGGGATAGACACATTTGGGCTTTCTTATTCTCGAATATAGCTCATCCCATTCCCCTTCCAACTTGGAGGAGAGTTTCCCTTTCTCCGGTGTTTATAGAAGAGAAAATTTTACTTCCATTCAGGTAAGTGTAGGCAAATTTCCTCTACATTTATATAATTCTTGCATTTGTTCATTTTTTCAACAACTATTTTTGATTACCTGCATCTTACAGTTTTCTTTTTTAAAAGATATAATTAGCAAATAACATATTAGTTTCAGGTATACAATGTAACAACTGAATGTTTGTATATATTATGAAATGATGACCATAATAAGTCGAGTTAATATCTATCGCTGTACAGAGTTACAAACTTTTTGTCTGTGATGAAATCTTGTAAGATCTATTCTCTTAGCAACTTTCAAATATACAACAGGATTATGAACTATAGTCACCAGGCTATATATTAAATCTTCATGATTTATTTATTTTGTAACTGGAAGTCTGTGGTTTTTTATCTCCTTTACCCATTTGCCTAACCCACTACCACCCCTGCCTCTGGAAACCACCTTTCTGTTCTCTATCCCCATGAACTCACATTTTTTGTCTATTTTCTGCAATCCACATAAATTAAATCATATGGTATTTCTCTTTCTGTCTGATTTATTTCACTTAACATAATGCCATCAAGTTCTATCCATGTTGTCACAAATGGCAAGATTTCATTCTTTTTTGTAGCTGAATAATATTCCTGTGTGTGTGTGTGTGTGTGTCATTTTCTTTATCCATTCATTCATGAACACTTAGGTTATTTCTATATCTTGGCTATTCTAACAACATTGCAATGAACATGGGGTGCAAATATCTTTCTGTGTTAACATTTTTACTTTATTTGTATAAATACCCAGAAGTATAAATGCTGGATCATATGGTAGTTCTATTTTAAATTTTTTGAGACACCTCTATACTAATTTCCATAGTGGTTGCACCAATTTGCACTCTCACCAACAGTGCACATCCTCACTGTCACTTGTTATTTCTTGTCTTTTTGATAGTCATTCTAACAGGTATGAAGTGGTATCCTATTGTGGCTGTAATTTGCATCTCCCTAATGATTAGTGAGATTGAGAATCCTTTCATATTTGGTCATCTGTATGTCATCTCTGGAAAATGTCTGTTCAGATCTTCTCATTTTAAAATCAGATTGTTTGGTGGTTTTGTTTTGTCCTGTTTGCTTTAAGTTGTATGAGTTCTTTATATATTTTGGATATTAGCCTCTTATCAGATACATGCTGTGCAAATATTTTCTTCCATTCAGTAGGTTGCCTTTTTTTTTTTTTTTTTTTGGTGGTAGATTTCCTTGTTGTGCAGAAGTTTTTAGGTTGATGCCATCCACCTGTATATTCCTATCTGTTATTTTTCATAGATTAATTGACTCTACATGCATGGCATTATTTCTGGGCTCCTTATTTTGTTCCATTTGTCTGTGTGTCTAATTTTATGCCAATATCATATTGTTTTGATTACTATAGTTCTGTGTCATAGTTTGAAATCAAGGAGCATGATGCCTCCAGCTTAGTTATTCTTTCTCAAGATTGCTTTGGTTATTTGGGTATTTTTACGGGTCCATCTTTAAATACTTATCAAATATTTTCTATGGACAGAAGATAGATCTTGCTTTAAATACATACTAAATACATACATATATGCTTTCATGAGATGTATTGTCGGGGACCGCCTCCAGCCGGGAAAGTCCCCACCATTACAAGATGGCGCTTGGCTCACTGCCAGGAAAATACGCTGCAAGTAAACAACGAACTTTCTGGTGAAGCCCGCCTAAAGGAGGACATAGTCATTGGCTGTTTCAAATTTAATCAGCATAGTAACAAGACTCTCATTGGCTCTCCCCATTGCTTGGCCCCTTATTGGTCACCCTGCTGCATATAAGCTAAGGAAGTTGACGAAATAAAGGGAATGAAGCATTAACACTGAATCAGGCTTCTTGTCGTCCTTGCGGGTCAAGGGCGATAAATGGTACCGAGACCTGGGAAATATTAAGAAAAATAGAAAAACCTTGCAAGGGAGAAGTCCGCAGGTAAGCAGGGTAAATCCATGACAAAGGTGGTGGGAAACTTGTACAAGTCCGCAATAAGAAGCGGGGCGGCCTTAGAGCCGGGATTTAGCGGCGAGTATACACGGAACAGCCATTAGGTTGGGATTCTAATTATGGGATCTGGGCTGCCAAAGTCGAGGTTAGAGGGTTCCCTAAAGGACCTTCAAAGGCCAATGGCACGCCATTAAAAACGAAAACTGCTAGGATAAAAATGGTCAAGCAGCAACTGAAAGACATTCAGCCCCTATGGATTCTTCCCCCAAGCCCTTAGTTCTTTGGAAGGATATCCTTATGGGACAATGGAAAGGCCCGGATCCTGTATTAATTTGGAGCAGAGGTTCCGTTTGTGTTTTCCCACAGGACAAAGAAGTGCCGATTTAGATTCCAGAGAGATTGGTCCGGAAGGCCCCTGAGAACGAGGATGAGGACAGAGGAAGCCGTGATCCTCCTACTGTCGTGGGGGACTCTGATATTCCTAATTCCCCTGACGGCGACACGTGAATTATGGGCTATTCTGAAGGCTTGGCCCTATCCTTTACCTTTAACTAATTCTTCCTTTCTCTTCCCCCAGTTCTTCACTAGCTGAAATACTGAGTGTTGGTTCTATTGTTCCTTTTTCTGCACTCTATGTTACCCATGTAAAATTCTCTAACCTTAGTCAGATTAGCAATTCCTCCCAACAGCTCTCCCAGTATTTGCAGGGTGCTTGGTCTGACGATTTTCAAAATTTCACATGAATCCTTCTGGCTGAGATAACTCAACTAAATAGTACGTGTGTGCAACCAGCTTCCCTCCCAAAGCCATTTCAAACATTCAGCAATATGTTCACCAAACAATGGGCTGGTACAATTGGTCTTCTTGTCCTCCTTCTTATTGGCATTCTGCTTCTATTCAGAAAAGCTCACCAATGGAGAGCACAGCAGCGAGAGCAGAGCCAAGCTATAGTACAAGCCCTTATGTCAATAGGGGCTGGGACATCTCCCCAGATATGGCTAAGCATGCTAGATCGGTAGTCAAAGACAGGTAATATCAGTAGAGAAACATACCAACCTAAGACAGGACAGAGATCATCTATATCTTGTGTCTGATGATGGGTAAGGATGTTTTCTGCTACTGACGACCTAAGACAGGCACGATCTCTGCCATAAAACAAAAAAGGGGGAGATGTCGGGGACCGCCTCTGGCCGGGAAAGTCCCCACCATTACAAGATGGTGCTTGGCTCACTGCCAGCAAAATACGCTGCAACTAAATAACGAACTTTCTGGTGAAGCCCACCTAAAGGAGGACATAGTCATTGGCTGTTTCAAATTTAATCAGCATAGTAACAAGACTCTCATTGGCTCTCCCCATTGCTTGGCCCCTTATTGGTCACCCTGATGCATATAAGCTAACGGAGTTGATGAAATAAAGGGAATGAAGCATTAACACCGAACCAGGCTTCTTGTCGTCCTTGCGGGCCGAGGGTGACAATGTATAATCTCTAACAATAAATCCCAAATTATAGTATTGGAATAAAAAATTTGGCACCTGTCAATTATAATAACACAAAACATTAGGAAGTTAAAATCAATATAAAGAGGTTAGTTTCATGTGAAGAGTTAAATGAAATGATGTATTGGAGGGTTAAACCCTCTTCCTCTATATTTTAGTATCCAGAAAGGTATGGAAATGCTAGGAAAAATATTACAAATCTAAAATAAAAACCCAACTTGGAAGATAGGTATTATGAATTCTACTAATTTACTTATTTATTCTGCAAATATTGAGTTCCTACTATGTGCCAACACACAAAGATTAATATGATATTCTCTATATAAGAAACATAATTGGAATACAATATAACAACTATTTAAAAAGCACAATATTATAAAGGACATGGAAGGGCCACTTAATATAAGAAAGCATATGTTGTAATTTAAGAAAACTTGGACGCTTTGTAATTTAAGAGAACTTGAGCACATAAGAAAAATTTCCAATGAAGACCACTGTGTAAAAATAGATATTGTACAAAAAAGGTACCATATTTGAACTAGAGATTCAAATCTGACATCTTACTATGAATTTGGATACATGTTAACTTTCCGAGACTCAATTTACTCAGACATATCACAGAATTACACCTACTGCAAAGAGTTGTTGCAAGGATTTAAAATAAAGGTCCAGGTACTGATGCATAGTAGATCTTCTATAAATGGTCACCAGTATTAGGATTACATATGGAGTCTTATAAATTCAAGTAAGAGTTGTCAAGGATATTCCAGATAAGTAAAACACACAGAAAGGCTGTAATAATATAATGACTTTGTATTAGTTCTCAAGGTAACAACTGGAAAAAGTGGTAGGAAGTGGGTTGAATAGAGAAAAGATTGGTAAACAATGACTCTAGGGGCACCGGGGTGGCTCAGTTGGTTGGGAGACTGCCTTCAGTTCAGGTCATGGTCTTGAAGTCACAGGATCGGGTCTCGCATTGGCCTCCCTGCTCAGCAGGGAGCCTGCTTCTCCCTCTGACCTTTCCCCCTCATGCTCTCTCTCTCTCTCAAATAAATAAATAAAAATAAAATCTTAAAAAAAAGAATAAATCTAGAGAGGTAAAGTGGTAGAAGTTAAGTAGTGAAGGACTATATGATAGGATACACAATCAGATTTTTTGTTCCAGAAAATTACTCTGGTGACAACTGGAGTATGAATTAGAGATGAGCAATATGGCAGTTAGATCATACACAAAACATCTGGATCAGATCTCACATCCTCCTATGTACCAGGCACAACAATAGGTGATATTAATAGACAACTGACAGGAATATAAACCCCTGGATGTGAGAAAGGAGGGACAGAAAAAGGTCAGTATGATTTCTCAGAACATTTTAAAGAACATCCAGGGATGTTCCTGGACATTTTAGGGTGAGTTCCATGTGAATGTTTACCAAATCTCCTCTCTACTGGAGAGAAATTTAATGAAGGACATCATATCATTCAGTCTCATTGTAGACACCTGAAAGTTTGTCCAATGGGTTATTAAATAGAGTGGTTATTTGAGAGTAAGGAAAAGTATTCATCAGCTCAAAATCAGTCTTTGAATAAATGCTGACTTTGCTATACCACACAAAGAACCCAAATTTCCAGAAAAAAAACACCACCTCTGTGCCCTGAACTCACTAACATACCCCAAAGGGTACAGCCAAGTAGATACCTGATATTAAGCATATAACATTGTACACATTTCATTATGGAGAGGACATGAAAGAGGTATACATTCCAGAGTTAATATATTTCTCTGTTCATCATGTTATATAAGCAAAACATTCATAGACCTTTAAAGGCCTTATCTACTCTTCTGGTACGATGATATCATCACTTTAAGGAAATTGTGTTATGGAAAAAATGAAATTCAAAATTATGATTCATAGGCCTTATCAGTTAATTGAAGATCAAGAAGTAGCTGCTATTATAAAAGGATGAAATTTCTATTAAAATTTTTCCCTACATAAGAATTCAAATCATTTTTAGGTCTGGATATTATCTTATGCCTAGAGGATGTGCTACATGGTCTTTATATATGTTGTCTTCCTCTCATAGCCAGAACTCATGTGTTAGGTTTCCTATGACGGAGTTTGACATGTAGCTGTCCCTAGGAAAGTAAATGACCCATTTATTTGTTTTATGTAACTGAAACAATATTTCTACAAATTAAAAACTGATACTGTTACTTGGCCATTGAGGTTTTGGATGTCAATCAGTGAGCAATCCTAAACTGAAGCTTACAAAGTTTCCATGGGCAATGGCTCTGTTTTAAGGAAAACTGGGTTCCAGTTTCCCACTACAGGAATTTCAGCCCTGTTTATGCTTCTCTACCTATTCTCTCTTTCATACTTACTACCTTTTAACATTATATAAAATTTTCTTATTTATATTTAATGTTATATATTATACATTACTTCATTCTTGAGTGTTAGTGACTCAAGGACAGAGAGATTTGTTTTGTCCACCAAAGTATCTCACTGTATAGAACAGTGCCTGAAATACATGAGTTATTAAAAATGTATATTGAGTGAATTGAAGCATGAATGGAACCAGAGACCCCTAATGTCACCTGTTCAGTGATAAAAGGTAATGGAAGACTGCTATAATCCATAACAAATAGGATCAGATCTCACAAGAATATTCTGTATCATCCTTACAAGTTGAAACAAAACATAGTCAAGGTTCTGGCTAACAGCAAAAGTAATAATGAGTTGGTAATAAAGTTAAAAAGTCATAAATACCAACTTTTACCCTAGGAGAGAAATGGACTAGACCTGCACAAAGTAAGGATATTTTCTGGGCTTGCATTTTTTTCTCCTTTTCTCCCTTTCTTCCACTAGCATTTGTAGATCATTTTTACTGATATGGACTAATAATAGACTTAAGGAAATAAAAGGTGTCACCTAGAAGTCTTGGATTTGGACACCTAGACTCTTGGGGCTGTCTAGGTAACTGATGAGATTTGGGATTGCTTGCTTGTCTGGAGAGAATTGGGTATCTTTGCAATTTTAAGGTTGGTTAGGTTATGGTGAAGTGTTACTTTTAGAGATGTAGTTTAGGTAGAAGGATATATGAGGAAATAAAGTAGCCAAAGTAGTAATTTTGTTGACATTTCATGGTTTGAGCAACCACCAACATTGAACCCTCTTTCTACTGGTAAAAGAGGAAACATGTATTTGGTCCATTTCTCCCTGTGGAGACAGAGAAATGACACCTCCCAGCAGTAATGGTATATGAAAATACCTGAAGCTCAGCCTTGGATGTTGTGTCTGAAATGAGTGACGTAAAGAAATAAGATGGCTGATATTTATTAAATTTAGCTCTGACTGACTGTGACCATACCCAGGAATACCCAATTTCTTTTATTTAGTTAGGACACATATATTGGTCTTATTATGTGCCAAGTCCAGCTCTAAGTGTTTTGCAAATATTTACTCATTCAGGAACTTTCAGTAGTCATTTTTGCTCTTTGCCAAATATTCTGGGCTCAGTAAGATTGCACCCCCTGATGTCCCTCTGGTATAACCATGTGGCCAGTTTTGGCTTTTGAGAAATGATACTTAGGCCTACCAACTAGTTGCCAATATGATACCCTCCAGCCCTCTCTTAATGGCCATTTACAATGCTCCAGAGAATATCTCTTCCTTCAGGCTGGATACAAGAGTCCAAAACATGACAAAAACATGGAGGTATCACCTAGCCAACTCATAAATGAACATGTTCCGTGAACATAATATGAATCTTTGTTTTTAAGTTAGTGAGGTTTGGAGGAGTTATTTGTTATCAGAGCATAGCTTTCCCTATCCTAACACCAACCCTTATGACTACATAATGTTACTCCTATTTACAGAGACAACTGAGCCATGGAAAGGTTAAGTAACTTAAACAAGCTCATTCAGTATGAAACAACAGTCAGAATTCAAACTCAGGCTGACTTCAGAGTCTGTACTCCAACTGAAAGGCTATGCTGCCTTTATAGACAGTCATTTATAAAGGATAGTTTCTGTTCTTTCTGATTTTTGGAATTCCAAATTTTGTTACTATAGGTCTTCCAAGATTATCCATTAGCTACCCATTACTAGTGCAGGCCCTCCAATAAATTTAACTTTTTTTTTTTTAATAGCCAGAGTCATATCCATGCTTAGAAGCCTGAACCCTGAAAAAATATGTGTGTGTGTTTCTCTTAAAAGCAACAGGGATTTATTGAAGGAGTTTAAGCAAAGGAATAAGGAATTACATGATCTAATTGTATTTAAAATAAGCTAAATGATGTTTATATATGTCACAATTAAAAGTATATTAAAACAAATTGACTAAAAATAAGTTGATAGGATATCTCAAAGTTTCAAAAAAAAATGAGTCCTAAATCTCAGAGAATTTTAAATAATTTAAAAACATAATATAGTAAGAGAATTATAATTGAAATGCTAACTTCAAATGAATCCCAACTGAGACACAGTATATACTCTTTCCAATCCTTAGAAATGGTTTCTATGAACCTTAGAAATGGTTTCTATGACTAAGGAAATATATTCTGAAAGTCCCACAAAACAACTTTTCTATTCACTATTGATTTTAAAGTGTTTTCAAAACTTCTGGTTAAACATTTGAAACTCTATTTTAAAGGTAACAAAAGAAGATCAGAAAAACTAAGACTGGATTTAACATTCAATAAAACTACCAATTGCTTTTCAGTTTGGTAGCTGAAAAAATATTTAGAGAATAATTGAAAGTTTTTATACCTATCATTGAAAAGTGGTATTTATTTCCAGAGTGTCTAAGGTAAAAATATGTAATCAGACAGAGGTCTAAGAAAATTTTTGTTTACAGTGGCTCATAATACCTATCTCCTGGAAAGGAGACAATATGTGTTGCTCACTTGTCTTCCATTGGTTCCATAATTGCCAGACTCTTTAAGTCAGATTTTAAAAATCTGAAAATAATAAAAGCAAAATCACAATTTTACCCATTACACTTGAATACTGCAGAGAAAGTTCTCTATTAATTTTCTATAGTATGCCCTTCCTAGAGAATATAAATCTAGATATTACCACACAAAAGCAACAATAATTTTAATTTCTATGGTTCCTAAGATCACTAAGACTAATACAATACAAAATAAAATACAAAGGACACAAATTTCATTTAGGCCATATAAAGAGAGAAGCTATGTTTATAAAACTTTTTTCCCAAGAGTTCAATATATCTGTGTGTGCATGTTTATTTTAATTTGCTATTATAGGTCTTTTAAAAATAATTATTCTAATTGCAATCACTTCTTTCTATGTGAATAAGGAATATTAGTAAATCTAAGGCCATTATTCCTACATAAGGTTTGCCTGAGGTCAATGCATTCTTTTCATAAAAGTACATTTGCGTATTTGCATTTAGGAAAAATAAATTAACATATACAAATCCTATGAATTTTTTTTTTTTTTGGTAGTTCTTGCTGCATGACCCTATTATCTTAATCTATTTAGGGTGAGGTTTGTCCATTTATTTAAGTCTAATAAGATTGCTAAGCAAGGACCTTTGCTTACCAAGTAGGGTTGGGAATAAAAACCAGGGAGGCAGTGAATAAATTTTTGTCATTAACGTTGCCTAGTCACGGTCTAAATTTTTATCATAAGCTTTCTCCAGTGATAGAGAAGAATGGTCAAAAATTTGCCTGCTGAGGTAAAACTTTAGATTAAAGAGGACCTTGGTTTTGCCCTAGCATGAGCAGGCCTGGCAGTTTATATGCCCAGGACCACTGAGAACTTGAAAGCATCAACTGTTAGAAAGGGGACTGAAAGCAGTCATGAGACAGTGTGGTCTGGATATTACTGTTAGTAGAATATTTTTTTTAAAGATTTATTTATTTGACAGAGAGAGAGATTACAAGTAGGCAGAGGCAGAGAGAGAGAGAGGAGGAAGCAGGCTGAGCAGAGAGCTCAATGTGGGACTCGATCCCAGAACCCTGAGATCATGACCTAAGCCAAAGGCAGAGGCTTTAACCCACTGAGCCACCCAGGCGCCCACTGTTAGTAGAAAATTAATGGGCATGGCCTGATTTAGAGAGCAGAGTCCCCTTAAGTCTGGAGATCCTAAAACAATGAACTGACGGTATCTATTTAGAATCTGGTACAAAACACCTAAAATAGGAACTAAAATGATTTCACTGTTTGTGTACTGTATTTCTCTAAGTGAATATGAAAAAAACTGAACTTTGATGTTTGTGCTGGAAATTTTACCATTATTAATCTCATCTGTCTAAATACTTACTATGCGATTACTACATGGGCAAGAATGTAATAGTGAAAGGAATAAGCATTAATTCCAAATTAAGGTTATCACTGAAGTCTGTGAATTGTACATTTTCTTAGTCCCTTAAATGAAGAAAGAATAGTCCTTATAATTATGTTATTTATTTACCTGAAAGGAACAGGAAGAGCTAAACATATGGTTTAGAATCACAATTAGATGGTTCCTTGCAGTGAGCCCAGTAATCCATGATAATTTGATACAAACTGACATTTGGCTAAAACTGTGACAAGGATAAAAGCCAATTCTCTTTGGGAAATAAGTGAATAATCTCCTATAATCCGGAAACTGGGAAAAAGACAGGAAGTACAAGCTAAAATTTAGATTTGTAGCTGAATATAAACTCATAAGTGGTATAGCCCTTTTCTTCCTCCAGATCTTCAACAAGACTATAATTCACAGTAGCCCTTTAGATCCCTTTCTTTTTGCCTTACACACTTGTTTATTTTTCTTAAAAATGTCCCCAGTGACTGCAGACATTTTTCTTAACAGGTGATTTTTCAATGAAATGTCATTTTGGCTTTGTGAGTATCCTTAGTGGCATGTACCAAATGACTCATTTCATTTGTGACCAGAGCCAAATTCAAATTTAATTTTCCAGAGGGGACAAGTTAATGTATAACCTATTGTGCCACCTGGCATCCTAAATTAAATTTCCTGAACTGTTCTTACTGAGAACAGAATCAGGTAGAGGTTTTGTAAAGGCATTTTTAACTGTCAGCTGTGCCTTCAATCACTTTTATAGTTATATAATTAATCCATTTGTTACAATTAGTAAATAATAAATACCCAGGATTCTTAATTTTGAAAATGACAACTGGATCATTTAGTTCTATGGAATTGCAATGGCATACACTCTAAACATTAGAGAAATATGAAAATTTCTCACCTGAACTGTCATTATAAATCATATACTAGAAATTGTGCCTCCTGTATGCTATCATAGAGTGAAATGTTCATTAGAGTCAAACCAAAACCAGTTTAATTCCAAAGCTCATATTCTTTCTACCACATAATGATAGAGTTATAGGTCTTTTGTTGCATTTTATGAAAAGAGTGAACATTGTGAAGTTAAATATAGAAAAAAGAGTTTTCAGACTACTTCAAAATGGTGTTTTTTTTTTTTTAAAGATTTTATTTATTTATTTGACAGAGAGAGATCACAAGCAGGCAGAGAGGCAGACAGAGAGAGAGGAGGAAGCAGGCTCCCTGCAGAGCAGAGAGCCCGATGCGGGACTCGATCCCAGGACCCCAAGATCATGACCTGAGCCGAAGGCAGTGGCCCAACCCACTGAGCCACCCAGGCGCCCCTCAAAATGGTGTTTTGATACCAAGCCCTAATAACTTATATATTAAAAAAACAAAACAAAACCTGAGGCTGTGTATATCTAGAGTTCTAAGTTATTATTAAGGTCACTTGCTGTACTGAGTAGCCTGTCATGTTACTAAAACACTATAATTATCACACAGTATGTGTCCTATAACTCATCAATTTACATTCTAGCAGCAATTTGCTCATTCATATCCAAATATTCAAAATTGCCCTATATGTTTGGCTAAACCCAAATGAGCCATTTTAAATAGTAAACAAAATATTTTACACTGCTTTGTTTTTTAAAAAATAAATAAGATACAAATTCTAGAATGAAATGATGTTTTCCTTATTCTTATTTCAGAAAGAGTTACTCCCTTTCTTATTCTTAAGCAGAAGTTAAGGCTACAGATCCTGAATCAAATCAAATCTCAGGTCCACCAGCTTCTAACTGGGCAACTTTGGGAAGCAGTATGACCTCTCTGGGTTCTATCTAGACACCGGAGATGACAATGATGATAATAACAAGAAGTATAACACTGACCTCATTTTGTAATTATGAGAATTAAACAATTTTACTTATGTAAAGAACTTCAGGCTCTCTGCTCCTCCCCATTTGGGAGACAGCTGCATTCTCTCGTGCAGTGCCAGAGACACATGGTGAAGGTCAGAGTAAATGAATTTGGCCATCTTGGGCACCGTCACCAGGGCTGCTTTTATCTCTGGCAAAGTGGATATTGTGGTCATTAACGACCCCTTCATTAACCTCAACTACATGGTCTACATGTTCCAGTATGATTCCACCACATTTAAAGTTGACAGCACAAACAGCACAGTTTAGACTAAGAATGGGAAATCTGTCATCAAGAGAAAGCCACCTCCATCTTCTGGGAGCAAGAACCCCACCAATATCAAATGGAGTGAGGCCGATGTTGAGTATGTTGTAGAGTCCACTGGAATCTTACACCATTGAGAAGGTGGGGGCTCACTTGAAGGGTGGGGCCAAAGAGGGTCATCATCTCTGCCCTTTCTGCTGATGCCATATTAGGGATAGGCATGAACCACGAGAAGTATGACAACTCCCTAAAGGTTGTCAGCAATGCCTTGTGCACCAACTTCTTGGCCTCTCTGGCCAAGGTCATACATGACAACTTCAGCATTGTGGGGGGACTCATGACCACAGTCCAGGACATCACTACCACCCAGAAGACCATAGACAGCCCCTCTGTGAAGCTGTGGAGTGGTGGCCAAGAGGCTTCCCAGGACATTATCCCTGTTTTTATTGGCACTGCCAAGGCTATAGGCAAGGTCATCCCTGAGCTGAATGAGAAGTTCATTGGCGTGGTCTTCCAAGTCCCCACCTTCAATATGTCAGGTGTGGATCTGACCTGCTGCCTGGAGAAAGCTGCAAAATATGATGACATCAAGAAGGTAGTGAAGCAGGCATCAGAGGTCACCCTCAAAGGTATCCTGGGCTACACTGAGGACCAGTTTGTCTCCTATGACTTGCACAGTGACATCCATTCTCCACCTTCAATGCTGGGGCTGGCATTGCTCTCAATGACCAATTTGTCAAGCTCATTTCCTGGTATGACAATGAATTTGGCTACAGTAACCAGGTGGTAGACCTTACGGTCTATATGGCCTCAATAAACTTACTCTAAAGCTTACTCCAAGGAGTAAGAGGCCCATGGACCACCAGCTCCAGGAAGAGCAGGAGGAAGAGAGAGGCTCTCAGTTGCCACGAGTCCTTGCCCCAACTCATCCCCTAACACACTGAGAATCTCATGACTTCTGCACATGTTTCCATCCCAGACCACTTGAAGAAGGAGAGAGGCTTGGGGAGCCCCAGCTGTGTCATCAATAATGTATACTATACCCCTAAAAAAACCAAAACTTAAACATAATGAATGTTCAAAAAACACATGTACATTAGTTATTAAAGTCTTCATGCTTATAGTGCCTTATCATGATCACTATCTGTAATACTCAATTCCCACTCACTACTGTATTTTTTCTCCTTTTCTTCCTTTTTGCCTCATTTCTTCTGATCAAAGTTGGTAAATAACAACTGCAGAATATTTAGAAATAAAGAAAATACATGATGTCTTTCCATCTAAGTTCATGCACTATAAATATTTTGGAATGTGTTTTCCTCAGTCCCCACTAGGTATACATATATACATGATTACCATATTATATATACAATTCTAGGTATTATTTTATTCACAAAATGTCAAAAAAATTTTTTTAAATCTCTTCACTGCAAAAATGGTTTAAGCTATAAACATATAATAGGTTTTAATGGTTTAAGCTATGAATTTATACTGGGTTATTCAACAATCTTTCTATTGTGAATCAGTTTATGTCTATCTCTTTTTCTTTTTCTTCTTCTTCTTTTAAGTCATGATAGCTAATGCTATGATGGATTCACTCACCAAGTTAGACTCTTTTCTGACTAGATGATAAAGTAGGGGGAAAAAAAGGACAAAAGCCCTACCTTCATGGAGCTATTGTTCTAGCCGAGGAACGAGCAGGGCCTCTCTATACATATAAAGGAATGGCATGTGCTAGAAAGAACATTAAGTTAGGGGTGCCTGGGGTGTCTCAGTCGTTAAGCATCTGCCTTCTGCTTGGGTCCTGGGATGGAAACCCCTGTCAGGCTCCCTGCCCAGCGGGAAGCCTCCATCTCCCTCTCCCACTCCCCCTGCTTGTGTTCCCTCTCTCGCTGTGCCTCTTCTGTCAAATAAATAAATAAAATCTTAAAAAAAAAAAAAAAAGAACATTAAGATATGGGTATGCATGGTAATTTGGAGGCTCTCTTTTAGAAAGTTGAATTTGGAAAACCTCTCTGAGGAAAAGATATTTGAACAAACACCTGAATGGAATGATTAAGTCATAAAAATTCTGGTGTGTAAAACTTCTTATTGAAAGTCTTTTTAACTATTTGTAGTTCTGTAGGTGGATGAACATCAATAAATGTAAGACATGTACATAATTTCATGTCATCTCCTAAAGTCACTCCCCAGCAAGTACTTAGCATAAAAAATTGAATATTATACCTCATTAACAATATAAATATAAATATGCTCAACTCAGTGGTTCCTGTATGAGAGGTTCAAGATATGGCTCAGAGAGTTCCATGAGTACTTGGGCCAATTTCCTTCTCTGGTAGGTCAGAGGTCATAGATCTGAAAAACAACTTTATATTTGCCAGCAAATTCTCCCCATGTCTATAAAAGAAAATGTAATCAAATCCACGGATATGATTTGAACAGGTTCGTCTCTTTGGGCTCAAGTCTATTGGCAGCAGTATACCTACCTATCTTTATACTTATAAAACAATCCAAAATCTCCTGTGGAATCCCAGTAGGCAGAAACCTATTATATTCAGCAATATGTAACCTGCGAAGAGTTACTGACAGTCAGAGTGCATAATGGAGATTGCCTTTGCTTAGAACTTTACATAATCGCTTACAGTCAGCCTTCCTGGAAATGTCTCCACATTCAGCACTCCAGTCCTTTGATTATAATGCAATAGGACAAATGTCAGGAAATACATTCCCATAAAGTGAAATAAATTTTATTCTTTAACCCAGAAATGACTATAAACATAACCCTCATGGAAATTTCTCTCATATGCATATTTTCAGCTTCTGCAAGGAGAACACTGAATGACAATTAGGTAGTGGTGTTTTAATTGAGGACAAGATTAAACCTTACTTATCAGATTTTCACATAGTGCAAGCTGATCATTTTGGTCTGTTTGCTATAGTCAAGACATGACACAATGACCTCAAAGCATTCAAGAATTGTTTCGTTTTCTTTGTCTAAAAATTAAATGGATTTTAATCCATTATACAGTATTTATCCTTTTGTAGTATGCTTATGTATTTAGAAATAGGATTTTTCCTTTATTTTTCCTTTTGTAATATAACACTGTAGGTTTCTACCTCACATAGATGGAAAGTTGCAGAGTTTAAAAAACCTAAACAAAGACTTATGTATAAGTCCAAGCCTCATTAGATTCAAGAATAGGAAATAGTGATTAAGAAAGGGAAGAAAAGCAATGAGATAAGAATGGACTTAGAAACTCTAGGGAGGATTATGTTAACATCAGGCATATAAGGATCAGAAGTACCATGAGAGGAGAAAGCAGAGAGAGTAGGAAAAGAGACCTAAATTGTGGATAGAAATTAAGAGGCAAGAAGGAAAGGAAGAGAAAATAAATGTCAGTAGGGAGGATTATGTCAGACCTCAAATAAGTTAAAATAAAAAAAAAAAAAGTCAGAAAGGCAGAGATGGGAAATAAAAGATGTAGAGAAGAGGCAAAGTATCCAAAGTCAGGGTTCTTTTGACTGAAAATTACACAATCTTGCTACAACTATGTTGCAATTAAGAAGAAAATATCTCAAGGATGCATAAGTTTCTCAGAGAGCCCAAGACATAAAAGTTCTACCAGATCTTTCCAAGGAGTAGCACCAGAAACCAGAAAGCTGACAGTGTCAAGTGTTCTTTTTCTTCTACCCTTTCCACTGGCTTCTGTTTGGAAGTTAGATTTTTCTAAAGTCTGCCTTTCATTGCTAGTTATTTATCTACTTCGTACAATCAACGTCAAAGAGTGCTAGGATTTCTGAATTTTAATCCCAAATTATCAAAGAAGGTCATTCCATCCAGTCAGATCAAGGATCTACCCCTGGTATAATTGCTTCAGTCATCCTTCAGGAAGGAGGGTTAATTAAATTGAGATGAGTTAGTCTTCTACCTGTGGGATGGAAGGAGTATCCCACTCAGGGAAGGAAGTTATGGAATAGGTAGGAAAGATAGCAACTTCTTAGAAGTAAAGAGCATAAATTAAAGGAGTAATGGGGGAAGAATCCCTGAAGTCAGTAAAGTAATGGAGTTTTGAAGAAAAGCAAATAAGAGAGAATAGGAGAGACAGAATATGTTAAAGAGGAATCAACCCAATCATAACCACAGTGCTTCCCACTGACATCTATGTTTGTGAAAACAACCTAACACGACAGAAATTGATTTTCAGCTCTACGTTTTTAGGAAGAATTCCGTTTTTTGATACTGTGGAAGAAAAGTAATTCACATAACTTAATCTTCCACAACTGACATACTGAGGGCAAGCACTGACTTTTTTTTCTGATGGTGGTGAGAAAATTAACCGGAGATCTACCCTCTTAAGAGATGTTTACATCTAAAATACAGTGTGATTAACTGTAAGCAAAATGTTGTATAGCAGTTCTCTAGAACTTATTTGTCTTGAATAACAAACTAGATACCCCTTGATTAACAAATCCCTAATTATCCCTCCCTTCAGTCCCTGGTGACATTCTTTCCTCTGCTTCTATGAATTTGACTATTTTAGATACCTGATAGAAGTGGAATCAGTGTTATTCTTTTTTGTGACTGGCTTATTTCACTTAGCATAATGTCTTCAACTTTCATCCATGTTGTCACATATTTCAGGATTTCTTTTTTAAGGTGGGATGATAATTCATTGTGGGTCTTGTGTTTATCTGTTCCTCTGTTGACCGACATGTAGGTTGTTTCCACATGTTAGCTATTATAAATAGTGCTGCAGTGAACATGGGAGTGCTAATATATCTTCAAGATCCCAATTTCAAATTTTTTAGTTAAATATTCAAAAGTGGGATTACTGAATCATATGATGGTTGTATTTTTAGTTTTTAAGGAACTTTCATACTGGCTTCCATAGAAGCTGTGCGATTTTGAATTCTCAGCAACAGTGTAGGAGGACTCCAATTTCTCCACATCCTCACCAATACTTTTTGGTCTCAGTCTCTGTCTTTGATAGTAGGCATCCCAACATTGTTATATCTCATTGTGGTTTTAATTTGTAGTTCCTAGGTAGTGATGATGAGCAACTTTTCATACATTTGTTGGTTGTTTACATATCTTCTTTGAAGAAATGTCTAGTCAAGTCCTTAGTCTTCTTTAAAAATTGGATTATTGGAGGGAGTGTTTTGTTATTGAGTTATAGAAATTCATTATGTATTTTAGATGTTAATCCTTTACTAGATACCTGGTCTATATCAATTGTCCCATTCCATAGATCACCGTTTGGTTTAGTTGATTGTTTTCATTGCTTTGCAGAAGCCTAGTTTGATGTAGCCTCACTTGTTTATTTTTGTATTTGTTGCCTATAATTTTGGTGACATAGCAAAAAAAATATATATATATATTGCCAAGACCAATGTCAATCTTTTTATCTGATTTCTTCTAGGAGTTCTACAGTTTCAGATCTTACATTTAAGTCTTAATAATTTTGACTTGATTTATGTGTGTAGTATAAGGTATGGCTCCGATTTTATTCTTTTGCACATGGCTGTCTAGTTTTCCCAACCCCATTTATTGAAGAGACCAACTTTTCTCTCTTTTTGTCTTTTTGGCACCATTGTTAAAGATCAGTTAACCACATATGTGTAGTTTTATTTCTAGGATCTCTGTTATGTTTCATTGGTTTATATGTATGTTCTTTTGTCAGTACCATTGTGTTTAACTACTGTAGCTTTATTGTATAATTTGAAGTCAGAAAGTGTGATGCCTCCAGCTGTGTTCTTTTTTCTGAGGTTTGATTTGGACAATCGGATTCCTTTGTCATTTCATATGAATTTAAAAATGCCTTTTCTGTTTCTATAAAAAATCTCATTGGGATTTTGTTATTGAATTGAATCTATAGATCATTTTGATGTATATAGTATGGCCATTTTAACAGAATTAAGTCTTCCAAATCATCAACATGGGTGTCTTTACATTTGCTTGTATTTTCCTTAATTTCTTATGTCAGTGTTTCATAATTTTCAGTGTACAAGTCTTTTACTTTCTTAGTTAAGTCTATTTCTCAGTATTTTTAAAATTTTTGATATAATGTAAAATATTGTGTTTTTCTCATTTATTTTTCAGATTGTTGTTAGTGTGTGGAAACCCAACTGATTTTTTTAAATTATTTTTTAAAATTTTTAATAAACATAATGTATTTTTATCCCCAGGAGTACAGGTCTGTGAATTGCCAGGTCTACACATTTCACAGCACTCACCATAGCACATACCCTCCCCAATGTCCATAACCCCACCCAACTGATTTTTTTTTTTTAATGTGATTTTGTATCCTGCAACTTTACTGAATGTATTTATTAGTTTTAACAGTTGGGTTTGTTGTTGTTGTTGTTGTTTGAAAAGTCTTTAGGGTTTTCTATCTGTAAGATTATGTCATCTGCAAACATGCAGTTTTACTTAGTTCTTTCTGATTCGGATGATTTTATTTCTTCTTCTAGTACAGTGTTGAATACAAGTGGCTAAAATAGGAACCGTTGCCTTGTGCCTGATCTAAGAGGGGGAAAAAAAATTGAGTTTTCAGCTTTGAATATGACATTGACTCTTGCCTTTTCATATCTGGGCTTTATTATATTAAGGTAATTTCCATCTGTTCCTAGTCTGTCGAGAGTATTCATGATGAAACTATGCCAGATTTTATAAAATACTTTTTCATGTATCACCAATAGCATATGACTTTCATTCTTCTATTAAAATTGATACTTAGGGGGAGGAGTCAAGATGGCGGAGAAGTAGCAAGCTGAGACTGCTTCAGCTAGCCGTAGATCAGCTAGATAGCTTATCTAAAGATTGCAAACACCTGAAAATCCATCGGCAGATCGAAGAGAAGAAGAACAGCAATTCTGGAAACAGAAAAACAACCACTTTCTGAAAGGTAGGACCGGCAGAGAAGTGAATCCAAAGCGACGGGAAGATAGACCCCGGGGGGAGGGGCCGGCTCCCGGCAAGCAGCGGAGCAACCGTGCACAAAATCAGGACTTTTAAAAGTCTGTTCCGCTGAGGGACATCGCTCCAGAGGCTAAACCGGGGCGAAGCCCACGCGGGGTCAGCGTGGCCTCAGGTCCCGCAGGGTCATAGAAGGATCGGGGGTGTCTGAGTGTCGCAGAGCTTGCGGGTATTGGAACGGGAAAGCCGGCTACAGAGACAGAGCCGACAGTAAGCTCGCAGCTCCGTGTTACCTTGAACCGGTCGCAGGCTCGGTGAGCTCGGAGCGCGGCCGGAGGTCAGGCAGACGGGAGTAACTGGGCGCTGTTCTCTGAGGGCGCACTGAGGAGTGGGGCCCTGGGCTCTCGGCTCCTCCGGGCCGGAGACCAGGAGGCCGCCATTTGTATTCCCGTCCTCCGGAACTCTACGGAAAGCGCTCAGGTAACAAAAGCTCCTGAAAGCAAACCCGAGCGGATTACTCACCCCGGCCCCGGGTAAGGGCGGTGTAATTCCGCCTGGGGCAAAGACACTTGAGAATCACTACACCAGGCCCCTCCCCCAGAAGATCAACAAGAAATCCAGCCGAGACCAAGTTCACCTACCAAGGAGTGCGGTTTCAATACCAAGGAGAGCAGCAGAATTCCAGAGGAGGAGAAAGCCAAACACGGAACTCATGGCTTTTTTCCTGTGATTTTTTTTAGTCTTGCAGTTAATTTAATTTTTTCTTTTTCATTTTTATTTTTTTCTCTTTTTTTTCTCGCCTTCGGGTAAAATTTTTTTTTTTTAACTGTTACCTTTTTCTTTTTTAACGATTTTTTACTAGTTTATCTAATATATATATTTTTTCTTTTTTACATTTTTCTTAGGTGTTTTCTTTTTTAAAAAATTCTTTTCTTTTCTTTTTTTTTTTTTCTTTTCTTTTTGTTTTTTTTTTTCTTTCTTCCTTTTTGAACCTCTTTTTATCCCCTTTCTCCCCACTCACGATTTTGGATCTCTTCTAATTTGGTTAAAGCATATTTTCCTGGGGTTGTTGCCACCCTTTTAGTATTTTACTTTACCCTTCATTTACACTTATCTGGACAAAATGACAAGACATAAAAATTCAACACAAAAAAAAGAACAAGAGGCAGTACCGAAGGCTAGGGACCTAATCAATACAGACATCGGTAATATGTCAGATCTAGAGTTCAGAATGACAATTCTCAAGGTTCTAGCCGGGCTCGAAAAAGGCATGGAAGATATTAGAGAAATCCTCTCGAGAGATATAAAAGCCCTTTCTGGAGAAATAAAAGAACTAAAATCTAACCAAGGTGAAATCAAAAAAGCTATTAATGAGGTGCAATCAAAAATGGAGGCTCTAACTGCTAGGATAAATGAGGCAGAAGAAAGAATTAGTGATATAGAAGACCAAATGACAGAGAATAAAGAAGCTGAGCAAAAGAGGGACAAACAGCTACTGGACCACGAGGGGAGAATTCGAGAGATAAGTTACACCATAAGACGAAACAACATTAGAATAATTGGGATTCCAGAAGAAGAAGAAAATGAGAGGGGAGCAGAAGGTATACTGGAGAGAATTATTGGGGAGAATTTCCCCAATATGGCAAAGGGAACGAGCATCAAAATTCAGGAGGTTCAGAGAACGCCCTTCAAAATCAATAAGAATAGGCCCACACCCCGTCACCTAATAGTAAAATTTACAAGTCTCAATGACAAAGAGAAAATCCTGAAAGCAGCCCGGGAAAAGAAGTCTGTAACATACAATGGTAAAAATATTAGATTGGCAGCTGACTTATCCACAGAGACCTGGCAGGCCAGAAAGAGCTGGCATGATATTTTCAGAGCACTAAACGAGAAAAACATGCAGCCAAGAATACTATATCCAGCTAGGCTATCATTGAAAATAGAAGGAGAGATTAAAAGCTTCCAGGACAAACAACAACTGAAAGAATTTGCAAATACCAAACCAGCTCTACAGGAAATATTGAAAGGGGTCCTCTAAGCAAAGAGAGAGCCTACAAGTGGTAGATCAGAAAGGAACAGAGACCATATACAGTAACAGTCACCTTACAGGCAATACAATGGCACTAAATTCATATCTCTCAATACTTACCCTGAATGTGAATGGGCTAAATGCCCCTGTCAAAAGACACAGGGTATCAGAATGGATAAAAAAACAAAACCCATCTATATGTTGCCTCCAAGAAACACATTTTAAGCCCGAAGACACCTCCAGATTTAAAGTGAGGGGGTGGAAAAGAATTTACCATGCTAATGGACATCAGAAGAAAGCAGGAGTGGCAATCCTTATATCAGATCAATTAGATTTTAAGCCAAAGACTATAATAAGAGATGAGGAAGGACACTATATCATACTCAAAGGGTCTGTCCAACAAGAAGATTTAACAATTTTAAATATCTATGCCCCTAATGTGGGAGCAGCCAACTATATAAACCAATTAATAACAAAATCAAAGAAACACATCAACAATAATACAATAATAGTAGGGGACTTTAACACTCCCCTCACTGAAATGGACAGGTCATCCAAGCAAAAGATCAGCAAGGAAATAAAGGCCTTAAACGATACACTGGACCAGATGGACATCACAGATATATTCAGAGCATTTCATCCCAAAGCAACAGAATACACATTCTTCTCTAGTGCACATGGAACATTCTCCAGAATAGATCACATCCTCGGTCCTAAATCAGGACTCAACCGGTATCAAAAGATTGGGATCATTCCCTGCATATTTTCAGACCACAATACTCTAAAGCTAGAACTCAACCACAAAAGGAAGTTTGGAAAGAACCCAAATACATGGAGACTAAACAGTATCCTTCTAAAGAATGAATGGGTCAACCGGGAAATTAAAGAAGAATTGAAAAAAATCATGGAAACAAATGATAATGAAAATACAACGGTTCAAAATCTGTGGGACACAACAAAGGCAGTCCTGAGAGGAAAATATATAGCGGTACAAGCCTTTCTCAAGAAACAAGAAAGGTCTCAGGTACACAACCTAACCCTACACCTAAAGGAGCTGGAGAAAGAACAAGAAAGAAACCCTAAGCCCAGCAGGAGAAGAGAAATCATAAAGATCAGAGCAGAAATCAATGAAATAGAAACCAAAAAAACAATAGAACAAATCAACGAAACTAGGAGCTGGTTCTTTGAAAGAATTAATAAAATTGATAAACCCCTGGACCGACTTATCAAAAAGAAAAGAGAAAGGACCCAAATAAATAAAATCATGAATGAAAGAGGAGAGATCACAACTAACACCAAAGAAATACAAACTATTATAAGAACATACTATGAGCAACTCTATGGCAATAAATTTGACAATCTGGAAGAAATGGATGCATTCCTAGGAACATATAAACTACCACAACTGAACCAGGAAGAAATAGAAAGCCTGAACAGACCCATAACCAGTAAGGAGATTGAAACAGTCATTAAAAATCTCCAAACAAACAAAAGCCCAGGGCCAGACGGCTTCCCGGGGGAATTCTACCAAACATTTAAAGAAGAACTAATTCCTATTCTCCTGAAACTGTTCCAAAAAATAGAAATGGAAGGAAAACTTCCAAACTCATTTTATGAAGCCAGCATCACCTTGATCCCAAAACCAGACAAGGATCCCACCAAAAAAGAGAGCTATAGACCGATATCCTTGATGAACACAGATGCGAAAATACTCAACAAAATACTAGCCAATAGGATTCAACAGTACATTTAAAAGATTATTCACCACGACCAAGTGGGATTTATTCCAGGGCTGCAAGGTTGGTTCAACATCCGCAAATCAGTCAATGTGATACAACACATCAATAAAAGAAAGAACAAGAACCATATGATACTCTCAATAGATGCTGAAAAAGCATTTGACAAAGTACAACATCCCTTCCTGATCAAAACTCTTCAAAGTGTAGGGATAGAGGGCACATACCTCAATATCATCAAAGCCATCTATGAAAAACCCACCGCAAATATCATTCTCAATGGAGAAAAACTGAAAGCTTTTCCGCTAAGGTCAGGAACACGGCAGGGATGTCCATTATCACCACTGCTATTCAACATCGTACTAGAGGTCCTAGCCTCAGCAATCAGACAACAAAAGGAAATTAAAGGCATCCAAATCGGCAAAGAAGAAGTCAAATTATCACTCTTCGCAGATGATATGATACTATATGTGGAAAACCCAAAAGACTCCACTCCAAAACTGCTAGAACTTATACAGGAATTCAGTAAAGTGTCAGGATATAAAATCAATGCACAGAAATCAATTGCATTTCTCTACACCAACAGCAAGACAGAAGAAAGAGATATTAAGGAGTCAATCCCATTTACAATTGCATCCAAAACCATAAGATACCTAGGAATAAACCTAACCAAAGAGACACAGAATCTATACTCAGAAAACTATAAAGTACTCATGAAAGAAATTGAGGAAGACACAAAGAAATGGAAAAATATTCCATGCTCCTGGATTGGAAGAATAAATATTGTGAAAATGTCTATGCTACCTAAAGCAATCTACACATTTAATGCAATTCCTATCAAAGTACCATCCATCTTTTTCAAAGAAATGGAACAAATAATGCTAAAATTTATATGGAACCAGAAAAGACCTCGAATAGCCAAAGGGATATTGAAAAAGAAAGCCAACGTTGGTGGCATCACAATTCCGGACTTCAAGCTCTATTACAAAGCTGTCATCATCAAGACAGCATGGTACTGGCACAAAAACAGACACATAGATCAATGGAACAGAATAGAGAGCCCAGAAATAGACCCTCAAATCTATGGTCAACTAATCTTCGACAAAGCAGGAAAGAATGTCCAATGGAAAAAAGACAGCCTTTTCAATAAATGGTGCTGGGAAAATTGGACAGCCACATGCAGAAAAATGAAATTGGACCATTTCCTTACACCACACACAAAAATAGACTCAAAATGGATGAAGGACCTCAATGTACGAAAGGAATCCATCAAAATCCTTGAGGAGAACACGGGCAGCAACCTCTTCGACCTCTGCCGCAGCAACATCTTCCTAGGAACAACGCAAAAGGCAAGGGAAGCAAGGGAAAAAATGAACTACTGGGATTTCATCAAGATCAAAAGCTTTTGCACAGCAAAGGAAACAGTTAACAAAATCAAAAGACAACTGACAGAATGGGAGAAGATATTTGCAAACGACATATCAGATAAAGGACTAGTGTCCAGAATCTATAAAGAACTTAGCAAACTCAACACCCAAAGAACAAATAATCCAATCAAGAAATGGGCAGAGGACATGAACAGACATTTCTGCAAAGAAGACATCCAGATGGCCAACAGACACATGAAAAAGTGCTCCATATCACTCGGCATCAGGGAAATACAAATCAAAACCACAATGAGATATCACCTCACACCAGTCAGAATGGCTAAAATCAACAAGTCAGGAAATGACAGATGCTGGCGAGGATGCGGAGAAAGGGGAACCCTCCTACACTGTTGGTGGGAATGCAAGCTGGTGCAGCCACTCTGGAAAACAGCATGGAGGTTCCTCAAAATGTTGAAAATAGAACTGCCCTATGACCCAGCAATTGCACTATTGGGTATTTACCCTAAAGATACAAATGTAGTGATCCAAAGGGGCACATGCACCCAAATGTTTATAGCAGCAATGTCCACAATAGCCAAACTATGGAAAGAACCTAGATGTCCATCAACAGATGAATGGATCAAGAAGATGTGGTATATATACACAATGGAATACTATGCAGCCATCAAAAGAAATGAAATCTTGCCATTTGCAACATCATGGATGGAACTAGAGCGTATCATGCTTAGCGAAATAAGTCAAGCAGAGAAAGACAACTATCATATGATCTCCCTGATATGAGGAAGTGGTGATACAACATGGAGGCTTAAGTGGGTAGAAGAAGAATAAATGAAACAAGATGGGATTGGGAGGGAGACAAACCATAAGTGACTCTTAATCTCACAAAACAAACTGAGGGTTGCCGGGGGGAGGGGGTTTGGGAGAGGGGGTTGGGATTATGGACATTGGGGAGGGCATGTGATTTGGTGAGTGCTGTGAAGTGTGTAAACCTGGTGATTCACAGACCTGTACCCCTGGGGATAAAAATATATGTTTATAAAAAATTTAAAAAAAAAATAAAAAAAATTAAAAAAAAATAAAATAAAAAAAATAAAATTGATACTTACATGTTGAACTACCCTTGCATCCCAGGAATAAATCCCACTTGGTCATGGTTTATAAAACTTTTAGCATGCTATTGAACTGAGTTTGCTACAATTTTATTAAAGATTTTTGTATTTTTTTATTATTTTGTATATTTATCAGAGATATTGACTTACAGCTTTTATTTCTTGCAGTGTCTTTATCTTTCTTTGATATCAAGATAAGGCTGGCCTCAAATATAAGTTTGGAAGTGTGCACCCTTCTTCAGTTTTTTGGACGTGCTTGAGAAAGATAACCATTAATTCTTCTTTAAATGGTAAAATACACCAGTTAAGTCATCTGATCCTGGGCTTTTCTTATTGAGAAGTTTCTGATAACTGATTCAATCTCTTTATTACTTACAGGTCTATTTCTACTTCTTCATTGTTAAGTCTTTATAAGTTGTATTTTTTTAGGTATTTATCCATTTCTTCTCATTTTTCTAATTTGCTCTCATACAATTATTCACAGTAGTCTCTTATCCTTTTTATTTCTGTGACATCAACTCTAATGTCTCCTCTTTCATGTATAATTTTTGGGTCATCTTTTTTCCTTAGATAATCTAGTTTGTCCGTTTTTTAAAAAATCAACTCTTTTACTGATTTTTTCTATTTTGTTTCTATTTTCTACTTTCTTATTTCTGCTCTAATCTTTATTAATTCTTTCCTTCTGCTAATTTTGGCCTTAGTTTTATCCTCTTTTTTTCTATTTCTCTGAGGTGTGAGTTTAGGTTGTTTATGTAAGATCTTTATTCTTACTTAATTTTTCCTTTTTTTAATGTTTTTACTAAGAAACCCTCTTAGTACTATTTTTCTGCATCCCATAAGTTTTGATAGTTTATGTTTTTATTTCCATTTTCTAAAAATATTTTCTAATTTCTCTTTGATTTCTTCTGTGACCCATTGGTTCAAAATCATTTATTTTCAAATTTTTGTATTTTCCATTTTCCTTCTGATTTGATTTCTAGTTTCATTCCATTGTGTTTGGACAAGGTACTTGTGTATGATTTAAATTTTTTAAAAATTTGTTAAGACTTGTTTTCTGAGAAACATGGAATCAATCTATCCTAGAGAATATTCCATATGTGTTTAAGATTATTATTCTGCAGCTTATTTTATATATATATCTGTTAAGTCCATTTGGTCAATAGTGTTCAAGTCTGCTATTTCACTGTTGATGTTCTATTTGTTTCTTTTATCCATTATTGATTTATCCTACCATTACTATATTGCTGCCTATTTCTCCCTTCGATTCAATCAGTGTTTTCAGTCTATATGTTTTCTTTATATATTTAGGTGTTCTGATAGTGGGTGCATATATATTTATAATTGTTATATCTCCCTGTTGAATTGACTTATCATTATTAATATGCTTCTTTGTCTCTTGTGACAATTTTTTACTTAAGTCTATTTTGTGTGATGTAAGTGTAGCCACTCCTGCTTTCTTTTGTTCACTATTTTCATAGAAGGTTGTTTTCTATGCTTTCATTCTCAGCTTATGTGAGTCCATAAGTCTAAAGTGAGACTCTTGTAGCCAGCATATAGTTGGATTTTTTTAATCCATTCAGCCACTTTTTTTTTTTTTTAATGTAACATCTCTAACCTGGCAGGCCTCCCTCTCTTTATTTTTTTTTTAATTTTTTATTTTTTATAAACATATATTTTTATCCCCGGGGGTACAGGTCTATGAATCACCAGGTTTACACACGTCACAGCACTCACCAAAGCACATACCCTCCCAATGTCCATTCAGCCACTTTTGATTGTCTTTTGATTGGACAGTTTAATCCATTTACATTTAAGATAATTAATGATATGAAAGTAAATTGATTTAACATCAGTTTTGTTAATTGTTCTGTTTGTCTTGTGATTCATTTGTCACTCTATTCCTCTTGCTGTCTTCCCTGTTTTATTGATTTTTTTTGTATTGATATGCTTTCTTTCTGTTTTCTTTTTCCATTGTGTTACTTTTATAGATATTTTATTTGTGGTAACCATGGAACTCACATAAAATAAAGCAATCTGTTGTAAACTGAAATCTAGTAGAAAACTCCTACACTTCATTTCTTTACCCCACATGTACCTTGTTACTTATGTTGTAATTTACAACTGTTTTTAGTTTGTATCCATTAACATATTTTAGATATAATTATTTTAATACTTTTGTCTTTTAACTTTTATACTAGAATTAAGTGATTTACCTACTTCCATTTTAGTAATATAAGTTTATATTTAGTTATCATGTTGCTACTTAGCTTTTTTATTTCAATTTGAAGAACTCTCCATAGCAACTCTTGCAAGATAGATCAAGTAGAGATTAATTCCCCCAGCTTTTGTTTATATGATGAAGTTGTTCTTGCTCCTTCATTTTTAATGGATTAATTTGTCTAAAGTATTTTTGCTTGACTGTTTTTTTTCTTTATCACTTTGAGTAAATAGTTCCACTCCCTTTAGGCCTAAAAGATTTCTATTTAAAAAAATCTGTGTACAGTCTTGTAGGGAATCCCTTGTGCATGATAGTCTTAATTCCTTTGCTGCTATCAAAATTCTCTCATTGTCTTTGACTTTTGACAAGTTGAATATAATTTGAGTCATTATGGATTTCTTTGGATTCACTTTACTTGAGATCCTTCGGGTTTCCTGGATCTAGATGTCCATTTTGTTTCCCAGGTTTAGAAAATTTTTAATCATTATTTCTTTGAATAAGCTTTGCTTCTTTATTCTTCTGTGACTCATATAAAACATATACTGTTCTTCTTATTGATATCCCATAAATACTTTAAACTTTCTTACTTTTTTTTTCCTTTTTGCTCTTCTAAATTAACTTAAAATATCTTCAAGTTACCTAGTTCTTTCTTCTACTCAGTCTAGTCTGACATTGAACTCCTCTATTCAATTTTTCAATCCAATTATATTCTTTAGCTCCAAAATTAATATTTGGCTCTTTTTAAACATTTTTCTCTTTGTTCAAATTTTCACTTAATTTTCATGCATTATTCTAAACACATTGGGTGTAATGAGCATTTTGATAATGGTTATTTTTAATTCTCTGTTTGGTAATTCATATATCTCCATTTCATTAGGAGTATTTTCTGGATTTTTAGCTTGTGATTTTTTTTTAATCATGTTTCTCTATCTCTTTTTTAAATTTGTCTTGACTCTGTGTTAATATCTGTATGTTAGGCAAAAGTGCCACCTTTCTCAGTACTTGTGGATTGGCTCCATACATGAGATGATGTTCATCAATCCAGCCAGTCAGAGCTTCTGTAGGCCTCTCAAATGTTTGTGTAGGTCCAAACCACCCTTTTTGTTCTTATTTCTTACAAGAGACAGAAACTAACCCTTTGTGTGGTAACTGGAAATAACCAGAACATTAAATGCACTGTCTAACTCTTTCTTTCGCCAGAAACAAGCTTGGAACTGGAGTTTTTCACTAGTTGTCCTAGTAGGAGTGTTGGGGGTGGGGGATGGTGGTGGTGAGTATTTGTGTCATAGTTCAAATAACTTTTATTCTTAGTGGTTCTGACATCTATAAAATGTCATGTCCCATCAGTGCTCTGATTCATGCAACAGAAAAGCCAATCCTTTGGGCAACCTCTGAAAAAGTTTGAACTTTCAATATACAGTCCAATTCTGTTCCTACCCAAAGAAAAGCTGGGAGCTGTTTTTGTTGTTGTTTTTAACCTGCTCATTCCATGTTGAGCAGAAGGAGGAGCCATGGTAAGTGTCCATGCATTAGTTTAATCTATTCCTTGTTCTCTGTTGATCCTCAAGGTCTGACATATGCTGAGTCCCATCTGTACTCTGAACAAGGCAAGACAAAAAATAATCCCTCAGTAAGACCAAGAAAATTTGGAATGTTGAGTGTGTGACCCCACTTCTTTCCCTCCCTAGGACAAAGTTAATGGCTAGTTTTTTGTTTGGTTGGGTTGGGTTTCTTTTCTTTTTTTTTTTTTTTTTAAGATTTTATTTATTTGTCAGAGAGAGAGAGGGAGCGAGAACGAGCACAGACAGACAGAATGGCAGGCAGAGACAGAGGGAGAAGCAGGCTCCCTGCCAAGCAAGGAGCCCAATGTGGGACTCGATCCCAGGACACCGGGATCATGACCTGAACCGAAGGCTGCTGCTTAACCAACTGAGCCACCCAGGCATCCCTTGGGTTGGGTTTCTACTTGCTCACTCTGTGCTGAGCCAGAAGGAACTATGGTGAGTGCCCACTCACAAGTTCAAACAACCACCTTTGTTCTCTGTATCCATAGGAATCTAATGTAAGCAAGGTCCTGTCAATGCTTCAAGACAAGTAATTAATGCTAATTTCTTGGATGGCACCCAAAAAAGAATTTTGGATGTGTAGTCCATATCTTTTCTTCCGGAGAGAGAAGCTGGGAGCTGGTTTTTGTTTTTTGTTTTTGTTTTCTCCCTATCCGCTTGTTGTGTTGAGCTTAAAATGTAGCTGTGGTGAGTTGATGTGTTCAGATTAAATTGCTGTCTTTGTTTTCTATAGTTCCAAGTTTCTAGCATATGTTGATTTTGTCAATACTGAGACAGGTGAGATAGAAGCTATCCCTTGGGCTGCACCCAAAATACTTGGAATGTTGTCTGTGGTCCAATTTTCTCTCTCTTCAGGGATAAGCTGGGACCTAGAAATTTCTTCCTAATTATATGGCAATGTAACAAGGGTGGGAATTATGGCAAGAGGATGTGTCCAATTTTTCATCAGTTTTATAGCTGGCTTCATACTTGCCCATACTGCAAAAGCCTTTCACCTCAACTAGTTTTTGGATTTCCCATAATAAGAATTGATCTGTGTATTGCTATTGAATCAAGGTGTCCATTGGGAAAGAAAGCCCAGGGCTTCCTATTTTGCCATCCTGCTTACATGTCTTCAGCCTTGTTTTTATGCCAGCATTTTGCAAAATATCAGACACTTAATGCTTATGGATTAAGGATAGAAAGTAACATACTGTTGAAACCTTTATGCTATTGACTTATTGAATCATATATTCATTTTTAAAATTGAGTCTCTTGTTTACTAAACACCTTTTTCCTTAATATGAAAGATTCCCCATAGGAAAGACTGCTCATTCCAGATAAAATGGCCAACTCAACACACTTAATAAACAAATTGCTCCAGGCTAGGTTCCTTGAAGAAGTCAAATAAAGAGTGTCCTTCTTTTCTGCCTGGCTTCTGGACAAAATGAGAAGGAAGATAAAGGGTCAGCAGATGCAGAATCAACATATGTCCTTTACTACTGATAAAGGTTAAGAAGGACATAATGTGAAAATCAAAATTGCTTTGCTTACTGGATCCACAAAAAGAGACTGATTTACCAACAGGACAGCTTTACATTGGGTCAACCTCTCTTACAAAAGTACCTGCCACCTGAGAGAAATAAAAAGGAAGTGTGATATCTGTGAACACTCCTAGAAGGCAGGAAACAAGAATGGTTTACCCCTATAGCATTCCAATTAATGTACACAAGTCTAAATTATAATGAGTGTGATACATTAATACTGAAACCAAATTATCAATGGATTATTTTTAAAAATAAGAATCAAGAAGTTTTGCTAGATTTTTGTCTTAAAGATTTAATTTCATTCATTAATGATGTCACTGATTTCTGTTAGTAATTAATACATCATTATAGCTTTTATTTATTTCTTAATGACAAGGCTTTGGTTATAATTCTCCTATGTTAATTTAGTGGAAGCTATCCAGTGGCAATCTATTAGATTTTCCCAGTTAAATTAGCATGATGGGCTTTTAATAGATCTTTTAATAAACATTATGATCAAGAACATTGTGAGATTAAAATCACTTTCATGACATTTTTGACTTTGTGTAGAAACAGTCTTCAGTCATTGATTCTGGTCCTCTGAGTAATAACTCAAAATGCATTATTAATATATTTCTATACTGTTAGCAGTGACAAAGTGAACATGAACTACGCCAAATTTAACAAGATTTTATTAATACAATATTTAATTAGTTAATCTAAAGTTTTCATTTCCTGTCATTGTGGTTCTCTGACTCTGTGATCTTTCCCAGTAAAATATAAACAGAAGAGATGAGATTTGATTTAGAATTGCAACAGTAATAGATGTACCATCTATTTGCATTTATGTACTTTATGTCTTAGGGTTCAGACCACTCGCAAAGTCAAATCTTGAGTTTAACTTAACCTAAGTGTAAAACCACATTTCCTCTGGAATCTGAATTCTTAAGATTTTCATGTTCAGTTGGTGACTCCTTCTCTTTGCTTTGTGAAAAAACGCATCTAGATTCCTTGAATTAGTGAAAGCAGGAGAACCTCAATAACTGAGCCTGTTTTCTGTCTTAAGAGAAGGCAGCTAAGCCGCATGCTGAGATTCTCCTAGGACATATTTGAAAGGAATTTCGGCAGGTGGTTGAGACTTGTCCTTTATGCAGCTGTGGTAATGGAATGAAAATTGCTTACTCTGGGAACATTGACTGTATCATCCTTAAATTATCTGTGCACTACTTAAGTAGTTTACATTGCTGTAGGGCTAGGAAGGCTCAGTTATGTTGCCATCCTGCCATCAGCACTGACTATATACACTGAGTACTCAACACAAGCAAAGCAAATCATACTATATTTTTTATTTTAAACTTTTATTACATTTTTATTGCTATGTAATATATTGTGAGTAAGAAAAGGTAAAATATATGTGTAAAGACAAAAATGGATTTAGGAAAACTTTTCCTGTAATCTATCATTTAAATATAAACACCTAATATTTTAGATAATAACTATTCAGTATATTTATGTAAGAAGTATGTGTGTTTTTCTTTATTTTCCCTCAAACACTCATGTAATAAGGAATCATGTAACACTAATATATCAAGAACACTCTGGGGTGCTTGGCTGATTCAGCCAGTAGAGCATACAGCTCTTGATCTCGGAGTTGTGAGTTCAAACTCCACATTGAGCCTAGAGCTTACTTAAAAAGCAATGAAATCTCTTCAGGGCAAGCATTAACAGGCATTTTGAAAGACTGTAGAAAAGCACAGTATTGGCATGCATTAAAAATGAAGACGGAAATTGGCATATGTGTGCTATTTGCTCCATCTCTTCTGGAATCTTACTAAATGGAAAATACCCCATTTCTATAATCCTGTAAAGCTGGAACTTGTAAAGCCAAAGGGTCTGCAATTGTTTAAGTTAAAAATAACTTTTAAATAGCCCAGAAATGGATATTCTAAACTCTGACTTGTGTTTAAGAACTTTTTAGCTATATAGTCAAAGCTTGCACATAATATGTGATGCAATACAATTTTGAAAGCACATCGAAAATTTAGGGGACTTGGGGTGATTAAGTGATTATAAAATGAGGGTAAAGGAACAAAATATTAACATTAAAAAAAGAAGAACTTGTAGTTCTTCCTCAGACTTAATTTGTCTAATATTGTGGAGACTGAAGGAATATACTGCTATTTCATCACATAGGGTCATTTGTACTATGATGTCCTAAAAATGTGTCAGATTTTACTAGGGGATCAGAGTAATTAGATTCAGGATAAAAATGTTTCAGTGAATTTCTTATACAGAAAATTTCTTATACAGATGTGAAACTTCATGTAGCTCCCTTAAAGAAGAACTTTGGTTCAGCACACCATCTACATTGAATTAGGATACAGTTCCAAGTGTCTCATAACTATTCCCTTGATCTCTTGTAACCATACTAAACAGGGCCATCAAAAGTGATATTCTTGATACTTAAAACATAATGTCATTCTCTTGCCCTACTCCCTCCTTCTGGGCACATGGTATCATCTTCTATTTGTTTTTTGTTGTTGTTGTTGTTGTTGTTTTTTACTGTGGTAAAACATTTACAATATATAACATAAAATTCACCATCTTAGCCATTTCAAAATGTATGCAGTTCAGTGGCAATTAGTGCAATGGCGTGCAATAATCCCTACTATATAGTTTCAGAATGATTTCATCATGCCAAAATGAAACACTGTACATCCTAAGCAGTAACTCTGTGGTCATCTATCTCCTCAGCCCCTGGTAACAATTTATGTGCTTTGTGCCTCTATGGATTTACTCTTCTGTTTATTTCATATAAATGGAATCCTATAATCTGTGGCTTTTGTGTCTGGCTTATTTCACTTAGCATAATGTTTTCAAGGTTTATCCATGTTGTAGCATGTGTCAGTACTTCAGTACTTTTTATGGATAACCAGGGTTCCATTGTCTGCGTATACCACATCTTGTTTAGCCACTTATCAGTTGACTGATAGATACTTAGTTGTATCCACACTTTGGCCATTGGGAATAGTGCCGCTATGAATATTTATATACACATTTTTGTTTGAATATCTGCATTCAACTATTCTGAGTGTGTATCTAGGGGTTAGAATGTCTGGATCATATGATGACTCTGTGTTTTACTTATTGAGAAACTGCCAAACTGTTTTCCATAGCAGCTGAACCATTTGACATCCCTACCAGCACTGTATGAAGGTTAAGATTTCTATACATCTTGGGGTGCTTGAGTGGCTCAGTGGGTTAAAGCCTCTGCCTTCAACTCAGGTCACGATCTCAGGGTCCTGGGATCAAACCCCACATCGGGCTCTCTCTTCAGTGGGGAGTCTTCTTCCCTCCTCTCTCTCTGCCTACTTGTGAACTCTGTCAAATAAAATATTTTTTAAAAATTCCTATATATCCTTAGCAACAATTGTTTTGATTTTTTTATTATTATAGCTATCCTAGTGGGTGCAAAGTGGTATGTCATGGTGGTTTGTATTTTAATCTTCCTAATAACAAATGATATACAGCACTTTGCATGTGCTTTTGGCAATTTTTGTAACTTCTTTGGAAAAATGTTCATTGAATTCTCTTGCCCATATTTTAATAGGGTTATTTGTCTTTCTGTTGTTGGGTTATACATTTTCTTTATGTATTTATGTATTCTTAATACTAAACACCCTGATCACACATGATTTGCAAATATTTTCTACAAATGTGTGAGTTGTCTTTGGCTCTCTAGTGTCCTTTGCACAAAAGCTTTAAGCTTTGATAAAGTTTCATTTGTCTGTCACCTTGTGTTAGTCATATTCTTTGTGTCATAACTAAGAAATCGTTGTCATATCCCAGGTCACGGTTTCCCTGTTTTATTTTCATAGTTTTAGCTCTTAACTTTAGGCCTTTAATCTATTTTGAGTTAATTTTTAAGTATCGTGTGAGGTAAGGGTACAAATCTATTCTTTTTTCTGTTGCTATACAGTTGTCTCAGTACCATTTATTGAAAAGACTGTTCTTCCCCCCCCCCCCCCCCATAAATGGTCTTGGCACCTTTGTCAAAAATCAATTGGCCATAGATACTTGATTTCTGTACTTTCAAGTCTACTTCATTGGTTAATATGTTTATCCTTATGTCAGTGCCATACTTGTTTAATTACTGTACATTTGTAGTTAGTTTTACAAACAGGAGATGTGAGTCCCCTGTTTTTGTTTTCCTTTTTTGATATTGTTTTGGCCATCCAGAGGATCTTGAAATCCCACATTAATTTTAGGATCAGATTTTCATTTCTGCAAAATGGTCATCGGACTTTAATAGCAATTTCATTGATTAGGTAAATTGCTTAGAGGTATACTGCCATTTTAACAAAATGAAGTCTTCCAGTCCATGAACATGAGACATCTTTACATTTATTTAAGTCTTTTAAGATTTATTTCATCAGTGTTTTGTGGGTTTTGGTGTACACGTTTTATACTTTGTTAAAATTACTCCTAAGAATTTTATTCTTTTAATGTTATTATAAATGGAATTCTTTTCTAAATTTTCTTTTTTGGATTGTTTATTGATAATATATAGAAATGTAAATAATATTTGTGTGTTGATGTTGTATTCTGCAACTTTTTTCCAATTTGTTCATTACTCCAAGAGTTGCATTTGTGGATTTTTAAAGTTTTACATATATAAGATACTGTCATCCAAGAATAAAGGTGATCTTACTTCTATTACAACTTAGATGCCTTTTATTTATCTTTCTTGCCTAAATGCGTAGGCTATAAATTCTAATGCAATTTTGAAGTGCAAAAGTGTCTTTTTCCTGATTGTGAGGGGAAAGCTTCAGTTTTTCACCTTTGCTAATTATGTTAGATGTGGGTTACTTATAAAGAACCTTTATCTTATTGAGAATTATTGAATCTTATCTAGTTCTAGTTTATTGACTCTTAACCAGTTCTAGTTTATTGAATCTTATCATCATGAAATGGTGCTGGATTTTATGAAATTTTTGTTTGTTTGTTTTGTTTTGTTTTTTGAATCATTTGAGATGATCATATTTTTTGTTTGTTTTTGTTGCTTTTTGTCTTTCTTTACTAATGGGGCATGTAATATTGACTTTTATATATTCGACTACTTTTGCATTCCTAGAATAAATTCCACTTGGTCATGGTGTATAATCCTGTAAATAGGCTATCAGATTCAGTCTGTTAGTATATTGTCCAGGATTTTTGCTTTTTTGTTCAGAAAAGATATTGCTCAGTTTTCTTGGGATGTCTGGCTTTTTATGAGACTAACCTCACAAAATATGTGAAGAAAGTGTAACCTAAAGTTAAGGAAGGATTTGAGTTAATTATTTGGTAAAAGTTTGGAAAAATTAACCATTAAAGTAATCTTCTCTTGTACTTTTCTTTTTTGGGAGGTTTTATGGGGACATTTCATGAGGTTTTAATTTTCAGTTTTCTTTTTCTTTTTTTTTTTTTTTTTTTTTTTAAATTTTTTATTTTTTATAAACATATATTTTTTATATACATATATTTTTATCCCCAGGTCTGTGAATCACCAGGTTTACACACTTCACAGCACTCACCAAATCACATACCCTCCCCAATGTCCATAATCCCACCCCCTTCTCCCCAACCCCCTCCCCCCGGCAACCCTCAGTTTGTTTTGTGAGATTAAGAGAGTCACTTATGGTTTGTCTCCCTCCCAATCCCATCTTGTCTATGGAAAGAATTTTCAGTTTTCTTATCACTAATGATTTAAGTACTTCTCATGTACTTATTAGACATTTTTCTTATGTGAAGTATCTGTTAAACTCTGTCCCATTTTTAAGTTGTTAGCTGTCTTTTTATTGTTGGGTTGTAAGAATTGTTAATATATCCTAGACACAAATCAGGTATATATTTGTGACTATTTTTTTTCCACAATATGTGGGTTGCGTATTCAATTTATTCTAACTTTAAAAGAAATTTTTAATACTGATGAAGTTTAATTCTTTGTTATTTTCCTTTAACAAGTATTAGTTTGTTCTGAAATGCTAGAAACTCTGTTTTTCTGGATTTAAGTCCTTTCTCAGATATATGGATTATAAATGACTTCTCTTAATTTGTGTTCTGCTTTTTCTCTTTTTTAATGATGTCTTTTCATGATCAGAAGTTAATTTAATGAAGTCATTTTTGTCAATCCTTCCATTACTGATTAGCTTTTTCTGTATTCCATTTAAGAATTCTTTATCTTGGGACACCTGGGTGGCTCAGTCGGTTAAGTGTCTGCCTTCAGCTCAGGTTATGATCCTAAGATCTTGGGATTGAGTCCTGCATCTGATTCTCTGCTCAGAAGGGAGTCTGCTTCTCCCTCTCCCTGATGTTCCCCACCCCCATCAACCTCCGACAAAGAAATTTTAAAAAAGAAAAGAAAAGAATTCTTTATCTCAAGCTCATGAAGCCATTCTCCTATACTTTATTCCAGAAGTTTTACTATTTTTCCTTTCACATTTAGGTCTGTGATCTTTTTCCATTTATCCAATTAGATAAGAATCCAATTGGTTTAGGATCATTTGTAGAAAATAAATCCTTTCCCTACTGAAAAGATGATATGTTTTTGTTACAAATTAGGTGATTTTCTCTCTCTATATATGAGTGTTTCTGGACTCTACTTTCAGTTTTATTAAACTGTTCTTGTATCAGTAAGATGAATATTATGAATATGAAACTTTATAGTAGTTTCATATTGAGTAGGATAGGACTTTCAACTCTTTTGAACTTCTTTGATAATTTCATAGAAAATCTAAAAACTTTAGAGTTGTGTATAAATTTTTAATTAGCTTGCCAATTTATATTAAAATTGGCATTGAATTGTATCTGTAAATCTATATGGGACAAATTGACACCCTGACACCAAACAAGATTTATTCCTCCAATACAAGAATATGTATTTCCATTTCCATTTATTTTTCATTCAATTTTCCTCAGCAATGTACAATATTTAATGTAAAGATTATACCCATATTTTTTAGATTTATTTTTAGGTATTTAATAGCTCTTGATGTTATTATAAATGGTATCATATTAAATCTTTCCTTCTTATTAATTATTTTTATTAACATATAATATATTATTTGCCCCGGGAGTACAGGTCTGTGAATCATCAGGTTTACACACTTCACAGTGCTCACTAAATATCTCTCTTTTTTTAAAATTTTATTTATTTAATTGAGATAGCACAATGATGGTGGGGTTGGGGGAGGAGCAGAGGTAGAGGGAGAAGCAGACTTTCCAGAGGGGGTCTGATGCAGGGTCTCCGTCTCAGGACCCTGGAGATCATGACCTGAGCATAAGGCAGATACTTAACTGACTGAGCCACCCAGGGGTCCCTTAAATGTCACTTCTACTATTTGTTTCTTATATATAAAAATTTATCTTTGTATATTGGCCATTTAGGTAGAAAACTTGGTAAATTCATTTATTCTAAGACTGTTGGCATATAGAAACATAATTTGCAAATTACATATTGTTTAGTTCATATACATCTCTCACATAGTCTTGTGTCAGTGTGTCCAGGTACAAACTGTTTTCTGGAAGCTTCTATGTACAATGTCAAAATAGAATTGGTCCAGAGGTACTTGTGTGACATATGGAAGACAGAAGTAAAGCTGTAGCTGTTTTTCACTGAAGGTTCATATGTTCAGATGTGGGATTAGACAGAATCTGACAGATGTATAATAGAAATATCCTTAGTTTCTAGTTTGTTCCTGAATCTCTTTATCCCATGTTTAGGTTTTTTTCCCCCCAAGTAACACTCACAGACCCATAACCAGACTGTTGCATACAGACCTAAAGAAATAAACAAACAAGCAACAACTTGCCATAAGCTTCATGTGTTAAATTCCTGTTAAACCTTAAGCTTGTAATTATAAAGGATAAACAACTTAAACCTCTAACAACTTTGCAAAGAGCAAATAAACAATAATAAATATTGTAAGATATTCAGAAGAAATATTTTTAATAAAGGAAGATATAAAATAAGTTTCTACCTTATGATGGGTTTCCTGAAAAAGGCTTGAGGTAGTATATAAAGAAATAGTTATTTAAGATAATTATTTAAGGAAAAACACTATAATTGATCCACAAACAATTTATTTTATATTTAAAATTAAATGTCAACTTCCGGGGATATCAACAATGTAGATTGCTTAATCATTTTTTATTTTAGCACTGTTCAATATGTAGTTTGCAAACAGATAAAATGCCACAAAATTTAAAGTATAAAAAAATTCCGCATGTTAAGTTTGATTTTATGCACATCTATTCTAATTGAGATTAGACAAAAAATCCAGCTCTTTTTTTTTGAAAATTCATCTTTTTAAAAAAAAAAAGATTTTATTTATTTATTTTACAGAGAGATCACAAGTAGGCAGAGAGGCAGGCAGAGAGAGAGAGGGGGAAGCAGGCTCCCCGCTGAGCAGAGAGCCTGATGTGGGGCTTGATCCCAGGACCCTGGGACCATGACCTGAGCTGAAGGCAGAGGTTTAACCCACTGAGCCACTCAGGCAGCTTGAAAATTCATCATTTTAAATGAAAGTATAAACATATAGATTGTTGAGAAACCCATACTTAAGCAGAAAAAGCAAGGTATTTTGAAAAGAATATCACAACTGTAAGCAGTAATCATTGAATAGATGGTACAAAGTTCTAAATTCTTTCTGCATGAATGTTTACATTAGGCATGCCAAAACGTTCAACCTTACTTTGATAAAAGACCCAAGACAGTTGCATCCTGTAGACACATCATTTGAGAAATCAAATCATGGAAATCTCTGCTGTATGTACTTCAGTTTTCACTACAGTCCTTCTCTTAGCAGTAAATATCGAATTCACAGCCCTAGGAGTAGGCAGCCCAGCAAAGTTAATTTCCTGTACTGTTCTTTATTGGCCTATTGCTACCTCTATTTCTGAATTTCTCATTGACCTCCTCCAAATCAGTTTCACGGTCTTCTGGTCTGTTAGACATGCACAGAATCTGCTCTCCATCTGCTCAACAGCACAAATGTTAAATTCTTAGTTTAATCTATTACCACTGTAAGTCTTTGATCTCTTGGGGATACCTCTTCTGATCATTGAATTGAAATAGCTACCTTTGCCTAATCACTCCAAATATCATTCCAAATTTGCTTACAGGCACACCCTGAACCTAGTTGTAGGTGTGCTCCATTCTAGATTTGCGTGGCATCAGTGTATGCTCTCCCACTGCAAATGCAGTTGATAGAGAGAGAGAATGGGTCAAGAAATGGATATAGCATCAGTAGAACCAGGTTACACTTCCCGTTACTCTTAATACCCATTACCCCGTTACCCTTAATGCTCTGTAATTAGCAGACCCTTTAAACACTCTGACCCTCATCATCCTTTGTTAAGTGGAAACAATAGAATGACATTAGATGGCTATGAGATTAAAATGATATGGATAAAAATACTACAGAAAAACAAAGTATTACCATAAGATATGCTGATTTTCAAAATATCTTTGTAATATTCTGAGATAGGGCTGATTTTTTTTCCTTGAGTAATAATATTAAAAGTGGTCATTAGGAACACTTAATATGGGATTATTATTATTAGACTTCGAGGTATAATAGATTATATTGGATTTTGTGAATTTCCTAGAGGAATATTTGGACAGTATTTACATTTAAAATATATATGTGTGTATGTACATACGTATTGTATGTGTACATATATATATACATATATACATATATGTATATTTCCAAACAATTGATTCACAAATTTTTATTGATTGATTGATTTTCAGTAAGTGTATCTCTTCTTGGTATTCGTTATATAAAATTAAGATCTAAGAAACTTTTTAAGCAGGCTTAAAGTTGTTGAGATTCTTGCTTCTTTCCATGTTAAAAATTTTATACTAGAATAATAGTACAAATGACAAGATTTTTTTCTTTCTTATGCCCCTGTATGAATCCAATAACAAATAACTACTTCCATGTCTTTAAGTAAGTGATTTTATCTCTATGGACAAATTTATTTCACATAAGATGAATAAAACAGTTGGAATATAATTTTCTGTATGTTCATTTAATAGAAATCCTTCCTCTGATTTCAAAGAGTATTAATATAATTTTAATGTTTTTGATCTTTTAACAAACTTGTTTTCACTGCAGTATATTCCTTATATAATAGAGTATTTTAAAAAAATATCACTTGTTTTCTTTCTAAGACCTTTAGCTAACATTAGCTCAAAGTACTTTTATTTTGCCCTTGAGATAGATTCACCTAAATAATATTTTCCTTGCTAACCTGAATAGCCTGACACGGTATATTACTTTTTGAGTCACTGTCCTCCTTTTCATTTCCAATATTTTCTTAGTCATAACTTTAAGAAAAAACTTTTGTAAAGCCACATCGAATATTGCTAGCTCTTTATTTTCTTTTCTTTGGAAATTGTGAAGTATTATAGTTCAGTTATGGGGTTCTTACTCTCTGCCCCAGAGAACTGACTCCCATCTGTATTCATTTTTCTCCCCTCATTCAATTCTGGATTTTCTTTATTCAACATTGTGGGTGTCCAGTTTAAAAATTTATGTGGTTAATTTCTCTTTATCTAATTTTGATACAGAGAGCCCTGATGTTTTTTGGCTACCAGTTAGCTATAAAATTATTAGCAGTACTGCCAGGCCAAATGATCTTGAGAAAAAGGAGTGGAAGGGAAACCAGAATGGATATCTCCTCTGCCTTGAAGTGTCATTAAAACAAGGGGATGGCTCCACTTATTTGCTAGAAAACAAAAACAGAGTGTTCATGAGCTTTTTAGCACTAGAATTATTTTTTTCTTAATTTTTAAAACACAATATAAACTAAATTTTAATTAAAAAATCATACTTAAGAGCACATTCCCTAAAAATAAAAGTATTCATTTCCTAAAAGATTAAAGTGTAAGACTAACATGCCAGAGAGATAATTTTTGACATTTTATGTATAAACACATTCTTATAACATGGATTTAATTTTCCTCTAACTTCAGTGTTCACCTCACTATTGGCTTAAATAGCCTGGATAAGGGAGGAAATCAAATCTAGAAATTAGGAATCTGAAAACGTAGCAGTAGTAGCAGTGACAATAATGAAAATAATAATGGCTAATATCTTCAAGTTCTTGATAAGTGATTGGAATTACTACTTTATATGCACTACTTTAACCTTACAAGAAAAGTTAAGGATATAGTTTGTATCTTTATGTATCTGTTATAGATGAGAAAATTGAGTCTTGGAGAGGGCTTTGTACATTTTCAAGATCATACAGATAATTAGTGGTGAAGTTGGAAGTCTATCCAAATTCTTGCCCCAGAAAATAAACATTTATTCAATTCTCTGTCTTGGAAAGAAACAAGAAAAAAGAAAAGCTGTATCTTGAAAGGCAATGGCAGAAAGTATATATACAATTAAAAAATAGCTATAAGTCTATATAAAAATTAGGCAAAATTTAGAAAAGTTTATTATTTTTTCAGTTTTTTCACAATCAAAAATGATACTTATGAGTGAGTTTTACCAGTTAATGTGGTTATTAAAGGTATAATGTTTAATGACATGTGGCAATCTTGATTGAATGGAACTCTAAAGGACCACTGATCTACAAGGATATACAAGTCTTTACATCAACATGGAGCATTTTCTTGGAACCTCTCTTATGTATCATTTCTGTGGTCTACAGAAAGCCTTAGCTAGGTTTACACTTAATGAATTTCTAGTTTCTAAAGTCTCTAATTCCCACACTTGCCATAAGACACACTTTTCTCCTCAGTGCCCCAATCCAATTTAGTTTCTATTCTGATTCAGTAGCCTAAAATAGATGGCAAAGGGAACACTAAAGTTGTAAATAAATGAATCCATTGAAAATGAATAAAGAAAATGATGAAATGAGATCTTAATCAGAACAAAAATTTAAAGAAAAAATGAACAATAGTATTTTTATTTTTTAATTTTATTCATTTATTTGACAGAGACACAGCGAGAGAGGGAACACAAGCAGGGGGAGTGAGAGAGGGAGAAGCAGGCTTCCTGTCAAGCAGGGAGCCCCATGTGGGGCTCCATCCCAGGACCCCAGAATCATGCCCTGAGCAGAAGGCAGATGCTTAATGACTGAGCCACCCAGGCGCCCCAAACAATAATACTTTTTTAAAGTAAAGAACAGAGAAGAAAACAATAAGCAGAACAGATGAAAATACTTTTAAAATAGCAAATAATATTTTAAAAATCCCATACAATGAAGGGATAAATTAAATGTCAGTAACATGGAGTCTAGATTAAACAGTGTCTGGGAAATGAAATGAGAAAAGAGAGAAAAGGACAAATGACCTGGCCTTCATTTAATGGATATAAGTCTTCTATAAAGGGCAAAGAGGTTATGTCAACAGAGACGTCAACCTAGTAGCCCCAGGTAGAGGTCCTCAATCCATCCTCCAAGCTTGAGGAGAACATATGAATAGGAGAGAGAATAAAAATCTTTGTTTTGCAAAAGCTAGAGAACATCGACATTCAGTATGTAAGTAGTCTTCTTAATATTTGTGAACAGAAATAGTATTGAAGGTAAATTTAATCTCAGTATACAAGTAAAACCCATTTCTTGTTAGCCAGTAGTCTCCTTCAAGGAATTTTTGGGATACAAACATCTAATTCCATTTAAGTTGTCCGGGATTCTAACCACTGAGAGAGAATGTTGGTTGGGTATGATATAAGATAGGTGGTAGACAGGAAGAGAAATTGGCTAAAATATTGATAGGACCAAAGCCTGGAACACAGATAACTAAACTGGATTTGTATTCTACTTATTAATTTCTTCTAAAGCTAGTTTACTTGCTTCTACATGCAGCTGTTGGATGCAGCTATTTAAATCATGTAGTTTATAATAAGTGGGATCTAGACATTGTGCTGGGAGTACTTTTAGAATAATTATTTCTTTCAAGTGGATATTATAATGATCCTCTCATACAAAGACATTTATTGGAAAACATACATTAAAAAAGTGATTATTCTTGTCTTTTTCCTCCCCCCTCCTCCTTTTTTTCCCATCAAATATTTAAAATTGATTTTAAATTAACATCTATTACTTCAATTCTCCAACTATGAAACTATTCTAAAGTAAGATTTGAGAAATATTTTAGAAAATGGAAGATAAATATTCACATAAAATTACAATTTTGCAAGATATACAAGTACGTCATTAAAAGGATTAGTTTATAGAGAGGTTGTCGTCTCTTACCCTACACTTAGAATAAGGGCCTTAATGTTAAACATTACATAAATAGGAGAGATTTAATTAAAACTTCAAGAAATGTGTTACTGTTAATTGAATCCTTGCTATAGTTACCTTTGCAAACCAACGTTAATGAAACTCCAGTTCAAAGTGGATGGGTTTGGGGAATTGAGATAGCTATTTATCTCCTTACCTGAGATGCCATGATAATTTTGTCAGTAAAACAGAGAGCCCAATTAGGAGAGTTCTCCTTTATAGCTATTGATCAAACTGCTAGGATTTCTAAATAAAACGAATCAGAGGTTCAAAGGCCATAAAACAAGGTCAATGAGTGAGAAAGGGAAGTACTTCCCGCATTTTGAAAGCCTTTCACCTGTGGAGCAGAAAATGGACTTAAGTCCTACCTGAAGCTAGGTTCCGCCCCGCCCCTCACCTAGCTGGCTGTCCCTTCCCCCACTCGCTGAGCCGCCCAGTCTGGTATCTCTCGGTCTGGTATTACCAAGCTATAAATTGCCCTAGAGCTTAGAGACAATCAGGTCAGCGCCACTCTCACAAGGGAAAAGCTGCTTACTTCTGAGCAGAATGGTTCAGGGGAAAAAGAGGAAGGAGGGAACCCGTGCCTTAGTCGTCACTGCGCTGGCGAAGGGTGGAGAGAGATGGGGGAGGGGACTGACTGAAACTGCGACCCCAGCGGGGTCGCACTTGGCCCAAGTCTGCAAACTTAGTGGTGGCTGCGGGGGAAACTCCCAGAGCACTCCACCGCCAGGCAGCCGCTGCTGCTGGGTGGAGTCGCGCTCCCCGGCCCCACCTATGGGACAGATCTCCAGCATTGCTGGTCCACAGCACCCTTCCCGAAAAGTCTCCAGGCATCCATCTAGCAAGACTTAGATCATTCCGCCCACCACTTCCACCCCAGGACCCTGACAGAATACTATGGTTAGCCTCAGATAGCCCAGAGGACCCCCTCCCTGTGTCTCAGTTTGAGGACGCTCGTGCAGAATCCTTTCGCATGCCCGCCTTGCTCCGCTTTCACAACTCTGCTGGGTCAAATGGCCAAAGACAAACTTCTGCCTCTCCTTCCGCTGCCACCTTTTCAAAAACCCACAGCCTGGGAACCCACACACATCGGAACTCCTAGGGTGCTGGTGTAGTCTGGGCATGCTCAGTATCAGAGCAGGTTTTGATTGAAAGTTAAAAAAAAGAGAGAGAGAGAGAGAAGGAAAGAAAGAAAGGGTGAAAAAGCTTTGTATTATGCTGTCTCCTTCTCTTGTACAAATGGCTTGCTGAACAGGTTGTAGGGCATCCCCGCGTTTACCCAAAGGGTTTATCAGATGCCCTTGATTCCGTCTCCTTGGGATCTGTCCCCCTCTTAGTTCGCCCCCTCCCCCAGAACCTCCCTCTTCTGGTCCCTGTCCGCTGTGGGGATGGAGAGACACTAACAGAACTGGGATGGGCGATGTTGGCTGAGCGGATCCACCTATGATTAGTGCGCCCCGATTGGCTCCTTGGAGCAGCGTACCCGAGGTGGAACCAATCAGGCGCTCGGGGCTGGGAGATGATGGGCGGCCGCCTCCTCACTGGAGGGATTCCTGGAGAAGCTGCAGTGTGGGGATGCTCTAGACCGAGTACTGCCCTCGGTGTCTTTCCACCTCCTCCTTCTGCAGCGGCGGCGGCGGCGGCGGCGGCAGCAGCACTTAGCAGCGGCAACTTGAGGCTGCACCCCGGGCCAGCCCCCCAGGGTGGTGCTCAACTGAGAGGGGGGCTCAGCGCCCCAAGGGGTGTGTGTAGGGTGGGGGTGGCCAGCTGGGACCAGCTGGTGGCCCTGAAAAACCTCCCACACACCCACACCCACACACCCCTTTTGTGTTGCAGGCTGCCCCTCCAAGAGCAGAGGCAGCAAGAGGACGTGTGTGTCTTGCACAGGTCCACGCGGGGAGAGCAGTGGGGACGGAGACCGGCACCACCTTCTGGTCCTCGCTCCAGGTAAGACAGCGAGACTGGCAGGGTGGCCACCTCGGAGGTGCCCATGAGCTTGAATCCGTCCGCAACCTTTTACTCTCGGTACACTTGGTTTTGGTGGTGGGAGGCTGCAACCTGGGGAGAAAGCCCCGAGTGGCCTATTGTGAGAAACATAATGAGCCACATGTACATCTCCTGGAAAAGCACTTTGCACAGTGCCCGTGATTTAGAGCCTGGAGTTGCTGTTGGGCATCCCCCATCTTCTTGCGCCCTCTTTCCTTCTCAGTCTTTCTTCTTCGACCCCCACCCGCAATCTCAATCTCTCACCTCCCCCGCCCCTCGCTCAGTCTCTCTCGCGTCTTCACCCTCCTCCTATCCTAAGGCGGCACAGGGTTTCTTTCTCGTCCTGGAGAGGATTGCCTTTTCTCTGAGGAGGGGAGCGGGTTGGAGGTGATGGAGAAAAGAGAAAGATTTCTTTCTGCCCCCTCCCCAGGGGGGCGGGGGAGGGGGACCGAGGTAGAATGCAACCTCTGCGAAAATTAGAGTACAGAGAGCATTTAAACTGAATAAAGGGAGTAGACAAGCCATCCAGCCCAGGCTGTCAGAGAGGGGAAGCATCAAGTTTGACTTGATCTCCTCCTTGCAAGAGGCTGTGCCTCTTACTTGATTCCTTCAAATGAAACAAAAATAACCCACTGATCTAACCCACTTTCAACTGCTTAATTGCTGTTGCTTTTAAGTGCTAACCATCTGACTTTTCCTGTTTCCATCTGTCCTGTGGGGCTGACTATTTGGTATTGCCCATCAGTGGTAATGTCTGAACTTTCAGGGGTTTCTCATGCAAAGAAAAAAAAAATTAAAAACAGATGGTTACTTTCCTCAGGTTCTCTGGTATAGCCTTTATGTTGGGAAGTAAAAAATGTAAAGTTTCAAAACATTTGTAAGTGACACTAGTGTAATCAAGAGGTTTGGATTTCTACTTTGAGATGACAAACCTTCTAGTTAGTTTTGTGTACATGTTGATTTTCACTTTATTGAATATTAACCCTTCGGTGAAATAAAGCAACAGTTTCACTTTTGTGTTAAAGCTAATTTTGTGTATGGATTGCCAGTTCATTCTACTTTTTCTCTATGTTTGCATTTTATTGCCCAGATATCAGATTCATGCCTTGCCTTATTTTCCTTTAATGAGAATATTTAGTGGCTGTAAACATGGTGTTTATGCAATTTCAGTACTCCATTTGGAAGGCACATGGAAGCTCGGTTGGCCAAGAAGCCTCTTGTACTGGAACAAAGTTTAGAAAGTAATGGTAGGAAGATAGCCTCAAATTTAAAAAATCTTAAAGGAAAATTGTTTTTTTCTCATTTCTTATCATAAGAAAGAGAAGGCTATCAAAACAACTGTGTTCCCTGGCCGCCTGCACAATAGGTCAAGTGAAAGGTACTTGTTGGACAGAGCCTTGACAGCAGCTTCAGCATCTAATTCCATCATCCGTGATATAAGCTTTCCTTTCCTATTATTCATCAGAGATGGCTAAGTGATTATTGTCAGATGGGAGGAGGTAGAGAGAAGTGCCTAGCTGAATGTAATGGGAAAGCATTCCAAGTGGGTTCTACATGAGCAGAGAGAAGCCAGCAGATGTTAGTGTCCAGATGAATCCTTTCCTTTGATTTATCAAGGGAAATGCCAAGTCTTACATTTTTTTCTACGTGCACACTTGGGATAAGAAAAGGCAGTCTTCTTTCTAACTCTGTCTGCTCTTCCACACTAATTTATGTACCCCAGAAAGTATTTTTTTCAGCACATATCTTTAGTGTACAAGTTTGTACACTGACTTAGAGAAGAGCTGGTTTCACTTACCATCAATGTAATGCATATTTTCTAAACTCATTTTCCATTTGAGACACTTATCTTTTCTATCTAAGTAAAATTACCCAGAGTCACAAAAACAAGATCTTATGTCTAGGGTTTTGACATTTAAATGCCTTTTCTTTCTTTCTTTCTTTCTTTCTTTCTTTCTTTCTCTCTCTCTTTCTTTTTTTAATGTAGTGTCTCTGTTGAAAGCTAACTAATTTTTAGAGGTGCCACCTTTTGGATACAAGGACAAAAGGACAACCGCTTAATTGCCTCATGTGTGTACAAATGAATTAACAAGTTTAGACATGAAAAGATGTACAAAAAGGAAACCCAATTACTTCCCATGTGAGCAAATTAAGATTTTGTTTGCTTATTTCTCTACCGTCTTAGGAAAGGTAAAAGTTTGGGCTTGATTTGTAACATTTTCATGTCTTTTTACAAATGTTAACTAGAGCAAAGACATGTGAGGGAGATGCATATAAGTATTGAGTTTTTCACATACTTCTGAAAAAATTAAGCCTTTATATTCTGGAAGTCAGAACTAATTCCAATTTATAATGAGTGGGTTGAGAAGAGACTTGAAATGATACATGGTAGGAAATTATTTCCCTGTCATCCCACAAAGTGTTCTGGTGTGATAATTTCATACAATCTTCATATTTTCTCCTTTAAAAAGAATATCTTAGTAAATCTTATTAATGTTTCAGAGCAAATATGGTAATTAGACTTCTGCGTATGTTTATCAGAACTAAAGGCTGCTCCTATAATAGGAAATCCTAAAAAATTAATTCCATAAAATACCACATAATAGAGAGTTGTTGCAGAGTGGTTTGTAGCTTCATTTCCTAATGGAGAATCTTATTCTATTTGGTCAAATGATCAGATAGTTCTAATCAAGAAAAATGAAAATGGATAAATAACACGGTATTTACATGATAAGATTTGCACATTAGGCTTGGTGCTAACTGAAAATAAAACTAGAGTAAGTAGCTTGTTTTAATTATATTTGCAAAATGAAATAGGAGATTAATAAATAAAATGCAGAATGTGTTAGAAATCTGAAAGTTAATTTGAACTTCCTGTTAACCTAAAGACACCATGGACATGATATCAATTCATCTCTTTTGAGGTCAGTTTATTAAATCAATTTAGAGAAATTCCTCAAGCAGGTTTTGAGAACTATCTAATCCTAAAGAACTCAACTTAAGACAGACAATTATATGAGCCTGAAATACTTATAGCTCTTGTGATTTCCAGTTTGTGCAACAGCCGGGAAGAGATATCATTAATGCCAAATTGGAACATAACATTTCTTTTTCTAATGGTAGTGATTAGATGATTTAGGAGAGGGAGAGCAGAAATAAAACAGTTTGATTACATAATGGAACAAATTTGATCTGTTATTACAAAAAGCCAAGACCAAAGTTAGACTTTCTGCCATAGAATAATGTGGGTGTGGGTCTTGCAAGTGTTTTTGCGAAACAAGAATGCTTTTTAAAATTATTATCTGATCTACTTGTGGATTTTTAACATTTTTACATGATTTGCTTGTCATAAATCTATTTGTATCAGAAGTTTAATATATAAGAGATGCTTTTTAGCTGAATTTGTTTTCCACTGAAGTTGGCCAAATCTATTTAAACAGAAATAAAGTATATGAAAGTCTAAATACATAAGTATTTATCATTTAGGGATACATACTCACACATACATATGAAAACACATATGAGTATATGTGTATACATATACATGCCTATACATGTGTATACATTTTTAAATTATGTAACTTTTTCTAAAAGGATTAGAAATTAATGGGCAGTATCAATAATCTGCTGAAGCTAAGGCATACTCCTGTAAAAAGTACCATTCAAAGAAAAACAACAATGTCTTGGGATGTTTTTAATGGTTCTTTGGTTGAAAGCCTAGGAATACCCAGAGGCAAAATTAAAGGGGGTCTACATCTTTCCCTAAAATTTATGTAGCTCTTCTATGGCTTTGGCAAGAAGTTATTTTTATATGAATTGTGTATTAAAACAAAATCTCTCGGTACAAGAAGATGCACCTCTATATATAGGTAACAAGCTTAAGTCATATTTTCACATGATTTGGATGTAATGGAAGGATAAACTTTCTGTTTTTATAAGGCTCCTATCAGGTGTTTCTTTCAACATTTGCATAAAGGTTAACTTGTTCCCCATATTTTACATAATTGAATGACATGGTTATCACTGTTTTTTCAGGTAAGAGGGTGTGGTTGGTATCTTTGATAATTACTCTAGGAATGATAGTTATTTTTTGTAGTATTTTTGAAAACTTGATTGAAACCTCTCCATTGAGTGTGGCCATTTTTTTAAAGCAGGGATTTAATTTCTCCAGTTAGAAGACAGTGTTTTTCCCTCAGCATCTCTGTCATTTTAAGAGTTCTTGAAGAAATATTTATAGTGACTATAAGATAAACTACTGTAGCAGGGCATATGAATGTCATTCTACTCACGTGTTAGCAAAGGAAAATAAACTTATTTTAAATCATATTGCAAATATATTCATGCTATCTATTGTAAGTAAGAAAACATGCTGTCCTTTCTTGTATCTATGAATAAAACTTTAGCTTTTACTGTTTTAAAAATATTATTTCAAAGTGTACAATGAGAAATATGCTATGCTGTCAAAAGAGTAAGCACTGGAGATGTTATTTGTGTAGTTTGAAATAGAATTATAGAGGTCTTTTTGCAAAGAAGCCTCCTTTAAAAATATGTTTCCTTAATTTAAAAGCAATATTTAGGAGAGTTCTAAAACAAAGCTCAATTTAGAATAGAAATAATACATTTCTAATAGTATTAAAAATGAATATTCTGCCACGTCTTAAAAAAATGAAAAGCATATTTAAAAAATTATTTCTCTAAATTCTATAATTTTTATATTTAGTTTAATTATAAATTTATTTGTGTAGAACTAGTTCTTATTCTCTCTGTTTTTTTTTTTGTTGTTGTTGTTTGTTTGTTTGCTCAGGGCTTGGAAGTTTATGTGACATGCTGGTTTCCATAATTTACCAGTAATGTAAATGAGGGGATGTCAAAGTTCATCTTTTCGGTTACTGCTATTGTGGAGATACAAAGAAAAAATACTGGTCATTCCTATATTGGTCTCACATGTAGTATGTCGGACATACTAATTATACACATAGGGAGTAATTTTGTTAAAGAGGAGCTCTGGAAAATTGTAAAGCAGATGAAGATAATAAATGCCCTTTATTTCGTAGCTGGTTGTACAAAATGGGAGCTGGAAAATTTCCATGCCACATGAGAATGGGCTTTTTCAGCTAGTATAAAATCTGGTGAAACTATATGGTTAAGGTACAATTTCCTAACAGCCAGGTAAGACATTTCATCACACATACCAGATAACAACTCTGCTGTAATAACTCCAAACACTGTGGGTTAGACATACGGCTAAGTGCCTCAGTCAGAAATTAATTTTTGGTTGAAATATCCAATTAATTTAATCCAGATATTGTACTGAAACTTGGGTCTTACCACTTCCAAGTTAACCTATTTCCCTGTGAAATATAGCTTTCCTTTTAATTCTAAACAGTGTAGAGCTCATATAATTATTATATTTTGCCAAAGAATATTATGAGTAAAAGGAGTTGTCTGTTTTTCTCCTTCAATAGGTAAATGTTTCCATTTTTTTTTTCTTTCTAAATAATTTAACTAGTTAATCAAGGATAAAATGCACATAGACACTTAAAGACAAATAGAATCACAGAGTTACTTAAATGGAGAACATTCTTATAGTACCATTGCTTGAACAAGACATACTATTTCTTGTCTTCCTCCTACATCCTGCCTGACCACAACCGTTTATTTTCAGTCACCTGGAAATTGAGGGGAAAGACGGCAAGACCACCTCATCCCTCAGATGAGAATTCTCTGGGTGTCGCCTCTAGAGGGCAGTCTCTTGTTTTTATCTGAGGTCCATTTCCTCTCTGCGTGGGCCTTGTGGCCCAGACTTCACTCCAGCTTGGAGGCAGGTAATTGGATTTACTAATTGCTACTTAGAGATTTGTAGGCATATTTTCATCAACATGAGGGCAAAAACACACAATACTCAGACAAAACATACACAGCTATACCAAAGTTACTACGAACACTTTCAAAAGGTAATGTTGATCTTCTATGTTTTACCATAATGGATAAAAGAGCTTTTATTTCAGGTAATTTCTTTTCCTTATTCACAAATGATCCAAGAAAATGGTGAGATTGTTAAACTATGAATCAGTAACTTTTTGTACTTATTAACACCAGTGGATAAAGCTGAAATTATTGTTAAAAAGAATTTCAGATCCTTGGATTGGCTTTAGTACTTCTGAAATATGTACCTGTGTCTTGTTGTGGAGCCCTTAAGCATTTACATAACTTATCCTTATCACCGCAAATAATTGAGAATTGGTTTGCTTTTCTATGGAACTTCTGGATATTATTGTAAAACATCTAAGATTGCTTTTAAGATGGATTATTAATAATCTATTTTCTGACATAATTTTATGTGAGTGTTACTGTAATTATAAACAATGGTATAGCATCACAGCAGCACGCTAGACTTACAAAAGTGTCTGTTTAGAATTTTGTGCTCTCTCCTTGAAAAGGAGAAAGAGCCAACTGAGTATATTTTTGCTTCATGGTGTACTGTACCCCAAGTATTCTAGCAATTTAAACCATGGATAGGACCTTGTTTACTGTCTATAAAATGTGGACTCTGCTGACTTGAGAAAAAAAATCATCAATAATTTCTTTTTTTTTTTTTTTAGACAAAGAACTTAATGACTTTTGAAACAAGGACATGTGGTATAACACAGAGTAGGAAGGCCTAGCTGAGCTTCTCTAGCCATTAGGCTTTGATTGTGTAAGATTATTAAGAACAGTTGACACAGTTTCTCAGGAGAAAAGACAAGGTAGCAAAGCATTGAATCTGTTTCTCACTTAGACTCTCTGCCAGATTCTGGTTTACAAGGCTGGCTTTCTGCCTAATCCCCAGCATTTTCATCAGATTTGAGGAATGAATAAAGTGAACCATTGGGCATTACAGCATATTTCTAGAGCACCAGAATCACTCCTATAAATAGAATAACATCACCATCCTATTTTAACTAGAGTTCAAACTCAAGGCCACAGTTTTTATATTTAAATATATATGAATCAGACTACTATATGCCTAAAAATGCTTGAGTTTTATCTGTCTGGGTTCAGGAAATTCTCATGTTAAAAGTCTAGTTAACAACATGATAGTACCTATATTTATTTTTAGTATTTTTGTTAAAAAATAAATGTTAAACTTAAAAAAAAAGCAAGCATCTTGAGAGATATCTAACAATTCAAGAAAGTGACATGTCAACAAAAAGCCAATATACTCCTAAATTAACCAAAATGGCTCTGCTTTTAAATTTTGAAAACAAAGCAAAAAGGCAAAAAGTACTTGAGATACAAGCTTCCAATTCTTTTAAAATCAAGATTTGTAGGTACTTTCTAAAGCACTTCTAGACACCACGAAATGAATATTGATGAGTGGAGAGCCAACTCCTTCAGGAAAGAGTAGACAGGTTCTGTTATGGCTTGAAGAATCTGTTTCATCGTTTATATATTGAACATATAGCGACAGTTTTATTTCTCTTGACTTCTGGACCTTTAGACCCGTATGCCTTGAAGCACATTACTGCTCACTGCTAGAGTGGAAGAGGTTTGCTCGGCTCTCTGTCTAAGAGTAATCTTGTAACTCCCTTGCCTTTCCTTACATTTTCTTCCTTCTTCAACTCTCCCCTTCCTACCCTTTCCTTAGTCTTCCTTCTTTCCTTTTTCGATCTTAATGAATTATCTTCCTATAGACCAGGGAGCTTGGTACTCTACGGCCCGTACTAATCTCTACCAGCTGGATTTATTTTTTTGCCAACAAGCAAGAAATTTATCTCTTAATTTATAGAGGTTTTAGGTTAGCTTCACAAAACAGCTGTATAGTTAAATAAGGGAGCAGTCTCTTAATTTGTTTATGGAATGTGCCATGATTCGAATGTTTTTAAGGTCTTACAGGAAAAGTCTAACCTATTGGTAATTCCTAGAACAAACTTGATTACAGAAAGATAGAGCAATCATTTTTGGAAGTCCCAGTAAATAGCAGGTCCTATTAGGTACTTTTTTTTTTTCTATTTTGTTCTTCTAATGATAACAATAAAATCATTGTTTTCAGGACACTTATATAGCACTGTATTTTTAGAGAATTACATTGACTTATTTAATTTTGGTGATGAAGAGATTCTCCATTTTACAGATGCAATAGGGGAGACTAAGATATTAAGTTACCTACTTGCAATTACATACTTAGGAAGCCTTTTATGATTTTCACCTACTGAATCATATTGCCTCAGCATTTAATTAAGGGGAAAAAAGTACATTTTCAGATTTTCTCAATACATATGAAGTAGTTTGCTATTTCCTATCAAAATTTGAAACAAATGTCCAACATCACTAAAATTAGATATACTCTATTTACATTGAAAAGACATGGAAATTTTAATATGCTGTCATTACTGTTGTAACCCTAACTTTGAAATAAGTTGTATTTGTATTTTTAAATTATTCAAAGGACAGCTTTTTAAAATGTAAGAGAAGTCACTGAGCTTGAGTCACTGGGCTCGGCTGGCCCTTAGTCATTGCTGTATCACTGCAATACAAGATATCCCTGCACTTGTTTCCTTATTTGTGAACTATAGGGTCCTAGGACACCTCCTGAGTGCACAGAGATATGAATGAGATAATGAGTGTTATAGCTTTACCCCAAGTTCTCCATCTTCATCTCTCATCTTCCTCATTTGTACTCACACACACAACTTGTTACTGCTTCCTGAACTTAATATTAATGGAAGTTGTTCAGTATCAATACTTTTCTCTTCTATTCCAAGATGGAGAATGCTAAGCAGGGAACATACCCAAGCGCAATCATTATTCTAGCCTCATGGGGATGAAGTCCATCACTTAGCAATTCTCAGTGTGAAGAAATAAACCCATTTGGGAGTGACTGCCAGGAGCCATACACGTTGCGATGTGGACCAACTTGATGGACTCTCTAGTTTATCTGATACAAGGAAACAGGAGTTTTAATTGGGGGATGGCTACAGAAAGAAAGCAAGATTAATTAGAGCATAGGAAAGGTATTTTATGGGGGCTTTTGGACAAAAACAAGCTAATCATATTCTCGTATTCTTACTGCATGTCAGGTACTTCTCTGTGTACTTTCTATGCTTCACGCCATTTAATATTCCCAGTAATCTTCAGAGGTAGGTACTAATTTGTAATTCTTTACATGAGAAAATTGTGGGGAAAAAAGTAACTTGTCAGGGTCCTGTGACTGTTACGTAGTAGGACATTGACTCAAACTCAAGCAGTCTATTTATAGAACCAGTATTCAACCATAAGCAATCGTATAATCATTCAGCTCCTCAGTGGAGGAAAGGGAGCAAATGGTGACCAAGAAGTAGAGGTTTCTAAAAGAGACTGAAGAGACACGCAGGCTAACTTTATCCACTTCATAGTTAGTCAATATGACCATTGTGGTGATGTGAGAAGCGCAGGAAACTTAGAGTCTTATAGTCCTTGGTACAGATGCCTACTCTGTAATGGTGAGCTTCAATAAAATAGTTCACTGCTAGAGGTTTCATTTCACTAGGAAGAAAAATGTAATAATGTTGGCAAACTATTTCATACTCTGTTAGTAGGTGGCAGATCTGACTGACCACTCTTGTTACCCATTTTTATTAGTCAGGAACACTTTCACTTGCAAAAATTCCACCTAATTCAAAGTGATCTAAGAAAGAAAAGGGATTTTAGAACTTATGGTACCGTAGAGTTCAAGAGTATCTTGGATTTAGTACTAGCTGGAATTGGGAAACCAAATCATGGGAGCCTCTACTCCCTTCCCCACTCTCATCTTGGTTCTACTTTCCTCTGCCAACACTTTACTCAGACTCAGGCCCTTTGTTTATGGTGGTTGCAATGCACCAAGTAACTATAGGGTTATGTAAGAAACTTTGATGTAAAGAGAACATCTTTTTTTTGCCAAAAAATCCAGGATAAACTTGATGGGAACAACTTGGGTAACTTGCCCTGAACCCATGAAAGGGGATATTTATGTAGGCTAACCATTGTGTCCTCCCTGGATTTAAAAGTTGGACATAGTATTATTTAACTAAATGGGAAGAGTTTTGTTGAAAATGACTAGATTTAGGGCAAGCAAAAGCAGCAAACATCCAGTTCCTAAGGTATAAGGCACGGACAGACCCTGAGAAAGGATGCCAGCTGGCCTTAATGGTGGATCAGCCCCTATGGCTGGAGCCCCTATCAGCCCCCTGGAGAGCCCCTATTGTTCCAGACACTTAACACCTCAGTTGGTGGGTCAGGGGAAGATCCAGAAAATTCTACAGAAAGGTCCATAGTAGTTGAAGTTGTGGAGAGTAGTGGCACTCAGAGGCTTGAAGCAATGGCCATTTACCAACAAATATGGAAATGCTCAACCATTTGACAACAGGTATGACTATATCTGTATGGAGAGACTGAATATCAGAGGCAGAGGGCTAAGTTGAATGCCATTTAATTCTTTTGGAGTCTTTAATGCCTTTCTCTCCCTTTTTTTAATACAGTATGCAGATACTTAGAAAACTTGAGGATTCCTAAATTCTGAACTCAGTAGAGCCAACTGAAGATATGTACAGGGCCAGCTGTGCAGAGGTCAATACTTCAAATTTTTGTTGTGTGTTGGGGGGGGCAGTGACTTCCAATTTATAACTACCTTATTGCCCTAACCATCTATACATTGTCACAGATGGAACAGAATGAATTTGCACAAAAATATGATACTTTTTCTCCTTGCTGTACCCCAAAATGAAAAGGAATTATTTAGGAATAATGTGTCTTTCTTCAGGAAGCACCAACATGATTTTATTACATGCAGGCACTGTTTTGGATGCTGGGAATCCAAAAAGGAACCCATGAGACAAACCTCCTGCTTTTAACACAGCTTGCATTCTAGGGAAGGATACAAACAATGAAAACTAGCATCAGTAACACCAAAACACAACTAAGGTGGTTTCAAAAAGTGAGAAAAGCTATAAAATAATAAAAAGGGTGAGTAAATAAGGCAATATTGGGGAGTCTCATCAACTAAAATTATGCAAGTTGAGGCATAAAAGGAGAAGGGGCCACGTCATAAAAATTTGTAAGCAGAGGACACCAGGTGCAGAAGCCCTATAGAGGGAATGAGTTTGATCTGCTCATGGAAGACACAGCAAACAGAGCTGAAGTGTAAAGATACTGGTTTCAGAGTAGAACCATGCTTTAATACTTTAATTAAAACAATCTTTAAACATGATTAAGGGAATTTCCAAAACAACATGATTGTGTATAACCTCAACATCGTTTCAGTATAGGTGGGATCTCATATCTGTGTGCTGTATTTCCAGTCTGTTCATAGGCTTACATTAAAAAAAAAAAAAAAAAAAAAAAAAAAAGATTTTATTTATTTATTTGTCCAAGAATAAGAGAGTACAAGCAGGGGGAGCAGTAGAGGCAAAGGGAGAAGAAGGCTTCTTGCTGAGCAGGGAAGCCCAATGCAGGAATTGATCCCAGGACCCTGGGATCGTGACCTGAGCTGAAGACAGGCACTTATCTAACTGAGCCAACCAGGCAACCCATTGGCTTACATTTTTTTTTTTTTTTAATTTTTTATTTTTTATAAACATATATTTTTATCCCCAGGGGTACAGGTCTGTGAATCACCAGGTTTACACACTTCACAGCACTCACCAAATCACATACCCTCCCCAATGTCCATAATCCCACCCCCTTCTCCCAAACCCCCTCCCCCCGGCAACCCTCAGTTTGTTTTGTGAGATTAAGAGTCACTTATGGTTTGTCTCCCTCCCAATCCCATCTTGTTTCATTTATTCTTCTACCCACTTAAGCCTCCATGTTGCATCACCACTTCCTCATATCAGGGAGATCATATGATAGTTGTCTTTCTCTGCTTGACTTATTTCGCTAAGCATGATACGCTCTAGTTCCATCCATGTTGTTGTAAATGGCAAGATTTCATTTCTTTTGATGGCTGCATAGTATTCCATTGTGTATATATACCACATCTTCTTGATCCATTCATCTGTTGATGGACATCTAGGCTTACATTTTTTTATGGTTACAATCACGGAATACATACTATTTCCACTCTGATTTTCAAAATGCATTGTTAGGTGTCTTACAAGTGTGTATTTTCATTTTCCATATTCATCTTTAGAAGTGTAACTCCCTTTCTTTTGCGGCATGTATCCCTTAGACACTTTCTATGTATCTTCTGTTGAATCTTGATAACCTTTCTTGTTTTGCCCTCCATTTCTAAGGGAATCGCATACATGGGCCTACCCCCAATTTTATTATTTCTCTGAATTTAAGTGAACACCTTGGCTTTTTATGACATTAATGATTTTTTTCAATGTAATTTCCTTTTGAGTATATATTTGATTATATCCTACAAGACTCTAATTTAGATTTTGAAACAAAAGTAAATAAACACTGGAAACATAATGAAACAAATCATTTTGTGTCGATTGTCATTTAGACAACATGGGTCTCAGTGCCTTAACCGGAAATTATTTTTCCTTTATCTAGTTTCATATCCTGATTTCAAGAACTCCATAACCCAAGTCTACCTAGGTCACTTTATGATAGTAACCTGGGTGCTGAAGAGGTATATTAACTTTTGTGAGATTGCAGTACCACTCAATATGCCACAGCAGTAATGAAGTAATAATTAAAGCGTCAATCTTAAATGGCCTTCTTTTTTTCCCTTAAGATTCCTCTGGACATTATATGCTTTGATAGTGACCTATTTTGAAAATGGAGTTTTCTTTGCTGAAATTGCACAAAACCACCTATGTGTGAAGATAAAGAGTATTATGCTGAGTATTATAATCAGTATTCTGGTCAATAAATGATATGCTCTGTTTCCCTCATCTGTGGATCCAAGGTTCTTTGGTATCCAACTACCTTATGTTTTAGTATGTAGATACATATATACTTGCATAGATTTGGATTTTTTAAAAATATTGCTGATTGTGCCACTAACTGCAAGTGTTTCAGGATTTTGCAATGATTTTTTTTTATCATCTCTGATTTGCCAGTGCCTGAGAGATAGTTGGAAAATTATTATGTATAAAATTATATATATATATAAAATAATATTATGTATAAAATTAATATGTATACACATGGAGTCTGGGTTTTTTAGTCAGTTAAGCGTTTCCCTTTGGCTCAGTTCATGATCCCAGGATCCTGGGATTGAGCCCCACATCGGGCTCTCTGCTTAGTAGGGAGTGTATTTCTCCTTCTCCCTCTGCCTACTGCTCCCCATCTTTGTGCTCTCTGTCAAATAAAATCTTTAAAAACATTTTAAAATTATTATGTATACTTAAAACACACACACAATATGGACAAAAGTCTACCCTACAACCCAGCAATTGCACTACTGGGTATTTACAAATGTAGTGATCCGAAGGGTCATGTGCACCCAGAATGTTTATAGCAGCAATGTCCACAATAGCTAAACTATGGAAAGAACCTAGATGTCCATTAACAGATGAATGGATATATACAATGGAACCTTTTTTATGGTGTTATGTTCTAGTATTCTTCTAATTCATTAAATAAATCTGGTCATGGCTAAGTAAGTTAACAACCTACTAACAAGTAACAATCTGCAGTTTTAAAAATACTTCTCATAAAAGTATTACCAATTTTCAAAAAATATAGTTCCTTTTAAAATATAGTGCAATTAAAAATTAAGCATATGTAAGTACAATAGATATACATAAATTTGCAGTGGCTTATTTTAAATATAGGGGACCATCATACAGCAAATGCATGAAGTTTAATAACATTTCCATACCAAACTTATAATGTTCTTGCTATATTCATATATGGATATTTTTTTATAAATTTGCACTGGATTATTGTGTTGTTTCATTTTATTAGTTTTTATTGAAATTCCATTTAACATACAGTATTAGTTTCAGGTGTACAATTTACTGATTCAACACTTCCATACAACACCTGGTTCTCATCACAACTGTATTCTTTAATCCCCATCAACTATAACACTCATTCCCCTCACCCACCTCCCCTTTGGTAACCTTCAGTTTCTTCTATAATCTGTTTCTCAGTTTTCCTATTTTTCCCCCTATGATTGTTTTGTTTATTAAATTCCACATATGAGAGAATCATATGGTATTTGTCTTTCTTTGAGTGACTTATTTCGCCTTGCTTATTACTCTAGCTCCATTCACATTGTTACAAACAGCAAGTTTTCATTCATTTTTTTAAAATTTTACTTATTTATTTGACACACAGAGATCACAAGTAGGCAGAGAAGCAGGGAGAGGGAGAGAAGGGGGAGGAAACAGGCTTCCTGCCGAGCAGAGAGCCCAATGCGGATCCTGATCTCAGATCATGACCTGAGCCGAAGGCAGAGGCTTAACCCACTGAGCCACCCAGGCGCCCCTCATTCTTTTTCATGGCTGAATAATATTCCATGTGTATATACATATACACCACATCTTCTTTATCCATTCATCAGTCAGTGGACATTTGGATTCTTTCCATAATTTGGCTATTATTGATATGTTGCTATGAACATCGGGGTGTGTCAATGTGTTGTACTCCTTTTTTGGTTATGGGTAAATTTTCTTGTAGAGTATAGAAAAATACACAGATATGCTTAGAATGTTATTTCTCTCTTTTTTTTAAATTTCTCTTCTTTTAAAGTAGCGAGTACAGAACTAGTTTATGGAACCAATAGTCAATAAAGACTAAGCACAGATATTTAGAATATTGTGTTCAAATTTAAAAAGAGGCAAATAATATAAAGACCTTCAATCTGTCTCTAAATTAGTGATACAATTTTACTAGATAATCTCTCTGACACCTTTCATTATTCCTTTGGTTTTTCTACTGTCTGTGTGAATTTCTCCATAGTGGTGCCTAAGATTGGAGATTGTGTCCTCAATCTTTCAGTCATTTCCTTCATTGCTTGAAACTATTTAAGGAGCACAAACTCCCAGACATCTTCAACCACCTGTAGAAGAATAAAATAAATTTCAATTGAGACACACCATAAACCAGGAAAAGTAGAATACCCAGATGTGAACTGTGAAATAGTAAGGCTAGGGTAGAATTTGCTTTGGTAATGAACAATAGGAAAACCTCAGTGTCTTAAACACCTAAGCCTTGTTTCTTGCTCCCACTACTTAATCACTATGGATGTGTGTGTGTGTGTGTGTGTGTGTGTGTGTGTGTGTGGTAGAGGTTGCAGGGGGAAGAGTATTTCTCAGATCTACATAGTCATTCAAGGACCCGGACGGATGAGACCCTCAGAGACTTTTATAACACTGTCATCTCAACATAATGTTTAAGGATTCATTGCAGTAGGGAGGAAAGCACTGGAAGCCTTCTCACCAGCATGTAACTACTTTGACCCTAGAAGAGGCATAATTTCTGGTCAGATATGAACAGTCAGGGGGCGCCTGGTTGGTGCAGTGGGTTAAGCCGCTGCCTTCGGCTCGGGTCATGATCTCAGGGTCCTGGGATCGAGCCCCACGTTGGGCTCTCTGCTCTGCGGGGAGCCTGCTTCCTCCTCTCTGCCTGCCTCTCTGCCTACTTGTGATCTCTGTCTGTCAAATAAATAAATAAAAAATCTTTAAAAAAAAAAAAAAAGATATGAACAGTCAGATCGTCTCCATGTCCAAACCTACAAGGGCACAGAATGTATAACATAGCCCTGGGGTTTGAAGGTGAGGATATTGTTAAGTTCTTAAAGCCTCCTCTCTAAGTTGCAACTGGAGAGTACAAAGCTTTATGAAACCATGTAAGAATGAATGATGATTACTTGAGACAGCGATGGCTTCATAGAGGAGGAGAAGCATGATCTGCACTCTGAGGAACTTTTATATTATTATGAGGGATGCTTAGTTCATTCTTTAATGAAAGCTTGTCTTTTCTTGACCTGCATCTCAAACAATGGATATATATTTGATTAAGAATGCTAGAGCTCCTGGATCTTGCGGCTGGCTCAGTCAGTAGAGTCTATGACTCTTGGTCTCCCAGTTGTGAGTTCAAGCTCCATGTTTGGTGTAGAGAAGACTTAAAATTAAAATCTTAAAAAAGAAAAATGCCATCACTCCTGGCAAATTTGGAGTGTACATTAAATCATTTTTTACTTACTAGGAGTCCAGACATGAAAACAAGTGCCGATTTAATACATCTGTTGGGATATGTTAAAGACTCCTCACATCCACCACATGCAAACCTGAACTCATTCATTTCACCAACAAATCTAGTCTTTCCCCAATAACTTTGATCCTAATGAATGATTCAACCATCCAACTAGTTGTGTTATCTAGAAATTTGCTTTCATGGGTCTCTCATCCTTAATCCCAAATCCAAAATATATGCTGTCTTGATCACTTTGGGCTCACAAATATCTTTTAAATTTATTTATTTTTCTCTACCTCCATTGCCACACCATAATCAAATCAACCTGACCATCTTAATTCTTTCAAATCAATGCCTAGTCTGGATTCTGCTATTCCCCAGCCTAATTTCTCATATTATTTCTCTCGTCTTCATGCTCTGGTCACACTGGTCTTCTTTCAGATTTTTAATATTCCAGTCTTCTTCCTGCGTCAGGACCCTAGCATGGGCGGCTCTCTATGTTTTGAGTATTGTGGATGTATCTGCTATGGACAGACAAAAATATTGTAAATTTAAAAATGTAATATGGCTGACTGTTTAAGAATAAATTTTTATTACTTATGTTTGAGAACAAATGTTCAGCTTTTCCATATTATAAGAGAACGAGTTTGTCACTTCTAAAAATTAACTGCAGAACTATCAAAAATTGGCAAACTGGGAATTTGAACAGTAATGGAAACTTTTTAAAAATTTTTCACATTTTGGGAAACTCTAAATCAAGTTTAAATTTGAAAATGTTGAATGCTTATCTCCTTTTAAAGAGAAAATGTATTTAGGAGGGCCTGGGTGACTCAGGTTACTAAGTGTCTGCCTATAGCTCAGGTCCCACATTGGGCTCCTTGTTCACAGGGACCTTGCTCTTCCCTCTCCTCCTTGCTCATGGTCTCTCTCGCTCTCTCTCAAAAAAATAAAAAAATAAAAAAATTTTAAAAAGAAGAAATGTATTTATAAATTCATATATTATACTTGAGGATACTCATGAGACTAAATTTAAGTAATGAAGATCTTGAATGGGCTGTAAAGAAATGCTTTAAGTTTATATCACTGAAATTTTAGTCTTGGGTTTTTTCCCCAATTATTTTGATAATGTGTTTTCTCAAAATCATAGCATCACAGATTTCTTTCTTGTTTGTTTCTTTTCTTTTTAATGGGAACATTCTGTGATCTAACATCCTCTGGGTGTGAAAACACACTTCCAGAAAATATCTGAAAAAAAAATGCAGTGAAAATAAATCTAGTGAAAGATAAAATAGTGAGACTGTAACAAATACAGGCTGATATGTTCTTTAAAATTCTTTGATTACTGATTACTCATTTGAGAATAATTGTGTCAAAAAATCTCTGAGAGGGGCACCTGGGTGGCTCAGTGGGTTAAAGCCTCTGCCTTCAGCTCAGGTCAGGATCCCAGGGTCCTGGGATCAAGCCCCATATCGGGCTCTCTGCTCAGCGGGGAGCCTGCTTCCTCCTCTCTCTCTCTGCCTGCCTCTCAGCCTACTTGTGATCTCTTTCCATCAAATGAATAAAAAAAAAAATTAAAAAAAATCTCTGAGATATGTTTTCATTTCTATACTTTTTTCCAACAATAATGTACTAAATTATAAAATTATAGCAATAAAGAATGAATGTTTACTATCCCAGTGCAAAAACTCAGATTGAACTTGAGTGCTCTGTGAGTGCAGGAACCATTTTTATGTTGTTTCCAATTATATCCTCATTGCTGACCTACCTAGCAGTCCTTAGCACTTACTAAGTAAGCACTTAAAAATCTTTGATGGGTATTACTAGATGAATCATCCTTGTTGATTTTATTTTCATTTGTTTCTCACTCATTCCCATTTTTCTTCAAACTAATATAGTAACTTAATGTGTGATCTTGGTAATAAGAATCTTCATGAACTGGAATTAATTATAGTTGACTCTCATTTTTATACAAGGCAAAAGATGACTGTATCCGTCTTTACTTTCCCCAAATAAATTGGCCAGAGAGCTCACTATTAAATTCCAAATGACTGTGTTGATATAAGTGTTCATTTTGTGGTAATTAAGAGGGCAAACATGTTGAAGGATATATTTCAATTTTACTTTAATGGGACTACTATTTCATATTATTTGGGTCAGTGCTATCTTTCAAATAGATAATCATTCTTCACTTTACCTTTTCACTCTCTCTTCATCTTTTCTTACTGCTGTTTTTAAGGAGTTCCTCAGTTGTACCATAAATCTGTATCATGTTCAAAGCACAAAGAGTTCTATTACTAAAAAACAAAGACATTCATTCTGTATAGATTTCCAATGTATGTTTAATTGTCTATATTGGAAACTATTTATTAATTTTTTAAGAGATTTTATTTATTTATTTGTCAGAGAGAGAGAGAGAGAGAGCACACAAGCAGGGGCAGCAGCAGGCAGTAAGAGAAGCAGACTCCCGGCTGAGCAGGGAGCCTGATGTGGGACTCAATCCCAGGACTGGGTTCATGACCTGAGCTGAAGGCAGATGTTTAACTGACTGAACCACCCAGGCGTCCCTATAACGGAAACTTTTTAATTTTTTTTATTATTTTTTTAAAGATTTTTATTTATTTATTTGACAGACAGACAGAGATCATTCTCATTTGACAGGCAGACAAATAGGCAGAGAGAGGAGGAAACAGGCTCCCTGCTGAGCAGAGAGCCCGAAGCAGGCCTCTATCCCAGGACCCTGAGATCATGACCTGAGCCGAAGGCAGAGGCTTTAACCCACTGAGTCACCCAGGCGCCCCATGGAAACTTTTTTAAAAGTATGGTTTCTGGCTAGTAAAAAGCAATGCTTTTAAGGAAGTATTTTAACTTTTTAAGTGAAAATGTATTCTCTAAAATATTTAATATATTCAAATAATCCAAAAATGTGAAAGTTGAAAAATAGCTCTTAGGTCTCTTACTTTTCAGATTTAGTAAGCTCTGTTTACTCTAACAGAGCTTACTATATCTGAAGAGTAAGATACACATACACATATATTACATTTAAATTCAGTATTCCATTATATACAGTGTGTGTAATGTACATTTTGTTATTAGGTGATTTTATTTTGAATAATACTTTATTTCATATAAACTATAATGATTTTCAAATGTATGTATTTTTAATATTAGAAAGAGTTAGACATTTTTGGTTAATGTAATATGAAATAATTCTATAAAATACATTATATACAAGTGATTTGGTTTATTTTAAGCTAATTTGGTTTTATAATTTTAAGTTTTTTCTGTTATAATTTGTAATGATTGTTTCAATACACATAAAATACTAAATGTACTGATTTTTATCATATGTAAAGTTTTTTTTTTAAATTTCACTTTTATTACAAAGTATTCTTGGATGACAGATTTTTTAATTAATTTTTTTGTTTTTTTATAAACATATAATGTATTATTAGCCCCAGAAGTACAGGTCTGTGAATGGGTGACAGATATTATAATATCTTGTTTAAAATTAATGTTTCCATTAATTATTATTACCAGAGATCATAATCTCTAGTATTTTTAATGTTTATGGTCCTTTATATGTTCAGACACTACTATAAATAAAAATTTTATAATCACTTTAAAAATATCTTTGGTTGGGAGCTACCATATGCTAATCCTAAGGATTTTAAAGTATTTCAAAATGTAAATTTTTTAAGAATAATCTTGCACATTTTAGCTATATGAAAAATATTTTAAAATATTTTTAAAAACAATATAAATGTTTGAAGGAACATGAAGTGTTTAGGGGTCTTTATAAAATTCATTTAACTTAATAATAATAGTTTACATGTAGAGAGCTTTACATGCCATGTGCCATTCTAAGAATTATTGTGCATTACTCCTTTAATCCTACTTCAACCTTGTGAGATTTGCACTATTATTCTAATTTTTTTAAAGATTTTTTTAAGATTTTATTTATTTATTTGACAGAGAGAGATCACAAGTAGGCAGAGAAGCAGGCAGACAGAGAGAGAGGGGGAAACAGGCTCCCAGCTAAGCAGAGAGCCCGATGCGGGGCTTGATCCCAGGACCCTGAGATCATGACCTGAGCAGAAGGCAGAGGCTTAACCCACTGAGCCACCCAGGTGCCCCTTTTTAAAGGTTATTTATTTATTTATTTATTTGACAGACATTAGAAAGGGTGCAGACATAAGCAGGGGGAGGAGGAGAGGGAGAAGCAGGCTTCCTCCTGAGCAGGGAACGTGATGCAGGACTCGATCCCAGGACCCTGGGATCATGAACTGAGCCAAAGGCAGCCACCTAACCAACTGAGCAACCCAGGCGCCCCAATTATGCTCATTTTGGAAATGCCAAAATTGAGGTCACAGAAGTGATGCTATTACTTGCAGCCATATCACTGTCAGGTGTTACAGCTGGAGTTCAATGAGGAGGGTTTGGCTTTAGAGTTCATTGGATCTAGATCATTTATTCTTTCTTTAATTCAGAAAATTGAACATTAATTTAAAAATAATCAGTATCAATAACCTAGCAGCCGTCAAAGAAAGAGCTTACCTTTTATTGGGTGCAGAAAACAAGTGAAAAAAAGAAGGAAAATGAGAGAGGGAGAAAAAGACGGAGGGAGTGAAGGAGGTAGGAAGTAGAAAAGGAAGAGGATTTGGTGGTATGTTTTATGTAGCTGAACGCCATCAAAGAAGTAAAAACAAACAACAACAAAACAAGGAGAGAAAGGAGAGAGTGCCAGCTTTGGGGGATGAAGGTAGAATGCATTTTATTTTTATTTCCATTTGTACTGAAAAAAAGATCTTTTTTTGCAATATAAAATTGAAATTTATTTCAATTATAATTCTTTCTTACATGTTGAAGTTATTTAACCTTTAGCAGCATACAGTTATTCAGAATAGATCATTTTTAATGACTCATTATGTGTGAAGTCATTTGATGATGCAATTAGCTTTTAAAAATTGAATTCTAATTAATATACTGTGCAATATTCGTTTGGGGTATACAGCATAATGATCAACAGTTCTGTACATTTATCAGTGTTTATCACAAAAAGTATAGTCTAAATTCCTTTATTTTACTGAGTTCCCGCCTCACCCCTCTAGCAACTACCAGTTTTTCTCTGTATTTAAGGGCCATTTGTTTGTCTTTTTTTGTGATTAGTTCATTTGTTTTGTTTCTTAAATTCCACATATGAGTGAAATCTTAGGGTATTCTCTATTGGACTTATTGACTTAGGATTATACCCTCTAGGTCCATCCATATTGTCCTTTTTTTTTTTTTTTTTTTTTTTTTTGGTGGCTGAGTATTATCCCATTGTGTGTGTGTGTACGTGTATCCATTATTCATTCATCTATTGATGGATACTTGGGTTGCTTCCATATCTTATTTTTTATAAATACTGCTGCAATAAACATGGGGTGCATATATCTTTTTGAATTAGTGTTTTCATTTTCCTTGGGTAAATACTCAGTAGTGGAATTACTGGATGATACAGTATTTTTTTTTTTTTTTAGTAATTTTATTTTTAACTTCTGAGGAAACTCCATTTTGTTTCCCACCATGGTTACATCAATTTGCATTCCCACCAACAGTGCAAGGGATTCTCTTTTCTCCACATCCTTGCCACCACTCATTATTTTTTGAATTTTTGAGTCTAAGCATCCTGACAGGTGTAAGATGATATCTCATTGTGGTTTTGATTGCATTTCTCTGATGATGAGTGATGTTGAACATCTTTTCATGCATCTGTTGCCATTTGTATATCCTCTCTGGAAAAATATCTATTTAGGTTGTCTGTCTATTTTTAATCAGATTATTTGTTTTTTTTCAGTGTTGTATAAGTTTTTTATATATATTTAAGATATTAATCCTTTATTGGATATATCATTTGCAAATATCTTCTCCCACTTAGTAGGCTACTTTGCCAACTGGCTGACAGTTTCCTTTGCTGTGCAATGGTTTTTTATTCTGCTGTAGTCCCAGTTTTATTTTTGCTTTTGTTTCCTCTGCCTGAGGAGACATATCTAGAAAAATGTTTCTATGGCCGGTATCAGAGAGATTACTGCCTATGTTTTCTTCTAGGGTTATTATGGTTTCATGTCTCCCATTTAGGTCTTTAATCCGTTTTATCCATTTCATCCATTAGGTCTTTAGTCCAGTGTATGGTGTAAGACAGTCCAGTTTCATTCTTTTTGCACATAGCTATCCAGTTTGTCCAACACCATTTGTTGACAAGACTCTCTTTCCCCCATTGTATGTTCTTACTGCCTATGTCACAGATTGACCATGGAAGTGTGAGTTTATTTCTGGGGTCTCTATTCTGTTTTCTTATTTATGTCTCTATTTTTGTGCCAGTATCATATGATCTTGATTAGTACAGCTTTATAGTATGTCTTGAAATCTCGGATTGTGATACCCCTACCTTTGTTCTTCTTTCTCAAGACTGCTTTAGCTATTTGGGGTCTTCTGTAATTCCATACAAATGTTAGTAGTGTTTCTTCTACTTCTGATATTTTGATAGATCTATGGATTTTGATAGATCATAGATTGCTTTGGGTTGTGTGGACATTTTAACAGTACTGGTTCTTTCAATCCAGGAGCATGAAATCTCTTTCCATTTGTTTGTATCATCTTCAGTTTCTATCATCAATGTTTTCAGAGTACAGGTCTTTCACCTCCTTGGTTAAGTATATTCCTAGGTATTTTATTTGGGGGCATACAATTGTATATTGATTGTTTTCTTAATTTCTCTTTCTGCTAAGTTATTACTGTATAGAAATACAACAGATTTCTGTAAATTATTTTGTATCCTGTACTGAATGCATTTATCAGTTCTAGTGTTTTTTTGATAAGTCTTTAGGGTTTCTGTATATAATGTTATGTCATTGGCAAATAGTGAACATTTTAACTCTTCTTTACCAATTTGGCTAGCTTTTATATCTTTTCGTATCTGATTGCTATGGCTAGGATGTCCAGTACTATGTTGAGTAAAAGTGGTGAGAATTGACATTTTTATTTTGTTCTTGCTGTTAGAGGAAAATCTCTTAGTTTTTCATTGAGAAAGCTACAGGTTTTTCATATATGGCTTTTACTATGTTGAAATATGTTCCCTCTAAACCTATTTTGTGAGAATTTTTATCATCAATACATTTATCACAATAGGGTGGTAGGTAAAGGTCACATTGGAACAAAGATCTGAAGGAAGTGAGAAACTGAACTTTGATAAGAGGTATATGGTGACTTGAGGAAAGCAGAGGATATTGTGCTCCAGTCAAAGTAAGTAATGGAGAAAGCAAAAGTTTATTTCAGTGAGGTAACATGTGACCAGATGGGGCAGGACACTGGATTGAATTTGGCTGTTATTCTGAATGAGATGGGAAACCATTGGAATGTTTTGAAGAGAAGGGTAAAATGTTTCAACTGAGGGGTTTGTTGTTGTTGTTGTGTTTTAGGATCATTTTGAATAAACTGCTTTTTCCTAGATTGAATGAATGTGACGAGAGTGGAAACCAGAAGATTTGCCCTTCGTAGGTTTGTTAGAAACAAAATTGCCCTACACCTTCTCTCTATGTAGTTCCTAGATTTAATGGCCTATAAATACATTAATAGAGTAGTAAAAGGTTCAGAAATATGTTACTGTAGGATGTTTATTTAAAAATGAGTTTGGGGGGGGGCGCCTGGGTGGCTCAGTGGGTTAAAGCCTCTGCCTTCGGCTCAGGTCATGATCTCAGGGTCCTGCAATCCAGCCCCGCATCGGGCTCTCTGCTCAGCGGGGAGCCTGCTTCCCTTCCTCTATCTGCCTGCCTCTCTGCCTACCTGTGATCCCTGTCAAATAAATAAATAAAATCTTTTTAATAAAATGAGTTTAGGGGTGCCTGAATGGCTCAGTTGATTAACTGTCTAATTTTTGGTTTTGGCTCAGGTCATGATCTCAGGGTCATGAGATCCAGGCCTGAATCAGGCTCTGTGCTCAGTAGGGAGTCTGCTTGAGATTCTCTCTCTCCCTCTCCCTCCATCCCCTCTCTCCACCCCCTCCCACCATCTGTCTTCTAGCTTTCTCTTCCTTTCTGCCTCCCCCCTTCTGAAATAATGAATAAATCAGTCTTTAAAAAATAAAAATGAATTTAATTTCCATCATACAAGCTAGAGCTTATATCATACCACTGATTATTTATTTGTTTGTTTATTTATTATTTTTACCATTTTATACATGCATTTCTCAGCCACTGTGCTATCTAATTCATTGTCTTGAGGCAAGTAGGTAAAAGTTAGGCTAACTTTAAGATATCTGGGAAAGTGGCAGAGAGAAAAAAAAATTCCCTATGCTTGAAAGACTTACTAATGTACTCTCAAAGTCAGAGGAAGAGAAACATTAAGGGTTCATGAATATAAAGTGAGTGCAATTGGTTCTAAAAGCCATCCTCCATAAAATACCTGGATTGGCATGATTTTCAAGAAAATTGTTTTTAGACAAAATGCTTTTGCTTTTCAATATCTTACGTTTAATTTCATTTAAAAAAAAATACATCAGTGTCAGCATTTAAATGATACTCTGCTGAAGGCTGATTTTGAAAATTGTTAAACATTTGATGTTATTCTCTAAAATTAACCACCTAAATGTTGCTTATAGTTAAATGCATATCAACAAATTACCAATTAAAAGATACTTATAATGCTTACAACTGTGATGATCTATATATCAGTCAGTATGTCCTCCTGATGTTTTAGGTACCCAGTCAGCAAGTATTTTTCTGTTACTTACTAGAGCACTCAGCCACATATTCTAGACTTTTTTTTTTCAAGGAGAGGATAATATACTTAAAGAGCTAAGGAAGACCAAAAAACTACTTTCAGTGAAAGTATAAGACAGTGCATTATTTGTTGATAAAGTAAAAAAGAATGGATAAATAAAAGACATGCCATATAAATAGATATGAGGTACTTAAGGTTAAATCACTAGGTTTCATGATCTGTAAGTGCTATTTAGTCATGTGATCTGGGAGCCTCACAAGTCAGGAAGATAGAATGCTAGTTGGTAAAATCAAGATAATAATCTCCTATGACATTTAAACTTTCTACCTTATAATATGGTTATTTGTATACATTTTTTACTTTTCCTATTACAACATGAGCTCCTTGAGAATAGGGAGAATGTCTTAATTGTCTTTACATCCCAAACAATGTCTTATACATAGCCACTATTGAATACTTACTTATTGAATGAGGTATGTGCATTTCTTCTATGGTGATAATACATATCCTTTTGTTAGAAGAAATAGATTATTATTCCTTGAGAAGACTGATTATGTTTCTCAAATGTGATATATTTGGTTACAGAAAAAAGCTTATCTTTTCTAGATGGAAATATTTAAAACTAAGTTTTATTTCTAAAGATAAATTCTCAAGTTTTGTATTCTAAAACTATTATTAGAGCAGTTAAACTAAGTTATGTTGAGATTATAGTTAGTAATCAAACTTATTATGTGAGAAAAGTGAGATGTAAATTAGTAACAATATTAGTAATAAAAAATATAAATTGGTAGAGCCTCAGACATAAAAGAAAGATTTTATTTATTTATTTATTTATTTGAGACAAAGAGTGTGAAAGAGTGAGAGAGAGCATGTGTACGCACACAAGCCAGGGGAGGGGAGAGCGGCAGAGGTGCAAGCAAACTCCCTGCTGAACTGGGAGCCCAATGTGGGGATCCATTCCAGCACCCTGAGATCATGACCAGAGCCAGAAACAGATGTTCAGCTTAACTGTTGAGCCACCTGGGTACCCCTTTAAATCATTTTTAAAAAATACTTTGATTTTGTGTGATTTGGGAAGATTAAGTATTGCTCTTGTATGTAAAAGACAACACAGCTACGTAATGTAGGCTTAAGTAAATTGCTCATATTTCAACTAATTTCCCATTTTACTTCCATTTTCTTCATATCATTGTGTATAATGCCCTAGTTAGATGGATAGACCCATTTTCATTTTTAAGCTTTAATGAAACATATTGAAGCTGCTGCAATAATAAAATATATTCAACCTACTGAGAAATAATGTGTGCAAAGTGATTAATATGATGCTTGACACAGACAGATGTTTGGTGAATGATAATTTTATCTATAATGACAATTATTATCCTTACTAATCTTGTTGGAGTTGTTCTCTTTCTGAAATGCTTCAGAGATAACTTCTGGCTACCTTCTGAACTCTGTACAGTTCATCCTACTTCTGCCTGATGATTGGTTAATATCTTTGGTAGCTTCTGAGTCATGCTTCATCAGGAAACCAAGGGTGTGATTTGCATGCCAGCATATCCTCCTTCTTCCTGCTCACTGTCGTTTCTATTTTTACTTTAGAGCACAAGGTTCTTTAAGGCATCTTATATTCCAAGGTTTCCCACATGCACAGATTTACTACCTGTTTCTCTGTAAGAAATGTGTACCTGGTAACAAATTTTTACTAGAAAAAGGCAGCTATAGCTAGGTTAATACCTAGGGCCAAAGCTTTTCCTTTCTCCTAAATCTCCTACTCCCCCTACTTGTTCCTGTCCCTGGACTATTACCAATTTTCTGCCCCATTTCTCCCAGGGTTCCTAGTCCAGTTAATTTTCTTGAATAGGTCAAAAATGTTTTGAGTACCTATAGCTAATCCACAGTCAAGCATGTATTGAATTCCTACTTCATCCAGGGATGTTTGTTCAACACTAATTCAGGATATCTTATCTTGGAATCTGTGTTGCCTCAAAGGTTTTGGAAAATTCAGAATTCTATGCAAAAAGTGGTGTGTATGTTTGCATAAGCCATTTTCTAGGGGATTGAGCTCATAGTTTCCATCAGATTGTCAAAGGATGAAGACGCTAAAGAAATTATGATTTACTCACTAGAAAGTCAAAAATAGATAAAATATATTTTTCTGTTTGAGAAGCTTACAGTATAAGTGAAATGACATAGTAAATGGCAATATAAAAATAAGGGTGGAGTGGTATACAATACAATAGGTAGGAACAGAAAAATCACTTAGTGATAAATTAGAGGAGGAACTGGGATATGATCTGGTTTAGAAGTAAGTTAAGTAGTAAAGTTTCAGGGGACTTCCATCCTATGAGGAAAAGAGCACGAGTATGGCCTTACTGATTATAGTGGTTTGGGAAAATAACAAAGAGGCTATGTCTTGAATGTTATTAGATTATAAAAAACACTCATTGATGGTCACTTGGGTAGCTCAGTTGGTTAAGCAACAGATACTTGGTTTCAGGTCATAATCTCAGGATCATGAAATAGAGCCCTGCCAGCGTCCACACTCAGGAAGAAGTCTTCTATCCCTCTCCTTCCTCTTTTGCCCCTCTCCCCACGTGTGCATGCATGCTCTCCCTCTCTCACAAATAAATAAATAAATATATTTTTTAAAAAGTTACTGAATATATGAGATATTAATAATTCCCATGGTTTAAAATGTGGAATAGTAAAATGATATATGGCAGATTATCTTTTAACTAATCTTTATATTTAAAAACATTAAGGTTTGAAAACTTTAAATAATCTTCAAGACCTTTTTTGTAAAATAGCTCTTAATGACAACAGTCAGCTTAATATATCATTAAGAAACATGCTGTGGTCCATTTCACAAAAACACGAAGTATGGTTCTTCATTAACGTATCGTACTAACCTAGACTGAATGTTTATATTTTATTCTTCTTAAATATATCTATTTATCTAGTTGTAAGGGGGAGTGGAATGCTCAGATTTGATATGCATTAAGAGAGTAGATATCCCCACTTGAATATCATAGTGGTATCTCAAAATTAGTATTTCTTAAACTGGACTCTTGACAGCTTCTTCCTTCTCACATCAGTCTCCTTTTCTTTGGCTTTTCTTCAGAGCTTTACAGTTTCTACCAGTTGCAAGCAATCTTTCATTCTCCGATATATCTTTCTCTTAATCTTTCCATCTTCACTCCCTACTCTACTTGCATTTCCAGGACCTCCAATGTTCTATCCAGAGTCCGACTCTTTTCTTTCCATAGATATAAATATTGCCCTACCTTCAAGGCTTAGCTGCAAAACCTCAGCTGTGGTGTTTCTAAATAAAGACTATGCAAAAGTAATCACGCCACTAACATGAGTACAAATAGATTTTGGAAATGAAGATAGTACCCTATTTTATACTGTCTTTTCCTTATAGACTTATTTAGAATTAATCCTACTGAGTTTTCAGGTTTACAGATGTTACTTTTCTTCCTATCTGGGCTACTATCTTCTTGTTGGCAGAGTCAAGTCTCTTGGTTTTTTGTTCATTTGCTTTGGTTTGTTTTTATCCATCACATCATTAAGCACAAAATGGACTCTTGATATATAGTTTTCTGTTGAAACATTGGCAAGATATGTTTTAGGAGAAAAATGACACATAAGCAAAACTAAACACATTGCAAATTATGGTGTACAGAGCTTGTGCCCATGCTTTTTCTCATTTACTGGTCATAACAACACTATTATATATCTTTCTCTTCATTTTGCAGATAAGGAAATAGACTTGATCAAGAATAGGAAACTAGTAAATGGCTGGGCTGGGCATAAAACTTTGACTCCATACCCAGCTTTAGTAGGATATCTATCAGAGCTGCCTTCTAAGATTACATTTTAGAAAAGAAATTTAAAGACTGAATTGTTTCTAATACCTGTTTGATCAAAGAGAAATATATCTGAAACAAATATGTCAACATAGATTTCAGAAATTCTAGATGTTACTGAATTTTAAATTATCTACCATGAAATGACAGTTGGGTGGTATTTACTTATATATGGAAGAAGACATTTTTAGCAGCTTTTTAAGGTGAAAAATTAAAGGTACTCAGAACATGAGGAGGAAAGGAAGCTTGGTCAGAAATGTCCCTAGAAACCTGTGACAATTTGAATTGTGTTCAAGAGGCAGGTCACAAATCAATGGCTTGCTGATATCTGTTAAGCAGTCTTTCCTGTCTTTAGAAGCTAAGTAGTAGGTACCAAAATAAACTGATCTCAAAATGCAATTCATCTCATGCCTGTCTTCCTAGATCCATAAAACCAGTGATGTTAAACATAAATTCTCTTATATGTGACAAATATTTGAAATAATTTAAGAAAACTATGAATAAATTAATAGCTATCTCATAATCATATATATTAGCAATTATCCATTCTGTTCCTCTCAATGTGTGTTATTTTTGTCTTAGTGCTTAGGAATCTAGGGTCCAGGCCTTTCTGGTTTCTTTCCATACCTTCTATGGTCTACCTGAGCTCTCCGGCTGGTGGACCCTCACGAAGCTTAAACTATGCTAAATGGTCTAAATGGAACAGTACTTCGCATGGTTTGATAAAAACCAGATGGATTGCTTAACTTCTTAGAGTTGCTAAAATGAAAAACACCATCATCTTGTGTTTTTAACATAAAAACAGCCTACCTAGTTCCTATCATTAATTTTAGAAATAACAATCTTATCATTTGTCAAATTATAATATATTTTGAATTCTACAAATAAAAGCCCTCAGGAATTAGCTTAGTCACACAACCAGGGATCCGTAAATGCTATTAAAAATATTTTAAAATAGGGGGAAAAAGTCTTTATGGTATTCAATATAAAAATAGAGAAATAGTTTAACAATCAAAAGAAAAATCACCAGCATCAAACCCCAAATAACTAGTTTACATCCCCTTTCCCTATTTCCCTCCACATACACTTTAATTATGATGAGGGAGAAGAGTTATTTTTGAGAGTTCCACAATATTTTTGAGATAACTAAATACAAATTCTAGTTTGAGAAGGATTGCTTTTGATAGAGTAAATAGAGACAAACATAAGTCAAAATCTAAAATTAAAAACTTGCATGTGTATTAGTATGATGTTGTCCTTATGATTTGTGTGTACTAGTAACTAAATTGCCCGACTACATATCTGCTGATGGCCTTTGCCAGCAGGTGTTTACCAAGATATAGGTTTGTTCAGACAAATGGATCACTGCCATTGTTGCAACCAGTATGAAGGCCCTGAGCACGAGTATACGTGCAAAAACAATTCCAGATTTGCTGGCAATTGCAGCATGAAAAGCAAGAGTAATTAATAGTGAATGAAAATGAACTTTTCAAATCTAATAATAATTCTTGCCTTATTTGGGAGAGGGGGCTTTCTATTGGCTGCTTTATCAGACTATATAAACACTGACAGTACAGTTATTGAGCATCTAGACCAATTGTATTATTTCTGAATATAACATACATATTTATAAGTTAAACATTTTTAAATTACGCAAGATTTTATTTCAATACTAAGCGTAATTTTCAAAGACAGCTTATCTAGGCATATACAGTTCTCTCCATCTGTGTTAAAGAGAAAGAAAATATAAATACCAACATCACTGAATACTCAAAAAAAAATCCAGAAAAATTAGACACTCGTGAAATATAGTCTATTAGAGGATTTTATAGAAAAGTTGAGTCAAAGATACTAAGCTTTCTATCTGAATAAAATTTAGTATACTCTTATTTCTGCTAAAACGAGGCCAGTAGTTGATGACGTGTTAGTAAAAACAAACTTCTTTTAAGTGAAATCTTTTAAGTAAATCTTTTTAAAAGTAAATCTTTTAAGTAAAAGCTGAGCCTAAATGTAGGTTATAGACTGGAATTATGTCCCATTACACAGAGAACTGAAATAAATGAACAAACAAAACCTGATAAATGAGTTTTAATGCATACTGTTTAGACATATGTTCCTGTCATAACCAATATACAAAACCTAATAAAGTGATATCTGTGTTTCTCCTTGAGACCTCAATTTTCAGGGCCCCTCATGCACACAAACCCTTCCCAGGTCATGGGAGACTAGGGAGGCTAGGAATAGATATATTTTTTAGTAAAGTCTGGAAAAATGCGATATTTTAACCATAATTAGTGGGATAACTGTGTTCTTTCCACCTAACTTTGTGTCCATATTGCTTTTACTATCTTCTGATGGTCCCTCAGAATTTAGACAACTGTCAGGACATTCAACACCAGGAACTGCTCCTCTACGTTATCCCTCTGCTCAGAACTCACTTCTCTCTTACAAGTATTTCTTCAATGCAGTGTTCTGATTTGTGAATAGCACTTTGATCATACCTCTTTTTAGTGTCAATCTTACTCAGTCTTCATTTATGGTATATGGTATTTTTTGCTTTTTGCCACTAGCGTTATCAGGTAACAAAGACTCATTGCCAACCTCATGACTTTATGGTCGTGCGACCACACAAGTCACTCTCTTACTCATTTCGTGAGGATCGAAACAATAATATTTGGAGTTTTCTTGTTTTTAAGATTGATTATTTATTATTTATTTATTTATTTATGTGACACAGAGAGAGAGAGAGAGTGCACAAATAGGCAGAACAGCAGGCAGAAGGAGAGGGAGAAGCAGGCTCTCTGCTGAGCAGGGAGCCTGATGCGGGGCTTGATCCGAGAACCCTGGGACCATGACCTGAGCCAAAGGCAACTGCTTAACTGACTGAGCCACCTAGGCACCCCAGTAGTAATATTTGTTTCATAGACTTGCGGTCAGGGGTAAATGAGACAGTGTTTATTGCAAAGCTTGGACAAGAGTTAAAACACGTGAATTAGTTCTTAACATTATGACTATTTAAGTCGGAATTTATGCTCTTCCCTTCTCTTAGATTTCCATAGCATCCTGTAAGTACCTTAAAAATAAATAATTACAGGGGTGCCTGGGTGGCTTAGTGGGTTAAGCCTCTGCCTTCGGCTCAGGTCATGATCTCAGAGTCCTGGGATTGAGCCCCACATTGGGCTCTCTGCTCAGCGGGGAGCCTGCTACCCCCCCTCTCTACCTGCCTCTCTATCTACTTGTGGTCTCTCTCTCTATATCAAATAAATGAAATCTTTTAAAAAATAAATAATTACATATTGAAATAGATTATTCATAAGGGAATTGTGATTTCAAGACAGAATCTATTTGAAATACAAAATAAGAAGGAACAAGGTATTATCCCCACAAAACTAATTCATGATATTTAGGATTATAGGATTAAGTAATCAACATAGTAAATAAGGCAATCAAAAATTCTTTGGTAAAATATTTATCCTGGTAAGTGATTAATGTAAAATAATATTTGTTTTAGCAATTACTAAAGAGTTGACATTTCTGTGTTTCCAACATCCTAAACAAACTCTAAAAAAAAATCCCTCATTTGGTGGCTAGAACTATATTTTCATTTGAAAAATAAATGTTATCATAGAAACATTTTCATTCCTCTGTGCCTGACATTTTAAAAGTATTTTTAAAGTTATTATATAAAAACTTGTTTCTGAAGTTATGCTATAAAAAACATGTTTTTTTGTTAAATCCAATATATTTTAATAGGACCATACATTTGAAGACCTAGGACTCAATAATGAATGATTGTCATATGTGCAAAGTATCTTAATAATATGAGCTAATTCTACACTAGGACAATTAAAAGTGCAAGAGTAAAAGAAACTCTGTCAAATACTCTAAGTAAATTCCATACTTGAAGTTAAGGGCTAAATATAGTTTCTTTGACTAGTTGGGATTCCAATCTAGAGAAATCAGGCTTCCCACTATACTGAGGACTCAACAAAAAATGCAGTCAGTGGTATAGGAGAAAGAAAATGAACAAAAGAAACCTAAGGACAGAAGGCAAGTTCAAATTTAGTTGCCATGCAATGGACAGTTACTTTATCCTGGGCCCTTTTCCTGAAGTGTAAAATGGGAATGATTATACCAACTTTAAAGGTAGGTGATTCTTAATACAGCTAAATCAGTTTCTGCATTAAGTCTGTGACTTTGCTATATGACTGAATGAAAGAGTGTGTCTCTAATATCCAACTCTGCATATCACGAAATCTCTTTAATATTCTATTCTTAATCATTCAGTATAAAGTTAGAACTTCATTTATTTTTTCCTCCTAAAATTGCTACTTGCCCCATCTGAATAAAGACCTATTTCTGCAGTTGTGCTAAGTAGTAAATGAATAGTGTCTTCAAACAAATTATAAGAAAAATACATTGGAAAGTGTACTTGAAAAGATAAGAAAATATATGATAAATAGGAAAGTTCCGAAGGTAAATTCTGAAGGAGAAAATTTTAGCTATCCTTTTCTGTTGAACAAGAAAATACAGTCAATGGAATAAGTATAAATCTCTCAGAAAAGAGAAATTTATCTGAGACCACCAAAAATTTTATTTAAGACTTGTTCTGAATATAAAGAGAACATATTCTGAAATATACACAAGGTGAGCTTAATTTAAAATGAGCAGTGGCATGCCTCGGGGACTCAGTTAAGCAGCCAACTCCTGATTTCAGCTCAGGTCGTGGTCTCAGGGTTTTAGGATCAAGCCCCACGTTGGGCTCTATGCCTAGTGGGGAGTCTCCTTCCGGATTCTGTCTCCTTCTGTCCTACCTCCTGCTTGCCCCCTCTCCCTTGCTCTCTCTCAAATGAATAAATAAATCTTTTAAAAAAATAAAAAATAAAGTAAATGGACAGCAACAACCCTCCCTAAGGCAGAAGTATCCCCAAACTACATATCCTCATGTAAATGGAGACTTTGCACTATTTAGGATGCAATACGATTTCTATAATTGTTTATAACGTGGATTCCAAATCATTTAATTAGTTTGTTTGAAACAATATAAAATATTAAAGTACTAAACACATGAAAAGGAGATATCTTTGAATTAGCTTTGTTCCTCCTTGAAAATTTTTTTAAAAAGTAGTAATTTTGTGTCTCTTACAAAGGACAATAATAATTTTAAATTTCAACATATAAAAAATCATTTTCTGCAGAAATATTAATTTTTATTAATGGAAACCTATAATTACCTTCTTTAAATCTCATAATCTCACAATAATGTGCCCAAGTCCTTTGACCTCAGATTTATAGACCGTGTCGGTAGTCAAAGACAGCATGTTTAAAATTTTACTTTAAACTTTTCCTTTTTTTTTTTTAACATACCAGCTACAGAAGTGGTAGACAGTACATTTAAATATGTAACATATTTGATTAAACTAAAATGTGCTATGGAGTAGCATTTGTACTTTCTTTGAAATATCATTTGAAAAAATATAAAGTCTAATTTATTTTTATCAAATGCCAAGTATCAGGCTATTACTAATGACTTCTGAGTTAAGGGAAGAGCTACTTTCCTTTCTCATAGTTCAATGGTATTAACATAAAAATATAACTTAATAAACGCTCCTTAGAGCACTCTGGGTAGGATTAAATGGTGACCAGGAATTAAAGTTTTTTTTTGTTTTGTTTTTGTTTTTGTTTTTATTAGACCAGGTCTTGGATACTCTATAACTTGGAGCTGGATCTTCATGATTGCATAGAACCCTGTAAGCTTGAAAAATGACAGTCCAGTGGGGCGCTTGGATGGCTCAGTGGGTTAAATCTTCTGCCTTTGGCTCGGGTCATGATTCCAGGATCCTGGGATCGAGCCCCACATCGGGCTCTCTGCTCAGCAGGGAACCTGCTTCCTCCTCTCTTTCTGCCTGCCTCTCTGCCTACTTGTGATCTCCATCTGTCAAATAAATAAATAAAATCTTAAAAAAAAAATGACAGTCCAAGACCCCTGTGTAGAGGTACAGGCCTCAGGCTGTCCTGATCCTTTAAAAGCAGAGGACAGATTATGCTTTGACACTGGCTCGCATTGGATGCCATCAACAGATTTGCTGCATACAACTAATAAGGATCTATATAATTTATTAAGTGCCACAGGGGAAATTCTATGCTAAGGCTTTGCATCTGTCATCGCACAAAGATCACAATTAACCTATTGATAAGTGTGTACTGCAAATAAAAATTTTTGGATGAGGTGAGCTTTCCCTTCTGAGTGGTTTTGGAATTTTGTGTTTATCGGGAATACAGTGCTGAGTCTCAGGTGTTCTCCCTGGTTTTTATTTTGTGAAGATAGTCCCCACAACACTGTGGGCAGAGCTAAAATTCTCAAGTTAGGAAATGAACCAATATAGAGGCCCATTCTAGCATTGTGCATAGGCATCTGTCCTTGTCTTCAGCTCCCTAAGGGGTGAAACATCTCAGACTGAACTGTCTTCTTAACCAAAACTCCTAAGCTTACTAATTAAAAATTTCTTTCTTTCTTTTTTTTTTTTTTTTACCAACATCTTAGACTCTTTAATTTAACCGAAAGTTTCTTAAAGCATTCATGAGTGCTTGAATATTAGTGTTTTGGGTTTATAGTGACACAGATTATATCTTTTGTTCAGTCTGTATGTTTGAAAACATGTTGTTGGAATAAGAATCTTACGCTATCACTGTACTTAAAAACTCTACAACTTTTGGCAAATTACTTAACCTTGCTGACTCAAATTTCTTACCTGTAAAATTAGAGTCAGAATACTATTATCTCACAGGCTTGTTTGGAGGATTTAAATGACTTAATAAATGCTAATGTTCTTGAAACAATGCCTGGAAAGCGATAACAATAAATGTTAATTATCATTATTGTTCCATTTTTTATTATGTTCTCATATGTAGGACAACTGTATACCATGCTAAGACAATTGGGGGGGTAGCAGTCCAAATAGCCATTTGGTGCAGGAATATTTATTTTCAGTTTGATTCTTTTATCATTGTGTCAAAGAATAACGAACAGGATAATCCCTATTCTCAAAACTTTCTCAGTCCTCTGATCTTCCCATAGTCACCGAAAGTGGGATTTGAATGGCTTTCATCTAGTTTGTCTTAGTAATAGACCCACAGTCCATCAAGAAACAAATGCCATTCTATGGCCCTAGTTAAGCAGAATTCATGATTGTCTTCCCCTAGGACTTCTTTGCAACCGCAGATGAGAATGGCAGCCTACCAACAGACCCTGCCAGCTGGCCTGTCACTTCACTCTGGGCTTTAGAGAACAGGAGCACAGATATTTTTGATTCTGCAGGCCAATTCAAGTACAATGTACAATAGGGAAGAAAACCTTTAAGGAAAATTTTACATGCACTGAAGTGATGTCTTTAACATTTAAAAAAAAAAATGCAATTTCTTTATGTATATCCTTTCAAAATGGATACTGGTAAATTACCAGCTAAAACTGGACATTTATAAAAGAGCATGTTTTCCAGCACTAATTGCAGACCCTGTAATGATACAAAATGTTGGGGCTATTGATAGTGAAGTGTTTCATTCATCCCTACTTGGAATCATCTCTTCAATATGTATTCAGGGAGTGCCCACTCTATGCTCAGTCCTTAGCACGAGACTGCATTTATTTCATTATTGATGGCTTTGAGTTGGCAAATTCTGCTGTGATACTATTACTTATACTAGACTCATATTAGAAAATGTTACTATCACCATGTTCAAACAAATGTGAGTTACAAATTCATACTTAGCAATTGATATTTGAGGTTTTTGGTGGTTTTCTCATGATTGTCTCTTGTGTAGGACTTTGTGCCTTGTCTTCCAGTATATTCCTAGAACTAGAACATTGCCTCAAATGAATTAAAAGTGCAATAATAGTTGAATGAATTGATATGACAATCTAGGTAATGCAGATTGTCCCTTGGAGGCAGTAAGTTGATGATGAAAAGCTATAAGCCTTGGAAACGAAATGTTTCTACTTCAAATTCTATATGGTAGTCTCTTGATAATTTTTCTATATACTTAAAAATATACTTTATACATTAAACATGTATTAATGTATCATGTAGTAAAAGTTGTGCCATCTATAAGTGTGGGTAGAGATGGATACTCTCTACACCACATAAAGTTTTTAAAATGTACTTTGGAAATATGAACACTTTTCCCCTAAAAAGATTTTTCTTTCTTGCTTTCTTCTTATCCAAGAAGATTTTTCTCTTTGAAACTTAATGTAGCTTTTAAAAATGTTCTGTTCTTTCATTAATCTGCAAACTCAATATGATTGGATTTTTTTGAAGGTGGCTCTTGAAACACTGTGTGAAAACTTTTTCTCTAATATTCTTAGTTCAATATGCTTTATGTTTTTACCAATGCTTTTTAATGAAACTCCAAAATTATTTTATATCTATATTATCTTATAGGTAAAACAGAATATTTTCCCAGTATAAAGACCTTTTGAAGGAAGTCATTAATTTTATATAATTGAATTTAGCTTCTAGGTTTTTTTAATCTAAGTTACCTTTAGAAACACAAATTAAGAAACCCATGTGAATAGACTCCTATCTAAATTAAGAATATCCTTATCTTGTTAATTATAATTGTAGTTCAGTAAGACAAACACAAATGTGACAAAACAAGTTAAATAAATGGTCACTGGAAGTTGCTAATAGATCCACTGGTGATGATGGAGAAGCAGTGGATAAAGATAGCTGTATTTCCATGGTTTTCTAGCAGAATACATGTTTTGATGGGAAAAAGATACTGAAAAGATGTTTATGTACTATTCCTTTGTTCAACAAATCTTAATTTGGCCAGTTTGCCAGACACCCTTCTGTCACTAGGGCTAGATTGGTGAGCCCGCTAGCTGACACATAACTCTCATTGAACTTATATTCAGGAAGACATTAATAGGTACCTCGGTAAGCAAACATGTTGAAATCAAGTATATTGAGTGGGAGAAGAAAAGAACAAAGGCTAGAGAATGACTGTGGAAAGACACAGCTGGTTTTGATTGAATAGTCAAGAAAATTTCATTTGACCTGAGACCAAAATGATGAGATGCCAACCACTGGGTGATCTGTGTCAGAGGCTCTAGGCAGAAGGAAGAGCTAAAGGTTCCAAGGCAGAGGCCTGAGCATGGTATGAGTGAGAGATGGAAAGAAGGCATGTTTGGAGTATGTACAGCTAGGGAAAGGATGGGAGAGGAGGTTAGCAATAATAAGTAACACCCCCTCAGTCCTTGAAAGCCATGGGCAGAGTTGGACTATACCCCAAGTGTAATGAAGAATTGTAAACAGCATAATGTCGGGCTGTTGTTTATAACTTTAGGAAAAAAGTCTTTTATGTGAAAGAATATTTGTTTATAGTCCTTAAAGTTATAAGCATTTGGTCCTTGTTGGAGATAACGTTTGTGTTAATGTAAATACTCAACACTGTCAAAATGCACATAATTTTGAACTTAATATGGTTTATCAGAACACTGGAAGGCAGTCAAAATCATTTGACATATTTTCCTTTTCATCCATTTGCACAAATGCATTTTTAAGTTCTCTTATAATAAGATAATTTAATTAAACATTTGACTTATTTATTTATCTACTTATTTACGAACTATGCGATGCCTTTGATTCCCATGATTTACTCCATAACTGGAAACTTGTATCTCCTGTTCCCTTAGCCTATTTTGCCAATCCCTCTCTTCCTCTCGCCTTTAAAACCAACAGTCTGTTCTCTGTAGTTCTGATTCTGCTTTTTGTTTCTTTATTTGCTTGCTTGATTTTGTAGATTCTACATATGATTGAAATCATATAGTATTGTCTTTCTGTTGGACTTATTTCACTTAGCATAATACCCTCTAGGTCTATCTATCTTATCACAAATGGCATGATGTCATCATTTTTGTGATTGTGTAATATTCCACATATGTATACGTGTGTGTGTATATAATGTGTGTGTGTATATATACATATACCTATATATATAACCTCTTCTTTATGCATTTGTCTATTTATGGACATTTAGGTTGCTTTCATATCTTGGCTATTAGAAATAGTGCCACAATAAACATAAAGGTAGATATATCTTTCCAAAATTAGTGTTTTGTTTTCTTTAGGTAAATATCCAGGAGTAGAACTATTGGATCATACAATATTTCCATTTTTAATTTTTTGAGGAACCTCCATACCATTTCCCACTTTGACTATCAGTTTGCATTCCCATCAACAGTATACACTGGTTCCTTTTTTTTTTTTTTTTTTTTTTTTTCCCAAATCCTCTCCAACACACGTTATTTCTTGTCTTTTTAATTGCAGCCATCCTGACAGGTGTAAGATGATATCTTATGTGATTTTGATTTTTGTTTCCCTGACGATGAGTGATGTTGAACATCTCTTCATGTGACTGTTGGCCATCTGTATATCTTCTTTGGAAAAAAATGTCTATTCAGTTCCTCTGTCCATTTTTAATTGGATTATTTATTTGGTCTTTTTTGGGGTGCTGAGTTATATAAATTCTTCATATATTTTGGGTATTAAGCCCTTTTTGAATATACCATTTGCAAAGACGTTCTCCCTTTCAGTAGTTACCTTTTTGTTTTGTTAATGCTTTCCTTTATTTTTGTTTTGATGAAGCCCTACTAGTTTATTTTTACTTTTGTTTCCCTTGCTTTAGGAGACATATCTAGAAAGGTGTTGCTATAGCCAATGTCAGAGAAATTACTGTGTTCTCCTCTGGATTAAATGTTTCAGGTCTCACATGTTAGGTCCTTAATACATTTTGAGTTTATTTTTTATGTTTAGTGTAAGAAAGTAGTCTTGTTTTTTTCTTTTACATGTAGCTGTCCAGTTTGTTCATGTCTCCAGTCCATTTATTTAACTATATCCTTCCTACATGAAAACTTTAGACATTATTTTTAAACACGTACATATATGCCTGTCTGTCTGGCTGACTTGATACTCTTCCATTGCTTATCTAACTAAAAAGAATGGTCATGAACAATGTTTTCCATTTCAACTATTTAACTAGCAACATTTTTCATAATGATAAAGTTTTGTATCTTCCATAAACAGAAACTTTGAATTGAATTTGCATCTCTTCAACTAAATTTTTCCTAAAAAATGATAGTTTTCTTTTTGATTGATGAAAATTAAAATTGGTTATCAAGTTTTGAGATACTATTTGGTTCTAGTATTTTCCTTCTCTTTATTTTCCAGACATGACTATCTGCCAAACAAACACTATATTTAAACCCCTGAGAAGTTCAAAAGGGATTGGAGACAGCAAAGAGAGTTCTTTTATATTTCAGTATCCTCTGTAATTAACATTTATGTCTCAGCATTAATGAAACTAAGCTTTTGCCTGCTTTTTATTTTCATTTTAGTGGTGAGGCCATTATTATTTGTAAGAAAGGACAGTCTAGCTGTTAAAAGTAACACAAGTGTAAATTGGAGGGTAATTGGAAGAGATAATGTGCTGTTAGAAAAACATGTCCAAATATTTGTTTGTGTATTTGTTGACAAAATGGTGATCATGAGGCCAAACAAATTCTCCTTCACAAGCACCAACTGGTTGTTGTTGAATGGCCTTTACAGTATTCCTGTGATCATATTCCATCTTCCATGCTTGAAACTGCATCTTAAAATGGAGACTACTCTTAATGAAAGGAATGTGCATGCTGCTTCTTTCTCTCTACATCTTAAAATTTATTATAGCGAAGTGCTTTAATCAACCCTTATTAATTCTGGCCATATAGATATTTAACCTCAGCATTATGTGTGTGACTGTGCCCACTGATTCTTAGAAAAGACAAAAATCTTTAAGAACATTTATTTTCCAGGACCCAAGTGGAAGCAAGCTCAACATACAATAGTAGTCAAAACATAAAGGGTATTTTAGAAACATCTCTGCACCCTCTATATCAGACAAATAGAGTGTAATGTTTCATATACATCCACTTCCCAAAGTTTTAATGATTTATAAACTCTGAAGCAAAATGGCAGCTATAATATAAGCTGACAGACAAACTAAATGTGACTGAACGGTAAAAACAGTATTTTATCAATTATAATACCTGTCACTGAAATGTAGCAAAATTATTAACAAATATGGATATTGTTGATTTTCTCACCCAGGAATAATCTGTTTTTCTAGAAACTGGAAGAGCAAGAACTGGTTAACAACAAAATAAGCATCACTGATTAGTCATCAAATAATGATAGATGAGAAATTTAAATTTATTTTCCATCTATGTAGGCACATCTACATTGGTCTTAAAATGATAAGTAAGGTAATCAGTGATTATTTCACTGGTATTAATTGCTCTGCATGATTTTGACCCTTCAAGGGAATAATACTTTATTTTCTAATGGTCATGGAATTTGTAGCCTGCTCTGAAAGTCTTGTTTAAGACATTATTAGTAATTTGAATTCTCAAATAAGTACTGGATATGGATATATCTGGTACACAATATTTGGTGTATGCAGTTTTCTAAAAGTAATTTGTGGGATTGTACCATAAAACAGGGACCTTGAAACTCAGACTTTACTATTTAAACCCTAGTAATATAATTGCTGGGAGCTGAAGTGGGATTAAAATATATAATCAACTGGATTTGGCCATAGCTATACAGAATTAATTCTAAACTCAGAGAACTGAAAATAGCAATTTTATTTTACAGTTTTAAGGTAGTATGGTAATTCAAAGCTGGAAATAAAATATATAATTGTTAAATCTCAAGTCAGTATTTCAAAGTAAATATGGATATATCTTTTGCTTTTTATGTAAAAAATAGGAAAATGTATTAAAATTTTAATAGTTTTGCATTAGAATTATATATAAAAGGTGATAGGTTTCTGTTCTTTCTGCAACTATATTTTGGTTAAAGTGATACATAAATATATCAATTCAAAAATTGCTGAGTGAAAATTATATTTTAAGATATTCTGAATACTTAAATTATAGCTATACATTTTTATATATAAAATGCTCATAATCTTGAATGGCAAATAGCTCTTCACATTTTATGTTATTAATTTAACTAGAAAATATTTAACAAATAGTAATACATAAATTTATATATAAATATGAATTTTTTTATTCTCCTACCCATATTAGAAAAATTATTTATGTCCTTTAAGCTAGGAGGTAATAATGCTTCCCCACTCATTTTTTTTTCCAGTTAAAGTATCCACAAATGTGTTACAAGCATACCTCATTTTATTGCACTTTACTTAATTTTACTTCACAAATACTGTGTTTTTTTTTTTAATACATTTATGATTTGTGGCAACCTTGTGGTAAATATGCCATTTTTTCCCCACAACTTTTGTTCACTTCATGTCTTTGTGTCGTATTTTGGTAGTTCTTGCAATCTTTCACACTTTCATTATTATTATAGTCGTTATGGCAATCTGTGATCAGTGATCTTTGGTGCTAATCTCATAATCATTTTGGGGCTCCAGAAACTGTGCATATTTTAGAAGGCACACTTAATTGATAAGTACTGTGTGTGTTCTGACTGCTACACCACCCAGCTGTTCTCCCCATCTCTCTTTCTGTCCTTGGGCCTCCCTACTGACTGACACACAACAATGTTGAAATTAAGCCAATTGATAATGTTACAATGGCCTCCAGGTATTTTAAGTGAAAGGAAGAGCTGCATGTCTCTCACTTTAAAGCAAAAGCTAGTAATGATTAAGTGTAGTGAGGAAGACACATTAAAAGCCAAGATCATTTGAAAGCTGGGTCTCTTGTTCCAGTTCTCCCAAGTTGTGAATGCAAGAGAGAAATCTTAAAGGAAATTAAAAGTGCTATTCTATTGAACAGATGAATACTAATAAAGCAAAAAATACTTTGTTGCTGATATGGAGAAAGTTTGAGTGGTCTGGCTAGAAAAGCAACATTTCCACAATATTTCCTTAAGCCAAAGTCTAATCTAGAAAGCTCTAGATTCAGTTCTGTGAAGGCCAAGGGAGAGGAGAAAGCTGCGGAAGGAAAGTTTGAAGCTAGCAGAGATTGGTTCATGAGGTTTAAAGAAAAGAAGCAATCTCCGTAACATCAAAAAGTGAGGGGAAGCAGCTAGTACTGATGGAGAAGATGCAGCAAGTTCTCCAGAAAACGTAGCCAGATAATAAATGAAGGTGGTCACACTAAACAGATCTTCATAGAAAAAACAATCTTATATTGGAAGAAGGTGCTATCTAGGCATCTTTGAAGTTTCAAAGGCCAGGCTGACTCTCTTGTTAGGGGCTACTACAGCTGGTGACTTTAAGTTGCAGTCAGTGCTCATGTACCATTCCAGAAATCCTAGGGTCCTTAAGAATTATGCTAAATCTATTCTGCCTGTGTTCTATAAATGGAACAATAAATCCTGGGTGACAACACATCTGTTTACAAATTTACTGAATATCTGAAGCTTGCTGTTGAGACATACTGCTCAGAAAAAAACATTGTCATTGATAGCCATTATTCTGACGGATCTGGGCAAAGCAAATTGAAAACCTTCTGAAAAGGATTCACTGTCCTAAATACCATTAAGAACATTCATGATTTGGGAAGCGTGGGTGGCTTAGTTGGTTAAGCGTCTGCCTTTGCTTCAGGTCATGATTTCGGGGTCCTGGGATCAAGGCCCACATCAGGCTCCCTGCTTGGCGGGGAGCCTGCTTCTTCCTCTCCCTCTGCCTCTCCCCTGGCTTGCACATGTGCTCTCTCTCTCTCTCTCACTCACTCTTTCTCAAATAAATAAATAAAATCTTAAAAAAAATTCATGATTCATTAGAAGAGGTCAAAATATCCACATTAATGGGAGTTTGGAATATGGGAGTTTGGAAATGAGAATTTGATTCCCACTCATGGGGATGACTTGGAGAGGTTGAAGGCTTCAGTGAGGAGAGTAACAGCTCACATGATGGAAATAGCAAGAGAACTAGAAACAGAGCTTGAAAATGTGGCTGAATGGCTGCAATCTCATGATAAAACTTGAGCAGACGAGGAGTTGCTTCTTGTGGATGAGCAGAGAAAGTGGTTTTTGAGATGGAATTTACTCTTGCTGAAGGTGCTATGAAGACCGCTGAAATGACAACAAAGGATTTAGAATTTTATATAAACTTAGTTGGTAAAACAGCAGTGTGGTTTGAGAAAATTGACTTCAATTTTTAAAGAAGTTCTACTGTGGGCAAGGTTCTGTCACAAAGCATTGCTTAAAACAGAAATTGTTCATGAAGTGTCACCTGATGAGGGAAACTTCATTGGTGCCATATTTTAAGAGTTTGCCACAGCCACCCACTTCAGCAACTGCTACCCTGATCAGTCAGCAGCCCTTAACATCAAGGCAAGACCTTCCACTAGAAAAAGTATGATTTTCTGAAAGCTCAGATGATGGTTAGCAATATTTAGCAATAAAATATTTTTTTAACTAAGGTATATACAGCATTTTGGACATAATGCTACTTCATGTTTAATAGACTACACTGTAGTGTAAACAGAACTTTCATATGCACTGAATAATAAAAAAAATTCATTTGACTTATCGCAGTATTTGCTTTATTGCAGTGGCTAGAACTGAACCCGCGATAGCTCTGAGGTATGCCTATATATCATCTGAATCCATATAATGCAAAACTTGGTCTGTCTGATCAGTGGAGCTAAATCAATAATGTATTAACAATAATTCAAATAGCTATGCATAAGAGTATTGAAATCCCAATTAACTAAAATTTAGTTAGACATCAAATTTGTCAATCTCATCACAAAGTGTTAGAATCTGAAGAGCAAATTGGAAATATTAGTGTGTATTAAATTTTAATTACTCTTTCATAGAGAAGGTGGCCTATGAATACTGGAAAGTTTCAACTCAGTCATATCTTGATATGTATGCATATGTAATTCATCCATTAGAAAGCCAGTGCAAAGCTGAGATGTGTTTGTAGGTAGCTACTATTACCCCATAAAAAAGCACATAAATTTAATTGTTCAGTAAGTATTTAATGTTCACTGAATGGGGCAAATCAATATATTGGATCTCTGATAAAGAACATCAGTGGATCTAAATGTTGGCATGCTGTATTTCGTTAATGATATGAATTATTCTCAAAATTTTGTTGAAAAAAAGGTAGTAGAGGTGTGCAATACTAGATAAGTAACTAAAATTCCTCATGTTTTCTTTTTTTGGTTTTTTGTTGTTGTTGTTGTTTTTAATTTTTTAAAATTCCTCAGTTTTAATTCTCATATTAAAAGCATACAGAATTCCAGAAGTTATTGGGGGGTGTTCAGCTTAAAGAAATCGTGTTTAGGGGTGCCTGGCTGGCTCAGAGTTAAAGCCTCTGCCTTTGGCTCAGGTCATGAACCCGGGGTCCTGGAATGGACCCCACATCAGGCTCTCTGCTCAGTAGGAAACCTGCTTGCCTCCCACCCCCTGCCTGCCTCTCTGCCTACTTGTGATCTCCGTCTTTCAAATAAATAAATAAAATCTTAAAGAAAAAAGAAATCATATTTAACTATCTTAAAAATCTGTTTTAACTTAATAAATATAACTATTAATATATATTGCTGGCTCACTTTATGTGAGCCAGTTGTTGCTCTAAATTCATTATTGCTCAGAACACTTATAAGAGAGGCATATGAGTATCAACATGCTACATAAAGCATGCAGAAGTAAAGCTGAAACACTTTTCAAAATTGCTCATATATTCATATATTGCAATTCAATTTATATATGTTAATCTAAAGAAAAATCTTTTTTTTTCTAAAGATTTTATTTATTCATTTGACAGACAGAGATCACAAGTAGGCAGAGAGGCAGGCAGAGAGAGAGGAAGAGGAAGTGATGTTGAGCATTTTTTCATGGACCTATTAATCATTTGTATGTCCTCTTTGGTAAAATGTATAATGAGTTCCTCTGCCCATTTTTGAATTACAGTTATTATTTCCTTACTATTGAATTGTATGTTTTCTTTATACATTTTAGCTATTAATCCCTTATCAGATTAGCATATGTGATTAGCAAATATTTTCTCCCATTCTGTAAGTTACCCATTGATTTTGTTGATAGTTTCCTTTGGTGTACAGAAGCTTTTTTGTTTGATGTAATCTCACTTGTATGTTTTTATTTTTATTGACTTTGCTTTTGGTTTCAAATCCAAAAACTCATTGTTGGGACCAATGTTGAGTTTAAACCCTGTGTTTTCCTGTAGGAATGTTCAATATAGTGACTGTAGTTAACAATATTGTATTCTACATTTGAAAGTGGCTAAGAGAAAGTAGAGTTTTAAAGTTTGGGTTTTTTTGTGTGTGTGTTTTTTTTTTTAATCACAAAACCAGTTTGTAACTATGGAAGATGATGGTTGCTAACAAAACATATTATTATAATCATTTGGCAACATATGCATAAATCCTTATAATATATACCTTAATATGTGCTACATGTCAGTAAAATTAGAAAATATCTTAATAAGTTACAGAAATAAATAATATGGTTTCTTAGAAAAATCTAAGGATATTCTTACCCATATCTTTTTCTGATTTAGAAGATTATGATGATAGACTATATAATACATAGCCAAATGTAAAATATGGACGAAATCCATGAAAAGTCAGTCACTGAGTAATATTTTCTGTAGGTTTTCTTTTTGTACTTTTTTCTACTCGAACCCCTCCCTATCACTGTTCTTTCATTGTTACGATTTCTTTAAAACAAATGGAAGTCAAAATATTTTTGCCTCTATTTAATTTGCTAACACTTCTCATGTTTTCTTCCTGGAATCAGTTAGTAAAAACCTATGATGAGTTTGACAACAAAATAGTTCCTGGGGACACCTTAGTAAACAAACTAAGAGACTTCAGGGAGCTTCTACCCTAGGAAGTATGACAGATCATCAGTGACCTTCCACTTAAGAGCTTATAGCTATGTCTTGCTCAGGGCTAACTTTAACAAATACTGCTGGAGGAAGTTCACAAACCTTACATCTAATCCAAAGAATCTTTTCAGCCAAGTTTTGTTATGTCCATTAAAAAACAAAACAAAACAAAAAACCTGTAAGAAAACCTGGATACTGGGGCACCTGGGAGGCTCAGTTGGTTAAGTGTCTGCCTTCAGCTCAGGTCATGATCCCAGTGTCCTGGGAAGGAGCCCTGCAATAGGCTCCCTGCTCAGTGGGGGAGCCTGTTTCTCTCTCTCCCTTTGCCATTCCCCCTACTTGTGCACTTTCTCTCTTTCTCTGTCAAATAAATAAAATCTTAAAAAAAAAAAAAGATAAGAAAACCTGGATATTTTTGTACTATTTTGTTTTAAACATTTCCTTTTCATAAGAAGGGCAAATGTTTTGAGTACAAGTCCTGTGAAGTGGACAAAATGTTTATTTCATGGCTACTGGGTAGCTTTTGCCCAATCGCTTAGTAAAATTTAGATACTGTCCAATAAAAGAGCAGAAGCACAATTGTTATAGCCAAGTCTTGAAAAGAAAAGAAAAAGGCATAAGAAGAAAAATTTGTGAATGAGTTTGCAGTGGTACTTTCCAAGCATAAGTCCTAACTTGCTTGACACTAAATATTTTTGAACCTAGGTTTTAATTTGCTAAGTACATTCATGTAATTGAAAACACTCAAGTATTTTATATAGAGCTCTACATTTATTTGTTAAACAAATTTTTGAAAATTATAAAATTTTATAGCCTTCACATAATACTTAAGCGTACAATGCCTTAAACCTTGTTTTCTGAACAAATTGTAAATGGTATTGTTAGTTATCAATTATTGAAACCTCTTTTTAGAATGATTTGCACATTAAAAACTCTCAAAGGAAAAATTTGGAAAAAGATAAATCATTTTTATACCTCTGGCTTTTTATTATCTTTCATTTACAATACATTAGAGGTTGATTTTACTTAGAATTTGCCTTATTTTAATTTTAATTTCAGTTTTTATAACATAAACATATACTAAAACATAGGTATACTATCTTTTTAAAGTGTTTTATTTTATTTTATTTTTTTTAAAGATTTTATTTATTTATTTGATAGAGAGAGATCACAAGTAGATGGAGAGGCAGGCAGAGAGAGAGAGAGAGAGAGAGAGAGATATGGAAGCAGGCTCCCTGCTGAGCAGAGAGCCCGATGCGGGACTCGATCCCAGGACCTTGAGATCATGACCTGAGCCGAAGGCAGCAGCTTAACCCACTGAGCCACCCAGGCGCCCAGGTATACTATTTTTTAAAGTGACATATATTCAACATATAACATATTAGTTTCAGGTATACAATATAATGATTTACTATTTGAATATATTGTAAAATGATTGCAACTCTAGTTAGCATTAATAGCCATAGTTACAGAAATTTGATTTTCTTGTGATGAGGGTTTTTTAGATCTATTATTTTGATTCACAGACCTGTACCCCTGGGGATAAAAATATATGTTTATAAAAAAAAATAAAAAATTAGAAATTAAAAAAAATATATTTTGTAAATTTCAAATATGCCATATAGTAGTATTAACTGTAGACACCATGCTACACATTAAATCCCACATTACATCCCATGTCTGACTTATTTATAATTGAAAGTATATACCTTTTGGCCTCCTTGACCTATTTCACCAACACTCCACTGCCACTGGCAACTATCACTTTGTTCTGTCTATGAGCTTTTCTTTTCTTTTGTCCCTCCTTCTCTTCCTTTCTTCTTTTTTAAGATTCCACATATAAGTGAGATCGTATGGTATTTGTCTTTCTCGGATTTGTATCACTTAACACAATGACTTCAAGGTCCATCCCTGTTGTTGCAGATGGAAACTTTTTATGTCTGAATATCCCAATGTATATATACTACATTTTAAATGTGTTCCTTCATCATGGACACTTAGTTTGCTTTTATATCTTGACTATTGTACATTATGCTACAGTGAACACATAGGGGCACGTGTATTTTTTTGAGTTAGTGTTTTCATTTTCTTTGGTTAAATATCCAGAAGTGGAATTACAGGATCACAAGGTAACTCTATTTTAATTTTTTGAGCAAACTCTAGACTCTGTTTTCTCTACCAATTTGCATTCCTGCTAACAGGGCCCAAGGATTCCATTTTCTCCACTTTTCACCAATACTTGTTATTTCTTCTCCTTTTGATGATAACCATTCTAACAGGTATGAAGTGAGGAATACTATTCTTTTTTAAGAGAAATGACTGAAAAGGAAAGACAGATTACTTGGCCTACTTAAATAATTACAAAATTATATCACATTATAGTCCTATTAAAAATGTAAAATAAAACTTGCTTTAATCTCTGACATGAACAAAAATAGTTCTGATTAGATGGGATACAGCATCAGAAAGGCTTTTTTCCCCCAAGAGGAATTTCTCCTCTTTCATAAACATTGATGAGTTTTGCCTTCCCTGAGGTAAAATAAAAATGTTTGTAATTTAGGAGTACTCCTCTTTGTCATGCATTTCAAGGAATCTGAAGAAATCATAGTACTATTTTTAGCATACTCTCCATCAAGCCAGTGAATAAAGCTATGAATTAAATGAGTTCATATCTAGAAAGCACAATTATAGAGGTTTCTTTTCTTTCTCTTTTTTCCTTTTTTTTTTTTACTGAAGTATAGTTGACATACAAAGTTAGATGAGTTTTGAATGTGCAACATAGTGATTCAACAACTTCATACATTATTCTTTATTCATAACTGTAACTACCATCTGTCACCATACAACACAATTAAAAATACTATTGATTATATTCCCTATGGTGTACCTTTAGTCCCAAAGATGTTTCTTTTAATAAAGAAGGCAAGGATTCAATTATTTTCAATACTCAGAAAATCTTTTTAAAAATCTAGAAAAAAATACAATAAAATAGTAGTCCTCCTAACTGCTAATGACTAACTTTATTCTGGGTATTTGTGTACGTATCAAAAGAATAGGAAAGAGCTAGAATGTAAAACTGCCATTTCCTCATGAAAAGCAGTTCTTCCAAACAGTTAACAAGTAGTTAAGAGTCCTCACCAAGCGCAAGACTCTAAGTGCTGAAAAGGCAATGACAAAACAGCCATCTCTGCCCTTAAGGGGAAGACAGATATACCAAAAAGTAGAATTTTAGCATGTCACATGAAAAAAAGTGCTATGGAGAAAGAAAAATGAGAATGGGCACATGTGCTTCTGCAGGAGTAGGGATTGTCCTCGGGCCACCTCTCATGTGAGTAGCACTGAGTGACTTCGGTGACTAGAAGAATGACTTCAATGTGAAATTAAAGCAGAATTCTGGGTATCCTGATGCAATCATGATCCAACTATCAAAGGAATGGGTGAGAGAAAGCAGGGTCTGGGGCCCCATCGTCACTCCACCCAAGCATACATTATCTGTAGGTCATATTGACCATTCTGCCATTTCCTTTCATTTCGTTAAAAAGCCTTCAGCTTAGGTCATGATCCCAAGGTCCTGGGATGGAGCCCTGCATTAGGCTCTCTGCTCAGCAGGGAGTCTACCCACTCCTCTCTCTCTGCCTTCCTGTCTGCCTGCTTGTGATCTCTGCCTGTCAAATAAATAAATAAAATATTTTAAAGAAAACGATTAAAAAATATATTTTAAAAAAGGGAATTTAACATTCAGTAAGGACATTCTCTTATTCAGGTTCTGGGGAGAATGTTTCATGTACATTAATTCATAAAATCACTAAAATAATCCTTATTGTGATTCTCACTTTAAGAAAAGAGGAGGAAGGTATCTAAGTTTATGGAGTAAGCAAGTGGCAAAGCGGGCATTGAACCCTAAGTCTTCATTTGTTTTTCATGTCAACGTATGTGTACAGAAACCACCACTCCATGAAAGAAATTCATTTTGTAGGTTGATGATATCATCACAATTGCATGTACAATATGGAAAAATTAAAATTATGTGAAAATGTGTTAAAAGATAATTGAGGAAAATTTATAGTATATATACACAAATATAACTCACAGAAACACATAGTATACATATACACTTCTCTAATGGTAGACTAAGAGACTGAATTCCTCCAAGCAAAATGATCAAGTTTAAGTGCTGATGCTTAGAGATTTACAACCTCAAAGCAGCTCTCCTTTCCAGAAGTTGCATACTTATTAGAGCCTTAACTACTAAATTCTCCTTTTATGTACTGATGGAAGTCTCAAAAGACAAGCTGTCTGTAGCCAAAATATAAAATGCCATGTGCAGTTAGGTCAAACACTCTGATCTCCCTCCTAGTTATTACTGTCACAAAGCTACTTTTTATTTTGTCAGATGAAATAAAAATGTGAATTTGCTTATGCTTTATAACCAGAAAAACACCATCAAGACCACAAGTTCTTGAGATTTAACAGAAGCAAAATGATCAAAATGGCTGCTTTCACAAAACATTGGTCCAGTTCTCTGCCTTTTGCTTTGAAAGGAACACATAATTTTAATTACCTTCCGTGTATAGAGGGGAGTAAGATTTTTCTTCAGCCATTTCCCTAGGGTCTGCAATACTTGGAGTTGCTCAGCCAGCAGCCATGTTGTTGCATGAAAAATCATGCAAATTTCATTTCATGCCCAAAAGGTGAAAATAATTGGGTTTATTAGAAATAAAAACTTTAAGGCTACACCACAGTATTATTTTTTCTTGCTTACACATAGACACACATACTTTTATGTAAACCACTCACTCTCTCTCTATATATATATATGTGTGTGTGTGTGTATATATATATATATATATATATATGTGTGTGTGTGTGTGTGTGTGTCTCAAACATTTAAAACCTAAAGTCTTATATTAAGCCTGGATAAGCTTTCTTGGGCTCTAGACATCAGATAGTAAAACTTCATAGGGTTTTTTTTTTTTTTTTCTGCCTTTCTTATTCATTAACACTTAAACCTCTGGATATATACACCTATCTTGTTCAGACTACAAACATTAATTTGTTCATTCATTTAATTAGTGTTTATTGATATCCTACTATGTGTTGCACATCTTTAATACACAGAGGAGCAAAAACTAGCATAACCTGGCGTCTAGAAAAGGAAAAAAGGTAATTAGATGATTATAAAAAACAATTTCAACTCTGAAAAATCCTGCAAAAGAGAATAAGAAACACAATATTTTGAGAGCTCATAATAAAGACATTTTACTTTATTAGGTAAGTTAGGCATCCTAAATATAGTACACATGAGCTTCTTTTGAAAGTATCTATAGAAATTAGCAGTTGATAAGTATGGGGAAGAAAATTCCAGTAAATTCTTGAGAGAGAAAACAGACAAGGAATGGAAAAGGCCACTATGTTAAGCACAGGAACTGCAGAAAAGTATGCTGAGAAAAAATTAAAGAAGCAGAGATAATCAGATCATGTAGGGTTTGGGGTAACATCAAGATTTGTCTAAGAGGGATGGGCGGCCACAAGGGAGAGAAGGGATCAGATTCTCATTTGTAAATGATCACCCAACTTTCAGTATTGTAAGTGAACAAAAGGGGCACTAAAGTGGAGGTGGATAGATCAGTTTGTCATCAAGAGAGTTTTCTGACTTGTACAACTAGATAGATGTAGGTGTTATTCAGCAAGATAGAAAATTCAGTGTGTGGAAAGATCATGAATTTAATTTTGGTCATGAATGTGTGTTTGGCAGTAAGTCCTAGGAGAGATGTCTTATAGGAAATTGAACGTATTGACTTAAAGCTCAGAAGAAATTACTTGTGTTTGGATAGTAATTCAAGCTGTGGACATGGAAAAGAGTGTAGAATAAAAGTAGGGAAAGCCTAAATCTAAACTTTGAGGTACTCCACCACTTAATATCTGTGTACATAAGAAGGAGCCTGCAATCAATGAAGAAAGAACTGACCCAGAGGATTGAAATATGGTAAATATGTGACAGAAGACCAGGGAAAAAATACGTTCTGAGAGGGAGGGATGACATTGTGTCAAAAACTATCATGTTATCAACTAAAATCTGAAAAATGTTCATGAGATTTAGTAACACGGAACTCTGGGAATCTCCGTAAGAGCTGTTTCAAAGGACTCGTGAAACTAGAGGCCAGAATGGGAGTTGAGTGGAAGTCAAAGTGGAGATAAGTATAGACAACTCTACTCTCTCTAAGTCTTTGTGATTATGATGTTGATGACTCCCTGGGGAAGTAAGGTAACTTAATACCTTGGAAATTCTTTTGCTATTGCTTTATTTCTTGTTCTTGTTTTATTCTATACAAGCTAGTGATACAGTTCTAGAGTGCCTCCTTGTTGGGACTGGCCACTTTGTTAATTTCTAAACATGATGAATACTTGCTTCTTATACTGCTTAATTGTATCAGTAAATTTTTTAAAATTTAAATTCAACTAGCCAATGTATAGTATATTGTTAGTTTCAGATGTAGAGTTCAGTAATTCATCAGTTGCATATAATACCCAGTGCTAATGACATCACATGGCTTCCTTAATGCCCATCACCTCATTCTCCTGACTGCCTCTCTTGCAGTAACCCTCAGTTTGTTTCCTACAGTTAACTGCCTCTCGTGTTCTTTTTCCATCTCTGATTTCTTCCTATTCAGTTTTCCTTCTCTTCCCCTATGATCCAGTGCACTGAATCTTATAGTCCACATATGAGTGAAACCATATGATAATTTTTTCTCTGATTATTTCACTGAACATAATACCCTCTAGTTCCATCTATATCAGTGTAAATGGTAAGATTTTATCCTTTCTGATGACTGAGTAATATTCTTCTGTGTGTGTGTGTGTGTGTGTTTGTGTATCACATCTTCTTTATCCATTAGTCTATTGAGGCACATCTGGCCTCTTTCCATAGTTTGGCTATTGTGGACATTGTTGCTATAAATATTGGAGTGCAGGTACCCCTTTTTGATCACTATTTTTGTATTTTGTGGTAGATACCTAGTAGTGCAATTGCTGGATCATAGAGTAGCTCTATTTTTATCTTCTTGAGGAACCTCCATACTGTCTTCCAGAGTGGCTGCACCAGCTTACATTCTTACCAACAGTTTAAGTCTTCTCATCCTTAGCAACATTTGTTGTTTCCTGGCTTATTAATTTTATTAATAGATTTATAAAATCTTCTACAAGGCCCAAAATACAACATAACTGATGACATCTGTGTCCCAATTCCTATTTCCATGATTTCCTGGGTGAGTTTCAGTGATATGTCTAAGTTTTTTCTGTAGCCCTTAAAAATTGGAGTTTAGAATTAGGGTACATAAGAAAGGTAATATAAGGGTGAAATATTAGGTATGAGGCAATTGTGATGTTTCAGACAGTGAAGATGGACTTCTTATTACCTTTAGTCCATTTCCTTCTTCCCTTTAAGTAATGCATACCTAATGAATAGTCTATATTGCATAAGGCATTAGCTGATAAATAGGAAAGGTAAATGGAGATAATTATAAATACACTACAAATGCAAAAGAAAGTCTATGTCAGAGTAAACAAATATAAGATCGAAGATAATGAGATTAAGAGAATGAGTGCAAGATTCTTTTGAATACAAGACTGAGATGCAGTGATAAATAGAGAACTAGTAAGAAAACAAAGAAAACTGGCTCCATCAGTTAAACATTGGACTCTTGGTTTTGGTGGCTCAGGTCGTGATCTTGGGGGAGATAGAGCCCAGCATCGGGCTCCCTACTCAGTGGGGAGTCTGTTTTTCCTTCTTCATTTGTCCCTCCTCCTGCTCATGGTCTCTCTCAAATAAATAAATAAATCTTAAAAAAAAATTTAACTGAGATTATCTTAAAAATTCTGCACTGGTCTAAAAATAATGAAATATTGGTTATTGTAATAATGCAAGTAATAATTTCGGAGAGTAAATATAAACAATAGGCATTATGTAACTGAAGTATTCTCAAGACTTAGTAAATACTGGGAACATGTAAAAGGGAACGGCAGTCAGTTTGGAGTCAAAAGGAGCTTTCCCTGAAAGATACTTTCAAATGGAGACATTTTTAATAAGTTGAAATATAATTTTGGTTTCTTGGTCATCACATGTTAGCAGGGCATCCAAGAATGCAGAAAAAAATACAAATCCACTGAGATCTATCTTGCAGCTATCTGAACATTTCTTCAAATGCTCTCTGGGAAGGCCCACTCAGTAACCAGCATTTTGTAACATATCTCCTAGACTGATAAAGACAAGTAGGAAATTCCATTGATTGAAAATATGTCACAAATTTATTTAGTTATATTTACTTACATCAGACTGGATAGTTAAATTTTACTTTTAGTTGTAAGTAAAATCACTTTACTTTTATTAATTTCTAGTATGTGTTGTGAGTCTGTTCTTAGACGACCTAAAGTATTTCAACTTTGTCATAAACAAATGTACACAGTACTCTCGATTTCTCATCTGAAGTTCTTCTAGAGAAGGTTTAATTTTAAGGAAATAAATTCTAAATGTTACGTCTTTATCTTTTAAACATATGTTTGCTTTACTATATTGCCCTTGGGTTTTTTTTGAAAAATAATTTTTAAGCATATGTATTTTGAAATAATCCACATGTACTATAAGACCTAACAATGACCAAGAATCATAAGGTAATTTTAAACTAAGCCAAATATACTCAGTGTTTTATTTTTTTATTTTGTATTAGTTGAATAAACATTTGAGTCGAAACTTCAGGTTTGCATAATATTTGTCCAAAAAAGCTATAGATTTCTATTTAACGTAATATTAGATACTTTGTTGATATTTAAGGAACTTTATCTATTTTTTTCTTAGATCTCTTAGTCATTTAAAATTCATATAGGCTTAAAAATGCTTTATTCTCATTTTCCAGGTTGTTCATTTGAAAAATTACCTCAGATGATGGCAGTTATGATTTTTATGAAATGCAGAATTCTCCCTTCATTCTTTGCTCTGAACAAGTCTTTAAGTAATTTTTTCCAATATATGAGTTGTTAGGTTTATTTTTGGCTTTTGCCTGTCATTTTGCTTTGCTTCATTAATAATCAAATATTTTGCAAAATTTCCATGACATAGTAAAATATGTGATTTACTTGACTCAATGACTTATACAGATAATGATTAAACTCACAGTAATTGAAGTAATTGAAGTCACAGTAGCCAGTGATCTAGGTAATGAACAAATGAGCCATCTGTATCACTGTTCACACACTTGGAGACATTGAAAGGGTGTAGTAATATCTTCCTATCCAAAATATTGATTGTGTGTCTAGGAGTCTCCTAAAAACTTAAATATCTTTGGGAAGATTAGGTATGTTGGGAAGGGAATTAAATTGGATATACCTTGGGAAAATTAGTTAGTTTTATTTAATTTTGTTTTTCTCATTTACAAAGTACAGATAATTTTTGTCACACAAATTATTCTCACTCTGAAGATATTTTCTGTGACTTTTTCATACCAGAACAATGATATTAATCTTCATTTATTCTTTTGATCACCTATCACCTATCCCTTAACAAAATTCTGAGGATATAAGGACATTTTCAAAGAGGTTTTGGGAAAATGACTGTGGGACTCTGGCCCTGGAGAAAGAGAGATTATAGTAATGGCACCCAGGAAACTATATCTGTGGGTGGAAAGAAGAGGGAGTTTGAGATGACAGTGAATAGTTGGTGCATAACTGGGTACCAGAAATACAGTGAAAAGAAATTTTTCTTTCTTGGCTTTGTTTTTGGAGTATGTTCTGTTAATATGACCTTCCACAGCAGATGTTTTCATACACTTTAGCCACTGAACAGTTTAATGAGTTAGGCCTACTTTAACAGCAACAAATTATAGAGTAATTCATTTTCTTTTATTGATGTTCATATTGTATATATGTTTCCACTGTAATGTCCTCATTTGCATAAGTTTAAATAGGCATATGAATTATGGCTCTAAGGCTGATGCACAACAGTTTATGGGTCCCTACACCCGACATCGGCTTAACAACACATACAGCTCAAATGCTCTATTAGAAACATTTCTTATTTTTTTTCTTATAAAAACTCTGAATGTAACTCTGAGACAAGAATGCAATTTTGTTTTCTATCTCCTCATGCATTAATTAACACAAATCATTATCTACTTTTGTGAAATATGTATGCAGTCTATAGCTTGATAATCAATTATATGCAATCTAATATAAAAAATAAAACATAGACAGATATTTATAATACAAAAGTCAAAGTTATAATCACTTCATGAATAATAGAGAATGTTTTGGGGGTTCCAGTTAGGAAGTGATGATTGAAAGTGGGAGAAGGTGACTTTAGATCTGTACTTTGAAAGACGACTGGTAATCTCCTGAAAAAGACAGACTGAAGATCATTTATGAGCTACTGAAGTTTTAGAATAGAGAGGGTATATCAGAGAGCTGCTTCCAGTGGTGGCTGGAAGTGGTGGCTTGAGCCAAATGGATTAGAAAGGGGGGGAGCGTGAATTTGCAAGTACAAATACAATTAGGGCAATATTTTAATAATAAATCAGTAGGGATGCCTGAGTAGTACAGTTGTTTTCTGAGTGTCCATTCTTGGTTTCTGCACTGGTCATGTTCTCGGGGTCCTAGGATCAAGCTCTACATCAGGCTCCGCGCTCAGTGTGGAATATGCTTGAGATGCTTTCTCTCCCTCTGCCCATCTCACTCATGCTATCTGTCTCTCTAAAATAAATAAAAATCCTGGGGCGCCTGGGGTGACTCAGTGGGTTAAAGCCTCTGCCTTCAGCTCAGGTCATGATCCCAGGGTCCTGGGATCGAGCCCCGCATCGGGCTCTCTGCTCAACAAGGAGCCTGCTTCCTCCTCTCTGCCTGCCTCTCTGCCTACTTGTGATCTCTCTCTGTCAAATAAATAAATAAAATCTTTAAAAAAATAAATAAAATAAATAAATAAAATAAAATAAATAAAAATCCTAAAAAAACAAAAAATAGATCAGTAATTCCCAAGCACTGACCCTCTGCCACAGAAGTATCACAAAGATTGTTTTCCCCATTTTACTGAGATGGAATTGGCATATAACATTATATTAGTTTAAAATATACGACATAATTATTTGATATATGTATATATTGTGAAATGATTACCACAGTAAATTTAGGTAATATCCATCCCTTCACATAGTTACCATTTTTTTTTCTTGTGATGAGAACTTTTAAGATCTACTCTCTTAGCAACTTTTGAATACATAGTACAACATTGTTAACTACAGTCATCATGAAATACATTGCATCCTTAGAACTTATAACTAGAAGTTGGTACCCTTGGACCACCTTTAACCAATCCTTCCCACCCACCCCCATCTCTGGCACCCACCAATCTGGTCTCTGTTATCCATGAATTTGGGTTTTTTCGATTTTACATAGAAGTGAGATCACACAGTATTTGCCTTTCTCTGTCTTATTTTATTTAACATAATGACTTCAAGGTCTATCCATGTTAACAAAAATGGGAAGTTTTCCCTCACCTTTTTGGGGGGTGAATAATAGTCCATTATATATATGGTTTATCGATCAGTGGACCTTTATGCCATCTCCATGTCTTGGCTATTATAAATAATGCTTCAACAAAATAAAAATAAAAAATAAATAAACAATGCTTCAGTGGGCATTAGAGTGCAGATATCTCATAGAGATAGTGATTTTCTACCTTTTGGATGTGTGCCCAGAGTAGAAATGCTGGATCATGTGATATTTCTATTTTTAATTTTCTGAGGACTCTCCATACCTTTTTCCACAATGGCTACACCAATTTATATCCCCACCAACAGTGCATGAAGGTTCCCTTTTCTCCATATCCTTGCCAACATTTTTTATTTCTTGTCTTTTTGATGACAGCCATTCTAACAGGCGTGAGCTAATATCTCGTTGTGGTTTTGAACTGCATTTTCCTGGTGATTAGGGATGTTGAGCATCTTTTCATGTACCTGCTTTGCCATTTATATGTCTTCTTCGGAAAAATGTCTGTTCAGTTTTTCTGCTCATTTATTAATCATATTTTTTTCCTGTTGATCTATATGAGATCTTTATATATTTTGGATATTAATACCTTACCAGATACATTTTTTAAACAGAAAACTTCCAGGTCCCTCATGAGACTTTGATTCAGTGGGTGTTAGTTAGGACTGCAGAACCAATACTGAAAACCTGCCACATGATTTGGATGCATATGCAAGTTTAGGAATCCTCGCTTCCAATGATAAATCTTCTGGCCTTATTGGTGGAGACTGGAATTAGGATAAGATAGATAATGGGAGCAAAAAAGAAAGAAATGTAGGAATGCCATAGAATTTACTTTACTACCATTAATTGTGAACATTCAAAATGACAATTTTCTACTATTAGTTGCATTTTATAAAATGTACTTGCAAAAAGTTTTCTTTATATTTATAGGGCATTTAAGGTCTATTTCTGCCATTGTTTACTCTTGACATTACAACAAATTTTGTCAAAATGTTTTAAAAGTATTTCTTCTACTTATGCTGACTGTACTTCTGAAGTTATTTTAAAATTTTAAATCATCTTAATAACATTGAATTTTAAAATTACTTGTTATCATTTGTATTTTTAGGAAGAAAAATATCAGCTGATTAAGAAAGAAAAATTATACTTCAAACAGTTTTCTGGGCTTTGTTACCTACTTTACAACCTCAATTCCCTCTCTTCATTAAGTTTCCCAAATGCGTAAGAATAGAAACTATGATTTATGCTTAAATGTACATTTAACATAGGTATTTAATTATGCTATGTTTATAGGGGTGTTTTATTCTAATTTTAATCAGATGTTTCTAGGTAGAAGTGAAATATAGTCTTATTTTAATTTAATGGTAGACTATGCTTAAAAAAAAAAAAAAAGAAGTAGAAAAAGCTACGAGAAAAGAATCCTAATGCAAGATTCAGTTTTCAGTTGCTGATTTTGTAAATGTAAAGTAGCTCAGCATTCTAGCTGAGCCAGCTAGACAAGTTTAGAAATTATGTACAGGACCCATCTGTTAAGCCAGGATTTTCTTTTATTTAATTTCATTGAAATGTCTGAATATATTATCTAGCCAAATGTATGGTTTTCTGCTAAATATTAGAATCATGGTAAAACCAACATTCTTATTAGAAGTAAATGATAATCCAGGTAATTACAGAGAAAGTCATTCAGAACTTATTTTTTAGTAAGGAATACTCAGATTGTTTATTGATAGTAACATTCACTTGATGACATTTCTCCTTTTTTTTTTTTTTCATTTCTCCTTTTAATGTCAAAGTTCAGTCTAGCTAAATCCATTTACTTCCATTCTTTTTGTTTACTGGATACTAAATATATTTAGTTTATTGCTTATTGATCTGTTCTCTTGAATTATACAGTTTTCTTTCCCTATTGATGTACATAGAAAGCATTTTTTTTTTAATTTATAAATACCTTGTTTAGTTGCATCTACTGAAACTATGAAGACCCCTTTTTAACCACATCTAGAACTTTATTGTCTGTCCAAGTCTCTGGGCCTAAGATTTATGAACGCATAGTGTTTATTGCTATTTTGCTAGCTCATTTCTTTTCAAGAAATACATACTTGAAAACTTTTCTGTTCAGTCTCAGTATAAATTCTCAAAGCAGTTACAATTGATCCTGTGCTTTATCAGAAACTTCTTTCCTATATTGAGTTGAATATTTTTTTTCTATTTCTACCTATAGCTCAATCCCTGTGCCTATGCAGAACAAATCTTGTTCCATACAACAGCCTTGCAATTATTTGAGGATGGTTATACTCATACTCCTACATTATTGTCCTGGGAGTTCTGCTGAGTCATAGCTCTGGTTTCTTTACATCCTGTCTTCAAATGTATCCCGATTGGTCTATGTAGCCAGAGTTGACTGCCAGATGCTGGAATTAATCTGAACATAACACAATAAAGTAGGACCCACACTATCTTTGTTCCTGAGTATGTATTTCCATTGAGAGCCCTCACCACCCAGCCACACATAAGCATTCTCACCTGATCAGATTAGCTTTTAAATTGTTCCATAGTGTTTTCTCATATTTTATTTAAAGTCAAATAGAATTTGAGGCATGCAATAGAACTTAAAAATCAGTTATTGCACAGAAAAAAAATGCAAAAAATATTTGCTTAAACCTTAAAAACTCGTGTATTTTTTGAACAAATCTTTTAGAAATTTTTAAAGCCATGCATTGTCAAGAGATTTTTATGTTTTTCATTTAATTTTTAAGTACTGTTATATCAAACCCTATATAAAATAATTTAGCTCAGATGTTCAGGTACTTAACACAGATATTTTCATTAAATAAGACTGTACCATACGTGCTCTGAGTGGGCTTGATTCCTTAAGGGAAGAGACCAGGAAAGCATTGATGTGAAAAGAGACATTTCCTTATTGGCCTCTCCATTTCAGGAAGGTTGCCTGGCAAGGTCTCGTCCCTACCTGTGCAACTGCCAACATCAGTCCATGCAGCATGCATGTATAATTTGCTTTTCTGGGGAACTATATCATGGCAGTGTTGACTGATTGAAAGCTTCAGACTTAGATGAGAGGGCTGCTCTGGGGACACAGAAGCTGCTTATGTTTTGGTCCTTTTTCAATCTAGGGAAATAGAGCTCTTGGTAAATTTAGAAAAGGCAGCGTTGGCTAGACAATGCTCTCCTGAACACCTCAAGTAATCCTCATTGTAGATGCATTCTTTATGTAGCATTATTCATCACAGTGCTACCTAGATACATACAAAGCAATATATGAAGAGACCAGTTGGGACCCAATTTTATATAAAGAATAGTCTTCATAGAATTATTTATGATTGGAAGGAAAAAAAGATACCACCTAAGTGGCCAACAATTACAGTATTAATTATAGTACCTCCATACAAGGAAATGCTATACATCCATGAATGGTGATACTACAGAAAAACCTTCAATATTTCCATAAAATATTGATGAGATACTAAAATAAGAATTTCAAGATAGTACGAATAGTAGCATTTCATTGTTAAAACATGTAAGTAATGTATTTGGAGAGAGGTAATTGAGACTGAGCTACAGAGACAGAAGGAGAAATAAAAGATTATAAACTATAATTTTAAAGGATTTATCACTAGATGGTGGAGTCACTGGTGACTTACTGTTTTAATTTCTGCATTTGTGCACTTTTTTTAAGTTCTTTTTTTAAAAAGATTTTATTTATTAGAGAGAGAGAGAGAATGTGAGCAGTGGGGAGGGGCAGAGGGAGAGAGAGAGAACCAGACTCCCCGGTGAGCAGGAAGCCCTGACGTGGGGCTAGATCCCAGGACACTGAGATCATGACCTGAGTTGAAGGCAGAGGCTTAACTGAGTGAGTCACCCAGGTGCCCCTGAAAGTTACAAATTTTATAATAAAAGTATATCATTAAAAAGTTAAACAATTATGACAAGTATAAAAGTAAACTTTCTAAGTTACAAACAACAGAAATCAGCTCTAGCAAACTTGAGCAAAAAGGGATATTATCAATCATCAGGGTGGCTGGATCCATGATTGAGAAAGATGTCAAGGAAAGCAGGATACCAAGGGAAGCCAGGATAGCCAAACAGAGCCGAGTCAGGCAACATAAGGGAATAGTTTGCTTAAAACTCTTCTGCTGGGGGGGGAAATAAAACAAAAACTTTTCCTCTAATATATTTACCAGTGGACAGTGACTTGACACCTCTGCTCCCGTCCCTGGAGTAATTAATTACTCGTTATATCTTTTCCCTCATTTTGTGAAGACATAATAGTCCAAAGTTGGATGATGTGTGTTATTGGCTCACAACACAATGCATATGTCTACATCCAAGCTTCCAGGGCCCTGCATGACTAATTCTCTGCTTCTCTTGGCTTCAGATAGAGACACCTCTTTCATTTTATAATTATTATTACCTACCTTCAAAGAAAGGGTGTTGATGGCTTAGTCGTGACAAATGTTCTGTACATCAAGTTTTGGACTGAGATATTGAAATACTGTATTAATACTACTCTAGGGATTCCTAAACGCCTTAAATAAGATGCTTAAAATAGATTTTTTTCTGTATGAGAAATTCTAATTTTGTTTGCCACAATTTTTATGACTCCAGAACACTTTAAAAATGTGTATTTATGTGGGTCAGGCATAATAGGAATGCATTCTCCTGAAGACCAATATATAAACTAGTTCTTGCATCCATTGCAGTCTTAGACACCATATATTAGTATCAATATATTGTAGAGTATCATCTGGATGGTTTTTGCTCAGGAAAGCTATGACATTTAGTTTTTTTATTTAATAGTAAAGGAAGATAAATTGCTAAACTGACAAAATTCAAATTTAAAGATATATAAATATTTTTATTTTTGAGTAAGATGTAGGAGTCTTTTTTAATGAATAGACTTGCAAGATAAGTGTAAACTAAATTACAATCATGGAAATCCATGATTAGACTAGAAATATAGTGATAACTTCTTATTAATAAAACAAACTTTTAATAAGGCTGTTCTCTGTACTTTTGTAAGATGTTTCCCAAGGTCACAGAGAAAGTTGTAGGTGCAGTACCTGCCACTGACTTGCTTTATGAGCTAAAAGATAATATCAACAAATGGAAATGAGAAGACAGAGCACCCATCAGAGATAAATATATGACTATGCTTCCCTAATCCTTTTGTTAAAAAAAATATATGTATGTATATATAGATACATGTATATGTATGTATATATACTCTCTCTGCTTGACTTATTTCATATGTGTATATATATATATATATATATATATATATATATAATATGACTATGTCATAGATGGAATATATGCTAAGAGATACTAGGATGGCTTTAAAACACTGAGATTCCTCTAATAAAATTCAAGGAACAATTAAGTTTTCAATTCACCTAAGACTTCCATAACCACAATGAGAACTTTTTCTTTTTTTAAATTGAAGAATAATTAACATACAATGTTCTGTTAGTCTCAAGTATACAATATAATGATTCAATAATTCTATACAGTACTCAGTTCTTCTCAAGATTAGTGTACTCTTTTTTTTATCTCAAGGGTTTTTTTTTAAATTTATTTTTTATTTTCAGCATAACAATATTCATTATTTTTGCACCACACCCAGTGCTCCATGCAATCCATGCCCTCTATAATACCCACCACCTGGTACCCCTGGCCTCCCATCCCCCGCCCCTTCAAAACCCTCAGATTGTTTTTCAGAGTCCATAGTCTCTCATGGTTTACCTCCCCTTCCAATTTCCCCCAACTCCCTTCTCCTCTCTATCTCCCCATGTCCTCCAAGCTATTTGTTATGCTCCACAAATAAGTGAAACCATATGATAATTGACTCTCTCTGCTTGACTTATTTCACTCAGCATAATCTCTTCCAGTCCCCAAAGATACAGATGTAGTGAAAAGAAGGGCCATCTGTACCCCAATGTTTATAGCAGCAATGGCCACGGTTGCCAAACTGTGGAAAGAACCAAGATGCCCTTCAACAGACGAATGGATAAGGAAGATGTGGGCCATAAACACTATGGAGTATTATGCCTCCATCAGAAAGGACGAATACCCAACTTTTGTAGCAAGATTAGTGTACTCTTAATACTCTTATCTATTTCAGCCATATCCTATCCACCTCCCTTCTGGCAACTATCAGTTTGTTCTCTGTATTCAAGAGCCTGTTGTTTTGTGGGGGTTTTTTTTTTTCTAATTTTTTGTTTCTTCACTGTTTTATTTCTTAAATTCTACAGATGAATGAAATCATGTGGTATTTGGCTTTCTTAGACTGACTTATTTTACTTAGCATTATACTCTCTTGGTCCATCCATGTAGCTGCAAATGGCAAGATCTCATTCCTTTTTATGTTTGAGTAATATATTCTGTTGTGTGCATGTGTGTGTGTGTATATATATCTTTATCCATTCATCCATCGATGGATACTTTTGTTTCATTCATATCTTGGTATTGTAAATAACCATGCTGAGAGTACTTTTTAATGGATGAAGAGGAGAAAGAGCCTTTTAATAATTGTTATTACTTTGTGTATAAATTATATATAAATTAAGTCTCAGTTGGCAATTCAAATCTTTCTATGATCTGCTCAGTGGAAATTATTTCCTTTCCTTTCCTTCCCTGTATTCCCTGAACTTTGCTTTTACCTCTATTATCTCATTCAAGTTTGCATGTGATGATGATGATGAAAATGATGATGAAGTTTTAGTGATTCAAGTATCAAAGTTGAGACAGATTAGCTAATTCAAGTTCATGTAGTTTATAAATAAAATCACTAAGATTCAATCTTGAGCAGTCTGTCTCTGGAATCCATATATATATTTTATTGAAGTACAGTTGATACGCAATGTTACATTAGTCTCAGGTGCACAACAATGACTCAACAGCTCTATATATTATGCTGTGCTCATCACAAGTGTATCTAAGGGCTATCACCATACAATGTTGTCATAATTCCATTGACTATATTCCCTGTGCTGTAACTTTCATCCCCATGACATTCATTCCATAACTGAAAGCCTATACCTCCCACTCTCCTGCACTCTTTTTGTCCATTCCCCCACCCTCTTCCCTCTGGCAACTATCAGTTTAGTCTATGTGTTTTTCAGTTTATTTATGCTGTGTGTGCGTGTGTGTGTGTGTGTGTGTGTGTGTGTGTGTGTTTAGATTCCATATATAAGTGAAAACCATATGGCATTTGTCATTCTCTGTATGACTTAGAGTCCATAGTTCTAATCCCTACCCCATGAATACATTATATGGGTTTTTCCCGCTTGTGATTCATCCATTTTGGGAGGTTAAGACATTCATCTTATTTAGTAACATAACTTCCCTTATATGTAAGACCATGATGACCACACAATAAATAAGATTAACAGGAAGTATACCAAAATGTTCAGTAGAGTTGTTATACAGTGTGATTATAAGTAATTTCATCATTTTACAACTTTAACATGTTGTCCTAATATTCTATAATGAATAGAAGTCAGCATTGGGGATAGTTAAAAAGTGGACACTCTGGTCAAACACACCTGTTTTCCAGTTATCTATCTCTAATTTTGTGACTATAACAAGTTTTCTATGGCTTCAGTTCTAATCCATAAAACGGAAATATAATTGCCTATATGTTTACATAACACCACGGAGATTATTGCAATGACATTAACAAAATTTATCTGGTATTTGTACTAAGCCTTGAATCACAAAATATTACAGAAATGTGGGTTAGAAGAGTATAAAAGATGGTGAGAATTAGGTATAAAATTTAATAAATAATGCATGAATTTTATAAATAAGCAAAAGAACATCATTTTTTGTTGGTCTTTGTACTGGATAAAACAGCAAATTTAGGTCTGAGATAATAGAAAATATTTTCAAGTCAAAATATCCTTTGCCATCACTATCGAAATTTCAGTATATTTATCTTGTATCAAAAAGTTATTTCTTTCTAAAAGTTTCACTAGGGTTACACAAAAACCCAGAGAGGTACGGAATTACTTGACTTTTCTCTATGCAATTCCAAATCACATCAGATTATCTGAACAATGAGCTTCTGTGATCAGTTTGGAGATCTTAAACTGGACTGTCCCTTACACTAAGCATAGGAGACAGTTTTTCATATTTAACACCATTGTCCTAGTATGTTCTCAACAAATTTATAGGTAATGCCTAAATAATGGAATCATATAGCATAAAGGACTGGGAATTGCAAGATCTATCTTCGATCCAAGGCTTTGCCACTTGTTGTAACTTAGCTTTGGGCAAGTAATTTAATATCTTAGAATGTAGGCATATTTATTTATAAAATTTAAAAGGTAATTTTCTTGGACCATATTGAGAAGATACATTAAATAACCGTCAAAAACTATAAATAATAACCATTTATAAAACCATTTCTAAGGCAGAATGACAATGGTCTTAATATCATGGAATCACAGTGTTTCTTATATTGAAAGAAACCTTGAAAGTCTTAAGTTCAACCATACCTTTGGCGCTTATCTAAGTAAAGATGTGATGGATATAAAATACTTAATTTATTTTACACAGAAGAGATCATTAACTCTGTCCCCAATATGTCTTAGAACATTTTCTTTGAGCTATAGAGGAGTGTTATTTTCTTTTCTTTACTCCACTCTTTTAATCCTCACACAACTCCATTAAATGGGTATTATTCCTCTCATAGATGAGGAAATCTAAAAAATAATTGTGATGTACATTGCCAAGGATTCACAGCTAGTAAGTTGTAGAGCCTGGACTTGATCCCAGATAGCCAGGGTGCAGTCAGTCTCCAGAATTTTACATAATCATAACAAGCACAGCATATTATTTGTACCCAGGTAATGCAGAATGTAGGAATCTCTTCTGCTCCCTGCATGGATAGATGTAAGAAGCATGCTTTTAGGGGCTCCTGGGTGGCTCAGTGGGTTAAAGCCTCTGCCTTCGGCTCAGGTCATGACCCCAAGGTCCTGGGATCGAGCCCCACATGGGGCTCTCTGCTCAGCAGGGAGCCAAAAAAATAAATAAATAAATAAATAAAGAGAAGCATCCTTTTAAATGCCATAATAGTCTAGAGTCTAGATAAGCACAGTCTAATATTACTTTCTGAGATGAAGGAAATGTTCTATACCCGTACTGTCCAATATAGTAGCTAGTGGCCACATTTGACTTTGGAGCACTTGATATGTGCTAGTGTGATCGAAGGACCAACTATTTAATTTTAATAATTTAAATTAAATAGCTACATGTGGCTAGCAACCACATAGTGAGCCCTTATTGAACAATATAATTTTAGGTCAATTCTCTCATTTTTTTTTCCCCCTTTGGCGTATCTGAAAACCTGCATTTCTATGTGTGACGCTCTCCCTAGTTGGAGCCAGGGAAGACAAAGCAGTGGCAGAAATTTAGAACAGTACAATTAATTCCTGTATTCCTTCATTTGTAACCTCCAAGCTTAACTCCCTCTGTGCGAGTGTGTGTGTGTGTGTGTGTGTATGATTATTGCTCTGAACCATTTGAGAGAACACCACAGGCATGATCCTCCTTTCCTTTACAGAATACTTAGATGTATATTCCCTAAAAATAAAGACATTATCGTACATAAACCAGAAAATTAACATTTATTAGTCATGTGCTATTATCTGATCTACAGACCTTATTCAGCTTTCAGCATTTGTCCCAATAATGTCTTTTATATCCAAGCAAATACCATCTTACTCTTTGCATTTAATTTTCATGTCTCTTTAGTCTCCTTTATTCTGAAAGAGTTCTTCAGTCTTGATTTGCATTTCATGACATAGATATTTTTTAAATGACATAGGCCAGTTTGTAGGCTTTCTCTCAATTTAGTTTTGTCCAATTCTTCCTTATGATTAAATTTATTTTGACAATAAAGTGATGGTAGGAAGAACAGAGTGATATGTGTCTTTGTGGTGCGTCATATCAAGAAGTACACAATGGCCCTTTGTCCCATGAAGGTGATGTTAACTTTGATCACTTTGTTAAGATTCTGTCTACCAGGAAGGTGTTTGCTAGTTAAGATCATGATCCTTTATTTATTTTGATGCTCAATTGTCTGCAGTTGAAGAGAGAAAGCCTTCACAAGCTGGCCCCTATATCTTTTTGACATGACTCCAATATTATTTGAGTATATCCCTTATTTCTGACACAAGAAGAATTTTAGACTTTTTTTTTCTTCACTTTCCACAACTACCCTTGGAATCAGTAATTTTCCCAAAATGCCTAGATTTCTTTTTGTCCTTTTAGATTTCTCTTCGAAAGAGAGGTATTTTGAAATCAAGATCCTAGGGCCAATTTTGCTTCTTGTTGCTACTGGATGTGATTGTTTTTAGGCCTTCTCGGAAGATAGAACAAGGAAGTATACATATTCGTAGTATATATATGGTACAGACACCCAAATCTCTGTATATTTTATATTAATTATATACCTATTTATTTCTGTATCTTAAAAAGCCATAAAGTCAAACCAATATCTCTGATTTCAACCAATACCATGGAGTTACGTGCTCTCTTCCCCCTTTCTTGTATTTTAACCCTTCTCTGACAGTGTAAAACTAACCTGCTGTTATTGACACTGTATTTAATTGTTCATTTTTAGAACACAGAGAAAATAGTCTATAATTATTAACCCACGAATATGAGGAAGGATGTCTACTACATAGAGTTCAATATTTGTTTAGAATTCTCTGTGTCTTCAGATTGAGAATATTTGGTCCAAATAGTTTTAAAATTACCTGAAATCTCCCTTCTGCCCCATAGCCAGTGTGGCTGTTACTCATTGGAAATATAATTCGTGTTTTTCTAAGTTCTACTTTTTTCTTTTTTCTTTTTCTTTTTTTTTTTTACCACTTGTCGTGTCTATTTTTTTTTTTTTTTAAGTAAGTGAAACATCACAGATTTCTCAAAATCCAAACTCTTCCAGAATTTACACTCAGGGGTGCCTGGGTGGCTCAGTCGGTTGAGCGTCTGCCTTCAGCTCTGGTCATGATCCTGGGTCCTGGGATCAAGCCTCGCATTGGGCTCCCTGTGCCGTGGGAAACCTTTTTGTCCCTCTTCTCTCTGCTTGTGTTCTCTCTCCTGTCTGTCATTCTCTCTCTCAAATAAAAATAAAAAGAAGAAGAAAATCTTGAAAAAAAAAAAGAAAGAAAGAAAAGAAATTACACTCAGAAGTGCTATTCCTCCTACCCTTCTTCGTAAAAGTTTAGAGGAGGTTATAAATAAGATTATAAATGTTCAGATTTTGCACATTCCTGGCACCTATTTAGGTCCCCAAAAGTCTGATCGAACTACTCCTTTTTTTATAAACTTATAATGTGTTATTTGTTTCAAGGGTATAGGTCTGTGATACCTCAGTCTTACACAATTCACAGCACTCACCGTAGCACATACCCTCCCCGTGTCCATCACGCAGCCTCTCCATCCCTCCCACCCCCCTGCTCTCCAGCAACCCTCAGTTTGTTTCCTGAGATTAAGAATCTCTTATGGTTTGTCTCCCTCTCTGGTTTCACCTTATTTCTTTTTCCTCCCTTTCCCCATGACCCTCTGCCCTGCCTCTCAAATTCCTCATATCAGTGAGATCATATAATAATTATCCTTCTCTGATTGAATTATTTCAATTAGCATAATACCCTAAAGTTCCATCCAGGTTCTTGCAAATAACAAGATTTCGGGGGTTTTTGTTGGTTGCATTACGTTCCATTGTATAATTACATAATGTTCATCTGTTGATGGACATCTAGGTTCTTTCCATAGTTTGGCTACTGTGGACATTGCTGCTATAAACATTCGGGTGCACGTGCCCCTTCAGATCACTACATGTGTATCTTTAGGGTAAATACCCAGTAGTGTGATTGTTGGGTCATAGGGTAGCTCTATTTCCAACTTTTTGAGGAACCTCTATGCTGTTTGCCAGAGTGGCTTCACCTAGTACCCATTTAATATTGCTTTACCTATGTTCATGCTTAATACCTTTTCCTCTCCTATATGAAAACCAAATTGGAATGTGAATAAAATGCTTCTCAAGCTTGGGTATTTGAAACCTTACTAGTAATAGATTATTTGCATCCTTGTCACAATTGATCACAAAATGCTATTGTGTTTAATTTCCTAATTAAGAATTACTGGACTGTTTTATTTCTTAAAAGGCAGAATGTGGTTACTGTTTATGGGATAAGCATAATGTTATTGCAGGAGTAATGTACAAAACATAATCAGAGTTAGACCTTATCAGTGGTGCCTTAAATGTGAAGAAAAAGCTGTAATTCTGTATGAAAGTTATAATTGTTAGTTGGAGTGAAACAAGTAAAGAGTCCTGAGGCATGTCTGAAGAAATGAGCAGATTACATGCTTACCTAATTATGAGTGATAAGGCTCCAGATTAGGTCATGCTCCACAAAAGGAAGGGAAAGAAGAAGCATTATGTCATTATAATCACTTTTATTTTAATGCATTTCTTTTTTAAGAAAAAGCTTTGGTTCTGAAAGTATTACTGCATTTTTCTCCTGAATTCTGTGCATACTTTAAACTAGTCATTTTATTATGTATACTTTGCTAATAGTATTTGATAAATATTTCAGAGAACAAATTTCTTCTCATGGTTAAATATTTGCAGTAAAAATTCTGGATCAAATTTGAGGCATTTCTTCCATTGGGAGGAATATATATATTACCTTTTATGATCACATAAAAGTTACTACATTTCATAAAAAAATTTAAAACACATTTAATTTTACTGTGATTTTATAACTAAGCAGTAGAAGAAACAAGGAAAACTGTATTTATAGAGAACTCATGAATGACAAAAACTACTATGCATCTTAAACATCTATAGGAAGTAAATACAGAGGATATATCAAGACCAAAAATGTAATAACCATGTAGATATTGGCAACATGACAGTCTCCCTATGATGGATACTTTTAAACATATTTGCTACATTCTTGATAGTATATCAAATGTCCACAATAGCCAAACTATGGAAAGAACCTAGATGTCCATCAACAGATGAACATTATGCAATTATACAATGGATCAGTACACAGCTGTTCTTTGATAGTATATCAAAACACATTTTCTTGTCCATATCTTAATAGCAGTGGAAACTTAGGGTTGTTAAATCAAACTACCAGTTGTACAAACTTAAAATGTTAGTTCTAATATGTTTTTAGTAAATGTCATATCTCAATTTTGAAGGGAAAATTTAGCATGCTATCCTGTAGCTCAGATATATTAAAGCCTTTTTATATATGAATAAGCATTTTCTAACATATCTCCAGTTTCACTACAAATTTTTCAAAGTGATACACAGCTGTGTCCTGCTTATTTAACACCCAATTTCCATATTTGTGGATCTCATCTTCCAAATGAGGTATATGCACTGCCATTCCTCAGACCCAAATTCTTCTCCATGCCATGGGGCCCCTCATTTCCCTGCACCTCCAACCCTCCTAAAGATTTCTTTCTTTTCCGACCTCTCATGCTTCCTTTATGTGTTTACCTCATAAATAACTTTATGTAAGTCATTTCTATGAGAAGTTGGGGTTCAATGTTCTAAGCAATTTAGCTGTAAATTTTAAGACTATTGCGAATCATAATTATTAATTTTTTTTTTATTTCCCATGATTGTAATATGTCCCATTCTTTAAATGTGACCAAGGGATCATACATAAATTTTCTTGGTCCTTTTGAAATACCTTGCCAAATATCTAGAGTAGGTTTCTAACTAGCTAATGTTTTTCCCCTTCCTTTTCAGTCTGAATTAAGTATTGAAGAGAAATTATCCTAATAACTTTCTTTTCCTTTTCAAGATGAAACTGTTATCATGGCAAAGAAAAACAATTAACTTTCCTACTTCCATTGCAATAAGGTTTTCAATAGGTATCAGGAAACTCATCAGGCCCCTATTAGTACCAAAGCTTGCTTTTTCTCTCACCTGATTCTATAATTATCATTAGGAATAAAGCACACACAGCCTCCAGCCAGGCATCCAGGCTGCTTCTGTCTGCATTTTTGTTAATTTCTCCCAATGGTCCTCTCTATGCTCCTAATAAAAAATATATAGATTCCTTGATACCATATTTTTCATTATTTCTCTCCACTTTTCCCTACTGGGATTTGAAAGTGCATTTGAACTCAAAGTAAGTAATACTAATTGACACAATTTTTTAAAAATCTGCTATTATAAGATGGGCAAAAGTATAGCTTTGAAAGATGTAATTTTCAAACAGTGATAAAAGAGTTTTGGACATTTTCTCTTGGCTGATCTCATTAGTAACTACTGTAAGAGTCATTTGACACTCCTTTAAAGTATAAATATTTGACTCATGCTCAACTAGAAATAATTTATATAAGATGCAACATATGATGGCTTACCTTTGGGTATAACTCATTACCCCTGCATTTAATCATTTCTAAAAGATGGTACAATTAAAGAATATAGATGCTTTTATTTTTATGTCTATGATTATTTTGCCCTTGGATTAATTAAATAATAATCTATTACTCAATGCAGCTTAAAAAAATAAAGGTCAAAGAAAAATAATGAACTTAGAAAAGTTTGTGACTTCATTTAAAAAAAAAAAGAGGAAAAAAGAAACATAAGAAAAAAACTCAAAATTTGGGAAATAAAAAAGATACAACAAATAGGGCATCTCAGGAAATCTGAGAATGTCATAACCCTGGTCATGCTATTCTAAAAAGTACAGTAAATTTTACCACTTTCTGAATCATAAATATAATCACATTGAGGTTATCTAACAGGGACTATCCTAATCTAGTTCATATGTCCATTTTGAGAACAAAAAATAGAAAAGCTTGTGTATTCACAATTTTTCCTGTGATTGTCTGGAAATACAGTGAATAGCTTTAATCCAAAATTTCCTGTATAAGAAGAGAATAAATTAGAAATAATGCTGATGCAACTGAAGATCAGATAGTACTAGCAATAACAAGGAACCCAATATAAAACCAAAGCTTAAAGATGTTAGAAACCTAGAGCATAAGGTTAATATTAAGTCAATATTTCAGGAAGGATAATAAAGCAAAATGCTATCAGTTGGAGTCTACCAAAAAATCTGGTGTTAGTTTACATTATAGTTACAATTGATCACTCCAGGATGTGAACATTGAAGCTGGAATGTGACACTGACTTCTATGCCCACAAAAGGGGCCAACAACACAGTAACCAGGTGGTACCATAGCCTACCTATACCTAATTCTGTTCTATTCTAAATATAACTTAAGTAAGCAGCTGCTAGTCACAGCATAGTTTTAAGGTGGAACTTAAGACTGTTAACTAAAAACAAAACAAAACAAAACAACAAAAAGCATTGCAGAATATTACACACAATTTGTCTTATGTCTGAAATAATAATAAAGGAAAACAATAAATACAGAAAAAATTAATAGCAATTATTTGGGTGAAGATAGAATTTTTATTCAGTAATTGTACTTTAATAATTCTGTAGTGTTTGAATATCACTTAGCAGTTATCACCTGATTATTTTTCAAAAGATCAACTCTACAGAAAAGTCAGCTGATATAATAAAGTCACAGAATTTATAGTCAGAACATGACAACTGTCAAGCCACATGATGTCATAGATGTCATGTATTTATTCTGAGCCTCAGTGTTCTTATCTGTAAAATACAATCAGTAACAAAATTACTTAGCTAAAAGTTTGCAATGTATGAGAAAGTACTTTATAAGCTGCAAATAGGAAGACACATTGGTAGTTATATATGTACAATATTTATATTGAAACATAATGAACATACAACGTTATTAGATTCAGGTGTACAACATACTGATTCAACTATTCTGTATATTACTCAGTGCTCATAAAGATAAGTTTATTATAATCCCCTTTGTTCTCTGTAGTTAAGGTTTCTTTTTTTGTTTTGCTTCTTCATTTTCTTTTTTAGATTCTACATCTATGGAAAATCATATGGTATTTGTCTTTCTCTTATTTTACTTAGCATAGTGAACTCTAGGTTCATCCATGTGGTCACAAATGGTAAGATCTCATGTTTTTTATGGCTGAGTAATATTCTGTGTGTGTGTGTGTGTGTGTGTGTGTGTGTGTGTGTGTGTGTCTATCCTCTTTATCCATTTTTCTATCAATGGACAGTTGGGTTGCTTCCATATTTTGGCTATTGAAAATAATGCTGCAATAAATATACCAGTGCTTAGATCTTTTTCAATTAGTGTTTTTGTTTTCTTTGAGTAAATACCTGATAGTGGAATTACTGATTAAATGGTATTTCTATTTTTAATTTTTTCAGGCACCTCCATATTTTTCTGTAAATATAGTTGTATCGATTTATATTCCCACCAACAGTGTACAAGGGTGGTTTTGTCTCTACATTCTCGCCCACACTTGTTATTTCTTGTCTTTTTGATTCTCATCATTCTGACAGGTGTATGGTGATATTTCATTGTGGTTTTGATTTGCATTTTCTTGAGATTAGTGAGGAGCATCTTTTCACGGTCTGTTGGCCTTGAATAGGTCTTCTTTGGCAAAATGTCTATTCAAGTCTTCTGCCCATTTTCATCAGATTATTTTCATCTTTGGTGTTTGATTGTATAAGATCTTTATATTTCAGGTATTAGTCCCTTACCAGATATGTCATTTGCAAATGACTCCTCCCATTCAGTAGGTTCCCTTTTCATTTTATTGATGACCTCCTTCACTGTGCAAAAGCTTTCTATTTTTGCTTCTATTTCCTCTGAGGAGACATAGGTAGGAAAATGTTGCTAAGGCTAATGACAGAGAAATTACTGCCTACGTTTACTTCTAGAAATTCTATGGTTTAATGTTTCACATATAACTCTTTAATCCATTTCAAGTTTATTTTTTGTGTATGGTGTAAGAAAGCTGTGTAGTTTCATTCTTTTGCACATAGCTATCCAGTTTTTCCATCACCACTTATTGAAGAAATTATCCTTTCTTCATTGTATATTCTTGCCTACTTTGTCATAAATTAGTTGATCATATAAGCATGTGTTTTATTTATGGACCCTTCTGTCCTATTGGTCTATGTGTCTATTTTTGTTCTAGGACCATAACATTTTTATTACTCCAGCTTTGTATTATCTTGAAATCTGACATTGTCTTTTACCTCTAGCTTTATTCTTCTTTCTCAAGATTGCTTTGGTATTGAGGTCTTTTGTGGTTCCATACAAATTTTTGGATTATCTGTTCTAGTTCTGTGAAAAATGCTGCTGGCATCTTGATAGAGATTGCATTTGAATTTGTAGACAGCTTTGGGTAATACTGACACTTTAATGATGTTAATTTTTCCAATCTATGAGCATGGAATATCTTTCTATTTTTCGTGTCATCTTTAATTTTTTCATCAATGTTGTATAGTTTTCTTTGGTTGTGTTTATTCCTAGGGTTGGTTTTTTTTTTTTTTTTTTTTTTTGCGTGTGTGTGTATAATTGTAAAAGGGATTGTTTTCTTAATTTCTCTTTCTACCACATCATTACTAGTATATATAAATGAAGCAGACTTCTGTATATTAATTTTATGCCCTGCAAATTTACTGAATTCATTTATCAGTTCTGGTAGTTTTTGATATAGTCTTTAGGATTTTCTATATTCAGTATCATGTTATCTGTAAATAGTAACAGGTTTATTTCTTCTTTACCAATTTGGCTGCCTTTTATTCCCTTTCTTATCTGATTGTTGTGGCTACAATTCCAGTACTATGTTGAATAAAAGTGGTAAAAGTGGACATCCTTGTCTTATTCGTGATCTTAGAGGAAGTGCTCTCAGTTTTTTACCATTGAGTATGATGTTAGCTGTGACTTTTTTATATATGGCCTTTATTGTGTTGAAGTATATTCCCTCTAGCCCTACTTTGTTGAGAATTGTTATCATGAGTGGATATTGTATCTTGTCAAATGCCTTTTCTGCATCTATTGAGATGATCATATTTTTTTAATCCTTTCTCTCATTAATGTGATATATCACACTGATTGATTTGCAAATATTGAACCACCCTCATATCCCTGAAATAAATCCTACTTGATCATAACGAATGAATCTTTTATTGTATTGTTGGATTCAGTTCGCTAATATTTGTTGTGGATTTTTGCATCTATGTTCATCAGAGATATTAGCATGAAGTTTTCTTTCTTTCTTTCTTTCTTTCTTTCTTTCTTTCTTTTTTCTTTGTAGTATCTGTCTGGTATTAGTATTAGGGTAATGCTGGCCTCATAGGATAAATTTGGAAGTTTTCTTTTTCTATTTTTTTTTTGTAATCTGTTAAAAAGAATAGTTATTAATTTTTCTCTAAAAGTTCTGTAGAATTCATTTGTAAAGCCCTCAGTCTATTGTTTGTTGTGAGTTTTCTGATTACTGATTCAATTTCATACCTAGTTATCAGTCTGTTCAAATTTTCTATTTTTTCCTGATTCAGTTTTAGGTTATAAAATTTATAGCCTAAAGTTCAAATTTATCCATTTCTTCTAGGTTGTCCAATTTGTTGACATATAGTTTTCCATAATATTCTTATAATCCTTTATTTTCTGTAGTGTCAGGTGTTATTTCTCTTCATTTGTTTCTGATTACGAATTTTCTTTTTCTTATTAAGTCTTGCTAAAGTTTTATCAATTTTTTTTAATCTTTTCAAAGAACCAATTCCTGGTTTCCTTAATATATTCCTGGTTTTGGTTTGTTTGTTTGTTTGTTTTTTGTGGTTTTTTTCTCTATTATTTATTTCCTTTATTAGTTTTGGCCTTTGTTTCTATTTTTCTAGTTCTTATAGGTGTAAGGTTAGGTTGTCTGAGATTTTTCTTGTTTCCTAAGGTATGCCTGTATTGCTATAAACTTCCCTTTTATAATAGTTTTTGCAGCATCCCCAAGATTTTGAAACATGTATTTTCATTTTCATTTGTCTTCATAAATTTTTAAATTTCTTGTTTTAGTTGACTCATTCATTGTGTAGCAGTAGGTTGTTTAGCCTCCATGTTTTTGTGTTCTTTTCAGGTATTTTACTTGTAATTGATTTCTAGTTTTGTACCATTGTGGTCACAAAGGCTGCTTGATAGGATTTTAATCTTAAATTTATTGAGATTTAATCTGTGGCTTGTTCTAATTTGTGATCTATTCTGAAGAATGCTCCATGTGCACTTGAAAAGAATGTGTATTCTGTTTTGAAGAGCAATGCACTGCTAGGTCCACCAGCTCTACTGTGTTGTTCAAAGCCACTGTTTCCTTGGTGAATTTTTTTTCGGTCTGGATGATCTATACATTGATGTAAGTGGGTGTTAAAATCCCTTACTATTACCATATTACTGTCAATTTCTCCCTTTATGTACATTAATAATTGTCTTGTCAAAAAGTTGGGTGCATAGATAATCTATAATTTTTACATATTTATAATTTGAAACATTTAACATATTTATATAGATATACTTGTGTTAGATTATTCATTATTATGTAATGCCCTTTTGGTTCTTGCTATAGTCTTTGTTTCAAAGTCTATTTTGTTTGGTATAAATATTGCTAGTTATTCTATATAGCTAGAGGTTGGATGGTGGTCAAAGCTTAAAGATAGTTAAATGATATCACCCAAATTTGACCTTTGAACACAATTCATTTCTTCAAAACCTCCAAGTAAAGATAAAACCAGGACATAAATTAGAGAGTGAGGCAGATTGAAGCTCGGATCCTATTTGTATCACTTTCATAATTTGTGTATATTATCTTCTTTGAACCTCATTTTTCTCATCTGTTAAATGAGAGTAAAAATAATAACTATCTCATGAGGTTGCCTGTAGAAAAAAATATTTTAATACTTGAGACTGAATAGATGCTCATTAAATGGTCAAGAAATAAAGTATGCAGAGACCTTGCTTCTGCCCCTTAAAAACTGAGAACTTTAATCCACCTGTTTAGAATTAAGATTGATGACTTAAAAATGAGTGAATAAATATGTGGGTATGATATAGATTTGTTTATTTTTCTCTTAGAAGTTATCATAACAAGTTTCTTTTGAGAATTTTTATAGACTTTCTGTAGCTTTCCTACTAACTTCATTTGTGCTGTGCCTCTTGCTGGCAATTACTTTTTGTCAATAAAGATAGGCTAGTTTACTTGATGTTGTTTCTGTGGGAGAGAGAGGTCCTTTGGGTGTGAAGTGTGGCATGCGGAAGATTTTCCTAATCTAATGAATTAGAGATCTGAGCAGCCGGAAGTAGTGTTGTTAGAAACAGAGTCTATTTTGTTCTGTACCCACCACTCCCATCTTAGTACAAGAACAACTTGAAGATGATTTTTGTTGTTGTTGTTGTTGCTAAAAATTTTATTTATTTGACAGATAGAGAGAGAGAGATCACAAGTAGGCAGAGAGGCAGGCAGAGAGTGAGAGTGAAGCAGGCTCCCAACCAAGCAGACAGCCCGATATGGGGCTCGATTCCAGGACCCTGAGATCATGACATGAGCCGAAGGCAGAGGCTTTAACCCACTGAGCCACCCAGGTGCCTCTGAAGACGACTTTCACGGATATTATCATGTCTGAGTATGTTCATGGTTGAGTCTTACAGTGTGTTTGGACAGCCTCTTTCCCTCACTATAAGGTCCCCTGTCTTTTTATCCCTAGTGGTAGTTAGGTATATGAAATATACTCTTGTCTGTGAAATTACAGAGCTAAATTTGTTTCCTCCTTTAAATCTGACATATGTAAAATATGGATATCCAAATGTAGATTTGGGTTTGGTTTCATCTTAATTTTTTTTTTTTAAGTTTTCTTACCATAATGGCTCTCTAGTGAGACAGTTAAGTGTAGCTTGTACTAGCCTTATAGTGGCAACTGTGAGAATATATCCTTGCTGCCTTTATGTGTTTTGTACCCCAGTTTCCTCATACATATTAGGAGATAAGTCAGTATTTTTCACTTGTCTCACAGGATTCATTAAATGTCAATTATTTTTGTTTTAAAATATCTACAAATTATTTGTGTCTCCAAAATTATCTAATCTTGCAAAAACTGGTTTTGAAAGGATCCCTGTGGTCATGAGATTTATAGTTAAGCTGTCAGTTTAAAATATTGTGCTTTCAATTTTATTTAAAAAGCAAAATCCACTTCCAAGTTAAGTTTGTTATGTGAAATTTTAAAAATTTGTGTAAATAGTAACATCACAAAAACATCATAGAAATCTCATTTTGTTCAGTTTTATAGCCATCATTTATTTTAACTACCCTTGTAACTTTCTTTTCAGCAGCCTGTTAGGGAACATCGGAGTTGGCTCTAGAAGAGTTCTCATATCAATTCTTACAAATAAAAATCAAAAATTACATAAAAGTATACAAACATTTTATTCACTTGGATAAAAGGCAGTTCACTCAATTCAGCTGAACTGGTTCTTTTATTAAAATAAGTGTTCATTTTACTTCATCACTTCTGTTAAATTGTTAAAAGCCTTTTTTAGATTTTTTTTTAAAAGATTCTATTTATTTGAGAGAGAGAGAGAGAGGGAGAGCGCGAGCACAGGGGCAGGGACAAAGAGATTGCACACTGAGCATGGAGCCTAAGGCACAGCTCAGTCCCATGACCCTGAGATCATGAACTAAGCCAAAATCAAGAGTCAGATGCTTAATCTATTGAGCCACTCAGGTGCCCTAATTGTTGTAGCCTTCTGAAACACAAAAACTCAGAAAGTCTTACTCATGTAAAAAAAGCAACAATGACAACAACAATTTAAAAAAAACTACAACAGAAAATTTTAAAGTTCTATTTATATAAATCAAATTTTTGTCAAATCGAGGTGTCCAAAATTATAAAGGTTATAAGCCATCATTCTTAGTATCCTTGGAACTTGCTTAATTTTAAGGAAACTTTGTCTCTAAGCAATCAAGTAATATTTTTAACTTTTCTTTTAAAGGTTATGCATATGGAAGAAATATCTAGGTCATAACTAATACACTCATCTCTTATATCATCTTGTATACTCATATATTGGCATGTAATGTTTAGATGAATCTGTGTGACTAATATTTGAGCAGTCTTGACCTAGCCAGTGTATCAACTTCTATGAGCCTGGTTATTCTCAAAAAATTTGTTGACTGAGGCATAGGGCCACTAAGGTATCCTAACTTGAAGAAGGAAGTCTAAAGAGGTAAAAAAAAAAAAAACAACAACAACAACACAATAACATCAACAAAAAACCGTGCTATAACTTGCTAGATAAAAATTACATGCCATGTATTATCATGTATTATCCACAGTAGCTCAAGAAAACCATCCTTGAGTCTTCTAAGTCCTTTAGTTTAATAATACAAAAAAAAAAAAAAAAGATTTAAATATCTTGTTTCTTGAGGTAACATTTCTTTCCAACCTAAACTACTTGTCAAGTTCAGATCATGGGATAGAGCATTAGTATTTTTCTAATACAATAAAATCTATCCATTTGAAAGAGTAGAGAAATGGGAGTAGCTAAATGTCCTCAACATGTGTGTGTTGGAACCCCTTGGAGACTATCCATTTTAGGAATAGTTTAATAATTTCTGAATACTTATCATAACCTTCTATACAAGTATTAACAAGAGATCTAGAGGGTACATTTTCTTTATATATCCTTTGGCTTTTTAAGAGAGAAAGATAAAGTGGAATCCCACATGATTTGGATATATTTTACAATGCCTGGTTTATTTAGTTCTTCCTAGAAATGGGAAAGTCATTAGAAGAATTTGTGGATTATCTATATGTAAGAACTGCAGTTTATATGTCTTAATTGGTCATGGTCTCCCTAATGAAAGAACATTTTTCAAATCTCTTTACTCAATAAAGATGTATTAAATATACCATGTACAAAATATTTTGTTGATCCTCACAACAATTCTTTTGGTTGAGTAAAAGCAGTATTGTTATGTTTCTTTTTGGTAACGTTGCTAATCTGACTTTCTGACCCAGAGTCAGTACCAATCCATTCCACTTGGGAAAGACCTAAGAGTCAGCTAAAGAAGCAGTAACTGGAGACATTAAAACCATTGGTTTTATCTCACATCTAGAATTGAGATGGCCTGTCAGCCAGTCAAAACAGATTAATTATCTATGTGCTATCAAACTAGATGTTGAAGGGAAAAATCTAAAGAGCTAAATATACAGATAAAAATAAATATGAGCTGTTTATGGAAAAGATACACTGAAATTTACTATGGAAAAAAAAAAGAGAGAGAGAGAGCCAAAACTCTTCCTGATGAAGACTGCTGTATACAAATACATGTCTTTAGCATCTAGTAGAAGCACAGGGAGCAGCTGCATGACCCTCAGATTTCCTGGCTGTAAATAGTATCTGGAATTTAGAGATTCTTACAGGTCACATGAAAATATTACATGTTGGTAAATGAAGTCTGAAAAGCCAAAGGACCATCCTCTGGCTAGTACTTCACAGAAATCACGCTTTGCCTAAGAAGTTTAGATTTGAATGTGTCTATTTCCAGTGAAAGAAGAGGAGGAGTTTTAAAATAGTTAAAACTGAACCTCAGATACTTTAAAAATTTAAGTTCTAAGGATAGTACGTTCTGGGTTTAGATCATTTGGAATCTCTCTTTGAACAGAAGGACAGCCATGGGAGCAATTAGGCTTCTTGTGATGACATCAGAGATATCTTATCCCCTGAGTGGCATTGGTTACATTTCCCAAGAAGGTTAGTCTAACGTCTGAGGTAGATTCTCTGCTGGTAAGATTATTAGGGATGAGTTTTGGATCTCTTAATTTATGGACTCATTTATTAATAAATTTTTGAGTTCCTGCCATTAGGCAGTATGCAGCTACAACATAGATAGGGCTGAAGTTTTCTGCAAACTTAAATTTTATTACTTTAGTAAAAATAATATTACTCATGAGAAGGGAATCTAAATAAAAACATAAAAGAACAGAAGTAGGACCCCCAAAAGAGGAAGCAAATACATAAGAATGGAAGTTGAAATGTGGGTTCAGGTTGGGCAAATAAAAATGTGAGATTTATTGTTCTTTATTTATGATGAGAATTAAGGTGGTTGGGGAGGAAAAATATCTCCCATTACTCTTAAAACTAGCCTGCTTTTATGTATTGGTTGCAGTTAGTCATTTGCCAGTGAGAGCTTTTTTTTTTTTTTTTTTTTGCTCTGTTTTTAAGATTTGATTGATTTATTTGAGAGTATAAGCAAGGTGAGCATCAGAGGGAGAAGATGAAGGGAGCCTGATGCCAGTCTTAATCCCAGAACCGGGGATCATGACCTGAGCTGAAGGCAGATGCTTAACTGACTGAGCCATCCACGTGCACTGAGCTTTTAGTTTTATTTTTTTTTTAATTTTATTTAAATTCAATTTAGCTAACATATAGTGTATTATTAGTTTCAGGGGTAGAATTCAGTGATTCATCAAGTGCCCTCCTTAATGTCCATCACCTAATTACCCCATCCCTCACTGACCACCCCTCCAAGCAAAGAGAGCTTTTATTATTTTTTTTAAGATTTTATTTATTTATTTATTTGACAGAGAGAGAGAGAGATCACAAGTAGGCAGAGAGACAGGCAGAGAGAGAGGGGGAAGCAGGCTCCCTGCTGAGCAGAGAGCCAGATATGGGGCTTGATCCCAGAGTCCTGGGATCATGACCTGAACCGAAGGCAGAGGCTTTAACTAACTGAGCCACCCAGGCACCCCGCAAAGAGAGCTTTTAGATAGCAGTTAAGAGAATCTGTAAGTAAAAACAAAAAGAGACAATCCTTACTACACCAAATTGTTAGAGATAATACACATAAGAAATTTGCTCTGTAGTCATTTGAAAGGGTGTGCTGTAGTCATCTTAGCTAGTTAGTTATATAGATAAAGGGCCATCTTGTATTTTGGTAGCCTCAAAAAATATTTCAAAGTATAGTGACTCCTGTCTTTATAGGATTTGCTCTGGATAAAATAAAGGTAGAATAAATAAGCAAGGCTTAGGTTATAAGATAGGAAAAAATTGTAAGGAGAATCAATTATTGAACTTCCCTATATTTAAGTGACTTATTTTTAAGTCACTTCTTTTAGAGTGGTAAAGTTAGGGAAAATTTCAGTGTAGAAACAGGTTTGATTTGGAAATGTTTACTTAGAGAACGTCCTGTTCATGCTTCTTTATCGGTGAGAGTAGTTGAACCAGCATTATATTTAAGTTTGCTAGTAACTTGAAAACTATGATTTTGAACTTAAACTTTAAGGAATCAAGCTCAAATGATGACTTGAATGCTCATTATTATATAATTGGAAAATTAAACCTTGTCTTTTTAAGGTTTATTACATCATGACATATATATCTTTAAAAACAGCTTTAAGTATAATTCTTAGGAATTGGCTTTGCAGAAATTCCTTTTTTTTTTTCTCTCTTTCTTTAAATAGAATATTCATAGGTAACATTAGGAGGTATGTTTAATTACTATTTTTTTCCTTATTAAGATGCCAAACTTTTATGTTCACTAAATAACACAAAATTTAAATTATTTATTAGTAGGTGTGAACAATAATTTTCTCTGACTCTAAACCAGTGCTGCAACTTGACATAAGCAAGCAAAAATGTCTTGATTCAAGGCTGTTGCATTAGGACAAGCCAGAACTCAATCTGAGTTCTATCCCACTGAAACAACGTGCAAGAGAATTTTAAGCGGTCTGGTAGAGGGTTCTGTTTGCTAACTGGCTTTTCCTACAGAAGAAGGAAACTTTCCCATATCCTCAAGACAGGAGATAATTTTAGAACTTGGACCAGGACAGCTAAGATAGGGGCACTATCTTCCTTGATAATATCATTTCAAAGGGATGACTTCCAGGTTCTTGAGGAAGACAATTGTGAGCTGTAAAACTGGTAAGAAGCTTTTACAAAGATTTACATCTCAAAGAAGCAGAGAAAGATTTTACAATTACAAGTTTTCTAAAATGCTCTATGAAAAGAGAGATCAAGGGCCTCCAGTTTAGTGAAGCTGAAGGAAGCCATCTTGAACAAAATATTATGTTACAATTTGTACTTCTTTTCCAGATTCTTTGACTGTAGACCTGAGTATACCTTATTTGGATATGGAAAAGGGGAGAAAAAATAGTGATAATGGTTTTGGTGCTTTTCTTTGCTCTCTGATACTATTTCTTGAGAGGCTGCCTTTGTGACCTTTAAATGTTAGAATTTGAGAAGAAATTAGATTTTATCTTAGTAATGAACAAAACTGAAATCATATCTTAAATTATTAAAATTGCACAGAAAAGAATGATCATCTAAATACAATTAGTAGTAGTATTTTTGGTACTCTCATTGAACATAGCCATCATGCTGCATAAAAAAAGAGATGTGGTTATAATATAAAATAGAAACAAATTAAGATAAGTCATGCTAAACAATTACTTAAATAGAATAGCCATGTTCTTATACCAGCAGCTTCTTATTTTCAAACTGGAATTAGAGTTTTTATATGCCATCTTGTTAAGGACACAGCAACAATGATAAATTCTCTTATTCTTTCAGAATCTTTTAAACAAAGAGCCTTACTTTGGAATAATTTCGTAGTGCTCCAATGCTGAAACATTGTTTGGAACAAAATAACTCAGAAAAATATTATACAAGTGCTACCTAGATATTTCTCTGGAAGTTAGAATGCTGTTTAAGATAATTAAATATGGTTTTCCAGTTACTTGGGGAAGAGGAAATGTGACTGATATTCCTGAGCTCATGATATGCTGTTTAATGTGATGCTGGCATACAAGGTAACGTGAAGGTGTGAGGTAGTTAACAGAAGAAGTAAAGATTTAGAACTGTGAGTCTTTGAACTATATTTTAAAGAATTATAGGAAGAGCTAAAAAAACATCTTATTCTTGCTTTCGTTCTTCTTTGTTTCCTTCTGCCATCCCTATAAAGCTGTATTTTCAGGATCTCCCTCTATTTCTTTTTCCTTTGACACTGATCTTTGCTAGGAAAATAGAACACTGATATAATGTATCACTTCAAATCGCTAACAGGGAGTAAGCTCTCCTTATGCCAGTACTTAGTAAGCCAGGTCTGAAGATGCAACGTTTCCTCTGGGTTTCATAGGATAAAACTAGTAGTGGAATAGAAACTGAGAAATGAGGTCCAACTGATAAGGAAACCTTGTCATAAAGTATGAATTAGCAGCAGTTTGCGAGATTTACTTCTGAATTATTTCATGAGTATTATAGTACCTCTTTCATCCTTTGCTATGGTCATATCACCAAAGATAATGACCCTCCAACTATTTGCACAGGTGCAGGAAAGGGGAGGGAGAGCCAAAATATGCACACAGACAGAGACTCACATAAGCATGCCAAGCATACTAGATTATAGAAAAGAATAACTCATCAGTAAGGTAAATGTTATAAAGCCCTGTGACTCATCATTCATGATTTACTCATCTCAAAATTACTTTTTAATTTGTTTTATAAGTTGACAGATTGGACCAGGCATAAATCTAAGCTATCCAGGAAGTATAACTCTACAGTAACATTATGGGAACAGCTGCTGTTTTTGTGTAGCTCATACATAGGTTGCTTTTGTAGACCCTAATGATAACAAAACCAATTAGCAGACTAGAAATTGCCAGATATCATGGTTATCTTGCTTCAGACTCACTAAAAATGGAAAGTATTATGCTACTGCTTTTCTTCATTCATCTAAGAATGTGTTTTGTATGTAAATGTCGCTGCTTAAGGAGATCATCCCTCGTGCAGTTGCCAAATGACAAGGAGGGATACTTTATGAATCTGGGAAGATCTTAAGATCTATGGCACTGCTGAATTTCTGACCACAGATTAAAACTTTTAATCAGTATTTTTAAATAAAATAAACCTAGTTCATAAAATGATCTGTTGAATAGTTTAATGTAAAAGAAAGCATTTCAAAGGCAACGTTATTTAAATGTAAATGTGGACTATCTACGAGTTATTAAAGAGAGCATGGCTTTCATATTCCTGTTTTTCTAGACACCTGGGATCAAAGTCACCTTTTGAAATTGCAAAGTAAGCTTCTAAACTTAAATCTTACTGTGAGGGTTTAAGTTTTTTATTTTCATTGTAAAAAGACAAATGCTACCTAAAGATTTATCTGTAGCATTAATATTTCTGTAATGACAGGGGAACTGAATTAACAGGGGAAAGGGTAGGACTCTGGAACATTTAGGTCATGGCTTTGGAATCAGACCTCTCAGCAGTTTGTGCTTTGGATAATTAAAATCGATACAAAATAATTACACAGCTAGAAGGATCTCCAGATACTTAATCCAGTCCCCTGCCTCTAGGAGAAACTAGCTGTAGTCTAAACTAACTTCCACACGGCATTCAGGCTGTTGTGAGAGAAATGGGAATCTTAGGTTTACTTTCTGCACTTAGAACATTGCAAATGTGGCTTGGTAACAAGAGATTGTTTTTATAATGTGATATATGTACCATACAACAGTCTTCTACAGTCCCAAGATTAGCCATGATAGCCAAAATGACACTCACTCTCTTATAATTACTTTAAAGAGATTTTAGAATTTCTGACCATGTCCCATTTTTAGTGTCTGTTATGTCACATCTGAAAAATACAAATCAAGTCCAGATTCTTCCTAACAAGTTTAGTAATCTCAATGTCCATTGGTTATCTTATTTTTGGTTCTTTAGTATGTAGTAAATAGATATAAAAGGAAGGTAAAGATAAACATATAAAGTAACATTTGCATTCTCTCCACCTCAATGAGAGATCCTTGAATGCCTGTCCTTAGAGCTTACCACAGTGCTCTCTACTTAGTCATTACCCAGCAAATTCTAGTCCATAATATTTTTTTTCTAAATTGGATTGAAACTAATTCTTATCATCATTCCTCACAGGAGATGAGGTCAATCTTGACAAGTGTTTAGTGTCTTGGCTGATTTCAATTCTCTCTCCCAACGTTATGCTTCTTTATTCCATTTTTAATTCTCCTTTTTTGTTTTATAGAGGTCAATTATCATAAGATCAAAGTAAAACAAATATTTCCAAGTTCCATTAATGTTCCACTTTCTTCAAGTAAAATTTAATGTGACAAAATTAGTGTACAACAAAAGATTTTAGATAGTCTTTTGGAGTTCAGTTTTATTTTTTAGATACACTTTTCCTAAAGAAAAGAGCAATGGTTTCTTCAAGTTTTGTGAATCAGTAGATGTCAAAATCCCTAAAATACTGTGTCAAACTAGATTACTGGCTTTGTCCAAGGATAGCTGAAAGTTTTAGGGAAATTTTAATATATTACATTAACTACATGCTTTAGAAAAAAATTGAGAACTTTGAACTCATTGAACTCAGGCCACCTTAGGGAACTGCATCCTATTTAACCCATAATATCTCTTTTAATCCTGCCATCTTTGACTATGGATCAAAACACAAGATTTCTATTATATATTTTCAATTGATTGTTAGGTCTACAACTGACTGCCATCATAATCTCTTTATTTTATAACCTATATCCTACATTTCTTTATGGAATGTTCCTTTTTTTTTTTTGGAGGTAATAAAAAGTTTCTTCACGCACAAATAGAAGTAACCCAAGTGGAAGCCGTTCATTCCCTTCCAGCTGGAGTAGAGCTGGAGGGGAGGGCTGCAAGTGGAGATGACGTTCTAAGTTGCCATTCAAAGATCATCGCTGATCCCTGAGATTACTGAAATCCAGCTCACTATCTTCCTTTGACCACAAATTCAACACCCTTTTGTACAACCTCATTGTCTTAATAGAGGCCACGTCAATTTACTCTAAAAATTTCAACTAACACTCCATCAACACATATCATCAAAGCCCATACCCCAAGAAAATAATTTTCATTTGAGTCCTTTTATAATCTATTTAGCCTCCATGCCCTTCAACCCTGTAATTACCAATTTATTCTTCCCCAAACACCACGTTAATCTATGTAGTTGCCACCTGTTGAGTTGTCTTCATTCTGGTTTTCAAAAAACCATTAAATTAGTCCTTGACATTTGTCTCTACACATTCTTATTCCTGGTAGAAGATTACAATCAGTACAGTAGTTCTCCAAATATGCCTAACTTTCTGAACTCCAACATATTCTCATAGCCTCTCTCTATCCTATCCTACCTCTCCCCCACCAAAAAACACATCTCTTTAGCATCCAAATTACCAACTATTCTATGTCCTTCTATACAAAAGTGTCCGTATCCATCTCAGAAGTTGTACAGAATTGCACCCCACTATCTGAAAGCATTTATTTCTTCATTTTGTGGTTAACTATATTTATCTAGTTAAATATACTTATCTAAATCTCTTTACTTAAAAAGTAGAATCAGCTTACTGTGTTAGTAAAATAGGGTATTAGTTCAATGCTTGCCTCTAATTAGCTCTTTCTGACATCACTTTGTTCCTCTGGACTGGAATGGTATAAGATGTAAAATACAGATGTCAGTTAAAACAGCGTCTTAAATTTTGCATGTATTCTGTGAAATCATCAGAAAATTGACCAGGGCTTTCTGTGTGTGTGTGTTTTTATCTCCACATCATTCTCTGTATCATAGCCTGCAAATAGTTGACAATCAATAAATTTTCATTGAATAAGGTATTAAAGGAGGTATTCACTAAATTATTTTGTACAGAGTACAATAATTGTTAAGAAATGAATATACCACTTAAGGATATAGTTCACAGTCTACTACAGTTTCAGTCAACTACTAAAAATAGTATAGAAGCATGGCATGCAGGGTTTGGAAAAAGAATTGTTAGTTTTAGTGACAAGTTGTACAATGCTGCCATGCCACTACTTTTTTGGAAAAGACTTTGCAAAACCTCTCAATTATACCTCATTGTTATTGTTCTTATACCCTCCTGGATAGCTCTCTAATAAAACTATGACTTTGTTGTTCACCATTAACAAAGTCCCATCACATGGTTTATTTTGTTAAAATGTATGAGTTATTATAAAGTTCAAACTTCTTGCTGGTATACTGGTTGCCTAGAGTTGTAAATTTTGCATAATTATAGATTTTTTTCAATGATGATATCTTATAAACATGGGAAAATAGATCTTTCAGAAGCTCATATCTTTTTGGATTTATGCCTTGATAAGCAACAGTGAATAAATTAGTTTTTACAAAGATATTAGAATTTTAATCTCTAAAAAACGCTTAATTTTCAGAGTAATCCAAATGTAGCCTATGCTCAGAGGACAGTTTTTCTTTTTAATGGTAATCTCAACAAATACCATCCTTGCCCTCACCCCCACCTTCTATGTGTAGTACAGGAATGATTGCGTTAGGCATTAAATAGATTGATTTCATTTGGCTTTTCCCTAGAATTAAAGACTAAGCAAAAGATAGAAATATTTTTAACAAATTAGTTACTACAAGCAACAGTTTTTTATTTTTTTTTTTTTGTTTTGCCCTTTTTTTTTTTTTAATTTTTTTTTTTATTTTTTTTTTTTATTTTTTATAAACATATATTTTTTATATACATATATTTTTATCCCCAGGTCTGTGAATCACCAGGTTTACACACTTCACAGCACTCACCAAATCACATACCCTCAACAGTTTTGATTTAAAAAATGAAAATAAGCTACTCATTCAGCCCCAGGACTTTAATTTGATGTGTGTTTCATCTAATATTTGTTAATGGACTTGACTTTAGGCTTATCTTAGGAGTTCAGAATGCCAATATAACAATAAAATTCCTGAAAAAAAAAAATTCAGCTGATGAAAACCCCTTTAAAGAACTGGTCAAAAGATAGGTTATTTTCTTTACGGCAATAGATAAAAGATTACTGTGAACAAAATGTGAGTGAAATGAGGTTAATTTGTATTAAATGCAAAAAGGAAATAAAATTAATGGATTGAAAACAGAACTTTACCTTACTTACAATCAGCTTACCTTATTTAGCTCAGTTTTTGATAATTCCTTTAATGTAATTTTGGGGGGTGCCTGGGTGGCTCATTTGGTTAAGCATCCAACTTCCCAGGGTCATGGGATTGAGCCCTGTGGTCAGTCTCTGTTCTCAGCCTGGGGTCGGCCTGCCCCTCTCCATCTCACTCTGCTCCTTTGTGTGCATGTGCGTTCTTTCTCTCTCAAATAACTTAAAAAGCAATGCAATTTTGGAAAACTTGTTCTTTTTTTGGCTAAAATTTTATTTTAATAAACATGTACATGCTGCCAGTATAGCCCTCACTTAATATAGTTTCTGATGATTAATATCAATATGCAGAAGTCTTATTCCCTCAGATTTGAGACCTGATAAAGCATTCAAAACTTTGTACTCAAAGTCCCAATAAAATTTTCAGAGCAATTTCTGTTTTTATACACCAGAGTTTGGAAACAACGTGCATGAAAAATGACAAGTCACCTGACTACCACATTAGTTCTCATTTCTTGACAGTATCATAGTAAAGCAATTTAAAAACAGGGCATAGCCACAGATATGTGTGGAACAGAAAGGAATTTAGAAATAGAACAATTCAGCTGTTGGATTTGTTTCAGAATAAATAAGGGACTATTTCCTAAATTATGTATATTATGTAGGATTGTAGAATCTGTAGGATTGCCCAATTTCTGGTTATTCACTGACATGCTCAGGCAAATGTTACTAAGTCAAACCCCTCTTCTCTGTTCAGGAAATGATATCAGCAGTGCTTATATGAAACAGTCATGGAATCATCAGTCTTTGGTGTTAATTTAGTCACATTAGTGTTGTGCTTCACTAATGTGGGTTTTAGCAGTGTAAGTCACAGATACAAATCTAACACTATTAATGGGAAATCAGTTCTGTTTGTATCAGAAGAGTAAAGGATAGATAATTGTGCTAACTCTGCCCTTATTACATTTCCTGTCTATCCCCTAGAACCATCATGCCTCCCATGTCCTACCTAAAATGGAAGGTGGCCCTTCTTGGCTTTATTACTTTTCTAATAATTCTTTTCCTCAGAGGAGAAAAATCCGACGAGGGATTAAAAAAAAATCTGATTGAAAATATGTGGTTTCCTTTTTAATGTCACCACCGTACTTAAGACTGTCGAAAGAAAAAGTCTGAACCATTTTTATTGTTAGCCGAAGAATTTATATACAAAAATCCTAATATAGAGCCCTTTTATTGTTATTTCAGTAAAATATTCTTTAAAAAGTATTAAAATCTGAAAAAGTGTTTTGCTAAAAGATCATCTCTCTGACAAGAAGGGAACACATTGTCATTTCCTAAGAATTCAAGGGCATCTGATATATGCCAGCCATCTCTTAACTGGAGATATAGCAAAAAACAAAAAAAGCAAATTTCCTACCCCCAAGGAAGTCACTTTCCAGTAACACTTAATGGATAAAAGCCTATATTTATAAAACCAGAACTACTCTGAAAACCACTTCACTCAGTGACTTTATAGTGCTTATAACATCTTACACGAAATATGCAATAATGTTTGTTTCGCTATATATTAACTCACCAAGTTGGGAGGCCAGGGAAAAATACATTTTTAGCTAAAATAGCTCAGCTTTATAGTGACCAAACAAAAAGTACTGGATTTGATCAGAATGCAGTACATAGTTACTAAGTATTGTTAGCATAAAGGATATGAGAATTATTTTAGATCTATTTTCAAAAACAACTTTAAAAATTTTGTTTTCCAATATGTTTAATGTTATTCATTAACAATGGTTTCTTAAAATATTGTGATAGAGGGGGCACGTGGGTGGCTCAGTGGGTTAAAGCCTCTGCCTTCGGCTCGGGTCATGGTCCCGGGGTCCTGGGATCGAGACCTGCATCGGGCTCTCTGCTCCATGGAGAGCCTGCTTCCTCCTCTCTCTCTCTGCCTGCCTCTCCACCTACTTGTGATATCTCTCTCTGTCAAATAAATAAATAAAAATAAATAAATATATATATATATATTTAAAAAATATATATATATATATAGTGATAGAGTACCACCTAAGTTTTTCTGGTGTTTTTTTCAGTTGTTGCTTCTTGTTTTTGTTTTGTTGTTGTTGTTGTTTGTTTTTTTAATTTTATTCATTTATTTGACAGAGAGAGAGACCACAAGGAGGCAGAGAGGCAGGCAGAGAGAGAGGGAGAAGCCGGCTCCCCACCGAGCAGAGAGCCCCATACGGGGCTTGATCCCAGGACCCTGAGACCATGACCTGAGCCAAAGGCAGAGGTTTAACCCACTGAGCCACTCAGGAGCCCCTGTTGCTTCTTGTTTTGATTTAATTATGCCTGAAACATTTGCAGCTACTTTCCCCCACTGGCTTGGTCCTTCCTAATTCTCCTTGGCAAATAGCAGGATTGTTATGCATAGAAGAATTAACCCTCAAGAAGATGCTTTAAATGGTGATGTCCTTGTGTACTGCCAAGTTCTGTAGCCTCTCTTTTGGGCACAGCTGGGCAAAGGGAAGGTATGTGCAAAGGTAGAGGGGCAAGAGGAGGTCCATCTTGTACTGGCAATATTTCAGTGGTAAGCCCTTTTCTTAAAAGAAATGTCACTCGTATTTAGGCTAGATTATACATCATGACATGGAATTAGAAACCTAGTGGGTGGTGAGTTTGGACTCTTCTATGAGACAAGCCAAACAATTTAGGTTAGAGTCAGGGACTCTTCCTACAGGCTGTCACATTCAACCAAATGGAAGAGTGCCTGACAAAAGTTTGACAGAAACCAGCAAAGAAAAACATCCACTTAAAAGAAAATGACTACTAAGAGATTAAAAATTTTAAGTATGTACTGAAATTACTGTTGTTCAGGCTGGTGATACTCTTAGTGCCAACAGACCACCCCAAGATCAGAAGAGTTGGGGAACATTGTAGGATGACAGAGATTTTGTATGTTACTTATGTTTTATTCAAATTATTGTTGTTCTTTATGGGACTCCTTGAGTTCTTTTCCTTGGTCTAGAAAAGTGTGGGCCTGTTGCAAGAGGTACTCTAAAATGCAACTGAATTTAAAGAAATTGTGACTCTGTCTGATTGGAAGAAAAATAAATTTGGGTAGGTTTTTCATATAAACCAATATCTTAAAATTTTAACATCTTATGTTAATCTAATGAAATATCCCTAGAGTCTAGTAATATTTTTGAAATACCAGCTATAAATTGCCAAGTTCATTTTTTCTCATAGCTTTTAAGGAAGCATAGATATATATATATATAAACTCATTAACAGTAGTGATTGAAAAAAACACATATATAAAACATGAAGCATCCCATAGATTACTTTGACCATTTAAGTAGGAGGAAAGAAAGCACCATTTCTCAAATAATTTTTTAAAGTCACTATTACTATAACTCAATATATTAAATGCTCTCAAAATGAGGGAATTAGTCATGGAACAAAATTTTCTACAATTAATGACATATTTAATTTTCTTATTTAGTCATATTGCTATCTTTACTCCTAATCAAAATATAATTTAGAAAATGTATTATTACATCTAGAAATTAACAGCTGGCTTGTAAGAAACACTTATGTCAGGTTAATTACTGCCTTTTAAAATTTTTATAATATACCATGACAGAAAATTAAGGACGTTCACAGTATTTAGCACAGTTCATAACCCACATTTTAATGAAAATATACTGTTATTAATGATACACATTCTACAGTTATAATATATGCCAATTGCTGGTCATTTTGTTTCTTCTGTACAATGCTATAAAATGAAGCCATATTTATTCTGTTTATTAATTTAGGCTTCATGGGGTAAAATTTGCATGCATTATATTCATGTGTATATAGGATTATATGAATTTAATCAACCCAAGGCATGGCAAGTAGTATTTGACAGACAGTTTCCTCAAGATTCTAATCTGGTCAAGAATTCATTTTCCTTTCATCTTATCACAGACATATGAGCATCTTAAATCAGACTGAACATTTTAGCATTTTAAGTAGTATCCATTTCCTTCATGCTCACTATGCCAAAATAGAGATAAATACTTGCTTGGTGTCCACAGAGAGATACTTTCATAGTATACACTGATATTACTATCTCCATTTCTGGTTTCTTAAGTACCTTAAGTTAAAATCCCTTTTCCTGTAGTCAAAAGCAACATCCCTCACATTATAATACATCATTTGTCAAATTCCAGGTTCTTAAATAAGTCCACCTCTGTCTTTCTCCAAACCAAGGATTACAGTAATAGGAAAGACATCCTTTACCCTTAGGCTAATATGGGAAGAGTCATTTTTAGAACTATAGACCAAAAAAAATTAGAATGTCTTAATCATTTTACTTTAGAAGACACTTTGGAAATATGGACTTGCCACGGAATGCTTGAAGAAATATTGAAAACCATATTTTTTAAAAGATTTTATTTATTTATTTGACAGACAGAGATCACAAGTAGGCAGAGAAGCAGGCAGAGACAGAGAGGAGGAAGCAGGCTCCCCACTGAACAGAGAGCCTGACAGCAATCCAGGACTTGATCTCAGGACCCTGGGATCATGACCAGAGCTGAAGGCAGAGGCTTTAACGCACTGAGCCACCCAGGCGCCCTGAATACCATATTTTTGTAAATTGTCAGAACATCTACATTAAAAATACCTGTGAAATAATGTTTATTTTCATAAAATAACACCAGCCAATATCTGCAGAGCTATGATCATGGGTAAAATGTGTTCACTGGTTTTAAGATAGTTCCAAATGAGTTTAGAAGGTATGAATTGTCACAAAATACTATGGTGTTAGTGTTTTTTAGTTTTTTTTGTTTTGTTTTGTTTTGTTTAGTTTTAAAAACCTAAAACAATACCCAGTTTGAGTGACTTCAATCACAACACCATTTCATTTATAATTCACTTTTAAGGGATGCCTGGGTGGCTCAGTGGGTTAAGCCTTTGCCTTTGGCTCAGGTCATGATTTCAGGGTCCTAGAACCGAGCCTGGCATCTGGCTCTCTGCTCAGCAGGGAGCCTGCTTCCCTCCCTGTCTCTGCTTGCCTCTCTGCCTACTTGTGATCTCTCTCTCTCTCTATCAAATAAATAAAATCTTACAATATATATATATATATAATATATATATTTATATATATATATAAAATTCACTTTTAAGTGACTGTGTTCTAGAGATTGACTACAATGACAGGTGTTTCTGAGTCCTTGCTAGAGAAAATGTCTAAGATGGAAAATAGCAGAAATAAGTTCCTGTAAAAGGAACCAAGTAAGAGAAATTCATTTCTGAATGAGAAAATACAGCACACTCTCAAATATCTTTTTGGCACATGCCTCACATTGAAAAGAAATCATAGGGAAAAAAGCAGAGGAGTTAGAAGTAGTACGGTGGTTCCCTCTCATTAGCTGGAAAGGAGAAACAAGGGACAAAGGGCATCCTAAGTTACATTAAATTATCTAAACTATAAAAACCTTTGGGATATGAATTGCCTTCTAATTTAATAGGAACACAGCAGTATAAAAGAATACTATAAGCAATGTTTGTACAGAGCAGCAGAATAAGATTTTTTTTCAAAATTTGTGTTTTAGCATTTTTCAGTTACATCATAATTCTCAAAAATATTTTCAAAAACAAAAATATCCCTAAAAAGTAACTGTCAGTTTGGAATGGATCTTTTCAGATTTTTAGTGATATATATAGTTATATATTATATGCAATAGCTATAATATTACTATAGACTATGTTTTCACTCAGTCATGTAAGATATAATGTATTTTTACATATGAGCCTACTGTATAATTTTTGTCACTATCCTGTTTCATTAAATGGATGTATCAGGACTCACAGAGCAATCCCTTTCTACGTAAATTATTATGATAATATAAACAACCATGAAATATACATATTTCTAGTGAAATTAACATTTTGACACAGTTTCTAATAAGTCCCAGTGATCAGTTGGAACTAGTTTTGGTGGTGTATATACAAAGTGCCAGGCACTTTTTCACATAGTAGTTCATGTAATCACAGCCACCTTTGGTTGTACAAGTCTTGAGCATCATTTTCCAGGGTAGAACAACATGTTTCAGGGAGGTTAAAAAGCTTATGGACATTGGGGAGGGTATGTGCTTTGCTGAGTGCTGTGAAGTGTGTAAACCTGGTGATTCACAGACCTGTACCCCTGGGGATAAAAATATATGTTTATAAAAAATAAAAATTAAAAAAAAAAAAATATATATATACAGTTTCATTTACTTCACAAAGGAGATATAAATTTGAGAATAAAATATTTGATGAATCAAAAAAAAAAGCTTATGGAAAGGCACATAGCTAGTAAATGACAAAACTAATATTTCAAACCAGTTATGTTTCAAATAGTCCTTATTCTTGCTATGGCTGTACAGTGTTACTCTTACAGTATTTGTGGGAATGCAAACTGGTGCAGCCACTCTGGAGAATAATATGGATGTTCCTCAAAAAGGTAAAAATAGAAACAGCGTACAACCCAACAAATGCACTACTAAATATTTAACCAAAAGATACAAGAATACTGACTCAAAGGGGTATGTGAATCTCAGTGTTTATAGCAGCATTATCAACAATAGCCAAACTATGGAAAGAGACCAAATATCCATCAAGTAATGAATGGATAAAGATGTGATGTACACGCAATGGAATATTACTCAGCCATCAAAAGAATGAGCTCTTGCCATTTCTGATGACCTGGATGGAGCTAGAGAGTATTATGCTGAGAAGATTAAGTCAGGGAAAGACAAATACTGTATTATCTCACTTCTGTGGAATTTAACAAACAAAACTGATAAACAGAAGAGAGAAGGAGAAGAAGAGAAATGTGGGAAGCCATGCAGAAGCTTGAGATATGAGCCAAACCAGGCCCTGACTTGCGCCCGCCTGACATTAAGCGGTTAAGCAACCTCAGCAATGAAAAAGTTGAGTAGCGCTGAGAAAGGGTCTGTGCTATGAGTCTCATGATTGCCTATGTGACTACCCATTGGGGTTTATCAAGAACAGGACAATACAGGCCTAAGTCTTAAATCCATGCCTGGACCTTGCTGTTCTTGCATAGGCCATAAAATGCATCAGGTGCCCTTTTTCAGTCCCTTCATCAATAGGGAACTTATCTATAAGTAAGCAACATGCTGGCGTCAGGATGTCTGAGTGTTTAACCTAAGGGACCTGGTAAACAGGAGCCTGGAGAAACTATTTTTGGTATGTGGCAGGCAGTTAGTCTCCCCTGGGTGTTTGTGCTTTCTATATAATCGTGCACACTTTGTAATAAAGTTGGCACTGCTTGGACATCATCCACTGTGTCCCTCCTGTCCCCATCTCTTTACATCTCGTCTTCGTCTCACCGTCCTCTTACCCTCTCGACCCTGGTCAGGCTGTCATGCTGGCCGTGACAGAGAAGTTAGAAGGAGCCTTTTATTTTATTTTATTTTTAAGATATATTTATTTTAGAGAGTGTGTGGAAGGAGAGGCAGAGGGAAAGAATCTCAAGCAGATTCCCTGCTGAGCAGGGAGCCCAGCCTGGGGCTCGATCCCATGACTCTGAGATCATGACCTGAACCAAAATCAAGAGTTGGAAGCTTAACTGACTGAGCCATTCAGGCGCCCCAAGAAACTCAAAATGATAGAGAACAAACTGAAGGTTGCTGGATAGGAAGTGGGTGGGATGAGAGACATTAAGGAGGGCCCTTGTGATGAGCGCTGGATGTTGTATGTCAGTGATGAATCACTAAATTCTTCTCTTGAAACCAATATCATGCTATATGTTAACTAACTAGAATTTAAATAAAAACTCAAAACAAATAAAAAAAAAAAGGCAATACCACCCATGGACATCAAAAGATAAAGCCAATACATTTTTATCTTATTTGGGGGATGGTTACTTCAAATGGGAAATGAGAAAATCCTCTATGTAAACATGGAATATATCCTTTTAGAATAATAGTCACATTCAGACGCTCAGTATATGGATGAACTCTGCCCTAGTTCAGTATAACCATTCCCCCTCTTATTATAATAAAGCCTCACATTTATTTTTTACAAAGCAAAGATTCTTCTTTTTGATAGACATTCTAAGCATCTGCTCATTACCTATGGAGGGACTAGGAGCTTCCCTCTTTTGCTTATTACGCAAAAACTTATTAAACAATAATTTACCAGATTTATGCTGAAGCCTAAAGATATAAGAATGAATTAGAAATAAAGTTCATGTCCTCAAGGAGCTACCAATGTCATAGAAAAGGTATATGAGAAAGGAATTGGTACAAATATGATATAAGGTAAAATGGCAGTCCGGTGATAATTTGGGGTCCTAATACATGAAGATATTGATATATGAGATTTGTATATTAACAGTATACAAATCATAAGCAATTAGGATACTCCTAGTTTAAGAGATATCATTTACTATGTAATGTCAGTTTATAACTTTATAAACAAATAAAATGTGTTGACATTAAAATAAGACTCAGTCTGCTGTGAAGTGTGTAAACCTGGTGATTCACAGACCTGTACCCCTGGGGATAAAAATATATGTTTATAAAAAATAAAAAATTATATAAAGCAAAAAAAAAAAAAAAAGACTCAGTCTATGTTATGTTAATACACCGAACAAGTTAGTTAACCTACATTCCACCAGATTTTTGGTTCACCTGAGTGGATCTTTTGCTACAGTCTAGTCATCACAGCCTTGCAGCTCCTAGTGATCTGGCTCCTAGAACATTTGCTGGAGTTTCTGTGTCATTCAGGATGTCTCTAGCCTCCGCACTTCTGCCTGTTCTAATGACCATGCTCAGCAAGCACCAGCTTTCGAAGGAGACGCCACTAATTAGCTTCGTTGATACAGCATCTGGTAACTGGTTGGTGGGATAAACAAAAAAGACTCCCGAAGTGCAGGATGGAGAAATGAATTCTCCAGACCACAAAGACCGAAATGAAATTACGGACACACAACCCAAAGCCATGAGCCGCTTGATCATTTACGTTGGCCGTATCTTTAACATTGCTTGGCAGTAAATCCGGGGCCAAAATGTAGATAATTGGAGTTACACAATGCTCAGCACTTCAATTTGGCATCAGTTTCATAATATAATAAAGCTTATCATTTGTAAGCCCGTCTGCTTTTTGAAAAATAAAACCGAGAACAATTTGATCTGTCCTGCTACAGCAGACACTGATGCAGGTGGTTTAAAAACAAAGCATTTAATCAGGCAGGGTTTTACTTAAACTACTTGATGATTCATCATCCAGCCCCTGCTCATTGTCAACTGTGCCTCTCTGAGCTATTATTTATAGAATATTTAAAGAGCCTGGACTACATGTGCCTCTGTCTTAGGTTCTATTGTACTATAAATTATAGCTGCAATTTGTTTAAAATTCAGCATGCACTGTAAGGATACCATGACTCATACTTTGTTCAAATGAATACTGTATAGTAGTTATACCAAAAAGCACTGTTGTCACTATTAATTTATTAGTAATCCTGAAATATTTCTAGACTAAAGTTTTATCACGTTTTGACCTCATAAAATCATTTTACTCCTACACTTTGTTGTTTTTTTGTTTTTGTTTTTGTCTTTGTTTTTTTAACAGGGCAATATTTAATCAGTGGCTTAATGAACACTGTGTAGATTCTGGTCTCTTAAAACGGCCATTGCTATATGAGATTGCTTTGGTTGACATAGTACATCCTCCCTGTGAAAATAGCAGCATTCGTGGTATTCCCTTAGATGACATAAATTTCTTAGATCACATTCTATACCCTGAGCTATTTTTTCATAATCTATTAAAAACAAAGAAAATAGAATGAACGTTTAATCTTAAATAACAAAACCACGAGGACAGAATTTTTTTTACCTGACATGCTTAGCACTTAATAACGGCAATTAAATTGTTATTTAATTTACTTCACCCCATAGGCTGCCTGAAAGAATAAGTCTTGTCTTCATCACTGGACCCTCAACCTTTAACCACATAGGGGGGCACGATAAAGACTGGTGGCAGGAATTCATGCACGAATGAAGGATTCGAGCCTAGATCATTGGAAGGCTGGAGAAAGTTAGAAAAAGAGTAAAGTATGAAAATAGAGAAGAGCTGAAACTGATAATGTATTTATATTATCAATTTCAGATTCCACCACTCTCTTCGTTCATTTGGGTTGCCATAACAAATTGCCAGATGGACACCCTTCTTACTGTGTCCTCTCATGGTGGATGGGACCAGAGAGTTCCCTGGTGTCTCTTTTGTAAGGGCACTAAGTCCATTCATGAGGGTGGAAACTCAGTGACGATGAAGAATTCAAAATATTCGGGGAAACATTCAATCTGTAAGAGCAACCTCAAAATGGGCATCCCCTTCTCAGAGCACATGTTGGTCATGTGCTTCTCTTATACCCAGTAGACGTGTTTGGTATAACTCCAGGGGTACTTAAATGGAGTTTCTTCATCTTTTCATTTCTGGCACAGTGTATGGCACATTAAGAAATAGAGCATTTATGGATAGACTGAAGATATGCACACGGTATCATCATCAAATTCTAAAATGTCCCCAAGTCTATAGAGAGCTGAAGTGTTGGGCTGAGAAATTATGCAAACTGCATAATATACCAGAAGCAATGCCTGAAAGAATTTAGGCATCCAGCAAACACAAGTTTCAGTGAGATTCGAAAATTCAGTCCACAATACGAGGTGAAGAAAACACAAATTAGCTTTGCCAGTGGGAAAAGGCTTTTGCAATTTTTCATGGAAGAATCACGAAGAAAAGAAGGTAGGGCATGGAGAGGGAGCATAGGAAGTAGGGAATACACAGGAGAGATCGGAAGACTATGTATCCAGTTTTCCATTAGGTCTAGCCTAGTTAGCTTGGGCCCTTAGAGATTATTTTTATACCTCTTCAAATTTAAAAACAATCCTTAATGATGTTTTGAAGTCCACTGATATTTTAGTCATGTTTTAGGGTCTGTGATATGCAGGACAATTACTCAGACTTCCATGGCAAAGATTCTTGGGCTGCTTAGAGAATCAGAGAAATGTTTCCTCCAGCTACTTCATTTGTGGCCTTAGAGAAATAAATGCATTAATCTGCAATTAGATCATGTCATCTTTCAGGATGTTTAGCTAAGGTGAAATGTGTAATTAGACATTTTAAATTGCATGTCACCTCCACCCACAGGGTTGACACATGTTGTTTTCTCTTCGGTACAGTTCTCTGTAAGGATTCACTCACTGTATCCAGAAGTCACCTTGACCATGAAAATAAGTCTGCTGCAAATTACAGTTTCAGAATTAAATCAAACATTATCTTCCATTATTTGTGTACTCTAATTTAAATGAGCATGCGTTTGATAAAGAAGTTTTTCTTTTGACTTCTTAATTGAACATAAATTTTATATTTGAAGCTATAATTATCAAAGTAATTAAAAGATAATGAATGACAGACTTAAAAATGCCCTTAGACCCTGCATACCTTTCATTATGGCAGGAACATACATGAAAAGATATATAGATATACTTGTGGAGAGAAAGATAGAGAGGGTAATATATGTAAATATCCTCTTAATATTGAACCCAGTTTCATTTCATCAGTTTGTTATTCTCATGATAATTACCCTAGAACATTTTTTAAAATAATGGCATGTTTGTTATTATAAATAACTTTAAATATGTATTTTTTCATTTGGGATTTTGTTAAATCCTGTCATGTGCAGGAAGAATAAAAGATGTAACTCATCTATATGTGTATAATAATGCACATTAAATGTTAAAGGCCCATTTACTAAAGTGTACTTAAACTAATGCAGCATTGCCTGTGTTGTATTTCTCTACTCTTTTATTGCAGTGTTAATCAGGAATTTAAATTCTATTTTGGGGCATGGTATCCTGAGTACTATGTGAAAAAGGAAGTGATGATGGAATTTTTATTTTAGTGTTAACAACAGTTTTCAAGGGAGCTAATTAAAATCTTTATCTGAACCTTGAAGATGGGGAAAACTGTGTGAATGCATATGCTGAGTTCATATGCTTTTGAGATTTTCTTTTCAATTTTATAATTTCCCATTTCTACTTTTTTTTATCCTTTCTCCTGTAAAAGCAATATTCTTGATATCATCAAATGCTCTTTCAATTTAAAGTGACAGTTAAACAGAGATTCTAAGATATTTTGAAATACCTTAAGAGAGTGAGGCATACTTTTTAAGAGTTTAAGAATAATTCAAAAGTCCCATTTAGTCTCAGCCAGCTGTTATACAATATGTTATACTGAAGTAGTATCTAGATGATCAGCGGAATCAGAATCCAGGGGATGAGAAAAAACGTTAGTTGATTAATTTTCAAACACACCATTCAGGTTTTGTCAGTATATTTTGAGTGGGATAATAAAGGTTGGACCTCAAGGAAAAATAAATGCTTATTTGTCATGGAGTGGTTTAGTTGATATCCTTGAACTGCACCTTAATAATGACCAGGAAAACAGGAAGAAAACAATCTTTTATCTTATCTTTTATCTAACAGTTCTATGCATTTTATTTTCTGCCAAGATATTGTGTGTGTGTTTGTATTGGTGTGTGTGTGTGTGGAGTGTATGTGTGTGAGAGAGAGAAACACTTAAATACAGTGCCTTTTGCTCAATGGTCATCTAGCAGATCAATTGTATTTTCCTTTTCAAAATTTTAAGGTCAAATTCATAGTTTAATATTTTTCTTGGCATGAAAATGTGATGGTAAATATAGGTTGGGTTAGTGTAAGAGGCCAGGATGTGTGGGTAAGGATGGAAACTTCTATAATATGAAACATTATGATGAAATGAAGTTGCTTTACTTGATAATGAGTTCATACTGTATAGTGATTTGAGAGGGAGTACCTTAGTAACAATGGAGTACTAACATTGATGAAGTGACTATAGTAGTGTATATGTGTTTTTAATAAATATGTCACACAAGTGAAATAGCATTCTGGGAAATATTTGGAACAATTCAACATAATGTATTAATATAAAGTATAGTCAAAAAAACTGGAGGCACAGTGATTGAGTTTGAATCCTGACTCCTCCTCCATGATGGGCAATTTATTTAATTTCTCTGAGCCTCAGTTTTATTTTTTTTCTTATCTGTAAAATTGGATAATAATAGCTTATTTTATTATTTCATCTCAAAATGCTTTGAAGATTAGGTAAGTAATGTTCCTCTCCCTCCCCTTGCTGGAAGGAAAACTCCATGAAGCCTTCATGTTTTTAAAGGATGTATATTAAATATCTGAAACAACGGTGGTAAATATTTTAAACTATTCATCAAAAGAAAAAATATTAAAATTAATGGCTGGGAGGACACTTATACATAGGTTCCATGTTTTAAGAGCCATTGTAAGATTATGGTGCTTATTGAGATCTGATCTTCTATAGTCAGTAGATTGATTAGTAATGAATAATCGAGAAACTCTGGGAAAATACAGATTAGCATCTTAATCAAAGTTTATCTATTATGGGGAGTTCCCTTTCCATTTTCATGGAGAAAAATAATAATGCTAGAAAATGGAGGTAGAACATTACCTTAGCATCAGAGTTTACCAATTAAGAAAGTTGGAGGATTTTTGATCTTGTGTTTTAATGACAGACACCTTAAAGGACTTTGTTGCCCAGGATTGTGAAGGCTATTAGAGTAAAAAGTTCATCAACCTCTGAATCATGAGAGACTATGGACTCTGAAAAATAATCTGAGGGTTTTGAAGTGGCGGGGGTGGAGTGTGGGAGGTTGGGGTACCAGGTGGTGGGTATTATAGAGGGCACGGATTGCATGGAGCACTGGGTGTGGTGAAAAAATAATGATACTGTTATGCTGAAAATAAATTAAAAAAAAAAAAGTTCATCAACTTCTTGAAAAAAAAATTTTTTTTGCTAAATTACTGGTTAAATAAACTTGATAACCAACAACAGAAGTCATTTATCTAGCACTAATTATAAATTTGTTTTGTACTTTGTAATCTCTTATGCATCCTTGAACTCTGTCTTCGCTCTATTGAATGCTACTGCCTATAGACCAATCGGGCATGTCTCTCTCCATAGCTGCACCTGCATAGCAAGCACAGTGCCTGGGTCTTGAAAAATGGTGGTTCAATGGTAATGAATGAAATGTGCCATTGCATTTTATTCCTATTTTATCGAGATTATTTCATTTCAAGGTGAAATAAGATTGATATTAAGACTCTTGCAGTGAAGGCATTGTCATGGGAAACCAAAGAGTTTAGGTGAAGTTGAGTAGTTACATGGTCAGAGAAGATAATCAGCCCCTGGACAGAGCTCAGATCTATGGAAATTGGCAGCTGTTGTAGAGATGCATGTATTATCTACATTTGCTGACCCGTGTTAAATACGATATCAAATGTTCACTGATCAGTTCTTTACCTTACTGAAACCACTGCTGATTGACAACTTCATTAATAATTAAATTAGAAAACCAAAGGTATAAGTCAAACAAGCGGAAAAAAACTCCTACATTCTGTAGCAGGCTCTGTCAGAGATAATCGTCTATTAAAAATGCTGCCATGTTTCATATTTTATTGATAAGCAAGAGTCTGCTGTTGATGAAATGTTGATATTCACATATAAAAATCCTGGACTTATGAAATTATTCTGAAATTTATTCTGCATATCCTATCTTATACTTCATAATTGTGTTCCTTCTTCTATCTATATGGCCTGCTTCAATTTCTTTTAAATAATTTTTCAGCTTAAATGTGTTAAAAGGCCTCCTTTCTTTGGACTACTTAGCTGATATTTTAAAATTCTTATGAAAACTCATCTGCACCCCAAAGCCTTTCCTGACTAAAGAGAGAAAAATTAAGTAGGAAACCCAGATCAGTGATTTCAATAAAAATGTCCATCAAAAAGAACATGGACTCTACTCTCAGGTCGTTGTAACAGAGGACCAGGGAGATAATGCCACAGAAAGATTTGCTGTTGAACGTTGTATATACTGTATTCTACCCAGTATCCAGTGATGAAAGGAAACCAATTGACATTCCATGTAATTTATCTATCACTTGTCAACTTAACGGAAAAGTATGACAGTGTGCCCTGATTGTTGGGAAAAATAACAAGTATTTGTAGGGTTTTCTTTTCTATTTAAATGAACATTTTCCTAATTTCTTACTCTACCACTTGCTGAAGCACTTGCTATATTTCAAGCATTGAGCTTAATACTGTAACTGACAAAAACTCTATGAGGTTGATTTTATTAATTATATTTTGCAACTAGAGGGATCCAAAATGATTAAGTACTTTGCTAATGTACTTTGCTCATGTACCCAAACTAGTTGGGTAGAGACGGAATTGGATCCTGTCCTTCTAAATAAAAAGCCCACGCTCTTTCCTTTTATTGGAATTCAAAATACACTGAACTGGCCCAAATGCACTATACTTTTTCTTTGAATCAAATGAATTTGCAAGATTGTGTGTACATTAAAAACTTCAAGGATATTAATCTTATAATTTATTTTAAAAATACTCCCCAAGTATATAAATATAGAAATCCTAAAAAAATATGAAAAAGTAGTGACATATCATATTTGGTTAAGGAATCATTTACCTTTAAAATTAATTTACTTAACCTGTTTTTTATACTCTAGCATTCAGATAACTTTCAAACATCATCAGAAACAACTTAGAAATTTCTTTTCCCTCAACTTCTTCTCTTATACCCTAAATCCTTACATAGCTTTATTTGGAATCACAGCCTCTTCTAATTCTGTTCAAATTGCAATTTTCAAGAAAAAGAAAAGCCACTTTTGAGTGTACCTTTCATCTTTCCTTGTGAAGAAAGGTACAGTTACAGATAAAGTTTTATCTCCCTTCTTCAAGTACTCTTCAATAAATGGATTATGCTTCTGCGGTCCAGGTTGTTCCGAACCACAACAAAATCACTGCATACAAGAGCTGTCACTTAGAAACCAAGGAATCAATAGATACTTCAAATTTCTCTTTTTAATTTATTTCACAAACCTAAACAGAGCAGAGGTTTGTCAATCACTACCTTTTGTTCTTCTGTTCATATATTCCAAAGTTGTGATTCTTACCTTACCTAGTCGCTACCAGGCATGTTCAGACACATAGCAAAGATCATTCGGAATAGCATGTATTACTCTTTCCAGTGACTGAGTTTTATTACTTGCAGCTATAATTTAAATAAAATAAAGTACACTATGCTGTAATCTCATTTTGTATCATTTGTGCAAGTGTGAATACATTCAAGATCCATTTAATATCTATTGAGAAAAATATTTATAGGAACCAAGAGTCTATTGTATATAATATTATGAAATTATTTTATACATAAATATTTATTCCAAAGTATGCTAATTTTAAACTCATAGTCTCAATTTTTCCAGCAAAATTTTCAGCTATTTTTTTTTTTTTTACAAATATGGATCAAAAGTTGTGTTATCTAGTATCAGCTGCATTTTGTGGAATTTCAGCAGTGTTTTAAAAGTACTGAATCAGAGGGTGGTAGGGTTATGGACATTGGGGAGGGTATGTGCTATGGTAAGTGCTGTGAAAGTGTGTAAACCTGGCGATTCACAGACCTGTACCCCTGGGGCTAATAATACATTATATGTTTATAAAAAATTTTTAAAAAAATTTTTAAAGTATTGAATCAGCTAGAAGAAAAAAGTTCTTATTAAATATATATGATAAATGTATAATAAAATTTTATGTAACTACATATATTTTTAAATGTTTATTTATAGTTATTGAAATAATCTTAAGAGTAATTATAATTTAAAAGCATCCGTACATAAAAACATTGATTTTATTGTGTCTCAAATGTCCTTTAATCCTTCTGCACCCATCTGTTACTACAAACATGTTGCTTATGAACTGATGCTACTACCTTAAAACATAAGTGAGGGTATATTCTACTAAAGAGATTCTTCTACATGAACACAAACGAGAGAGGTTAATAGATGCAGTAATTCTGAGGCACCTGGGTGGCTCAGTGGGTTAAAGCCTCTGCCTTCAGCTCAGGTCATGATTCCAGGGTCCTGGGATCAAGCCCCACATCCGGCTCTCTGCTCAGCAGGGAGGCTGCTTCCCTCTCTCACTCTCTCTGCCTGCCTCTCTGACTACTTGTGATTTCTCTCTGTCAAATAAATAAATAAAATCTTAAAAAAAAATAGATGCAGTAATTCTGATGGCTAATTCTTACAAGAGGTTCCTAAAAAGAAATAATCAAATATCTAGGCTCTATACTTACCACAGAACAACAGGTGTCAGGGCTTCTTTATAAAATGTGTGCCCATCACAGAATGCCACTGGGTTCTACCCTGTTTCAAACTAATAAAAATGCAGTCGCAGTGCAGCAGTACAAGCTTGGGAGGAACTCAGTGGAGACGTGAAGTAACAGTTGGAAATGCTTCCATGTCCTTTGGAACTAGAAGTACATTTGAACACTCTATCATGATCAGGGAGGCCACATGAAGTGATTCTGTTTCTGAGGAACGTAGTTCTAAAAAGTATGAGCTACGGGATTCAAAAAACAAAGAAACACTACTCATGATTTGAAAAACCATAGAAAGCCAGAGTTGGGATGATCTGTATTCCTTTCTAAAGTCTTAAAGTTATTTTACAGTCTAATAGTCAATATGTTATTAAAGAAACTTAATAAATATGGCACCTTTACTGCTTGTATGGTTTGTTGGGAGTTTTGCTGGCCATGAAAGAAGGCAGAATAGGAAATCTTATGTGCTTTGTGTTTTAACCCATGTTCTCATCTTTAGGCTTTCCAGAGTTTCTCTTAATAAGTACTTCAAGTAGTGGCATAAATTTTAGGGAATTTAAGAAACATTTTCTTCTGTAACTTAGTATGTACAATAATCTGGCAATACAATGATCTGCAAAATCAATGCTTATTTCTTGAGTGGGTAAATAAATATGTTTAATAATTTGACAAATAAAAACACCTTTCTGAATAATTTTTTATCACCTAGTTCTTTATTTTAAAAAAGAAGTGAGATCACTTAACAACTAATGAAACCATTTGGTGAGGTAGGTGGAATGAACGGATGTATTAACATGCTCCCTGCCTCTGGGACATCACACTCTACTGGAAAAGACCGCAACAAGTAAAGATCCCAGTGCAAAATAGTAGCATGAGTAGCACATTAAGACGGGGTCATGGGATGCTCTGGAGTAAACAGGAGGGACTCTCACTTAGATCAGTAGGGGTAGGGATGGTTTCTATGAAATATGAATTGGAATGAGGTACACTTCTGAAAAATTTCAAATGAGGAAAAGTAGTCTAGATAAAGTTTTTAAAGAAGAACCTGCCATGGTTTTCCCTGTAGAACTAAATATATTAGTTCATACTTGATCTACAAAAAGTTCTTTTAGTCCAGTGGTCTGTGTCCACATACTGGCTAAGGCACAAGTAATGGAGGCAGAAAGCAATATAAAACTATTGGAATTCTACTTTTTGTAGCCCCATATACATTTGTCATTTATTAATTATCTAAAGTATTCTTCAGACAGCCATATTTTCATTCTAGCTCTCAGAAGCTCTGCAATTCTATACTTGAAATGCCCATTGTGTGGAATTTCAATATTTGTTGTTGTCTCAAGTTTGCTATTTCAAACTTTAAATCATTGTCACTCCCTTAAATTCCAGTGATTCAAGAATGCTGCAAACAAGTCCCTGTAGACGCAGTGGACTGCCTTTGTGTCTTTATAGATGTTGATTATATCCCTTTGGTTTTCTAAATGGAGATACTGTCTTTGCAACTGATGTCTCCCAAAGTAGTCTGCTCTTTCCTTGGATCACACAGATGTCTCCCAAAGTAGTCTGCTCTTTCTCTGGATCACAGTAGGTCATATAAGAAAAAGGAGAAGGTAGTTGTAGGCTACATTGCTTAAGTAATGAGCACTTCTTAGGTACTACTAATGATAAGTCAAAAACTAATTGGCAGAAGGACATTTAGCACCAGATAAAACGATCATCCTTCCAGAAGACAGAAGCTGTATAATTGAACTGGAATAACATGAGGCAATGAATTCATCATATCCTTTTCTGCTTGGCATGACATATTTGGTTAAGTGGACATAATCATTTACTAAGTTACCTGATGTTACACTTCAGCAACTTCAGAGTAAAACCTTCTGACTGCTAGTACTCAGAACCAATCAGAGAATAAGTGTGACACTGTTACATTCCTATAGTTTTGTTAGAGGAAATCATCTGACATTTTTAAAAAGCATATTGTGATGAAAGTATCAGACTGTGGTTTTTGTTTTATAGGCTTTTTTGTGTTGTTTTTTGTCTTTGTTTTTGTTTTTTGTTTTTGTTTTTGTTTTTGTTTCATTTTGTTTTTTTTGCAGTGGGGGAATTTTTTAAGTTTCATTAGTTTGATTTTGCTTACTTCATACTTTTGGACTGTGTTGATATGGATTGTCTGTGCAGAAATCTGAATCACATAATGTAGGGAATTATCTCAATGAGGTTAGTTACATAATAGATCATGCATACATAGGAATTAGCAAATTGTTACAAAGATTATGTAACTTAATACAGGGTAGAGTGTTTACAACACTGCCTGGCACACAGTAATCATTCAACAGTATTCTTTTTTGAGTATTATAATTAGTATCACCCAGAATCGAATTACCTTTGTCTCCATGCAAGCCTACCATGTGTAGCCTATAAATGATCCACAAAAATTGAACATCACTACTAAAAAACTAGCTCAAAGTTTATGACCTAACTACAACATCAAGTAAATATGTCAGCTTTGCAAAGAGATTAGAAAAATGTGGTGAGTGGATTTGTGTGTTTGTGCATGTACATTTGTGAGGGAAGGGAGGGGAGAATCTGGCCTATGTATGTTGTTAGTCCTAAATCTATATAGGATATCATAAAGGCAAGCAGTTCTTAAAGCTTTAAAAAAGTGGCTTATAAGAAGAATGAATTTGGTTGATTGGGTTTAAAAATAAATAATGTATAATTTATCCATTTTTTTTTCTAAAATCTCTTTACCATGCCACAGCCAAAGTGATGTTTTGAAAATTCAACTCTGATCAAGTTACTGCCCCACTTAAAACTTTTAGACGATTTTATAAAGTACAAGAAAAATGTCCAAAATCATTCCTATGACAAATAAGAGCCTCTGGGATCTGTATTCCCCTGATCTTTCTAACCTTATGGCTCCCCACGCCCCCTCTGCTCTCCATGGTAAAGCTGCCTTGGTTACATGCTCAATCCCTTCTGAACTTTGCAAGTGCTGAACAATTTCCCTGGAATACTTTTCCCTCCAAACCTTGTCCAACTAATTTATAATTATTTTGATCTCAACACATAGTAAGTACCCATAAATATATGTAGCATGAATGAAAAAAAAATGAATCATTATTTGAATGTGTATTTTCTCAGAAGCTCTATTTTACAGGATAGTTTGAAAGTTTTCATTACTAGTTTTCCCTCTAAATGAATTATATTGAAGTTAAAACTCAATTTCAAGATTCCCTTCTTTTATTCAAATTAATGTATCTGAATTTTTAAAAGATTCTTACCAGGTTAATAGAGGAGGGTGGGAGAGGCCCTTTATCTGCTACTATATTTGTTTTCAGATTTAGAGTTAGTTTATAATAAAGGGGGAGGGAGATTATACGTCCTTTCTAGAATTTTGAGAGATTTTGAGATAAGACCCAAAATTTAGCTCTCCAAAAATGGAATGACTGCACATATCAAATCTATATTGAGTGTCCACAACAGTAATTTGCTGCACATGACATAAAAGCTCTATCATAACTTGTGCTGTAAAGATGTTGTGAAACTATTGCCATACATATGTGCAAGCTTTACAACGTTAATCTCCTGCAACTGGCCCCTCTCGTGACGACTCAAGTTGTTTACAGTGAAGAGCTTTGAGAAAAAAGAAATCCTTTGGGGGGAAAAATGTTGATGCCCCCAAAGCTGATGAGTTTTTTTCTGTTCGTAGAGTGGAAGAAAGAAAGAATGATGTAGCCTCTGAGCTTTCCTTCATATGTAACCGGGGTATTGTCACCAAATGAAGAATTTAGAATTCTATACAATTCCAACATAATGATATGAACAGTGACAAGATTTTATTATTAATTACTAGTAATGTCAAGAAATCAAGAAATTCTGATATTCTATGGAGGAAAATTATTTCACATGCACTAGATAAAAGGGAAATGATACCCAATCAGAAATGAGAAATTATTCCTCATGTTTTATCTAAACTTTAAAACATCATTCATAATTTCAAAGCCATCAAGAATTTACTATTCACTTTTATCTCCCTCTATTTGTTACTTCACACCATCAGACTTGCTTCTTAGAAAATAGGAATTAAATATTATGGGATTATTTTAAGCCTATAAAAGATGTCTTTTTTTTTTAGCTCTTGAAAATGCTAGTCAGTATATATCCTAAATGTCCCACACTGCTCATGTCCTCTGAGTAACAATTAGCAGCACACACATAAAAGTATTTCTCTGCCTAGTCTCTGGCACATGGTAAGTGTAATCTATTAGATTTTTTTTCATCAGTGTTATTACTGATTGATCAGATACTTTGAACACAAGGAAATATAATACTGAATAAACAGATATGGCCCCTGTTTCTAGAACATGTAGTCTATAATCCTCTATTCTTGCCTCCTACTAGGCATTTATACTTGGTCAACCTGCTGGCATTTCAAATAAAGGATATTTAAATTGAAATCGAGTACATGTTTCCCCCTCAAAACTAGATGTAGTCCTAATACTATTTAACATCTTTAAAATGATTATCACCTGTGGGAAACAGCATTAGCCACTAGCCAGTGATCATATAGTTACCAAGTCGTAGAGGTGACACTAGAGCCAACACTGCTGTCTTGACCCTTTGACCACATTATGCTCTATTGTTTAAGACAACATGTTGCCTGGAACCTAGTAGATCATCAACAAATATTCTTGAAAAAAAAAGAATATAATGAACCCTTTATTAAATCCAAGGTCATATTTTTGACTATGTCTATTTTCTATTCTGTTGAAAGATAAGAGAGTGAGAAGGAACCAGTATATGCTGAGCACTAAACATTTACTTATTTTAATTATTGGTCATACTTTGACTTATCCTATTCTCATAATTCTAAGACTGGTGCCATTATCACCATTTTAAAGATGAGAAAACTCAAGAGTTTGACATTTTTCTCAAGATTTCTGAGCTGGCACATGTTAAAATCACAATTCAGTTCCAAGTCTTTCTAATTCTAAGGACCTACAGTCTTTCTTTCTTTTTTTTTTTTTTAAAGATTTTATTTATTTATTTGGTAGAGAGAGATCACAAGCAGGCAGAGAGGCAGGCAGAGAGAGAGGAAGGGAAGCAGGCCCCCTGCTGAGCAGAGAGCCTGATGCGGGACTCAATCCCAGGACCCTGAGATCATGACCTGAGCTGAAGGTAGTGGCTTAACCCACTGAGCCACCTAGGCGCCCAGGACCTACAGTCTTTCTATTACATCATCTTGACTGATTTTGCTTGGAAATCTGTAGAGAATAGTTTGCTCTTACACCAAATTTTTAGCTTTTCATAACCTATATGTCAAAAATTTCTGTCATATTACTTGTTTTAGACAAGTCAGAATAAAAACTTTGACAAGGTAAGTCACCTGTTTACAGAACCTTAGCCAGAAACCAGTGTTATGATAAAAATTCAAGCATGTGAATTAATCCCCCTTACATCTTTTGGATATGATACTGGGAAAAGGATAATTCCCTCTGTGTCCTTTTTACACATAGAAAGTTCTAAAAAGATGAATAATCTTAAAAGCATTGTCTTACTCATAGATACTGAGATCAATTTAAGTGAAATGATCATTGATTTCTGAATTACATGAAAAGTAAGTCAATATATACTTCTGTTCTTTTTAATTTTTCCAGTGTACTGCTGAACAATTACTTATTCTAAAACTAAATACCAAGGATAATAAATATTAGCCAATATTGAACATCAACAATTAGGGACAATAATGTATTACTTTCTTATATCACAGTAGAGGATAGCATTTTAGCAAGCTTTGTACAATGATGACATGTTTCTGAGTTGTTTTTTCTCACGTATCTCAATATAACAAACATTTATTAAGTGCATGCTGTGGTCAAGGTGACCCTATGGAGGATATAAAAGGGGCTAATATACCACTTCTGCCCTTGAGGAATTAATAATCTGATGGCAAAAGCAGACGTGCATGTAATCAACTGCAGTATTCAGAAGAATAAAGTGAGTCTTTTAATAGCAATACCGAGTGCTCTGATAGTGTCGAGAGAGCAAGGCTAGAGGGCAGAGCAATGTGGAGCTTGTGTTGAAGTGGCAGGATATTAAAGGGAAGACATCAGTTATGAAGCTAAAGCACATATAAGCAATAACATGATAAGGGCCTGTAACAGTTAGTGGACTGATAGAATAGAAGGGAAAGCATTCCAGGGACATTTCAGGGGAACAATCAATAATATGTGACAATCAGATACAGTAGTAAAATAAGGTGCAATGAAATATAAATTTAAGTTTTCTTATCAAACAGTGATCTAAGAAACACAAAATAAGAAAAAGCTGTGATGGAAGTACTCAGCGTTTCATTTGAGGTTTGTGGGTTTCATATGCCAGCAGGACATTTATAAGTAGATAGACATCAGGAGGAAATTTGGGTCTATAGTATTGCACAGAGGCCAATGCTAAATATATGCTATTGGGAATAGTCTGCAAAGCAATAATATTTGAAACTAATGCAGTACATGCAAAAATACAGAAACAGTAGAGAACTAAAAATAAAACCTTGGAATTAGACAAGGAAGAGTAAGCAGAAACAGACTTAAATAAAATACTAAACTACCAAAAAACCAAAATGTGTGTGTTGACACAGAATCAAAGCCTAACGATAGTAAAAATGGTCCTTAACAGTCTCAAAGATGTGGAGGAATTGAAAACAGACAACTATGTGTTGGGCTTGACAGTCATGAGGTTCATAATGACTTTAGCAGAAGGAATGGGGAAACCGGATTGCCAAAGATTTAACAGTTATATGAAAATAAAAGTAGAAAAGTTTACTATGAAAGCTTTGTAGTAAAGAAGAGAAAGCTGTGCATCTGATTAAAAGAGTAGTTGATATGGAATTAATATTTTGGCTTAGTATGAAGAACATTGAATGTGTTTGTAAACTGGTAGAAAAGAGAAAAAGAAAAGAATATGAATAAGATTCTTAACCCAAGGTCCATAGAATAGGAGTCTCTTTGGGGCTTAATTTGGTTTTGATCTCTTGAAAGCAAAAGCAGTATATTGGGTGCATGTGAAAATTTTTAGAAGAGTCAGAAGTTTCTCAAAAGGATCCATACTCCCCACCACCCCCAGAAAGAAACTTGGAGTCTCTGAAATATACAGAGGGGACATTTTATGGGCAATACCCAAGGAAACGGGAGAAAATTAATTTGAGAAGATTTATATTATTTCATTGAGAAGCTAATCTGTGAATCTAATAGTGTTCCATGTATATTTATAACAAGTTTGAAAAGAGTTACTCATATGATCTCTTAATTTATTCTGAATTCTGAAAGGAAATAGATCTAAAAGGATCTTCACTGTATATATTATTTCAATAAATGGTTACTAAGCTTCACTTGTCCACTCTGTAGCAAATTTACTACAGGGTAAACTCAAACAATTAAGCGGGACACCTAACCCAGGACACCTTAACTTTATGGGGACTCTGACAGTGTGGGATTCAGTAATATTTTTAGCAGACATAATACCAAAGCTGAGAAATGAAGAATCCATACATTCACTCAACAAATGTTTGCAGAGTGCCCACATGGGCCAGATACTATCCAAGGTGCTGTTATCAGGCACAAATAAGGTAAAACTTTCTGCCTTCATGCATCGTGGCATGGGGGAAGACAAACAAATTATATCAGGTAGTAGTAAGTGTTTTAAAGAATATATGGGGAATAGATACAGTGACAATGGAAGACTTTCATACAAAGGCAACATCTGATAAGAGACTAGACTAAAATGAGGGAATAAGCCATACAAATATCCAGAGAAAGATTATGAGGAAGAACAGGGGCAAAGATCTTGGGTAGAAACAGGGCTCATTGGGCTAGAGAAATGGCCAATATATCTAGAGGAGACTGAGGAAGACAGAGAACTCTGGATGCAGTGAGGAAAGGCCATCCAGGACATAGTAAGGAATTAGAGTAGGAAGCAGTACAGTGAAAATTAGAGGAAGTAGCTTGACTTATTCCAGAAATTCAATTTGACTATGACTTAAAAACTGAGGGAGGCATGGAGAAAAAGCCTGGAGAAGTTGGCAGGGTTCATAGAACAAAGAACATTCTAAGCCTAAAGAAGTAAGACATATCCTTAGAGCAAAAATGAGCCTTGAGGACTTTAAAAGGGGGAGTAACATAGTTAATCAGTTTTGCATTTTCAATTTTACATTTTCATTGAATACTTTATGAAGAATACTTTGGCAGAGGTTCAAGATGGTCTTTCAAGGAGAAAATTTCTGTTTCCCCAAATTCAATGTCTTGTTCTTAAACTAGTACATTCTCTGCTAATAATGGGACTTGTTATATATACAAGCATTTGAGGAAAATTAATCTGATATTGGTGTGTAGGATAGGTTGGAGGTAGAAGATTATTCCAGAGGTGGTTGTAGTAATCCAGTGATAAAGTGATAAAGACCTGAGATGGTGGTCTCAATCTATTAATGGCAGAAATGGAGAGAAAAAGGCAAGACGCTACTAGAGACATTAAGAAGAATTGATAGACTTGTGGCTGGTTATAGAAAGAGGGAAGGAAGCGAAGATGACTCCATATGGTGTTGATGACAAAAGTAACCATCGTTTCTATTTGTGTGTTTAGTATTTGTGTGTTTGTGTGTTTGTATTTGTGTGTTTAGCCCACTGTAAATCAACAACAAACTCAATCTAAGTGAATAAATGAATGAACATATGACCAAATAAGAGAGGAAACAAGGCTGGGGGAGCTGGTTTTAGTTTGGGACATTTTGAGCTGGAAAATGAAGTATAAAAATCTGCCCAAATTAAAGCAAGTCATCAGGATACAATGTCCAACCTATACTATTTCAGCAGTATCATAAAAAATGAGACAGTTTTCGCTAGGTACTCCTATATTTTGGTCATTCTTTAAGAAATACAGCACAGTGTCATGTCATTGAGCCTAAAAGAGTATAGCTGGGGATCAAATCTCAGCTCCACCTCTGACTAGTGTGACCTTGATCAAATTGTATAATCATTTTATTCCTGAGTTTCCTAATCTGTAAAATGGGAATAATAATATTAGCTTCCTCATAGAATAGTCAGGACTTCATAAATGATCATAGGCCTTCAATCATATGCCAGAAACCTGAAGTGAGTAGATCAAAGACATTAGATAAACTAATCATCCAAGATTTTCAACCAAAAGATATTATCTCTTTGTACAAGACACTATATTGAATACAAAGCTTCAGACTGGAATAAATATATTCTAATATTGTAAGTTTCGGTAATTATTGACTTTTTACTTGGCATTTGCTAACTTTCCACTGATTTATACTTAAATATTTTAAAGATCATGAAAATTAAATCATTACTGGGGCTTTTAAAAAACTTTAAATAATAAATAAGTACAAAATAAATAGAAGATATATCATTTAAAAGTCAGTAATTTATGAAGTTTAAAATCAAAAGTTTGCAGATACTATTATATGGACAAGTTATTTCAATAGAGGCTTCCTTATTCTACTGTATTATACTTGCTATGTCTGGGTTCTCTCATATCTGGGTCCTTCTGACACTGATAATGGGATATGAAAATAAAGGATGGGCATGGGGCACCTGGGTGGCTCAGTGGGTTAAAGCCTCTGCCTTCGGCTTGGGTCATGATCCCAGGTTGTGGGATCGAGCCTAACATCGGGCTCTCTGCTTGGCGGGGAGCCTGCTTCCTCCTCTCTCTGCCTGCCTCTCTGCCTACTTGTGATCTCTGTCTGTCAAATAAATAAATAAAATCTTAAAAAAAAAAAAGGATGAGCTAAATACTTTGTTCAAAACAAACAGATCATGAGTACTTTATAGTTTTCTGAGTATAGATTCTGTGTCTCTTTGGTTAGGTTTATTCCTAGGTATCTTATGGTTTTGGATGCAATTGTAAATGGGATTGACTCCTTAATATCTCTTTCTTCTGTCTTGCTGTTGGTGTAGAGAAATGCAACTGATTTCTGTGCATTGATTTTATATCCTGACACTTTACTGAATTCCTGTATAAGTTCTAGCAGTTTTGGAGTGGAGTCTTTTGGGTTTTCCACATATAGTATCATATCATCTGCGAAGAGTGATAATTTGACTTCTTCTTTGCCGATTTGGATGCCTTTAATTTCCTTTTGTTGTCTGATTGCTGAGGCTAGGACCTCTAGTACGATGTTGAATAGCAGTGGTGATAATGGACATCCCTGCCATGTTCCTGACCTTAGCGGAAAAGCTTTCAGTTTTTCTCCATTGAGAATGATATTTGCGGTGGGTTTTTCATAGATGGCTTTGATGATATTGAGGTATGTGCCCTCTATCCCTACACTTTGAAGAGTTTTGATCAGGAAGGGATGTTGTACTTTGTCAAATGCTTTTTCAGCATCTATTGAGAGTATCATATGGTTCTTGTTCTTTCTTTTATTGATGTGTTGTATCACATTGACTGATTTGCGGATGTTGAACCAACCTTGCAGCCCTGGAATAAATCCCACTTGGTCGTGGTGAATAATCTTTTTAATGTACTGTTGAATCCTATTGGCTAGTATTTTGTTGAGTATTTTCGCATCTGTGTTCATCAAGGATATCGGTCTATAGCTCTCTTTTTTGGTGGGATCCTTGTCTGGTTTTGGGATCAAGGTGATGCTGGCCTCATAAAATGAGTTTGGAAGTTTTCCTTCCATTTCTATTTTTTGGAACAGTTTCAGGAGAATAGGAATTAGTTCTTCTTTAAATGTTTGGTAGAATTCCCCCGGGAAGCATGAAAGAAATTGAGGAAGACACAAAGAAATGGAAAAATGTTCCATGCTCCTGGATTGGAAGAATAAATATTGTGAAAATGTCTATGCTACCTAAAGCAATCTACACATTTAATGCAATTCCTATCAAAGTACCATCCATCTTTTTCAAAGAAATGGAACAAATAATGCTAAAATTTATATGGAACCAGAAAAGACCTCGAATAGCCAAAGGGATATTGAAAAAGAAAGCCAACGTTGGTGGCATCACAATTCCGGACTTCAAGCTCTATTACAAAGCTGTCATCATCAAGACAGCATGGTACTGGCACAAAAACAGACACATAGATCAATGGAACAGAATAGAGAGCCCAGAAATAGACCCTCAAATCTATGGTCAACTAATCTTCGACAAAGCAGGAAAGAATGTCCAATGGAAAAAAGACAGCCTTTTCAATAAATGGTGCTGGGAAAATTGGACAGCCACATGCAGAAAAATGAAATTGGACCATTTCCTTACACCACACACAAAAATAGACTCAAAATGGATGAAGGATCTCAATGTACGAAAGGAATCCATCAAAATCCTTGAGGAGAACACGGGCAGCAACCTCTTCGACCTCTGCCGCAGCAACATCTTCCTAGGAACAACGCAAAAGGCAAGGGAAGCAAGGGAAAAAATGAACTACTGGGATTTCATCAAGATCAAAAGCTTTTGCACAGCAAAGGAAACAGTTAACAAAATCAAAAGACAACTGACAGAATGGGAGAAGATATTTGCAAACGACATATCAGATAAAGGACTAGTGTCCAGAATCTATAAAGAACTTAGCAAACTCAACACCCAAAGAACAAATAATCCAATCAAGAAATGGGCAGAAGACATGAACAGACATTTCTGCAAAGAAGACATCCAGATGGCGAACAGACACATGAAAAAGTGCTCCATATCACTCGGCATCAGGGAAATACAAATCAAAACCACAATGAGATATCACCTCACACCAGTCAGAATGGCTAAAATCAACAAGTCAGGAAATGACAGATGCTGGCGAGGATGCGGAGAAAGGGGAACCCTCCTACACTGTTGGTGGGAATGCAAGCTGGTGCAGCCACTCTGGAAAACAGCATGGAGGTTCCTCATAATGTTGAAAATAGAACTGCCCTATGACCCAGCAATTGCACTATTGGGTATTTACCCTAAAGATACAAATGTAGTGATCCAAAGGGGCACATGCACCCGAATGTTTATAGCAGCAATGTCCACAATAGCCAAACTATGGAAAGAACCTAGATGTCCATCAACAGATGAATGGATCAAGAAGATGTGGTATATATACACAATGGAATACTATGCAGCTGTCAGAAGAAATGAAATCTTGCCATTTGCGACAACATGGATGGAACTAGAGCGTATCATGCTTAGCGAAATAAGTCAAGCAGAGAAAGACAACTATCATATGATCTCCCTGATATGAGGAAGTGGTGATACAACATGGAGGCTTAAGTGGGTAGAAGAAGAATCAATGAAACAAGATGGGATTGGGAGGGAGACAAACCATAAGTGACTCTTAATCTCACGAAACAAACTGAGGGTTGCCGAGGGGAGGGGGTTTGGGAGAAGGGGGTGGGATTATGGACATTGGGGAGGGTATGTGATTTGGTGAGTGCTGTGAAGTGTGTAAACCTGGTGATTCACAGACCTGTACCCCTGGGGATAAAAATATATGTTTATAAAAAATTAAAAAAAAAAAAAAAAAAAAACAAGAAAAAAAAAAACAGATCATAAATACATTTTTAAAATTTTTATAATTTAAATAATTTTTAAGATCTTTTTTTCATCAAAGTATACAACCCCTTCTGTAAATTAAAAAATCTTTTATTGTGGCTTAACTATAAATATCTCTAACCTAATTTATTTAGTGCTTTCTTACAAGAAAAAAAGCTAAAATTTGTCAGATAATAATAATATATAATCATTCTACTAGCTGTATACCCTGCTTTCTTTATTGTAGTTAGTTTTTCATGATTTTGGAATTTCCATGATTATGGAAGTTTACATCTTTTGCAATTTCTTGCGTTAAATACATTTTCTAAAATATCCACTATGTATATATTTATTTATGTCTTTATTTTTGTATTTGGCACTCCAACATTGGCACTGATATTGAATTTAGCAAAGAGTAACAGAGATTTAATTGAATTTTGCAAGAACCTAAGCAACATGAAGGTAAAGATTTTCTCTCTCTTGCCCTTTCAACTTCAGACCTACAAAACTACCTACTGCATACCGATTGCAAGGTGGGTGCTCAATAAATATGTATATAAAGGAAAAAAGAAAGGAGAGACAGAGGACAAGAGATAGGGGAAAATGAATTAATCACATTTTTTCCCTCAAGAGACTTAGATGCAGCATTAGGATATATGGTATGTACATAAAATACTATGAACAATTTGTACAGTGATGTGCACTTCAGTATACTATAATTATACTTCCTATACAGCATTTAAAAATGGAAAACTCTAGGTTGTAGTGTTTTCAAATTTATAATTCTTTATATTAGCTTTATATTAAAAAGAATTATTTATCAATAATGAGAGTAACAGAGCTGACCCAACAGGATTTAGTATGTGCTAGTATTTTTAATTGAATTAATTTATCCAATCCTCTCAATTTTCCAATAATATTGAGGGTTATTATATCCTTTTTTTTTAGATGAAGACATTGAGGAATATAGTAGGAAATGCAAGAGTCTGGGTTTGAACTCATGCTGTCTGATGACAGAAATGACGACAACCAAAAATAAGTCTTTGAAAGATCAATTCCGTCCTTTACTGTCAATATCCTCAAATTTTTATACAAGATTTCATTCATTTTTCTTAAATTGAATTTATAGTAAAATAGTAATTGTTATATATAACTATGTAAATGTTATTTAAAATTATTAAAAGTTTAAATTTATTAAACAGCCTAAGTGTTAATAATTATGCTTGATCAAAAAATTTGTTAAGAACACTTTTTAAAGATTTTTATTTATTTATTTGACAGACAGATCACAAGTAAGCAGAGAGGCAGGCAGAGAGAGAGCGAAAGAGAGAGGAGGAAGCAGGCTCCCCACTGAACAGAGAGCCTGATGTGGGGCTCGATCCCAGGACACAGAAATCATAACCTGAGCCAAAGGCAGGGGCTTTAACCCACTGAACCACGCAGGCACCCCTAGAGTACTTTTTGAAACAAGCAACCAAGGAAAATCTAAGAACATGTCAATATATCAGTATTCCTCTGGCTCTAGATTTTGTATCTCTAGATTTCTAACTGGCTACAAATTATTGCTTATTCTTTTTCCTCAGCTCCACTGATAGCTTGATGGAACATGAGTGACTGATTGCTGTGCAGGGTACATTTTTAATCTCTTGGTTTATTCAATCTAAGAATTATTGCTAAATTGAGGCTGTGACTGACTCAGTGCTGTAAAATTAATTACTTTGGTTTTTGTTTCCTAAAATGCATTTTGTATACAAACACCCCCAATACATATACACACACACACACACACACACACACATATACATACATACCTCCCAGGTCTGTATTCTTTTCTTAAATCGGTTCTCCTGATTTTTACCTGTACTTCAGATCAGAGTTCAACTATATTCCAACAGCGGTCAATTGTTTCTAGTGTTGCTTTTGTTAGATATCTGTAGTTACTATACCACTAACAGTGCCCAATGGATCATGTTCATGTTGGCTAATTTTAGCAGATCTTTAGACTAAATTTCCCTCTGAGCTAAATTTATCTTATAAAGAAATCCAATCCTCTTGAATATTTTAAAATCAAACTTGAACATATTTTTTCTTTTGTAAATTTATTCATTTGTCCCCACTAACAAAGGAATTGAGAAACTGAAGACAATCAGTTGAACAAAATCAGGATGTCAAAATTCAGTGTATTCTATGCTGAGACTTCAGGACAAAAAAAAAAAGATGAAAGTAGATGCATTGTTTTGTGTATTAGATTGAACAAGAGAGCCTGGCTTTTGAAACTCATTTTTACTGACCGATTCAAGGAAAAATTATGTAAAATTTCTTGCGGCTTTCATCTCGCATTGACTAATATGGTAAAAGGATTTCTCTTGACATTTTTGCAAAAAAAAAAAAAAATCCTAATTCTAATATTAAAGCAAATACTTGTTTATCTAAGTATTTTAAGCTGTTTTAACACTGTATTCCTCAAGAAAGTAAAGTGCTAATGTTGGTTTGATTTGGATCATGAGTTATAGCAAAGAACTATGAAACCTATGATGAAAAAGGTACTTTTCATTCACTGGATTGAAAATCAAGACATGGATGACATATTTGACTTTACTACTAATAGCCTTTTAATAATTACACTATAAAAAAAGGCATCATAAGCAAACAACCTTTGGCATCATAAGCAAACAACCTTTGGCAGTTTTCCTTGGAAAACCGTATCTTAAGCATGTTCCTCTAGATTATTGAAGAATTTTGGCATATTAAGGCAATTTATATCTAACCTAGTAAAATTTATAGCACATACGTTCAATAGAAGAAAATAATTGCTAAATTAAGGTACCTCTCACTATGTGGAAACAGTCTGTTAAAATTCATAACTTACTTGCCAATGAAGTTTTATGAATTGATATCTGTGCCATAGATTGTGATCTTTTAATATTATAAAATTTGAAGTATATAGTTAGTTTACAGTATAGTCCTATAAGTTCTCCTGTCAAATAAAGGGTATAAGAGACTGTATCCATCTCTAATTTGATAATAATTAAAAGATCTATTGTTCTATGAAAGTAGAGAATTTGCTGAAAAATGGAGCTCACTCCATAACGACTGAATCTACAATATCAGAGATGTACATTAGTTAGGACAAGGCATTTTCTTTCAAGTTAACCTCCTCACCTTTTATTTTTCATACATTTGTTTTAACAAATGGATTTTATTTATACTTTCCTCATAAGCTACAACAACTCTAAAAACTGTTTTTAATGACCAATCACCAGGAGCACATTTTGTGCCCCTGATATGTTCCCCTTCACCATGTAGAATTGACCTCACATGAAAGTAACTTAGGGAAAATAAAAACACTAAGTGATTGCTAGGATCGGGGAGGTAATTTTCAGAATTATCCATTCATTTGCATATTCAAGATACATTTGTTAAGCCATTATATTCCACACCAAAGAGTGTCTCAAGTGAACACTTATCAGTGAAACAAACTTATCAGTGGATACTTACCAGTGAAACAAACTGGAAAAAAATAAAACTATAGCTCCAGAGATTTTTGATGAGGTGGTCATGGCAAGAGGAGGAAACAAACAAGCATATATGTATAGTATTAAATACTATGAAGAAAAACACAGTATTATTTAATTAATTTCTGAATCAAAATGATAAATTTCACTTCTGAGAATAGTTAGATTTCTTTTAATCATGATACATACCCCAATCACCCTTACCCTCTATTTGAAAGTAACTAAAGGGATTAGATCTTTCAGTGGCTTCTCATGGTTCCCATACCTGCCACCTGCCTTGATTAACACCCTCCATGCTTCTCTACATGCACCATATTACAACCACACTGAGTTTTTTTTTTTTTTCCACACCTATTGTTCCAACTTGATTCTACCCCTTTACCCCACCCCACCTCCAAATCCAGCTAATTCCTAAATATGATTTCTGCACAGAAGCCAACTCTGGATGAGGATCCCTGCTTTCACTTTCCTAGCATCTTTACCTGTCCTTTTAGGAACTTATTACAATTTCTATTATGTAATGACATAACGTACCTTGTGTGTTTATCATCTATCTCTTTCATTAGCCTGCAGGTTCCATGAAATGAGGGGAGGTGGGGCACTGGAGGCAGCTGTGTCTCTCCCTTGCCAATGTACTTTCAGTATCTTGCACCCTGCCTAACAGAAAATAAGCATTTAAAAAATTGCGAGAGAAAGAATGATTTTCCATAAAAAATATCTCTGGTTTACAACACATGGTTTTATGCAACACATGGCAAAGTGAGTTCTGGTGAGAGCTGGTAATATCTTTTTAACCATGTGACTAAGCAAATGATTCCAGTTAAATATTGTGTTTTTAAATCTGTGTTATACACTGTTCCTGCCCTAGACTCTGCTGGAAGTCTACTGCTTGCTTGCAGGCTCATACTCTCAATGACAGATGGTTTTTAATCTTTGCTATTTGGCTTCCAGAGTGGGTGTATATTGACATGTAGAAAATGACTCTGGTGGCCATGCTCTGTGAGGAATCAGATACTTTCTGGGCTCTGTAGCTATGGGAGAAAGGTTTTAAATGCTTTCTGGTGGGAAGAGCCACTTTTTGCTTGGAATTATTGTTGAAAAAATATCCAACTATGAAAAGCCACAGTTGTGTAAATCATAAGTCATTCCAGCACTTTATTGTTTGATAACCTCATGCCCAGTACTCTGAAGGATGCAAATATATATTAGCAGGAACATACAGTGTTGGTAATATTTCCTACTTTTTTGACATGAAAAATTAGAATTCTCCTTGAAAATGGGAAGAATCCTTCCTTAGCACCTAGTATATTCTAAATCTCCATTGTGGCACTTGTCAATTTATAGAGTACTATTTCCACATCTGTCTCTCTCTTTCAACAAGAAACTGTCTTTTCTCTTCTTACCCCTAAGACCTGGCCCAAAAAATAAGGCCCATGATAAATAGTCAATTAATATTCACTGAGCAAATCACAAATAATAAGTAAGTCCTCACATTGGAATAGACACTCCCTTGTCTATTTCAGCCAAGCAAGATGGAACTCAGGAGCCACTCAGGAAATAATGCTCTCTTATGCAGCATCTATTCCTTTAAACCAAGAACTAAAGGTTTTCTCAAACCTTTAAGCCCCCAGAAGATTTTCCGATGTGGATTTATGCCAGAACCATTCGGTCCATTAGCTGGCAAATAGGACCCCTTAATAACTGCAGAGGAACTATAAAATTCTATTCCGAATATAATGAAAGCTGCAGGGGATTGTGTATTCATTTATCTTCTAGTAGGAAAACTTGAATCCTCAAACAACAGGGTGTTGCCAGGTTAGCGTCCTCCGGAGAATTGAAACCCAAACTGTAAAGAAAGCAGAATGGGTCTGATTGGTATCAGAGCCACCAGAATCTGTAAAACCTCCATTCTTCATTGGGACCAGAAGCTTCAGCTGATAACAGTCTCCCTCCCTGTGTCTTTACATGTGAAAGGATGATGCCATTTCACTTAGTATTTCGAGATCTCATATTCTAAAATCATTATTTAATAATCTGAAATAGAAGGTAATAGGTTGTATCAAAGAACAGATAAATGCAATCGAAGTATATTAAAACCAAGTAAAAGGAAGAAAAACAAAAAGAAAAGAATGGGGGGAAAGACGGAGAAAGGGGCGGGGAGGAAAGAAAGAACAAAGCGAGGAAGGAAGGGAACTATTAAAATATTTCATCGAGCTTCTCCACATCCCAGATGTTATTGTATGTGCACTATGTCAATGTCCTTCCTAGGTAAATAGCAAGGTTTTTCCTTTTTATTAGCACTGCCGCAGCTGCTGTTGCTTACAAAGAGATTCACAAATCAAAATAGATTCAGTTAGCTTTTCAATAATTCTAAAAGGTGGGAGAATATTGCCAGAGAAGGATAGCACTCCAGTCTCCTAACAAGGAGTCTTGTTAGCAAAACAAAGTGTGAATTGCTCAGAGATAATTCCCTGCGGTTGGTAATTCCACTGGGCTCCTCCGCTGCCAGCACGCGCTACTTCCCCTCAATAGACCAATGCCACTGAAAAGAATGTGTCAGAAGAAATGCAAAAAACCTGGCGTTCTTGAAACATTTATTCTTCTAGATTTTTCTTTATGTCACCATGATTCATACTTATTGGTTCTTAGCCTGGAGCACCTAGCACAACCAGGAGGTGAGGAAGATAGAGCAGCGTGTGAATAATGAATGAGCTACACAAGCAGAAGCTTATATACCCTATCAGTAGTAAAGGCAAATGCAGAGTGTCAGGCCAGAATTTTCCTGGATTATTTCTATTATTTTCCTTCTTGGGGGAAAACAGGAAAACGAGAGCCAGCAAGAGCCAGAGTGACAAATGCCGGGATTGAGATTAGAAGACTATTCATTTCCCTCTTGCTTCATTCCTCGAAATTGCGTTACAACTGCCTGATTAAGGCATATGGGAAAACAGAAACTTATAGGTTTTTGTTGATGCATGCCTCTATCTCCATACATATCTCGAGACATGTGATGGGAGGGAAAGCATTTGAGTATAAGACGGAAGGAACGTATCTCTTATCTTAAAAAGTGTTTCATGATATTAAAGGAAATATCAGAATTTTTCATGTCTTTTGAAATTATTACTAGGATTCATGCCCTTGAAGTGCAAGTTTACTTGATGGGGCACTGGCCACTTAGATAACATGTATGCTTTCTCTCCCTTCCACTCTGTACTTCATCATATCTGAAGTGGTCATGGTTCATTATCTGTAGATGATCTTGAGCAGTCTTGCATTCTAAAAAATTATGCCATGGCATCTGCCTCTGTACTTTTGTGCCCTGCTGTACAGATGATATTTCCAGCAAGGGGGCGAGCGTGGAGGCAGGATTTGTCTCAGGCTGATGTTTCTTTGAACCATACTGTGTCTTCCTCTTTCGTAGGTGCCTAATTCGGCAATGAAGTACATATATCACATGGTGACTATTAACGTATGTTAGAGTACATAATTGGGGTTGTAAAGTATATGCTTGAATGTCTTAACTAATGAATTCCATCAAATTCAATTATCATTCCTAGACTCTTCATTAGCCAATCAAATTGTTTCTTTGGTCTAAGTCATTTCTCACACACTTTCAGAGGCATAAACACAATTCTATGAAGTAAACTGGAGTGACTGAATCATCTTAGTAGGCATTGTTTGGAGTCCCGTGTTACTGAAGTTTGGGATTCCTAAAGAATTGACTTTCGCGTTATTCTCTTCGAATACAAGAGAAAGGATGTTAGAGTATGAGACTGTGTCTTCAGGTCTATATTTCACTATTTGCATCTTGACTCATTTTTCCTGAGGAAGTTGGTTATAGTAGGTCACCAATACTAAAACTGCATAGAACTAAACTAATTCTTATAAATGCATGGACTTACAACACAAGCCTATTGGAGAAATTTATTTAATAGCACAAATCCTTTACCTTTTCAGAATGAACTGTTTCAGTACCACAAGTTTCTCCTCTCCCTCATGCAGTATGATACTTCAGTGCACAATCATACTTTTATTGTAGAAATGTGCTTCTTTTCTAATTCTCATAATTTCTTTACATGGACTATTAAAGTGGTTCTGAAAATACCTATATATTCAGAACCAAAAGTGCTTTAGTTTCCTAGGAAGGAACTGTCACAGTGCTAATGTATCACATTACTTCAATACCTTTATAATGAAGGATATGTGCTAATGTTCTGGCAGCCTGGTTCCTACCATTCAGTTCTTAAAATATTTCCATTTTATTTTATTTAATGTCTTCTATGAACAATTTTATCTTCCATTATGCATATATTTTGAGAAACACCTGAAAACATAGCCTGAAGCCAACCTACAGAAACGTTTATTTCTGGGTTTCATGCCACACTTACTTAAAGTCTTTGGGATTGAGCTCTAGAACCAGCACTTTAACTATGTGTATCAGATGACTCCAGTGAACTCCAAAGTTAAAGAACAACTACTTTACAGTTTGAGAGAGAGCAAGGAAACAGCTGAAGAGAAAGCATGATTAAACTAGATAGTACAAGGGACTTTAAACTGTTTTATTTCCCCTTTCATATGAGTCTTAAATATATTGAGATTAAAAATTCAATATTAAGGATGGCAAGGATAAGAATATCTATTAATTTAAAAGCTTCCCAAAGTTGCTAAATAATAAAGGATCTCGACAATGGCAAAAGGTATTAAATTCGAAATTTGTACTACTATTATTTTCTCATCTGAATCTTAAGTCTTACAAAGCTTTCTAAATAACGAGTTATTCTTTCAACATTAGATATGACTAATAAGCACCATTTGGTTAAGAATTTTAACATGTACTTTTGTTATGGTTTCCATTGAGACAAGTCCCAGGGGTGTTGAACTTTCAAAAGATAATTTATTGATGCAAATAAGCTAAACCTTTTGGGTTGAGGGTTCCCCATTTATATGTGAACATTTCTGTGCTCTCTAATATTAGTAAGAGAATTTTCTCATACTTTTATTTTTAGTGCAAACAAATTATACCTTGTTTGCCAATTTAATATGCCTGCTTCAAAAGTAAGCATACACTTAAGTAGGAATTAGGGACAAAGAATTGTCTTCTGACCCATGAAAAGCCGAACTTGCATGGATGAGAGCAGAAAGCAACACTAGATTCAATAGGAAAACTAGAGAGAATGTTTGAACAATAAAATTAATTCTTTCTTCCTACATGGTAGACTCCACTGAGACAAGGGTCTAAAAGAGAAAATGCTCAAAACATTTAGGTGAAATTTCTGGTTCTCTCAAAATCTTTCAGGTAAAATTATTTTATAAACATGTCCTAAAATGATTGGAATAATTTGTCTTCCAAATCCATAAGAATCCTTTCATAAATAAAAATATCCCTGGTTTTCAGCTAGTTTTAAAGATCACATTTGCAATTTAAGCAGACACTAACTTCAGTGGGACTATGCTTCAAAACCTTAATTTGTAAGTTAAATATTTAGGACTCTAACATCACTTTCACACAAAAACAATGGTATAAATCATAGATGTTCAGAGTCAATTTTTTTTTGAAATCCACAAAATTATAGTTAAATCCTATGATTTGTAAATAGAGCTTTGAGGTGAAAAATAGTAGAAAATGGTACTATATGATTCCAAAACATTAAACCAATTTAGTAACATATTTTTTAAAATCTTGTTTACTCTGAGTAACAGCTCTACAGGGAAGCACATTTGACTCTACGTAAATGAGAAATTAAAAGAGAAGGTAAGGCTTTTCTGAAATACAGAGATAATGGTGATGACATGAGCTGTATTCTCCTGAGTAGAGGAAAGGTATGCAGGAAAGGAAGAGATGTTGGGTAGAGCTAGAGAGGGGCAAAATGATCTCAAGTGTGGCTCCCCAAGCAGTATTGAACTACTGAAGAGAAAGAAGAGTGATTCATGGCTATATTTGTAACTCAGGGGAACAGGTATATTCAATGATTTTAAATTAATACATATAGTAGTTACACATTCATTTAGAAAGCAGATGAACAGAGGAAATATTTCAGCAGAGGCAAAGAGCATGAATGCTTATTCATGAGTGCCCAGGAGCAGTGGGAAGAGAGAACTGGTGAGTCTCATAACCTTCTACTGATGGCTTTTTCTCTGAATTACTTGACCTAACACTCAAAGCTTTACTGAACTCCACTGTTTGTTTCTTTCTTTTATTTATTTATTTTTTAGACTTATTTATTTTAGAAAGAGAGATCGAGCATGGGGCAGGGCATTTGAGGGAGAGAGAGGGTCTCCAGCAGACTCCATGCAGAGCATGGAGCCCAATGCAGGGCTCTGTCTGCTCTATCTCCTTAAGATCATGACTTGAACTAAAACCAAGAGTAAGATGCTCAACTAACTCACTCAGGTGCTGAAATACTTCTCTCTCTCTCTCTCAAGATTGATTTATTTATTTGAAAGAAAGAGAGATTACACGGTGAGGGAGAGCACGGGGGAGGGAGAGAGAAACTCAAGCAGACTCTGTCTTGAGCACAGAGCCCCATGCAATGCTCAATCTTACAACCCTGAGATTATGACCTGAGCCGAAAGCAAGATTTGGATGCTTAATCAACTGCACCACCAGGTGCCCTGAACTCCACTTTTCTTTTTTAAAAAAAAGATTTTATTTATTTATTCAACAGACAGAGATCACAAGGAGGCAGAGGAGGCAGGCAGAGAGGGGGGGAGCAGCTCCCTGCTGGGCAGAGAGCCCATCGGGCTCTCGATCCCAGAACCCTGGAATCATGACCTCCACTTTTTAAGGAATTCTGCCTTCTATATCTTTCAAAAAGTTAAGCACTTCCATTTAACCAGAAGAACAAGTGTGAGGGGTAGAAAACTGAATATTTCCCTGACTAAAAATCTCCATTCAAAGAAAAATTGATTCCAAAATGAATGTCTGTAATGCATAGTATCTCTTGCTCTGAGCTAAGCCTCTTCTACTAAGCTAATCTGCAGTATAAGAAGCAAAAAGTTAGAAAGCCATCCTGAAAAAAAGGGCCCATAATTCTCTATCAATTCAAATTTTCAGTAAAAATAAAATTGTCTAAAAGAAAACTTTCCAAAATTTCTATTAATATTCTTTAGGTTGAGGCATAAGAGAACTCACCATCTGGATTCCGAAGACCCTTCTTCACTCTGGATATTCCACTGGGGGGGAAATAGTTTCTTTTCCATTGAAGAAAATTGTTAAAGGATTCTTCAGTGTTGGGTAACCCGCCCACCCTCTTTTCCATTTCACTCTCAAGAAACAAGAACAAAGGATAAGATGGGAGGGTTGAAAATATTTGAAGGAGAGTCTTAGAACAGTCAATTCCTATGTTGCATTATCTCCATCTCCGTTTTGCATCTTCAAAAACTGTGAAAACCTGAGGTTAGGGATGCCTGGGTGGCTCACTTGGTTAAGTGTCTGACTCTTGGTTTTGGTTCAGGTCATAATCTCAGGGTTCTGGGATCCAACCTTAATGTTGGGCTCCCCACTCAATGGGGAGTCTGCTTCTCTCTCTCTCTCTCTCACACACACATACACACTCTCTCTCTCTCTCAAATAAATAAAAAACCTTAAAAAAAAAAAAAAAAAAGAAAAACCTGAACTAAATAAGACACCAGTGATAACATTATCCAACCTTGTGTGTATTTCTCAAATGCTTTTCTCCCCCATACCTTTCAAGTGACTCATCAAAACTGCTTGACCAGAGCTATATCACCTGTTATCTTAATATGTAAGCTTGTTTGATGTTCCCTTTACTTAGATTTCCAATTAATATGTCTTTGTCTTCTATTCTCCCTTGGCCCAACAAACCTTGACCATCATGGAGCCTGAGAGAAATAAAAAAATTAATTTATTCTTTCAACAATAATTTTAGTGATGCACCTGGGTGGCATGGCAACCCATTAAGCATCTGCTTTCAGCTCTGGTCATGATCCCAGGGTCCTGGGATTGAGTCCTGCATCAGGCTCCCTGATCAGCAGGAAGCCTACTTCTCCCTCTCCCACTTCCCCTGCTTATGTTCTCTCTCGGTGCATCTCTGTGAAATAAATAAATAAAATCTTAAAGAAAGAGAAAACAATAAATTTTGTTAAGTACTTCATATGCCAGTCACTTTCCTAACCCCTATGTCCAGGTTTCTGTTCTCATGGCAATTTCATGTTAGTGTAGAGATAGACCCTTCTGAAAGAACAAATACATAAATATTCAGAGCCACTAAAATACTGGTTACCCAGTAACTCAAATCATATTTTTTCTACATTTTCCTTTAAGGTTTTTCTAATGATCTTACTCTGATCTTATTGATTCTTAGAGTTGTCAACCATGTATTAATATCTATCTGATCAACTTCCTTCAATTCTTTTAAGGTTTTATATCTCCTTAAATGGAAAGGACAAGGAAATGCATAAATCTACATACTACACAAAGCTATATTGCCTGATAAATCTAATCCAGATAGCTGGGCCCAAAAAACAGGATGGCTACAGTGTAGCCCTTATGGAATCAAATACCCTACAAACCAATTCACAAAAACCATCTTTTCTCATCCTGAGATTTTTCTTAATTATATTTTCCATGATTAAGTATTCTATTCTGAATAAATCTTTCGCTCCGTTGTTCTATCTGGCCAAGTGACTTTGGTATGGATTAAGTGAGACTAGTCACTTTTTAATTCAATAAAGATTGTATCCATCTAGTCAATATAAAAACAGTAATAGACTTCAGAGAATTCACTGTAGTAACAGAAAAGAAAATGATTTAATTAAAGATATTGGGTATAAAGTAGAAAAGAGAGGACAAGAAAATACATAGCAACTTATGTATATATTTTTAATATAAGAAGAGATAAACCAATATCCTGAGAAAGTTGTAGAAATTGGGTATAAGTTAATGATTTCCCTAATTATCACTTAAAAATAAACTAGTAATATTTAAATGCAACACATAACTGAGGACCATTTTAATAACAGAAATGATTTTTATATTTGCTTATGTTGATACTTATTTCAGCCTAATAAAATATTTTATGGAGGTTTAAATACTTCTTGTGGTAATTTAATAAAAGCAAAAGCTTTGTTGCTTTCATTAGTTTATTTAGCGTTGATTCATTTTTTTTATTTGAATATATTTTTCCCCAACTTTTAAGCATTTAAAGAATCTTCATTTTGCCATACATTTAACTATTTAAGTAATGTGTAGCTAAGCATAACTTGAACATATGCCTAATAGAATACTCTAGTTCACATGAACATGGGGGAGAACTCAATATAATACTATAGAGAAACAAATCCAAAGTAAGAAATATATAAGATAGATAGAAAAATACGTTTTTTAAAAACCCAGTAAGAATGTGAAGCAACTAAAGGATATGTGGAAGGCTAGAAAAATATTTCAGGTGCTATGAACTCTGGAAAGCTGTCCATTTCCTAACATTGTAAAATTCACATTTAACTACGTGAAGCATTTTCTAATTTTACTACATCCATCTGGATTAGTCATTGATCATAATTTGTATCAACAATTATAATGAATTGAGATGAAACAGTCACCACTCCTATTCATATATGCATATCTCAACAGTAATATTATTGTAAACATTTATAACTGTATAGATCAATACAGCTAAAAATTAAAAATCCTCAAGGGTAAAAAAAAGAACTCAAAAGCAGAGTACAAAGTTAAGTAGAAAGGCTAACAGGTGATGTCATGATTGAACAGGGAGGGCTTGGTCCCTTATCAAGTCTCTAATGATTAGAGATCTGGAACTGAAAATCTCAAATACATTCCAGACCCAAGAAGAACTACCTTCTCTTTTACAAAACAGCAAGAACATTGCACACATTGAGCCAGGAAAGTGACGAGAGTTTGTCTGCCTAAGAATCTAGATGAAATGGGGGGAAAAGTAGCTCTACTGGAACAAATCAAAACCAGGTCATGGTGTATGCCAGTATGGGGTTTAAATTTATATTATTCACCATGCATGAATCCTACAAAATTTTACATAAACTAGTGGAAACCTACAATTTTGTATAGAAACATATCTGAGCCAGAGCACACTGGAGCCCTTAGTTAAAAAAAAAATCTGGGAAACGATTTTCAATTGAACAATTAATGATAAGGCCCCCACATGAGAATTGCCCAACATAACCAAGAATAAGCAGGTACCATAAGCTAGAATCTTAAAAATTTGAAAAATAATTGTGAAGAAAAGAAACTTTATAACTTTATAAAAATAAATTAATAAATTTGAAAAAGAAATAATACTCAAAGAGAAGAAAAATATAGTTTTCAAATGTAAAAACTTAATGAAAACTTTAAGAAGGAAAATAGAACATTAATGGCTATGAGTTATATCTAAATAAATTATCTGAATGAGCACGAGAGTGTTAAGTTATGGAAAAGTCAAGAGACAGGAAAGAATAAAATGAAGTACATCATATATCTACTAGGAATTGTTGATGGATAATTGTAGGATAATAGCTGAGAATTTTCCATGTTTGAAGAAAGATCTGCAAACCATATAAAGAATCATTCCAGTCACGAGCCAGGTAAGTAATAATAAATTCACACATAGATATTGTAACAAAGCCACTGAACACCAAAGATAATACAAAGACCTTAAAACTCAATGAGAACAGACAGTATATAAAAAAGCAATGAAAATTGATCAAGTATTGATGGAAAACAGCAAACTCAAATTCCATGCTTATGTAGGCCATTTTTTCAAGAGTGAGATCAAAATAAATGCATTCTCAGAAAATGGCTAAAGAAGTTCACCACTCAAAACATTTTGAGTAACAAAATATGTATTCTCTGCATTTTAGTGAAACCCTGGTTGTAAATGTTTTAATCTGAAAACTTGGTTATTCTAGGACTCAGTAAACCAAAAGACATTATCATCAATGGAATATTGTTAAAGACAAAATTCATTGCTAGCATATCTTTATATACCAAATGTTTGAAAATTTTAATAACATCAGAGAGGTACCCTTTTGATAGCTAGTTAAGTGGCCTAAAATGTGGAAACTGTGCACTGTCCTGAACATTTACCTTTTGGGGGGTTGTAAGCCATAGCATTGCTATTCTTCTGAATGGCAACTTCACATGTGAAATCTCTATGCTCTCCTAAGTTCATCTCTCTAATTCTTTGATGGTCATTAGAGTAGCCTTATGCATTTCAAAATGCACATCCAGACACTTAGATGTACATATACATGTATAAATGCCTATTTTGCCAAAATATTCTGGAATAGTGTAAAAATTTTATAATTTAAAACTTTATACCAATGACTAAAACTTTATATCAATCTCTTGCTCAACACATTTAAGAAACAAAGGATAGCTGAGCAGAGGTTGTAGAAAAGATTTTGGAATCACTGGAGTGAGTTATTACCAAACAACTTATGATCATTCACAACTTCTCCATATTGAAACAAGTAATTCTGTGAAGACAGAAGAGCATAGACTAATGACTGTGTAGCTTAACAAAACTATGCCTTTACCCAGGACAAAAACTTAAGAACTCCTAGAGAAGACCAATTATTAAGACAAATGTGTGTAATTAACTTCTCTACCTCTTAAATTGATTAGAATATTTACAAATCAATTATAGTCCTTTATATATATATACCTGTGATGTTTTCTTATGTCCTAAACAGAATGTGTCAAGATAATTAAGGATTCAAAGCCTCCCAGCAAGACAGTGGTATATAACTAGAATATTATTACCATTCTATTTAATTCTTGAAGTTAATGTACTTATTTATTAAGATAATCATAAATTAGGAAACAATAAAAGGAATGAATTTAATAGAAGAAAAGCAATAAACATATTTATGAAAGGAATGCACCACATAAAAGTGAATTAAAATTTGCTATCAAATATATAGAAAATTAGATGGAGATTTTGGCTCACAATAGCTTATTGATGGGCAATATTAAAATGGTATTATAAATGAGCATATTCTAAGCTATCCATGTAGAAGGATAACAGGAATAATCCTGGGCATGATCACTAAGAACTGAGTGCAAATGTAAGTCTGTAACTTACAAGAATAAAAATGTGGAAGGACTAACAAAATTAAATTTTGTGTAATAACGTTATAAAAAAAAAAGGAATAAAGAAATTTCAAGATAAAATGAGATAAAACAAAGCACCAGATGAGGACATAAAGTAAACATATGCCATTACAAGAAACATTGTACACTGAGGACCAAAAGAAGAGAAACTTGTCTAAATTGTAAAACAGTGGTGGATGAGAGGATGTAATATTCTGGAGGAAAGAATGTGGAAATCTGCTCCTGCATTTATTTAAAAAGACAGATATTTATCTTTTTTGAAAACTTTTAATACAATTCTGACAATGGAAAGATGCATTTTTGATCCTCTCACATATTTCTAAATATTGAAACTGCACTTGGAAAGCTTATTGTAATAAATCTGAAGGTATTTCTGAAATATGGGCAAAACATGACAGTTTTTTAGGTGATAAGTTATCTTATGATTTTGTGATTACTCTCCATAGGGGCAAAGGAAAACCGGAAAAAAAAAAAAAAAAAAAAAAACTTTTAGGAAAATATCTTTCCAAAATAGCTCCCTCTCAAGATGGCAGCTGAGTACAAAGACTGAATACAATAATCCTTTGGGTTTAATGGTTGTTTTGATGTTCCATAAGAGAAACGATCACTCTGTCTTGGCATCCAAGAAAGCACTGCTCCAGGCATAGAGCGATCCTGCTCACATCTCTCACACCCCCTTCTTATTAACGGGCACATTCCAGGTAGAAGATATGATAATGAATATTTTATGTAGTTTTAGGACTTCTAATTCTAAAACTATTGGAGGTTTTTAAACAACTGATATTAAATTTTTGAGTATAAATGTAAAAATCTTTAGTTTTATACTTTGGTTTTACAATTTAGCTGCTTGAGTAATTTTTTTAGACTGCTTTATGGTCAGCATGCTTCAAGTTCATTTAGGATGCAAAATTTCTTCTCACACAATCTACCACAATCAATAAGGGAATCATTTTTTAAAAAAAGCATTCATCTAATAAAAATTGTCTGTAGTCAGGAAAATTGGCATCAATCTACTTTTACTTACCAACATCCTTGTATTCTTTTCTTTATAAAAGCACTTTGGAGAAGGAAGAGAAATTAAAACAAAAAGGAGGGAAATTTATGTACAACTTTAAAAACTCTATGCAATTTTGCCTGACTTTCATGTAGTCTAGTATTCAATTCTTAGCTGGTCTTCTCTGATTCCATTACGGTAATGACAGGGTGGCAGTGTTTTCCCACCAGTTTCTTCTGTATAGATAAAAGCATTCAAACCAAAAACCTAACAGTTTGTGTTTTTCTACTGAAAGAAATGTCTCTTGTGAGTAGGGAAGATGATTTACATGCATGTACCTGACTTAGAAATAATCTTTATGTTCCTCATAAAGTTGAATTTATATTGTTATCAAACATGTACTTCAGGTTTTTTTTCATATATCTTTAACATACCATTTAGGTTATAGATCTCTGATACCTTAGAATACTGGACAGTTAGAAAAATCCATTGTGTCTCCCTTCCAGTTTTTTTTTTTTTTAATTTGGTATTTTTTTCTTCTTTCTTTAATGAAACATTTACTTTTTACGATTTATTTATTTATTTATCTGAGAGAGAGAGAGAGAGCAGGAGAGAGAGAACCAGCCAGGGGGAGGTGCAGTGAGGCAGAGGGAAAGAGACTGTCTCTGATGAACTGAGAGCCCAATGAGGGGCCCGATCCCAGGAACCTGAGATCATGACCTGAGCCAAAAGCAGAAGCCTACGGACTGAGCTGCCCAGACACTGGAAACATAATTTAATGGTTACAAAAATGTTTGTAAAGTTTTAGCTAACACATTGTAGTGACTGAAAATTACCTTTCCTGTTATTTACTGCTCAGAAAGTAAATTTTATATGTATTTATTCTATATCTATAAAGTAGAAAAAAGTTATTTGGTTTCTTATACTGAAACTTCTTGTTTATATATAACAAAGTTCCTAACAGGGGAAAAATAATTCTTCTACAATAAGCTTTTCCATTCATGTCCTGAAACTAACTTTTTCACTCATATATAAGTCATATATTTATTTGATATGGATGCTGAAATTTAGTTCTTGGAACAGAATATTTACCTGTTTGTTTGTCTCTGTATAAGATGATTCTGGACTGTGGTGAGTGTCTTCCTATATACACATGAAGGATAAGATACTTGTCTTTCTTCTTTCCCAAAATGCCATCAGTATTGTGAGGCTCTGAATATAGGTGGAAAACAGACTCAATACTGCTGGTATTTCTTATTAAAATAATAGCCACAATACAGAATAGAGCAACACTGAAATTTTATGAAACGTAACCATGAAATAAGAAAACTCCTGTTTTTTTAAAAAAAAGCTCATGCTCTGGAATTTATATCTAAATCCATGTTGTCCTTCATTGCGGTCATCTTAGATTTTAAAAATCCTGCCACTGTTGAAAATATTTTGGAACTGTTTTTAGAGCCAGTTATGCACAAGGAAACATCTCTCAACAAACCCTGGGAAGGCACTGTGTTCATTACCATCAGTGCAAATGTGAAGGCGGTCTTTCTGGGACATTTATTTCAATGAGTTTTTGACCTCATCAAGTATATTTTTATTTTAAATGGTCTTTTATTTTTTTTTTCATAGACAAAAAGATGGATCAGTCAGATAGAAGAAGGTTTTTGAGGCTGATGGGCCCGTGAGATCACATGTTGGGTAAAGAAAGCATGAAACTTTTTCTAGATATTAAAAACCACACACACACATAGGAAACATGAAGTTTCAGGCTGGATCCATAAGTATGAGTTCATTGTTTTACTCGCTCCTTGTTATATCATTTAATTATACACTCATTCTAGGCAATCATGTAAGGTCCTTTCTAGAACCTAAAGACTATATATAATGTGCACCCGCTACCTCTTTTAATTGGGATACAGGACTTTACTGGAACCTGTAGTACTCTGCATAACACTTGATATTCAGTTTGCATAGGGATGAATAAAATGGACCCTAAAAAGCCAGCTTATACCAGGTCCAGATGGGTTCACTAATGAACATTACCAAACACTAAAGGAAGAAATGACACCGGTCTTCTACAATCCTTTCCAGAAGACAGAGACAGAGGGAATACTTCTAACTCATTCTATGAGACCAGCATTATCCAAACTCCCAAACTAGACCCATGCATTACAAGAGAACCACAGACCAATAGTCCTCATAAACAGAGATACAACAAACCTCAACAACAGCCAACCTGTAAGTGATCCTGCCAGAAGGAAACAGAGTGGAGTTTGGAGGGATATTCTGCCTCCTGTAAAAAAAAAAAAAAAAAAAAAAAACTGTTCATTTATTCAACCAACATTTACTGTGCAGAACATTATTCTATGTGGTCATGAGATCAGTCTTATCACCCTCCCTCATTCAGTCACTTATTAATTCTGTCACCCACCAAATACTTCTCAAACATGCACAGTGTATCAGGCATTATACCTGGGGTTAGGAAATATAGCAGGGAGCAAAATAGGCCAAATTACTGCTTTCATGGAACTTACATTCTATTGAGGAAACAGACAATAAATAAGACCTACACGTAAAATGCAGACATGTACATATAGTAAAGATATCTGTGGTAAGATTGAAACACATTGTTGATGTGTGCGAGGAGGAGGAGATGAGAATTTAACATGTACATGGGGGTGATATTTATATTGGTTGTTCAGAAATGGCCTCTTTGAGAAGTTGACTTTATGTAAATCCCTAAAAGATGTGAAGGAGGGAATCTTAACAATGTCTCCTGGAAAAGAGAAGGTAGATGGAGAAGACTCAGTAACTACCAAAGGATGTGAGAAGGGATGAGCTTGGAGATGAAATTGAGAAGCTGGGTTGACACTGACCCATGCAGGGCCTTGTCGGAAGTAGACAGAGCTTGGCTCTTCCACCTCATCTAATGGGAAGCCATTAGAGGGTCTTTCCATGGGGGAATGCCATAAAATGGTGATTTAAAAAGTTTCTGTGCAGAAGGATATTTAGATATCAAAAGTTCAGGCAAAGAGCCAACAGGAAGTTATTAGAGTATGATAGGCAAAGAAACTACCAGAGGTGAGTAGCTTTAATTAGGCTCGTGAAAGGATAATGGTGAGAAATAAAGAGATTTGAGACATATTTTGAATAGAATCTGTAAGACATGTTGATGGATTAGTTATGGGGAAGCTAAGAGAAAAAAATAAACCAAGAATTCTCCTACGTTTTTGCCTTGAACAACTTGGCGAAGCCATTTACTGTGATGGGAAGGACTCAAATGGGAACAGATGAGGGAGGAGAAAGCCCATTTTAGTCTTTACATGGTAGCTTTGACATGCTCGTTGGACTTCCAAGGGTGTCAAATAGGCAGTTAGATATGAGAGGTTGACCCCAGAGGGAAGACTGGGATGAAGATATCAAAATGAGATCTGTATGAAGAAAGCTCCTCAGTAGCAAATTAAGAAACACGTTGGTAAAGTTGCTTAACTATTAGTGACATGTATTATTATGTCACCTTATTATGTCTATTTATGAATTCTAGCTTTAGGGAACACATGGGTTGATCCTACAGGTAATTACTATCAAAACTTGAGTCAGCCTCTATGGGAATCTCTTGGCGTATGCCCCATGTTGGCAGCACAGGGGCAGCAATCCACATACCACGTCCTCGCATGGCAAGAGAAAGCAAGATAGCTGAAAGGAGAGAGTGTGACAGAAAAGGACTTTTTAAAAACACAGCTCTCTTTCCTAATTGGAGAGCAAAATCTTTTCTAGAAAATTACCAATAGACTTCCCCAGTGTCTTCCTATCCAGAGCAGTATTGAATGTCCATCCCTAAACCATTTCTTGCCAAGGGAGAAGGGTATTATCTAAACTTGATAAGACAAGCATGAGTCACTTCTTCTAGCTGAGGTTCCTTCATTAATGAAAAAGCGAGGATATATTGGGAAGGTAATCATCCATGTCCGTCACACGTGGCACTGGTATAGATGGTACTTAAAATCAGGACAGGATGATGACACCAAAAATAAATCCACTGTACATTCCAAATATTTCCACCTTCTCTCTGTAATATCCATTATATGGCTACTGGTAGAACAAAATCATACATTCACGTAGAATGTCACTTATCAATGAGTTGCTTTTAAAAGTGAAAGAAAATCAAAACCCAGAACATCAGATGGTAATTATGAGGATTATCTCTTCCATAGGTGAGAATTACACAGACACACACACAGAGACATACACACACTCACAGCATGATTTCTGGTTTCTTCCTGTTTTTATGTTAGCATGAGTGAAACAAAGCCTAGAATATTATGATCTTAAGTATGTTTATTGTGGACTTAAATTCCGTAGATCTAATAGCCATTTTATCTTTACGAGCCATAATTTCCTCATCTTTGAAATAACTCACAGCTTTTGCCCTTGCTCTTTATTCAGGAAATTTTTTTTTAAGATTTTATTTTATTTTATTATTATTATTTTTTTTTATTTTATTTGACAGATGGAGATCACAATAGGCAGAGAGGTAGGCAGAGAGAGGAGGAAGCAGGCTCCCCACTGAGCAGAGAGCCTGATGCAGGGCTCAGATCCCAGGACCCTGGGATCATGACCTGAACCAAAGGCAGAGACTTTAACCCACTGAGCCACCCAGGTGCCCCAATTTTTTTCTTTTTAATTCACATTTTCTACTTCAAAATACCAAATGAATTAAAGTACATGACTATGCTTTCTTGGCCACAGTAATTGGTCTAAAGATGGGCACTAAATGCAAGCAAGTTAATTATGAAACTCCTTCATATGATTATAATGACTTTATTCACACATTTGTTTACTTGTTGGCTATTAACCTAGGTTTTCCTCTCTTAATTTAAAAATGGAATGAGAACAATGGCCTGCAATTTTGTACTATGTTTTTATAATGTTAAAATTAGTCATTTGCCTATATGCCAAGATACAGATAAAAACCTTTCTTGGGAAAAATACAGCTGTATTTGTGGGTTTATGGGGTTACAAGTAATAAATTGGAATACAGACAGGAAAAGGAGCTAATATCACAAGATTAGCTCCACTGGCCCCTTAGTTTGCGTACCTACAAAACACAATTTTCTTGTTTGCTAACTCCAAGGCCCTTTTTTAAAAACCCACAACCACAGGACATATACATCATTTGGCTTAGCTGTTGGGAAGGTGCTTGATTAAGTTATCTGAAATGCATTTCCTAAATGACAGGAACTAAATTAGACATGAGAATTTTTCACAAATAAAATGTGATCAATGCATTTGAGTGTTTCACAGCCTAGTCAGAGACTGCACATAGTATGTTGAGTAAAATAAACAGAAAGAGAAATAAGAAATGTCGAGGATAAATGAGATCCAGAGAGAGTAAGATCTCTGAGGAAGGAAAAGAGGGGAAAAAAAGAAAAAAGTTCAGATGTAAACATATTGATCCAAGGACTGTGCTGGAAAGTAAATGAAATCAGTTAAAAAAGAGAGAGAGAGAGATTAAATCAGCTAAGAATGGACAATAATCCCCATTCTTAGAATATAAGAATATCTAGACTATAAGAATCAGAAATGGAATAATCAGAAATATTAGAAGGAGAGCTTAGAAAATTCACAGAATAACCTGAATTCCAGAAAAACCGGTTTTGGGGTGTGCGCACATTTAATAAAGGGGATACGGGATAGTATTTGAACATAAGCTTATGGGTGTGAGTGTGTTAGGTGATCCTATGAATGTGGTCTTTCACCTGCCACTTCTGTGAACAGGGTTAACAGGTTCTAACTGCTCATTCCTTTCCTGAGACTTTCCCATATGCCATGCACTGTGGCAGAAACAAATAAAAGATGGGGGCCTCTGTCCTCAAAGAGGTCATAATCTCTGATACACAGATAAAAAGCAATGTGATCAAATATATTTGCCACAGCTCCTATCCTGGTAATTTTTTTTCCTTGTTTTAAAATCTTATCCAACTCGTCCATTGGCATTTAAATCATGACTATCTGGTTTACACCCTCCTTCAATACAGTTACTTTATTCTGGTTGTTCTATTATAGAAAAAAAACAAAAACAAAAACAATGTGATTTGATAACTGCATGTGTTTTAAAGTACAAACTCTTATCTGTGTCTGCCATATCACACTGTATTGTGAAAAGTCCAAAATTCAGGCTCTTTCTTAAATTTAATTATCTGGTACTTTCCTACAGCAGTCTGTCTCCTATTGACATGTCAAATTTCATTTTGTTCACATATCTTTGGTGTGCGTCTCCTTGATATTGATAACAGTGGCTGGTGTAAGAGCTTATCTACTTTTGATTCTGAAAATGTAATAAAGAAGGGAAATACAAAGCAACAGCCAGATGTACTAGTTATTCAAGCATCCATCCAACTTCTGTATCAACGTTGGGGGAATATGGTATGCACGCTGCAAGGCCGTCTCACAGCTATCAAAGACAAACAACAGTGGCAAGGGAAGGCACGTCTTTGACAAGTAACTCCTTTGCAGGAATAAATTATTGAAACAATACAAGCTAGAATGGTCTTATGTGAACCTTTGTTTTACTTTTAAGATATCATCATTTCATGAATGGGATCTTTGGCGTTTATCTTACTCTTTTTTACTTCGGAACTATGACGCTTCTATTTTTGCCTAAGTTTAGGAGTAGAAATGTCATGAGAATTAGGAGAGACTTTGCTTTTTGCTCTTTTTTAATTTTAACTGAATTTGGTCCATTGGAGTAGATCTTAGGTAATTATCAAAATTAAAGAAACGTTTGATGGAAGACATAATATGAAAAGATGTCCTAAGATGTTATATAATTCCTGCCTGCCTGTGCAGATTTGTCATTTTAAAGGCCTTCTGAAAAAGGAGTCTCACAACATCTTGCAGAAGCTCTTCCTTCTATCTAACCCCAATTCTTAATATTCTGTATTAGCCTTGTATTTTCTCCTTTCTTAGAAAATCTGTAGTTGAGTATCATGTCTCTTTGGCCTATAGTCAATGCCAAAATCATGACAACTAATGTTGATATTTATCAATTGTTGACCCTTCTGTTTTCTTTGGATTTCACAGATGAAAGTAAACTTAGATTTATAATTAAAAGAAGGGAAAAATTGGTCACTTGAAGTCATTCTATGTAAAAGAAGATTTTTTTCATCCTTGATCTAAAATCATAAACCAAACATTTTTATCCAAGAAAATTCTAGAGAAATAAATTTGATTTTCAAATGTGATTAGAAAAACTCAGACATTCAGCCTTGCCCTTTCTGTGAACTCTTAACAAGTTTTCTCAATCTCATTCTTTTTGGTGTTCAAAAAACTAAATATAAAACTAATAGTTGCATGTAAACAATCTATTTATAGATTTTATAAGATCATGCTGAATTGTTTAGTGGACCAGTATGCGTATGCCAAGTTGATTTGGTTCTGTGTGGTTTACTGTTTGAGGGGAAAAAAAAAAAACAAAAACCAAAAACAAACAGCTGATTATTTTGTAGTGAGGGTTATTACATGAAGAGCCATTATTTCTGGGAACATTTATTTTGAGGCCTCACGTGTAGGCTGGGGCCATGAACAATTTGAGGGCCAGCCTGCTCATCAAGGTCATTGTCCATCTCCTACTATTGACTTTTTTCCAACTCAATATCACCTTGGGAGGGAGAAAAAAGAAAGGGATAGCTCCTCTTTACCTATGCCCTGAGAGCCACAAACAGATCTCAGTGTGAGTTGAAATATTTAAGAGTTTTAGAAATAGTTATACCTGGATTTGAATCTTAACCCTACGAGCTACTGTCTGTGACTGGGCAAGGTGACTGACCCCTCCAGCATATTGTCCTTTATATGTAATAATTGATTTCTTTTAAATTCTTTTTATTTTTGCAGTAATTTAAAAGACTCCTCCCAACATCATCTCAGACAAGAAGTGAAGGTAGATAAGCTTCTCCAAACTCTTTTGACTTCTAGTTTGTCAGTGGCATGAGGTTCTATTAAGACAAAACTTAGGGGCACCTGGGTGGCTCAGTGGGTTAAGCCACTGCCTTCTGCTCATGTCATGATTTCAGGGTCCTGGGATCAAGTCCACATTGGGCTTTCTCCTCAGCAGGGAGCTTGCTCCCCTCTCTTTCTCTGCCTACTTGTGATTTCTCTGTCAAATAAATAAATAAGAAATCTTAAAAAAAAAAAAAGACATAACTTAACGTAATTTTTGTTACTAGTAGGTGGTGACATGAATGGGTCCTGGAATCATCTTAGGGGTTTGTAACCAGCATTTTAAATGGAATGCAACAAAATAGTAAATATGTTACATCAAATATGTGAAAATTAATACTGCTTTAAGAAAGGTTTTTTTTATACATTTGCATTTTGTGTACTGAGTGGTGCCTTAAATGTATTTCTTACCATGCATCAAAACTTGAAAAATCTTTAAAAGCTACGGGTCTAGGGAACTGGATCATGCAGTACAATATGAAAAGAAAACCAGAAAAAACTTATTCAAAATACAGAGCACAGACCAGCTATTCAGGAAGGAGTACAGTGATATCTGCAACATCTGTGACTGCCTTGGGCCTTCCTCCTAGTCATGTTTTGCATTAAGTCAAGAGGCGGGGCCATGGATGTCCATGTGCAAGGGATATCCAGCGACTCACGATATGGGTCTAGTCAGACACTTGTGGAAAGCAAGCAAATAGATTAGTACATCCTTGTTTAAGAACTGTTTTTAGGTACCTCTCCTCAAAATTAACCATGCTAAGATTACTGCAGAGAAATTCTCTGTTTCCTCTATGTATTCGGATATTTATTCTTTGACCTTTTTTTTTTTTTTGTCAGCAAAAAGATGGCTACCCTATGCTAATAAAATGCCCACACATCACCCCGCAACTCATCCATTCCGCTAGCTATATATCTGAAGACTTAGAGCCTGCATTACATTTCTCTATTTCCCATAACAGAATATGAAGCTGTCGGGCCTAAATTATCCTGTACCCCAATCTGTGAAAGGACACATAATCCTAGGAAAAAATATATTCCTTATCAGAACAAGCAGCTGTGCTCCAATATTGACTGAGCTGCATAATCATTTGGGCAGAGTATTTCTTGCAAGGAAGAACGGTAATATTCAAATGCCTGAATTTTTATTTTCTGTGAGTTTGGTATTTTCCCTTCAGAGTAATCATTTTCCACATTCCTGGTGAAATCAGGTTGATACATCAAATCAGCCATCCTCGAATATTTTAAGCCTTTGACATTAGGCCCTGTAAAGCTAATTTGCATATTGCCTACTGATGTGAATGCCCAGTCAGAAATTCAGCTATTCCCCAGGGACCCCACTTTTGTTTTTCTAAAAGCAGTTGCACATCCATAATATTCAGCTTCTGGAGAGAAAAACTTTCAAACTAGATAGACTGTGCTCGTTTATGTTAAACTAATTTTTAAAGAAGCAAACAAAAGAAAACATATTTTTGAACCATATAAAATTGCTACTTGACAGATTTTGGCCTGTAAAAATGGCAATTTCAAATAGTTCAATCTAGGACTACATTTTTTTTTTTTTTCTATCTGATACTTGTTTTGAAGAAGACAAAATCCTGCCTGTGTCCAATATACAATTCCTTTTAAATATCCAGACTTTGAGTTTGGCCAGGGTTAGATATGGTCTGATGCTCTTCTTTATTTTGCATTTAGCAAAGATTTTCCTAAATTCCTACTATATTCAGAATACCAGGCATGTGTTAAAGATGAAGGTAAAGCCAAAAGACTCTTAAGAATCATATAATGTTTTTTTCTGATAGTAAGCTGGTGGCAAAACAAAGAAAGTGAAATGTGACACAGAACTTGATAGTCCATCAAAATGTGTGGATTTTCTTAAAAATATTGCCTCAATTTGGGATTACTATCATCAAATTGCTTCCTATATTGGCCCCATACATATTTCCTCCTGAGTAGATTCACTGTACAATCTACCTGCTGGTGTAACTTACTCTTTGCCAGGCATTGTTCCCCTGCCTTTAATATTAATGATCTACTCTAAGAATTCAACCACCTAAAGTATCTCTGTGTCTTGAAGCATTAACAAACACCAAGGCAAGTCTTTAATGTTTAATTGTAACAGCTATGGTCAATAAAATATACAGCTGTTCCTGTGTTACTGTTCCTTTGTTTTTTGAGGAGAGGCTGATGAATGGATGTCCATATAGCTTGTCTCTTTATAAAATTCACTGAATGGCTTATCTGTCGCTATTTCTAGTAGTTTCACATTTACTTTCCAAGTTGCATCCTTTTGTGTGTTTTGTTTTGATTGAAGGGAGTCCTTTGTTCTATGTTACTATTCTTGAATCTATTGCTACCACTTGTCAATTGAGAATGCCATAGGGCTTTTGTTTTCTTCTAAGAATCCTTATTTTTGTCTTCCCATTGACAGTCCCCTCTGTGACTGCTGCACTGAGGACCCCCAGATGGTAGCCTGAGTACAGCAGGCAGAGCAGCTAAGCCAGTGGTTCTCAACCTGGGCTGCATGCTGGGATCACATGTGAAGTTTAAAAAATACTGACCCCTGCGTTTTGTTCCTGAGATTCTAATTAATTTGATCCAAACTGAGGCCAGGGCATTAAGATCTTTTAAATCCCGCCCTTACCCCTGGAGCAAGTCTAAAGCACAGTAAAGTCTGAGATACACTGAAGTTTTTAAAAAGAAATCCCAGGCAGAGCTGTGTCTTTGGTCTCATTATGCTGGGCCCAAACTTGGAGTTGGCTAAAAAGCTCTATCTATATCTACTTTCAGTAACCCATTTTGGTGATCAGCTGGCTACCGTTTATATGGTTTTTGCCACCAGCCCTATAGTCATCAAAAGTGGAGTTCAGATCTCAACAAAGGTGAGAAACAATACCCATAATAGCCCTCAAGCCACTCTTTGGTCTCCACTGCAAGATTATTCTACTCACATGACAATTTGGGCAGCTTTCTCCTGAGAGTAATTAACATCTGTGTAAAGATGTAATCACCTGGAGCAGCTATGTAAGCCAGAGCAATCTCAAGAGCTTTCATTTCTAGAGGCAAAGAAATTGTATTACAGCAGCATTTTGCCAGCATATCTTAGAACATCAGTGTAATCAGTATTAGAATGAAGCATTGTAAGACTGAATAACAGAAAGAGATTAATTTCTATTAAATATCTACATCTTTTGGTTCTCCAAAGTAGATTAGGCTGGGAAGGAATAATGGAGGATTTTACTCAATCTCCTTTTACTCTGGGCACAATTCCTGCCCTAGATGGTGAAGTTCACCAGAAGGGAAAAAAAAAGGAGTAAGAAGGAGCCCCAAACACAGTAACTAATCCCCAAATTAATTGCCATTTGAATGAACTGTATTGTTATTTTGATTCCGTTTTAATTTACATTGACAAGGACATCTTTTCCTTTTGAAAGATTTACTATGTAACATAATACACTTTCAGAGTCAAGAGCTTTCCAGAAGTTTCTGAGCTGAATTTACTATTGTCCACATGTCAGTTTCATAATCATCCAGGTCTAGCCTCATCCATTATTGTTATAAAAAGGTCTACATATGCAATTGTGAGTATAATTTTACCTCCTTCTTTCCACGTTCATATCATTTTGAGAGAACTGAAAGATCTTTGTCAGGTTTTGCTGTCACTTTTATGTTTCAAAGCCACAGTACATTCAGTAAACTATAAAAAATAGCCATCAATAGTAATTTTTAATGAATATAACATTTGTGTTCCATATCAAAGCCTCGCTGCTCTCGAGAGAATCCCTTGATCATCTCTGCCGCTAAGATTCTGGCTTAGGGAAATGTTACTGAACACTAATTTTTGCATAAAAGGAGGGTTAGCGCCAAGACTTTATAGGAGAATCTCACAAAAATAACTTTTCCCTTTGACTTTAAACTATACTATGTTGATACCAACTTAAGAGGAAAGGATGAAATGGGGGCTCTGCTGGGGTTCTACAGGTTTGGGGTCTTACTGGAACTTTTCATTGAAGCCCTTAGGGAAGAACTTTAAACTTCTCTTGTTGGTTATTCCTGTTGCGAAATAGTAAAGGCTGTTCTCAAAGAGCCCCCAAATTCAGAAAGAACGCATTGACACTGACATCTGGTCAAGAGATAGGTTTCTAAATGCTGCATCAAATAGCATATGTAAGAATGGCCCCAAAGTACAGTATGATCTGAGGATGCTAGAGTCCTACATCATATCCAGCAACCCCATGGACCTGCTTTACTACACCCACCTGAGTCCAGTCAGGCAAAATACAGAAGATGGATCAAAACCTAAAGAACGAAGAGAAACTTACACAAGTGGCCTTGGAATTACAATGTTTAAAGGAAACTCAGAGAAACAAGGATTGGATTACTCACGAAATACATGTAAGGCCTCATCACAGTATTTAGTAAGAATGGCAGGTACTGGAAACCATTTGAGCTTGCATAAATTTCAGTGATTTTTATCAGAATAACACTGGGGTGTCTACACAACCCAAGGAAGCTTCATACCCAGAGGAGAATAGGATCCATCACACCTACAGGGACTTCTGTCACAGGAATATGTTATCCAGGTTTGTAGAAGTCTCCTACAGGCCCAACAGCTTAACTCCCTGTAGCTTCAGTTCAAATTCCAAATTAGCAGGAAAGTAATTTGATTTTCCTACTTGAGGTGAAGGGTCATTCCCATATTAATTAGCACAGCAAGGAAAGCTGTTCTTGGAACAAAAACATGGCCCTTGGGAGTCATTCCTATGGACAGTGTGGGCAGTTCTCAACCAGGAAAGTCCAGACAGATAACTCAATAGAATTCCGTTATGACTATTTTCAAACAGCCTGAAAATAAAAAAGAGAGATAATAAAATACAGGCCCATTTATGAATTGTGTTATTCCCAAAGTCTCAAGCCTTTCTATTTTGCCTAAATTACCTCATGTTCTTGACTGCTAAATATTATGTAATCATACATCGAGATAAGGTGGTAATTTTTTTTTTTTAAATAAGACCATGAACAATATTGAGAATGGACATCTATTCCTTCTCTGTTGAGTTTCTGAGGGACTAAGAGAGGCGTGTGGCCCTGGAATGACCCTCTTCTTTCACAGAGGCTGACTTGTCCCCGAATCTGTTTCCATTTGCTTTCCCTCTTTCTCTTTCCCTGTTTTGGAAAAAGAGATGGAGAAGGAGAGAGTGGAGTTAGGTGGGATGGGTAGGAAGAAAGTAGATGGTGGGAAGAAAGACAAGGAAAGGCAGTGAGGGCAGAAGAGAGAATGAGGAAGAAGGAATACACAGGGGCAAAGAGAGTCTAACAGAGAACACCATGTTCAAAAAAGTATGTTTCCTCACTCAGTAACCTGACGGAAATTTAGGGGGAAGCAACTGTCTCAAGGACCAATTTTAGGCAATTGAGGCTGGCTCTCACCACCGAGTCTGTCCTTTCCCAGGGAAACCTACTGCCCAAAGACTTTACAAGAGCTCAAAGTCTTCAGTTTGCATTTAGTAGAAAAAGATCTAGTTGATTTAAATTTAAAACAACTTTCAAGTTGACTTATATCAAAGCTTTGCTCAAAAATAAATTTTGAGGGGCTCCTGGGTGGCTCAGTGGGTTAAGCCCCTGCCTTCAGCTCAGGTCATGATCTCAGGGTCCTGGGATGGGGCCCCACATCAGCAAGGAGCCTACTTCCCCCTTTTTCTCTGCCTGCCTCTCTGCCTACTTGTTATCTCTCTCTCTCACTCTCTCTGTCAAATAAATAAATAAAATCTTTAAAATAAATAAATAAATTTTGATGGACTCAAAGAGAAACAGAAGAATTACAGTAACCCCAAAGGACAAAGGGGGAAAGTGCATACTCTGAGAACTCCCAAAATAACCCTTGCTCTCCTCCTGATCTGCCTGGTGCTATCCTTAATTAGAAGTAATTTTACTTCATTTGTCTGGGTCAAATAAACATATTGAAATTAAGACCCAGCTTGGAAATATTTCAAAGACACTGGCCTTTAAGTTAGCTGAAAGGAGAGCTAGGAAGGCAAGAGCACAGTGGTCAGGATTTCACCAAGAGGTTTCACTCACCCTCTTTGGAAGGTAACCTAAAATGTGTGAACTCAGGGGAACTCTTACCCTTTATCTGAAGACAATCTTCTTTGCCAAAGAAAAGGGTTTCTTGCTTTGCTGTGGCCAGTGGAGTGTAAACAATAAGAAGGCAGCTGCCAGGCCTTAGATAGAAGAAATGAACACCTAGCACCGAGCATAGGGCTTACACATGGCGGAGCTGAGTAATCCATTGAAGGGAAAGTAAGTCACGAAGCAGAGTCTAAACAACAATGCAAACTTCGAGAAATGTGGGGAAGCAGGGTAGTACTAACACAGTTTAAGAGTGGGGGCCCTTGCATGAGATTAAATTGATTCAATCGTGACACTGCCATTTTCTAGCTCTGTGATCTGTGCTGATTCGTTTCATCTCCCTGAACTTCATGTCCTTCTCTGCAAAACCAGGGTAATAACATGAATTTTTCTCATTAGATAGTTCTTAAAAATAAATCAGTTGTTGGACAGAAAGCATTTAGCACATCTCCCGCCATACTAGTGCACAGACACATTAAGTATAACAAGTTGTCAGACAGAGTTATATGCAAAATCCAATCAAATTTTGTAAATACTTTGAGTTTTGGTATTGATAGAAATTTTTATTTGATTATACTCACTACTTATCAAGGAATGGACAGAGTGAAGAGAGGTGATAAAAAGGTCCTATTTGGGGCTATTCACATTGATGTTCTATAGCAGCAATGCTCTCTGACATGCGGCAAAGTATGGGGGATTATAGTTCTCCATTCTATCAACTAACCAATAAATAAGCTATAAAATATTCTGATAGGAAGTCTGATCCATCAAGAATTTTGGAAATTCATACCTGCTGTTCTTCTTCCAACATCAGCATGACTCAAAAGCACTTGCGTGCTTGGCTGTGATTGCCAGTGTTTTTGAACTTTCATTTTTTAACACCTCCCTGAAGGGCAGCAAGTAATTTGGAGGCAACCTGATGGTGTGATTGCTAAAGGGGAGAGTCTTTTGCATATGTACAGTTTCACTTCCTGGGCATTATTTTTAAAGAGTCTACATCTTTAACATGTTTTTACATTCTTTGGCTAAAAATGGGAGATTAATGGTGGTGATCAAAAGCAGAATGACCATGGTATACATTGCTAGCCCTTCCAATGACAAGTTCAGTTCTGATTTATATTGCTATTCCTTTTCTAATCACTCCAGCCTGACAAAAATTATTTTTTTAAGTTTTATATATGTAAATAATCTCTACACCTAATGTGCGGCTCAAATTCACAACCCAAGATCAAGAGTCACATGCTCTTCCAACAGAGCCAGCCAAGAGCCCCCAAAATAGTTTATTTTGGATTAAATTTATGTTTCTTGGATATATGTGCTTATTTTTTTTTTAAGATTTTATTTATTTTTTTGACTGAGAGAGGCACAGCAAGAGAGGGAATACAAGCAGGGGGAGTGGGAGAGGGAGAAGCAGGCTTCCCACCAAGCAGGGAGCCCAATGCATGCTCGATCCCAGGACCCCAGGATCATGACCGAGCTGAAGGCAGACGCTCAATGACCGAGCCACCCAGGCACCTCAATGGACATATGTGCTTAATAACAACTAGAATTAAGAGAACCCCATACTCCAAATTTGAAATTGTGTGTAACAGAGATGAAAGGTATGTGTTGTGCAGGGTCCAGTGCAATGCTTTGTCCACTCTATTAGATATTTTTCAGGAATCATTCACTGTCAGTAGTTAATGTATGCAGTAAGTTAGTGAGAAGGGGGGATGGGGTCATCAGTGAAATATAGAATCTGGTTAATATTCCTACAAAGAATTCATTAACTTCAATAAGATATGATTTGAGAGCAAAGGTTCTAATCACCACACATTTTAAATAAGCACTTGCACTTAATAGGTGTCAGGGTTTTGATTATCCAACTGGGAATTTCATACTGAGAAATGCTGGTGTATTTTAAAAGTTCTCCTGGAGGTTAGTAGAAACATACCAAATGACTGGCATGTGTAATAAATGCAAGCATTACTGATATTAGATCAGATTATATTAAATTGGATTGGGGTATGATAAAATATAGGACAGGGTATATTTCAAAAGCAATTCAAAACTAATTCACCATTACAAAACTGTGATTCGGATGCAAGCAAAATGGGAAGTAGGGTGTTATTTTTCTTTTTCAGGTAAGCAGTGGAAAGATTAAAATTGTAAACTTACTCCAGGGAAACAAAGTACCTCTCTTGCTTTTCAACACAGATGGTATTTAGAAATCACTTTTTAGAACTGCCTTCCCACTTCCTTATTTTGAGTGTATAAAACTCTCTACCCTTGAAAAGTATACATTGTTTCTATAATCAAAGCTACCAAGGCTGAAGCTGAATTACCTAATAATTCCTTAGTAATAAAACTCACCAAGATTCAAAAGACTCTAATCAGTATTTTTTTTTTCAAATTTTGCCATCAACTTGTCATGAATATTGTTGTTGGACCAAGTGGTTTACCCTCCATGTCAATGTCAATTGGTCAAAAATCTCTGTACACTCCAAGCAATGCCAGTTTAAATTCCCAAATATATCTTTACTTGAAGATAGTAAATAATAAAGAGAAAATCATCTTAATCAAATTGTCAACAGAAATTATTTCAAATAAATTTAATAACAGAAACAGTATCTTTTAAAGAATCCCAGATCAAGGGATTAGGAGGCTCAGTCCACTAAGTGTCAGACTCTTGATTTCTCCTCATGTCATGATCTCAGGGTGATGAAATCAAACCTCATGTCAGGGTCTGTGCTGAGCATGGAGACTGCTTAAGATACTCTCTCTCTTCCCTTCTTCTGCCCCTCTCCCTCCCTCAAAAAAAAAAAAAATCAATAGGTCAGTCTTCCAATGGTGTTGCGCATGGGATCCTTTTTTCTATAGGCAGAGTACCACGATAGTCTTCACCTTCATATACTGTTGTGGTGAAAAATCACAATAAGTTTAAGAGGCTTTAGGAGAGGTCAATTCCCCTTTAACCTTTGCAATCTCTAAAAGCTGCCAGTAGATAGTTCCTCTATTTTACATGTTCTATTTGATAGGCTAAAATGGTGACATTTCACAGATCCTTTACACATTCTAAAGTTCATTTCAGTTAAAAAAATAAAATAAAAAGTCCCCAATCTCCCTAGAAAAGCCACAGCCAGCGTGATGGTAGAACATTCTGGTGGTTCATCATTCACCAATGATTAGAAGATACCTACTATGGATCCTAATTAATTGGATTAAAAAATCAATGATTAGGACTTTTTTTAAGTACGAATTTTAACTCCAAGCCATTTTATAAATAAGAAGACAGTAAAATACGCTATTTAAGGAGAGAATGTGACTAGGATTGAGAAGACTCAAGATGTTACTCTGTTTTCCGTACAATCCATTCACTCGGTTGGAAAGAGACTGTGTTATTACTGAGTCCAGAGAGGCTGCAAGAAGTGAGCACACCACCATTATCTGACTAATTGCTTTGTGAAGTGCTTTTAGAAAAACTGGAGCTGAAAGGCACTCCATACTACCAATTTATGGTCTATTCTTAGTGCCAATGATGCCCAAGAGAGCAGCACATTGTAAAGTCTGTTTTTCAGGTGATAATATTTTTGACAAAATGATTTGGATTTTAAAATACTCTCTTACTGAAAAGTGCCAAGTGATTATCTGCTTTGCATGATATGAAGTTCATCATGAGTGTTCGCTTTCACATCAACTTTCTTCATCCAAATCAACTTTTTTTTTTTTTTTGTACTTGCTTCAAATGTAAAAGAAAATGAACAGAGCACACAGATTAATTTCAGGAATTGGATTAACTAAGAGGTTTTGTTTAGGTTCATTTCAAAGTTTTAACATTTTAAGAGCGTTCTCTGCTTTAATCATCTTTGTGGTAAAATAACTAAAATATTTAAGGAAAAACTGCAGTTGTGGGGTACACAGAAATGTTTGCAGACTTGTTAAAGGGATGGAAATATACTTTTTGCTACTCCTTATACTATTCAAAAAGATTAAGACAATTTTACTGCGATTTTTACTATCATCTTTGGCTGGCTAAAAAGAATGGCAGAATAAAGTAAATTTTAGGGAGGAAGAAGCACCTCAGAAAGACTCTAAATTAAAAGTCATCATGGCCTGTGCTTTCTACTCATTTTTATCATTTTTCTTTATGAACAACTTATTTGTTTTTAGCTAAAATTTCTTTGGCAGGAGGCATAGTAATGTGCTTGTGCTTGCAAGAATTAATAGCCCTTGTTTGGCTTTTACTCATTGTCTTATTGTTTCTTATGAGGGAAATTTTGCTTAGAATAATGTTGTCTCATCATTTCAGTTTTGAATTTTTTTTTTTTCTCAAACGGATGAAATTTGCTTTTGAACCTCAGGTCTGGTATCCAGGTAGCAAGTGAGCTCTACAGAAAATGCTCTGGAGCTGTGTTTGCTGAGATGTCCTTAACTCTTGCCGTGAGCTTATTTCATTTATATTCCATGTCTATTCAAACTGTGAATTTAGTTTAGCATGACTAAACACGTTACATTTGCTTAATGACTGTGTATTCTTTGAATCTCAAATTCACTGAGTCACTCTTTTGGGATCCTTCTATTGTTGTTAAAGCAGGCAAGAGGAGGAAGTATGGCAAAATGAAAAAATAAAAAAAAAACCCTTGAACTCTTATTTGCTTTGTTTGGAAAATGATTTCATAAAACCTATAGTATTTGGCTTTAAAAACTATATGTCTGTTATATTAAGATCAGTATGTAACTTTCTTTTAAAATGAGTAGCAGGATATTACATTTATGCAGCACCTTTCACCTCCCAAGGAGTATGTTACAACCTATATACAGAGCACAGAAATCACTTTACCCACCACTGAAGTGGAACACAGCAGTTGTTTAACAGAACACAATACTGCAAAATCATTTAAGAAAGGAATTGAATGAGAGTACAGCCTCCAAAAGAAACTACAGGGGGGATTTAAGAAAAGCAGAGGACAATCTCTCAGCTTGGAATTTGGCCAGGACATTCAATCCAAACATTCCACTCCATTCCAATTTCTCCCTTAAATATCCTAGTCCTTTTGACTCAATGATTGGTGTCTTGACACTTTAGTGTTTCTATCCCATGACTTCTACTGAAATCTAGTCCTTTAATAATTACTGGTCCAGAACTGACGCAGAAGAAAAATTCCAATCGATGACTTTTCAATTTTCACTCTTCTAATACACCTGGGTTCCCACCTTCATATGACCTTGCCAGATGCCACTAGTCCATGTTAAAAATACTACGATGCCTATGCTATTTAAGACCCAAGATGACAAAGTTGCAGGTTGTAAGATAGATTTTTCTCAATTTTTGTAAATATGAAAAGACACATGCTGAAGACATCACTGCAAAATTTGAAGGATTTTGAGAGATTCAAGATAGTGAATAACATGTCGGTAAAATAGATCTAATGTGGTGTCTTTGAAAGATTGTTGCTTCCTTGTTTCTGATTATAAGAAAGGTCTACTTTAATTTACATAATACTATAGATCTTTCCAAAGTCCTGAATGATAGTGATCATTCTACAGGTGAACTTATTTTAAAAATATGTACATGTATTTCATTTTCCTTTGTGAAGAAACAATAGAAATGTTCATAGTTTCTTTGACCTACTCCTATTTTATGTTTTGGTGATGTAGCCTATCTTCTCAATTTATAAGTTTGCTGGACAGTCTCTTTTCATTTTTGTAATTCTATAGAAGTTCTTCTACAAAAAAGAATGTAGGCTTTTAAATCAAATTAGAGCTATATTTTTTTATCTGCCAGGTTTGAATCATCACTCCTCTAAAAGGATTAATTTCTTTTGTTCCAATTTTAAAGTAACAATTGCCAGCATCTTGAAAAGTATAAATTATATGGAAAAACTGCTGTGAGCAGAAACCATAATAAAATAGCCAGTCTCCGGGACACCTGGGTGGCTCAGTCGGTTAGGTTGCTGCCTTCGGCTCAGGTCATGATCTCAGGGTCCTGGGATCGAATCCCACATTGAACTCCTTGCTCGGCAGGGAGCCTGCTTCCCTCGCCCCTTCTGCCTGCCTCTCTGCCTACTTGTGATCTCTCTGTGAAATAAATAATCTTTAAAGAAAAAAAAATAGCCAGACTTCATCTTTAATGATGATGTAGCCAAGAATTTAATTTTCTGAGTTTTCATCTATACCATAATTCTGTTTTGTATCTAACATTCTAATCAAGAGAAGACAATCACACATAATTTATGTATATGCCAAATGATAGTGAAGAAAACATACTTATATCCATTGAATTTTTGTTTGATTTACAGTTAATGATATAATTAACTTGTAGTCTAAATTTCTCAAAGTAATATATTTGAACATTTAAAAGTAAGTTTTTATTGAAAACAGATCATAAATATAAAGGTGGTAGCAACAGCAATTTCTCTTAAATAATTATAGAATGTAACTAATTCAGCTAATTCTTGCTAACTTTTATTATGTGTCTAATCGATTCCATGATTTGGATAGAAAGCACTTAAAACTGTTGGGAAATATTGAGCTCTATACATATTTTGTCATTATAGTCATAGGACTGTTTCCTTTAGTTAGCATAACTAACTGTATTTCAGAAATTTTTCAGTAGTATCTTATGTGTAAGCTATTTTGTTTTGTTGATATAGGGCTAAATATTAAAAAACATTGATGTTGCTCTTGGTTTGGGGTATTTCAAATACCCCAATTATTGGGGCACCTGGGTGACTCAGTGGGTTAGAGCCTCTGCCTTCGGCTCAGGTCATGATCCCAGGGTCCTGCTCGGCAGGGAGTCTGCTTCCTCATCTCTCTCTGCTGACTTGTGTTCTCTGTCTGCCAAATAAATAAATAAAATCTATTTTAAAAAATACCCCAATTGTTAGCAATTGTTACTACCTACAGGTAGTAATGAGAATATGGTTTGAATACAGACATGGGAATTTTTCAAGTATCTATTATGTCCCCGTCTCCTGTAAATACCTTAAATCATTTCATTTTACAACAACATTATGAGGAAGACATTATTTTCATATCTAGATTTTAAAAATGGAGCAGAAAAACACTCAGTAACTTACTCTAGGTCTCACAGTTATAAAGTGATAGATCAGTATACCTGACTCTAAACCCTTTCCACTCAACAATGACACTGGTTTGGTGAATAATGTGCTCACATAATGTCAAAGTTTTCAAAGGAGAACTTAAAAACTTGGAATTCAGCCCTAAATCTACAGTACTTCCATGAAAAGAAGGATTCCATAAAACCTAACTTGAAAACCCTGCTAGATGGCATCTCACAAAGAGTCTGGAATTCCTACAGGGAGGGCACAACAACATTTTCTTTTTTTTTCTTTTTTCTTTTTTTATTATTACAGGATTGATTTTATTTTTTTTAATTTTTTTAATTTTTTCAGCGTAACAGTATTCATTATTTTTGCACCACAGCCAGTGCTCCATGCAATCTGTGTCCTCTCCAATACCTACCACCTGGATCCCCCAACCTCCCACCCCCCGCCCCTTCAAAACCCTCAGATTGTTTTTCAGAGTCCATAGTCTCTCATGGTTCACACAACAACATTTTCTGATAGCCCTTTGTATCTGAGTAGATAACAAGCCCCTGTAACTATGCTAATTTTGCTCCCCCCAGTTATACAAGATGAGGTCAGCAGGACACCCTGTGTCAAAGCCAACATCATGCTTGAGAGGCCCACTATAGACTTTAGAAAGCGAACATGAATCAACTCATAAAATATCTGAACCCATTTATAATCTTTTAATATGACAGTATTCAGATGAAATTAAATAAGTGTTTATTAATAGGAAAAAATACCCCACAGAAATAAAACACATGAACTTAAAGATCACACAAACCTAGATTATCATCCTAGTTTTCCTTTTACTAGCTCTGGATATATGGCAAATCACTTCAACCCAATGATCTGCAGTTTCTTTATAGGAAAAATAATACTTGTAATAGTGTCTCATAGGACTATTGTACAATATGTATTAAATGAGATAATATACATAAAATTCAGGGTCTTTGACCCATAGGAAGCACTTCAGAAATGATGATTATTTTGTTCATATGGTAGCATTATTATTAATATATACCAGATAGCATGGAAGATCTGTAAGAGCAGATAGGCCCCCTACATAGACATGGATCTTACGGACTAAAAAGATAGGCAGCTAAACAAACATTGACCATGCAGCTCATAATTACTATGCTGGAAGAGGATTAACATTTTCAAGAGTTTCAAAATCTTTCACTTCATTTAGGAAAAAAAAAATTCCAAATTGAGAACTAGTCCCACAGAAGGTAAATATTTTATGAGGCTGCTCCCAATCCAATCTCACATCTTCAAATTGCCCTTACCACTATGGAAATACCTGAGCATTCATGGTACCTAAGGGAGTACTGCCCTTCAGAGGGTGTTCAGTTTGCTGGCCTTTCCCCCCCTGTAATGGGTTTGCTTTGATGGCTGATGGTGTGCTTTTTGGAATGCTTAAAGACCATACATCTTAGTTCCTAGCAAAAAGATGTGACTGAGTAAAAACAACAAAACAACAACAACAAAAAAACAAACAAATTAAAAACCAGGAGGGTTTTTTATGCAAGGTCTTCTGGGGAAGACCAAAATTTTGAAATTGACTGGAAACACCAATGTCCATTACAGCTTGGAGAAGAAGTGATGGTATTCATTACTTTAGGATTTTCTATCTCAGACCATGGGATATAAGGCATGGGAATTGAAGTATTAAAGTATTAGATTCTGTGTCATTGAGAGAATACTTGGTTAGGTATTGGTTAGGACTGGCCAGTGCAATAATTTGCCAACAGCTGGCCAAAGTGCCAAGGCCAAAGGGTGGCTATTCTGCAAGGAGTGGTTTCCATAATTGTAATTGGAGTTTATTATGAGGGAAAGAGGAAAGGCAGAAGTGGCAATGACCATGAATGAGGTCCAGGCAACAGATGCTCTTTTTGGAAAACTCGTCATGTTACTAAGAATGATGACATTGCAGGCTAGGATGTTTGGCTTTTCTTGTCTTTTGGCAGTCAGTAGGGATGAATATTTGGTGCCATCTTCTGAGAGTCCCTGAAATGACATCTGTCCAGCCTATTTTATTTGTTGGTATACTTTCTTTTTGTTTTGTTTTTGGTTATCTAAAATGTACTATGTGGGATCATCAGATATTCACAAAAAGACTTTCTCAGAAAGCTTCAGAGATTTAGGAAGTATGCTTCTGGTGGAGGATAAGGGGAGGATTCTTCAACATAGTTCCCACTTTCTCCACGGTGAGCCGTGTCAAAGCATATGGCAAATCATATTACTATCAGGATTAATTCCTTTGAACCACAGTTTAGGTTCAAATGATTAAGATATTTTGCATTGACTACTAACTTCGGTTAATATGTAGTCACTGCTATTCTGTTCTTTTTACATGTTTAAAGCCTCTGGGAGAAATTTTAAAAAAAAAAAGATTTGCATCCATATTAATATGCTCCTAAGGGGCTTTTCCCATTAACATTTCAGTTTGTGGAAGTTCTACATGTTTTCAGCCTGAAATTATCCATGGTTACCTTGTTGGCCATTTTTCAACAAAAGGGCTGCTGCCATTGACAGGCGTAGCAGCCAGCCAGGAGAAACTGGGCAGAGAGGAGATGCAAATTTCTCCTCAAAATTAGGTGAGGGGAAATTATGTGACTAAGTATAGCAGCTATTTAAAGCCAACAGTAATTCAAAGCCCATCGCAAATCCCTCCGCCTCCTCCAAATGCTTCTTTAATTACTCCAGGCCACAATGACCTCTCTGTCCTCTGTGTTTCTACAGCTCACAATTATCTCAGGTAGTTATGAAATTAAAATTAAAATGTATTTTAAAGTTTATGTATAAGTTGACAGATGAAACTATTTGCAGGAGGCATGCTTTATGTGATTATTACATATTTTTAAAATTAGCTTTATTAATGTTAATAGAAAATTAATGTCCGGATCAACCCCAGAGCCACTGACCATCTTCTAGCAGTAACAGTACTGCAGAAACTGAATGTCCTAAGAACCTTTCTGTACCAACATCTAGAGTTCTCTTCCTCTTAAGTTAACAGATCTGAACTTACAAGGTAATAAAAGGTCAAGTTGGTAGTAGTGGAAAGAAACTAGATAATATTTATACTTCTTTCTGTTATTATATGTCAACTTTCTTCTATGAGACATCAAGAAAAGGCCTTGGGAACAGGTGAATAGAAGATTTAAGGGCTCCGTTCCCATTAGGAAAGTAAAGAAAGCTTCTTCCATGCAAAAACTCAGGAAAGACAGAAAATAATTCTGGGAGTAGATGGCGTCAGTGATAGGGAATATATCTGGATGAAAGGTATAGGTAATGGCCACCTTCATTCATTCAATATTCAACTAACAAAGGCTTACTACGCATCAGGCACTGGTTTTAGGGGGCACCTGGGGATGACAATAAATTTATTAACTAAGATCTCTGCCCTCAAGGAATTTACCCTCTAGTGGAGAACAGAAAATAAATAAACAAACCCACATACATATAAATAGTTATTACTGTGGTGAGGGGAAAAAAAAAGACTTCTATAGAAGATTGAGTGGTGAGTCGAGCATAGATGGGCTATTTATATAGGATGGTCAGAGAAGGCCTCTAAGTCAAAATGTAAAGAGTAACATCCAAAAAATAAAAATAAAAAATAGATAAAAATAAAAATAAAGAAACAATAACAACCATCCTGGAATAACTGTAGGGAGAGGGTTCTAAGCACAGGGTTCAGCATACACAAGAGTGTTAAGACAGGAATGACCCTGATTTGATCTAGGAGCAGAGGGTACGAGGAGTTTAGAGCACAGAGAAGGGGAAAGTGAAATAGGCAGGGGCAAAACACATGGGATCTTATAAGCCAGGAGAAGTGATTAGATTTAATTGCAACTGTGATGGGGAATCACTGAAATATTTTTTTTTTAAAGATTTTATTCATTTATTTGACAGACAGAGACCACAAGTAGGCAGAGGCAGGCAGAGAGAGAGGAGGAAGCAGGCTCCCTGCTGAGCAGAGAGCCCGACTCGGGGCTCCATCCCAGGACCCAGGTGTCCCTCACTGAAATATTTTAAGCAGAGAAATATTACAACCAAATTTGTATTTAACGAGAAAATGCAGACTGTGGGTGGAATATTGCCTGTAGGTAGAAAAGAATAAAGACAGTGAAGCATTTATTTAAGGAAATGATGAAGGTTTTTTGGACTATGATGGTGGCTGTGGGAATAGTAAGAAGTGGTCAAATTTGGACCATTTTGTTGAGGTGGAGTGGGTAGGTTTTGATAACATAGAGATTAAGGGAGAGAAAAAAAATCACAGACGATTCCCTGGACCCTGGGTTCATCAGTAGGCGGGATGCATAAGGTATTCCAAATAATTCTCGTGTCATCTTCTACTGCTCACTCCTGTTTTTTGTTCATCTTATTTCCCCCAACAAATGCCCTCGTGAACAAATGCCCTAATGTCTTCTGTGCCCATTGTGTCTGTCCCAACAGGGTTCAATAAACACTCCATTAATTTATTTTCTCTGCTACTTGAATAAGAAAACACTATTCAAGAACAATCTTCCATAGGAAAAACGTTCTAAAAATTTTAGAAACTTTACTTTGCTCTCTCTGTATTTATACTACCAAGATTACTTAGAACATTATTGCTCCATTTAGAAGCCTGGCATCAAATTTTAAATCTGAGTTGTTCACTTGCATTAAATGTTAAACTTTCATGATGATACCTCTTTTTGCTACCTGTAACAACTTCTGTGGTATTTTTTGTGAAGTGTAAGATGATAACTTATAAGATATATGAATTTTTAGTACTTTCCATAAAAAAAAACTCTATTAACACTTGTGTATTGTGTACTCCTATATCAATACTTTAAATCCTAGTGGCTTTATCTTTACCATTTAGATAAAGATCCCTCTGATCTTTGTGTCTGTTTTGGACTTCCAATTACTTATACAATGCCATTCATTCTGTGGATTGTCTAAAGCAGTAGGCAAAGCTACTTTCAGTTTTCTCCTGATACCCAGAATAATTTTTGGTCATCTGCACATTTCATTATTGATGAATATTAGCAAATGGCAACAAAGCAAATCGTAGCTATTTATACTAAATTACATGCATTAAGCTCCTACTTGTTTCCCAACACCATAATAAACATTTGTATGTTTTGTTTCACTTATTCAATGTATATATGTTATGAAGTAAGTAGTATAATTATTGCCATTTTACTGATAAAGACTGAGACTTACAACGATTAAAGGCTGTGTCTAAGATCACCCAACTGTCAATCAGAACTAAAAGAAATACAAATGGAAATTCAAACTCTTAACTGTAAGGTGTATTGCTTATTGACATAAGAAAGGCATTCTGATTGGTATTTTAGTTATTTTATAATTTGGTCAATTGTAAATATTTATATTTTCCAAAATTTTGAAATTCTGCATGCTTTAACCTGTATCTCTTCTTTGTTTTCTTATCTATATCAATTTGATTTATTTCATTAACCTCTTACTTTATCTTTCTTTCATTTTCATCTTTTCTCCCTGAACCAGATTTTGTGTTTTACTCCATAGGTAAAGCTCAGCCCAGAGAAGGCATTCTCTCTATATTTCATGACACTTTCCCTCATTGCTCTCTCTTGGATTCATAATACTGAGCTCTGATAATTTTCTGAGATTTCTTAACTTGCTTTCCAGTGTCTAAGAATGGAATATTGCAAGCTATGTGGAGCCCAAGGTATGATCCAGAGGTGTTAGGGGTTTCCTTTTATTGATAAATGAATACTATGGCATTCCTATTACTGGAGGTTAATGTTTTTTTATCCTGTTCTTTCAACATTTTTCTAGTATAATAGAGAAAGAGGTTGGAAAATCAATGGAATTAGAATCGAAAAGATAACACGACAAGATGAAATTTGAACAGAAATAAATTGAATTTTTTTTTCAGTCTAAGTTCAAGATTAGACTAGATGTCTCTTGCTTCTCAGAAAACAAAAGGTAAGGAATACCTCACATGAATCTATATCATGTCAGGTCTTCACTTCGTTTGCCTGCCATGGAATCCTCCATTTCATTCTGAACAAACTCTCCTCCCAAGGTTATCTTGTTTTATGTTCATACCGGGGACCAAGTTGTCTCTAATAACTTTTCCCACTGCTTTCTTTCATGAGGCTCAAACTTTTTGCTACTCCTCTTGATATGAAACAATATTTGATAAGTTATCAAAGCCCATTGAACTATATTCTTTATTCAATCTGGATTCTTGATTAACAAATTCAGTGTTTCTTATAAAATCTCTAAGACACCCAGATCCTGATTTTTCAGTCTTACCTCTACTTTCTGTGTTCCTATACTTTAGGCTTATAGAGTCCTGTTCTGCTATCAGTTTTCATGCTAATCCTGTGGATGCTTTTTTTCTTTTTTCCCATGGACCACATTCTAACAATTTTATTTTTCTAATACATGTATTATTTATTTCAGTCTTTGAAGATGATTTTCATCTAAAGCTAGATCTTCTATATCTACTTTTTATTTAATACCCATCTAATTCCTGAGCCATCTTGCTCCTATGAAGATGCCTTCATTTTTCAAGTCTATACAGGGTCCCTTTAAGGGAAAGATGGAGGCGTTTTGGACTAGGATCATGGCTGCAAAGATGGTGAGAGGTGGTCAGATTTGGGCCATTATGCCAATCACTGTTGGGAAGTTCTACCAGAACTAGATGTCTATTTCTTATGAGTAGCCCCAAAAGTTGACTTAGAATCTAATATAAAACCTTAAATGAAACAATATATTTTCACTAGAGGTTAAAAGATATCAAAATCTTCAAGTAATTAAAAACATTTAACATTTCCTGCATATTTTTTCATTCAATAAATATTTATTAAGTGCCTCTTAAGTGCCAGGTAGTCTGCTAGATATCAGCAATTCTAAAGCATAAAATAGACATCTCCCAGAGTTTAGAGATATCTTAGAAGAGAAATAATCAGTTGTATTATAACGCATGAGGAATGCTTTGGGAAATTACACAGAGGCTTGTGAATCTACAGAGGAGCATTCCATTTAGTCAAGAGGCAATGACATTTTATATGAGATACAAAGAATGGTAAGAATGAATACTATCCTGGTGCTGAGGAGAGAAAGCTGAAAAGGACAGTGTCCCTGACTTTGAAGAACTTATCATACAGGGATGTATGTGCTTTCTGAAACATCTTACTAAAAATTGTTCAAATAAACAGAAAAATAAATTGTTTTCTGTTCAAACAAACAGAAAAAATTTAGACCAACGGCTCTTGCCTTTGCGCTCAAAGTTCATTTAAGCTTCATTTAAAAAAAAAAAAAAAAAAAAAAAAAAAACCTACTCCTAGTCACCCCAAATATCTTGAGTTAAACTTCTTGGATGTGGATCCTGGGAATTTCCATTTTATAAGCCTTCTAGTAACTCTTCTATATCATAATGCTGAGGAATCATTTTTAAGAATTAAACATGAGTTTTCCTGAGAATCCTCTATTCACGTTTTACATCTGTGGATTCTTGAGCACCCCTGAGAACGTTGAAGGTCTAGAACCAGGAGATCCAGACTTTTCTTTTTTTTTTAATATAATTTTTTATTTTTTATGGACTGATTTTTAAAAATGAAAAGTCTGTGGGATTACAGACTTTTCATTTTTAAAAATCAGTCCAGTTGATTCTGGTTCAAGAGTAGGCAGACCACACATGGATAAACTGCTGTAAAGTCTTACAACAAAATTATGTGTTAAGATGACTATGGACTAGATAGTGATTTAAGTTTTAGAAGATGTTTGGATCTAAGAAACTGGATGGCATCTTACTTTCTGGCCACATCTAACTCCAATCATCTCCCACTCAAGCCTAATTGACCAGTTATAACTCTGATGTGCAAATGGAAAATCATATTTCTTTGTTCATAAAAATATAAGTGTATGCAGAACTTTCAATACATAAGGAAACCCCATGGGCTTTCCCAATTCTCTTACTTGTTTTTGTAAAACTTCTGAGATATAGGGGGTTTAAATCGCCATTACATAGCTCTTGCTTTCAGAAAGAACTGAGAAAAAAATTATTGTACTACCTTCTGCTTCTTTTTAAGGTACATAGGCAAAACCTGACTGTTTCCTGTGGACAAGGGTTCCATCCTTCTGAGAAAAGCATAGTGCAATTTGTAGTTGCTTCCCATACCTCTTCCAAGATTATCCGTGCCCTGAAGCCAGAGTGTAATTTCTTCCTGTGTTTTCTTATCATTCTTGATGATGAAGTCATTTTTTAATGAGGCCTGCCATACTCTATAGGATGTGACCTAACCTTCCTTCAACTGCATATCTCCTCTCTCTTTGCTTTATTAAATATGCCACATCCCTCTATGTCATAGGACCCCTTCTTCCATGCAATCTCTTCTACCTGGAGATAGTTGTCTCCACTTAGTTTCATGTCAACCCAACTACATACTCATCTTTCACATGTCATCTCAAGAGTCACCTACTTAGAGAATCCAGCCTTAATTCCCAGCCAACGGCAATTTTTATTTGACACTATTCCTGTCTCAAAGAGTGTTTTCTAGAGTATTATTACATACTCTTTCATAAATTTATTTGCTTAATGTCTCCATAATTAGATTGATAGAAAATGTGTGTGTATATATGTGTGTGTCTTTCTATTCACTGTATTGACTACACATAGTAGTAGGTGCTTAATAAATATTTGTCAAAGAATGAATGAAGAGCTTAAAATACTATGAGTCAGGTTTGTGATTTCAGTTCATTCCACTGGTTCACTGCATATTTATTTAATATTTGTTTTTGTTTTTGTTTTGGCTTACAACAACATAAATTATTCTCTTACAGTTCTTTTTTTTTTTTTAAATTAACATATAATGTATTATTTGCTTCAGGGGTACAGGTCTGTGAAACACCAGTCTTAAACAATTCATAGCACTCACCACAGTACGTACTGTCCCCAATGTCCGTCACCCAGACACCCTGTCCCTCCCACTCCCCTCTCCTCCAGCAACCTTCAGTTTGTTTCCTGAGATTAAGAGTCTCTTATGGTTTGTCTCCCTCCCTGGTCCCATCTTGTTTCATTTCTTCCTCCCTTCCCCCTACAAGACCCTGCCCTGTCTCTCAAATTCCTCTTATCAGAGAGATCATATAATTGTCTTTCTCTGATTGACTTATTTAGCTTAACATAATATCCTCTAATAATAAGTTCCAGGAATACAGAGATGAATTAACTGTTCATGAGCTATAACCACAATATGCACCCTCTGTTTTAGCCAACTGTCTTGCAATTAGATGTTGCTGTATCACTTGTCTGTGCTGGTGGTAACCCTTTCTCACTAATGCACCTCTTCTACTTATCTGCAATCAACTTGGGCATATTCCGCTACATTCCCTCTGTTTTTTCCGATACAACACCTAACTCGTTTTCAGGGAGTCTGAATAAGGCATCCAACCAAATCCAATTCTAAAATAACAAATATAACCTCATATTCATTCTTGATTTACTATGTGAAAAAGTACTTTTTTTCTAGGTAGTTTTAAAATGTAAGGACTGAGGGGCCCTGGGTGGCTCAGTGGGTTAAAGCCTCTGCCTTCAGCTCAGGTCATGATCCCAGTGTCTTGGGATCAAGCCCCTCATTGGGTTCTCTGCTCAGCAGGGAGTCTGCTTCCCTTCTTCTCTCTCTGCCTGCTTCTCTGTCTACTTGTGATCTCTGTCTGTCAAATAAATAAATAAAATCTTTAAAAAAATAAAATAAAATAAAAATTAAAAAATAAAATGTAAGGACTGACATATATAGGAGATTAAGCAGTCCATCTCTTTTTTTTTCCTTCTATGAAAAGAAGATTCTATCATTATATCAATTTTGTTTTAAAAATCTAGGGCATTTTTGATAATTTCTAATGAAAAAGCAATTCAAATACTTTCATCAAAAACAATTCTCATAATAATTTATTTTTCCTTAAGCCTAACCTAAAATCTATATGCAAATATGATATAACTCTTTTCAAATACTTGATACCATTTGGAATAGTGTTTAGAATTCTTCTTCCCTTTAACCATTCTATATCATGCTTATATTTGGTGCAAATATTTTTTCTCTCTGAAAATATATTCTAAAATCTTCATATTAAAATTAAGTTTAAAAATTCAGAGCTAAAGCTGTACTCTAATATAAGCTTATTCTTCATAGACCTGACTCTATTTTAAATGTTTGTAATATTGTCCCTTCATTTTGAATAACAATAAGTCACCAACTTATATTATATTTCCTTTTCTTCTTTTTGGTTTAACTATGTACATCAATTAACATCACTTTATATCTTTGGAAGTTTCTTTATCTGATTAATATTGTTTCTACCTATATCACTTGCTACCTGGCTAATGGTTCCGAATACAAGAGTCACAGACTAAATAATCAAAATAATAAAATGGCATGTATTATAGAGTCTTAGGCAATATAGATTACATTTATATTATTCAAGTTTTATGCCAACAGATGTTTGGTCAACAGACCAAAATAAGTACCATAGCATCCGTTTAAATAAATTCCAAATATATAGTTGTCAGAAACACTCAATTCTACATGAAGACAGTCTGTTCATAGGCTTTTGTTAGCGACACAGTAATATTCTTAATCAACCACGGTTATCCTTCATATCAATAATCTTTCATGTTCATACCTATTGAATATATAATGCCAGTGTTTGTTTTTGCCAAAGTGAGATAGACTAGGATTAGCTACACTTTACAAATGAAAAGAGGTAAGGAGAAGTTAAATGACTTTGCCAAGGTTGCACAGTGAATACATAGAAGATCCAAGATGAAAACAAAGTGCAATGAGCCATGGTACCTCCCTTCCCAGGAAAATCATTTATCAAGCAGTTATCCCAAATCAAGATTAATTGGGTCAGATGATAGCTCCTCCTTCACCAAAACACATTCAACTTATATAGCTGAGATGTTATTTGTGTGTTACCATTTTATATCAAGGATGTAATGAGGAAAAAAAAAAGTTAAAGACAGAAGTTGTTTCCCCCTAATTACATCAAAAATGTTATATCCTTTCACCATCATCTGTGTGAGTTAGGCCATTATTGGGAATTTCTCATACATTATGTCCAGATAAAAGCTAGAAAGAATAGGTTCATGGCTCTAATCTCATAGTTGTTGTTTCTAGAATTAAAGCTGCCTCAAGTGTATTTCCATAAGCATTATGTTTTCCTTTGGAGTCAAGTTGTTCCTATTTAAACAGCTGTCCTCAGTTCTACTGCTGTCATACTGGTTGTAATTATATTTCAACTGAAAACCATTGTTGCATTTTTATTTATAACTTGGCAAAAGAGAGCAACTTAAACTACATGGAGGTCGGTTTTTCAGAACTGAGATCAATTATTTACTAAATGCACTGGTGTCAGAAACATTATCCCATGGTATATTTATAAATTTAAAGGGGAAAAACTAAATTAAAAAATCCATGAGCATTAAATGGGCAGCAGTGCTTTCTGCAACTTAATTTGAAATGGATTTTAAACTGAGTAAGAGTTGTTTCTAATGATGTAATGGAGGAGGCAGATTGTTAAGTTCCATCTATGCTTAGGATTTAAATATATAATTTTTATTAGAAGGATGGGACAGTATGATGGGTAGAAGCCACCATAGATTCAGGTCTCACCACACACACTTTGAACATTACAAGGGACGAAACACTAGTCTCTTTAATTATCTACTCTCAGATATGGACAAAGAGCTTATTATGTTCCTATCAATTCTCTTATTTCCATCACCCACTTTTTTTTTTTTAAATTTAATAATATTTACTAAATAAAATTCAAAAATAAAATGTATTAAATAACATTTTAGAAAACAGATAAATTGAAAACTGTCAGTTATGGTAACTAATAAAAATCACTTTGCACTATGTTATTTTATACCTCATCTTTCTACCTGATATTCTTTTTTTTTTTTTTTCAAATATTTTCTTTTTTTTTTTTTTTTTTTTTTAATTTTTTATAAACATATATTTTGAAGATACCAGCTGTGAGGATTTGTTGACTCATTTAAAATCCCTGGTGGGAACAGAGGAAAAGTGAAATGACTATATAATATTTCATAAGACTTCTAAAAGTGGTATTAAAGAAGATAACCTCAGGACAGCTGACTGAAACCAGGAAACTATTCTGCTTTTCAGGTACAGATACCCACATTTAAGGAAAGTATGATTTCAGAGCAAGAGAAAAGAATATTAGAAATAATAGTATCCACATTCCACACTTACCTATATTGGTCACATGTTTTGCGCTGGGCACTGTGCCAAATGTTAAGAATACAGAAATAACTAAGCATAGCCCTATCTTCTCATGATTTAATAAAATAATCAGGCATGTAAGCAAATAATCACAATGGAATGATAGTCTCTCTGAGGCATGTATATAAACCAGGAAACATCAAGTAGGGTAGTTTGAAAAAATATAGTAAAAGTTACACTAGAAAGATAATGGTTTAATGGTTTTGCAAAGATTTTTTTTCTTTTTTTAACCACAGAATTGATAGATAGGGAGCAATATGTGTGACAATGTGTGAGCAATGTGTGTGACACAACATTGGGAAAAAGAAAAGATCATGACGCTCTGTAGGTGACAGACTTCAGAATGGCCAAAACATGTTGGGTTAGGGGCCAGTGTTGGAAGAAGTCAAAAATGTTAAGAGAGATTAGGTTGATAAAGGCCTTGCATGCTCTCCTAAGGAATCTCAGGAAGCAGCTGTGGAAGGCTTTTAACCAGAAAATTGGCATGACTAGACTGTACTTTGATAAAATAACTCTGTCAACAAGGTAATAAATGGCCAGAATGAGAAGCATCTGAAGTTGGAAACTCGTGATGGGGAGTCTAGTAATAAAGCCGTGGTGACGGTTCAGGTAGAAGAAGAAGAGGTCAGTGGGGAAGGTTAAAAGGAAACGATTTGAAAGAAAGTTGCTACTTTTATTAGCATGGGTGGATATGGATAATGAGGGAGGAGGAGGAGACCAAATTTATTCTATTAGGAGGAGGATCTCTAGGTTTAAAGCAAAAGATTTTCAAGTGGTTTTTTGGTTTCGTTTTGTTTTTTTTGTTTTTTGTTTTTAGCCATTCAATTCATTATTTCAAGTGATACAGATTCTGGGTGAAAGCTGAGGGCTAGAGAGGAAAAAAGTGCTGGAAACGGCTGTTTAAGTCATATAAAGACCTAGAGAAAAACATCTGCCATTTGAAGGTGGGGGGGGAGTCCAGAGCTGAGGCAGAAGGACTTCCCTGGAAGAAGTTGTTCCTTATAGCTGTCATTATTTAGCTTCGATAAACAAGACCCAAGCTAAGTTCTTTAACAGTTAAAATATTTTGTTAGAGTAATTTGAGAAGGATAGATGTTAATCCCGGTTCAAATTAGTAGGAGTATGACCCTGTGAGAATCCTCTGGTCTCTGAGACTCAGTTTTACTGTTGATTCATTCATTCATTCATTTATTGAGAGAGAGCACACATGCAGGCAGAAACTCATGCACAGGAGCAAGAGGGAAGGCCAGAAGGAGAGAGAGAATCTCAAGCAGGCTCCACATTCAGCACAGAGCCCAATGTAGGGCTTGATCTCATGACCCTAAGATCATGACCTGAGTAGAAATCAAGAGTCAGGTGCTTAACTGACTGAGCCACCTAGGCACCCCTATTACCCTTCAGATGGGCAAATAATACCTCCTTGTAGAATCACGTTGGGGAGTAAATGAAATAACAAAGGTAAGATGCTTTATGTTCTTCTCAGCATGTAATAAGCACTTTGTAAAATAAAAATAGCTATTTGGAAATATTTATTGAAAGTAGAACAGGTATCATTTAAACTGAATTGCTATACCTCAAATTTATATTCCTTTCTATCCTGTTCACTCCTTTATTCATTCAACAAGTGGTTTTTGAGCCCCTGTCCTGTATCAAACTACATCTGGAGGTACAGATTGCTGCCTATGGTCTAACAGTCTAATGGGGAGAGAAATGCAATCAAAATAAAGACAGCGCAGAATGATCCCATAGTTTATAAATCCATGAGCATGAGATGTCATTAATAGACATTCTGTTAATATCCTTAAAATAATTTATCCCTGCTCAGCTGGGAGTCTGCTTCTCCTTCTATTCCTACCCCCTGCTCATGATCTCTCTCTCAAATAAATAAATAAACACTTTTAAGAAATGTGGGGTGGGGACACCTGGGTGCCTCAATTGGCTAAGTGTCTGCCTTTGGCTCAGGTCATGATCTCATGGTTCTGGGATCAAACCCCCATCAGGTTATGCTCAGCAGGGAGTCTGCTTCTCCCTCTCACTCCCCCTATGTACTCTCTCTCTCTCTCTCTCAAATCAATACAATCTGTAAAATAATTTAATTTGGGGGTGATTGTTTAAAACTACTGTAGAAATTTGAAGCCCAATTCAGTTAACCAAAAGATAACCAGATGAGATTACCACCAGCAGTACCAGAATTATACCACAACACTCACAGAGGATATGGCTACATAAGCCAATGTATATGGTGATGATTGGTATCATAATTACACTAAATGCAAACATTATAACTCAGCTATCCACCTAGCACAGTTGATACCTGTACAGATGTGAAGATCAAGAATAGCCAACATAAGAGGCCTTTTTAATGATTCATCTGTCCTGCTGGTACTGTGTTAGTTGCTTTTAACTTTGTTAGGCAAAATGTCATTTGGGTTTTTGTTTTGTTTTTTAGAAGTGAGGAACCTACAGCATTTTTTCCTACTAAAATCCACTCATGCCAGAGAAAGAGAAAATGGTTGGTTAGAGAAAACAGAAGCAAAATTTGCAAGTAAAGTCAAAGAAAATACTAATCAATTCTTATATGTATTAAAAGGCTTTTATTTTCATAACCCATTTAGCAGATAGGTGTTTCCTGGGATGCAAAGATACATTTTTTTTTCCTTTCAACACCTCTACAAATTGCTTTTGTGTAATACACAGCACAAAGGATACTCACCCAGAGAGCTGATGCAAAACTTCATTTGGAGAAACAAAAGCAGTGTCAATTTATATGGCAAGAGAATGAATACTACATTCCAAGCTGATATTGGATCTGACACTTCGAATCTAAAATAAATTATTTGGAAGGCCCACTATCTTTTTTCCCTGACCTTGGTATTAACAGCATTTGTGACCTCATATGCAAATGAAGTAAAATACTAAGGAAGTTTTTCATCAGTAAGAATTAGCAGTTTTTTTTAATGTATGCTTCTGTGATCATCTGTTTGTTTCCCAAAGTGTAATTTCAATCTCCCTAAATCAATTTAACTAGCAGCATGTTGTGAATGTGACTCATTTCATCTGAGCCTGTGGATAGCATTATGTTGCCGCAACGAGAGCAACCTGACAGATTTTTCAGCCTAGAAGTTGTCCATTTCAATTAACAGGACACTCAGGACATCCTCCTGTCAGGATAATAAAAGTGTGTGCTGATTTGCCTCCTCTCTTGAAACAGAAGAAAGTATTATGTACTGTGAATAAGAAGTCAACCTCCCCTTTTCTTTTTTCAGAACACTAAGTCTTAGCGGGACCCGACTATAAATAATGGAAAACAATTCTGTATGCTGGAACTTAGAGAAGTGTGATTTCTTTTTTTCTCCACCTTACAGTGAATGCACCAGGCATTCCTTTCCTAATTCTGTCACTCCCGTAGAAAAACAGATGGACACATCTGTGAATTTATATTGCTGATCTTGCCTGCTGTTACCTGTCCATAGCAACACATCTGGGTTTTCTGTGCTTTGAAAAGGAAATGCTTTGAAGAAAATGCATCATTCTCATGTTTTAATATTGTTTGCTATATGAATCCTTTAAAGAATCTTACAATGTTTAATTCTCAGGCCAGTGCTAAGCAAGGCTACCTAATGGGTGGCAAAGGAAAAAAGTGCTGGGAAGATAACTCTAAATAGCTTCGTGAAGAATCAGTGCAGCTTTTCAATAATACTTTAATGAGATTAGAAACTCTGACATCGCCTAGTACCTAGTCAACATTGGCATGTGCCGGACGTTTCTTATAAGTGCACCTGTAACCACAGCTTTTCTAGCCCAACTTAATTTGTCTGTGTTCTAATCCTGATATGTCTTTTTTGTTAATAGTTTTCATATGCCTACATCAGAAAGGAAAACAAACTGAAGCAAAGCTTCTTTCAACTATAAAAGCATCCCTGCAAATATATGCACTCTTTAGATAGACCATTTTGTATGGTTAAGCTCCACAAGTGCATCTCTGCAGTAGGCTGCACATTTAACTGGGAGACAACTGAGTTATAAAATTGGCTTTGGACTACTGAGGGGGAAAAATGGAGGTAAAGTGGGGGAGATTCTATCATGAGGTGTAAAATAAGAACTTTTTCTTCTTATGTAAGTTTCTCTAATATTGGTTGATTTTCCTTTGTGTGGAGAAGGGTCATTATCCACATACCTCCCACATGTCCTCCATGCTGTGGCCCTCAATTAACATTGTGCCTATACATGTAGTGGTGAGAAGAGCCTAACATCTTGCAAATACCTTCTTTCTGTAACAATTCCAATGATTATTTAAGATTTGTGAACGGAAAGGATGAGTACCTAACCCTCTAAAAAATCATTTTAAAGATGAAAACTGCTGTTCCAAGAGGTTGATTGTCTCCAAATCAGAAAGTCACTAGTAATGGAAGCACAGAGTGCCATGATCTGCTCCCTAGAAAAGCATTTTATCCTTCAGTGTGCCGTGTAACTTGACTACAAGAATCAGGGACCGAGAAAATTTATACCGCCCACACCTAGGCTTCTTAAAGAAATAATTTAACATAACTCATGTTTTTATTTTATCTTTCAAAGAGTTGAATTTTGCCTAAGTAGCACAGTTATTCATTTTTATTCTGCTGCCAAAATAAGTGCATTTCTTACATTTTAATGTCCCTTTTGCTTTTTCAAAACATCTTCAAATCATTTTCTTTTGTCACTGTTGCTGTCCAGTGAGGTAGCTATTCTTATTTCTGTTTGTTCTGTGTTTTGTTTTGTTTTGTTTTGTTTCTCCCCTACTGAGGACAAGGAATACAAGAGAGGTACAATACAACCTAAACCAAGTTCAGAAACCCATCCACACAGACATTAACAATGTAATTATGGGGGCACCTGGGTGGTTCAGTCATTAAGCTTCTGTGTCTTGATTTCAGCTCAGGTCATGATTTTAGATCATGAAATCAAGCCCTGAGTCGAGCCCCATATCAAACCCATTGTGGAGTCCCACTTCAAGCCCCTCGGCAAGCTCCACACTTAGTGGGGAGTCTGCTGGAAATTCTCTTCCCTTCCCTCTGCCCACCACTCCCCCCCTTTTCCCCCCACTCTCAAATAACAAATAATTAAATCTTTTAAAATATGTAATTATGAATGTCAGCAAATTTGCAGAAGGAAAAGAGAGAGGAAACTTACTAAGTATGAGTGATTTGTGTTAAACTATTAGGAGAAGCTTTATGTGTTATTTCATTGAATTATCAGTGAAGGGGCATTATCTTGATTTTTTAAATGATATAGTGAGTCTCTTAAATGGCAAATTCAACTGAGGCCTTAAAACTATTTAGAGGCAAACCTTGGATGCAAACTCAGGATTGTCAGTCCTAAACAAATGCTTTATTTTGTAGATTAGTGGTTCTCTGAGTGTGGTCTGAGGACTCTGTGGACCCAAAGACCATTTCAGGAAGTCTATAAGATCAAAACTATTTTCTTAATATCTTCTTAAATCATATTATCTAACTATTTCACAAGGGAGTTTCAAGAGTTATCCTGATACAAGAGTATGAAGAGGTTTCATGATATATTATAACACAACAAACTGACTCAAGAAACAGACATGAGAGTCCAGCTATCTTGTATGAAATCAGATGTTTAAAAAAATTCGCAAATGTGTAAGATAGTGGTTTGTTTTGGACTATAGATTTTTAAAAATGTTAATTATATTAACATGTTATAGATTGTTCACTGTTGTTTTAATAAATTAGTAATATTTCACATTTTGTATTTTTAATTTCTAATAGGTTATATATCTGTGTATGGAATTTACACTGAAAAAAATTCTCTTAGAATCCTCAATAAGAACATACAGAAGTTCTAAGACCAAAACATTTTAGAACCACTATCCTAAATGATGTTTCTTTACAGAGTAAATTTGGAAGCCTCAATGTACAGCAAAACAGCCCAGGACCTATCTTTCTAAAATAAGAAAAACCTATGTGTACTTCAACCTTAGCACTAGAAATGACTTTTAGATATTGGTCCTGGGTCATTTTTAAATGTAACTTATCCTAGAGAGAAAGCCATCATTAGTTCTTTTCTTGGAGGTCCCAAGTTATGAATTATCACTCTAACCAGGAATTTAAATCTAACTTTTGACTTAGTTTCAGCAAGAACCTCAAAGGCCAAGAAGGAAATGACAGGTGATAAAACCTGGGCATTCCAAAGCCAGAGGCTGAAATCTACATAGAACTTTTAGAAGCAATTTTTAAAGTTGGTTTGACAACCTCTCTCCTACCTGGATGACATAAAAGGGTAGAAGTAAGAAAAGCCTGATTGTTGGAAACTGAAGAATTCCCAGTATGCTTGGAGTCTTTATAGGGGAGAGATGAAGAAAGCATCCCTGTCTCACGAAAACTGAAGAATGGCACATTACGAAAGCCATCTGGGAATCCTTGTCGACAACATACGGAGTCTGTGGGGCTCCACAGCTGATGCCTGACCTGAGCAGGAAAAGCCAAAAAGAAGGATTTTGTGACTGGCTCAGCCCTCGAATGCAGGGGCTTCAAAAAGAGGCTTCCTGGGAGCACTCTGGACCCACAAAGGTTGACGAGACCAAGTATGGTGAGCGCTTCCTCTCTGGGACCAAATATTAATGAAACAGCCTTGAGTAGTTATTCTTAGTGACTTCTAAAATTTTTATGACTATTTATTTTATAATTCATAGTAGTCTATTACTACCTGCATAATTTCAGTCCTACAAAAGCATTACAATAGTAGGAAAAACTCCCATACACTCTACCAAGATTCTGCAATAGTTTATATTAATTTATGCCATTTGCTTTATCATTCCCTTTCTCTTTTCTCGATCAATCTCTCTCTCCATGCACAAGCATACACAGAGTTTTTGGTTTGTTTTTTTGTTTTACCACTTGCCTGCAGGCTGAAGACATCAGGCCTTTTTACCCCTACATACTTATGTGTATTTCCTAAGAATAAGCACATTTTCTTACATGTCCACAGTACCATTATCAATATCAGCACATTTCTCACTGATACCATAGTATTACCTAATCTATAGCTACAATTGTTTCAAATCTCCCAGGAAGACTGACTAGAAGGGCATCCTGATCTCACAGAGGGGAAGAACTGATGATTTCCCAAAGATGGAGAGAGGAAGTATGAAGGACAAACAGATGAATATTCATAGGTCTCTAACCCAGTCTTGGGTGACTAGCAAAAATTCTAGGAAACTGGAGTTGGAGATCCAAAGGACTCATTCATGAAGAACAATTCAAAGGCTTATTTTCTGGGAAAGAAATAGCCACCGCCACCTGGCCTACAAATAGCAAGGCAAAGGCGCCTCCTGTCTAACGTCAGAAGCAACTGCAGAACACAGAGCCATGCCATTTTGGCTGGTGGAGATCGTTCATACTCAGTGGCCAAGACTACATGCTGTACCATCGTCCAAAACCAGAATTTTGCTCTGCCTATACCATTTCTACCATTCTAGAGCCACAGAAGTACTTATTCATTTAATAATCAAGTAGTAACTGCATGCCTACATTGTAAATCCTGGACAAAGAATAAATTCCTGAACATTATTTTCAATATTTGTTCATTCATTTATTCATGTATTCACTCAACAAATATTTAAAAGCTGTAAGAAGTATAATGTGCCATACTTTCTAGGTGCTAAGAAAACATTATATAACTAAAGTGGGCAAAATCCCTGCTCTCCTGCAAGTTACTATCTAGGGCACAATCTGTGGTTCTTATTGAATTTGAACTATTATCTTCGCAAGAGGATGCTGCAGTGATTTTTTTTTTTTTTTATGTTGCGTGCTATAGTTTTGATGCTGTGGTGATTAAGGATAGGGTTTGGATCAGAGAATGATGCTAACAGAGAACTCAGTCCAGCTTTGTTCCCCTGTGGAGATGTATTGTCTCCTTGAAGTCCTGCTTGTTAGCTACATATTTTATTTAGTAATAGCTCCAAGATAGTAGGCACTTAATCCTGCATTTATTCTGACCTTTTGACAGTCAGTTGCAAGGCAGAACACTCTTATTTAAAATGCCCTTGAAAATATTTCCTTAGGCCTATAGAATTCATATTCAAAAGCTAAGTCCCACATGTGTATATACTAATTAATTTTTGTAAACACCAAAGATGAGTGTTGATTTTCTATCCAAAGTTATATGAATAGTTTTACCATTTAGGCAATTCTGACTTGTCTGGAAGCATGTTGACACGATACATGTATTAAACACTCAGGTCTGAATTCAGAAGAATGTTCCTCTGGAGGCAAAAAAAAAAAAAAAAAGAAGAAAAAGAAAGAAAAATATCTAAGCCATCATTACTTTTACTTCAGTGGGAATCATGAGTCTCCTCAACATGATACCATTTTCTCAAAGCTGACTTTAAAAACTCTCAAACTCAAAACCAAAATACAATGATACTTGTGAAACTTTATAAAAGCACTGGGAAACCTGGAAATGATGCTTAGATTATATGAACCTTAGAGTTTCTAAAAGCTGTTTTCAAAATCATTAGAAACTAAGTTTAATAGCTTGCTTTGGGAACCTCATTTGAAATTCACAAATCTAGAGAGAAAAATCAGAGGTATACTTTGTATCGGACTCCTGGTTATTAATTTATAGAATAAAATTGTAATTTAGTTTCTTAGTCATAGAAACATATACACATGCACATACAACACACATGTGTATCATGTATAAAGGCATTATGTATCTATTACATACATGTAAATGCTGTGTTTTATTCTTCAGTGTCACATACCTGTGTATTTGAGTGTGTGAGAGCTTTTAAGTGGTAAAAAGTGATACAAAGGAGCACCTGGGTGTCTTGGATATTTGGGCGTCTGCCTTAGGCTCAGGTCATGATCTCAGCATCCTGGGATCGAGCCCCATGTAGGGCTTCCAGCTTGGTGAGGAGTCTGCTTCTTCCTCCTTCCCTACCTCTCCCTCTGCTTGTGCTCTGTCTCTCTCTCTCTCTCAAATGAATAAATAAAATCTTCCCCAAAAAGTGATTAAAAAACTGAACACAGAGATTTTTTTGTTTTGTTTTGTTTTGTTTGTTTGTTTTTAATACTACATATGACCTGTATAATGACTTTTTAAGCTTGGTAATACAGATACACACATACATTGTTGAAAATTTTATTGTGATTTTGCTAAAGAGAAGTCTGTCTGTATTTGAGGACACAACTGGTTCAAAATGAATCTTCCTCCTCAGTTTAAGTATGAAATACCCAAGTAGATATTTTAAAAGACCCTTGAAATTTAAATGCATTTGGCATAATATTATAGCAAAGAATTACATCTTAAAGCTTGATTTGTTCATTTTATGCATCATTTATTTTAGTTTCTCACAATTTTTAAGGAAATATTACTTTTAACATGTTCAGAATCATTTTCTAACAGATTGACTACAGCAGTTTATGCTTCTGTTCACACACTTTCAAGAAAGAAGAAAGTTAGTAACCCACTGAGAATAAGAATTAGATCTGTTCTATAAACATATTCAAATACACAGAGTTATTAGTGTTTCCTGATCAAGGGAACTAGTGTCCTAGTTATAGAAAAGAGGAAGTGAAGACTCCAAGAAGTAATTGCATTCTGTGGATATTTAATGTATTTATCTATTGATCAATGGAAAACTGTCCATACTCATCCATGTAGGGGATTTTTTTTTCTTTTTTTTTTTTCTTTTTTATAAATATATAATTTTATCCCCAGGGGTACAGGTCTGTGAATCACCAGGTTTACACACTTCACAGCACTCACCAAAGCACATACCCTCCCCAATGTCCATAATCCCACCCCCTTCTCCCAACCCCCCTCCCCCCAGCAACCCTCAGTTTGTTTTGTGAGATTAAGAGTCACTTATGGTTTGTCTCCCTCCCAATCCCATCTTGTTTCATTTATTCTTCTCGTACCCACTTAAGCCCCCATGTTGCATCACCACTTCCTCATATCAGGGAGATCATATGATAGTTGTCTTTCTCTGCTTGACTTATTTCGCTAAGCATGATACGCTCTAGTTCCATCCATGTTGTCGCAAATGGCAAGATTTCATTTCTTTTGATGGCTGCATAGTATTCCATTGTGTATATATACCACATCTTCTTGATCCATTCATCTGTTGATGGACATCTAGGTTCTTTCCACAGTTTGACTATTGTGGACATTGCTGCTATAAACATTCGGGTGCACGTGCCCCTTTGGATCACTACGTTTGTATCTTTAGGGTAAATACCCAATAGTGCAATTGCTGGGTCATAGGGCAGTTCTATTTTCAACATTTTGAGGAACCTCCATGCTGTTTTCCAGAGTGGCTGCACCAGCTTGCATTCCCACCAACAGTGTAGGAGGGTTCCCCTTTCTCCGCATCCTCACCAGCATCTGTCATTTCCTGACTTGTTGATTTTAGACATTCTGACTGGTGTGAGGTGATATCTCATTGTGGTTTTGATTTGTATTTCCCTGATGCCGAGTGATATGGAGCACTTTTTCATGTGTCTGTTGGCCATCTGGATGTCTTCTTTGCAGAAATGTCTGTTCATGTCCTCTGCCCATTTCTTGATTGGATTATTTGTTTTTTGGGTGTTGAGTTTGCTAAGTTCCGACAGTAAGCTCACAGCTCGGTGTTACCTTGAACCGGTCGCAGGCTCGGTGAGCTCGGAGCGCGGCCGGAGGTCATGTAGGGGATTTTTACCTGATAAGAAAATGCCATTCTTCAATTTTCAAAAAAGACCATATTAAATAAAACACTTAGAATCACTTGATTTGTCTGGTTTTAGTTGTTAGAATATATTTAAAACTAAAAATCCACAGAGCATTAGATAGTGATGGGTTCCTTTTAAATCTTTTAACAAACCCTTTAAAATTATTTACACAGCAATCTAACCTAAATATTTGGAAAATGCTTTACTGCATCAAAGCAACTTATGTCATTATTATTCTGCTGTTTCTTGAACATAAGCAGCTTTCCCCCGCCTGAAGACATTGTGCTCTCCACGTGCAAGGTTTTTACCTGGATCCTTACACAGCTGGTTTCTCATTTTACTCTACTCTCTGCTCAAATCTCTTCCAGAGCTGACTTTCTTGACCACCTTACCTAAAATAGCATCTTCTGTCTGCTTCCTGCTTAATTCTTTTAAGCCTTACCTGCCTATATTTTTCTTTATAGCCATTATTATGACCTGGAGTTAAACTGATTCCCCTTTATCAATGAGATATATCAATGAGATATATCAATGAGAATAGGGAATTTGTGTCCTATAATATTAATCTCTCTGAACAATGCCTATTATATAACAGGTGTTCAAAAAATTAAAAAGGGGTATAAGCAGGGTGTGTATGTGTGCTTGTGTGTGTGTCAGAGAGAGAGAGAAAGAGAGAGAAACCTCTGCTGAATGAATATAAAAAGAAAGTTGAAAACCAAAAGATTTGGGTAAGTGACAACCACATACACTTGAAGTCAATTTGTGATTAAATAATATCACACCCAAAATGACTAAAAAAATGGATTCCTTTTTGCTCAAAAGTATAAAACACACTATGCTATAGATATTTTTAACTTGGAACGATAGAAATGTGTTATTTAAAATACTGAAATAAGCTTTATTAAGATAAATTCTATTGCAACAGTTAATTTAAAAGTATACCATCACACTAATTATTTTGAATTTGCTTTAAATAAATAGAGACACAGATAGCCATGAATTTGCATCCACCATTGGCCAAATGTTAATGGTCAGTTGCCTGTCTGTGGATAGATATATCTTCTAAAACAGTCCCAGGCATTTGAACTTGTCTGTTTCTTTCTGAAGGTATAGTATGAACTGACAAAGATTTCATTAGGATAAAGGAGCAAAAGAAGCATACTGAATATCACCAAATCTATAAGATGAGAATATTGTTTGCTTGATTGTTCAAGGAATATTGTAGAAATATATGGTTACATTTGTCATCTCAAGTTATCTCCATAAAAGCATGTGTTAGAAAACTTCAGAAAAATAATGCAGTTTGTTGACAAGCCACTTCAAATTTCCTTTCTGTAGTTATTTGTGTTCTACTAGTCGGAACTTATCAGATATTTCCTTACTTCAATAGAAAAATACCCTTTTAAACATTATCTTCTCATAGTCTTCTGCTGAAATTTAAGTGTAAATGTGGTAATGTAATGCATGCTCCTGGCCAGCCTAATGCTTTAGAGATTCCAGATGCAAAAACATGAAGATAAACTAGCATGGATAGAGCTAATTGCTATTCATTTTTTCCCCGGAGAGAAAATTAGAGCATACTTATTCATTGCAGAGATTGTAAGCACCCTGAGAGTAAAATCCTTGTTTATATCCTGATCTCTTCTATCTACAGCATGTTAGAACTACATCTGTCAAAGGGGAACAATTCAATATATCTTTGTTGGGTTAGAAAACAAAAAATGAGTCTGTTTCAATGACCTTCCTCCCCCCAAAAGAAGTATAAACCACTGCTTGCCATTGAGGTAGAACTGGTAAGTGTTTAATAATACAGTCTTATTTTTGTTCGGAAATGTGCCTGTTTTTCTGAACATGATATTACAAAGCAATGAAATATATCAGCATAATAATTGTGTAATTGAATGAAGATTTTATAGTTTTCCTTAAGGAAAAACTACATTCTACCACTGACCTCTCAAGAGCAACAGAGTAGTTAGAATGGAAATAAGAAATAGGAAATATATATAAGGGGTCCTTCCTTTCAGCACAGAATAATAACGGTTACAGATTTTTCTAAAGGTATTACTTCAAAGGAGTCTTTTATGTTGACAATAGTCACAAATACTGCTTCTTCCTGTATTCAGTGATTGGAACATGACTCTCTTATTCAGGAAGCCGTACAAGAGATATTTGGGTTGTGAAATCCTACATGGTAGTAGGATACTTTCTCATCCCTAGGTAATTTTTACTAATGCAGATATCAATTATGCTTTCAAACTTTCCAATATTTCGCCCTTGTGTGTTATGGGTAGTGTAGATTGTTTTTGTTTTATAGCCTTTGTTAATGCATTTGTAGATTGCACTGAAAGAATCTGAGGAAATTACTCCATACATCAGCATTAACAGTGCAATATTTTAAATCTACATACTTTGCTAGTACACTTGCACGGTACAAGCCAGTAAAGAAAAAAGAATAGGTGACTAACATTGGATCTGGAAGGTTGTAGGGCTAGAGCAAATATATTTTTGAATGTTTCTCGAAACTGAGCAACAGAAAGGGTTTAAAAAAAAAAAAAAAAGGAAGATGAAACCAAACACAAACTCTTCCTTCTTCCAACTATCCGATTCAGAAACATTCGCAACTCCTGACTTGGTGATTATTTTAGCATGATTTTTAAAATCAGTAAAACTAAAATATTTTTAATGCATGTAATGCTAATCTAAAGCTAAAAAACCTTGAATGAAGTTTTCTTTATATAGGTGTGTTAAGTGTGAACACAGGAGGTTACATGGTACTTGTAAGTTAGTTAACTGATTATAACTATAACAAAGTTTCCTTTAAGAAGTTGTATGGTGGGGCACCTGGGTGGCTCAGTGGGTTGAGGCCTCTGCCTTCGGCTCAGGTCACGATTTCTGGGTCCTGGGATCGAGCCCCATATCGGGCTCTCTGCTCAACAGGGAGCCTGCTTTCTTTCCCTTTTCTCTCTGCCCGCCTTTCTGCCTACTTGTGCTCTCTCTGTCAAATAAATTTTTAAAAAATTTAAAAAAAAAAAGAAGTTATATGGTAACATTTTGCAAGTAAAGATAATTTTATAGCCAAGATAAGGCTCTTTCTTACTCAACCATGTATATAGCAGTCACTTTAACTGATTGCTACACTACTTCTAACCATGGCACAGGATAAATTCTAATACACTTGAGTGCCATGGTGTTTAATTTTTACCTCAGACTCGCTTCACTTTCTATGCTTCCTTTTCTTTTTCCCTCTTGGGTACGGACTGTCAGTACCATATAGAACAAACTATAGGAAATTCTATGACTTTTAATCAGGCAATGTCTTTCTCTTCAATGTATCATAAATTTCAGTGTTAAGAACACTTTCATGAAAAAATCAAACTTGTTATACTTTACATACTTCATAACATACTTTCTAAAATTTGCCTTATACTATCTTGCTGCATTTTATTCAAATATTTTTGTGATACGAATTAAAATAAAATATAATTAATCAAAAGAATATGACCAAATTGCTTTGTTATATTTATCTTCTGAGAAACTCAACTGAATTCTTGAGAAACCTGCATTTGCTCCTTTTCACCTTCAGCGATCTCATTCTAAGGTTTTTTGCAGTATGGTCCAGTCTACTTTTCCAGCCTTATTTTTCTCTCCTTCCAAGCTTGGCTTCTCTCCTGCCATACAAACTTATTACCAAGAACCCAAACATGCCCAGTGTTTTTTCCCTCCCATAAATTTCCCTCCATAACTTGTATCTCCAACAAAGACACCTGATATTAAAACTCATGCAAAGAAGGGTGATCTTACAAATAGCATATGCTATTAGGGCTTTTGCTACTCTGTGGGCTTTAGTATCTATACATGGGAAACTCATCATAGTCTTCTTTGTTTAAGAGTTATAAGTAGATTCAATATCCCTTCTCTTCCCTAATTCTGGATTTGAAATTATCGAGAGCAGAAATTCCTTCAGATTTCTCTTTTTTGTATGTGGAACAATGTTTGGCAAGGACTTTTCCCAAAGTATCCATCAAGAAAACATACTGAATATATATTAGGAAGAGTTTGCACCAATTGCTTTGGTGAGGCCTTCACAGAATAAAAGAAACAAGGATAGCTGTTTAAATAGCTTAGTGTTTAAATTATGTGAAGTGATGTGATATTGTCAGCTGGACCTGGTCTTCAAAGTACAAGTACCTACATTTTCTTTAAATAATGACCAGATTCAGAGGATGTAGGTTGAGTTTCCTCAAGTGTATACTATCTCCAGTAGTGCTGCCTTGGTTCTTATCTCTAATACCTACCAAATATACATATTCATTCTGAAAGTCTACATGGTGTGTGCATGTATGTGTATATATTCTCTATGTATATGTACACACACACACACACACACACACCAGAAAGAATAAAACATGCACAGTTAAGTCTAGAATAAACACCTGAAATTTAAGGATTTATTTACCTAAAATCTACTAAAATCAATTTCCTCAATTAAATTAATATTAATTGAAATAATCATCAAAAGAGCATCATTTATGAGAAATTAACTATTAATGTCACAATTATTTTTTCCTCCCATATTAAAAGTATATTTTAAGAAATCAATATGAACAGTTTCTTTAGTTAAAATAGTATGTAATGGGCACCTGGGAGGCTCAGTTGGTTAAAGCCTCTGCCTTCGGCTTAGCTCATGATCTCAGGGTCCTGGGATCGAGCCCCACGTCGGGCTCTCTGCTCAGCAGGGAGCCTGCTTCCTCCCTTCTCCCTCTGCCTGCCTCTCTGCCTACTTGTGATCTCTGTCAAATAAATAAATAAAATCTTTTAAAAAAATTAAAAAAATAAAATAGTATGTAATTATTTATCCTATACCTCTTGCAAATACTTCTGATCAATATTAAATAATGTAAAATTTGCTATTGTTGTAGATTATGCCTGATGTTAATTTATTTTCATGGCATTTGCCTCTTTTTAATAAAGGAGCATTAAAACTATGATACAGAAATAAATTCTTAGGATCATGAGTAATCTGTTATAACTTAACATAAAATTCAGTAGAACTTTTTGTTTTTGTTTTTGGCTTGAGTATCCCTAATTCACCAAGTCGATCAGCTCTTACTACCTGTGAAGATGGCAATCCTTGTTAGTCTTCTATCATGCAACTTCCATACTAAATACATCACACAATTAGCTCTGCCCTTTTTTCCCATTGACCTTAAAAGAAAAGTAAATGGGTACCTAAAAGGGACAGAGGCTAAAGTTTGAGGGATAACGGGAGAGAGAAAAGGTAATGGTATAGAAGAATATATAATATTCTGCAGTCAGGCATTTCTGACATGGAAAATGTCTAGAGTATATGCCGTACATAGCAAAATATCTCCTTATCCCTTTTCCTTCTAGTGAGGATCACAAAATTAATTTAATTATGTAAGCTTCATATAAGTCTTTATGAAAATTGATCTAAATAAATAAATGCCATAGGAGATCATCAAAAACATTTTCATGTCTTATATAATAGCTAAACACTCTGCAACATCAAGTAACTTTTTCACTTGCATAGAAAAACCAAGCACAGAGGGGCATTAAGTTTGTCTACAAGTAACTGTAGCTCCATGATGCAACTACACCACCACAAATTGGCAAAGTATATTTTTAGTGAGAGGATGCTATATAGAGAAAGGAGACTGATTTGGGTTCTTCAAGAGTTTAGTTCAACAGTCATTTATGTAGAATCCCATATATGCCAGGAAATGTATTAAGCACTATGAACTAGAGATTGGAGAACTTCCATTTACATGGAGTTGACAACAAAACAAACTTGAACATTACAGAGTTTGAATTGGATAGAGTTATGATTTAGGATTTTAAAGACAGGGACCGGGCGCCTGGGTGGCTCAGTGGGTTAAGCCGCTGCCTTCGGCTCAGGTCATGATCTCAGGGTCCTGGGATCGAGTCCCGCATCGGGCTCTCTGCTCAGCAGGGAGCCTGCTTCCTCCTCTCTCTCTCTCTGCCTACTTGTGATTTCTCTCTGTCAAATAAATAAATAAAAATATTTAAAAAAAATAAATAAAGACAGGGACCTTTCTTCTTCTTCTTTTTATTCCACACAACTCTTAGAATAGTACTATAGAAACTCAGTATTTGTTGAGATTTGCCTGATTATAGAGATGAAACTGTGGCTTTACTTGGGTCCACCTTCAGTGTATTGACAGTAAGACTGGGTTTGGCATTCAACTAGGAAAAGGTCTATGTTTCCCATCAACCTCTACCAACCAAGCTTACTATTCTTAATATAATTAGCATTCAAATGATTTCACTATATTGATATTTTAGTTCATGATTGTTAGTAAAGTTAGAAATCCACATGTGATAGATGATATCACATAGAATACATTAAAGTCTGTTAAGGTGAATTATATGATTACTTCTTGATTTTCCCTATATCAAGAATATGAAAATGGTTATAAAAAATCAGTTTCTTTTCAAAAATGACACTACCTTAAACTATAACTAAAGAGGAAATCACAATACTAGCAGCTTCTATGGCAAATACCACAATGACAGCACTGAGAAACAGTAAAATTTACTTGCTATTGTATGTAATTCCAAATGAATTTGGAATTTCAAATTGAAGGTGGGTTTCTTCAGTTGAGTTTCCTATAAGAGAGTCCAAAACTAACCATTTTAATCCCTGTCTGGAGTTCTCCAAGGAAACTTGCCTAAGGAATTAGTTCTAAGAAATTAATCTTGATTATATTCTTTTTGTCAGAAAATTAGTTGCTATTCACAATGGACAAATGAAGGATTAAAGAATAAAAGCTGAGAAAACAACTCACCCATGTTTTGCTTCACCTGCTCTGCTTTTATTTTATTCATTATAGCATTTCATGGATGACATGAGAATCTTTTTCAAACCCAGGTTAAATAGTATCAATTTTTAAATGAAATTTTATTGAACTGTCACCTAAATATCTAGTCCTAATTGCTTTCTGTAATGAAAAATGTACTAGAACTTAACTATACGTTACCCCTGTAATTTGATGGCTAGTCTCCATTTTTTTTTCTCACATATATTTAGAGTTTTTTAAACATCTTTTGAATTCTCGGAATAAATTATGATTTCATAAGATTGTATTTTTGCTCATTTTAAGAAATAATATTTTTATCAGAATTAGATGGTTGGTTCTTGCTTATGGAAACTTCTTTCTTAGGATCCATCCCCTTTGATCTTTTCTATTTATCAATTTGGTTTTACCCATTGATGGTGGAATCTAATATTCAGTCTAATATTCTGAAACAATCTTCATATTCTCTTTCAGAATTAAAATCCCACTCTATTCTTTGAATTTCTTACCATGTACAGCTCTACACATCTAAGAACTAACTTCTAAATTGTTTTACTCTGTTTATTGTTGTTGTTTTAATTTCTAGAGCTTTTGAAATTCAAGTGCTGTTCATTTAAAGAGCTGAAAGTACAACTATTTGCTTTATCTTGATTTTGGGGTTTTTAAGTCATCACATAGCATCTTTTAGCCATCCCCATGGTATTTAGCTCTTAACTTAGACATTCAGTCAAATTTTGTAGGCTCGAATTAAGTGAAGATGTATCTCTAGGCTTCCATGACCTCAGAGTTTTATTTCCTGCCTAATATAATTTAATGTGAATTACGTAGATATTTAGAGTTAAAAATTGTAAGACAAAGGTTTTCTACCTCTTACAAACATATCCTGGAGGTAATCTTATAATATTAAATCCTCATATGTAGATGAAACTGTTAGGTTGATTTGGGATTCTTTTGTTTAATGTAGGAATAATGATATTCAGGCAAAAGTTCCATAAGTACTGATTAATTTTAAAAAGGTTACATGTTGAACATTTTTTTTAAAAAGCTTCTATTTTTAAGGCTTCTTGTTCCTCTAAGATTAGATATATTCAATTACTTTTTTTTTGGCAAAGATTTTTTTAAAGATTTTATTTGTTTATTGGAGAGAGAGCGAGAGAAAACGTGAGTGGAGGGGTTGGTAGAGGGAGAAGCAGTATCCCCAGTGAGCCGGAAGCCCCACCCAGCAAGCATGAATGGGGGGAGGGGCAGAGGGAAAGGGAGAAGCAGACAGCCTGCTGAGCAGGGAGCCCAAAGTGGGGCTCAGTCCCAGGACTTTAGAGTCATGACCTGAACCCAAGGCAGATGTTTTACTGAGCCACCTAGGAGCCCCTTAATTACTCTTTTTGAAACTGAAGACACCTCAATAAATTGACTAATCTAATTACTTCCTTATGCTAAGTATTGTGTTATCCCATTTTACAGATGAAGCCATTTAGATTACTTATTTGAATTGCTTCAGGGGCTACACATTTAATAAGTGTTAATGAAATAGCTAGAAAATAGATTTTCTACCTTGTCAAATCTATTCCAACACTACAAGACTTTGTTACTTGGGGAAAACAGGATTTTGGTATACACAGGACTGAATCTAGCTAGACCCTGGCTCCACCACTTACTAATTCCAAAAAAGTTTTAACAACTACTTCACCACATCCTTGTAAATCTGAATGTGATAAACATATGCAGTCTGCTAAAGGCAGTTTATTAAAGAGCCATTCTAATTATTTTTTTAAATCATGCTGCATCTCCAACAATAGGCATATAACCATCCACAAAGACTCTCTGAAGAGGGCAGTTTTCATGTGAATGTCAAGGTCCAGGATATCTATGAACCAATGTGTATTGTTTTTATTTGTACACCGCACATTTACTAACTAGAAAGAGATAAAGATGATTCTTGAGAACAAGGTTTAACTAAGAAACTGCTTATTTTCTTTTTTTTTCTGTATGACTTTCCCCTACATGGATGTTAAATAGAGAAGACCCAGGACTACTCCTTAGTTGTGGTTTTGTCATACTTGGCTTTGAACTTCCAGCTTGGTACCTTCCCATAGTGCTGAACTAAACTCAGAACACAACACAGCACTAAAGCTGAGGTACTCAGCATAGAACTATAAAAATGTCCACCCTATCCCAACATCCCACTTATTTGTCCTATGGCATTTTGCTGGGTTTGAATTTGCACCAAACCAAGGTTTAAATAAATTAAATGTTCTCCTTTAGCCTTAAATGTGTGCATAGAATTGCTGCTACACTTTCCCCACCCAACCTCTAAAACTGGGAAATGTGAGTCAACTTAGTTTCATTTCTTGTAACTTCACCAACATCCTCTGTCACATTAGGAATTATGCAGTTTTTATAGTTACACTGGAGCCCTTTATAAATATATTTGGTGGGCTTCTGCTTTTCGTAAAACCAGCAATTATGTATCTACTCTATCTAAATATTCACCAGTCTCCAGTTGAACTTCAATAGTCTCCAGTTGTTGGGAGACTACAGTTTGTACAGAAATCAAAACTCTCTGAAAATAGTCTGGTACTTTTATGTTCTCTCTCTTTCTCTCGGACCTTCCTCCTCTTTTCTACCCCATCCTTCCTACAGAGACATTAATTCTGCCATCATTGACACACCAGCTTTCTTAAAGGGGTATTGCAATCAGTAGTCTTACTTCCAAACAGAATTATAAGAAATATTCTGCTCTGGTCTGACAAAGCTGAGAACGTGGTCCCTGCTCACCTCATCTGTGGATCATACTCAAATGATAAGCTTATTTCAGGTTGTAGCTTCCCATGCCCTTAAGGCTATTCAACTAGATCTTTCTGTTTGAAGAATGGTATACCTTTTATCCCCATGACTGGTCTTTAGTACTTCTTCCCCAAAATGCCTAGGGAAATAGCCTGATGAGAAGAGAACAAGGTAGGCACTTCATGGAAGTCTCAGGATCATCCACCATGCTTGATGTCCAAGTCATTTTTGGTAGCTGCCTATCAGCATTCCAATCCATTTCCTGACCTCAGTGCATCATGCCCCTCTCCTTCCACTGACCAGTGTTCATTGAGCACCTAACTCATTTTAGGGAATGCCTTATTTTAGGGAAACACAAATGCAAAGCTCCGGCCACCTCCGGTTGTCAATTCAAAATCAGTATAGATGGAACTGAGGAAAATAATGAGATCACATCGAAGTGAAAGCTAAATTATGTCTTATAGAATATAATGCTCAAGAAGTTTGTAGAAAATAAAATGCATGAGAAAGCCAGTGTTAATTATCAAAGGCTTCATGGAGGTGTAAGCAATTATGCCTGGTGGATCTTGAATTAAATAGGTCTTCATGGAATTAACTATAGATCCTAAGAGTTACTTCAGCTTTCTTTTCTCTAAGATAGGAAGTCCCAATTCTATGACCTTGTGGGAAAAGAACATTTATATAAACTCCTGTCATTTATGGCTTCTTTGGAATGCTCTCCACTCCTGTTTTACTTGAGGACTCTCAAGGTGGAAGAAGGGAGTGTGTACAATCACCTTGATAATAACAAAAAGAACAGATAAAGTTCTCTACATCTGCATGCCTGTATCAATAGTACACATAAATGTCACTTCTAACATCAAAACCATAAATCACTTGCATTCTCTCTTCTATATTAAAGTCTCTTTCAGTGGGATTTATTTTCCATTACTTGAATCAATGCATTGCTCTTTCATTCACCTTCTCTATTTCTCTCCATTTCTCTTCATTTAAAACTCATATAAGGCTATTCTCTTCTACGAAAATGTTCACAGTTACCCATTTTAATAAACAGAACCATATACAGAAATATTTAGATCTGGAAGGCACCTTGGAGAATTACCTTTTTCCACTGTCTCATTTCACAGCTGATAAAATTAGATTAAGTGATTTGTCTAAAGGCACACATTAGATAGAGGCAGAAGCAGACTAGGATTATAGGACACTAAATTTTACTTTTGTCAAGATATAATTATTCATTCAGCAAACATTTATTCATGTGGCAAGCACTATTCTAGGGGTTGGAAGCTGATTTTCTGCTCCTGTATACTCCTGATTCTGTAAGATTCATTCTTCCTTAGGTGTGCTGTGAGTTTCTGCTCTACCTTTTATTTTAATAGTTTTATTTCTTCATGCTTTGATAGTGTCCTTATCTTTACTCATTCCCAATTAACTTCCCCGAGCTTCTCATTTAATTAATTCCCATCCTCGTTTTCAAGATACAAACTGGCTCTCCTGACTTAGTGCCATTCTGCCTCATTATCAGCCCCCCATTCTCAAATAATTATTTTGAATATAATGAAAATGTTAAACATGGTTGAACCCAGTATGTCATTATTGTAACTGACTGCGAACAAATGTTTTCATATGTTTCGACTTGTGTAATAAAGTGTCACAATCTCTGTTGGTAAACATTTGTTTTTATCATAATGAGGACAGGCTTGTCAAATTAAGCCTCCTAAATGGATGTCAATGGTTCAACACAAAAAGAAAATATAGAAATATTCCTTTGTCCTCAGTATAGGGCAAAATATTTTGTCCTTATACTTTTCTTTCAAGAAAAGTTCATATTCTGTATTATTGCCTTCCTACCATTCCTACCAGCAGAACCCTAGGTACTAATAGTGACTACATTTATGTGCAGAACACTCATTTGTTTACTTTATTAATTGATACATTACTTTTCTTTTATTGCCTAATACTATTTTCCAGATAAATGTCACCATCTTTTATAGTTACATGCAAAATGAGACAATCTTGCACTTAATCAACAAAATAACAAGCCATAGTTCAGTGAAATAGTTTGTAAGGATACTGAAAAGTGGCACTTTAGTTCTATTTTTTAAAGGTAGTTTTATAATCTTTTTGATAGTGATCGTTTTCTCTTTCATTAAAACTCTCAAAAAAGTTCCAAGGATAGTATAAGAAGTTCTTATATGTCCTTTACCCTAGGTTAACCAACTGCTAAGGTTTTGTTCTGTATCACTTTCTCTGTCTATATTTTTGTGTATATTCTATATATTGTATCTATACTATAATACTACATATGTGTATATATATGTATATATACAGTTTGTATATTTTTCCTAACTAGGATTAGTTGGAGACCTGGTATGACTTATTCCAGTATTTTAGTGTATATTTCAGTATAATTCCTAAGAACAGGACTTTTTTTTTACACAGAACAGTATCAAACGCATTCATCTAATTCATAGACCCTTGTCAAATTTCATCTGTTATAACATTAATGTTCTTTTTTTTTAAGATTTTATTTATTTATTTGACAGACAGAGATCACAAGTAGGCAGAGAGGGAGGCAGAGAGGGAGGGGGAAGCAGGCTCCCTGCTGAGCAGAGAGCTGGATGTGGGGTTTGACCCCAGGACCCTGAGACCATGACCTGAGCCAAAGGCAGAGGCTTTAACCCGCTGAGCCAACCAGGTGCCCCAACATTAATGTTCTTAATAGCTAGTCATTTTGTCCTGTTGGTCCAGGATCTGATCTAGAATCACGTGACATATTTAAGTGTCATGCAGTGTTTTATTTTAGTGTTTAAAATCTTAAACTCAGTCACTAATGACCTGGATCATGTTTCTTTTTAAAGTAATCTCTGCTTCCTGACTGCTGTTCCAAGAATAAGAATTTAAGCCAAAAGATGTCTAACAAAATCCCTTAGGATTAGTGATATCTGTGTTGAGGAAATGACACATCAACTTTGTAACTATTTTCTAACCACAAGTTTTGGCATTTCAGTAGGAAGAAGTCCAAGGAAAAGAACTCCGAGTTTATCTGTAATTTGCAGTTTAGAGATTTTGATGCCATTCCAGCTGACCTGGGGCAAAGGGATAACGTTTACAAATGGCCATTTTGCAAGGATTTGCAGCACATACTTTAAATCTAACCCTAAATAAATATTTAGGTTAGTGATAGGTTAGTAAAAGCTCCATTCGAACCAATATTTTCATCAAAATGAAATATTTGAGATATTTTAAACAAAGTTTGAATATAAATATCAGCTATTTGTCATTCCTCAAACTGAATCCTTTTGAAAAAAATACAACGGTGCATTTTTAAATATTGAATATAAAAATGAATACAAAGAGTGCCCTCCTCCCACAAAACAAGGATTTGTAGTATTTATGCCTAAAGCATACAGTGTTTTGCTTAATTCTGTAAATAGAATTATGATTAGGGCCTCAAGGTACAGCGGTTTAATTTCTAGCTGTCATCAAGCAAAAGTAATCCCTAGGTCTCAGTTATTTTCTTTTTTCTCCATGTCAGGCCTGCTTCTAAAACTGGATAAAAAAACATGAAAGTGTCATCAGATTTATTGACTATGAATGCTCATACTGTTTTGTGAAAAATACATAAACCTACCTAAAAAGATTCATCTTTTTTTTGAAGTATCATATAAACACATCAAAGTACCAAGTCTCAATACCAGGAAACTGTCTGAATCAGACCTACTGATACCAATTACGTTACTGAAAAGCCAGATAGTTTGCAGAAAATGCAAAACCATCCTGTGCTATTTTCACTTTTTTCTTCTAAAATAGAGATGTTTATACATGCAAGAGACAGAAATTAACTACCAGAAAAATACGATGCACATCCACATTCAGTGCAGCGATTAAAAGTAAAATAGTTGTTTGTCCCCTACCGTAGAACAGGCTTGCCCATCCATCCTTGTGATAGATGTGTGTGCAAGTCCAAAATGAAATCAAATCCCTGCAGATGGCTCATAAGTCACAAAAACTGTTTAATCCTTCCCCAAGGGGAAGCCAACCCCTTGGTAAGTCTTAGTGTACAATAAATACAATGTCAAATATTCTTAGTTTTGTGGTAGAAAACCTTCGTTTATTGCAGCAGGTGCCCTCGCCCCCAAAAGCTCTATGTCACTCTGGTTCCTGAGCATGTGCACTCATTGCATTTGGTTGTAGTTTGTGTTTTAGTAAAAAAAAGTGTCAGTAGACGGAAACTATATATAAAAATCTTATCTAAAATTGATTGTGGCTCAAAGTCGTATTTTAAGAGTCAGTCGGGCAAATCTAAATGCATTTTTACAATGCTCTTTCTAATGGCTTTTACTAGAAAACGGTTGAGTTTCAAGCAGAAATAAAATGAAAGCAGACCTTGGAGGTTTAAGCATTGAACAGATGCAGTAAATGCAGCTTTGGAAATATAGCTGTCACTTCAGATCTTTTATGCTGAGTACCCATATGCACCAATTGCCAGAGCTGCTAGCATTGTATCTGTGTAGCTCTGCTGAAACTGGACGCTGCAAGAACTCTTCAAAACAGAATAACATGCCTATTATTAACCTATTTCTAAATATTTCATTCTTTCTTGGTTTTCATTGTGCCTAAATTTTTTGAAGACTAAAACTGAAGAGAACTTATATAAAAAGGTACTCGTCTCTAGCACTATGAAATTTTTTCATTTGTGCATCGCTAACTTCTCAAAAAAAATCAGAAATTCTTGACATCTTTATTACATTAAAGCAATTCCTGATATTGACTCGGGAAGGATTTTATTTTCTTATTCCTAAACTAGAAGCTGTACCTTTTTTTAAATGCAGTGATATGAGATTATTTTTCTCTTTATCCCTGATGAGGGGGATACACACACACACACACACACACACACACACACTTGACCCCTTGAACACCATGGATTTGAACTGCATGGGTCCATTTTAATCTGTGAATTTTTAAAATATATATATATACACTACTGTATTGTACTGTCAATGTATTTTCTTAACATTTCTTTTCTCTAGCTTACTTTATTCTAAGTGCAGTATATAATATACAAAATCGACTGTTGATGTTATCGGGAAGGCTTCTGGTTAACAGTAGGCTGTTAGTCAAGTATGGTGGGAGTCAGAAGGCATACAAGGATTTCTGATTGTAAGGGGGGGTGTCAGTGCCCTTCACCCCCACATTGTTCAATGGTGAACTGTAGTCATATCAATATTAAACATAGCCCCATGCGCTTAATTGGGTAATAATTATATAATTTTATGATTCTTTTTAATAATGTAATATTCTCTAAACTGTCTACCTAGATTAGTATTACTTCATTTTTCAAGTTGAAAAACTATACCAGAAGCATAATTAACTTATCACAAAAATGAGTGTATAAACTACTCACAGAATCTTAATCTCTAACACTTGAAACCAACTTTAAAATCCGTATGTACTTATCATATACTATAGATACTAAATATACATAACATTATATTGTATTGTGTGTATATATATACATATGTATCAAGATTTCTAAGTAGAAATACTACATAATAAAATTAATCAGTTATAATTATGACAATCTGAAATGACACTGAACTATATAGTGTCATAAAACTAATGAGTGCATATGTTATTTTCCTTTTAGAGAAAAAGAATCTGAAAGGACAAAATACCCCAGAATTCCTAACAGAACGGTAAGTACTTTCAATACTATAAAATACTATTACATTCTCTACGTCTATACCTATAACATTCTATAAAATCAGAGGGTCTTTCAAATTTCTTTTACAGAAACATTCACCTTTCTATTTTCTAAGATAAGCGATTAATATAGTAAGCAAAGGGAGTCTTCTAAAGATAAATCCCAATTTAATGGAGTAAACTGAAAATAATTTATCCTATAATCCTCTTAAATAAGAGGGCAAGGTAATTCTTGTGATACATCCATGTGACAGAAACATTTATGCTGATTCCACCATATCTTCTGACTAGCATCATATCATTTTAAATTCTAAAGAAGAAAAAATTAAGTAAAATTTCATCAAAGTGTCTCCCATCCTATGTGTGTGCTAGAAAATTTACTCATTTTGAACAAAATCTGAAACAGAATCAAGATGCTTGTTTTGTTTATAGTCATTAAATTGGAATTACCAAGAAAAATGGCAACCATCTGTAGGCTTTAAATCTATACTATAATCTCATTAGTACATTTCTTTCTAATCTCCTCACAACTTAACTACAACATGTTTTCTTTACATAGCTATTAATTGATAGTAGGAATTTCTTTCCTAAATATGTTTCTGTGAAACAAAGTTAATATTTTTGATACCATTTCTTATGTTAGAATTGATAACACTATGATTTCCTAGGTACAAACAATTATAAATTTTAAATACATGAATATGAAAAATAATAAAGGTAGAAAAGTCCATGTTGATGAACCATGTTATATCACTTTAATGCCATAATTGTCTTGAAATGAGTTTGCAAATTCACTTCCAGGTTGAATTTTTAAATGGTCATTGATCATTTAAATGAGTCATAGATATTTGTTTACATTCTTCATACAAAAACCAGGTAATATTTACCATACCCCCCTCACAATTTTTTAGTCATCTTATAATTTCACTGTGAAGAGCCAACAATGGCTGTTTTTCTGATCTATCCTTAAGTGATTTTGTTTATTATTCAGGTGTGACTTATATAAATTGCTTGATTTGAATTGTACTTTTCATAATTGTATTGAAATAGGATTTAGTATGGCATCCTTTGGAGAGAATCGATTCAAGTAATGAGGTCTTTGCTCATTTGGAATAATCCTAGGAAAATAACATATATATTTCCAAGGAAGAAATCGTGCATTTTCTTGGTGTGTTTTGTGCTTTGTGGTAGTTCTTCTTTTTAGCCTTTGTATTTTATTTACCAAGGACATGCCAAATGACTCACAAATAACTGTAAGGGAAAATGACTGACTCTAGCCCAAATTTAAAAGGCACAGTTTATGCCTTAATGATTTTATAAAATATTTACAAAGAGAAATACTCTGAATTACAATAATATTGTCAAAACATTATAAGTATCTTAATATAGGTCTCATCTTCCAAGGAGTTCATGACTTAAGTGTGTCAGTACACAACGCAAAGTATGATATAAAGTGAAGACATTGGATAATGTAGTGACTATTTTTCTTGACTTTATAGAATATGTGTCTGTGTTGCAAGCTCATGAATAATAAGTTTGTACAATTTGTATTTAAATCAAGCCTTATTAATTGAAAATTTTTAGCATAGGAAAACCATACTAACATATAATTTTGCCTCAAAGCCCATTGCTGAAGAACAATTTGGTAATTGATTAGAATTTTACGAATTATCTTTAGAGATATATTGCACTTATATTTCACAAAAGCTTTTATGCTTAAGAAAGATAAGAAAAATAATGAAAGGACCATTGAAAATTTTAAAATAGTGATTTTCCTCTGGATGACCGAAAACTCAGTGGTACTTTCAAGTACTACTCTAAGGGTCAGTTCTCTATAAACTGAATTAGTATACTGGATAATAATAATAACCAAAAGGATGCATTAAAAAAACGTTCAGATGCTCAGGCATGCTTCTTAGAAACTATTCACATTATCTTAGATCCGCTAAACCTCTCTAAATACTATTGGGAGTTGATGTTCTCACTCAAAGCGTGATTATAATTAACAATCTCTCTTTCCTGATATACCATATAGAACAAGAAGTTTTCAGAAGTGTCTTAAGAGAAAATAGATTTTAACTAGGAAAGTATTCTGTGATTCACTAGTAAATAAATATTATTTGCAAATGCCCCTCATGACTTTCTATTAGTCAAACTCTTCTCCCTTTGAAGTAACAAGTTCTTATAATCAAAAAGTAGCATTGGTGGTATAGTGCTAAGCATAGCTGCCTTCCAAAAAGTAGAGGTGTGTGTGTGTGTGTAATAGTAGCATGGAGTTAAGAAAAAAATGTATCTATCTGGTGTACTATGTTCATTTTACAGACATTACTTCCTCTAATATCCTCATTTATAAAGGGCCAGATAAGTCAACTCATTTATCCAAGCTCTCTTATCTACTGACAGAATCAAGAGAAATTCTGAATTAAATACCCACTATCTTTTTTTGCCTGCCATATTAACTTTGAAAGTACTTCCATAAAAATTGAGGGTCTCTGATTGGTTCAAGAAACTTGTTCTCAAAGCTTAATTTTTTTTTCAACTAAAACACTAATCCAATTTTGTACTATCTACCTATAACTGTATCTTGATACAACTCATTAAAATGATGTTTATGAAACCATAAGTGACTCTTAATCTCACAAAACAAACTGAGGGTTGCCGAGGGGAGGGGGTTTGGGAGAAGGGGTTGGGATTATGGACATTGGGGAGGGCATGTGATTTGGTGAGTGCTGTGAAGTGTGTAAACCTGGTGATTCACAGACCTGTACCCCTGGGGATAAAAATATATGTTTATAAAAAATAAAAAATTAAAAAAAAAATAAAAAAAAAAATAAAAAGACTGTCTTTTCCCCATTGTAAAAAAAAAAAAAAAAAAAAATTATAAAAAAAAATGATGTTTATGGTAGAAAGAATTATATACACAGAGAGAATCTAAGTTTGAGTCTTGGCTTTACCCAGCTCCCTCTCTCATAGTGAGGAGTCCTGGAGCATATGGGGAGATCACACAGCTAAAAACTACCACATTATCATCATCATCATCAATAACAATAATACATACATACAATCTGTCATCAGCAATAGTTAAGCAATTACCTCTTTGATGCTCTGTTTTCTTATCTGGGTAATGGAGTGAGGGGAAATGCCAAGTCTACTTTCCAAGACTTTCTGAGATCAAATTAGATACATGAGTGTGTAATGATGTTTAATTATAAATTTTGGTTATTATATGATTATGGAAAACCTTTTATTGCTGTAAAAAGAAGTTCCTTTCCTATGAAAATTTGCCTTTGTTGTTCTGGGAATCCAATAAATTATTTTACAACAGTGTATTGATGATGAAACTGAAACTGTTGTTCTAGATAATGGTCCTCCAGAAAAATAATGGTCCTCTAGAAAAAAAGTTCCCTCTCCTTGAATCTATCTATAATTTACCCTTCATCCTGATTAGCTTTTTCATCCATAGGCCTAAGATGAGCTCTTATATAAAATAAGGAGAGTTAGGAAAGTAAAGGGTACATTTTTTGGGTTCTTTGTCTATGTCAGATGTTCTACTAATCATATAATGACATTTCATTTAGTTATCAAAAGAACACTTCTGATGTTACCACAGCGTTGTAGATAAATGAAAATGAGAACTGAAATTTTTATAAAGTTAGTCTAATTAGTAGGCAACAAAATTACCATTTGAACTCAGGTCTGATTACCCCTTTCCAGGTTATCACTCTTAACTAAACACATCACAGTTGGTGAAGGCAAGGCATAGTGCATTTTCCTATATGAATGATGGCATGGTGAGAAGAGATAAAACTAAAGAATAGATCTTTTTAAAATGTGATTAGTCTATGTAAAATATTTGATGCACTTTATCACTTATCAATAAACATTAAACTGAATCATGCAAAGTTGTTCTTCAGATGCTAAAATTAAACAGGGTAGGAGAATTTAATTATTTAAGACAACTATCCTTAGATAGAAAAAGTAGAAGCAAAGTTGAAACAGATAATAGCCATAAGTATAAAAGCTCAGCTAAAGGAATAGAATTATATTCATTTTGTTTATAAAGGATATTATTACAAAATGGATGTTTATAATTTGTATTTCCTAGATATTTTATGCTTGCTACATTATCTGGGTTTATTTCCTTTAAGTTTTGGTACTATTTTGAAAATCCTTTCATTTATTTATTCTTTATTTTTTATTTAATAGTTGCTGTTGAGTACCTACTTTATACATTTTCCCAAGTGTTGGAGATACAGGAGTGAACAAAGCACAGCCTCTGTCATCAAGTTAGCTTATAGTTAGTATGACTACAAATACTGGACTATTCACTTTATATAGATAATAATAGTACTTTGGCTTATAATAATAGACAATCTTTTTAAGATATTCACGTGGTTAATCATCATTATGTTTTTATTTAATAAATGATTGACAATCTTGTCACTTTCTTTGGGCAACTGGGTAAAATGGGTTTTCCACAATGATTATTATTTATGCTAAGGCTAAAACCGATGAGATTTCATGATTTACGTACTTCCAAGGATACTAAAGAATAATAACTCACTTTGTGTTCAAATTCCAACTTCACTACTTAGTTACTATGGGATGTAAAGCTGTTTAGTAGACCTCTAGATGTCTTCATTTCTTCAGTGAGTCATTTGAAATAGTGTTAAACTTTGTTGATGGTAGGTACTATATAAAGTTAGCTACTATATATTAAGGAGGGCACCTATTGCATGGAGCACTGGGGGTTATACACAAACAGTGAACTACATCAAAAACTAATGATGGACTATATGGAGCCTAGCCTAACAATAAAAAAAAAAAGTTAGCTAATACAATTATTGATAGAATTCTGTCCATTATTTCTAGAAACAATCTGATTTGGATATTCCCATTGATATTTGTCTTTATTTTGTTCTGAAAACTTTATCATCTCTGATGACTGTAAAATATAACTTGTACAGTTATGAAAGAGATAAAGTAGAAATATTTAAAACCATATAGTTGATCTTAAAGCATATCATGTAAAGTCTCCAGTTAACAAAAGGTTAAAATGAATGATTTTGCTATCTGAATAATTTATGCTAATCTTGATCTGCTCTAACATTCTGATTTATTCACTTATTTGTCTGTACCAGGTCATTATTTTAGGTTGCATTATTTATTTTTGTAATTTAGAGCAGTGGCAATGGACAAAGAGCTACATTCAAGTTCTATTTCTGCCACATTGTGACTTTATGACCTCAGGAAGACAATTTGACCTCTTTTCCTCAATGTCCTTATCTGTAAAAATGAAGATAATAAATCATACTTTATAGGTTCATACAAAATTCCATGCATGTTACTTATGTGTTTATTACAGAAGTTTGCAAATGGTAATAATAACATTATAAGCAAATAGTAATTTGTTTGTTATATTTGCTACTAAGGATATCTCCTTTGAAATATTAAGGGAGCATCCTTTTAAAATTACAAAACATACAGAAATCTACAAAGAATAGAGGAAAACAAGTGTGGCAGAAGAAAGAAGAGACGTGGAGGATGGTTAGAAATCTTAAATGCAAGATAAAATTTGGTTTTGATACAGTAGAATGTAGATATGCTCTGGGAGGGGCCCCACCATGAGCCCTCTCCTTGAGGACCTCTTCCCCCTTAAAGCAAATACTAAAATTAGACATGGTCTATAGCATTTCTCTTCACAGAGGTTAAAAGGAAGACTTAAGACATTTTTTGACAGTCTACATGGCCCTAGAGGTAAGCTGAATCAGTCCACATTATCATGTATAGATTACCAAAAAGGCTTTCTACCCTAACATGAAATTACTTACTTCAGAATCATGATGGGGTCATTTTCTCAGAGAAAATAAATCTAACCAAACTATAGGTTCAACAGGCTTCCAGAAATAAAACATATTCAACATACGTTATTATATAAACCATTTTAAAGGATAGTTTTATGCCATTGCATGGCAAAATGATATATCCTCCTTTCAAATATTAAATTAAAATGTGTATATGATATCTGAAATTGAAATCACAAGATTTATTTTTGTCACCAAGGAAACCTTAGAAAACAAAATTGCTCATTTTGCTGATTTCCCTATGGTAAAGAATATTTTGTGAATTTTTTCTTCAGTTTACTTCAATTATTTTCTGTTATATATCTTTTATTTTAATTGTCTTTGTTGTTTAAGTCACTCTTTTGCAAATACCATAAAGAATCTCTTTACAATACTAACATGGAATATCAGTAGTAATACCACCCCCTCTTTTTTTTTTTTTTTAATTTTTTATTTTTTATAAACATATATTTTTTATAAACATATATTTTTATCCCCAGGTCTGTGAATTACCCTAAAGATACAAATGTAGTGATCCAAAGGGACACATGCACCCGAATGTTTATAGCAGCAATGTCCACAATAGCCAAACTATGGAAAGAACCTAGATGTCCATCAACAGATGAATGGATCAAGAAGATGTGGTATATATACACAATGGAATACTATGCAGCCATCAAAAGAAATGAAATCTTGCCATTTGCCACCCCCTCTTTTAATGTTAAATCTTGTTCTGCCTCTAAACATAAGCATATCTCAATCTTAGTAATAACCATTTCTACGTCAGCAAAATGCAATTTGCAGTAAATATCTTATCATTTTTCTCCTCTTTAAAATTTAATCCTTATATAAATTGCAGACAATTTTCTGTTCTAAAATACAAAAAATCTGGTTCAGCATATGTTCCATTGTACATTTGAGCAACTTATATCCTGGTATTATGCTTAATAAAAATTGCTTAATCCTGATATTGTTTTTATTCTCTACTTCCAAAAAAGTCCTGCCAAAATCTGTGTTTATGAATTGGTACAAAATGTTTTGGAGTAAGGAAATAATGTCTCCAAACGAATGCTCAAAATGCATTTGTTTTGCTACCTCAATGACCCCCAAAGCGATATTATCTGAATTTTCAATAGTCCGAAATGTCTTGTAAGAAATAACTCTTAGCACCAGTTTTGCAAGTTGCTCAGGGTTTTTGCTGTTTTATCCATTTTATGTTTGCATCGAGCATAGACACAATTTGCTATAACCTCTCCTGGGAAGTTATTTATTTTTTATTAGGAATGTAATGTTTGAACTCTGAAAGATTTAGCCTTGGATTTTCCTTCACTTTTGGACTTTAAAATACTTTTTTCTAATTTTAGAGACAGTTTTCTTAATGCCTTCAAATTATGTCTTAGACCATTACATATATGCTCGTATTTACTTATTTATTTACCTGAATAAATAATTCTAGAAAAGTGGGTTTATGGAATTGTATAATTATTAATGTACCCATTAGTTTTAATTATGGTAGGATTTGCACAATTATCCATAAGTTTTACAAAAGCAAAGCCAAATTTGTCATTGAGACAATGAAAATAATAGAGAAAATACAGGCAGTCCTCAACCTATGAAAGGGCTATAGAACAAGATACATTTTAAGATTTTTTTCTTCCCAGTTCATAGGATGGATATTTGCCCAGAGTGGTTGCACAAACAAATACATGAAAACCCACAGTCTGCACGGAATCATGGTATTTGTAGGCATGGGGATGAGACAGGATGAGTGAGAGGAAGACAGGGGCAAAATGTTTCTTCATTTTTGCTGATATTCAATTGACCGTTCCCAAAATGTAGACGATAAGTTCAACTGCCTTTCCACATGGACTTATTTTCTAACCTTTGCCTGTTTCCTGATGTGATTCTTCTGCTTCCCAATGGAGAGTCTCAAGCTGCCATTTCTTTAAACCAGACTTGACTTCAAAGTTCCCAGCCCCACTTTTCTGTTGATCATAATGCCTCAGGATGACTCGTATGAGAAAATGTCCAAGAAAAAAGGAATGGAGTCAAAGTATTTATACCAGCCCTATATTCTCCATGCCCCCTCCCTAACCCCCTCACACACAATTGTTAAACCAAATAAGCAAATGACAGGTTTTTGGCAGTGCAAGATCCTGAAAGTGAATTTAGGTCATATGGGTGGAGATACTTGGGAATAGAAACCACAGGTTCTAGAATCAACATTCCTGCACTACTCTTTACATTTCCTTCAAATCCTCTATGTAGGAGCCCACAGTTCCTTTATTTTAATACCTACAAGTTTTCCCAAGGGGTTTTGTGAGGCTGGTGATAGAAGGTCTGTCAATTAGTTACAGTAGCCTAGAAATCATCTGCGCTTTTTTTTTTCTCTTTTAATGTATCTAAAGTCCACAATTAAATATTATTTGTCTCTATTTTAATTTTTTAAATTTAAAAGAAATGTATCCCCAATATAAAATGATCAATTCATGAAGTAAATATTTAAGTGTCCCTTCCACTTGAAGGAAATACCTTTATTTTGTACCAGTACCTTTGTCAGCTCAGTCTATAATGAACTATCACAGGCTGGGTGGCTTATAAATGATAGAAACTTACTTCTCACAGCTCTAGAGGCTGGAGTTCTGAGACTGGGGTGTCAAATGTGGTTGTGTTCTGATAGGAGCCCTATTCCAAGTTGCAGATTTCTCATGCGGTAGAAAGAGGGTATGAGAGAGGTCTCTGAGATTCCTTTTATAAGACCACTAATCCCATCATGAGAGCTCCTCCACTCTCCTGATCTCATCACCTCCCAAAGAACCCACCTTCAGACACCATCACAGGGGTTTTAGGATTTAAGTGTGTGAGAGAAAGCAGACATTCAGCCCCTCGCAACTAACTATACCACCCATCTTATTTGACAACTGAGATCAAGGCTATCATCTTCAAATTTTAACATTTAATATTTATTATAATTATGGTTATAAATATATGCTTTATTTTTTATTGTTTAAAGACTTTATTTGAGAGCATGAGCAGGGGGAGGGGCAGAAGGAAAGGGAGAAGCAGACTTCCCACTGAGCAGAGAGCCCAATATGGGGCTCAATCCCAGGACCCCGAGACCATGATGTGAGCCAAGGGCAGATGCTTAATCAACTGAGCCACCCCAGGGCCCCTAAACACATGCTTTAAACAATCACCCCCCACTAGTGTTGATCAGACAAATGTTGTGCTCTTTTTGAGCTGGCATCAACAATTATGGAGGTGTCACAGGGAGGCCAGACCAGCCTATCACACCTGATTTTGCCAGACTTGTCAGGCAGCCCCAACCAGCCCATACCTCTGTCCTAGTTTTACTACATGGGAGGGACCATTAAGAACTGAACATTTACTTCCTTTTGATGCTTTACATGTACTTTCTCAGAGAAGATATATATATATTCATATTTCATAAATAAGGGATTCTGAGAGGCAAACTAACTTCCTCAAGGTAACATAGCTTATAATTTTTTAGCCTGATGTAGACTTGGGTCTATGTGACGCAAAAACTTCTCCTCTTAGACACACAAATTTCTCAGACATACACCACAATGATGTTTGAAGAGTTTCTCTTTTCATGAGAGTGTGAACTCCCTCAGTATGGTAGGCAAATCAACTTTTTATCCCAGACCCTGGCACACAGTATGTGCTCAAGGCTAGTTGAATCAGAGTGATAGACTTTGTAACTCAGATCTATCATAGCACTGGCTTTATCCAAAGTTCTCTCTTCTCTTACTTATCTTCACTTAAAGCTAGCCTTATCTACCTCCCCCAAACACTGCATTACAATAAGTTTATTTTGAAGAGCTATAGTTTTAGCCTTAGACAAATCTGTAATTTGTTGACCTTTTTAAAATTGTGATACAACGTACATAAATTTACTGTTTTAGCCATTTCTAAGTGTACAGTTTGATGGTATTAAGTACATTCACACACAAAAAAGTACATTCACACTCTTGTACAATCATTACTAACATCTAACCTCAGAACTTCATCTTTCCAAACTAAAATTCCATATCTATTAAATAATAACTCTCCATTCCCTCTCTCCACAGTCCCTGGAAATCACTATGCTACTTTCTGTGTCTATGAATCTGACTATGCTAGGTATCTCCTATAAGTAGAATCATGGATTATTCGGTGTCTGACTTATTTCACTTAGCATAATGTTTTTAATGTTATAGCATGTGTCAGAATTTCCATCTGTTTAAGTCTCAGTAATTCCTTGGTATGTATATACTCTATTTTGTTTATCCATTTATCTATAATTTATTGAATGATACAGTTGTCTTAAGTGGATTTTTTGCCAATTTCCTAACTAAAGATGCAAATGTAAAAATGCAATAAGTTTGTGACTCCTAGAACATCTCTCTTTTTTATCATAAACTCTAAAATCAATCACAGAAAAGTAGCTCAAAAAGGCAATCAATAAAAGACTTAGATGAGCTTAAGTTAATTTAGGGTTTCTGAGTCATAAATATGCCACATTTTAACTGCTTATGTTAGACTTAGCCTGTCTTCATTTAATTATTTGATGTTTTTGTAATCTACTGATCTTTAGAAGATTTGCAAAGATAGAGGTATTTTTAAATTTCCTTTTCTCCAAAAATAAATAGAATAATAGGGAGGGGATTGTTGGTTCAAAATGGAAATACAAATTTATAGCCTTCAACTTTTCTAATACGGCCACTTAGCTTCTCATCTGCATTATGGAATATTATTCCTCAACAAATACTGGATGAATCTTAAATCTTAAAGTAAGTCCCTTCATGTTTTCAACAAACATTCCTATATATTTACTAATAACTCTGTAACTAACATTTATTGAATGTCAGATACACACACATACATATGTATACATCATCTCTATATATCTTCTAATAGATAAGATTTATCCCCATTGTACAGATAAGGAATCTGAGGATCAGAAAGATGAAGTGATTTTCATAAGTAGTAAGTGTGAGAGTTAGTAAGTCTGAGAGTAGGATCTGAAGATCAGGACTTCTAGAAGCAGAACTGTTGCTTTCTGACACCTCACACTGTCTCCATGGTAGAGTAATTCACCTTACAGTGGGATGAATGGACACTCTTGGAAGCCAGCAGGTGGACGTGGCTTAACACTGCCTGAAAACCTTTACAAAGGAAAGGACATTCCACAGTGACCTGACATGACTTACTACCATGCTGGTTTTCCACGTGTCTTAGGTGACCCTCAATAGTATGATCCGTAACATTTTGTTGTTATTTTCTGGCCCATTGGGCGAGGCACCAAACCCTGCTTCCCAAGGTCTATGTTGCTTTAAGTTACTGTAGTGAGGAAATTTCACAGTGCTGTCATGCTTTTGGTTAATACAGTTTTGTGTTTTGCTTGGAAAAGACTATTCTGATAGTGTCCTATTGATTCAGATGTTTTCTGACAGTAGCTGCCTACCAGGTCTGCCTTCATTGACTTTTCAATGTTCTGTTACAAATAACTTGCATGTACAATTTGATATTGAAGGACACAGAAGGTTCCCTACTGTGCATGAAGTCGGAGCGGCCCTGAGCATGGGGTGGTGAGTGCTTATTATCATTCCAAAAATCACCCACTGGTCTGGGACTGCTGCCATAAAAGAGCTGTGTTTTCTCTGTTATTCTGTTTTCTTGTCCTCCTTGTTTTGTTTTTCTGGACATTCCAATGCACCTCTTATTCTTTAAAGGTTTAAACGTCACTCTTAGAAATCCTCCATGCTCACTGCAACTTGGAATATAAAAATCATAGGTGTTTTCACATTCTTTTGAATGCCTAGAATCCCATATAGCTTGACTTGCAAGTATTTGTTTTATTTGTAAAATTTAAAAGATATCTTCTTCGATATTTCTCTTTTTTTAAGATTTTAATTATTTATTCGACAGACAGAGATCACAAGTAGGCAGAGAGGGAGGGAGGAAGCAGGCTCCCTGCTGAGCAGAGAGCCTGATGCGGGGCTCCATCCCAGGACCTGGGACCATGACCTGAGCCAAAGGCAGAGGCTTAACCCACTGAGCCACCCAGGCGCCCCTCTTCTTCGATATTTCTAAAATTGTGGATGGTTAAAAATGTCTGTTATAATAATAAAAATAACTATAATCTATGAAACTCCAGTATAGCACACTGTACATGTTATCTCTAATTTTGCCAATCCTACAAGTTAGGTATCATTACTTTATTTTATAGATGAGGAAAGTAAGACACTGAGAGGCTACATCACTTGCCCAAGACAATAATAATTCTTTCCTCTTTTCCAATCACACTCGACTATTAGTTCATCTAAAGTGGCAGCAATATAGTTCAGATTTGCCGAGAACTTCACAGTTCGTGTAGCCGTTTCACATATGGTACTTCTTTAACCTCACAAAACTGGTATTTATACCTGGCATTCCATCTTGCTTTTTGGGAGGCCCTCTAAAGACTCTAGATTCAGAAGTGGATTATGGATTTTCTTACTCTAAAATATGTTCCTTTGTTAAGCATCATTTGAAAAGGTGGCTTCATTTCTCCCACTATTAGTTTATGTTTGTACTTTATCAGGGGAGGAGGCAGCTAGAGAACTTGCTTGTTGATGCCCTTGAAGAATTCTTGAGATTGTGCTTACCCAGGAAATACTTGCCTGAATCAGAAATATAATAATGTTTTTGAAACCAATATTCAATGCCCCAAAAAACTTTATGGGAATTATATACATAATTTATATATTATATATATAATTATATACATCTGTGCTGTCTGTTTCCACATCTGCATATAAACCAAAGGCTCCTAGTCATTCAATATACATGTATAAACAGAGGGGGGATGGGAGGACAAAGAGACAGACACAGAGAGAATACGCTACAAAGATTAGATAATATGATAATGGGTAGTAAGTCTATTTCTTTCTAATCATTAGTACTTCCAAAACCCAATGACATCATTCTCTGAGTTCATTTGGGATGAGAAGTAACAATTGGACAATGGGAACAACAAAAAAAGGTTGGAAGATTAATAGAAGAAAAACTAAATATAATCCAACATGTGTGTTACCCTCCAGCTCCATGGAAACACAAAGCCACCTTACCCATCATTCAAACACCAGAGTTTTAGCTGAAGAATTTGACCCTACTTTGCCTAGCCTAACTTCCTCCCTAGTGGAGTTATTTTCTCCCTCTCTCTTATATTCCCAGAGCGTCTAAGACATGCCTCTACTGCAGTATTCATCTGATCTGCTGGATATGAGCAAAAACAGCCAGCGGGATCAGAACCTAACAACCTCCTCAGAACCCACTAGTCCAGAAAGCAATCCAGCACTTGCTCAACAATGCCTAGCACATAGTATATGATTCTGCAGTCACTCAACAGTACCAGACCCTGTGCCAGGACTGAGGGCTGTCCTCAAAGAATGTTTGAAGAAAAGAGAAAAGAAGATGGGGGTGGAGAAATGAAAGGAAAAAGGACCTAAGGATAGGAAGACAGGAAGGGAGAGGGGCAGGCCAAAGATACAAGTAAAAACGTAATGACTTAATCTCTCACATAGTATTACATATAAACTTATTTTCTTTCAGCAAAGAAGTTTATTTGAAAAAATAAATATTTCAGAATACTTCAAAACTCACATTGGAAATGAAGCAAATGAGTTTTTATATAAACAAATAAAAATTAAAAAACTATAAAAATAAAAAAACAAAAAAAATGAAGCAAATGAGTTTTTATATAAGACCAGAAGTCAAATCTTTTATGGTTTTTTGCCCATTAATTTGGAAGTTTATTTATCTTATTACCAAAATACTTCCTTCCATTTCATATATGAGAAGACAAGATCTTTGTTCACTCCTTAGTTGACAAATTTTAGAAACAGACTTTCTAATATGTCTTTGTAATGTAACAAAAGTCAGAAGAATGTATCACCCAATCTGAAAATTACTGCATTAAAATATTCCTAAATAATACAAAATCTATCATATACATGCATAAGTGAGTATGAGTGTGTGTATGTATGTTTTCTTTCTCATCTCTTTGAGACCAATAATGCTAATTACACCAGTGTTCCTAGTAGGAACTAACTATTCCTCGCATAAAGAACTAACTCTTCCTCACATAAAGACCATTTATTATCCATTTTCCTGCTAATGCGCTCTGAAGTCCTGTTTTCTTCCTTTTTATCTCCTCAGCTCTGCCCTTCCGAGTCCTAAGAAAGCCCCTGATTTTTCTATTGCTTCTTTAACTTCGAGAGCTTCCACGCTGCCCTTTTACTGCTTTTCATACATTCCGATTTGAAATTAAGGGTGGACTGTGATCAGACGAGGCTTTCTTGTTCTGCTTAATGACTGACACTTAATGTTAGCTCCTGCCATACCGGTGGGCAGATAATGTATTAAATAAGGCTGATATTTTATTTTTCTTCCTATCTTGCTGCTATTTTAAAACAAATAACCCAGTAGCAATAATTAGTGGTCACCGAAAGCAAGAAGAGAAACAGAAAAATAGATCTTGAGGAAAAAAATCAAGGATGATTTTTGAATATGTATTACATAGTACCTTGAAATTCATCAAAATCACCTCCCAATTTCTGAATCAGATCTGACAAACACATGCCCCACTTTCTGTTAAATCTACTGGACAGTCGGTTATACAATGAGAATGGAACATTTATTAGTCTGTGTATTTACCTGTATAGAAGATGCTCTGTACCATGGTTTGAATTTTCCTTCTTTTCATTGTCTTATGGTTTAATTGGTAATCGAAGAAAATGGGGCGGGGGGGAGGAGAGTAAAAGTTAATGCTCTAGATAAGGGGTTGCAGGAATTGTAAAAGAATAAAGTAATTATTCACAAGATAGAAAAGTAGATGTTTAACTAAAATGAGTTAGACTGTGAATTGGAAGGAAAAGACCACACACATACACACCCATCTGCATGCATATATCAGCCACACACAATATAATGGCCATACTCACGCACACACAAAGATGTGCACATGTGCCGACTCCACCATACACATACTCCACATACAGAAGTACTTGTACATATACTCACAAACACGTGCAGAGACAGCAAAGTTATGCTCCCCTTTTAATTACTAAGCCACAGGATTATATCAGAAGCAAGGTAATACCATAAGATAGCAGTAGATATCCGAGGAGCTTCCCCTGTTCCCCAGCACCACAGAGGGGGCTCATGGTTGCCTGTTATGACCAGCAACCAGATCTGTAAAGCTCATTTCTTTTTGCAGCACCACACTTTTATATGCCAGTGTAGAGAATCATTCCAGAGAATCTTAAATTTATAATCCATGTGCTTCAGCTTATCAGTAAGTGTCATGTCTTGCTTGGCAAGCCAAACTCTGTGACACCTAGGCCATGTCATCATCTAGAGAGCAGAGTCAGTACCCAAGAGCCACATTGCATTTCCTTGCATTGTGGGTTATCTTTAGTCTAATGCTGACTTTCTATAATGAAACAATAACCTTTAACGAATAAAACAATGTCTGGTACATAAAAGAGGCTCTACAAATGTAATGGAGAAGACTGAGGCATATTTTTACTTCTTTATTATAAGAAATGATTTCCAGTTCATCTTGGTTTGGTCGATTTCCCTTACAAATCCACTAGCTTAGAAAAGCAACTGGTATTTTCCAATTTGGTCATTTTTTAGTGTCCTACTATTAATAAGGGCTACTGGGTCCACATTAATATGTCTTTGAAATCTGAATAAAACCTTACAAATTTCAAACATAGATAAGGAGTACACAATGCGTAATTTTATTTGTATATTTCTTCGATGCAGTCAATAGAATATGCTTTTAGATCTTATATCCATATAATGGAGGAAATCTCTGCTATGACTAGCCAGCTAAGTTGTAAGATTCATCCCCCAGTTTATAAAAATAAATATTTTTATTAAAGAACATTCTTTGAGGTGTCAAGAGCATGTCAATGATGTTGGGTGAAAGTAATTTTATGTTATGAAAATCAGAACTCATGTCTATCCTTTCTTTCAGTTGTCCCTCCATACAAATATACAGTCCTTGTGTGCACTGAATTCTTAAAGTCGACTTTAAACACTGCTTCCTGTATTAAGAGGAAAAATAGAGTCATGGAACTGTGGAATTGGAATTTGGAAATATGTACTTCAATGCCCTTTAAACATTAAAAGTATTAGGAAATTATGTCAATAAGTAACCATTTTGAGAATCAGTGCTAGATCATCTTTTAATCAATGTTAATTATCCATTAAGTAGTGTACTCAGAGTCCCATAGAGAAAAATTTCCTATAAAGCTAACATCATATAAAAACCAAAACTTGGGGTGCCTGGGTGGCTCAGTAGGTTAGGCCTCTGCCTTTGGCTTGGGTCATGATCTCAGGGTCCTGGGATGGAGCCCCACATCAGGCTCTCTGCTCAGTGGGGAGCCTGCTTCCCCCACCTTCTCTCTGCCTGCCTCTCTGCCTACTTGTGATCTCTGTCTGTCAGGTAAGTAGATAAAATCTTTTAAATAAATAAATAAAATAAAAACCAAAGCTTTCCAAACAGTTTTATGTGAACTTTGAAGCAAATAAATAGCAATATGCAAACACAAGCAAGGCCACACAGATGATTCTCTCTAGCTGTTAGCTTGAAAGGAGATCTTGTAGATTTGGTGAGGCTTCCAGGTAAACCATCAATATCAACTGCACCTTCATGCTCAGTGATGTAAAAAGGCAGAGGGAGAAAGTCAAGATATGAACACCGGATCCTAGACTTGAAATATTCACTTAAACTTCCCAATTCCTTATCTTAGTGTCTATCCACCCCAGGACCACAGTTCCCTGGGCTGCAAAGACTCAGAGAATATGCACACACGCTAAGCCAGAACTGATGTAGAATATGTCGTGTACCTCCACATTTCAGGGTTGAGTATAATCACTTGGCATTATCATTTCTATACGGTTATGTGCTAAGTGTACACCCGTGCAGCAAGCCTGAAAGAGGAAGACAGGAGCACAGATCATGCCTAGAGCCCCTGCCATGCTTTAGATTTTGTTCTTATTAATTGGAGTTGTAGCTGCAAAAAACCAGGCCAGAAATGACCTTTGATTATTTTATGAAACCCAAACACACTTGTCAAACCCAACCATGCAAAACGGCACAAATTAAGTCAACTTTCACTCTGGTTTCGTGCCAAATGGAATGAAGCCTCTGGTGGGTTGGACAGCTCTATTTCCTGCTTTCAATTTCAGAGAGTCCAATTAGTAAATCAAACTTTCAAAGGCTGTCTAAAATAATTAATTAGGTCATAATTACTCAGAAGCATATTTTATAGTGTACTCTAATCTAGTATCTGGTTTAAATGCTTGAAAAGGGTATCAATTTCATTATTAAAGAATTAATTATAATTGGGCCTAATCCTTTGGTGATAGAGGTTGAAAAAAAGATACTCTAGGGATAAACTGTTCACATATGTGAAGTAGATAAATTCTTCCAGAACTCAAGAGCTAGTTGAGTTCTAGAATTATTTGCTTCTTCCTTTGTTAAAACCTTACAGACTTTTCCCAACAAATAAATGCCTCATAGGAAAAAAGGGCCCTCTGTCTGAAAGTATTTATGATGTTTGGACAACTCATCTTCCTCCTACTCGGTCCCAAACATCTTCAGTAATTAACATATTTGTGAGGGTTCATGAGTATTAAAACACCATTTTAGGGGCACCTGGATGGCTCAGTGGGTTAAGCCGCTGCCTTCGGCTCAGGTTATTATCTCAGGGTCCTGGGATCGAGTCCCGCATCGGGCTCTCTGCTCAGCAGGGAGCCTGCTTCCCTCTCTCTCTCTGCCTGCCTCTCCATCTACTTGTGATTTCTCTCTGTCAAATAAATACATAAAATCTTAAAAAAAAAAAAAACATTTTAAAAAAATGTTCTTCTTTCATTTCAATAATATGAAAATGTATATATTTTACCATTTATAAATATAAAACAGTTAACGATGTCTCAAGCTACAACCCCTCAGCTCTCCTTGAGGAATCCTCAAAGATGTTTTCTGAGATGGGGGGGCGGATTTGCCTGCACATGACACGTGCTTATAGAACTGTGTCTTGCATGGCCAAAGAATATTCCTTGGGGACTCTTGAATATTTTCCATTAATTCTTCAAATCCCAGGTTGTATTTATTTATTTTCACAAGCATGTTCAAGACCCACATGTTACAACATCAAGAGGTGTAAAGAAACTTCTAGTCATGAACTCTTGAGATTGAGCTGTATCACTATTCATCACGGGAAATTTTGTTTGGCCAACCAACCATCAGGAACCAGTGTAAGCATCTGAAACAAGAGTAGTTATTTGGTTAAATGATTCTTAGAGAAGATAACTCTTGATGTTTTATGCATTTAATATTATTATTACTTAATTTTACCCAGACTGCTGAGTTCTCTTTTATATATTATTATTTGCTCCTGGTTTACATACATTTTAATGAGTTCCCTGAAGCCTGCTGTGATAGTATCTTTGTCCCTTTCATGTGCTAGTACAGTATGCTTTTATTTGACAAATAGCTTTTTTCAACTGACATTTTAATGCCAGATTCACAAGAAATCAAGCAGAAATGCTAAATACAATTTGTTTTGTCAGTGAGGTAGGGTTCTAAAGAGATTTCCATCAGAAAAGCTATATAAAAGGGATAATAAATGAAAGATGGAAAAATATAGACAAATACCTTACATCTTAATACTTACACAAGATAGCATAACTTATTACCAGTTGAGAATAGAAAAAAATATTCTTTTGAAGACAACATTATATCATCCTTGAGAGACTAATTCTTAACTTTATTAAGATTCAATAATAGAAATTCTCTCTGCAAATTATCCTAAAACTTCTCATTTGTAGTGACTGCTTTTTAGGTGTGTATTCTGTTTCTAAATGTTACTATTTTTAATATAGTGCTTCTTAAGTTAAATGAAGGACTAATTTTCCCCAATCTTCTTTTTCATGAGCTAGGAAGGAGAATGCCAAGGGGAGAAATGTTACCCTATCTTTAAGCTTATACTTATTTCTTTTTAATGTTTCTTTTAGGGCCTAGCAAATTAGAGAAAAACTCAGCGTATCATAAATAGTAGTAACACATGAGATCAGTATAGCTTACCTGTACCTATACATGCCAGAGAGAAGATATACATATGGGCAATTTCAATACCTTTCCTGTCTATTTAAGCAAGCGAAGATTGTAAAACCAAAGCTATCGACTGCAAGAAATCAAAGAGAGCTAATAATTATAGTTTTATGGGTAAATTGTTAGAGTGTTTCTCAGAAGAAAGAGAAAAAGGGAGGCAGATGCTCACCTATAAATGGCCATGAGTCATGTGAAACCAAGAACACAGGTACTGTACCCGCTAAGGGCTTCACTACAATTTAAACCACAGCAGAAAAAACAAACAAACAAACAAAAATGAAACAAAACAAAAAACCTTACATCCGTAAGTAGACAAGGTAATCAAGAATATTGTTCAGGTACTGTTTCATCTAGTTTATTAGGCTTCACGAAATACATGATATGCATAACTAAAACCATCATGCTGACTTACTTTCTTATTTAAAATGCATTCTTGAAAAATTAAGAAACCTTTCATATTCTTTTAATGTTTATACACATTTCTATTTTTCTACAATGGTGTCTGATTATTGAGACTGATTTTTTTTTCTTTTTTTAATATTTTATATATGGAGTTATAACATTAATTTTAGTAGTAATTAAAAATTGACATGAAAATATAAAAAGCAACCTAAAAACTCCCGTTCTAAAGGATGATGGCCACTAAATACCACTTGTACTGCAATTTGACTAACAAAAAAATATACAAGTATATCTGACAATGAATACATGATCAGTACAAACTCCGGATAGACTCAGATGTTAAAATTCCTTTCTGGAACTCCATCCTCTTGGCAAACATGAGTATTGTGTAACTCAATGCTTTAATTGGAGAAAAGTGCTCGAGTAAAAGGATAATTTTTACTTTCATCTCTTTCCAACAATGTATGTGTTCCTATTTTGATATGCAAAATGGAAAAAAATTGAATAGAATTAAGTATCTCATTGTCCAACAGACTGGATAAATAATAAGAAAATAAATACAAAAAGATGTTCAAATATAACCTTGAACATAATGCTTTGGAAGGTTGTAAGAATTTTCAAAATGCCTTCCATTTTCATCCTCTTCAATTTTTCAAAAGCTACTTAAGATATCATAGATAAATAATAATGCTTCCATTATAATGACAGCTTATCTTTTGAAAGCTGTTTATCACCAATTCCTGCTATTTATATAATGGACCTACCAATATACAGAGTGAAAGACATACAAACTGACCAAGACAGACTTAGGAAACAAAGTGCACATCCGTGCAAGAATAGCAATTTGTCTAGTTTTAGGATTTTTGTCTTCAGAATGTTTTATGGGCTGCAAGATATTCTAATGACACTGAGAGATCATTTGCTCTTATCATCAGTTTATGGAAAAGAAAGTGATGGCTAAGTAATGTGCCCGAGGCTAAAGAAAGTCGGATGGGGATTTTCTGCCTTAAGTTTTCAGTCCAATTGATTATTGGCATGGCACTTTTTCTTTTAGGAATGTGGCATCGTTTTGTTTTTGCAAATCTATACTCAGGGCTATACTTGTACTTGAGATTACACTTCTATTTTAAAATTCCTATTTCCATCACCAACAGTTTTTTTGAAAGTTTTTCTACTTTTTTTTTTTCAAACTTGATTTTATTCCAAAAACTTAAGCTAGAAAGTACTAAAAACTGCTTGGTCATGTTTAAATTAGGCAAAACTTGACAGAAATAGCAACTGCAAGTGGTAGAAAATTCTTCAAGCCCTAGGTCCTAACTCAGACCTAGGTTTCCCCCAAAGCAGAGTCTGAATGTGAGAAGAGAATTTTGACTTTAAAAAGTGAGGATGTGTAGAGAAAAGAGAACAAGTGGCTTGAAATTCTGACCCTCCCTTTTGAAGAAACTACATCTGAACTAGAAAAACAACATCAAAATAGAGGGGATTTGGTCTGTTATGTTGGTGTTTGAAAATACTCTTCTTCAATACATTACTGCTAACATAGGAGAAACCTTTGTGAATCAATTCCAGTTTATTTTAAAAATAATTTATTGATGAATTCACAACATTTTATTACTATCTTCTAGGCCAGACACCATTATGAGCACTGACGTTACAATAATAAATTATATGGACCTTGCCCTTAAGAAGCTCAGTCAGTCTAAGAGAGATGAAGAGAAGAAAAGAAAAAGAAATAGAGTCTAATAAATTTGGGTTATGAGAGTACAAAGGAGGAAGAAGTGACTTTTGTAGACATTAAACATTTTAGATTGGAAAACTCAATCCTGAAGAATGAATGTTTGTTAAATACCTAGTTCTTTCCCCGTATACCATAACAGATTATCACAAATTTGGATGGCTTAAAACAACAGCTTTGTTCTCTCATAGTTCTGGAGGGTGAAAATCCAAAATCAGTTTGTTGAGTTGAGCCATGCACCCTGTGAACATGTTAGGGAGGGACCCTACCTTGCGTCTTCCAGTTTCTGGAATCCGGGCATTCCTTGCTTTGTGACTGCAGAACTCCAATATCAGCCTCTGCCTGCACAGGCAGCTCTCCCTCTGTGTTTGTTTCTCCTTTCTTCTTCTATTAAAGATACCACTCCTACTGGATTTAGGGTCCATTCTACTCCAGTATGGCCTCGCATTAACTTAGTCACAACTGCAAAGACCCTATTCTCAAATAAAGTCACATTTACAGGTATGGGGGGGGGGGGGCAGGGGTTAGGACTTCAACATGGCTTTTCAGAGGAGACAATTCAACACACAATACCATTAGGTAGGTGCTCATTAAAACACCAGATTCTTGTCCTTCTTGGTTTAAAAAGTAATAATGGTTTAATTTAAAAATCATACAATAAAATAATTCATCATAAGTTTTTACAGTTCAGTTCTTTATATATAGGCTTTTATATATTCAGCTCTCAGTTTTTCATTATCTTTAGCATTTGTTCTTCTGTCTTTAAATAATAAAAAGATTATCTTCTCTGAACAAGGGAAAAAAGATAAACTAGATTTAACCATCCATTAAAGATAAGGATGGGGCACTTGGGTGGCTCAGTGGGTTAAGCTTATGCCTTTGGCTCAGGCCATGACCCCAGGGCCCTGGAACTGAGCCTCACATTGGGCTCTCTGCTCAGTGGGGAGTCTGCTTCTCTCTCTCCCTCTCTCATTCTTGCTCTCTCTCAAGTAAAAAAACAAAATTTTAAAAAAAGAGCACTGGCCCTTAAAACACAGCATCACTTCCCCTAGTAATTTGTTTAAAGAGGTAAACAAATGAAATGGGATGATGAAATCTTGCCCACAGCGGAAGAAGGATCTTTTGGAATTATGAATTCATATCAAATCATTTTTAATAATTTTCTGGAATAACCTCAATGGCAACAATTTGAATGTAATAAAATTTGAAATTTTTAAAATAAGAGGACACATGAGCAGGAATGTTTACTTAAGATTGACAAATTTTATCTGTAATACATGTACAATGTATTATATTTAAAAATGCATGCACAACCTAAAAATAGACTATTTTATAATAGATTTTCCTATAGTTCTAAGAATGCATGAATTGTACCCAAAAATATTTTCAACTTTTTGCTTCCTTTAGTTGAATGTTACAAATTAATTCTATTCAAAAAATACCAAACTATATGCCAGATCCTACAGAGATATTTTCCATGACATTGTGAAGTATATTATTACCATAAGTGCTATATCTGTATAAATACAGTCCCTAAGAAAATTTACCGAGATCAGAATTGTGAGACAGAACGGATATTTCAGGAAAGTGGAATGATAAATTCCTTCATTCAACAAATATATGTGGAAAGTCTGCTGTATGCCAGACACTGGTCAAGGCACTGGAACACAATGGTAAACAGTGCTCCAAGTTCCTGCCTTTGAGTAACTTAAGTTCAGGTGGGCAGGGGAACTAACACTAGATAAAATACTGGATGCCCTGTTAAAACCTGAATTCTAGGCAAACAACATGTATGGTTTTGACATAAGTACATTCAACACAGTATTTGGGACACACTTGAATAATTATACAATGAACAAGCTTTCAGCATAAGTAATGACAAGTAGTAATATTTTAGTGTAAGTACATCTGATGCAATATTTAGGACACACTTATACTACATAGTGGTTTTTTTTGCTCATCCAAAATTCAAACTTAACTCTGTGCTCTGTATTCAATATGATGATACAAAGATGGGTTCGACAGAAAACAAATGCACGATAAAGGAGTATGCCGTGGTGATAAGTGCTATGTAGGAAAATAAAGTAGGCCTGGCAGAATTGGGAAGGCAAGAGTGCAGATTCACCATGACATAACACAGGTAAGACCTCTCCAAGAAGAGGCATTTGAGTAGAGGCCTAAAAGAATGAGGGTGTGTTCCATGCCACCGACTGGGGGAAGAGCTTTCCTGGCTAAGGAGACGGGTATATTCCTGAGGCAGTAGTATTACTGCAGGGGTTTCAGGGAACCAAGAGAGTCCAGAGTAGAGGGACCAGAGGAAAGGCAAAATTTTGTTGTACTTTCAGAACTTGTTATGAGCCAGAATTAATTTTTTGGCATTACTCAAAAGATAACCTTTAGTTGTGTGCCTGTCCATCTCTCTGTGCATCTCTGAGTCTTTGTCTTTTTCTCTGCTGCTCTGCCAATGCGCACACACACAGGGGTGTGGGGGGTGTGTGTGTGCATGTATCTTACTTATAAACTAAGCACAAAGTAATCTCTGCCGTGAGAAAAAATAATAAGCAACTTAATTAACCTGGGCCTTATTTACACTCTGTTGTCAATTTTGATCATTTATTTAACTAAAATGTTCTGCTTTCATTACAGTCATTAGCTTCCATCTATATATAATAACATATTCACATTCCATAAGTATGTTTGAGTTCCACACATTTTGTCTTTCGCAGCAGAGACTAAGACACAGGGAGTATTTTTTTTTAATGAAACCTCTAATCAAACCCTGTGGGTTGACGAGCAATTGGTTAACCTTCCAAATAACACCACAAATCGGGACCATAATGTCCACATTTGTTAAAATCATTCTTTGTTCTGAAAATCAGCCTCCATTTGGCATTCTGCCACACTGTCTACTGCCTAGCCCTTGCCCCGCCACCCTTCTCTCTACACAGCTGGGGTCTATGTGGTCTCAACACAGGGATGCAACCCTGTTCTCAATTTTAAACACCAGGGCTTTAAATAGCTCTAGATCCAGGGGATGCTTACACAGCATTCATGTTCAAGTTCTGCTTCCATCCTTGTGTCTAAATCTCTGGCTCAGTAGCTTCCCAAAACCACAACCCCTAGAAACATGGAACTCTACTTCTCTCTTGCCATTGACTCTTTTTTTTTTTTTTTTTTTTTCCATTGACTCTTTTCAAAACCCATTTCTTCTCTGATCTCTAGGCCTGACTGTTGAGATCATTTTACCTACTGATAAAACTTTCTGACTCAAATGTTTTGGATTAACAATCATTCTTCATCTCCGTGTTTTTGCTCACCCATGGCCTGGGACATCCCAAATCAACTTCTTAGGTTCCCACTGCAGAGTTTTCATTTAGATTTGTGTCCACGCTTCTTGACATAAGTCACGGTTTGCCCGATAGACTGAAATTTGTCAGAGCATGGGCATGGCCTGGCTCTTAGTGTGCTCAAAGCTCAATTTGTGAATGGGATTCCAGAAACTATCATCCCATCTGCCCTCATTGGATTTGGCGAGGCCAGGACACTTGGGCATAAGCTAGGCTTCTCCTTTTTTCCCCACTGATGGGACTGGTTGGACATTTCTCCTTACTTCTTACTTTCCAAAGAGTGAGAATGAAACAAAAATCATTACGTGTTTTACTCTGAATTCTCAAGTCAAAAGGATCGTTTGTCCCTGTAAGTAAACACCCATCTGTGACTAGGTCTCTAGATGAGACACATAATTGTCCTTCTTGCTGTGGGGAAGTGCTTCTGATGCTTTAATATTTATGTTCTAGATCTAAAATTTCTGCCTTTAGTTGTGTCCACCTAACCCCAAGCCTCATTTGCAAAAGGAGGATATTGAGGATAGTAACTATTTGATCTCCAAGGTCACCTACGCTCCTGGATTCTGTGGTGCCACATTCATCAAGCTTGGCAGATCCTCTTCTCTTTATAAAACTGAAGTCTATTGAATCAGACAGAGAACAAGAAAATGATGGCAGGCATGATCTTGTTCTATCGGGATTTCTATTGTCATTGTCATTTACTCATTTTTCAGAAAACCTTAAGAGGAAAAAATTAGGCAAATTAAAGATAAATATATATTAAATGATTATAAATCATAAATTATATCAGCTTTAAGAATAGAGAGAATATTCTAGAATTTTCTAAAAAGAAATCTAGTGACTTTTATATATTGTTATTTCTACGTGTCTGTTAATTCTTTACTGCTTTATTTGGGAGTACATACATAATTTTAAATTTTTCAAAATTAAGCAGATCAGAAGAAATGTAATTGTGATTCCTGTTCATCTGGTTTTGGGAGTTGATGTGTAAATCAGTGTGCATTTATTCCTAAGAATGTTAAATTTGAGGACTGTTTGTATCATAAACCTCACACTCCAGGACTGATTCTAAATTAATAATGTTTATGAGAGCTATATATAAGTGATGAATCATTAAATTATACTCCTAAATCCAATATTATACTATATGTTAACTAATTAGAATTTAAATTAAAACTTGTAGTTAATTAATTATTTAATTATGTTTAAAGAACAAGTTTGAAAATGAAGACTCATATAGTAACATTATCTGAGAGATCCCAAATAATTAGAATTACTGGTTTCAAAATGAATTGGGATGATTTCTTAATTTTCTGTATAAACACACCTAGTTTACCGGTGGGTTTATCTTTATACCCTCATTTGCAAGATTCCTCCTATTAATTCTTGAGGAAATCCTGACGAAGTGCAGATGCTTTAGGCAAGCCTCAGCCCAGCGGTGCAATGTGTTTGGAACGTCTTGCTATTACATACCCAGCAAGTTTTAGTCCTGCCTTCATTCCTCAATTTCTACCACAGAATTGACCAACCATGGAGCTTTTGCTTCAGGCTCCTGCTGGACCTGAACTTCCTTGGATAAAACATTGGCCTCATTTGGTTATTACCAGTTCCAATTCCAAAGAACAGCAGACTATTTGTTCCCACAGTATGGCCATGGAATTACCCCCTCTGCCCAGAGACATAAGACTGCATCCAATTAATTCTGACCTTGAACTACTGCTTGTCCTTCCACAAGGATGGCCAGCTCAGACCACTGGGTTCAACACCCATAGTAACCACACAGAGATTTGCCATTTTACACACAATAACCTCATGGCTAACTAGGTCTACTTTCCAATTTCCAGATTTTTGTCCATATCTCTCTCCATCACCTCTTGTTGCTGAAATAACACTCTGTCCTAAGGTTTCCAAATAGGAAGGGAAATTCCATAATTGTTTGGGTCATTCATGATAGACTTGGCATTCAATGGGGAAAAAAATTGAGATTGTTTATGAAAATTCCTCTTGTAAAATTAAATGATATTAAGCAAGGTACTGAGGTGATCAACCACGCAGTGCTTGCAAAGATAAATATAAATTATTTAAATAAAGACATAAACTTTGACAAACTTGTTTTTCCTGTGCTGTATGCTAAAGGGGACTATAAAAAGTTGAATGAAAATTGAAAATAATGTAACCTAAAAATAAGCATTGGGACATTCAATATCATAATATTAATATTTCTGGCCCTTTTAGAAATAATGAGCTCACTTGTAAAATCATGTGCTATTTCTCCCTAGTTTGGTAATTTTTTGCTTTTAAATTTCAAAACATTAAAAAGTACTATTCACATGTTTTTCTGGGTCATTTTCTGAAATAGTTTTGCACAACTTTATGTGTTAGCAGAAACAGAGGAACATATTTAGAATTAAAATTTGAGTATGTATTCTTAGCTTTTAGAACTGTTGCTTCCCACAAAAGATTTTTCCTAAAATTTCTGTAAGCTATCAACAGAACCATCAAAATGAGGAGGTCTACTTTCTGGTACTTACCGGTCACTGTCCATTTTGAACTTAAAATCCTATCATTTGAAGGGCAGAACAATGAAAAGAAAGAGCATGTTGACTTCAGAGTCAGGAGAGCAAGGAGCTGCCTCTCGTTTCTTCACTTACCTACCACTCTGTTCTCAGATCTTGCCCTCTCCAGCCCTAAAATTCTCTCATTTCTAAATGGTAAGATTATATCTTATTTATTCAAGGGTCAATGTGAGGACTAAAGTAGACAATATATGTAAATTACTTAGTTCAGTGCCTGACCTATAGTTGGAGCATAATAAAATTATTTAAAATAACACATAAATTTATGTATCTCTGGAAGAATTGAGGCAGACATTGATAATGCAATGCTTGAATCTAATTCTACTCATGCTTTTATTAAAAACCTTTTATATTTTCCACTATTTTTCAAATATTAATAAGCTGCCTTTTAAAGCTAGAACTCATGGCTGCTTTTTGAAGTGAATAAATATTCTGTAAGATTCTACCTTAAGCCAGAATCATTTTTTGTATTAATGTATATTCAGAAAAAATATATTCTTCCATATCCATCCTGTTTTAGATTTTCCAAAAGGTCTTGTACACATTGGCTTGCCCCTAGATGCTCATGAATACTTAAGCTACATGGGGTGACTTTATGGAGAGTCGATTGTACTCGAAGGCAAGTGAAAAATAAACTCAGCTGTATAAAGGAGTAGAATTAAAAAGTCATGTTAGTTCAAGTAAGAAGGTGGCACAGGATCCACCTAATAAATTCCTTTTTGACAGGGAACTAATTTAGGCTACGACCCAGAATCTCCAGCCCATTTAGTCCTTCTGGTGTTAAGATTCCCTACAAAAGTTCAAAAATCAAGAACAAATTTAAAAACATTCAGCATGCAATGACAGTAAAACAAGACATAGAAACCATTGCCACAGGCTGTAAAGAACATGAGAAGGGTATTACAATTGATTTCACCCTCTCCCTTTAACAGAGATTAATAGAGTAGTAATTTTTACTTTGATGTATAATCCATATTAAAGACACAGAGTGACTTAAATGGCTCCTGTGATGTATGGAACTTTCGATATATCAAAGGTCCCTGAATACAGGCACTAAAAATCCTAGAATCTGACAAAACAGTTGCCATGTATTTGTGGCATTATTTTGGGGTGATGTAGAATAGGAAGTTTAATCGAGCTTATTTTAAATTCCCATTAATACACATTACCATCTCATTTAAATTATGATCTCTATGCTACTGTTTGCATTAGCTACCTAGATGTTTTATATAGGTATTTCTAATGAAATTAAGGTAACAGAATAGGATGATAGAAATGTCATTTTCAGATATTTGAATTGCTCTGTTTTCTTTCTGAATTATGGAAATGTTCTCTATCAGCCACAAAACTGCTGAATATGTATATTATAATATAAACATAAAAATAAACAATATTATTTTGAAGTGGCACAATAATTTCAAATAACTATTTGCAACTGACATATACAGCAATGAAATATACTGAAGTGATAAAAGAGACTCTGGGTTTTAAGGTTGTACTGGGTGCTATAAACCTTGAACAGATCCAAAGACATGAAAAATGGGCCATCTGTCCTTTTTGCTGACTCAGTTAGAATATCTTAAAAATAAGATCAAGACTTTCAGATGGCTACTGATTGTAATGGATGAAGAGAACCTCAAATTCACAGTACAGTATTTTGTATCCCTCATATCTGAGTCACTGTTACAAAAGTAAAACCTTCACTTCTTCAAAAATACATCTCCTGCTCTTTCAATGAAATGAAGCATTTCAAAGACACTCATTTTAAATTTAACATTATATCATTGGGTCTTATGGGAAAATAGCCTGAGGATTTGGTATATAGGCATTTATCCATTTATATAACGTAATTATATTCAGACCCAAAAAAAGGGGAAATTATGCAAATTACTTATATATCTTGACATTATAACAAACATCTGGATATCCTGGGACACCTGTGTGTTTGACAACCACCAAACTCAATATGATTAACTGAGCATTTCATTTTTTAATCTAAATGATTTGGCAAAGAAGAAACAGATTTAATGATTATTAATTAACCTCCTGTCCAAGGAGAGTTCAAAATTTTCTATTGTGAAACATACAGAGAAGCTGTTCACTACACTAAAACTGTGTTGCCAAAGTCTGAATCTAAAAGCAATCACAACTGATACACATAAAAATACATATTCTTCTATCTTTGAGATAAAACAAATCACAAAAAGATGATGGAATTGAATATTTAGGTTTTATTTTATTTTATTTTTTTTTAAAGATTTTATTTATTTATTTGACAGAGATCAGAAGTAGGCAGAAAGGCAGGCAGAGAGAGAGGAGGAAGCAGGCTCCCTGCTGGGCAGAGAGCCCGATGTGGGGCTTGATCCCAGGACTCTGGGATCATGACCTGAGCCGAAGGCAGAGGCTTTAACCCACTGAGCCACCCAGGCGCCCCGAATATTTAGGTTTTAAATCCCAAGTGAATATCAGTATCACACTATCACAAATGCAAATTTGATGAGAAAGACTTGCATATAAACGAACAGCCACAACACCATGCAATATGTAAACTCTAAAATCCCGAAATTTAAGCTCCATTATCTTGAAGGCACTGGAATCTTAACAAAGGCACTGGAGCCTTTCGCTTGGTTGCCACAACTCCAGAGAGGCAACCTAGCAGCCGCAAGGATGCTTTTGACTAATGATATTGATCATTTCCATCATCAATACCTTGTCAAAATAGTTTAAGATGACAGGTCAGGCAATGTAGGAGTCTTGACAACAGACATAAAACTAGAAAGTGTCAACAGCCAAGATGTAGCTTAGTGGTAAGAATGAATTGAAGGGGACGCTGTTGGGACTGGGGAAGGGGTGTGTGGGGGAGGGGTGCAGAATCACTCTGTGGCTCCAGATGGTAAAGAGCTTTATATGTGGGCAGTGAGGCGGCTGGGTATGGTGGGAATGGACTATAATGAAACTGACTAAGTTTGGGACTGAAAAGATTTAAAAAAAAATAAAAAGAGATTGGAAGAATTATATATTATGCCAAAAGCAATCACGTATGTGCATATGTGTGTGGGTGTGTGTGCAAACCCTCACACATAACCAGTAACATTCTCCTCAACTTCCCCTCCCCCATTTCTTCTCCCCTTCCAGAGAAGGCCATATACCTGCAAACGTTTTAGAGCTTGTATATAAAATCTACAAAGAAAAATAAGTTTTATTACTACATTTTTTACGTATACAATATGGACACTGTATGTCCACATGTCGCATGCATTCACTTTTTGTCTAAGTTACATGTGAGATACCAAGTATCTGGTAATTGACCCCAGTTTCTCTTTTTATTCCATAGTTTCCTTTCCTTATCAAATTACCAGTTGCCTTCTATAATTTATTTCTCTGATATAACACATTCTCCATCAATGCAAGTACTTTTGCCAGCTCTCCTTGGGAGCTTCTAAGACCACAAACGACTGCTTTACCTTTGAATTCACCCTACTCTAAAGGAGTGTTTGTCATTATGAGCTTCTCATTTTCTGACATGACAGTTGACTGATTACGTGACTTTAAAACCTTAATTTCTTTGTATCTCAATTTTTTTCTACACCTGACATTAAAAAATTTACTTCTGAAACTGGTGGCCAAGAATAATAGTATAATAAGTTGGATCTCAAATGCTTGTATTTTAGAATGTTGACGCCGATTCAACATAGATTTGGCTGTGAAATATTGACTCCTCTGTAGGTCCTAAGAGATGAAGTCATATGGCCTTTTATCCCCACTTGTGTTCTACCCATACATCTGGTTTATTGTTTTTCACAAAAGGCTGAAGACCCCAAACTCCAAATCAACAATCTGCAAGAAATAACCTCAGTTAGCGTCACCAAACAGCACCCTCCATCACTCATGTGATGCTGGATTCTTGAAAGAAAGAGCACAGGCAGGAGCTTTTGTTTCATGAGTCAGGGAAGAAGCAGACCCCAGTAGAGGAGATGCCTGAAAGGAGTCTCCAGTGAATGTGGTAGATTCTGGGGAAAGTCTGGCCAGAGGGGTGGATGAGCGAAGCCCTCCCATAAAGTGGTCCTTGCTGGGTCTATCTGTCTCCCCTGTCCTTGAGCAGACTCCAGATGAAGGATTTCTTTTTTTTCATCAAGAAACAAAAAAGCAAAAAGCATAAAAGAAAGGATTGTTAAAAATAACTCCACTAGGATAAAGACTTAAATGAAGGTAAACTAAAAAAAAAAAAAAAAAAAAAAAAAAAGGCAGGACAAATCAAGTTTAAAAATATATATTTGGGAAAAAAAAGTAGAACAGAATGGAGGAAAAGGAGGCAGAAAGGTAGACATTTGAGGGGAAAAAAAGTTAGAATGCAGTGATATATCCAAAAATGTTAAAGCTCACTAATAACATCTGAAATATTAATTAGGAGAAATAACTTACAGTACACCAAGGTAGTAATAAAGATGTAAAAGATAAGACTCCTATCCTTTACCAGTTGAAGTATAAATTAGTACCACCACAGAGAACACCTTTCAAACACTTGTGAAATTTGAATATGCTCATGAGCTAGGACTCTGAAGTTTTACTACTAGATGAATTCCCTACTGAAACTGGCAAAACATTTCCCTAAGGAAGACGAAGAAGGATGCTCAGGTCTTCTCCCTCATTAAGAGTGAAACACAGCAGCAGCCTAATTATTCTTCAGCAGGGAAATGGCTAAACTCTGTTCACACAGTAGGATAATGAACCAAAATTAAAATAAACTGCATTTACATATATTGACCTGAATAGATTACAATATCCACGGTGATGTTTCAAAAGGAAGTTGAAAAAGGTATTACATGATTTAAAGCTGGAAAAGTGTATAAAATGTACTTATTTTAAAGGTTTTATTAAAGCTTTAAACCTAAAAAATAACCCTACAGCCACTGTTTATACAGATACCCAGGTTTAATAAAATATAACGTTCTACATAGACTTTTCGACTTCCTGAACGTGATCCCAGCTGAGAAGGAGAGAGCACTTGATCGTAGCCAAAAGGCCGAGAAGCGATGAGAGAAGGAGAGGGCAAGGGGCAGGAGAGGTTTGAGCTGTAGGCATACCATCTGATTTTGAGAGAGAGCTCCCTGAGGCAGAGATGTCTGCAGGTCAGCTTCTGCTTCATGGAATTGGACACTCTGTAATATTTTCATATTAATGAAATCACAATTGCTGTGGGGCAGATTTCACAAACTGGCATACCTGATGGCAAGAACAAAAAGGAGTGAGGTAGAACTGAAAGGCTGCCCATTAGAGGTGGCTTGGTGGTGTGCTTTGGGCTCAGCTGTGGAGGTAGTGTGCTCTGGGCTCAGCTGTGGAGGGATCCAGAGGCCACTGCTTACCTGACCTGCCTCATCGAGACAGTTATTTAACTTCTTGAAGATTCAGGTTTTTCCTCCGTAAAGTGGAGATGATTGTGGAAACGTTCTAGGATAGCATATATAAGACAATTAATTGGCACTGTGCCCAGAGTAAATGTTCCATAAACGTTGAACACATGGTCCACTCATTTATCAAGATATTATTAAAATTTCCAGGCTAAAAACATAATGTCTTCATGACATTATGGGCAAATGGAAAGACGTGGTAATCTAATAGCAAGCATTAATCGAACATCAACTAGGCACCAGCACTTCATATAATTTACCTATAATCCTCCAAATGACCACGCAACAGCAAGTCTGTCATCCTGAGTAAGGAGTCACAGGCCCTAAGAGGTTCAGGGTTTCGCCTCAATCTCTGAGCTTGTTCAAGTTGTGGGGCCTGGAATAAATCCCACATCTGACTCCTGAGTTCTTTTATTTACAGTGATATTCAGACTGGGCTCCCACAGACCATGGCAGCTTTTAAAAGCTTGAGAACTCTTCTACACCATGTTGCCTTTCTAAATACTACACGTGTTCTAAGGTTGAAAGGACAGCCAGTATGTAGCTTGATACCAGTGTAATACTTCAAATGAAATATAAAATGTAATGCAGGGAAAGATTAAGAAGAACAAAATCACTGAGACCGAAACATATCTAAATTTTTAACTGTTTTACAGTTGTGTATTGTAAAGGTATAGGTAATTTGGTATAGGTAAATAAGCTGATTGGATTTTATGTTATTGTTTTAATATGCACAGGGAAGTGGCTTTCAAATATATTTTGAGTCTTGACACTCCTTTATTCACTTGAAATTTTAATTGAAAGTCAAATATGTCAATCTGAGCCTGGAAAGGGAACTTTAAGCCCTCTACCTAAATCCTTGGAAATGTTTCAAGGAGCACTCTAGGACAACACAGAGATAACTTAGAAAAAAATTAGTGGACAAGATAAACTCTAAGTTAAAAAAAAATTAAGGAGAAAACTATGGGCCTTTAAATATGACCACATGGGTTTAGGTCCCAGGTCCAACACTTACTAGTTGCCTAACATTAACCAAATTACTTAACTGATAGAAAACTAGTCCCCTATAATCTACCTTGTAGAATTACTGTATTAACAAATGCATGTCAAGCACTTAGTAAAGAGGTCAGTAATGTCACCAACCACTTCCCACCACCACCATCGTTATGAAATTAATCAAATATGTGGGGGAAAAAAAAAAAAAACCCTAGCAGCTGCCTGTCACAAGATCTGTGTGAGAGTACATGTGTGTATACTAACCTGCAACATTTTTCCTACTTTTATGCCTAGACATAAAGCACATCAGACACTAAGAATAAACAATGCTATTAGATTCGATTAAAAGGAAATGAGGAATGCAGTAGCAATCTCAAAACACGGTGCTGAGAAATGACTATTTTCTGCAGGTTAGAATAAATATTGAGCGCATGGTATTTTTGTTAGAAACTTTCCTTCATCCTCAGTAGCTCCGTATCTGCTCTTCTGGATGTTTTCATGGTTGAAACATTCCCGGCCACACAGACATGTGAATTGCTCATTAAAAGTCCTCGTCACTGCCTTATAAAGATGAGTCTGACAGCTTTAGTTCTTGATGAACTCTATGTGTGTAGGCTTGCCCTGACTTTGGACAAGTTGGCCACTGAAGCAGAAAAATCACCGCCAGAGTTGTCAAATAACATCGGTGCAACGTGCCTTTCTGTGTGCCTCGCTGAGCAGCTTCCAATGACATCTGACGTGGGGTTTTCTCCCAAGGCCATGGCACGCTATGTGCAACAGAATCCAAGCTGAAAGACTAGTGCATGGCCGGGTATTCTTGGTAGGCCTCCAGGCATTCCACATTCACTCAAAAAATGCCTTCTTTCTATTTTAAATTAATCTTATATTTTCTCCCATCACCATTCTAATCCTCTTATGACCTTGTATTTTGACAGGCTTGAAATAGCCTGATAGGACTGAACTGAGGTATAAAAAACCCAAGTTACTACATGCAGGCTAACTGTACATTTAAAAAAGAACATTTAAAAAATTAATTAATTAATTAATCTAAAAAATAAACACACTACGATGGTCAGAAATGAACAAGAAAACAAAAACCAAGACTGCAGAGTTACCTTCACTGCTGTGTTAGGATGCCATCAGGCCTTATTTATTTATTTATTTATGCCTCTAAAATTATGTCTTTGTGGTCTTTAGGCTGTGGTTATTATGTCTACAAACCAGTTCATCCATCTCCAAAATCTGTAACACTCCTGGTCATTCTCTGACTTTCTCCACAAATGCAAGTTCAGTCAGTGTCTGATTTATGGCAGAACTACTAACAACAACAGGAGAGGGATCATGTGTGTGCTTATGGGAGGCGTTAGCTTGATAATTAATCTGAGTGGCACATTTATTTCAACCCATCTAAGCAAAGCAAACTATACTTTTTTTTCTTCCTGCATATATAGCTCAATGCCCCAGTTAGGTTCAAATATATCTTTAGAATGTTAGCCACGATGTGTGTTTGTCAGTATCTATCCATTTCCTAAGCATGTATGTGGAACCTCCCCTGTGCCTAGCTTTTGGAATTCAGAAGCAAATGGGACCAAGATTCCATGCTCAGGGGATCCCTAGTCCGGAGGTAGAGGAGGATAAGCAAGCAAGGAATGTGCAAGGTGTGAGGAACGCAGCGGTAGTCATGTGTAGTGGGCAGAGGGGCAACAGAAGAGAACAGGAGTTCAAGGAGACAAGGGATGGAGAAGGTGATATCTGAGCTGTTATCTGAGCAGTATAAAAGGGTCAAATAATGATCATCAGTGATAGGAAGTCAGAGTTTGATCACTTGTTAACCAAAAGGATCCGAGTAATTGGAATTAAAATAGAAAAACTGGGGACGCCTGGGTTGTTCAGTTGGTTAAGCAGCTGCCTTCGGCTCAGGTCATGATCCCAGCGTCCTGGGATCGAGTCCCACATCGGGCTCCTTGCTCAGCAGGGAGCCTGCTTCTCCCTCTGCCTCTGCCTGCCATTCTGTCTGCCTGTGCTCGCTCTCTCCCACTCTCTCTCTGATAAATAAATAAAATCTTAAAAAAAAAAATAGAAAAACTGAACTATTTATATGAAGCTCTCTATTTAAATGGCACTTTCATATATTCTTTTACTCATTCCCTCCTCCCTTTATAAAAGCCCCTTGAGATATACAAACCAGGATCTCTGAAATTTTTCAAGGCAGAAACTGGCTCTCAGAGTTCATATTCAGTGACTGCTATCAGAATGAAAAAACTCAACGAATATTTTTTGAGTAAAAAATGACTCCTAAAAAAATTATTCCTATATTACTTCTGTGTGCCTCAATTCTTTATCTGTAAAATTAGCAAAAAAGAAGTATTCCTTTTTATTAATATTATTATGGAATAAAAGAGAATTGTGTTAGGTTCAAAGTAAGTATTATATAAGCCAGTTATTATTAATGCTAGTAGTTGTACACTAAGTACTGTTTTAAGCACTGGTTTTGAACAAAACGAAAGCTGACTTTCAGAGTTTACAGTAAAACTGCGGGGAGTATAAACGGGGTGACTGTAAAAGGAAATAAGCCTGAAAGTTTTGTTGGCAGAGAGAAAGGCACAAGTTGCATAGGAATTCATAAACCATGGTAAGAAGTTTTTTAAGCAAAAAAAAAAAAAAAAAAGTGGGGGGGCTGCCTGATCTAACTGTTGCTTTAAATGAATTACTACTAGGGCGCCTGTATGGCTCAGTGTGTTAAGCCACTGCCTTCGGCTCAGGTCTTTATCTCAGGGTCCTGGGAACGAGTCCCGCATCGGGCTCTCTGCTCAGCAGGGAGCCTGCTTCCTCCTCTCTCTCTCTCTGCCTGCCTCTCTGCCTACTTGTGATCTCTCTCTGTCAAATAAATAAATAAACTCTTAAAAAAAAAAAAAAAAGAAATACTACTACTCTGAATAGACTGAAGGAAGACAAGACTAGAAAGAACCCACCAGTTAGATGATTATTCAGATAATAGTGACTTTGGGCCAGAATGTGTGTATATGTCAGAGACAGGGGTTGACAGATACAGGGAGAAATGGTCAAAATTTTGATATATTTTGGAGATTCATCAGGCAGAATTTCTTGATGGGTTAGTTGGGTGTTGTTCAAAAAAGAGAGGTTCACAGACCTGTACCCCTGGGGATAAAAATATATGTTTATAAAAGATAAAAAATTATATTAAAAAAAAAAAAAGAGAGAGAGAGGTTCAGGGGCGCCTGGGTGGCTCAGTGGGTTGAGGTCTCTGCCTTCAGCTCTGGTCATGATCCCGGGGTCCTGGGATCGGCAGGCCCCGCATCGGGCTCTCTGCTCAGCGGGTAGTCTGCTTCCCCCCGCCCCTGCCTGCCTCTATGCATGCTTCTGATCTCCCTCTGTCAAGTAAATAAATAAAATCTTTAAAAAAAAAAAAAAAAGAAAAGAAAGGGAGGTTCCAGACTTTCAGCCTAAGCAGTTTGAGGCTGCCATTTCTTGAGGTGGGAGAAGATTTATAAGGAAGAAAATTGGTGCTAGAAATCAAAACTTCCATTTTAGACATGTTAATACTAAATAGATTGATGAATATGACATGGTATTACAAAACCCAAAGAATTGACTTGGGTTAGGAAAATGGATAGAAGTGAAAGGAAGAAAGATATTATCATGGTTTGATAGATATTATCATCTAATGACACATGGATATATCACCAAAGTGAGAGGGGGGAGACAGGAAGGCTCATAATGGGATCTGGATGGGAAGGATCCCATCCAATTGTAATGAGAATTAAAACTGGAAACAAATTACCAAGGCTTGAAATGCTAAAATGAACAGTTTGAGCTACGTTTGCTAATTGATTGCCAATAGATAAGATCCTTCATAACAAGTTGATTTGAGCTAAGGATCTGAACATTTAACACATTACATTGGGTTAACTGTGTCTCTGCTTTGTTTTCCGGCTGAACTATGAGCCCCCCCTTGATTTTATTCACTACTGTATGACCATTGCCTGACACGATGCCTGCCTCATGGTCTGTACTCAATGATTATTTGCAGAAGGAGACTGAAAAGAAATGGCTTGTGCATAAACAGGGTCTCTCATTGAAATTATAGGTTCCCTGTGTCTATTCTAGATTCAAACCAGTCATGCTTGTGGAGCATTCAGGGTTACTGAGAAAGCTCCAGGTATCTGTCTTAGCACAGCAAAGAATGGTAGCGCTCACTTTCCACAGTCTGAAAACAACTCTCAGTACCCTGCTACTACCTCATGTTGCTTCCTACCAGAGTCGAGAGCAACATTTCAGTGTTTCTCTTGCTTTTTAATTTATTTTTGCTAAACTCCAAGTCAAACTGAACCCTGGTCTACCTGAAAAAAATACAAAGATGTTATTTTCCCTTCCCTGGACACATTCACTTATCTGTACTTTAATTCACTCAAAACGCGGAGAAAAACGCATCTGTATTGAAACATTTGTATGGCATTGATTGCTCTCCATGGGATTATTCCGACAACAACTGTGTAACAACGTTAGGGTGAAAACAATCTCTGTAGCTTGTCTTGTGTGGGCTAACACCCCAGTGAGATGGACAAATAACCGAAGATGCATCTCTACTTTTCTCCGAGACCTGTCTTTTCAGTAAGTGTTTATTTACTAGACCTCCTGTTTGCTTTTAGTGAGTGAATTATTTCTTGAAGGTAGAACAAATTCTGTCTTTTCCACTTGTAAACACAATTTCTTGTAAACACAATTTCTTTTTATTGTAGTAAAACTATCCCATTAAGAAAGTTTTCAAAGATATGAGAGTAGGTGTCATTTAAATTTGGTATAAACTCTTCAGATTTTTATAACAATAAATCAGACTAAAAGTATAGATACACTTTTTTTGTTTTCTACTGACCCCACTTACAGCCAACACATCATTCTAGAATCATGATTTCCATTTTGTTTCTTACTCTTCTTCTCTCCCCTACATTTTTCTATCTCCCATAACACCTCTTTCACTTTCTTGTTTTATCCATCAACCCAGTATTCCTTCTTAATTAGATATTTGAGGCCACCAGAGACCCCTAACAGTACTGAGACTTAACAAAAATCATATTTGCCTGGCGAAAAGAAGTTGGCCTCCTCACCAGGTGAGGAGTGTACCTCCTCACCATGATCCTTCAATGACTGGAGAGACAGGACACCTCAACAGATTTTGCTCAATGTAATTCATGCTTCAATAGGTATTGTTTAGAGAAGACTTTAACTGTTCCTGAGACAATCAAGTAATATTTCATAGGAAATACGGTGCTTAGCTGAATCCTACAGGATGAGTAGGAATTTGCCAATGAAGGAAGGCATTTTGGATGAAAAAAAGCAGCATATGAAGGGAACAGAGGAACTTAAGGAGAATTTGGAGAAAAGAAGTTAGTGCCTGGAAAGAAAGGTACTGAGAGGTGAATAGTCAATTATTAAAGGATTTTTATCAGAGACCTGCCATCATCACATTAGAAGCAGTGAAGAAGATAAAATAACTTGGTTACCAAATTCAGGTGAAAATCTGTTGCCATATTCGCAATGAGTTGAGATGGAGTCAGGGGGATTAAGAGGCTGAGACAGAATTGAGGGATTTTTAGGAATCAAAAGCTGTATTAGTTAATGACAAAGTGCAGGAGGACGAGATGAGGGAGAAAGAGGAGGTAAATGATAATACCCAGGTGTCATTCATAAAAAAAAGAGAATGAAAGAGATATTGACCGTGGCTAAATCAGCATGAGGAAGATGACATAGCTGATTCTAGAAGAGTTGAGCACAAGTGTCCTGTACTATGAGTTGACTTATACACGTGGGAGTCTTTGTGTAGGTAGAAAAGTTGAAGTCATATGTGTGGATGCAATTACTCAAGGCAGAACATGTAAAATAAAAGGGAGATGGGATGAAACAAAAACAGCATTTGAGATTGTCTCAAGAATGTTGGTTTATGCCCCTACAGCTACGGTCAAAATCCAAGAGACCCTAATAAGCCTTGCCTTCCCCCAAATTACTGTAAGGGATATCAGCCATACTTCTAGGAAATCTCAAGTACATATTCTCTAGTTTGCAAAATCACAATATTTGCATCCTCTAATGACACTGGCAGTACCAGAATCATCCATTGCTATTGATATCCTCTCTCCATCCTCTAAGATCTTAGATGACAGTTTTCAGGGGGGCTACAGAAACAAATTTATCCTCTTTCTTATGAATACCCATAGGAGTTGGTGTCACTATAATGTACTGTGTAATCTTTGAAAGTCCCTCCAGGACATCAAAACACTCGTAAAGTAAAATTAAGGTCTTGTCAGGTGAAGCTTTATCCAGTACTATTCAAGGAAGAAAGCAATCTTTTGACCTCTGGAAAATGACCTATTAGCCTTTCCCTCTAAAGAATTCCAGCGAAATTATTATAACTACAAATGTATATTTAATAGTGATAATTTAATAATGATAAAAAAATGTTTAACTTTCAAGAATTCTGCTTAGAAATGGTAAAGCAGAACTTACAAAGTTATATTACTAGTTACCACCTAGACAAGACCCTAGCTGTCCTCACCAGGAGCCTAATCACTTTAGGGTGTGCGAATGTGCACAAATGCACACACATTTACCTGAAATCTAATAGACATTCCATGATCTTTTAAAATTTGTTTTGTTTTCCCTAAAATTTCTTCAGTTGTTTTTGCCTAACTCTTTTGGGTTAATAATTCCTCATAACTACCATTTAAAGCGTTTCTATGCTGTGCCAAACCATAGGAACTTCATGCTCTTTATTTCATTTCCTCTCCCAATGAATAAAATTTTCAAACCAGTTTTATACATAAATCTGAATTTGAAATGCTAAATGAAAGGCTAAACAACTTGTTCAAGGTCTAACATCTAAAAGATGCACAGCCAGTATCTGAAGCTAAGTCTTTCTAACCCTAACGCTCCTACTTCTTTGAAACACTGTCATCTCCAAATGAGCTGGGTAGATGGTAGTTTCTACTAATTTTAGGTTGTCTTAAGTCTGTTAATTTCAGACTTCAGCATTTAATAGCAACCTTTTTATATTCCAGTAATTAAAAAAAGAATGGAAAATTCCAAAGTATTGTCAACAAGAGTACAATAAAAATGAAACACCCAGCAATAGGAACTCAATTGATATTTCCTGGATCTGAACTTGTCTAGACCAAATAACATTATTGATGTTATCCCATCTCAAAGGGTAAGCTTGAACTTCAGGTTGTGAAGATTTAATTAAATAAATTAAATATTTTTAAATATATTCATTAAGAAATTATTTTACAAGGAGTCCAATTTATCACAAGTAAAAACTTGAGATTCTGGCTGGCAGGGACTCAGAGTAATGTTCCTATCTTTGAGCTCTTGGCCCACTGCCATCTTGGCCATGTGGTACTGTGCAACAGCACAGGAGGAGAAAAATCACATGCCAGCACAGGCACCTGCCAGGACCCGTTGGGTGTTGAATCTCTTCGGGAACTAATAGGTGGCTCCCAAGACAGATCTGATTTAAGCAGAACATGATCCCCAAACTGTTGTCTTTCCACATGTTATTTTAGAACATGTGAAAAGCACACTAAATAAATTGGTTGAAGAGCAACTTCAACTGGTTCAGTGTATGAGTATTGATTTTTTTTTGTCCTTGAGAGCTTTAATGTAGCCACTCAAGGACAAATGAGGAAATAATTTCAAAGAATTCAGTCAACAGTAATTTTCTACATTATAAGCACAGGAAAGGGGAAATAAAAGATGAATGTTCTACCTAAATGCTATCCTTGGTAGCTCTATCCAGTCTTGGCAATGACAAAACTAAGTAAACTCTACCAAATGAAGGCAATGCAACCAGGAAGTGATTTTTTTTTTTTTTTTTTTTGCCTCACACAGTTTATTATGCCACTGATCCTGCAAAAAAATTTTTTTTAAATTACTCTATGATGTCACTTAATCCCTCTCACCAATAAATACAAAAAAATCTGATTTTTTCCACAAAAGCGAAGCTCTTGCACAATAATGAGGGGTTTTTTTAAGCATTATTTATTCATTACAACTGGGAGTGTTAAAACAATGCAATTTGGAATAAACATATGCTTGGTTAATGTTATTCTTTAGAGAGGAATAAAAATTAGTAATTTAAAGCCATATAATTGTTATGCATCTGATTTGATAGAAATGTACTCTTGAGATACAAGAGTGAAGAATTATTCAAAATCAGAAATACTGAAGGAATCACAACTTCCTGGATGGTTAATGTAATGTAATGTCTTCTGGAAACACAGAATGGCAGTTTCAAAAAAATTTTTAATTTTTTCAGAGAGAAAGAGAGCGAGCAGTAGAGGAAGGGCAGAAGGATAGAGAGAATCCCAAGCGGACTCCATGCCCCGCACGGAGCCTGACCTGGGGCTTGATCTCACAACTCTGAGATCATGATCTGATCTGAAATCAATACTCAGACGCTTAACCAACGGAGCTACCCAGGCACCCCAAGAGTTTCAAACTCTATGTAGATTGTCATTTCTAATAATGCAAAGAGAAATGTTGATCAATATTTTTGATAAATATCTTTTAAAGACTGAGAGGGTTTTTTTTTAATCTATGTCACTATTAACAACAAACTCTCATATGCTTTAACACATCAGTTTTGTCCTGTGTGATTTTATTTAAATGGCATAGACATTGACCTTTGAGTAGGATAGTGTCTTGTTGACTGGATTCAGCTAGAGCTGTATCTAGGTTGAGGTACCACCAAGTGTCTATGGTCTTATTCCAGATCTTCCAAGTGAGAATCTCAGGGGGTGCATTTCCATTTAATATCTTAGTGATTCTTATGCATGCTGAACGTTTAGAATCACAGTAATTCACATGGTGCCACAGAAATTTCCCATTTTGTCCATGTTTTAAATAACTTACATGGTTCCCCAACTTTAAGATAATAATGTATTATCTATATGTGATATAGATATTATGTTAAACAATAACTAATACTTGAAGTGTTTATTTGGTGTAAGTACTATTTTAGGTAGTAATTCATTAATTTGAGTACTCCCAGCAATGGTATGAAGTATTATGTTTGCTGCCATTTTAGAATGAGGAGAAGAGGCACAGAAAGGTTGAATAATTTGCTCAAGGTCACACAGCTAGCAAGCTGCAGAGCTAACTTTGGCCTCATGCACTATGGCTTCCAAAGTTTCATCTTAGAATACTAGATGATACTATGTTTTAAATGTCACTGAAAACTGGACTTCTTCAAAAGTCATAACAAAAGGAAGAAAATGCTCCCAGCATGTTGCTTTTTGTAGCAGAATGAGGAGGAGGAAGAGAAGAAGGATCTTATGTAACAACATAGACACAGCAATAAAATTGGATAATATCACAGTGAGCGAGATGGCTAAAAGAGGTGAGAAAAGGGCCTTTTGTAAGAGAGGACTTACTGGAAATGTATTGGAATAAATGCTAAATAATAAATATAAGCAAATATGAAAACAAATTTTAATAAATACTGAAATAAATATTTAAATGTGAATATATATTAAATATAAGTAAGATACAATAGGCAAAAATAAAATAAAATGCCAGTCTCTCAAATAAATATCCAGGGAATAGAGCATTCTAGGAAGAGGAAATAGGTTTTGATGTGTTCATGTTGGAACAATAATCATCTTAATTTCAAGAAACAAAAAGGCCAGTGTGGCTGGAACAGAGTGAATGGGAGCGGTTCAGCATGAAGTCAAATGAGAGAGCCACACATGGGCCAGATCATGACGAATCTAAAAAAAAGCATATTCCAGCAAGTACAGCAAAAGTGCAGAAAGAATCCAGAAGGTAGTGACGTAATGATTGAACACACATTTGAGTTTGAAAGCAAAGGAATTTGCTTCAAGGTCTAGCTCTTCTGTGTCCTAATTGTTTAACATTTGCGAAATTAACTATTTTGACAGACCTCAGTTTTCACATCTTCATGCAAAAATAACAATGCTGCCTACCTTGCGGTTTTTGAGTACAAATTCATATAATGCATGTAAAGGGTTTAGACAAGTGTCTGGCACAAACGAAAGTGACTATTTTAGAACATTCGAGGGAATGCACTTTTATCCAGCTTGAGTCTTACCTATGGGGTAGAGACATGAAAGATGAGTCTACAGTTACAACTGAAACCAGAATGAGTGGAACATAGAACAGACTATTCCATAAGTAGGAAAGAATCACTAAAATAAATTTTAGCAAGGAAGTGGCATATCAGTTCTAGAATTCAGAAAGATTGATATAGCAGTTATTTGCAGAGTATTTTGGATTCTGGAGGTACAGAAGTAGGAAAATCAGTTAAGAACTGATTTAATTTGTTCTACAGTAGGGCCCAGAAGGAGGGGATGGATTGCCAACACTGCAGAGAGCAAACTGACAGGACTCTGTGACTAAGTAAATGAGAGCAGGCATCAAAGCTGGAGGCCGGAGAGAATAACTAAAATAGAGATGGTGATGGAAGAACCCAGTTTGAGTCAGAAGAAAATGACTCAGCTATAAACTCGCTGGTTTGAGATTCCAGCAGGTATCCAGCCAGCAGTTGAAAATGCAGAACTAAAATAAGAGGGAAAGTCCTGGTTGGAAATGAAGGAAGGTTGGAAATGAAGCACCATCAACGCTCAGATTAGAGCTGAAGGCTGCTGGATGGTGGGATTTGGCTGCCAAGAGAAAAACCAAGTAGCCCCAACATCCAAGTACATTCGACGGCTAAAACTCGGAGAAGGTGTCTGGGAATGACAGGGAAGGCAGTGATCTGTATCCTCAAAGGACAGGAGAACATGAGGAGCAGATTCATATGTCACCTGCTGTATATAAAGGCTACGTACCAATAATGAATTCAAACACTTTCATTTAGTGGATGCCAAACAATGAACTGAAAGATTGTTGATAGTGCTTTACACTCAATGTTAAAAGGATATAAAAATTTTTGGACCTATGACTTTTTTTCTGATACATATCTAACTCCTTACAAGCCCTTATAAGGTATTTGCTTCAAATGTCTTTTTTTTCTTATATATATCTAATTTCTTTACAAGTCCATATAAAGTATTTGTTTTAAGTGTTCTATTTCTACAGAGTAACTTCCTGCAAAAGTTGTGAAATACTCAGACCATGAATAGCTACCTCCAAAATAGTCCTTTTAACAGCACTACATTTTTTTTCCTTTGACATAGTAGCTAAAGGCGATAAAATTATTTCCTCTTTAGATGATTCAAGTCCAATGGTAGCATTTAGGTGTACATATTAATTGAGGCATTATCACAAGAGCTTTTAGACTGCTACACTTTTTTTCTCTAACTTTAACCATAACAGAAACAAAGTAGAAACAAAATCAGGCAGTATGAATAAAAATGATATGCATTGCTTTTATTTTACTAGTTATTCAACTCCGTATCTCCCTTTGTGTTATATAGACTAGAATTCCAGCTAATAGGGGGAAAAAAAAAGGTTTTTTTTTTTTCAAACAAGCTGACATATAAATAAAATTATGAATGAGATTAAAAGACAGCACAACTGATATAAAATATTGAAGTACTAAGACGAAGTTTATGTTAATTAACTTGACAGTGCCAAATAAGTATCTTGAAAGCTGTAACTGATCAAAATTAAAAGAATCCTATACAAGAAATAGTAAAGATGTAGGTCAGTTTTTTCCAGTCGGGGGGTGAGGGGAGTGGGCTGACCTCCTGTGCTTCCTCTTTTGTTTTCTCTGTGATAAGACATAATAAAGAATAAAAGCTAACTTGAGAAAAAGGTAGCTTTCTTCAGTCCCATAGCACTCTATGAATAAAAAATTAAGGAATGCATTTTTTTCTAAAATAAAAATTTTGTGGGGATTTGATTTTATTTTCCTGTTAGTAATTGGAGATTCTAATCTCTTTAATTAATTTATTTTTTTTAATTTTTTTATAAACATGTATTTTTATCCCCAGGGGTACAGGTCTGTGAATCACCAGGTTTACACACTTCACAGCACTCACCAAAGCACATACCCTCCCCAATGTCCATAACCCCACCCCCCCTTCTCCCAACCCCCCTCCCCCAGCAACCCTCAGTTTGTTTTGTAAGATTAAGAGTCACTTATGGTTTGTCTCCCTCCCAATCCCATCTTGTTTCATTGATTCTTCTCCTACCCATTTAAGCCCCCATGTTGCATCACCACTTCCTCATATCAGGGAGATCATATCTCTTTAAATAGTGGAAAAATCCATGTAAATCTAAAAACACTTAGTTGTGAATTCGCATATAGTGTATATATACTTCAATCCTAAATCTAACTATTGAGATCAGAAATTTGCATCTTAGCTCTATCACTGATTAATAAAATATATTTTTTAATTTTATAAACTTTAATACTTGATCTAGCAGTCTAGTTTAACCAATGCTTTTTTTTTTTTTTAAAGATTTTATTTATTTGACAGAGAGAGAGAGAAATCACAAGTAGGCAGAGAGGCAGGCAGAGAGAGAGAGGGGAGGAAGCAGGCTCCCTGTGGAGCAGAGAGCCCGACGTGGGGCTCTATCCCAGGACCCCGGGATCATGACCTGAGCCGAAGGCAGAGGCTTTAACCCACTGAGCCACCCAGGCGCCCCTAACCAATGCTTTTTTTAAAAAGTTATCAGGTAATCTAGGCAGGGCTTTAATTAAACATGTATAGACTTGTAAATAAACCATAAATGGAAGTGCATAGAAAAAAATGATTATTGGTTATTAAATAAACAAAAGTTAACAGTTGTTGAACTCTTACCAAGTATCAGATAATGTACTTACTAATTACCTGTATTACTTCCTTTAATGTTCACAATAATTTCATAATTAAGTACTGTTATTTTATAGTCAAATGATTAATTTGCCCAAAGACATGCAACATAAATGATGAAGTTGGGCTATGCGCCCATTGGTCTAACTCTACAGTGCTCCTCGCCACTCATCTACACTGTGGGTAACTTTCATTGTATTTATTTTTCATAATATTCACTATATATAATATAACAGTGAAATATGAAGAATATTCTAAATCACCTTCATGGAAAATGTAAAAATTCTCATTTCACTGAGAAGAAAATCCTTATATGTCTCCATGATCTAGAATAGTATTCCTAACAAAGTTTAAGACAGAAGACTGTGGAGCAAAAAAAGAGAAATACACCAGAGGAATGTATCAAGGAAAGGTATTTTTATACTATGCTCAAACCCACCTCCCAAATCCTGAAGTTCTCCTTTCCTTCTCATGCTTTATGTATCTTTCAAATACTCTTTCTCATCCTGGAATATTGTTTTCTGCCTCTACAACCCACTTTGGGGCTAGGTTTATCCTACAGGTCACCACTCACATTTTACCTTCCCAGGAAGCCCTCCTGCCACCATTCTTTTTTAGGTGCCTTTCCACCTGGTGTCCCTCCTTCCTTTCAGTCATAGGTCTCCTCATCTTTGTTTATACTCTGGTCTCTTTTAGACTATCAGACCCCTCCAGTCAGAGACAATGATTTTTTCATTCATCTGAACATAGTATCAAGTTGTAAAAATGAAAGATTATTATTTTTCTTCTATCTCCGAGGACTTCCATAATGTCTACCAGAGACTCAGCACTCAAAAAGTATATTTTTCTTCATTTTCCCTTTTATTTTTTTATTGTGAACTTTTTTTTATTAACCTATAATGTATTATTTGCCCCAGGAGTACAGGCTTACACCCTTCACAGCTCTCACGAAAAGTATTTTTTGAATGAACAAATATTTTTAAAAGTATCTCATGGTTGGCGATGTATTTTCTCATGTGTTACATCAGTTAAATTTTAAATCAAGCCTGTGTGGTGTGTGTAACGTTCTTCTTTTTGAATAATGAGAAGCCCAAGACAAAAGTTAAGAACCTTGGCCAAGGTCACAAATGCTCCAAAAACAAAAACAAAATGAGATCCAAACACCTGTCTTTGGACTCTGTCCAGTGTTGTTTCTTTTACAACTCAGATGAAAAGTTGGTCTCCTAGGAAAATACAAGTGGTGCTTCTGGTATGCCAAATTTCACACTCAAAACATGTACCACATTGAAGTGGTAGCTTGCCACAGGAATTTAATTTTCCATCCCAAGTTAAATGGGCAAAAGAAGAGTGTTCTTTAATTCAGTAACTGTTTAATGTAGAGTACATCGGTAGGAAATAATAAATACAATCTTGGCCCTTGAGAGAACTTAAGTTTAGTAGAAAGAATCAGAGAAAAACACAAATAACTGTAATTCAAGGCGATAAAGAGATGCTATGAGAGGGTCAATAGTTCACTGGACAGATCTTTATTGAGCAATTAGCTCCGTATGTCAAGCCTGATTCAGTGTGTGAGGTATGGGAGGATTTTAAAACAGGGAGTTAGAGGTTCCCAAAGGCAAGAGATGTCATCCAGAGGGCTGGATTAAAAACAGACTCATGGAGTAGGATAATCTGAGAGGAAGCTCAAATTGGTGGTTTAAAAGGATGAGGGTGATCATTCTGTAAAACCCTGAGACATTAAACAAAATGTACAAGAAACATGGAAGGCATGTTTTGAAGACAACCAGGTTAATTAGAATGATGAGGGGACAACAGGAGTAGGGATGTAATGTAAGGACCTTAAATGCCAGCCTAAGGAGCTCACAATTTGCTAAGCAATGGGGAGCCACTGAGTTTTGAGCGGCAGAATGACATTATTAGAGCTGGGATTTGTAAAGATTTATCTACCAGGTGAATGCAGAACGCAGTAAGAAACTCAAGTTTTCAAAGCTACGGATGATAAAGTAACATCATTTGATTACACCATTATATCACAGAAAACATTTAGGTGTTCCAAAATAAATACATTCTTTTAGTTTATTTCCCCAAAACAGATGAAACAATTATAAGAGAATCCCCATTGATGAGTTTTCATACTAAACGAAATGCCTATTAGAGCGAGAGATTGCAACTCAGTACACTTCGATTAGATTTGATACTTTTTGGAACTAAACTCCCTTTGGTAGTTGTAGGGAACTTTGCAGATTTAAAAAGAAGAACATGAAGCACACAGCAATTTTTCATCGTTATTACAGGTGACATCTAAACTGGCAGAGTGCAGACAAAGGAAAGGCATATAAATTAGATAAATAAAAGGATTTCTTTAGACTCATCTACAAACATCAATAGAAGTATATGAAGAGATAATGAACTTGTCTATGGGTAGCTGCTGCTGAATGAGTAAGCCCAAATATCTTTCAATTCCAAAATGTCAAGTCAGGTTTGATTGCTATTTCCCAAAAGTAGTTATTTGGGGGATATTTGCCTTTCACATATAAGTTAACCTAAAATATTTTAGGTATGAGGTGTGAAATTTAATTGTGTTGATACTAAGTATATACTGCTAAATATAACTAACAATTTACATCCCTTCATGCCTTAGGGGATCAACTTCCAAGAATTAACTAGGTGTTTTACAAGAAGACACTTGTGATAAGGGCAGGGGGAAAACGCTGTGCCTTTGAATCTGGCATTTATGGGCACTAAATAAATAGTTGTTTAATGATAGATATTTTATGCTAAAGAGATACAGCTTTCAAACTAGATGGTGTTAGGTGGCCAAGAAACACTGTGGGTTGGTTAAATTCTATGAGACGATCTAGTAAAGAAAAATTCTATTGTCAATTAAATTTTGGAAATTTACGTGTCTCTTTCCTTTGGAGCTATATACTATGTATTAAGCAGCATGTAACAAACTCTAATATGCTAAAAATAAAACTTATTTAACTTTATTCAACCCAGTGCTTTCCAAACTTAGGTGATCATAAAATCCATTTTCTTTTAACATCTATTTATATTCCACGCTGACTTTAGAAAATACTGTCAGAGAACAAAGAAGACAGTATTTCCTGCCAGGGAAATGTGAAGTTTTAATAAAAGATCAGTTCACCACTAAGCCCACTTCCCCAAACAGTTGTTAGTAGAATTCTGGTCTGGTTCAAGCTATAGGGTGATCCAAATTTGACATCAGGATTCCCATAGTTGTAACTAGTGCTGCCTCAAAAATGGAAAATTATCTGTTATCATTTTGTCTCTCCATCTCTGCTGCCTCTCTACAATGTTTTTTGTGTTCCGACTATGTAACAGGGAGCTTAACACATTCTGATGAAAAAATGGTGAGCAAACCCCCATGGTCTCTTCACCTTCAAGAAACAAGCAGGATAGCAGAAAAAGAAGCTCAGAAAGAACCTGGCATGTTTTTGTTAAGGAGGACCCCTCGCACTGTGGGAACACAGATTACTAGTGTTCATACTGCCTTGATGGATTAAGGCAGTCATATGAATAAGCTGAAAACTGAAGAATGAGTAGGTAACAGAGAAGGAAGAGTTTCACCAAGACCTTGATGTGCAAGAGCATGACTTGTAGAAAAAACATAAATCATTAATTCATCCGATCCAAGCAGTAAGGAGCCCAAAGCAAAATCTTTTCCAGGTCGTTGGATTTCCCTTCTCAGGAAAGTTTAGAAACACTACCCAAACCCTGGTACTTTCATGATAATCCAAAGGTGAGGAGAGATAGCAGAATGCCTTTTAGAAGCTTGAGATAGTTGCTCTTACGTGGAGATAAGAGGTCAACCCTGGACTCCCCCTTCCGGATAATTTAAACTCAGAGCTGCAGAGGGGCAACACAGCTACCCAACTCTCTCTGAAGTGCTCCTCCTTCTGGGGCTTTCCAAGCCTGGAAAAATTCCTTCATATAGCCTTCCACTCGAGGTCATGATTGTGATTTTTTTTTTTTAAGATTTTATTTATTTATTTATTTATTTGACAGACAGAGATCACAAGTAGGCAGAGAGGCAGGCAGAGAGAGAGGAAATGAAGCAGGCTCCCCGCCAAGCAGAGAACCCGACACAGGGTTCGATCCCAGGACCCCGGGACCACAACCCGAGCCGAAGGCAGAGGTTTTAACCCACCCAGGCACTCCTGATTGTGATTTTAAGTCAAGGCCAGAACACTTAACTGGGGCAGAATATAGCTATCTGAAATATGTTCCCAAAATATAAGACATGTTTGGATACTTCTGGCCAGGACTATATGGATCGGATTACATCTGGACAGAACACTAATGTGTCTTTAATGAGGAGGTCCACTGGATTGTGAAACTGATGTGTGTGTCACATGGAGGCAAAAGGAAAGAGTTTCTAAAATTGAAAACATTAGCATCATTCACAAAAACTCAATAGAACACCAAACTAACAACATTCTAATAAAATGAAGATTAAAATATTTTAAAAATGAAAACCTGGAATATGATTGTATGTGACATTTTTAAAAGGAAACATTCGTAGGGGGATGTGAATCATTTATCATTCTGACCAGACCTCTCCTAGTCTTTTCTCTTTAAAGTTGAAAATAGTGCAATTATTCTGTTATGCTTCATAAAATAGTAAATTATCTCCAATTACTGCAAATGCATGGTAGCAATAAAATGCTTGTGTAGAACAACACACTCCCCATGGTCATCTTGGAATTTATTACAATATCATAAAATTATAACTCTGAAAAGAGTTTCAAAAACATGTCCAGCTTATTTTCCTTGCCTCTGGGCAGGACTGGGTTGCAATAACTCCAGAAAAATAACTACCTAAAGAGAAGATCTAACAATTATTCTTGTTGGCTACAGGGTTCAATTGCACTTACATAAAGACAAATATTTTCTCCATATGGCACACTTCTGAATGTTTCATTATGTTCCTTTCAGCTGCATTCTCAAAAATTCACCTTCTGCCACCTCCAGTGAATGGTCTTTAAACAATGACAATAATAACATCAATCTATCGATGACTTTACCTCATGAACTTTTGAAGAAATGCTTTCATTTTTTTTGCCTTGATATTTCTGTTTTCCTCTAGAAGACAGGACGGCCTACACAAATTTTTAACCACTTCTAGGTGAAATATCAAAAAAGTGTCTTAAGAGCAGTAATCTAGACTCTGCACAAAAAAATATGTTGTTATTCCCACTGAAGCCATAAAGTGAGCACAGCTTCCTCTACTGACATTATAGAACATTAGTCATTTTTAAACATTGTAATTATGAATTTTTGCTGGGAACATGGGAGATGCCAGAGATCTTCTGTGAAGTTTTGTACCATCTACTTACTGTTCTCCTTTGATACTCAGCACGTTCTCTAGGCTCCCTTTCCAGAGCCTGTCCTTCCACAATTTAGTGCTGCTTTGAGCATTTCCAGACCAGTTTGGAGACCATCCATTAGTCTGCCAGCTGAAGATGCATTAAGTTCCTATAAAATCTCCATCTTCCCCACATTCTGCCCCAACTCCACATTCTGCCCCAATTTCAAAGGGCAGAGAGGTAGACTGTAGTGGCCTGAACAGGGTAGCAGGTGACCTTTGAATTAGAAAGATTTGATAGCCGGGTCTGTCACTGACTCACTGGATGACCTTGGAAATGTCCCTTACCTTCCCTGAGTTTCAGGTTCCTGTCTTTAAATGGAAGTCAGGATACCTACCTCCTCAGATAGAATAAGAATTAAGTGAGATAGTTTATGGGAAGGAAAAGTAGATGGCTGGCCAAACAAATTGACACTCAGTCCATGTTTGCAGTCCCTGTTTCTATTATTATTGCTGATGTTGTTGTTGTTGTTGTTGTTAGTGGTATGGCTACTAGGAACGTCAAAGCACAGAAACCCGAAAAGCCCAGCAAAGGTTAGGACTGGTATTAGAATTCCCTGGGAGACATGGTTGGGAGATTATTTACGCTGATGAGGAGGTGTGCAGTGTGGAATGGAGATGACAAGGTATTTTTTTTTCCTGTGGGGTGATCAGTTACTGACTTAGAATGCACAGGAAGTCACTGATAAAGCAAAACATCCTCTTATTTATATCCGACCTTATAGATGGGGAACACAAGGCTACAGTATTCATAGGGCATGTCCAACATGGTTAAACTAGGCTTGAAACCCTGGATTTCTGAGTCCAAAGTCCGTGATATGCCCACTTAGACCAGAGTCTTTCCCCTCTTTTAGTACATCAGTCCTTCCTATAGCCTTCTCCAATCAACCTCTTAGTCATTGCCTATTTTGAATTCTCTTGTATGTTATACTCACTTTATTACAGCATAATTTTTTGCTCTATTTTATCTCTTAGTCCTAAATCATAAGTTCCAAGAGGCCAAAGAGAATTCCCTATTCATGTCTATATCTCAAGGCCTACACCTGAATTTTATTTCCACCTGTAGAAGATGGGGTGGACCAGTCTTTTCCCCCCACCACCGCAGAGAGGAGGGCAGCCAGGGTTCTTTCTGGGCCCCTCTGAAATTCACAAACACTTCTACAAATGCAGAAGCATCCACGTAGAGATCAGTGGGTAACATATATGAATAAAGAAGCTGGGGTAGAAAATTTAAAGCCTTTCAGATCTGGTCTAAAGATAAGTTCTTGAGTTTAGGAACTGGTTCTTGAAAGTCCTGTTACTGGAGAGATTAATCTACCAGCAATAATCAAGGACAGATTAGCAAGAGATGGAAGTTCCAGTGAAATCATTCATGGGCTAATTAAATTCCCTCTCCACTCAGTTTTGCTACAATTAAAATAATAAAAGATCTGTTTACATTTCTGATGCCTTGATATGTATTGAGAGATACAATCTCCTTAAGTAGGTTTTCCCTTTGCTTTTCTCTGCTTTAATATAATACAGTCATTATCCATGTGGGCCCGCAGTGCCCTGTGTTAAATTCACCAACTGCTGTTCTGCACATTCCCTCAGCCAATTTATTTCAATTTCAGAAGGAGCAACCAACTCCACAGTGGATGTCTGCTGACTGCAGTTCCACACCATCACTCTTCAGGAGTAAACGCATATCAAGCTAAAAGCTTCCATGCGTGAACACAAATGTGCTCTGTCCCCCAGTGGTGGGAGCAGCAGCAGCTCCGGGCATGACAGACCCATTTCTGCACCTGAGCATCAGAGCTAGACAGCTCACTTGCCTCTAGCACAGGACTGGATTTTTATGCTACGCAAACCACTATAGAAAAATGTAAGGGATCATAAATATTTGGCGTAGAGAAGACTTTCACACTAGTCGTTACCCCACATAAGAGCTGGGTTGTGTTGAACCACATAGCTGGTGGTGACCAAATATCATAAATGGGGGAAAATGGTAGAATTCTGAGGGTAATGGCTTAAAACTTATAATTTTCATGGTGAGAGGATTAGAGCCAAAGTGTTCAGATATTGTCCACAAATGTCTATCATCGACCTAAAATAATTGTGTTTACTAAATAAAGTTGTACTGAGTTAGAAGCATGAGGTAGAAAAAATTTACTTTAAAAAAAGTAAAAAAATGTACTGGCCCAGAGACAGTAAATATGCTCCTTTGTCCCTATGACCTCCTTTGTCTTGTCCCTTATTTTCTCTATATGCTGATTCCATCAAATAAGTTGATCTTTGTAGAAAAGACCTAGCCTGGTATTTGACAAGATTCTTTATTCTTGAACAACATCATCACTTCTCCCATTACCTTGCACTTGAGTAATACATTAGAATGAGCTAGGTCACTACTGAATATATGTACTTACGAATTACTGGTTATGTATTACCACACTCCAGCTTAAACTATGATTTTCACACAGAAGTGGACGTTTCTAGAAATGCAGGTATAGCAATCCATTTGCAAATTTGGGTTATATATGATGACAGGGTCAAATATTTTTCAAGTGTAAGATTATGTAGTTTTTTCCCATGCAATTTGAATCAACAAGCCATTTCATTCAAGTCTACATACCATTATCACAGGTTACAACTGCCACAAAAACCAACAACACACGTTCTGCTCTTATTTAAAGCAATAATCACATTTACCATCTCTGCTAGGTAATAAAGCTACAGCACTCGTATAGAATGAAAGAGGAAGAAAAAGGAGCATTTAGGGATTCGCAAAGTTGAGTCAAACACTGTCCGTGTGTTACCTCCTCTCATTCCACAACACAAAAATGAAGTAGCTATTTTCTGAGTTTTGGGGGGTATTAAGTAATTTACCAAATGTGTCCTGCTGGCTCTTGAATGCTATAGCACCACAGGCTTCTCTCCTGAGCACTCTGTTCTTCCATGGTACATGATTTCCCTGGATGCCCTGGTCTCTTTACATGATTTCAGCTGCTACTTATAGACTCTGATGAGTCTCCAATCCATTGTTCCCCAGCATCACCTTTCTTCTAAACCTCAGACCTATATACCCAGCCGCCTATCAGATAGCTCCCTTCCTTATCTCCCCAGACACTTCCTCCTCCAAACATCCTCTACTGATTCCCCTGTTCTCTCTGTTCTGTCCACTGTATTCTTCAGTGGTTGCTGGTACCACCATCCAGCCAGGGTAGGAGAGGGCTGGTCATTTTATTTCTCTCAACTACCTTTAATGTCGTTCTATAAATTTCACCTCCTCAATGTCATCCAAGTGCAACTAAGGGATGTCTGCCTGTTCTCTCCACCCTCAAACCTCTCTTTACTATGTCTATCATCATGAACGCCTCACAGTTTCTCTTACCTTCAGTGTTAACCCTTTCTACCGTGTCTCCCACAACACTGCTGGAGAAATCTGTATAAATAATGTAGATATGCCATTGCCCTTTTAAAAAACCTTAAGTGGCTCTCCAATTCCTGTAGAAAACAGGATGAACTCCCTAATGGGGCCCTCTGTGACCTGGTCTGTGCTTTCTTCCATGAACTCCATCTTTCTTCATCCCCCACCCCCACTTTATTCTCTGGAAACACCAACTCCTTCTCTTTTTTCTTACATGATTTTTCTTTGGTCACAATATCCCTTCAACTTGGAAGTCCTTCTTATTTACACCCTCACTTTTTCTACCTGATTCGTCCGCCCCCTTTAAGATTCAGTAAATGTCACTTATCACCAGAAATCCCACTTGACACAGTCCTACAAAAACCAGAATGGTGGGTTTATATTTGGAAGTTCCTAAGTGTCTGAAGAGTTGAGTTGACATCATTGGTGTTTGAGCTTAGTGGGCAGAAATATATGCTTGCAAATGAACTTGAAAAACCCAAGACGTGCTGAAACAAATAGAGAGGAACAGTTCAAATCATTCTGGAAAATTCCTTTATTTCCTGAATTAACTCGTAAGTTGTTTTCTTTTCCCCCCTAAGCTGAATTACTTAAATAGCTTTATTCTCCCCTTGAGTAAGGATGGAAACTAATCAGGCATCCTCCAATACACAGAGGGAAAAGTATCATCTCCCTTCCTCTTATCTTAATCCCCAGTATAACCAGATGTAGTGAAGGTCCCAGCTGCTTCCTAAAGCAGTGCTGTGGGGCAACAGGATCCAAAAGGCTGCGCCAGCCAACCAAGCCTAACGTTTGCATCCAAAGGCCTACCCAGTTGCAATAAATTCAGCTCTCCAGCTCCCTGCTCTCTGCTGCTTATGGGAAGTTTTACCACACAAAGAAATGGGCCTGTGCTTAGGGGAGAAAAACATTTACCCAAGTTAGAACATTCTGTTGCCTCATGTGATGATGCGAACCTTATCCACTCAGGAGAATAGAGCAATTAATTTTTATCTAATTTTTAAGGTACAAAAAAAGATAAAATCAGATCCAGTTAGCTTCTCACGTTTGCAAGGTAATTCATCTAAAGTTTCTGAAATAGGACTTGCTATCATTAATATATTTTACATTTATGATAAAGGAACAGAGGAAGAAACCTCCATCATTGAATTGAGAACAAATATTTTCCTCTTCTAGCTTTTGTACTAGAATATGTATACGTATTTGTATGAACGTGTATTTTTACAAGATTAAAATAAGTAGGCAAAAAAAGTACAAATTGCAAAATTTGAGACAGAAATCTTAGAACAGCTTCAGGGTGCCCGTGTTTCTTGAATTTCAACTTAGCAGCCAGAATTTTACAGTCACAGTATGTAATTTGCCCAAAATGACATAAGTTATCAGAAAGCTGGACTTGCATGACACATGCTTATCCAGTACCTTCTAGGACACTTGTGTTCCCCCCTGTACCTTAGCTGAGTGAAAGAAAAGCATAGGGGGAAAAAAGGACTCCATATGAAAAAATGTATATTTATCAAATGTTTCAAGTGATTAAATATGTGATGAAGTTTTAAGAGAATTTCCTTCAGTGTTTTATTTGGATAGCCTGGAGGGAGGCTGGGCATCACCTAGATCCAGATTTCTTGCTTTGCAGCTGAGAGTTCAATGTACAAAGCAGGGGGTTACTCATTCATGATTAGGCCTCCAGTATCTGCCTTGACTCCCCAGTCCCCTGACCCAGGAGGAAGCTCCACTGCACCCTGCAAACGTTTCTGCTTTTCAAAAAGCAATTACCTATGAGTGTGAGCCAGCCTTCGGAGGAGCAAAGGATAAAACAATGTTTCACATCTGCGCGAGTCATCTATGTGTAGTCTCAAATTCTCTTTCAGAGAATAGTGGGGCCTTAGTCCACAACGTCACACTGTTCTGCGGATGTACTCCGGGGTTGGGGTCTGTTGCTCTTCCCTGAAATTACTCCTAGTGTGTCTTTTCTTTCCTCTCCCTCTGGCAAACCCATTTCCCAATCAAGGGGATCCCATTGTTCACATCCACTCCGCTCGTTGCTCTACCTGACTCCTAGCATGTGGGGACTGAGTTTAGCTGCCAAGAGACCTACTTCAAACCACCTCCTTTCCAGGCATTCCTGGAGTTGGTGTGTGAATGTATTGGTCTCTAGAAGCAGGCAACTTCATATGCTAATTGAAGGTGAAAGTTTTTTCTCTCCATTGGGTTTCTCTAATAGCTTAGAACAATCTGAAATAGAATATAGAGTATACTTTTAAGTAACATCAAATAAATCTAGAAAGAAAGGTAGACTGCTATTCGACATTGCTAGTCTCTTGCTGATTTCGGCAGCAGGGTCTCTGGAATGGTGTATTCAATTTTGTCCTTTCGACCTCTCCCCACTTGGGGCCACAGACACTCATCATCCATATCATCCATCTCTGCGATCACCCAAAAGCTACTCCAGGGCCTGTTCCTAGCTATGTATGCCTTGGAGAAGGTTTAAGGTTGGCTTAGTAGTCTGCTAAACGTGTATCGAGCCCCCTGACATGCTACTAAAAGGGAAATTTTCTTACTAGCTGTTACAAAAAAAAAAAAAAAAAAAAATCTGGAGGAGAAGTCAAACCTTTTTTTTTTTTTAAATCAATAACCTGTCAAGGCACTAAATAATATACAGCATAGTAGATACCTTTCAAGTCAACACACATTTATTCCTGATACATGATAGCCAGATTTAGCCAAAAATGAAAAATCCTGCTCCCCCTACTAAACGGGAACTAAGAAAAGCTGTATTTAACCATAGGTATCTTCTGTGTAACATATTCCTGGCAAGATTTATAAGATCCTCCAAGTTACAGAAATACAGCACATGTCTTAAGCATACCCTCTTTCTTCAAACTTAGCATCACTCATATAATTAGATATAAAAGACTACAGAAACGATAGGAAGTTCCTTCAACAAAAGGTCAATAAACAAATTTACACTCCAAATAAGTGTGTGAATTTTAATGAGTTATTAAAAGTTTCACATCAATTAAGTTGTTATTAAATTTGAATATATCTGATTCAGATTCCAAATGTGATAAGTAAAGCCATTTGTTTTTCTGGTCACATATATGTTCTATTTATTTTATTGCCGATAAATTAAGTCTGGAAAGTTTGTGCGAGAAATATGGAAATAAAATATTGGGACCATGATATTTAAGGTGTTGCTTTGTTTCCTACCAAGGCCCTAGTAAATAATAAATTCTTCATTATTTTCAGAAAAGGGGGTTTTGGTTTTCCCCCTATTGTCCAAGCCACCAACTTACTATTCTAACTATTAATCCAACTTGCTCAATTTTTTTGAATAAATAATGATACCTCCTAACTAAGGTGATCATTAACATCCATCATTTTTAAAAGTACTTTGACAGAAAGTGATGAATTATGATGACAGGTGAGCCTGGTTTTACAAGGGGATATTTTTCCCTTCTTGCAGGAGGTAAGTTCTACAACCACCCCCAGAAATGGACTTATTTAATTTAGTTATGATGAAAAGAATGAACTATCTTTTAAAAGCTTCGAAGTCATTTGCCATCTAATCCACATGTTTCTAAAGGGTTCTAACACCAAGGAAGACAGAAGCTGGCAGATTCCTTGGGGAAAACCTACCTGACATTCCCATCTAGCTAGAAATGGGTCTTATGTTGGCTGCCTCAGCATTGCAGTTTCCATCACTAAGCCCAATTCTTTGAGCCAGCCCATTGCTTCCAGTTACCCATCTCATGGCCCCGTGAGTGTGGAGGTGAGGGGTGGGGGCGGGTGGTAGGAAGTATTTCCAGAAAGAAAACAGAAAAGGGTAAGTGTCCTGTGACCAACTTAGTAGAACTGATTATCAGATTCCTTGCTTCTACTTCAGAAATCAGAAAGGAAGAGAATCAAAGAAGAAACAAAATAGTCAATTATGTTAAGAAGAATAACACCTGCCCTTCTAGATACTAACACCACCCCCTCCCTTCTACAGATAAGGGAACTGAGGCTCATAGGACTGGAATGACTTGTTCAAGCCTGTGCTCCTAACCATAGCCCTGCATTACCATATTGCCAACAGTCCGTTCACTTATAACTTTAGAAACACATGTCCTGCATGGGTCCAGTTCCTCCGTGCATGGCATCTCACTACGTATTTTTTCTTCTGGCTAAAATAAATGGAAGCATTTTACAATGGAGGGATGTCTAAAGCTTTCGTTTCCCATTTTTGGTGTTAAGACCCAAAGGACTCAAATTAGTGATTCCTTATAAACCTGAAAAAAAAAAACCAGAAACACTTTGTAAAAATTACTAAATAAAAGTTCCTGCTTCTATGACCAGTAAATTGACAACAAGAAACACTGAATAGCTTCATTCTTCAATGAAGTGAAGAGGGAGCTAATTAAGAACTCTTACAGACACTGGTGGGAGAAATACCCTTCTTCACCCTGCTTCTATTTTTGTGGTTGCTCTTGTCATGTTTTTAGCTAACACTTGTCAAACACATATGATGTTCCAGGCACAGGACAAGAACCTGCATCTATGTACTGAATGCTTGCCACACCCACATGTATTCACAGACTAAAGCCACAGTAAAAGTATCAAATGAAACTCTTACAGATAGATCAGGATTAACTCTCTAAACCTCCCATTATTTACTCTAAAAAGGCAGAAATATATCACCTTTCAAAATTATGTAGCCTACTTTCACGAAGAATTCTCTTGGCACCAATGGGATATAACAGAAATAGGATAGATACCCAGTGTTAGAATATACTCTTTGCAACATTTTTGTTATATCAACTTGGAGGCAATACCCAACCTCTCAGAACTTCCATTCCCCTGCCTGAAAAGAAAATTATGATACCAAACCCAAGGACATGAGGAAAGACTTAGACAAACTATAGATGACCTGGGAATAAGAGAACCTAATATGAGTACTTTTTTTCATCACCATCACCAGCATCTTTATTCCATGATATGTTCTCTGATTCTGATAGAAAATCCTCCAGGTAGCGGTTGTACATTGTATATGTATGAATGTATGTGTGTTTGCATACACATACATATGGAAGGGGGATTTTTTTTTTAAGTTGGTGACTAGATGATTACATCCCTATTCCTTTTTGAGATTATCAAAGGTCCAGACCATAAAAATTCAGGAAGTATGGAGTAGTGTTAGTATTATTAAAGGTCTCAATTCACTTCAAATGAGGTTAAAGGGAGAAAAAAAAGTTTAAACATTGTGAAGATAAGAGAGAGAAGTAGAAACAATTGAGTGTGTGGGGGGGATACATTAAGTGTTCCTTCTCCATTCTCTACCCTTGTGTGATTTTTATTTTTCATAAGGACTATACAGCATCAACATACACACCCTTGATTCTTGTTCTTTCTAATAGAGACTAATCCACTCCATCTTTGGTGTGTGTCTTAGGGTTTAGCAGACCACTTTATCTCAGAAAATTAAATCACAAAACCCTCAAGAAAATTGGATAGAAATCCTTAAAAACTGTATAAGTGGAAAATAACAAGCCAGTTTTTTTTTTCTTTCTTTCTAATTCAGGACTGTTCTTCCTTGACAGACATTTTAAAGTAACAAAAATGTTCATAGTTTTGTATTACTTACACAAAATTTAAAACATGAAAAAAAAAACTGTGATTTTCTGCTCTAATGTCAATATCACTTTGTCAATAGGTCTGTGATATTCCCGAAACAGGAATATGCACTTTTCCTGGAAAAGCCAGCCCTCATAGGTTCTCTCTTGTCTCTGTTCAAAATCCACCTTGCCAAAGATGCCTTTCGTAACCTCCTTGCCTACCCCATATTTTCTTCAGGGCACTTGTTATCACCATGGGACATCTATCTGTTTAGTGTTCTTCTCAAACCATTAGAATGCAAGCTCCCATGAGACCGGAGACTTTCTTTTGCTCACTACTGTATGGCATGAAGAAAGAATTTAGTGACTGCTTGTTAAATGAGTAAATAGTAAAACAACAAAGTCTATCTTTTAGAAGAGTAAAGCCCTTATTTATTGGATTTCAGAAACTGGCAAAAACTAATACCAGCACATTTAAAATATGGCTTCTATCTTTATTATGTAATCCTGTGTGTGTGTGTGTGTGTGTGTGTGTGTTAGTGACGGACAGAGAAAAAGAGAAAGGCACTATTTAAATTGCTTTATAATATGATGGCATTGTCACGTAAGTGACTCCAGCCCAACAACCACTTTGGCGGAATTACATATGCCGTGTCAAATGATCTCATTTAGAGTGTCTATCTGGACACCTCAAAATGGTGTTAGTGAGAGATGTATTTTTAGACCCAGAGTAAGACAGGGTCCCAGATGTCCTCAATTACTGAATGAGCTGGTAAAAAGGGGGCAGTGGAGTGAAAAATACTGGAACAGTGACTCTGTTACCAAGACTGTAGTTAGGGTAGGGCCAACCAATTATGTGAATTCTGGGGTTGTCAACCTTGGGGTTTTAGTAATGAATTCAGGAAACCTCAGGCTTTCAACTTGAGAATTAGTGCCTCTGCTATATGATTACGATTCCGTGTTACTCAAATTCATGCAAGACTCCTACCTAGGACCACGCTTCATCAGGGGGAGGCTGTCAGAGCTCTGCGGGCGGCATCTCTCAGGGTTCAATCTGTTATCTCATACAATTAAGATGTGGCCCCAAAGTTTCCTATCTTTTTCACTAATATAAAAACTGAGGAATAATCTAAACCTACCTTCCATTAAAAGCAGACAAATGACATTTTTTGTACTGAAGCATCATCCCTTAACGCCTCAAAGTCTCACCCCATCACCTAAGCTGCTCATCAGAATATTCTTTCTAGAGGCAGAAACAAACTCTGGTTAAATACAAGTTTCTCCACAGTCTTACAACTCAAAGATAAATTTTAGTCCCAGTCACACACTGGCTTTCTGGCCAACCTTTAATCTTTGTGTTAGTTTAGTACTGGTTGCAAGAAAGATATGGTGGGGGGAAAAAACCAGAAGTTCAATTTCCATCATGAAATAAACTGAAGTTCAGAGTTCAGTACTGTTAGCAGCAAGCGCTTTAAGGAAAGTTTGATTCGGATTGCATCTGAGTTTGCCAAGCACAGCTACATGAATATGAGTAAGCTACTTAATATTTGTAAAGCTTAGATTCCTCACCTCTAATGGGAATAATGATAGGACCTAGCTCAGAGGAATGATGTGAGGATACTAAGTAAGTCTTGAACGAAGTTGTCGTGAGGATGGAGCAGAACAGTGGACATGAAGGTAACTACCACAGAGCAGGTCAGCATGTCCATTTCCTTCTCTCGCCCTTAGCTTGGAGCAGAGCCATTCCCTGAGGCTTCCCACGCTACCAGAATCCTGCCCTGATGTGACTGTTTCCAGCTGTCTTTAATCTGCCACATACAAGAATAAAAGCTGATAGGAAAGTTAAAAAAAAAATGATTATCTTGTTTTTAGTTATTAAGAACAATGGAAGGGGCCCTTCCTTAGGAATAAATGTTGAATCATGTTGGTGAAAGTAATTAATATCATTTAATATTGTTTAAATGTAGCTACTTAGAAATCAGCTATCAAGCCAGAGAGATGATAGATAGATAGATAGATAGACAGACAGACAGACAGATAGATAGTTATGGGGTGAATAAACTATGAAAAAAAATCACAATCTGAAATTTAGGGTAAGGAAGGAAATTCTTAGAACCCTATCTGCTGCTTGAATTATAACCAAGCACACTTTTGTTTTTTTTTGTTTTTTTTTTTTTTTGTTTTTTTTTTTGGTGCAAAATGGTGGTTTATTAAAGCACGGGGACAGGACCCGTGGGCAGGAAGAGCTGCTGCTGCCCCGGGTTGTGAGGGGTGGTTGGTTATATACGCAGGAGTTGGGTAGGTGAGGACAAAGGGGTATTCAGAAGGGCTATTGGGGCAAAGAATACTATCAGGATATTGAAGGCTTAGTTACTATCAAGTAAAGACAATTGAGAGTCTCCTGGTGGAATGTTACATTCCTGCTATCAAGCATCCCTGTTGATGAGATTTAGGTTTAAAGACAATTGGGAGTCTGGTGGAATGTTACATTCCTGCTATCAAGCATCCTTGTTAATGAGATTTAGGTTTAGAAGAAATTTAACTTTATTTACTTTTCCTTCTACCTCCACCTCCTTCGGTTTTTATGGAGGGGAGGGTAACATTAGGCTTGAGGAACTGAGTTCTGTGTCTTTGGAAAATGGGCTTATTGATAAGGTAACTTCTTTGTTGTAATCTCAAGGACATTTGCAAACCAAGGGAGACTCCTGTCTTGTAGGATTGTGATCTCAGCAAGTTAACTATTTATCATTTTATGGCAGTCAGGGGTGCCTGAGGAATGCTACACCTATGGAGGGGAGCGGATGAAGGGGGGGGGGTGCAAGGCGCCAGCTCTTGCTTTGTCCTCAGCCAGCCTCCTGCTCCCTCATCATTCCACACTTTTGTTTTAAACCTATGTTTTTCAGACTGCATACAGCATGGTGTACTCAGGTTGTAAGACAAACCTGGTACATTTTCCTAGAAATTCTATAGATCTTCAAATATTTGAAAGTTGTTCTTTATGTTTCTACTCCAAAGTTTACAAATATATTATGAAATAAGTTGGAAAGTTCATACATATTTCTAAGAAGAAACTCAAGCCTTCAAAGTGATTTTATGTTAGAAAAGAGTGACCTTGGGTAACAGTCCCCCAGAATCTCTCGATGTTATGTATTATTTCCCCTTTGCCTTTATGAGTACTTCGATTAAAAATTTTAGAAATACATTGTCAAACAAAGGGTCACAACAATTGTTGTGGTATGAAACACAAACTTTTTACAATTTTTGTTCTGCTTTGAATTGGTAATGTATACCTTAATTTTTGCTTGAGCAAAAAAAAAAAAAAATACTGAGCAGAGCAAGCTATAAGATACAATGGAGACCAGGACACAATTTGCCATGGGTAAGAGATAAAAGACACAGATGCATGTAAAGCCAAAAACTCTCTCTTGGGTTTATAAGGGCATAGTCAGTTGGATGAAAGTTCTACTGAAAGGAAGAAAATTGAACAGTAAAGGAACTGAAGGAATTGAATAAATTCCTGAAGGAATTGAACAGTACACTGACCATGGGTGCTTTTCTAAAGCTACTTAGGAATATTGTTGTACTCTAGGAGAAATTGTACTGAAAAATATACTTCCTCACTCACCATATTTAATGTGAGTGTCAACAAGATTTTGTATTTGAAAGTGTGTTAAAGAAAGTAAAAGTGGTCAGTAATCGCTGGGTTAAATTCTGCAATTTAGATCAGGAGACTTACTGATACCTGTTAGCAGCATACCAAAAGAGGCTTTTAATTAAGTGAGTCTAAGTATAAATGTGTAAAAATCCATTTAAGTCACAAGGCTTTGGATGGAATATAAAGTTATACTAAAGATGACTCAAGTGGGTATATTCTAAACATTTTCAGAAATGTATTATTTTGCAAATGGGCATAGACGTCTGCAAATGGACAGATGGAGAGAATTACACACACACAACAAACCCAAATTACATTTTTAGTTTAAAAGTTTGCAGTTCTTTCTCAGAAACCCTTGTATAAACAAGTCAACTTTTTTCTTCTTTATACATAAAAACTTGGGAAATTTGCTAAAATTCACCAGGAATTCTTGCGTGTATAGTCATTGTCTGCTAAGAAGAATTTTTATGATCATCTGGAAAGGATTCTTTTTTAATATTGAACGTGTTTTCACAGTGAGCTATTACTAGGTGACTCTATAACTTACGTACTAAAGTAGGACACTTCTGAGAGTGAGAGGCAGTGCTAAAACAAGATCGTCATTGCTCTACACCAGGCTATGCCATGGGCAAACTGGAATACACAGTCACGTTAGTAATAACAGCCATTACCTTTCATTTGCCATCTCATACAGATCGTCCACCATCTCCAAATTAACAGAGACGCATCATCATACTGCTCAAAGACGGTTCATAGGGGTCCTGTTTCTGCACACCCCGAGAGCACAGAAGGCAGGTGCCTAGTTCCAAGTCTTTTCGAGAATGTTTGTATGGCTGACTGCTCTGCAAGCTATACAACCAGAGTGAAAGTCAAAGCAAGCTTGTAAAGGATCTCCCTAGATCTCATTGTAAGAGTTGGGTTTCCTCAGCTGCAGATTCCTCAGCTGTGATGCAAACCCCAAAGGGCATGTCATTTCCCAGGGCCATGCCACGTGACTTTCAGGGGCCTGGGCATGTCAGCGGGGACTGGCACAAAGATGAAGCCCACGCTGCCTGCCGGGCACAAGGACTGTGACAGTCCTGTTAAGCAGCTCTGAACAAATTATTGCACTTCTCTATGGTCCCCAATTTCCCCATCTAGAAAGTAGTCAGGAGGGAAGCTGGCCTTTTAAGGTCCTTCTGAGTCTAAACTCTTTGGATTTGACTTAGTCTGTCCCATAACCCTGTCCTTCATTTTTATCAGATGATTTATTTATGTGTGGCGGCAGGTGGGAACTTACATGGCACAGAATATTAGAATGAGGAAGCTCCTTACAGATGATCTATTCTAGATATTTATGTAACTACGCTCTGATAAATCCCAGGACTCTTCAAAAAAAAAGAAAAAGATTTGGGGATTCTAAAATACTTGTTCAATTTTCATATAAATTTTAACTAGTTTCTCAATTGTAACCAAACAACACAGACACTCAACTGTGTTATAAGCCAAATACGAACATGGAGAAGACCAACAGTGAAGTAACATATCCTTGTTGACCTTATAGAATGCAAATACCATACAATCTAATTTCTAAAATAAAATAAAGTAAACTTAAGAAGTGAAATATTTCTTTGGGCTGTTCTCTATAGGGGCAGTTAAAAACAACCAGTCACTTTGAAAGGCTGATTTTATCAGAGATAAGAAATACTGATGTGTTGCAGGAATATTAGTCTAACGAAAGGGGCTATCATGAATTGGTGTAAAGAAGAAAAGAAAGTAGAGGTAACTGGATATGTATGGAGCTACTCTAATTTAGTTGAAGTTTTTTTTTTTCGTTCTAAGTTGAAGATCCCCTTTTGTTTCCTTTGAAGTCAAGTAGGTACAATAATTTGGAATGTGGGTTTACTACAGTGATTTTTGTTCCTATTGGACAAATGTTATTAAAAGTTTCCTTGAACAAAAGGATTTGCTTTGTCATCATTCCTGCTTGGCATTGCTCCCTGCAAGGATGGGAAGACAGAACTGAACTTGGGAGGAATCAGCCAGAATGGAAAAGGGTTAGGTATGAAAGTTCGTCTGGAAGAGGAATCACAGAAATCCAGGGGCTGCCTCATATACAGGAAAATGTCAATGTCACTCCTGCCTCTCAGTGCCTGAGGAAATAATGGTGACTTTGACAGGAATAGGAAAGGTGAACAAAGTAACCAGTTTTGAAAGGAAAGATGAAGAGTGCAATTTTAGAGAGTTGGAGGTTGAAGAAACAGCAGGCCATTTGGTATAAATCTCCAACGAACAGACCAGAACTAAGGAGAGAGGCCTAGACAGAATTGTGGATTTGGTAGTCATCCATATCTATAGATTACAGGCTTCAGATACCAGAAATTATCTATTATTCTTCAATCTGGAAGTGCCAGTCCTGCTGACAATTTTCTGCCACTCTTTCCAATAGAAAGTCCATTCCGATTTCACTGTGACTCAGTAAATTGCCTCAAATCTCATAGACTGTATTTTCCTTGTTGCATGGTGTCAAACCCAAATCTATCTCCACTTTAAGTGTAAAAGTTTTAAAAACAGTGTTGTGTATATGTAAACTGGGTAATTACATCTTCCTCTACCTAAGCAATATGGAAGTGTGAAAAAAGTAATAAATCATTTTCACCAATCAATGCAAGTAATTCAGGTTTGCAAAGGCATCGTTGAATTACTATAAAAGAAAAGAAGGCCTGGCAATTTCTGTTTGATTGTGGGATGTATAGCCTCATCAAAATGACAAGGTAAATGCCGAGGAGCATTTTTCTGCATTTAGAAGAATTGACTGAGTATTCAGCAGAAGCTAAATGAAATGTCAGGGTAACGATGAAGACTTCACACTCTGATGACTGGTACATAGCAAGATTTGATTGTGGCTCCATGAAAGTAGGAAGCTGAACTTTCAAAGTCATTGCCCGTACTAGTATAGAATGCTCCTTTATTTTGCATTCAAAGCTTTTAAAAATACATACATTTTTAGGTTGCATGTGACTTGGCAAATGTGTATGTCCGCTAATCACATTTCATCCCTTGATTTCCATAGATAGTTTTTCTATTTCTATATAAGCAGAAAATGAGTCTAAACTTTTCTCAGGTAATAATAAGTATCAAGGTTTCACTGAGTATCTACCAAGTGTCTACCACCAGGTTGGACATGATTGAAGTTCAAGACTAAAGAAATTACAATCTATTGGGGAGGCAAGATTGAATGTCATGAAATTATTATTTAGCGTTGCATTCTGTGATAAGGAAGAATAAGAAATTTGGGTGGGAAATGGCCGCTTAGTTGACATGAGCATCTTGATTTGACTGGTAAAGGACATCAGCTCAATCTCCATTGTGCCTTTATTTTCAGGGCTTCCAGGAGATGGGGGTTGGTGGTGGTAAATGGATGCTCATTCTCTTAGCAGAAGTAGAATTTGGGTATTTTGGGGGAATGGTCGAATTTGGGTTTTGGGGGGATTTTCTGGAATGGTCGAATTTCTGAACAAATAAAATTCTGGCAAGAGTAATTAAAATAAAGTGTTCACTAAAAGCTTTTGCTCTCTGACCTGGAGGAAGAAAACCCAAGCGGCAAGCTTTTACTCCAAGCCATGCCATTGCTCTGAGCCCCGGACTGGCAGCCTGAGACAGCACTGCCTGGAAATTTCCTGGATGCCTGAAAGGGGTTGGTCTGAGTTCAACTCAGCCTGAAAAATATGTTTATGTTTAGAATAAATACTTTTATTTTTAAATTTAACATTCAGACAGAAAAACACTTAATTTTCTATTCTTATAAAAATAAATTCCCATTAGTAGAGTAGACATCCTTCCAGCTGCTCTCTATCAAGCTCTTATTAACAACCACACATCTGCTGGCTGCATTACGTTGGTTAAACCTCATACAATATTATGAGGTGGGTATGTTACCTCATTTTTCCACATACATAAGAGACATGGAGAAGTTAAGTGACTTGTCCAAGACCCCTCGGCTTACAAGAGGCGAGGCTGGGATTAGAAACCAAACATGAGGATCCTAGAGTCATTTTGTCGACCACCGCCTTATACGCCTTATACGCCTTATATTGTCAGCCTTGACCAGCAACAAACTTCAGGTATTACACACGAATGTGCTTGGGCGAGTTGTTTCCTGATTGCAAACAGACCTCTATTCCCCCGAGATTTTTTTTCTGTATTTGCACATTACTATTAACACTATTTTCCATAGCTTCTAACAACATATAGTATCCTAATAATATTTTCATTATTACTGAAGGTAGCTAGTCTATCTCTCTAATTTTCATTTTTTAATGTTATCCAATGCATTTTTTGCTGAAGTATTTCTTCTTGGTCAGTAACTTATTACTTTTGTTAAACCAAAAGAAAAATCTAGAGGTTATTTCATGTAAGTGGTTAAGTCCCTTGTATTTAGAGGGGGAAAAAAATCAAGTTTTTCATTAATTATAAAGGCAACTAGTCAATTTTAAATATGGGCTCCCTCTGCATTTTAAATTGATTTTCCTCTCCATTTTTAATTCTGGAGGTATGACTTTGTCTGGGGAATAGGAAAAATATCAATTATTTTCATTATTCCATGTACGCAAGGTATGCATAGTTATTTCTGTAGGTCATGTCAAATTTTTTTTCTAAAATAGTATTCCTTTGTATCCAAAAAACAGCAAGAACAATTAGGTCCACCGTTTATTGAATAACTGATACATTTCAGGTATTGCACCTGGAACTTTTTTAGTGTTTGGCACTTTATGTCATTAATATTCATGACCATCTCATAAAGTAGCTATCATGACCCACAATTACACAAGAATAATGTGGCTCAGAGAACTTAAGCACCTCTCCTAAATCATAAAGTCTAAATGACAAAAGCTGTTCCCCCAAACCAAGACCGCCTGACTCCTAACAGTAAAATTTTATCCTTTCTTTGTGCTCCCTCTCAGGTACCTTTGAAAATATTGAAAATTAAACCATCAGTGTACAAATAAATTCTTGATCCTTTTTATTTTTTAATTCTTATTTCATTAACATTTCAGTGTATATTCTTCAATCTTAAATGAAAAAAATTATATTTAGCTCTAATTCTCTATTTTATTTCTTTAAATATTCAGTATCTTATTAACCTTTTGTGAGCATTGCTGACCTTTTCCAGCACCGGTATTTATGTGTACAATCCTGCTTTTGTATTGACTATGGATATTTCTTTCTTTATCCCTGCACAAATCTCTTTGCTGTCATGTTGTTAGCAGATATTTATTCCACTCTGCAAGGAGTAATGCATAAAAATATGATCATAGATATTCATGTCCTTTCTCAAGCCCCAACACATACTGATTTAACCATCACGTCATTCATAGATATTTATTTCAGCATGACAAGAAGAGCAACATAAATAATTAATATTGATTCCCCCGATCTTGCCTCTAACTCATATAGCTTTCACCAGTACTGATTAATAGAGAAATACTTCACCTCTGAAGCTCTCTGACATTTAAATATTTTTACTTCCATCTCAAAGCTCACTAAATAGTACTGGGTTACACAAAAAGAACTGCTAAAAAAGCAGTAATTCAATCTAAGAACTTGAGAAATCATGTGTAACCAAAAAATTTCCTGTAAAATTTTGAAAGGGTAACATTAGAAACTTATATTCTCAGCATCAAGTTTATATTTTTAATTTCAGTGAAAGAGGTATAAACATTGCTCTTTAATAAACAACTTGAATGATATTTTGTTGCATCTCCCACATGCAACACCACCAATAATTATTGTTCCATTAATGTTTATGATTTACTCTCAATTTATAAACACATTACTCTGATTTCCATTCACCTTCTCCTTTCGACCCCAGCCCTGCACTTTGGACCAGCTATCTAACCTTTCCAAACTATTCTGTTCTCATCTTTCACATGTAAAACCAATGGATAGAATGAGAGAGAGAGAAAGTGTGTGTGTGTGTGTGTGTGTGTGTGTGTTAGCATATCTGCCCAATATATTTCAACACATATATATTATAGACACATATATATTATACAGTAAATATATATGATGTGATATGGTATATTTATGTATATAAATATAATATCTGGCATATATGTAGTAGGCTCTCAATAAATGTGAATTTCTTCCCTTTCTTTCATTTTCATGTTTACCTCTGTATCACATACTGTGGATTTTGTTTAGTACATTGTACTTTGCAAGACGTTAGTCAGGATGCAGCCAGGATGAGGCAAGTTAAGTCACCTCCATGGTGCATAACATTTAAGATGGTGTCAAAACAATCAGTCATCACACACCCAATATTTTAAGGCAATGTTTTTTTAACATCAGAGTTTATCCAAAATTCCGTGATGAGCAAGATACCCAAATGTTAAATAAGGCAGGATCAGTATCACTGGTTTTTCCTTCAGCACGGGCTCTGATACGGCTCGGCCGCACACTGCTTTCATCAGAATCACCTAAGCCTGTCTCGGAGCTCCCAGTCTCTCCACAGAGACTCCTCCTACTCGTGCTCTTAGTCCTGGGCCTCATACAGGAGGCAGCTCACAGCCTCATTCTGTTAGCCCAACTTGAGGACAAAAGGTTGAAGGCTTGAACCTGGAGACAGGAATAAGGGCTAGAATGCTGAGGGCTTGAGAACGAAGCAAGAATGGGAATGTTTAGAGTCACAGAGATCTAGTGATGAGAGAGTTTCAGATCTAGACCTTGCCAAGCTTAAAAGGCCACAGATGACAGTCTCATTGCCTGTTCTACTTCAATTTCCCCGTCCAAAAATGATTTCTGACCATGGCAATAAATACATACCCATGTTCCTATAACGTTTGGGGAAGGCACAAAGTAAATTTCTGGTTCTGTTTAGGCCTATGACTATACCAGAGTACTCCATGGTTATTTTTCTTTCTTTCGGACTTTGTGGAAAAAAATGCCCTGATGATTAATAGTCCTCTCTCTATATATATCCATATATATAGATGTACAGTTGATTTTAATAGTGCTTTTGAGAAGTTACAATGTCACATTCTCTATCACGTTTTCTGTGATTTCATGGTGCACCTATTCCTGAATATGTAAATAGGCCTCTACCAAAACCAGATTGTAGGCCAAGTTACAATGCTTGATGTTATTTGGTTTTGACTGATTCCCTCACTGACACAAGACATTTCTCTCTTGGGTTTACCCCAGGGGAAGGAATTGTATCACCCACAGGCAACCCAGTAAGCAGAATAACAAGGCCGTGGTGCCGAACGACTGGGTGACAGTGATTCTATCCCTCAGCTACCGAGTTATTCACAAAACCTATCTGCAGTTTGTGTTGCCATGTATGCAGCATTTCAGGGGGACTCGGGGTTGGCAAGAAAAGACAATCTGAACCTACAGAAAGTCCTGAATTTATTTAGCAAGTGTGCTGAAATTAATAGAAACACAATGGCTCCGCACAGCGGGAGCAGACCAGCAGCATATGGCTTTCCTCTTGCCCCTGGCTTCCCTGAGGGGCACACAGCTGCCAGAGATTCACTTCATCTAGGGGAGGTCCTGCAAGCATTAGAAATATAGCCAAGATCTTGCTACACCACAGTCTTTCAGAACATGGGGCATGTGGCACAGTCCAGGGAAACGTAGGCTAATAACCTATGTGCTTCTACTAAGGGAAAGACTATCTATTTTAGACTCTACAGGTTCTTCTACAAACTGTCCAGGAAGCCCCTGTCTTCTTCGGGAATAGAAAGCAGAGGTCAGGTTTCTCTTTGTAGTGGAATTTGGGTATCTCCAAAAGCCATTTTCTAACAGAACACCCCTTTAGTATGATTTTACTAGCTGGTTTCAGTATACAGTTGGTCTGAAGGGAACACCAATTTAACTTCTCTGGAGTACATTTAGTTCTTACTATATGCAAAGTTGAGTTCCTACTGAATCCTTAGAGCCAATGAATGAGTTTGAACCCAGGCCTACCAACTTATAAAAGACTCGGTGCTTCATTACCATGCAGCAGAGTCATCTGGAATGGTTATCAGTTGCAGAGTTTCTGGATGCCTCCCCAGATTTACTACTAAACATTAATCTCTGGGTATACAACCCGGGAATTGTTATTTTTACAAACTCCAAGTGGACTTGTGCACACTAAAGCCTGGCCATCAGCCGTCTATATCCTGCTTGCATTTACTCCCTTAGGATTTGAAATTCTTTGTTGTCTTAGAGGGAGAAGCCCACAGGCAAACAGGCTGGCAGCCCCACCGGGACAGCGGCTCCTTGCCCCCCTCAAAAAAATCTCCACGGCTACTTGGCATCACTAATGCTCTAGTCACTACGCCAGCCTGAGCTCAGCCAGGTTGAGCTCAGAACGATCTGGCTGCCAAAGCCCCAGAGTCATGGGAGGAGACTCCCTAAGTGTTCATCTTTTACAAAGTAGGCCAGCCTGTTCCCCTTGCCTTCTATCCTGAGTTTCATTAAAACACAGAGTATTTATATCTGTGGAAACACGCACGTATGCCATCTGTTTCCTTTCGGATAGCAAAGTTCTATGATGTTTTCTCATTCAGTAACAAATATTTCACCCTTCCTTATGTTTATCCATCCTCATCTCCCCTTCTGTACCTGCTTCATCTGGTCAGATTCAATGTAGACACGGATGGATACATGAGCCTCTTCTTATACGTATCTTTTTCCTAATTTAGGCCAAAGGAATTTTGTATTTTAGTATCTTGGGACACCATAGATTCCCCATTTCTTCCAAAACACACTTCTTTGAAAATGTACAAATAATATCTATTTGCATCTTTACTATTTCTTAAGTTTAATTATTATTTAAACATGAGCTATTGCTTAAGTTTAGTTATTATTTAAACATGCACTGTTGCATATATGAGACAAGCTAGAATGGACGATTTAACTAAAACAATCTATTTTGTTTGTTTCCATTAATACTATTGTGTTTATATCGGTTTACACATTTGAAAAACATGAAGCATATAGGCTAGTGACATTATTTTGTATGTCATAGCACAAAGCAAGTAAAACAACGTTCTAGCATTGTCAGTGAAAAGAGATGATTGAGTAATTGGGGTAAAGACTAAAACTATTTATACTAGTAATGGTTACTTGGAAATGGAAGGCCAGGTATTATTTACAACAATACATGCAAATGTAAAAGTGCTTTAAAACAAATGGCTTTACACACACACACACACACACACACACACTATGTCTTTTTATACACACACACACACGTGAGAGTGTGTGTGTGTGTGTGTGTGTGCACGCATGTGTGTGTGTGTATTCCAGAAATATGTTACTTGGCCTAATTAAGTTGGGCCCAGGATATGACATTTACTGCTTCTACTGCTTTCATGATTTTTTTTTTGTAGCTTATTGATCCCGTATCTTCTAAGGAGTATCATGGGGACATAAGAACACATTGCATTAGGATGCATAATTCATTAGGTTAAACAGCATATGTCATTGACTTGGGTTTCCTTCTTCAGGGTGGCTCCTGAAGTACATCAGGATCCAGCTTAGCTAGCAGCAGTCTGAGATCCAGAATTAGCAATATTGTTTCTCTGAGAATGCCCTTGAATGCGCCTGAGTCGCTGTCTTGTGTGAAGCCTGAGCAGAACAGCTGAGGCCAGAGAGGAAACAGATTCCAGGCACCATGTAGGCATCCTGTGTGGCTGTTGCCTAGTTGGTATCTCACGCGAGGGCCTCAGGAAATGTCAGGATCATCGGTGACGGACTGACACAAAGTGCAGGTCAGTGCTGCACCTGAGGACTCCACAGCTCACGCAGGCTCCAGCACACCTATGCTGAATTCCAGAGCCAGGTAAGCTTCTCACCCTCGATTCTAATAGTCAGAAGTTACTACTGAGAAATAACTGAAAAGTTAAGGCCTTTCTCTGCTATTTGAAAATTAACATCATTTCTCTTTTTATGTGAAGGCTTAAAAATGTGCATTTTCTGGAAGGTTTTAAAGATGGAAATAAATACATGGAAGGCTGGGATAAGTAAACTAAAGCTATGGCCAGAGAAAAGGAAAACAAATCAGCCTTCATGTAGACCAACCATGAGAAAGTTAGCAATAAGACTTTTTATTAATCTCACATGCCAGGAGACAGTCACTTACTAAGACAGATAGAATAGAATGTTTCCATTTGGCAAAATGCTTGGAGGTGAAGAAAATTTTAATCAATCAAATGTGACCATTAGTAAAATGAGGAGAAATAAGACACTATAAGCATATCACAATTTCATATGAACTTTCATTTGTCTTTTGAGCAGCAGGATAAAATGACTGTCACTGCTTTTAATCACTTGAGAACGAATTCTTTTCAGAGTTCTCTCACTTACCGTGGAATATACCTGTGTATGATGCAAACAGAAGAGTTGATTTGATTTGTATTAGCCACCAGACGCTTAAGGAATGTCACTTTTGCTTACAGAAAACAAAAAGGCATGCAGGATATATCCTTTGGCCTCAGGAGCATTTTAAGACAGGAGGTCAAACTCAAGTTGTCCTTGGGCAATTAAGTAGCGGAAATAACAAAACTTCAAACCCTAGATTGTTTCCATGTAACACTGTGGGGTCCATGATTTGGAGAAAATCTTATATTAAAATTTTTTAAAAAAGGATGATTAGTGTAGAAAGTAATATACAGTTTTCTCTGGTGATACTCCAAAAATGAATTCTCAAGAGCAGATCCTGTCAAGATCTTTTCATGTTGCTAGGAGAATTGTTACCATAGGAACAATGGTACTAGTAAGCACCGCTTACCATACAACATGTTACCCGAAAAGTAATTTAATTAAAGTATTTTCAGAATTTTATATTGTGGTCTTTTGCAACATTTGTGTGTGAATAGTATAATGTTAGCCCTGTTTGAGGCAAGGATGGGTAAATTTGTCCACTGACAGATTTTATTGGCTTAAATCCTTACTTTGTTACACTGAAGTTGTGTCTTTGGCATCTAAGAAAAAAAAGCTTCATTATTCTCAGCTCAACTGTCATTTTTATTGGGGACACAGAGTTGCAGAAGTGGTGGGTGTTCAATCCTGATGGGCTACCTTCATCATATAAGAAAACATTGGTACTGCTGCTGATGTAAGTCCTGCTTCACCTGTAACCCAGTCATTTTATCCTGAGTGTTATTTTGAAAACACAAAATCAGAACAAGTAGCCATCCTCAGTTTCCTGAACATATGCTTTTTCTCTCCTCTTTCATTAAAAATCACAAACTCTGTTCAAATGGAAGAGAGCTCAGTGCAAGTTATATTCCTTGACTTCCACCTTTAAAATAATACTTAATAAGACTACCTTACACAGGTACGGAATAGTGGCCCACGGTTTAATGTTCAAAGAATATGCTAGCTCAGGTTACAGAGCTCTCTAAAACCAAAACCTTGAAGTCTGAATTCAGGACTTAAAATGTTAACATGCTGCCAGAAAACCAATTGGGAGAAGCATTCTCACATCGTGGTTTGAATTTGTGCAATGTTTATGGATTTCTGAAGTACCAAGTAGCAAGTTTTTGAGAGGTATTAAGGGAAGATAAAGCACACTACACTTAACCACAATAGGCTTCTACTAATGTGATATCCATCACCACTTCTTTGACTTGCCATTTCCTCCTAAATTAGCTCATTTTACTATAGATCAAATTACTTTTCAATTTCTATCAATAAAGAGTGCTATCTATTACAGTAACTATGTAATATACTGTCAAAACACCAAAGTTATAACCCCTGAATTCCAAAGGCAGACAGGAAAGCAGAGTCAATAATGCCAGTTAATAAGGATTATGTATCCAACAACTTACATAAAATAGTGCCTTTACGATTTAGAGAATAGAGACACAGACCATAGGACCCAAGTCTCTTCCCTAACATTCCTTAGTGAGACACTCTTTTTCCCATGGGCCAGAAGGGCATGGTTTAATTATCTCCTCAGCCCACCCTGGGATGTGGGGAGGGAGCTTCTGACTGTCTATGAAAAGATATTTCCGAGAGCACCCAGATCATAGGCATCCATGGCCCAGGTGGCAAAATTCCCACTTACAGATGACTTAGATAGCAGGAGAAAGTGATCTTTTCAACCAGACCCTCTTACCTGGGTCAGTCACAATAACTGCTCGCCCAGTGGGAAACATCAGAAAACCTCTTCACACCCTGGCTCAATTTGTTTTGAAAATCTTGTCTCCCGAGGAGTTAGATGTGGGGTAAGTTTCCAATATACTTTCATTTTTAACTAGCAATAATTCTCCTTAACCTTTCCAGGATGGAAATAGCCCATAACAACCTGTACCACCAAAATCAAAAACCTTCCAACCCACTTAGCGGTAGCCTGAAGGTACTTTCTGTATTTTTATCGTGTCAGTATTCTGCATCATATACGGCACATGGTCCTCTTAGCAATCAAGAGTGTCAGAATCTAACCTTACCCTGAACTATTTGCTCTCCCTCTAGTCATCGTAGAGCAAGAATGTTGGTATTAGCAACTCTCCAAGCCTGGGCCTCCCAATATAGAAACTAAAGAGCATAACCTTACTCCATAGCATTGGAATATTCATAAGTATTAAACTAAATAATACATATAAAGGTGCATAGCATAGTAACTGTAATATACTCTTGAATAGAGGATAGTCTACCATCACATTATCTGCGCAACTGGTTAAGAAGGAAATTAGACTAATATATCCCTAATTGTGATCAGTTTTATTTGAGTTTATTTTACATTTCTCTCCTCTTTGTGACTACCACCCATGTATCTTTTACTTTGAAATCTAAAATTAGTTCAAATTCCAGATTGGTGTTTTTCTTTTTCTTTTTCTTTTTTTTTTTTTTAGATTGGTGTTTTTCAAACTCGCCCTCAGGAAATGCCCATAGTAATTCAAGAAGTACAATGTAGAAAAAGCATAAAGTCATAGAAACCTGAAAATGTTAAAGCCTAACAAGTCATCAATTTTGTTTGCCTACCCTCAACTCTGGAGGTTATTTTCCAGTCATTGTTTCTAAGGTCCCAAATGATGACACTGCTTCTATTTATTCCCCTTGAAAACTCTCCATCAACATATATTACTGTCAAAGATCTCTCCTAATAGACCAAATTTTATATTTCTACTCATTCTATTCTGTGACTTTTAGGTATGATCCAGAGTATTCCCAAGCTTTGCAGTTCTTTCAGATTCCCATATTTTGGAGAGAAAACCTACCTTGTTATTGTTGGGGGGTGGTTTCATGATTTCCTAAAGATTTTCTCTCACTTTTCTGAGGAAAGAACCAATGCTTACTTACATCTTTTTTTTTTCTTTTTTTATTTGACAGAGAGAGATCACAGTAGGAGAGAGGAAAGGAAGAGATCACAGAGAGAGGAAGGGAAGCAGGCCCCCCGCTGAGCAGAGAGCCCGATGTGGGACTCTATCCCAGGATCCTGAGATCATGACCTGAGCCGAAAGCCGCTGCCTTCACTGAGCCACCCAGGCGCCCCTACATCTTTATTTTTTTTTAAGATTTTATTTATTTGTTTGACAGAGATCACAAGTAGGCATAGAGGCAGGCAGAGAGAGAGAGGAGGAAGCAGGCTCCCTGCTGAGCAGAGAGCCCGATGTGGGACTTGATCCCAGGACCCTGAGATCATGACCTGAGCCGAAGGCAGCGGCTTAACCCACTGAGCCACCCAGGCGCCCTACTTACATCTTTTGTAATATAATTTTTACAGTCCCTAGTGCTTCTTAGTGTAAGATCTTCTAATTCCTATATTTCATTAGATTGCCTCAAAAGACAATTTCATCTTATTCCTTTCATTGTGTTGGCACCTCATTATCTTACCTATTTTTTTATAGTTCCCAATCTTAATTATATCCTCTTAGATCCTCACACATGTGTACAAAAGAACTCCTGAACACAAATGTACAAATATACCACACACTATATCAAATTCCTTTGGAGTAGAAACCATGAGATATAAGTTTATTTGGTGCCTAAAATCACATAGCTAAGAATTTTGTACATAGTAGTTAGTTCATAAATATTATAATGACTTTCTTTTCTCACATAGCAAGTTGAAATAAAAACAATCACTTTCCTAAGATTGGAAAATTAAATAGTAAGTTCTACTCACTTAGAAAGAAAATATAAAGAGTATTTAAGAAAAACTTCTTAAATCAAAAATTATCAGTAAGATAATGAACAAATGAGGTTCAATTAAACTCAACTTTTAGGCTGCTGTATAAAAGCTAGCCACAAATTTATAAACAATAAAACCACCAAAATCCCCCAAGAAATCTCAGAAGTTATTTTAGTCACATCTGAAAAAAATATTTCTGCAAGCCAGGCCACAGACGTTATTCTCTTATTAGTGTTTATTTCTCCATTTCAATTACCCTTTCTTTTAATCATTCTGTTTCCTACCTTCTTATAATCATTTGTCAAAATTATCCTTGCAAGTGTGCTGGCACAGTGGGATTCAGTGTTGATTTCCTATTTCTTTAGCAAACCTCCCTTGCCAACTTCCAGACTTTTTAGACTTTAGTCCAGAGTATTTTAGACTTTTAAATATGCCTAGTTACTAATTACTCCTATTAAATCACTTTGCATGGATATCATCCCTTTTACTACTGGTAAGACCTTATATTTTTTCCTCATTTAATCCATTACAAAAGTAATTATGCAATTATCTGTTTGTCTAATGTTCTGAGTCTTCCTCTTAATTGTAGGCTCCATGAAGAGAGTTTAGTTCACTACCATATCTCTATCTTAACTCACTCCTCTATGTCTAGTATAGTTCCTCATATTTAGTAGTTAGATAGCAAATAATTACTGAACAAGTGAAGAAATGGATGACAGGATGGATACAATTTTATTCTGGTAAATTTCCACTCCCTTAAGCAGCTGATGAACTTATCTTTGTACATCTTTATTTCTTAGTACTCCTTGTATAGTTATGAATTACCCAGGAACATAATACTAAGTTACCTATGGTTTATCTATGTATAAAGAAGAGCTAGTGATATTTCCCATGAATTTTGCCCTTAACAAAAAACCGTTTGAAAAGAATCTATTGAATTTCTTGCTGAGTCATTCCTACCATGGGAACTTCATTCTAATGGTGAAGCACACAGAGCAGGGAAATAGAAGCTGGAGTGGGTTAAATTGTGCTTCATAAAGGGAAAAGGGGCTTGGCATTGAGAAAAAATCAACAGACTTTTCCCCATAATAATAATTAAACAACAAATCAATTAAGTCAAGGATCAGTCATTTGGGTTCAACATCATCATACTGGTTGATGATGTCCAGTGGATGAAATGCTGATATACTTACTTTTTTTTTTTATGTTTTTCTATTCCTATTTTATGTTTCATAGAAGATTTCTGTATTAAATAGGAAAATTCCAGTCATAGTCACTACCTAGTAAACATGCATAATGTTTACTATGTAATTTGATATGTCTTCATTTGTTTTAATGATAGGATCTACACTGTTTAATAAACTGTCCTTTTCTCAATAATTATTTCATCAATTTACTAATTATTGGTTTCAGACTTTACAGAACAATCTTCAATCTAAAAAGTTTCAAGACCTTATCTGCTCATTTCCATTCTTACCTCAAAGGCTTTAGATGGTAACAAATTCACTTAGTATTACCTACTATGTACTATATGCCTAATAATATGGTACCCAGTTTTCTAAATGTATGAAGCTTTGACCCATTTTCATTAAAAATCTGTCTTTCTAACCTTAATTTAGAATATAATCTTTTTAAAAAATATACAATTTAGTATATCTTATTTTGTTATATATACGTTTAAAAGATCATAATCTCACCTAACTCATCAAAATTACATGTTTATTTTTAACTAATTCATTCAGTGCTTTTAAGCAAAACAATATTGTTCATCCTGAGAACTATTTAGCCCTCCTGAACCTGAGTTATTTGGGAACTAGTAATAGCTAACAGGTGCATGTGTTCACAGTATGCAAGATGCCATTATCATACCTTGCAGTTTTTATTATTAAATTCACTCCTCTCATAGCAAAAGCCCAATGGAGATTGGCGTCATTATCAACAGACCTATTTTGCAGATGAGTGTGGAAAGGCACAAAGGTTTAAGTAACTTCCCCAACATCACAGACTGAATGAATTAAAGTCAAACAGTTGGACTCCAGAGCCCAAGCTTTAAACAATTATGCCATGTAAACTGCCTGTCTTTTTACATATCATAGTTTAGGTCCAATGGAAAAGGAAGATGCAAAAAAAAAAAAAAAAAAAGGCAAAAAAAAAAAAACTACAACAAAGCAAAAACTACTTCGGATCTCTAAGAGCTTTTAATAATGAAAGAATTTATAACCCAATACATTAACCACACTTCTTGTCCCAAATGTATTCCCACAAATAGTCTGCATCTTCCCACACTCAGAACCAACCCTATACATACATCCACATACACACTTTAAAGCACAAAGCAAGTTACAGGAGAAAGTAAATTAACCTTGTGTAGGAAACAGTTTATTACAAGGAACAGAACCAGTATTTAGGGGTTTAAACCATATACCAGGCCTTTTCCTTATATTCTCTTGTGTGTTCTACATCCCTTCATAGAAAGTACAACTGAGGCTTAAGGAAGTTCAGTGATTTGCGGAGGATCACAAAGACGTTTATGAAAGTACTGGAATTTAAACCAAGTTGAGTCCAAGCCCTTGACACCACCACACCACAGGGCAGAAAAGATGATGTTTTGAGTGGTGTGAAATGCTAATGTACTCAACTGACTTGTCACAGAACCCAGCAGGAAACACTAAGAACAAAACACAAACCTGTCTCCACTTTAGCAATTTTGGAAAATAATTAGCTTTAAGATCTGGCTTTGTGGAACGATGCAGTAGAAGAATAATCAGCCTGCTGAAATTCATCACAGAAAATTTTCTGGAAGTTTATAGACCTGACATGGGTTTTTGAAAAAATTGTGATAAAAACCTGCAAGGTAAAGGTGATATAAAAACTATATAGCACATATCTACTTAAAAATGCATAAGTCTTTAGAATGTAATAATCATTTATAAAGTTAATCTTTACAATCATTACCAAAAATTACTATTTAAGCTGCCTAATATTTGTTCCTCTCCTTAGCTAGGAGAGCTAGTATCATACTGATTCTTAACTAGTATCATACTCATCTCTTAGCTACTATCATACTGATTCTTAACAATTACCTTCTTTAATCTCCTAGCACATAAAAGCACAGGCATTTTTCAAATATGCTTTTAGTATTCCCCTGTTTCTGAATTTCCAGATTGCAAATTTAATGAAAATTAAAGATAAAGAAAGGAGCTAAAGTGTGTATTCTTCATGGTCTACACCTGTTTTATTCTAAATTTAAACTCCTTTTTCTTAAATCTTTGAGCACTGAAAGTGGAGAATGGTTTATTATAATGCTCACTGTGATGACTATAACGGGTTTAGACAATTTTAAGAAGGCTTTGTGAAATTAACCATGTTAAAAGACCTTAAATTCAAAAGTTGCTCAACTCATAGCTATGTTTCTTAAAATAAGTGTTTCGACACATATACCAGTAGCTATAATATTTAGCTCGAATAGTCCCATCACAATGATTAATGTCAACTGATACAAGGGAACAGGTAAATCTCAGGATTTCTGAACATCTCTGAGATTAAAACTGTTAGGATTGATATTTTGTGTTAAAGTTTAAGTACTTTTTCGTCAGGATGAGAATAAAACTTAAAACATTTCAAGGATGGATAAGGGAATCTTTATTTGGTGAAGTAGGAATGAATTCCAACACTAACATATAATTGGTTTGAAATAGGAACTTTTGGTGCCACATCTGGAGAGTAGAATAATATAAGCCACTACAGGTAGTAATTACTGAAGGTAATTGTAATGCAGCTTGAGTGGTAAACATTAATGGGGAGAAAAAAAAAGGATTTCTAAGCAAATAAAATCTCAAGCATCAAAAAGACAAAAAGTTTGTGATAAATGGTTCATTTAGGCATGCAGTGCTGTGTGGGCAAAATTGGATTGCAATCATAGCCATTTCAAAAAATGAAAACATTAGGAGAAAAGAAAATTGAGCAGAAATGGCATGGAAATTACAGCCTTTGATCCATTCTGAAGAACCTTTTTTTTTTTTTTTAAGCATCATCATGAGTGGGCAGCAAACTCTTTCCAATCTCTTGGTAAAACCTTTATGAAAGCCTGGCGACCAGGAGATAGAAATAATCAATTCAGGACAGACAATGGAAATATTTTTCAGTAACAATCGTTTTTCCATAAAACTGTGAAAAATTAATTCCACTGTTAAATTGCTATTTGATTTTGCAATAGACACTTTTAATTTAGGAAGAAAGTCTTTCCTGAATCATCCTTGACCTGTCCGACTACAGATCATTTAATTAGCACATGCTTCATGGTAATTAATAAAGAGATGACACCATTTCACATAAATAAAGAGTATCTTAATGTCCCTGGTGTTATATCATGGGTGCCAGAATCATTATGTGAATAATAATGCACACCTTGGAACATAAGTGGGCCTCACTCTTTGAAAATAGACCTTTGGTTATATAAATGATGCTTTACAATTTCCAAAGACCTGCAGTGCTAGATCTGTATTTGCAAAAACTTAAATTAGTTCCTACAGCTTTGAAACAATAATGATCATAGACTTGTTCAATCACTATTAAAATGTCTATAATTTGATTCTAGGACACTAAGTATTGAAATTACCCATTGGCTTTCTTTATTAAATACTGGTAATTAGTAATTTCATAAGGTTTTTTACCTATTTTGCTAAATCCAGGTTTTTTAAATTAACTTTCCAACAATCATTTAAATTAGTTCTTACACATAAAATCATTTTAGGCTATTATCTTTGGGAGAATGTTACATCCTGATGTTAAAAAGGAGAATTATTTGTAAATAAGTATAAGAACATTGCTTTACATTTCAGTAAATAGCAGATTTAATCTTCTGAGAAGGCTATTTGAATCAGATTTGCAATGCCTGAAGCAAAATCTTGGTTTATTTTCTTATTTTATTTGACTTGACTACATTCTGTTTTCATTAACATTTTCTATTTGACCTTTGGAGTTATAGACCACTTCTAATCTTAAAAAAAAAAAAAAAAAGTTATTGTGAAAGAAGAATGTATCTGTTTCTTTTATGTCTTTGAAAATGAGTATTGGTTTTATTGTTATTTTAAAGTATTACTTATAGTGGTGAGAAATTTTAAACAAAATGACTGAAACATGGCTTTTTTTCTGTCAAAGTTTTTAATTCAACTATGAGTGAAATAGTTTCTTACTAAGGCTTGTGAGCCACATATAATTTCTATAAGTAAAATGACCCATTTTTATGGCTCTATTAAGGCTTTCATGATAATTTTTTTCCAAATTATCTCTGAAGTAGCATAAAATAATTTTCTAAAATAGACTTTCTCTTGAATCACTGCAACACACATTTTTTTTTAATCCCAAAGAGATAAAATCCTATGGCAATTATCTTTCAAATCTGTCTTCCTATTAGACCATAAACTGTGTAAGGACCTATGTCTTCTCTCTTGTTCACCACAGGATCTTTAGTGCCTGCCACCATTTCTGACACTTGATGGCTATTTTAATACATTCTTGTTGAGTAAATCAATCAATGAGAGTGAATGAATGGATGAATGCTATAAATAAGTGTTCTGTCATTTAACCCAGACTAGACCATTTTTAACTGAGAACTAAGTCATAAAGGGAAGTCTAGATGAAATTGAGGAGGGAAGGCATGGAAAATAAGATGTAACACATGCAGAGGCACAGAAGTGAGAAAGAGCATAGAACAGGTAAGATTGAAGGGAAGTAATCTAGAATGGCTAGAACATGCATTGAAGTTGTGAAGTAACAAAGCAGAATATATGTTAAAATGTTATTTTTTATTTTCATCTTAACACTTTCCTCCCAGTAAGTAAACCATTTCTTGCCCTAGAGGGATTTCCTTTCCAGGGAAGAAATCAGTAGCACTCATTCTTTATTTTTTGAAGTATATTTTATTGTAGTACAGTTAACATATGGTGTTGTATTGGTTTCAGATGTACAGCATAATGACTGAACAGTTCTATACATTACTCAGTGTTCACCACGATAAGTGTAGTCACCATCTGTCGCCAAACAATGCTATTACAGTCTTATTACTGTATTCTCTATGCTGTACTTTTCATCTCTGTGACTTATTTAATAACTGGAAGTTTGGACCTCTTAATTTCCTTTATCTATTTCACCCATCTACCCAACCGTCCCCTCACTTTTTGTTTTCGAGAAGACTCTAAACACACTGAAGAGTATACTTAGTATCCAGGAAAAGGAGCATAAAGAAAGCAGGTTTTCTTAGAACAAAGATTCCTACTCCCCAAGTATGGAACGAAGAAAAGAAAACCATCAGAGTGAAAAACAAATTGAGAGGTCATGCTGGCTGAGACACTGGGCATCTCAGGGGAGACTAGAATGAGCAGATGAATTATGTCCAAATGAACTTCCAGGATTTGGGCATCCTGCAGGTCTCTGAACTTTGGAACAAGTTTTAGGTGATAACATCTGTATTTACTAAGATTGACATTCCTACCCACCAGGAAGGATGGAAGCTTGGAGTCTGTTTTAAGTAATTTAAGAAACTTAAGAAATACAGTTTTTTGTGGGGTTTTTTGGCCATTTGCATTGGTAACTTTAGATTCAGATGTGCTACCTAAAAAAGAAAGCTGGGTTGGAGCCACTGTGTTGAAGGGCATCGTATATCAAGCTAATAAGTCTGAACTTGACTCTGAAGAGAATCAGCCATCCACAGTTTTCAATCAAAGGAATTAGACATTTGTTTAGAAATTTTATAAACATCACTATAATAGCAATAGTGGATAGTTGGATTGGATAGCAACAAGACTAATGAGGAGTCAACCAGGTATGGGCAATAATGCCATCAAGAAATGATGAGCTGCACCCAAGATTCTAAGAATAGAAAGGAACTGATGAGTTGAGAAACATTTAGGATAAACAATCATCCTGATTGGATGTCTCCCAGGTTTCTGGTTGGCCTGGGAGCAGAAGTGGGGGAATAGAGCGGAGACACTGAGGGAGATATAATGTTATCATTTCTACAAAAAGAATATGGAGGGTGAGCTGCCAAGAGAAGGGAGAAAATGATTTAGAGCTCAGAACAGATGAATTGGGGCTCATTGGTGGAGTTGAAGATTGAGGCTTATGTATGAGACACAGCCCAGGAAATGTGTGGAGAGCAAAAGGGCTGAGAATGCAACTCTGTGTGCTCAGGGAGAGAAGTAGCTGAGAAAGAGTGAACATAAAGCTAGAAGAACAACAGAGAATGATACCCTGAAAATGAGCAGGAAAATTCCAAGAAGGAGTAAAATGGCTATTCTGTCAGAGACTGTGAAAAACTAAGGGTAATAAACTTTGAAAGATTTGCACCAAAACACCCCACCAAAAAACCAAAAAACAACAACGAAAAAACACCTTGGCAAAGAAAATTGATTTTTTAAAATATCGTGTATGACATCTTAGAGATACATTATATAATTTGATCAGGAGAAGAGAGACCCTAAGGACTCTACATGGGCCTTAGGATCAAGAAAGCTGAGCAATCTTCGTCTTGATGCTGCTTCATGGGGGAAATGTAGAGGAGAGGGAAAGAGTTTGAAGAGAAAATAAAGAAAAGATAAGGGAATGTTGTCCTCTGGCTGCAAAAAAAGGCAGAAAGGGGCAAAATGCAGACAGACATGGAAGGGAAGGAAGTTAGAATTTTATGAAATCCGAATCATTTCATGTCTTTGTAGAGCAGGAAGAAGTGGCTGAAAAGTACAAAATGTCAAGGAAATTACTGCCTGCTTGCCTCTCTTTATCTGGGAGAAAAGAGATGAGAGAGTACTACCCCATTATGTGAGAAATGATCTATTTTCATGTAATCTCATATTATCTAAATATCTATCTATTACATCTCTTCCGTGAGGAATGATATAAAGGAATCTTTATTATATGAGAGAGGAATTGTCTGAAGAGAGTGAGGACACGATTTGGAAGACACAGTTTGGAAGTGAGCATAGTAAACATTTGAATAACAGAGTGGGAGGGGGAGCTGATTGGGGATAAGTGGAATGATTACATAGTAATTTCTGCCAAGAGCAAAAAGCTTTCCTTTTGGGTCTAAACTATGGAAGTTAATTTACTGATGGTGGATTATAAAAAGCAGGGGAAAAAATGTAAAAAGAAGAAAGATAAATTTAGACCTAGGAGAAAACCAAGATTTCATCCAGCCATACTATTCTCCTCCATTTATACACAAGGTAACGCAACAGCCGACGACAGGTCAAGGAAGTTACCCAGAGCTCAGTGATGGCACTGCCATACCACAAGTCTTACCCCTGCAGCTGCCTCTTGACAAAGGGCCTGCATCTATACCTCGGAAAGATCTACCAGGGAGCTTCTTTTTTTGCAAGATCGGCAGAGCGCGCAGAGCCTGGCAGCCACAAGCACAAGCTTTTAAATCCATCATTTTCTCTGGATCTCTACTGCCTGTTTAGTTTTCAGGACCTGGAAATGTTTGCAGCTTCGAGCACCCTAGTTATTAAGTATTTAGACACTTAATTTCACAGGTGGACTCTCATGATTGAGTTCTTAAAAGGAGATATACCTCAATACCCACATTCTTGGGGAAGTTTTACTCCTATCATTGTTTTAACAAATGCAGAAATAATTTCATGAATAGCTTACTAAAGCTGCTGGGTGATAGGACATCCCCTGCCTTTTGAATATAAGATCTTGGGCCATTATTTTCTCAACGACCATGTTGCCTGAAATTGGCTATTGAGCAACAGTGCCACTTAATTTCTGGCATGAAATGGATTTCCCAAATTGTGTTACAGGTTGTGTTTTTGCTTTTGCTTTTCGTTTTTCCCAGTAATTATAAAATGTTACTTTCTTCACCTCTACCCTTACCAGTAAGTACCTAGTGCACCCTATTTTTCAAACCTTTTAAGGGGGAAAAATAGTAAAATATTTTTTAAAAAGTAAAATATCACATTTTATAAATACAAATCTCCAAAGGATATCTGCTTTCCAGTTTGCACTACACTTAAATCCAAAAGAAAAACTCAGGATTCTAGAAATACTAAGGAAGCTCCAATAGATCAAAACAGGGGAGCCTACAAAACGTTTCCATGTAAGGGAGAAAGAAGTATTTTGGTGGCTCAGTATCATGAGATTGTTAATCATAAAAGAAAAATCTCCTTTGTTTCTTTTTTTAATTAATTTTTTATTTTTTTATAAACATATATTTTTATCCCCAGGGGTACAGGTCTGTGAATCGCCAGGTTTACACACTTCACAGCACTCACCCAAGCACATACCCTCCCCAAAGTCCATAATCCCAACATGGAGGCTTTGTTTGGTTTTTAATGACTGAAGTAGCATGTAGCTTCCCCCAGGCTTACGACTCTCCTCATTATAAGAGAGTTCAAGACCTGCAAGGCAAACCAACTACTTTGGGACAGTAAAGCACAAACACCTGTTTCCCAAGTCTGGATCCATGCCTCAATACAACGCATGAATTAGAGAGTAACAAATTCACAGGAAGTCTGACCCGGGGAGGTGGGACGAGGTTCCAGCCCAGGGTCTGAGGATTAACCAATTTACTTCATTTACCAGGTTTCTCAATTTTTCTCACCTGGAAAATGGAAACTTTAAATCAGACAGTGCTTATAATCCCAACAATTAACAGGAGGCCAACCAGCCCAAATTCTCCTGGATTCAATCTTAACAATAAACCACCACCCTTGACCACCTTTCCTCAGAAATCATGGGCAGGGGAGGATCCAGGAAACATCCAGGAAAATTCTGTTCTGTTTCATTATCTAAAAGAAAATTGGAGCTCTACCTTTCAATGGTTTATAGACTACCGTAGTGCATGTGTATGTTCTAGAATGGCTATGATTAAAATTCGGTTGATGAACAATAGGGACACATTAATTTGACTAGAAAGATAAACATAAGCCAGAAAAAGATTATGTGTTTTACATTCAAATTATCCTGCTTTAGGGCAGGTTGATTCAAACAGTGCAGCATTGGTAATCTCTCTTTTACAGAATATTGCTATTTTCAAAGCTTTTACTTCACTGGGTGGACTTCACAGATAAGTTCTCTGGCACATGAAAAATCATTCAGTTGTCATCACAGTATCTTAGGGAATTTGAAAGGTCAGAGGTCTTTACTTAAAATGAGTCACCACGGTGGTGCTATTTTTCTGTGGTCTACCCATGTACTCAATTAGACATCTGCGGTTCAGAAATGAAGTCAAGTTGAATGTTTATCAAATGAACATAAATGAGGTACCATCTATAAATTACATGCTAATAATATTGTCTCTATTTTACAGTAAGGGAAAATTATGTTCAAAAGGATTAAAGAACTTATAAAGACAAGCAGATTTTAATTGGCAAATCTGAGAACTGAGCCCCTGACTTTATAAATTTCAAGTCGGGTGATGCCCTCACTGTATTACATGAACTTTAACTACCTTCTACTAATTATTAGTATGAAGCTTTCCTGAGACTTATGAGCTTGTGTTAATTCTACCCTGACTCATGGTTAAATTTCTATGATGTTAAGCCAGAGCTAAAATATTCTAAGGGACATTAAGAAGCCACGAAAGAGCTAAGGTTTGAGAAATTACCAAAACAAAACAAAAAAAACAACAACCAAACCAACAAAATACCCTATAATTTTAGATTACTTCAGTGTTACATTGAAATAATAGTTAACACTTCTTGAGTGCTTGCTACACTGTGCTAGGAATTTAACAAATAAAACTGCTTAATCCTCAAAACAAGCCTATGGCATAGGTGCAGTTTTTCTCTCTCTTGAACAAATGAGGAATCTGAGAGGTAGAGAAGTGACGTATCAGGTCACACAGCTAGTGATATTTTGGAGCTAGGCCATGAAGAGAAGTCTGACTCAGGAGCCCTTGCTCTACACCACTCTGAAGTAACAGGAAGAGGGGGAGAAATCATAACATTCTGTCCAATGAGTACTTATATTGTACACTTTCGTAGAAAACAGGAGAAATTCTAGTAGAGTGAAGCACTGAGAAAATATTCCTTTTGGAGCATGTGATACCAAAATGGTGACCACGCAGTGACAACGGGGAGAGATTTTGAAATGCCTTGAGCAAGAGACACTGAAGGCAAATGTTTTCATAGCTTCACCTGGGGACTCAGGAAGACAAATTCAGAAGGAAGAGCATATGGATTTGGGCCCTTGCAATCAACATGACATTCCTGCTTCTGTGCCACTAAAGTTACACTGTATGCTGAGAGTGACTTCTACAAAGAAACCTCCCCAAGAGCCAGGAAATTTTCTCTACTCCCAGATAAAACAGCATATAGTCGAGGCACCACAATCCCACTCCCCTGAGCCCTAGGCTCAGGATCTGATGAACAACAACAACAAAAAGATAAATATTTGACCAAATGCCAATTAAAGATTTTAAGTATACTATTATCAAGTTAGTGAAAAAATTAGATTGCTGTACCTGAATTATGTGCTATCTTATTGAAAGACACACTGAAGAACTATATCCATTGCCATGGAGGACCAGACAAATCCAAGAAAGATGGGAATAAAGCCCGATTGCTCATTTTCATACAAAGTGTTATTTTATCAAAAATAGAATAGGCTGCCAGGAGGGATTACATAGCTTCTATTTCTGAATATCAGAAACGGTGCCATTCTTTTTTATTAATTAAAAATTCAGACATTTAGATGTAGGAACTCTATTGTTTCATATAAAAATCCATATTCAGCTATAATTACTGTCTCTTAGGCAATAACAACCAAATATGGCTGAATTTCCTTATTGACATTATCTTCTTTTAAAATTCCTTTCTTCTCATCTAGGCATCAAATCAACTGTACATATTTTGTTTAAATATATGAATAAATTAGTAGTGTCCTAGATTCACAGGGCAATGTCTCTAAATAATACAAATTGTGTTTTAAATGCACTTTATACATCAGGACAGAGACTATCAGAATTATGATTCCACTATTGCACTCTTTTAAAAAAACTAGAAATATCTAGTTTAGCTTTTAAAATGGGTGTTAAAATGGAACAAACTTTTCTCTGGCAAACTTACTGGTGACTCCATTGCAGAAAGAATAAAAACCCTTTTTGAGTACTCCACCTTACTGAGGAGAACTTGAGTATTTTTAACAACAACTCAATGGGAATTTGATAACAATTACATATTTTGGGTGTATGATTTGTTCACCTAATCATCCAATGTGTAGAGATTACTAAATCATAAACTCAGTCTCTAACCAATATTCTAAAGGACCACATATTAAAATTCATTTGAGTTTACAGTTGGTCATTATACACCTACATCAAGTACTATGTGTCATGTATGTTACGTATATGACCTCATACTAACCTTGGCCATGATGAGTGTTATCATTACTCCTTTTACAAACAATAAACCCAAGACTCCGTAGGGTCTTACAAAATGATACAGCAGAATTTGAGGCTAATTTAGATAGATCTATTTGACTATAATACCCATGATCAATGCATGAGGCCATATTGGCCTCATTTTTATCAGGGAAGATCACTGAATACTCCTTTCATACACTACTTCTTACCTCTTACAAGGTTAATAATATACGTATTTAATGCTTTGAGGTAGACTGCCTTCAAAGGCTATGCTTTCCCCAAGCTGCATGAAAAATATGGACTGTTCAGTTTCTTTAACTCATTTGTTCATTTACTTGATACAAAAAAAAAAGGTGAAAATTTAGTACAGTGTTAAGTCCCAATTAGCTATAGTCAGTGGTATCACTCCGAAAAGGGTCCTCTTTGGCAAGCATTACTGCTCTTTGACACAAGCAAACACTTCCAGGTCACCTTACCCATGACCAGGACAGGTGCCAAGCGTCCAGACCTCCAGGACCGGCTCAGGCAGAAGAGAAAGACAGACTGACGGAGAGAGGAAGAAAAGGGAGCAGTGTCCCAGAACACTGGGGAGAACAGGAAGATGGCGCTCAGTCCTCATTCCTTCTCTGCCATCTCTGTGCCCCACCACACAGAGGACCCTGTCCTTTCCACTGTCAGACAAGCTTGTTCTACAAGACAAAGTGAACGGCTTGCAGTTTATTGCAAGGTAACATTTTAGCTGTGACCTTTAAAAGCACAATATTCTATAGGCATAACTATCACTCACCCTTTGCGTCGATGCAGCTGGTTGGAGTTATGACCCAGGTCACGCTCCCTAGGCAATTAAAAACTGCAAAAGATAAACTGACGTGAAGTGAGAGAACCAAAATAGCACCCTCAGACACAAGCTCGATCCCGCCACTATTTTAATACTGCCCGTTCCAAGCAGGAGATGATAAGAAATCCCCCACTTTAAATGAAACGCTCACCACTTTTAACGCGCTCTGTGCACACAACCTGCCAAAAATAACTTACCCATTTGACCAAATATGACAAATTTGTGCTTCTCTTTGATGTTTAACAGATGGCACTCCTTATTAAGTGCTTATGGGATATGGATCCGAGTCAGGAGCTAGCCTGGGGCTTGAAGATGCAAAGAAAAGCAGGATATTGTCCCCATCAAGGAAAGGCTTGCTCTTTAATTGATGAGGCAAACAATTATCAGGCATTACACTCAAAACTGTACCCAGAACTCCCCTAAGTGATTTGAACATATTAACTCACATAATTCTCTCAACAACCTTGTAAGAAGTTGCTAGTATTATCCCCACTTTCCTGAAGGAAAAATGACATACAGAGAGATTAAGTGACTACTAGTTTATTGAGTTGGTAAATGCTGTAGCTCGACTCAAACTCAGGCATTCTGACTCCAGATTCCACACTTCCAGCCACCTTGCTAGGAAATCCACAAAAAGGAGAGTGAGTCAGAGGATCCAGGAAAGACTTCTGAGAGATCCAGGAAAAATGAAACTCTATGTGATAGGTTGAATTGAGTCATAGAAAAGTCTTTCAAGGCAAAACATATAGCACATACGGAGGCATGACTGTTCAAGAAACACTGATAAAGTTTGTGAAAATGACACTTAAAGTGTGTAGGAAACATGAAGAAAGGCAGGGAAATTACATTATGATCATATGGGGAAAGGCCTTTTATGTTATGCTAAGGAAGTGTAGGTTTTTATCCTACGAACAATAGACTTCAAAGAATTCCTAGGCAGGTAAGAAGAGGTAAACATTAAGTTGAAGGAGATACAGGCTGCTGGATTCTGACCAAATAATGGAAAAAGTAAAATGAGAAAATAAGATAGGCTTAAGGATTATGCAAACATTTCATATTCAGTATTTTGTTTTCTAAGACCTGTTCTGACTGCTCACAAAAAAAGTCACGAGGGATCGATGAGACAGAGAAAACAGAAAGTCTTAGAGGCTGGGGAAGTAGTCAGAAAACCATTAGCATGTTTCATCAAATCCAAGGCACCATTCCTTTTAAAGTACATGAATTTAAGAAACAAAAATGCTCCCGATTAAACACCATCTATCATAAGATACATTCCAATTTCACAGATGTTTCACAGTACATCCTAGAATCTACAAAATAGGGTAGAATAACTCAAGCAACAGATTTAATTACTGGTCCCAGTCACTCCTATGTTTATTGCATTATTTACAGTAACCAAGATATGGAAACAACCTACGTGGCTAGCTAGCGATAGAGGAACAGATAAAGGAGATGTGATATACATACACAAAATGGAGTGTTACTCGGCTCCCCAAAGAATGAAATCTTATTTGCAGCAACACTGATAGATCTAGAAGGTATTATGCTAAGAGAAATTAGTCAGAGAAAGACAAATACCATATGATTTCACTTGTATGTGGAAGTTAATCAGGCTCACACACAGAGAACATACTGGTGGTTGCCAGAGGGGAGGAGGAAGGAGGGAGGGCAAAATAAGCGAAGGGGATTAAGAGGTAGAAACTTCCAGTTATAAAATAAATAAGTCCTAGGGATGAAAATTACAGCACAGAAAATATAGTCAATGATATTGTCCTAACTTTGTACAGTGACAATTGGTAACCCTCTATCATGGCCAGCATTTTTTAATGTATAGAACTGTCACATCACTATGCTGTACACCCGAAATTAGTGTACTTCTGTATGCCAAGTCTACTTCAAATTTTTAAAATATTACTCCTCAAGCAAAAGTAGATTTCATGGGGCGCCTGGGTGCTCAGTGGGTTAAAGCCTCTGCCGTCGGCTCAGGTCATGATCCAGGGTCCTGGGATTGAGCACCACATCGGGGTCTCTGCTCAGCAGGGAGCCTGCTTCCTCCTCTCTCTCTCTCTCTCTCAGCCTCTCTGCCTACTTGTCATCTCTGCCTGTCAAATAAGTAAATTAAAAAAAAAAAAAAAAGTAGATTTCATTACTGGTTCCAGGCACTGAGTAAATTAGAACATAAACTAATTGAACAAATACTTATTGAATGTTGGTATGAAGATATATAATGGAATGTTGAGAATAAACAGCAGTAATGACTGAGGGAAAGAAATGATAACCGATATAAGGTATTTAGATAATAGAACTGTTGAGCTGTGTCATTTTACTAAACACAAATGGTAAGGCAGAGGGCTTCAAGGATAACCATTAAATGTCTAAGATGGCTGACAAGGCAATCTTTCTAAGACTAAAAGCCCAAAAGGAAGAACATGTAGGTAGTGACATCATAGGTGTAGCTTGGGACATGCTGAGGTTGAAATAAAGTAGAACTTACGAGTGAGAATGTTCATGAGTAGTTGGACTAAGTGGCCAGGCCCTGCTCAGGAAAGAGGAAAGGGCTAGAAATATTAATTTAGGGAGTGTCCAGGCGATGTGGTCAGTCAAACCATGGAAGTGCCTGGAGCCACCCAAAACAGGAAGCCTGGCCAAGAGGTGATGTTTGCTTGAGCTAATTGAACCTAATGCTGAGAGAGCATTAGGAATAAATGAAAGGAGATGACGTCAAGACACATGGTGAACATAAAATTTCTCAGTCTTGATATCAATGGCCCTTAAGGCTGGGAGAAAATTGGTTCCATTAAGTGATTTGGGAAGCTAAGAAGTACAGCCATTTGGTTGGAGAGGAGAAAATTTTCAGTTCTAGGTGTGCTGTGTTGCAAAGTGCTGCCAGGAAATGCAAGTGAAAAAGACCCAAGAGTAGTTTAAAATATATGTAGTCTTCAAAGTGCCCGTATGGGGCACCTGGGTGGCTCAGTGGGTTAAGCCTCTGCCTTTGGCTCAGGTCATGATCCCAGAGTCCTGAGATCAGGCCCCGCATCGGGCTCTCTGCTCAGCAGGGAGCCTGTTTCCCCCCACCCTCCACTTGCATCTCTCCCTACTTGTGATCTCTCTCTCCCTGCCAAATAAATAAAAAATCTTAAAAAAAAAAAAAAAACCTGCATATAGTCTGTATTTCTAGAAATGGTTTAAATCTAGAAATAAAAATTTAAGTCATCTATTCATAGTAAAAGCTTCTGCTGTGGTATAAAGATTGCCAAGAGAAAAACATATAAAAGAGAGTAGAAATAATGCAACCATATTCCCTTAAAGTCCGTTATATTTAGGTGGAAGAAGTAATGCTATTTTACCCTAAATAATACTAGTTAATAAGAGATTAAACAACTATGATTCATTGAATCTTAATGTGTGAGACATTTACACCTGACATTTGTAATACTTTTAAATAACTGCATGAGACATAATCAAATATTCATTTTATAAATGAGGAAAATCTGAGGTCTAGTTACTTTCCTAGGATCACACAACAAGTGGCTGAGTGGGGATTCAAAGTCTTTCAAAGCAAGTCCCTTGCTTAAAAGCCCTCATGCTTCATAATGTACTCCCAGCCTACACAAAGCCCTCCTCCTGTAATTTCATACATTGCTGTTCTTGAGAGAGCCCATGAAACAAATCCAAGTCCCTGCAGAGGATACACACAAGTCATGTGTTTAAGACACTTGAGCTGTCCCTAATGGTACCTAGTATTTTGACACTGACACCCTTCTTTTGACTATTCTTCACTCCTATAAAAGAAAGACTTTCTTAAAACATATGATCCTCTGGGGCACCTGGGTGGCTCAGTCGTTCAGGCATCCGACTCTGGGTTTAGGCTCAGGTCACGGTCTCAGGGTGATGACTTTGCGCTCTGTGGGGGTCCGCTTGGATATTCTCTCTCTGCTCCTCACCAACCGCCCCCATCCCAAATAAATAAGTAAATCTTAAGAAAGAAAAAAACATGTGGTCATCTACTTTCGTTTTTCCCAGTTTTAACTGAAACATGAAAACAAAGAAATATTTCTTTACCGTAAGAAAACAACAGGGTAATATAATGATGAGAACAAAAGACACCCGAATTCAGTACTGAGGGTAATAGAAATGCTGAGTACTCTGGCAAAATGGGGAGTATAGCCCGATTCAAAAAGGTGACAGCCTGTGTGCCTGGGTAGCTCAGTCTGTTAAGCGTCTGCCTGGGGCTCAGGCCATAATCCAAGAGTCCTGTAGTAGAGCCCCGCCTCAGGCCCCTCCTTCAACTGGGAATTTGCTTCTCCCTCTGCCCCTCCCCCCTGCTAGTGTGTGCGCACTCGCTCGCGCTCTCTCTCGCCAAAATTTTAAAAAAAGTCTTTAAAAAAAAAAAAAAAAAAGATGACAACCCTTCAAAGTCCAGCACTGCCAAATCTTCAGATTTTGTAAGGGAAGGGGAACATTTAAAAATGCAAGGTTTCATCTAACATTGTAACAGAACTCATTATTTTGAACTATTCAGACTAAAGGAAACCTGCCTCTGAGTAAAATGAATACAAAATGGTACCAATTTATGACTACGCTACGCTTCCATATGACAACGTTTTAACACTGAGGACATCACCCTGCCTTGTAGTCTCTAAGTTTAATATTCCCAGGTCCCTCCAGTAATCGTGTTGCTAGAGGTATCCAACTTTACTCTCCTTTGAACACTGTTCCTCTTAAAATATGACAGCAAGAGCTAAACAATCATGCAGCTTCTCTGGGACTGTTTCTGTCTTTGCGCTGAACAGCGTATGCTCGTGCAATCTAGTGCTACTTGAGCTTTTAGAGGACATTTACATGATTTCATTTGTGCCTAAAGGAGTTTTAGTGCATAAAAACCCTACTTTGTCAATATTAGCTTCCAAGACTGAGCTTCACTCATCCAATACTTGTAGAGTTGTGACTATTTTATTTTAAAATCCAATACAAGACTTCATATTTTCCTTAGTAAATTTTATTTATCTGGGCCCATTATTTGAAATTTTGGGTGGAGTTTCCAATCGTCTATCTCTTTCTGCTGCTCCAAGTATAAAACCCTGCAGCTCATCCCGGGGGCTATACTCAGACTCAAATCTTGTCCACCAACATGTACACCACTTCAAGAAAGATCCAAAGCAGAATTAATCCATAATTGGAATATTACATTATTCCGTAAGTATCCCCCACACACAATTTCCTACAAATCACCACAATTTTACTTACATTTGCCGCAACTACCCCAATGCACGGAGACATACCACAATCACTGGCATACCCGCTTACACATACGGTTAAAGTTTCAGTGAGCTCAGCTGTTTGACTTCTGCCATTATCCAGAATTCTAGCTTATATCTATTTGCCTTGATTTAACAAAAAAAAAAATTCCTTGCTGGTAACTGAAAATATACATTTGATCATAAATTAAAGAATCTTTAATTTATGTCTAATTTAAGCTTATATCTATTTGTCTTGATTTAAAAAAAAAATTCCTTGCTGGTAACTGAAAACACACATTTGATTATAAATTAAAGAACATGCTCGTGTTGCTCCTCTGCCTCAAAGATGACACATCGATAAATAGCAATTGATCTGACTCACTGGGGCCATGCATTCCACATGGTTTCCTTTCAGTGAACTATACAGGCTAGAGGAACAGTGATAGCCCATGCTTCCTAAGGCTTCTCCATATAAGCCAAGCACTGGGCCGTGCATTTTTATCTCCGTCATCCCCCATGCTCCTTAACACCAATGCTTAAAGCACTTATAAATCCTTAACAGCCAAGTCACCAAGACATAAAGAATTTGCATAGCCTTTCACAGTCAATAATGGTCTGGGTCTACTTGCTGGGTAGTTCTGTCTGCACTGAAAACCCTGCTCATAGTCATGGTTCTCATTCCTTGGCAGGTCATCTGGACTTTCCTCTTTTGATTTAATCAAATAAATCACCAACTGGAAGATGACACCCACAATCACATAACAAGCCCGAGTTCTGTGAAAGACCAAGAGTTATTTGGCAGGGGTGTATCAAGCCCTCCAGTGGGAATGCCCTGGCAGTCTACTCCTAGGCCTCTACTTTTTAACCATTTTAGGGCCAAATGTTTCAAACATTTTTAAGTCCTTTCCTTAACCATCTATTAGTTATCTGATTTACTGTCTAGCACATACCTTCATTTCTTCAAACTAAGCTATTGGTGAAATAGTGAATGAGAGAGAAAGCTGGGCTGTATCTCTGGGGTGTGATTTTCTGCCTTTTTTCCACCATGACACAGAAGATGGACAGTATACCCACCAGTATCACAGAAGATTGACAGTACACCCACCAGTACCACAACTCACAATCCCCACTGCACTCACTCAATTTTGCTACTTCTTTTCCACCAAAAAAAAAAAAAAAAAAAAAGAGAGAGAGAGAGAGATACACACACACACACACACACACACACAGAAAGGGGAATAGGCCTGATGTTATCCCAGGGACACCATCACATCAGATATATATTTTTTTAAGTAAATAAGGAAATGCTGGTACTTTAGGATTAGTGATGAATTACTGGCATAACTAGAGAGCACTGTGAAGATCCCCTAGATTTGGAAGCGGTCAGGGAGAAGCTAGTGTGTCCTTTCCTTTATTGGTCATTGGTTTTGTTTTGTTCTGTGGTATCCTTCCATTGTTCCACCAACTATGAATTCATGAAATGAAGCCGTCTTTTCGGTCCTCTTTTTTCCCACTTGTTTTACAAAACTTATAGACTAGCCCAGAATAACAGGGAGGAACCGTGTTTGTTTACCGGCTTCGGCGCACGCTCAATGGAACGCAAAGTAAAGCGAAAACCTCGGTAATGGCGTTTGTCAGAAGCTTCAATCCCTATTGAGCCCCTCGTTTTGTCTTTGGAAATTCAATGTTTTTTTTTTTTTTTTTTTTTTTACTATGCCATTTTTTTACTATGTCCCACTATTATTTTCTCACGAGAAGGAGCAAGCAGCAACAGGCACTGTTCCCTTTGCAAAGTACATGCATTTGATTTAAATTGAGATTTTAAATGGATCAAGAAATGGTCTGTTTTTACAGTGTAATAAATGAGAAATGGCAGATGCACAGTCACCACAAATGGTGACTAGAATACTGGTAGATACCTACATTTATGTTGATGGAAATTTACTCTTTTACTTATTAAGAATTTCAAAGTAAAAGATAAGCATCTATAGAAGTAAGCAGTAAACTTTTGGCTAACATTGGCTTTTTGGAAAAGAGTGGGGCATCCATTTTGATAAGACATAAAGAGTGAGGAGAAATCTTGTATCTGGATCCTTATGGAAGTGAGAGAAAAGCAGTAACAGTGTTTTTTTTTTTTTTAATCATCCTAAAAATTTTGCTTAACAATGTCTCATTTCTGTTTAAAAATAAATCTTCCTTAGACAAATATCTGAGCTAACTTAAAGGAATTTTTTCTGGAGGACATTTTTGCTATATTTATCTTTAGAAACAATTTTTAACTTTGATATGTCATTTATGGTCGAAAATTATAATTGAACAGTTAGAAAAAATGTTAATTATATAGTCTACATCGTATTCAAATAGCACATTACATATTTGTAGCTCAAGAAAATTCTTCACAAATAAAACCTTTTTTTTTTTTTTAGTGGGCTGGGCACCACTCGGTTTTAGAACAGTGTGGGAAAGGTTTTGTTCCCTGAACTTACTCTGCAATTTCTACTGTTCTATATTCTTTAAGGGAAATATGATTGATTTTATATGATAGTTGTGCTGTAAAGACTCTTCTATTAAAACGTACTTCACTGAGAATTTATTCTTTCAGCAGACGCCTAAGAAATTTATCTTGATTGCAGTGGAAGATGGCAATTTGGAACAATTATTTATCCTTATAATAACTCAAGAGCTTTTATCATCAAGCATTTGCTATTTGAAGACCTGACTCCCATTCCTAAATAAGTGAATATTAATCTGCTTGTTTTTAATTCTTATAACAACAATCTTTTTCTAGCATATTCTATGGTTAATGAGTACATATTAAATGGAAACTGAATTATCGACCTTCTCCACTGTTTATAAAGATATATATTAAACATACACAATAGGATGAGTACTGAAGCACATTTTCTTTTAAGCATTTTTATTACTGGCAACTTCCTCTAGCCACTTCAGGCTAAAGTCTAATTACTTACTAAAAATTCACCCACTGAATTAATCAAGTCTCCCTTACCTTTTCTCATTTTGACTGCCTGATTTCTTAAATATAAATATAATACTGTTTACAAGAAATCATTATCCTGGCACTTAGGTGGCTTAGTTGGTTAAGCATCTGCCTTCAGTTTAGGTCCTAATCCCAGGGTCCTGGGATTGAACCCCTCATCGGGCTCCCTGCTCAACAAGAAGCCTGCTTCTGCCTCTCCCACTCCCTCTGCTTGTGTTCCCTCTCTCGCTGTCTCTCTCTCTCTGTCAAATAAATAAATAAAATCTTTTTTTAAAAAGGGAATCATTATCCTTTCTTTTCAGATGGAAATAGCAAACCAAAGATAAAAATCAAAATTGGATATTATGCCAGATTCATCCAATGGGGGTTCCAGGATTTGATTATACAAAACATGGACCAGTTCCTACAGAAAAAAAATTTACTTTGTTTATGTCATCTGGAACTTAAGTACCATAAGACCTGCCTTTGCAGAATACCACTTTGATACAATTTTTCAGAGAACAATTTAAAATTTTCAAATATATACCAGTTGTCAGAGTCTGTTAAAAAAAAATACTATTGGTAATTTTTTAATTCAATTCTGCCATAATAATTGTAATAGAATACATCAATAATGAACATAAAAGTTTAATGCAATGAGTAGAATAAATTCAATAACTGATCTTAATAGTGGTCACTTCCTAGTCTATGCAGGGAGGAACAAGTTCTGTATTGATGTATGCACTACAGAGACTACCCAGAAGACAAAGATGATGTTCTAAAGAAGCCTATTTTAGGGATGAAAAACAAGGTATTGAATAGCCGTCTAGGTCATCTCTTTAGACCAAAATTTCATTTAATTTTATTTTTTGTGATGCTTTAGGAATGCTTCAGTAGCATTCCAAAGAGCCCTAAATCCTAGGTGATAACACGTTCTCCTTCCAGTTTTAGAAACGCAATGCACATTAAAATAGGTCTAAAAATGCCTACCTTCCTGGGCCTTGTGGGGATCAAATGAGCTCAAGTACATGAAAGCACTACAGATGCTCTACAAATGCTAGTTGGATTCTAGGGGAAGGCTTTTCAGAGACAGCTCTGACACTGTAGAAGGACACTTGGACTCAGTATTGGAAAACCTTAGATTTACTATCTGTGTTCTCTTAAATCTCTTAAATTTAATTCCTGTGAGTTTCACTTTTTTCCCCCCCCCCAAGATAACTTATTTATTTATTTATTTATTTATTTATTTATTTATTTATTTATTTATTTATTTATTTATTTATTTGAAAAAAAGAGAGAGAAAACTAGCAGGGGGAGGAACAGGGCGGAGCCCGGGGGAGAAGTAGAGGGAGAAGGAAAAGCAGACTCCGTCGCTGAGCAGGGACCCTGATGTGGGGCTTGATTCCAGGACTCTGAGATCATGACCTGAGCCGAATACAGACACTTAACTGACTGACTCACCCAGGTGCCTTAAGTTTCATTTTTCTACATCTGAAACAAGTACAGTTTCTACTACTGTTTTGTAAATGACCTCAAATACAATGAGATCTATAAAGAAGAGCTCTATGAGCAGAGAAGCACAACATGTTATTATTAGAGTATTCATTAAATATAATGAGCTTTAAAGAAGAGCATTTGCTTTATGGAAAGAATGTAATTTTAATTTCTTGTAACTGTATTAATAATTTATTTTTATTTTATTTTTTATTTCCCTAAATAAAAACAATTGTTTAATTCAAATATCTATTTAGAAAGGTTAGGCATTTGAAGTGAGTTCTTCATTGAGTCCTTATCAAATAGTCATCTCAGTGTTTCAGTGAAGTAGGCAGAGAAATGGTGGGCAAGTCCTGGCCTTAAACACCATCTCAAGAATGAGTAAGGCATACTTTGTGTTTGTGTTTCAAGATATAAAAGAAATAAGCAAAAACCAAAAATTTATTCATGTTATGTGCCACTTTAATGGTCAAATCTGTCACCCAGCATCAAAAATACTTGCTTCAGTATTATGTACAAACGTTGTGTCAAATTGTATGCCCAACATGGTACACAAAACCTTATCTGTGCTCTGATTTACAGTGTGACTGAGTGTGTGTGTTTAGGAAAGGGGGATGGTGTTAAAATATATACTATCAAAGTGTGTCTATGTATTTCCTTCTCTAATAAGCTTATACACATGTGAAGCTTATGAGGTTTCATAGTATAAGGAAGCAAAAAATGAATGTCAAATGCCTTTTTTAAGGATGTTTTATTAAAAATTATTGATCCCATTACATAGACATTGGTCTTTACTATTATCAAAAAATAAATTTCAAAGATTAAAATGTCAGGGGCTGGGGCACCTCGGTTGCTCAGTGGGTTAAAGCCTCTGCCTTCAGCTCGGGTCGTAATCCCAGGGTCCTGGGATCGAGCCCCACATCGGGCTCTCTGCTCTGCAGGGAGCCTGCTTCCTCCTCTCTCTCTGCCTGACTCTCTGCCTACCTGTGATCTCTGTCTGTTAAATAAATAAAATCTTAAAAAAAAAAAAAAAGCCTCTGCCTTCAGCTAGGGTCATGATCCCAGGGTCCTGGGATCGAGCCCCACATCAGGCTCTCTGCTCAGCAGGAAGCCTGCTTCCCCCTCTCTCTCTGTTTCTGCCTGCCTCTCTGTCTACCTGTGATCTCTGTCTGTCAAATAAATAAATAAAATCTTAAAAATAAAAAAAATGTCAGGGGCCACGTATATTTAGTCATATTTTCCCTAAAGTCCAATAAGTGAAAATTAAGACAAGGATTTAAGAATACATTATGCTAAAGCTAAGGTCTCTCATACATACACACACACACACACACACACACACACACACACTTATTCAAGTCCTTAGTCTTCCAGTGATTGATTTAGACATGGGAAGAGGCAGGGTGCTTAGTGGAATCAATGAGATCTGGGATAAAACCTTATTTGAGCGACACTTGTTGAATTACCTCACTGAGCCTCAGTTTCTTCATCTGTAACTCACTGGGTTGTTTTAAAGATTCAGCATTATAGGGGCGCCAGGGCACCTGGGTGGCTCAGTGGATTAAGCCGCTGCCTTTGGCTTGGGTCATGATCTCAGGGTCATGGGATCAAGCCCTGCATCAGGCTCTCTGCTCAACGGGGAGCCTGCTTCCCCCTCTCTCTCTCTGCCTGCTTCTCTGCCTACTTGTGATCTCTTTCTCTGTGTCAAATAAATATATAAAAATCTTTTTAAAAAATTAGCATTATAATGAACAAATGTGACTAAAATTATACCAGGCAAATGCATGGAGCTCAAAATGTAAGTGATAATATTCAGTAAGTAGAGAATCTTCATTTTTAATAAACCTACCAAATGATATTTTGATTTGGCAAAGATGGGACATCCTGCACTAAATTTAATTACTCTTTCTCCTTCTCACAGAATACTGTGAGTTTTTATCAGTGAATCATTAATATATATAGGATAAAGATGTCTTTTCACATTTTAATTTCACATTTTAAATGTTTTCAGTATAGTCACTAGGAAGGCAAAGGACAGTATTTGTTATGATTAGAAAACAACACACACTTTCCTAAATTCTCTTTAATTGAAAGAAATAGTTTGTCCTCAGAAATACTTGAGTCTGGGTATATTGTGTTATTTGAGAATAACCAGGATGTGATTCTTAAGGTCATTGCTATTGTTTATTAACCGTGTCTAAGATGAGAAACTAATTATCTGCAGGTTTACCTTAATAAACAAATACCATTTTCTAGCATGGCTAGGCCTCAACAGTAATAAGCAGTCACATTTCTCAACAACTTTTTCATATCCTTTTGGGTCATGAGTTTCCTCATCTTTCAAGTTTTCAGTGTTCTTTTCAGGGCATCTTGAATACTTGAGCAGCAATTTTCCCTGTTTGAAGCAATCGCCAGTTGAATGCTTTTGTGAATGGGAAATTAAATGGATTTTCAACAATGTAGATACTTTTAAATGAGTCCCAATGAAATTATGGATGAATCAAGGGACAGCAGGAAGTCCGTGATTTTTCTGCATTCACAAATGTCTTTCTAAAAAATGCCATCCTTCAAACTCTACAGCCATTAACTCATTAATGCCAGTCTGTCTCTCGTTCTTTTAAGTAATTCTTATTCTTTTTAAAATGGCTCTAAAAGCTCACACAGAGAAAGTAGAGTATACAGCAATACTTACTAAGTTGTATAAAGAACAGTAAAGATATCACCAGTCACTGGAGGACTCCTACAAAATATTTAAATCCCTGACTTTTTAAAGTCTAAAGTACAAACAGTATGAAAAGAAAAGTCTTAAAATCTAAGGAGAATAAAAAAAAATTATGAGGGAAAAATTATATACAATCTTATTTAGCTACCTGGTTATTATCATCACATGAATCTGTTAGCAGAATGACTTAGAGATTTCCCAGATACAGGCAAACAGTTTAAAAACCTTTAAGATAGAAGATACAATCAGTGAAGGCTCAAAAATGGTAGAAATTAACCTGCAAAAACTGCAAGTATATTTGACCTAATGGGGGTGGTGAGATGAAGCAGCTAACTAACTGTCTTGGAAAGGAGACTTGGAATTCGCCATAGATGCTTCTGAGAAGGAGTGTGGCGTGAAGAGATCGGGATTTAAGGAAGAGGATTCCTGCTGCTATTAAATTACCATAGAAGAGGAAGGATCATTGGACCTCCCGTATTAGTCATGTTGACAAATTTAAATTGGGCTTTTCAAAGTAATTCCCACTATTTTCATATATTCCCTCCAGAATTCAACTATTCGTTCAATTCAGGGTTAATCTGACAAAACCACTGCATGCTTTTCCAGAAGAGGAGTAGGTTAGCAGAGTGACCAGAAACACGGGCTCTGGAGCTACACCTTCTGGGTAGAGATCTTGCTCACACTCCTTGCCAGCTGTGTGACTTGGGTAAACTCCTTAGTCGCTCCTAACTTCAGTCTCCTCATCTGTAAGATGGGGATAATTTAATGTCTCCCTCCTTATTGTAAAGAGAGGATGAAGTGATAGAGTATTGAAATAGTACTTAAATAATATTAAATATTATAAAGACTCAACACATGCTAATAAAGATTTATAAATGTAAAGACATTGGTTATTTTTAAGGCATCTTTATTGAATCATCATGCAAACCTATACCTCTCTTCTTGATTTGCACAATAGAGGGGAAAAAAACTGTCAAAACTGACTGAGAAACTAAAAATTAATTTAAAAATGTGCCTCAGTAATTTCTAACTAGAGTTGTAGACATTTTTAAAAATTTTACATTTTAATTCACTGGACTTTTACAATGATTTCTTATAAAATGGTTGTAAATGCTTTGAACAAAATGCTTAATTTCACAGATTTTAAATTATTTTCAGACATAAGGTATATACATTGAGTAATCTAACTTTGGGTATATTAGGACTTCATTTTTAAGCTCTTTTAAAGTAATAAAACATCTGTTGAGAATAACAATAAAATCATTGTGAAAAATTATGAAGACAACTATCTAGGTGATGATGTTAGCTTTGACGTCCACTTAAAAGCAGACCTTGGTAATTGGAAAAGGTTAGATCTTTTTTGTGGGTGTGTGGTTTTTTGTTTTTTGGGTTTTTTTTTTTTTTGCTATTATTGTTATTTTTGTTGTTCTGCTTTCTTCTTAGACTTAGCCTTCTAGAGACTAGGATTAGTTATACATGGACAGTCTGATAATGATAACATTGCTAGTGCTCTGAACTAAATTTGATCTACAAAGCATCATTCCTACCATTTAGGACATATCAATTTCTAGTGACTCATAGTTGTTCATTTTCAATCAGTTTTTATTCTGGAACTCCCATGATCTACCCTACACTTCCTTCAGTTATAATTGTTACAGAGTGAGACATTTTCTCTAAAGCCTAAGGCAGAAGTATCTTCCCTTGAAAATACTGTGATCATTTGTCAACAATACAATCTCAAGTTTTAGATGCTTTTTTCACACAGGAATCATAGTTCAATGAATATGTGCCAAGATTCTACTACATAATGCAGATTAGTGAGAGTTCTTGCCCTCGAAAAAGGAGTTTTGCATCTAATAAGGAAGATTCCCAACGAATAAAATGATATGACCTAAAAGGCATACAAGTCTTGGAATTTAGGGGACTGATCAATATCATCTCTATTTTTTCCTCCCAAGTCCAAAACCATAGGAGAGGTAGACTGAGGAATTAAGCTGCTACAGATCAAAATCGCTTTGGGGAGTATAATAATTGCATTATGAGTCTTAAACATGCCATCCCAATGCCATTCTTTGAATTGACCTTAATATTCAAATCTGCAGCGCTCCCCGAAGGTGCAAGTGTGTATCCCCTCTGTAAGTTCACTGCATATCCAACAGCATGCCTCCTCTCTGTGGGCAAGCAGATGCATAGTGGGAATGTCAGACGTCCTAGGCCAAACATGCTCAATTTCTTCTCCCAAAGTCATCAGTCAGGCCAGCCACTCCTCCCCTGAGGAGGATGGAGAAAGGAAGCCAACAAGATGCAAGTGTCTCTCCCTTTATTTTCCTTTGGGAAGTACAGTGGAAATTCCCCCTTCAGGGGATGTGACTACACAAATTTAAAGTAAGTGTTCTTGTTCCAATGGAGACAACATGCATGGAATTCAAAGGATGAAGAGTCCAGATGGTGGGAGGGTCAGGAAATAATTCAGAGAAGATAGGCTTAAAAGAAGAATAAAGGGGCGCCTGGGTGGCTCAGTGGGTTAAGCCGCTGCCTTCGGCTCAGGTCATGCTCTCAGGGTCCTGAGATCGAGTCCCACATCGGGCTCTCTGCTCAGCAGGGAGCCTGCTTCCCCCTCTCTCTCTCTGCCTGCCTCTCCGTCTACTTGTGATTTCTGTCAAAAAAATTAAAAAAAAAAAAAAGTTTTAAAGAAGAATATAAATTAAGCTTGATAAAAGAACAGGATTACCAATGAAGAGCCTGACAGAAAGTCCAAAAGAAAGAGCTAGAAGAATTCCCAAGCATCATAGAGGACCTAGGTGACACTCAAGTGAGTTTTCAGTGATTTGAGTCCTTTATCAATATTTAGGAGGCAAGAAATAGCCAGCCATCCCAAAAGGTTTAAGATTAGCAAGCATATGTATGTGGTATATGTTTCAGTGGCTGTGACATTCTGTGGAAATAGTACATTATTAAAATAGACGTGGTAGGCTTCAGGCTCATTTGCTGGACAAACAAAACCAGCATCTGTGTCACAGAGTAGAGGGGCAGAGAATGAGAAAATGAACAAATTTATAAGGAAAAGTTGAAAACGGCAGGCCACAGTAAAAGAAACAATTTTGGAAAGTATAATACAGAAAATGGGGCAATGCCCAGAGATGAAACCTAAACTATAATTAGAAATGGACATAAAAAATAATAATTATAAAGGAATTTGGAAAGCCAAGATGCAGAAGCTCATCAGTGGGCTGAAATCACTCAAGGAGGGTAACAGAATTCAGTACAAGCTGGTAGAGGATAATGGACGCCCATCTCAAAAGCTGTTTGTGACACTGATGAGGAATTAAATAAACTTAAGTACAGAAAACCTAAGTGATAAGAGCTTGCAGTTAATCGTGTAGAGGTAGTAATATGCCCCGTAATGTGCCCAGCTATTCTCCTGGCCTTATACGAAAAGAGGCTTGGAGTCATCAGGGAAAAATGAGGTTTCAGTTAATAAAAAGGAGAGTTTAGGAGAAAGATTTGAGCATTTATTCCAAGGTGTGATAAAACGCAGGCAGTCAATAACATGCTCGGCACAATACACGGAGAAGGACCAGAGTCAAAGTGATCTGGGGAAGAAAAGCAGTCTAAGTAAGGAAAGGGGGTGCAAAACGTGAATAACAAAGATTAAGAAACAAGAGTTCGAGACACCAGCTCCAGGAAACAGGCGGTGGCATAATTTCATCATTTTTAGTCCTTTGGAATGGTATTGTCAAGTCACTTTGGGATGCTGAAAAACTATATTCCTTCAACATCTTTGTAATTAGGAACAGAAATTGATGTCATCCTACTGGGCCTTGCTGCTAAGGATGCGAGTTTTTAGAGACAAATAGGTGGTCTTGCCCACGCAATCTAATGTAGTCATGGCGCCATCCAGTGGTTAGTTTACAGCTACTGCCCATCAATCTTTAAGAATATATTTTATATTATAGTGCGTATCCATCTAAGTTTCATCAAGTTTCCATGAAAAGCATGTTATGGTATTCTCAGAAATCACATAGGAGGGATTTGATTTGCTATCCACTTCTAAACTAATGGAGTTATATCCAGCTTGTCCTCTATATGTGTTAGGCCCTGGGAAACATGATTTAGCCTGTCTTCTACCGAAATTAATGCAATAAGGAACCATGAAATAATGGGTCTTACACTGTATTCAATTTTAGTCCTAATGGAAACACAATGGAAAATAACATCTGCGACATAGGCCTGGTTGATCATGGGAAAGTAATGGCTATTTTCTGCCGTGATTTTATTGGTGCTCTGGGTTTTATCCTTCATCATACGCTCATCAGTAGAGTAATAATGTAATACATACTTTGACTTGACTTGCCTTTCGTCTCAGTTTGTCTGTAAGGTCACATGGGTAAATTTAGCTGGGAGACTTTAATTTGGCGGCTGACAAAGCAGGATAAATCAAGATGCTACTAGAAGGAACTCTTCTTAAAATTTTTATAAAAGCACAGCTTTTAAATTTATGGCACACATCTTTAAAAATATATTTAACAGTAAATTTTAGTAACATTACGTTTGGGACATTCAAACCTTTGGCAATGAAATCCTTCATTGGCACCGAAGTCCATTATCTCAATCTCCATGGCAAATTAGCTTTATGAGGTAGCTACTTTAATTATTTTCCTATGAATCAAAGGCTTGAGTAGAGACAATTTAATAATCTTTATCACTGCTTATATATGGAAGTACTAAACAGTTCGATCATGGAGAACCTGTAAGGCCTTTCAGTTTATCCCTTTACTGGCAGGCACAAACATGTCTAGCCACCCTAGAAAAATATACATTAATAACTAGTTTTGTTTCTAAACATCTAGAGAGAGAGAGAGAGACTCATTACCGATGACTATGTCAAACTGATGCAGTATTTTAAATCACTTCAGTTTAAAAGTGATGGGAGCCACTGATTATTTTCATACTATTTGTCATCAGAGTTCTTAAATTGAGTTCAGAAAACACAGAATGGATTTAGGGAAGAAGGTGATGTTACATGTAAACAATGGCACTGACTGCCAATTTTCAAGGGTGTGGGAGCTAGAGATCTAATGCTATCTAGAGCGTGTGGCAAAACTGATGATGATGATCCCAGTGGAGATTCTTTATTGTTCATGAGTTACTACATTTGACCTTAACTCATGCAGTTAAGTACCTCATACTGTTTATCAATCTTAAATAAATACAGCGTAATTTTTTACCTCAACTCCAAACTCAACCACTCTACAATCTGCAATCACGTAACAGTACATTTGGGGGTTGTTTTGTTCTTGCTGTTGAGTTTTTGTAGTTTTGGGGTTTTATAGTTTTTCAACTTTACATTTGGAAAAACTGTAAACTTATAAGAAAAGCTGAAGGAATAATGTGTTGAACATACCCATGCCCTTTGCTTATACCCAATGGCAATGTTTTGCCACATTTGTTTTTTTTGGTTTTTTTGGGGGGGTTGTTGTTTTTATTTTTTTATTTTTATAAACATATAATGTATGTTATACATACATTATATATACATTATATACAGGTCTGTGAATCGCCAGGTTTACACACTTCACAGCACTCACCATAGCACATACCCTCCCCAATGTCCATAACCCCACCCCCCTTCTCCCAACCCCGCTCCCCCCAGCAACCCTCAGATTGTTTTGTGAGATTATGAGTCATTTATGGTTTGTCTCCCTCCCAACCCCATCTTATTTCATTCATTGTTCTCCTACCCCCTTAACCCCCCATGTTGCATCTCCACTTCCTTATATCAGGGAGATCACGTTTTGTCTATATAACTATATACTTTTATTTTTTTGGCTAAACAATATGGAAGTAAGTCCTAGGCACCTTACCCCTAAGTACTTCAGTAAGTATCTTAGGAATAAAAACAAGAATACTCTTCTGCATACCACAGCATCATTTTCAGGTATCCCAAAATTGAACATTACTGTAATTATATTATCAAATTAATGTCTAAATATAAATATCCCCACATCTCCAAAAAATGCCCTGGACAGCTCCACTGTAAAGGTACACTTCTGGGTGCCTGGGTGGCTCAGCGGGCTGCACCTTGGCCTTCGGCTCAGGTCATGGTCTCAGGGTCCTGGGATCGAGCCCTGCATCGGGCTCTCTGTTCGGTGGGGAGTCTGTTTCCTCCTCTCTCTCTGCCTGCCTCTCTGCCTACTTGTGATCTCTCTCTGTCAAATAAATAAATAGAATCTTTAAAAAAAAAAAAAAAAGGTACACTTCTACCTTTATAACTAATATCCTGTTCCCCTTTTACACAATAGTTTTTGCATCTATGGATTTTTGCCTGAATCACTATTCTATTGGCTATTGCAAAAAAAAAAAAAAAAAAAGTGATTTTCTGCTTTTATTATTACTTCTACATTTTGAGATAGCCCTCTACTGTGAGGAAGGAGATTTTAGTCCTTTTATTTAATAGTATCACCCTGGGTTCATGGTTTCTTTTTTTTTTTTTTTTTTTAACTTTTTATAACCCATTACCATCATTTTTATTTTTCATGTTCTCATTGTCCTAAATTTTGCCAGCAGGAGCCCCTGAAAGCCCAAGTCTTGTGTCTTTTTGATACGTTCCAAGCAATGCAAATTTGGAGCATGTCTTTACTTTCTTACATAAGAAGGTATAGGTCTACTTTGTTCCTTCCTTACCCCAGATTTAGAAATAAGAAGTCCTGGGGGCACCTGGGAGGCTCAGTCAGTTGAAAGCCTGACTTTTGATTTCAGTTTAGGGTTGTGTGATCAAGCCCCACACAGGGATCTACACCTGGGCATGGAGCCTGCTTAAGATTCTTTCTCTCCTTCTCCCTCAGCACCTTCCCCCCTCTTTAAAAAAGGAAAAAAACAAAACAAAACAAGAAGTCCTGTTTTTTTGTTCCTATGAGTAATGATCCTTAGAAACCAAAATATGTTTATTTTTACTAGATATCATTTTCTAGTGATATCTAAATCTATTAAATCTGTTTTTAGTGAACAGATTTTAAAAATACATATATTCAAACTTTACTTTTAAATCAAATCCCAACTCTACAGGCTTCTTCCTCATCTTTCTCTATCCATCCCATATGCATATTTCACAGCTTCCACTTTGCTGACATTGCTATTTAACAATACCAGTTTAGGGGCGCCTGGGTGGCTCAGTGGGTTAAGCCTCTGTCTTCAGGTCAGGTCATGATCTCAGGGTCCTGGGATCAAGCCCCACATCAGGCTCCCTGCTCAGCAGGAATCTTCCCCCTTTCTCTGCCTGCCTCTCTGCCTACCTGTGATCTCTCTCTCACAAATAAATAAATAAAATCTTTAAAAAACAAACAATATCAGTTTGCTTAGCATTTGCTCTATCATACAACACACAAAACAGAGTTTCAGAATTGCTGCACCATTAACGGTGCTAACAATACTGCTGTGTCAAGTTCAGTATTTCTAGCTATTCTTTTATGGCCTTAGACAATGTACCTCTATCGTGTTTCGCTTAACACGTATCCTGAAATTCACTCCATATCGGTTTAGAAAGATACCTTATTCCTTTTCTTATGGGTTTATAATACCTCATTTTAAGTATATATCAAGATGTACTCAACCAATCTGTAATTTAGCATTTAGGTTTTTCTTTTTTCAGTATTATGCCACAATGATTATATTTTTATATATCATTTTGTATTTTTAAATGTGTATCTTTATGAGAAATTCCTAGATGTGGGACAGCAGAGGCAGGGATTACCAAAAATGTATACTTTTTTCCAAATATTGTCAAATTCCCCTCCACAGACATTATGCCATTTTGGACTTCCCCCATTGTACTTGTCACAAGAACCAAATCATTATTTGTCTCTGAAGATATTAAAATATTAACTGTTTAAATATTAAACAATAAAAGCTTTTCTAGAACAAATGTAAAGATAAGAATTTCTTATTCACCCACTTCCTGATTCCTGAAACTCAAATTCAAATTATGTAGATGATAGACACTACTACAGAAACAAAGCCAGACTAGAATCTTAAATCTAGATAAGCAGTATTTTGAAACTACAGTATTTATGATTGCTTTTCTTGTGGACTAATGAAAAACACAACATAATACAAGGTAATTCATACATTGGAAATTTAGACTAGGAAGAAATCTCAAAGATTTATCAGTGAAGTACTGACAATATAAAAAAGATTGAATGCATATCACATTATATCTTGCAATATGGCGCAGTTTCTTAAAATATGCTGCTCTCCACTCAAAACGCAATTTCCTTTTTTCCCTAGGGCTCTCTTTAGTCTCCACATCAACCCTATACCTGTCTAAATCTCTACTAGTTCTATTTAAATAGGTCCTAACATCCCATAGTTCCTCAGTTGCTGTTCTTAAGCCAGTGAGTATGGAAGACCAACTCATGTAACTGGAACCACTTAGGACTCCCCTCATGTGACACCAATGGCCTTTGACTGCCACCCAGCAGTACCTCCTTCACCAGAGCCCAAAGTCTGAAAATCTTCCCTTAATACCTTCTCTCTCAGCTGATGATCTTGGTTTTCACTTCATATGAAGACCAAAAATATTTCAGTTGGACTTCCAACCAATTCTCTCCTCCCTTTCCTACAACATCTTTATTTTTAACTCTTTGTTTCTCTTTTTCCGGGCTAACTGTCCACTTCCCCAACCTCCTAACACTCCCCTGCCCCAACCCCCCAAATACACACCACTTTCTTCCTGTGGAGTTGTGCTCCATAAATCATCTCCTTTTTAGTTTACAAATTTTAAAATCATTTTTCCAACAATTTTTCTTTGTCTACACACATGCTTAGGTCTCTCACATTCTAAAGACAGCTTCTTTCACCTTATTACCTTGAATTATTGCTTTGCCTTGTCCTTTCAACTCCAAAATTCTGAATGTGACTGCATTAAAATAATAGCTTCTGTTTTCTCTCTTGTTGAGCCCTTGAATCTGGCTTCTATTTCGTTAAAGTTGTCCTCTTAAAACTTTCTAATCACCTCCTAATTCCAATATTCTCATACTGGTCTCCATTCTCCATAATCTCACGTTTACCCGTACTTATGGCCTCCTTTCGGTGATTTTCAGGACACTTTGCTATCACAGTTTTCCTCCTGAACATTCCTTCTCTCTAGTTCTCTAGTATGTCCCAACTCCTAGAATCAGGTATTTCCTTAAAGTTCTTTCATAATCTCTAGTTGGGCAGTTAACTAGATGAAGAAGTTGGAGGACCATACTTGAGACTATGTCTCCTAGAGTGTGAAAATGGCATAATGAATCCTGGGGAAGCCCATTGCATAAAGTCCAAAAATAAATAGGGATACAGATAGGTTCTGATTATTTGTTAACAAACAATAGATTGATAACAGATATAGGTAGGTTCAGATTATATGCCATGTAGTTCTAGGACTTTATTTTTGGGTTATCATGTATCAGAATACTTACAAGCCACAAAGTCTTCTACTAATATATCTCAAAGAAACAGATTTTAGATGTCTGAAAGCAGAGGTCCAGACTATAATTAAAAACACAAGTGTTAACTCTTTTTTAACATTTCTTCTAGAAAGTTTTTCTTTTAATCTAATACCCAAAGAAAAAATACATCATATTATTACATTTAAGCTGCTCTTGGTTATGGCATTAATAATCATCTATTAGACGTTAGAAATAATGTTAGAAATAAACTATTTTTTTTCTTTTTAAAGGCCTAACAACTGGGAACATTTAAGTATTTTCTATAATAATAATATTGTTACAGCTTCTATTAACATAGAAGGTCAATTTCTGGTGTAACCTGGTCTGTACAGCAATCATTCAGAATAAAAACCTAACATGTTATGATAGTTAGTCAGGAATTCAGGGATTAATTATCACACATCCATTGCCTGGGTTATAGCATCCATTTATTGTGCAATAACTGTATGCAAGGCACTATTCTGGGGGTTAAGGATTCAACCCAGATCAAACCTTTGCCCCTGGAGCATACACATTTGGATGAGACTGGCTTTGGTGTTAAGGCATATGTAGCTTATACCTTCTCTATCTGCCATGAGTGGTGCTGGACAGGTTACACCAGCTTTTACTGAACGCACTAAACTGGACAGATAAGAAGATACTTGTCTCCTACAAAGAGACTCTCTTCCTCTTGGCCAGTGGTTCAAAACCAAGGTGATCTTGCCTTTGGGAATTTGGGGCAATATGTGGCAACATCTTTGGTTGCCACAACTGTGTATTCCTCACATCCCGAAGTGCTGCCCATCTTACAAGGCACGTGACAGTCTCCTGAACAAAGATTCAGCCAGTCCAAAATGTCAGCAATGCCGAGGCAGAGAAACCCTGCCACAGGCTAAGGGGCGCAGGGTTCTCTCTTAGAGGAGGAACATAAACCACATTCTCCAACAGCCTTTCCTACCACTGACCATACAGAGTTCCCTTCAAGTTCATTCCTCTCATCTTCTTTGTTCCTTGGGTAAATATGTAATGTTCAGTGGAGAGCTCTACCTTCTATTTGTTTTCTGGGCTGTTCTCAAGGGTCAATCAATGCTTACAAAAGTTTTCAAGCAAGCACTAAGGTAGTAGGTTCCATGCCTGCTGGGTGTAATTATAGGAAACAACTTCATTTTTTTTAAAAAAATCTCATAACAAGAAACACAAGTGCAATCCACAAATTACAACTCCTTTCCAGTGTGTTTGTGCCCTCAGCAGCTCACAGCAGGGCCAAATCCCAGCCTCTGCCAGCCACCATTTCTCTCGCCACCTTCTTAAAATATCAGAAGCAACAAACCTCCCAGGGAGAGGCAGAGTTCTGCAGTTGTGCCTCCATGGATCAGTATTTTTCCCATACAGGGGTTATGTTGATATAAAATAGTCAGTAATTATTTTTATTTAAACCATGAATACATACAAGGAGGAAGTGAGACTGTTGTTTATTATCCATATTACATATCATATGATAGGAAACTTACGGGAGTCTCGGTTGTTAGTCCAAAATTCACTTTTAACTTCCCTTTCATATAAATGTCATGTATTTTTTTAGGTTATAATTCTACTTCTATAATTGCATGAAGGGTTCTAACCTGTGACTTAACAGCATTTAAGCTCCAGACTAATTTATACCTCACCACTGCATAACATGCGACAACTCGCTTAACCTTTCAAGACTGGGATTTAGTAATGCACTCAGTAAACAGGATGAGCTGGTATCTGTGATGAGAACCCTGGGTTTTAAGTCAGCCTCACCAGTTTCTTCCAATCTGACCATCAGCAAGGCCCCCCAATTTTAAAGAGATTACAGTGAGATGACATTGAGTATTAAAGATTTTTGACTTTGCAACTGTCCCCGCCTAATGGTTACCTTAAATGTGTCTTCTAGCTCTACAGACACAACTCAATATTTAATATTCAAACTGTATTTAACAGAGGATATTCCATATTCCGGATGTCTAAATTGGCCAAAATCAAATAGGTTTTTAAATTCTGTTTCAGCTTTATCCCTAATAAAACAATTTAACTCTGTATCTAGGCACAGAAACATAGGAGTGAAAAACCTAATTTGCTCCCTGCAGATTCCAAACATTCTCTTTCCTACACGCACACTCTGTTTTAGATTCACTAGGAAAGAATTAATAAATTAGAAACTGAATACTTCTCTTTGGACAAGTAAAGGTTGAAATTTTTTTTCCTGAAAATTCTCTCTCAGAATTACTATTCTTTCCTGATATAAAACTTCATAGGTTCTGCTCTTACAGAGAAGGAACATCTTCACTAGCAAACAGAAGTGTCACCTAGCGTCAAGAATAGAGGGAGAGCCAGGTCCTCTCCACTATGAACTGCCGTTTTGGTCAGTAGGTACTGATCCTCAAAGAGCACTAGTAACACTCGGGAGTACACCCCAGACATCATTTGCTATCTTTTGTACATTTCTAATTAACTCTGCTCTTAAGAACTTAACCACCAATGTTGATGAAGAGTCACCTATCTGAACGACAACTAGATCCAAAGGGACTGTCGTCATAAAAATCAAATGCCCCTTGATTTACTCTTCACCTAACCATTTGCATTTTGATTTATCCAGACCATGTTCCTAGGCAATCCTGCTTAGTATGGTAGAATCCATCAGACATGCTTGCGGTTGGAAGCATGCTGGAGAGATTCTAGTGTGACAGTTTACAAAAAGCACCCCACTTTTCCAAAATCCCTTCTGTGCTAGATTTCTTCATAGCACCCAGGTCATAAATGGTCACAACACTCCATCTTCTTAAACAGGTACACATTATAGAAGGAATGGTCCAATTCTTTAAGAAGCCGACACCTTCGTTAGAGATAAATGACAAATACATGTTAAAAAAAGAGAGAGAGAGAGAGAGTCACCCATTCAAAAAGTAAAGAAGCTATATACAAGAAGTATGGATTAAAGATGTCTAACAATAGTATTTTTTTAAAAACTGATTAGAGGGACACCTGGGTGGCTCAGTTGGTTAAGCAGCTGCCTTCGGCTCAGGTCAAGATCTCAGCGTCCTGGGATCTAGTTCCACATCGGGCTCCTGCTTCTCCCTCTGCCTCTGCCTGCCATTCTGTCTGCCTGTGCTCGCTCTCTCTCCCTCTCTCTCTCTGACAAATAAATAAAATCCTTAAAAAAAAAACTGATTAGAAAATATCCATGAATATGTACAGTTTTATCTAACCAAGTAACTTATCATCATCAGATAAAAATAGGTATTTGATAGCAAAAATTAACTATCCATGTCTTTTTTATAAGGGATATCTAGTAATTTCCATTAGAAAATGTGAGACATGTTCTTATTTTTAACGATTCCAAAATGTTTGGTCGACAGAATCTAAGGGCAATCCTACAGCATGTCAGGAATTGATGTGTTTAATCTTCTGATCTTTCAGTCCTCAAAAAGAGTTCATGTTGCTTTAACAGTTTTCTTTTTAATATCGTTTTTCTTTATCCAACAAACTCCTCCATCTCTTTTTGCCTGAAACTATACAACTTTTCAGAGACTCAGAAATCCCCTCATATTCACATTTTCTGAAACTTTACTCTTTCTTCACCTAAAATTTTCTAGAATCCCTTGGATTTTACACAAGATTAAAATACTTGTAACTCACACGTTTCTTTAACAGTTCTGCACATTATAACTTTTTTTTTCAGTTTCGTTATCAGTTCTGCACATTCTAACTTTGTCAATTCGTACACAATACCTATGGTTCATTTGCATTTTACTTATGTTTGTTGTACATAAGCCATCACTTCGCAAAAATAACCTTGCAGAATAGTAGAGAGAGTATAGGAGACTTTGGTTCTAAGCTCTATATAGTTTGGCATTTTCTTTCCTCAGATGTAGAATGGGAATATTCGAATTGTGTTCCTATTCCTATAACTCCTTTACTAGGACAGGGTTTTTATTCATGTGCCCTTTAATTTCTTACTCTCCTCGGGTCCAGAAAAGAAATGAAATTTCAGAATTCTTTGAGAAAAAGGAAATAATTGTACTTCTGATGTCCATTTTAGTTAGCAAAAACAACTCTGAGGGGCTGATTCCTCAAAGATTTCACGTCCAATAAGTACTAAAGCCGGAAATGGACTCCCTGCCCCCTCACTACCCACAGCGCACACTAGCTGTGAGATACACTTCCTCCTGCCAGATTTCTCCTGAAAATGTAATTTGTCATCTTCTAAGTAGTAGACAATTAAGGCCTGAGATTCATTTTCATTGCAAATGAATAATTAGTGAATGTCAATTTCATATTTCCTCAATCCATGCAGAAGACAAAAAAAAAATAGTCATGTTAAAACACTTAACGGGCCCTTTAGCTGTGATGACACACCAATTCTTGGAGATGATGAACATAAATATTATTATTATTTTCCTCCTTAAAAGATCATCTAATCTGGTCTCATTTAAAAGTTTATTTAACATTTGTCTTCTCTATATATAACTTTAGGAGTGTTTTTGCTAATTAGAACATAAGAAAATATATAGTCATTTCTTTCAAACATTATTTTATTTACACTTGGCTTTAGCTTTTTTATTGTTTCTTTTTTCTTCTACACCCCCTCACAGCACAAGGTATCTCAAACTCCAAGCAGCTGCCAACTGGTTATTTTACATAACTCTCTAATCCCATTCAAGTGGCAATACACCAGTGTTGAATAAAATATATATATATATATATATATGTTGGTTGAAGCCAAGAACTGCACCCAAAATAACTTTTTAAAAGTCATTGAGCATCACAGTGGGAATAACAGGGAGGTCCTAGCTGCAGCTGCTTGGGGAGCGATGGAACAGCCAGCCTTCCCATCACCGTGCAGCAGGTACAGTTAAGAAAGCAATACTCTTAGCACCCCTACCTTCTCCAATAGTTTTTATGCCTGCCTATCACTCGCATCTCTACAGCTGACAAGCACCTGGAATTCAATCCCTGCTGGACTGCAGAAATTCACATTAATTTTGGTAATTTCCCTATTCTAACAGTGAGAAACCCCCCCCCCCGCCCCAGGTCGGGTGAGCAGCTTTAATATTTCATTGCATATTCATGTATCACCCTGCGTTATTTTTAGTTTCTAATGGAAAGAGCAGACAGGGTTTCATGAAAGATTAGTAAGAGCCCTACAAATAGCTTTCTCACTGTCCTAGTAGATTTTTTTTTTCTTAAGAGGCCAGACAAGAATTCCCTTCAAAGAAGACATAATTGGCAGTGAATACAAAAGAAACTTCCCAAGTCCACAAAGAATTTTCGTGATATGTGAGACTATCTTATTCTGATCCCCCCGCCCCAAGAAGTCAATGCAGTGATGCTGTTCCTCTACTGAAGACATCAGCTAATCTTCCCATTTTGTCTCTTTCCCCCTAATTCTTCTCATTTGTATTATTTAAAGAATTTGTCATGTTTCATTATTTCCACATTTCTTTCAGTGAGATGGGAAAGAAATGTATCTTTAAAAAAACAAAAATGTTCCCACATATACAACAACAGTTTACTCTTGTGAATGGCAAATAATGCATTCACTCCATATTGATATCTTGTAACTTTTGTACTTACTGGGCTATTTTTTTTAAAGCATTTTCTATTCTACTTCCCTTACTCATCCAGAGATTTTTATAAGAATGTATAGCATGCAATATAGTGAAAAGTCCTAAGTACCAGAAAATATTTTTAGAATGGAGACATTCTACAAATGACAGATTTTTTTCCATTTTAGGCCTTATGAAAAATGGATTTGAGACTTATAAAAAATGTATCTGGAACATCTGAGTGCAAGGTTTTTGATTGGATTTTAGAATTCAGATCTATGATTCAAAAGCAGTTTCTTTTTTTCTCAAAGTGGCCATGCCGAATTGATTTTTAAGGAGAAAGAAAGGGTGTAATTTGGATTTTGAACCCTTTTCTAAGAACTTGTATTGTTTTTACTTACGTTGACGCCCTTCATCCCTATTGCATCCTCTTAGAGGAGGAAAGTATGTCTTATAGCAACTCTTTTACAAGGACTGACCTTAGGCAAAGCTATAAATAAGGCTTCACATTCCTTTGTCCTGTTTCACCTTTTCCATTGCACATTTCCTATTACAAACCCACTGCGGTTTTCTAGCCAACATTTTATTTTTTTCTATCTTGAAGGGCTCTTATTATCTTACAGCAGCACTCAAAGAATTTGCTTTTCTTCCCACCCCCAATAAAGAATAAAGAGAGGAAATAATCAACATAAATGAATGAATCAGTAATAGTAGAGCGTCAAGTAAAAATCCAGTGAGTGTGAGATAGATGTCGAGGAGAGAAAAGTGGAAATTTTTCAAGTCTATGAAAATGCATGGAGGAATAGGGAGAATTCTGTTTCATTATTCTTCTGAAAAGCCAAAAATCACTAACCCTATTTTAAAAACCTTGATCCTTGGGGCACCTGCATGGCTCAGTCATTAAGCATCTGCCTATGGCTCAGGTCATGATCCCAGGGTTCTGAGATCGAGATCCACATTGGGCTCTCTGCTCAGCAGGAAGCTTATTTCACTTTCTCCCATTCTCCCTGCTTATGTTCCCTCTCTCACTATGTTTCTCTCTGTCAAATAAATCTTTTTAAAAATAAATTAAATAAATAAATAAATAAAAACCTTGATCCTCATCAGCAATGTGAATGAACATTTTTTTTTCCACACTGCTGCTAAGGCAAATGCAAATTAATATTAACAAGATATCATTTTTACCCACCACATTTATAAAGTTAAAATTAAATAACAATAATAGCTGATATTATCCAGTGTTGAAAGGAGTGTGAAATTAGTGCCATGTATACTCTTCATAAGAGCATAACGTGGGTATAGCCACTTTGGGAGTAAAATAATTCTGTCAACATCTGCCTTAGAAATTTCACTTTCTCTATCCATTATGAATAATAAACATCAAAGGAACCATGAAAAAAATTCAGAATTCAACCACAATTAAAACAGCACTCTTTGTAGGAATAATAAAATAGATTATCTAAAAAAATAAAACAAAAACAAAAATCTTGATCCTCAAACTCTGAAGGTTTTTCCTTCCCTCTTCTGTGATGATTTCATCCACTTCCACTAATTTTAATACAGCTAATGGAGTAAACAAACAAAAAAGCCACTTGAATAAAAAAGATGCATACACTGAAAATCAAAAACCAATCTCTGGTCTGATTTGCCAGAGCTAGCTCTCTGACTTTGGGAAGCAACTGGTCCTTTCTGATTTCCACCTCCGAAATTAGGAAGCTCAAGCATATTTTCTAAATAACTCCACAGCAATCTTCATGTAAGTCTGAACTCTATAATTCTACTAGCTGTGTGGTCTTACACATGCTATGTCATCCACCTATACTTCTACATCTACAAAATGGAGATCATTGCACTACCCACCATGAAAGGAATTATATCAAGTTTTTGGAAGTGTTTAGTTAGCTTCTAATAATTTTTAGCTATTATTTAATTGTAAGGGCTATGTTCAAGTTATTACAGATATATTAAACAGTTGTCATAACTTAAAAATGTGAACAATTTTTAAAATTTCTATAATAGCTATGTTTATCAAGTGCGTATTATGTGCCAAGCATTAAGTCCTTCATTTGTAATTTCATTTAAGCCCCTCAATAACATAATGTAGAAGATAGAATTATCCTTGGGTTACCCTTGAGAAAACTGAAGCTTAGATAAGCACACAGACACAAATGAAAAAGTAGTAGAAGGGGTGGTAAGCAGTTCTTCCCTAGAGGCCATGCTTTTAATCACTGTGCCACACTGGTTTCCATTCTAGAGTTTTTGGCCTTCAGTCTAGATGATTAATACCCAAATAAATGCAGCAATAAGAGCCTAATAAAAATCCACCTTTCCATCTCCTGCATCATTTTTATGATCCCTATGTGCTTTACATCAATTCTTCACCAAACCTGCCAGTGAACTTTGGAGCATGGTTAAGTATGCATTTTTTGACTATGCACACCCTTCAAATTTAAAAGGTTTTCAAACTACAATGTGTTACCAAGTCCCCTTCCTTTCCTCTGGACGTGACGTGTGAAGGAAAAGAGTTTTCCGGAAGATCAGGGACTTGTCTAAATTCACCTAAAAGAAGATAAGATTAATGTTGAAAGGTCTGTAAGACCCCACTAGAGGAAACTACATCAAAACACACACACCCTTTCATTTCAAGTGGAAGAAGCCAGAGTTATCATATGCCACTCTTTTCCACAGATGGTGCAAGTCATGACAGCTAAAACGGACACATTTCATTCCCCAGGTTCTCAGAGTGCAACACTCCACTGCACTGAGAAAATTCTGTGTTTCATTCTCCAGATTAATTCTCCTCTTTCAGAGAAATGACTTTCAAATATTTTAGATGATATGCCCTCCACTTGGAAAGTGGTTAATATTCATTCACTCACAGCCATCAGGAACATCATGGATTGATTCTAAAAGCCACACTTTTCATTAATTCTGTTTGCAAGACTAATTTTTACAACAATTGATCATTTACTCCCAGTGGCTCCTTTTTTCCAGGACTTTGTGTCCCACAAACATTCTTCTGATGCAGTAGTCTATCACGTTTCTAACTACAGAGGTGCGTCTATGCGCATAATAATGAGAGCAGATACTTACAAAAGCAAAAAGGTTCATGTTCCTTGTGCTAATTATGCACAGAAAGATTTACCTTTCACTTACCAGTGAGAATTAGAATGTGAGTCTTGGAGCAGAGAAGATCATGAGCTTAGATGCTTCTATAACACATATATTATTGGCACCTAATTTGCACTGAATATATGCAAACTCTTTGCTCCATTTCTCAAGTATCCCATTATTATTTACACTTGCAGCTGTTATTAATGCTAAAAGCAAAGTCATCACAGGGTGTCTCCACATAAGTCACTACTGCCTTACCATAGCCAATGACAAAAATAAGGAATGACTTGATGGTAGATAAGAATATAGATATTACTGATCTTTAAGTACACGTTTTTAAGAGATTTTTTCCCTTGTTAAATTTTACTTATCAAGAATACGTGAAGAAATATAACTCTTTTGCTGTTCAATGGCTCACACATGAAATAATCTTCCAAAGTGGTAAATTCTAGTACATGAGGAACCTGTGGAATAAAGAAGAGATAATTCCTTACAATGATGATTCCTAGGAATTGAGTATTTGTAATTACAATATGACATCTGATATTGTAGTTGCTATGCAATTAACATTTTTCCCTACTTCTACCTCCTGATACACATAGACATGAGGATATGTGGGCTTCATTGTACCAGGATGGTTAGGTAGAAATAGCTGTTGAGATTTTAAGGAGAATTTTAGAGCATTTTCCAAACTCCAAGAATGAGCTGTAAGGCATCTATTTTTTGTTGTCAACAAACTTGAACTGGGCATTACTACAACCCAGAAACTTCACACATACGTAAGATCTCCTCAATCAGCGAGATAGTTGTTAATCTAATATAGAAGATGGGACATATGCCTGAATGACCACAACTTCAGACATAAAAGGATGACTGTCATAAGCAAAGTAGAGTGTGTACTACCATAAGTACGATGTACATATATATGTGTATATGTCTACACACATATATAACAATAGCTATACAGAAGAAAATGTAAAAAGACGTTTATTTAAAAAAAAAACTCCTTTAAAAGGTAACATTAGGGTTAGACCTGAGGGTAAAAAGACATTTTCACTCCAGATCCAATGACTTGTTCTTCTCTTTAGAGGTGTATCACTAACCTTATTCTTGTGCTAAATAAATAAGAGAAGGGTGATTGAAATGAAGGTGGGTGCACATGCAAAAAAGGAAGTGATAACGTGATAAAATGCCAGAAAATATCTAAAGTATGTAGCAAGGACATTGAGTGAGAAGGAAGAAGACTGCGTGTTCACGGAAAAGAGTCTGAAAGATGAGAACCAAGATCTTATTCCCAATGAGTTAAAAATAAAGGAGTGGGGAAGTGGGAAAGTCACTGCTTTAACACTTCCTTGGAGGCACCCACCAGCTAGCACCATCAAAGCCATCTAGTTTATTTGGTGCCTGAGCTGACATAACTAGCATCAGAGGAGAACCTGTCTACAGATCTCATGTATAGAACATTCAAGTTTCACGTGCTCATTCAAGAAATGGCTATGAGGGTGAAATAAGTCCTTCACTTGTCCATGGTCCAGAACCATGTGAACAGAAAAGAATGCAAAGGAAGGGAAAAAGAACACCTATTTTGATGGTGGCAAATATAACCTTTATCCCACAGCCCAGGCTGAGTAATCTTGCTTGTAGGTGCAGTATTTTGTGAAATCATTCTGGGTTGCTCAAGGGACCAGCCTGTTGACTGTTTCTCCACCATTCCTGGAAGGACAAAGTGACTGTCCCAAATATCACCCCAGGGAGTAAGAACTGATGAATATGAATGCATTTATCATCTATGCAATTATGAAGACACATTAATCTCTGATACAAAGTTAGCATGGTTTTCCTTCCTTCCTATCTAATAATCTGATATCACTGCCTATGCTTTTCACAAATATTTCTCTAGGATTAGGTGATTCCTTTCAAAATTGTGGCTGTTCAAACTGGCAAATCATACCCAAACTAAGATCAATTCTACTGAAGTGACCCTATGCTCTGCTCCACACAACACCATGGTAGACTGCCCTAAGGATCTCTAACGATTTCTTAATAGCCTGAAAGACTCCGTGTAACTTTCCAACAAAACTTCAGGAGAAACCCATAGCATAACAAAATACATCCAAGAAACGATTTTTTAAGCATCCTTTTTAAACCAAGGATTATTCTACACCTAAGGGGATACAACAATACCACTACCAGACTCTTAAGAAATACACAATATAAGAAAAGTATATGTGTAAGCAACAAATAGTATCCTAGGCAGTATGACATAAAAGATACACAGTACTAAGAAAATAAATTAGTTCTGACTGGGCTGGCTCAGAGGAGAAGGAAACGGTTGACCTGGAACTTGAAGCATTAAAAAGATGAGGGTTAGTCAAAAATTTTGTGGAGGCAGAGTCTGGAGAAGAAAGTATGTTAGACTGGGGGAAATTGGGCTCCTATCAGGATGGTGAATTACTGAGGAGAGTAGAAATTCAGTGGTGTTTCATACCAGGAATTTACTTCAAATTCTCTTAAAGCATTATACCTTAAAGAATTTTCTTTAAATAACTTACTTTCATATTTTCATTTACAATTAAGATCCATCAAGACATCATGACCAAAAATATATCATTTTGTGTAGTACCTAAAAACTAGATGACACTAACTGTAAGTATCTTAGTCATTTCTTCAAATTTCAGAACACTTTTGCTTTTTGTATTCATTTTGTTTTTGTTGTATTTTTCACTACTTCTTAAGTATTTTTAAATCCCAGTATGCTCTGATAAATAATTACCAAGGAGCATATTAGAATTATAGAGGCTCAGATTAGTTTAAAAACTGGAATTTGAAAATGTAATTGGCTATAAAATCCACAGATTCTTATTATGGTAATAATCCAACTTCTGTTGAATCCTGAATTTCAAGTCCCTGCTAAGCACTGAAACTTGTTTAAATTCATTTGGAACAGCAGTGTTTCATGCGGGCTGAGCATCTGAAGCATAAATTCTCTATAGTCTAAAAAACCCTTGAAAACAAGCCTACCATAAAAATCAGGAGGCTAATTTTTCCTGTCTCAGTAAATCTGGCACAACATTGAAAGAGACCACTATTCTTAGAATGAGATCTAGATGAAAGAATCGCCTTGAGTTAGAAGCCATGTCATATGAAAAAATTTAATTGTGTGGTTCCCCCCCCCCCCTGCCTGTGTGTATGGTTGCTGTTGCTTGTGTTTAATTATAAAACTACTCCAGTGGTTCTCAAAGATAAACATGCATCAGAATCACCTGGAGGGCTTGTTACACTAGACTGCAGAATTCTACCCTCAGTGGATCTGGAGAGGGGGTCTTGAAAATTTTCATTTCATCTGCTGGGCCTGTCCCAGGGACCTCACTTTGAAAATGACTGTGTGTATACAGACACACACACACACACACACACACACACACACAAAGTAACTACGTTTTTAAATTCTTAGTTATGAAGAATTTTTTTTAATGATAACTGCATGTGTGCACATCATTCAACCCAACTACATTCTTTAATCTATCAGCCCTTTCTTGCTTATTTGGTAGTATGGATAATCACCTCCATGCAAAATTTCTCTTTCAATATGCAAAGCTGGCAAAAAAAAAAAAAAAAAAAAAAAAAAACAATTCCCACCTGCAGGGAATGCCTTAATGCTGAGGCCAAATTTGCCAATAGAATCCTTCCTGTTTGGAATTAGTGCCAGGAGGGTAGATATAAAGATGGCATTTCAATAAAGCTATTTTGATAAACTTTAATAACACCAATTCTGTTAACCTTGGAGCCCTGATTAGAACCGTAAATGAGGAAATGCCCATTGTTAACTAAGCCCATTTTGCATATTTATTGCTATCCCTTTTAATCTGTAAGGGCATGTCAGACTGCATGATGAAATCTGTTCTCTGCTTGCTAGGTCTTTGATTTTGCCTCTTCCTCTTATTATATCAGTTGTGGACAGCTGATGTACCTACCCTTGGTAGCAACATTTTTACACTTGTAGAAAATATGAAAACCTTCGAAAAAGTGTTTGTGGTGTCCTTTTCTTAACTTTCTAACTGTTCTCTCTCCTTGTCCACAAATCACTTTCAAAATTTTCAACCTCTCACTCCACCAAAATGAAAATAACATCTATAGTTAAATATTTATGTTAAAAAGAAGTGCCATATAATTGATTGTGTTAAGTTGTGCAGTCAGGCTCCCAGATGTTCAGTTAAAAGTTAGCCTTGCATGTCGAGTAACTCAAAGAGAGAGAACCGTGGAAGAGAGAATGCAGCACGAGTAAGCTGGGCTTGACGAATGAGAATACGGAAATTCAGAAAAACACAGAAACTATGCAGCATCCAAGAAAGTGGTCCCAGGGTCATCATCAGGCTTTGGGATTCATTATGGGGGTGGAAGAGGATGCTCACAGTTGGAAAAGAAAAGGCTGGCAGCAAGGGTTTGGGTGTGGCAGATCAAAACCTGCCCAGGTCACATTTTCATCACACGATCAATTCTCATGTCGTTCAATCTGGGAGGAGCTGGGATAGAAAACACACACACACACACACACACACACACACACAAATATCAGATTTTCTACTTTTTCCTTTTATAGGGTTATGTAAAGTTAGAGAAGGCAAGGTTAAACTACATATTTCTGTTTAACTGCCTCATCTATGGATCTTATAGAGAAGTGCCTTCAGCAACACGAATACTTTAAAACTGCTGACATTGTTTATATTCGAAGACTATAAATTCTATTCATCCATTCATTCAGCAGGTACTTACTCAGCAACTTCTATGTGCCAACTGTTAGGTAAAGAAAAAACAGTTGTGAGCACACATGCCTTGCCCAGCCTGGTGGCTGAGGCACACCAAGAAACAATTCATTGCCCTGTGTTGACAATGGAGACAGGTACATGGAACTGTGAAAAGATCAAGGGCCACTAGTCTTAATTATAATGTCTTGGTGTTCCTGCCAAACTTAAAGAACCCTAATTGAGAATTTAAATTATATGTGGGGCAGGGAGACAATCAGTCTAACCTATATTTATTTTCCTTTAGCAACAACTACAGAGAGGAAATGTGTCCCTTTCACCTGTGGGAAGGCTATTTTCCCTTCCAGAGGTGGGGGCGGGGGAGATTTAGATCAGAACTAATTGTTCCGTGATTAATATTTTCCCTCCCGTTGCTCCGTCCAGCCAGGATGACATGCATTGTACACACCACAGGAGGTAAGAGAGTCAATCAATTCGGGGAACAATTAGTTCCAGTTTTTAGAATTTATTGGTGGTTGTAGATAAAATTGCCTGAAAATATTAAGAACAGTAAGGATCAGTGATAAAACCTAAAGAAATAAATTTATATTCAAGTCTTTGAGGCAGATGCTTAGTTGACACTGCTCTTCTGCAGATCCGTGACGTTAATGCAGTAATAATTATAGTTTGGCAGCAATTAATAAATAGACTGTCAAAACCAGTCAAGTTGTGTTCATGGTTTTGGAAAGCTGCTGATTTTAGCTTTGACATGATGTGGCTGAAGTGTTCTTGAAAAGCTCAAAATTGTTAATTAGAGGATGCAGTTCTGTAACTCCCCTTCTACGGGTCTAAGGTTTGAGATTGTTGGAAACAAACATTCAGTTGCAACCTGGTGTCTTCTTTGGGGCCCATGTTTAGTTGATCATCTGTATTTAGAAAAATGTAATGTGTAGGAATATTCTAAGACTCAGGAGGCTGCTAAAACCTACAACCAAGAATACATGAAGTCAACTTGAAGAGATAGAATTTGATGGAATCCTCAGGCCCCATAGAATTCTAGACTGTTTTGGTTGCAATATCATAATGTAAAAATCAGGGTAAGGATAGAAATCATAGTGGACTAATAGCCTAGTTCTAAGTGAACTCAAAGTCCTAGGTCATGCAGAATATTCAGGAAGTCTAAACCTGCCAACTGACTAAGGCTCCTCTGCAACAGGGAACAAGCAAGAAGAAAGGAAGAAAATGGTCAAGAAGATTTTATTTAAACAGTGAAAAAAGCAAGATGGCCAAGAACATTAATATAAATTCTATTACTTTTTCTTTAATATTTATTTATTTTGAGAGAGAGAGTGTGTGTATGCACGTACTCTGTGTGCAGAGAGAGGGCCAAAAAGAGAGGGAGAGACAGAATCCTTAAGCAGCTCCCCACTGTGAACGGAGCCTACAACGGGGCTCCATCCCCGGACCCTGAGATCATGACCTGAGCCAAATCAAGAGACTGATCCTCAACGACTGAACCACCCAGGCGCCCTTAATTCTCTTTCTTTTAAAGCAAGAGATAAAAAGAAATTTAAAGCCATCATTTAACCAAGTTTTAAGCTTGGAGATTAGTCTCTCCTGACTTAATAATTATCAAAGATACCACAGCCCAGAATGTGAATCCCTGATCAGTTGCACACATCTGCTAGTTTGCCCAGACGTCAGCAGAGGAACAAAAAAAAATGCTGATGTTAGTTAAAGTGTGTATGCATAATATTTAAAACCCAAACACATTCTGAGAGTGATGCTCTAGAATTACTCCAATGCAATCCCTTAGAGAAAATTTATATTTTTTAAAAGGTAGCACTGTACTTTGATGTATAATTTCCTGCCTAAAAAACAGATACAAATAAAACAGCCAAGAAATAAGGCAAACACCACCACCACCACCACCACCCAAAAGGTAAAAATAACAGAAAATTCTAAACTTCTAGACCAAAGAAAGAAAGAATTCATCTCTTTCTACAGTTTTAAGTAAAAAATCTTGTAGAAACTTGTTATAAAATTCCACTTTGTCATTTAATTCTAGGACTTAAAAGGGAAAAGCAAATTGATATTCTCAGCTCCTTGTCTGTGGTGTTTAGTACTTATATCAACTTTTGTGCTCTAATTAATTTTACTAATCCTTTTAGTTAATGAATAAGTAAATCAAGACCAGGGGGGAAATCCATCAATTTTAAGACCAGTGGTAGAAAATTGTTAATTCAGAAGTGACCCACAGCTACCAAAGTGTTCTCGTCAGCATTACTTTGCTATCCCATTAATATTTTATTTTCTGTTTTATTGTTCTTCATAGAGCGCAATGTTTCACAGTTATTTTATTTCCAAGCCGTCTAAAAGGCATTGATCTGGCAGTAGCCAAATATTTGAATATAAATTGATTTTATGCAATACACAGAAAACAAGTATTTTATTGATATAAATGGTTTCTTTATTTGTAGAATTACACTAAAAATTATTTTAAAGCAGCATGATCCTTTTCTGGACCATATTAGAATTTCATGCCTAAATCAAGTTGAACATTAATTTTATAGGAGTTTTCTGTCTTATGCAATAGCACAAATGTCTATGGTGAGAAGTGTCAAGGGAGTAGAGACGTAGATAAAAGCTTCGAGAAAGAAGATATAAGTGTGAAAGATGACAGGACGGCCACATGGGGAGAACTTGTTACTGCTTTTTGCTTTTTTAGGTCTATTCATAAAGACAATACTTAAAAGATTTAAGTCTCTTTATTTTCAAAATGGTTGTTAATAGCCTAAGACTCCGTCTAAATTACGTATGCAGCACAGGCCATGTACAAACATCATGGAGACTGGCCACTGTGAGAAAGGGGAAGGCTCCATGAGTTTGGGGAACTGCAAACGTTGTACACGGACATTCTGAAATCAGCCGGCATTCCGATATCCAGTCCCAGGCATCCCTCACTGAGAAAGTATTTTCTATTCACTAACCAGCCTGGCCAAGAGAGAGGAGTCTTAAGCACAGCAGAGACTCCCACCATGTGTGCTGCCTGGGTCCTTCGACCCCTCCTCAGTGCCGCGCCATTCCTCTCTCATCTGGAACGCCATGTTCTCCCTCAGGCCTGTGTTCAGTCTTTGATGATGGACTTCTATAAAGGGCTGTCTTCATCAGCTGATTTCTGAGACTTTTCTTCTCTCCAACACCCTCTGCAAAATGCTGGCTTGCTTCCTCACTTGTTATCATGAATAACAGCAGGATTTTGCATGATCCCCTTTTTCAACACTGAAAGCTCTGGATCCGTTTTCCCCCTACCAGCTGCCTTCTGGCTCTTCCCTTGTCAGCATTTTGTGATAGAAAAGATTCAGGAACAATGCTTGCCCAATATTGTGTAGGTTTTATATTCACTCTGGGTTGGAAGCAGGCCTCCATATTTTACCATTGAAATGCTCTATCAACTCCCCAGTTACCGATCTCCCTCAAATGGAACTTAATGTGTTCGAACATGCGAAACTTGGAATTGCATTCCATTAGGTATGCTGTTATTATTTTCATCTTTGCAGCTTTAAACTTCTTTTTTATTTAAATTCAAGTCAGTTAGCATATAGCATATTACTAGTTTGAGGGATAGAATTCAGTGATTCATCAGCCCTCTTACACCCTGTGTCCTCCTTACTGTCCATCACCCAGTTACCCCATCCCCCCCCTCCCCTCCAGCAACCCTCAGTTTGTTTCCCTCACTTAAGAGTCTTATGGTTTCGCTCCCTCTCTCTTTTTACCTCATTTTTCCTTCCCTTCCCCTATATTCATCTGTTTTTTTCTTAAATTCCACATATGAACGAAATCATATATTTTTCTCTGACTGAGGCTTTAAACTTTCTAGTAAAGCTACATTTTGCCTGTTCTTTCTACTTGTAGCCTGGAAAATTCTCTGATATTAACCTGCCATTCTAAAAAATCTCATATATTTCAGTTTGACTTTATAATTTTGCTCCATTTATTTTAGTGGTGCTTTGCTAGCGTCCCTACTACTTTTTTGTCGTCATTGTTGTTTTTAAGGCACAAAGCTTTCACACATCTTTTGTTTTCAGAGATTTTTTTTTCCCATTGATTTTGTCTTTGATTACAAAAGCCCCCAAGTGATTTCTATGAACGAAATATTCAGTAAACAAGCAGAATTTTATTAAGTCCTATCTCCTATTTTTATTCTATATTTTACCTTCTGTGATACAGAGTGACTCTAGGATGATTAAAATCAACACTCATATTTTATTCATGCCATCAGTACACTTTTATCTTAGCAAAAGTGTTAGTTTATATGTAATATAATATCCAGTTGTGAATTTGTAACAGTGTGCCCTCACTCTGAAATGTCTGCTTAGCCAGGTAGATATTGTTTGAGATTCTACATGTTGACATTAACCATTTTAAGGAAAAGCAGTGGTATAGTAACAGCACAAAATCAAAACAAAAACAAAGCAACAACAACAAAAAACCACTTGACTAAATATGAACCTATTTTCCCCCAACAAAATCACCATAGTTTATAACCAGACTGATGAAACAAACTTGAGATTCTAATCATCAGTGATCTTGACCTACACAATAGGGAATGTTGCAAATCTGGCCTTATCTGTTGTTCTACAGTGATCTAGAGATGATTTCTACTTCATAGTACTAAGTCATGATAATATGGCATTTTGAGATTACAAGTCATCTAACACCTTTCAAGAAGGGCACATTCGGGACAATTACTTAAGATCACTTTTCAGTTTTCTTTTAGTGTGTCATAATGTTTTGATCAATAAGTGTGGGAAAAGGGCCCCAAAACATGAGAGGATTGCCTATAGAATGGCTTTATTTTGAAGAAATTATAGTGTCTATAATTACTGAATATAAAATGAAAAGGCAATTTAGCTCCATATATTGCTGTCAGGAAGATAGCATGCCTGCTTATGATGTAAATGAGGAAGTATTTACAGATCATGCTTCTCAATGCAAACCATTACATGGAACTCTTTGTCTGAAGCTCTGAGATGCAAACTGTAGTAGTATATTTATCAGTCTTATTACTGAGCCACTCAGATGGAAATGGTTAAATCCAACTATTGGCCAAAATAAAAGTTTACAGAAATTGACAGATAATGATTTTTATCAAAGTCATTTTTTTTACAATGATGCTTAAATGTGAGATGGTGACTTGATAGTATTGGTTAAGAAATCTGTTGTTCAGCTCACTTTTTTTTTTTTTAAAGATCTTATTTATTTGACAGAGAGAGATCATAAGTAGACAGAGCAGCAGGCAGAGAGAGAGGGGGAAGCAGGGTCCCCGCTTAGCAGAGAGCCCGATGCAGGGCTTGATCCCAGGACCCTGAGATCATGACCTGAGCTGAAGGCAGAGACTTAACCCACTGAGCTACCCAGGTGCCCCTCACTTTCTTAAAGTGGTATGATCTGGGTTTACCAAGAGGAAAGAAAAGCCATGAAACTGTTCATAGATACAGGTCTAACTCTATCAAACCTTGACTTGATGATGAGATGGAAAATAAGCTATTGCTTATTAAGAGCCAAAAGCAAAGGAGGAGAATCAGCAGCAGCAAAAGAAGAAGAACCCACTGGGAAACACTTGGAGACCATGCTACATAATGAACATAATAGGCTATCTCCCGTTCAAATATTCTTTCCAAACCTTGGGCTCCCCTGATTTAATTCTTAGTTGCTCTCAAGTGGATCAAGATGTAGTTGTTCACTGTCTCCTCTCTCACACATTGATTAATGATGGGTGCATTAGAGAAGGCAGAACATTTAGTCTGAATATGCAAAATTAGAATCTTACCTAAACCTTTCAAATCTTCAAAATTAGATGAAAACCAATTTTTTTGTATTTAAAATCAATTTAATTCAGTTTTATCTATCAAGCACCATAGGATGTAGGGAAATGATCTTTATCTTAATTCATATGATGTGGGGAAGACACAGTCCTTTTCTAAATAGAAGAAAATGTAATGAGTATCTCTTAGACTTATCAATAGCCAAAAACTAAGGGTCAAAGGCACACACAGGTAAAAGGTATTAACAAGAAGTTAAGTTGGCAAAGTATAGTTTTTAAAAAAAAATCAGCTTATAGAAAAAGTAAATTTTATTTGTGTTATTGTGGGAAATTAGATTATAAAGTATTTGTAGATACTAACTTTTGGCTGCAATCAACAGCAAGCCTAACACGAAATACATTAAAGGATAAGGAAAATGTATTATCTCCCATTGCAAGAAGTTGCAAGGTATGATGTTTATAACCGTAGTTAATACAGCAGCTCAGCAACATCATGAGGGTCAGGGTCACAGTCAACATCCAGGAGCAGCATCTGTAAAGCATCAGGCTTCTTTGCTAGATTCTCTCACGATCACATGACTGCAAGCTCTTCCAAGTCACACACACAAACCCAGACACCACCAGCAGAAGAGAGACTGGTTTCTGTGTATCCATTTTTCAGAGTTAAAAAAACTTCCTCAGAAGTCACCCAACAGATTTCCTCTCCATCACAACAGGCCTGAACTGGATCACCTGCCCTTCCTTGCCTAAGCCAACCAGAGACAAAAACAATGAGATGACCATGAATGATACATACACAGAGAGAGAGACACAAATAAAGATTATCCATGAGTGGAGGATAAGGAAACAGTTGCCTGAAAAAAATAGGGCTTATCTTAAATCAGAAAGAGTGAATAGCTATTAGGTAAGCAGTTGACATGCAACTTTATAATTATTTTGTAAATTGTGGGTATTATCCATTGAGGTCTCATGCCCCCAAATTAATTAGTTGGCACACAACAGAAGATAGCACTTAGGAAGAAGAATAACCAAATCACCACTTTCTATATTTCATGTCTGATATACATATACACCTACAGGTCTATATCTAGCATATAAACTAAGTCTTCAGACCCCACTTCATTCAGATAGGTTAAATCTCAATGGTTTTCTGTCTGGTATCATCTCTCAGTAGCCTCCTATAATTATTTCTACTACAATATATAACACATTGGATTCTAACCATCTGTATGCATTCCCAAGCATACAGATGGTGAATGAACTACTTGAAATTTATCCAAAGCACCTAGTATCATGTCAGACACATTGTAGGCACCCAATTTATTCATTCACTCAACATCTCTCCATTCATTTATTAGTGAGGCAGAATTCCACGGATCCTGGAGCTAGCCTGCTTCACTCTAAATCTTTGCTCCAACACTTACTAGCTGTGCAAAATTTGGCATATTTTCATCTATAATGGAGATATAATAATATTGCCTGACTCACGGGGTTTATTTTATGAACATTAAATGAGCTTATATGCTTAAAGCTCTTATAAAAATGTCTGTCTGATCGTATGGGCTTAGAAAGGGTTACTATTGTTATTTATTAATACACTATTTCTAACTGTAGACTGCAGAATTTTTCATCATCTTTGCCACAATCTGAACTGTGCCTGGATCGATTTTAAGCTTTGCTTCACTGTGTGACAAAACAATGACAGTTTGAACACAGTTTGATAAAAGAGGGCTTTGAGTTGCAAGCTTAGATTTTCTCTCAAGTGCCTGCCGCTCAGAAACAGCAAGAGCTCAGAGCTGAGTTTCAGCAAAGCAATGGAGAATGGGATTCCAAATTATCTATCTGCAGCTTCTATAGAAAACATTTTGAGAGCCAACTGGCTTGATCCGGCTACGCTGCTTCTCTTCAATCACTGCCAAAAGCATCTAGTTTCATCTTACTATGCCGAAGTTAAAGAGAGGTCACTTCAATTAATACCGTACACAATGAGCATTGTCACTGAAAACTATGTTAAATTGATCCATGCAAGATCAATTTCATCTCTAGGTTTTCATGTCTACCTTTTCTAGCAAAGAAATTTTAAAAGAGATTTTGACCCTTATCATACAATTTTTAAAACGCTGTGATATACATTTGAAATCTTTGCAATGCACTTGGAAGTCTATTTTGTTAGCTTTTCTTGATTATGACTCTGCCGTCCTTTTTTTTTCCCCCTTTTTTTCTTTTTTTTCATTTATTCATTTGACAGAGAAAGTACAAGGAAGGGGAGCGGGAGAAGCAGGAGGGAGCGGGAGAAGCCGGCTTCCCGCTGAGCAGGGAGCCTGATGCAAGTTTTTTATCCCAGGGTCCTGGGATTCATGACTGGATCCAAAGGCAGATGTTTAACTGACTGAGCCACGAAGTGACACCAGCTCTGCCATTCTTAATAAAATCTTAGGAGACCCTTTCAAGCCATCAAAGTTCTCCATTAACTGATGCTTTTAAAATAAATGGCAGCTTTTAAAACTTTTAAAAAATAAATTATTAGTAGAGAAATAAGTACACAATAAATTAGAAAAACAATCTTTAGTTTCTGAGTTCACTAAATGCTTTTTAAAACTGCTCTCATATCCCAATTTTCAAGATTTATTTCCCTATTGTAAGTGGGAGGGTTTTTTGTTTTTTTGTTTTTTCTGTATCATTTCATAGTAATTTAGTACTTGGGCTTTGAATTGGATGTGATTTACTTGTTTCCATTCTCTTATTCTCTATATTATAGGTCTGAAGGGGGAAATATTGTAGTACTAAATATAGTTCCCATTTGGTTCATGGATTTATTTTTATTTTAGCTGGTTCTTCTTAAATTTATATTGCTTTCAATTGCTAAATATAATTGTGGTGACTGATCTTCTGGGAATGAGAAACTCTTAAAAACTTTATCAAGTTCACTGCTTTATAACACACTATTTGTAAACAATGCTAATGCTTTCTCTTCTGTAGGAAATCTATATTTTATGCATTGTAAGAAACCATTAATTACAAGAAGCACCATTACTTTATACATGAAAAAAATGTACAAATTCAACTATGTCGAAATGGTTTATCACTGTACTTACTGAAAAATCATTCACTTTGATTTTATTTTGTGTCACTTTTATACATACAAATGAGGAAATTAAAAGCAAAATAGGTTGCTTAAGTTCTTAAAATTTCTAAACCTGTTCTCAATTCAGAGTTAATGGGGCCCATCTCTTTTTACACACCATTTCCCTGTGTGCTACCATCAGTGTCAGATCAAGCTTTTCTTTAAATATTGCTCCACTAATGCTTCCAAAATCTTTCCAGACACTTGACTCTCATTCTCCCAGTTTAACTGTGTAGGCTTCATGGAAAGCTTTCAGACCACAGCCCGTATGCAGATTCCTTCCTCAAATGGCCTTTCAAGGATTTGTTGACTAGAACGTTGATGGCAGATTGAAAAGGCCCTGGGCCTGGCCAGAGAGTAAGATGCCACAGACAAAAGGCAAATCCCCATTTCTGAGGTGCAAAAATGTGGAAAAGTGCATTTAATTGAATGTTCCAAACCCTCAATTCTCAGTTGGTCTCCACGGCCTTTGTCTAGGCCTGCAGATGACCGCACGTCATCAGTTCTACCAGTCTTCACACGCACGTAGTTATGAATGCAGGGAGTCTTGGTCACAGAATCACTGCCACCGGCTTATCAATTTAAATAGCCCCCAAAACCCAAAACTACCTAGCCTAGTGAACCTAAAGGGTAGGTTTTACTTCTCATTATGCTTTCTCAATAGCAAGGGACGGATACCCCAATTCCTATTGTATTCGTTTCTATAGTGTACTACAAACTGGGCTCAAGGAAGCAGGAAAAACAGGAGGAACATCATTGCACTGTGGTCCCGGGCTTGGACGCCTGTCTTTACCCCTTAATTCTGTGACAAGGAGCATGTTTCCTCTCTCTGCCTCAGTTTCTTCTGAGTACTTCATAGCGTCAGTCCCTGAGGGAGAGAATCTTAAAATAGTGCCATTGGCCTCAGGCCCACATTTAAGTGAGCTGTCCTTGAGTCAGACACTCGTCCTTCCTGAAATCCGCTGTGACTCTGCTGCAACGGGGTGGCCATGCAATCTACCCAGACTGTCGCCCATTATTAGAGCCTGTGAGCAGGACAATTTCCCTGGGAAGGAATTACAAGCAGGTAAGCACTAGGCTTCACGTCTCGAGTACGTCTCTCACCCACTATCTGCGGGATCCAAGGTTAGACCACCAGTCTCTCTCCAGAGAAAACAAAGTTTAAAATAGAAAATAATGATTTTGAACAAGTTGGGCCAACCTGGAAATAAACCTCGAGAGTGATGACAGGTTTTGACATAGGACATTATTTTTTTAAACACTCGAAACTAGAGTGAGATGAGAGGATTACTGAATTCTTATACCCAGTATCCTTCTGCCTTTAAGGAAGATGGATCTTGAGGAACTGCTTTTGCTGGTCTCCGGGAGACAAGAATGGAAGTAGATGAACACTAAAAAATTTTAAAAACTAAATTGTATTTTAAAAGATAAGAAATAAATCATGGAACACTACCTCAAAAACTAATAGTGTACTGTATGGTGACTAACATAACAGAACAATTTTAAAAAATCAAAAATAAATAAATAGATAAATATAAGATAAAAATTTAAAAATAAAAGAAACAGTTCACATTAAAAATATGAAAAGTGGAACTGGATATTTCCAAATTTTCCAACCTCTAGTACGAATAGCTAGCCATTTAAAGAGTCTGATCTCTGGTTTTTAATACAAATGTTTGCCTTTTAAGCTATCCTACTGTTTGAAGCACCTCACATGTATCCTTTGGATCCAAATTCCCTAATTCCTGGTCCTACTTGTTACTTCTTATTCTCGCTTTTCCATCTGCCTCCTGGCAATCGGAGTCATGTTTCCAGTTGTTTCACTATGTCAAGAAGGTAACTGTGAGTTGCAATTTACCACTATTGGCATCAAGAGATACGATCACGGACATATTGAGTTTCTGTAACAGCGGGAAAGAGAGCCGGGAGAAACTCCTGGGCTGTCTTGAGGGTGAGAACTGGGGTCTTACTCTCCTTTTCTCTGCCTCCACATAAGGCACAGGGCTCAGCAGACACTCAACATACATTGAACGCCCAGTACCTGATAAATGAAACCCATAGTAAGTATTGTTCTCCCCTTTGAAGGGAAAAAGGTAAGAAAAGCCAAGATAAGGAGAGCAGAGGATTTTGATCCAAGAGAAGAAAAGAGAGAAAAAATAGAGAAATAAGGAGAACCAAGATGGCTGTCGGTGGCCGAGACAGTTTACAAGGAGGCAGAGAAAAGACCTACAGCCCTTTGTATAGAGCCAGGAACTAGAGATTGTGGTGTTGCTTTCTTGGGTGTATACTTACTCCAAACCCATTAGGTCGTAGATATTAAATATATACAGCTCTCTCTGTAGGTCAGTCCCGCCTCAACCTCCCCAATAAAGGGGCAAGTTAATGAACAAGTAGATTCCTAGGAAATGCAGCCGGTGAACGTTCCTGCTCATGCCCTTCCACAGACACCTTCAGTATAAACATCTACACACCTTTCTGGTGTTTGTAGTGTGGTATTTTAGGGTTGGGGCGGGATGCAGCTTCTATTCTCAAAGTACAGCTAAGCAGACCCACTTACAGTCAAGGTGCAAAGTGTTTATGACAGATACTGCCTGAGAACCACACTCTTCAGCAAAATTTGCTCTGTGCCTCTTAGGAGGCTTTTGTGACTAAATGGGTAAAACCTGGAGGTAACTAGATCTATTTCAGAAAAAAAGAAGAAAAAGATCCAAGAGCATGTACTTTTTATGGTTTCTGAAGGTAGGTGGCCTGTTGTGCTCCAGCTGCTTCAAGGCTGGAAAACCACCTTTCATCTCTCACCCTTACTAGGACTATCGCTGGAGTCAGCTGTCATTGCTGTAAGAGGGACCAGGTTTCCTCTTCCTTCAAGAGACAGTATCTATTCAAACTAGAGACAATATATACCTTAATCCTGACTTTCAAACGTCTGCACATTTGTGGAAGATTTTGATAATGCTGCTAGACTTCACTTAGTGAAGTTTATCCTGTAAAATAAGACCAAGTTGCCTTTCAAGGTTGTGATGAGAACTGAGAGTATTATGCCAAGGACAGTATTTTGGCACACAGTGGTTTGGGCTTTTTTCCCCCAAAAAAATCTTCCAGAGTGGGTGCCACAGGTTGTATTCCCTGGGAAGCTGCTCTGAGTCCAACGTAGCTTACTGGGGGAATGCTATCCTGGTGAGGCAATCATTGAATGTAGGTTGTCTGTGGGGAAGTGGGTTTAACCTTGGGCATGGCAGTTCCCTCCCAGACAAGGGCAATTATTTAAGGGAGAACACTCAGCTCTGAGCTGTCCTTAGGCAGCACTCTCTGAAACCATGGACCCCCTTTCTGAAAGGAAGGAGAGATGCACGTGGTTTCTACTTATACCTACAGAAGGTCAAGGCAAATTCTAATGAGATAAAATCACTAACATTCTGCCCTCCATCTCAAAAATATGTTCTAACATATTCTATGATATCTGTTGGACTCTTTATATAATTACTTTAATAGTTACTTTCAGTTCGGGGCATTTCTGCATTAGAATACTTTTTTAAGTAATATTTTCAGTGTCTATTTGACCTTTGACCTTTTCCTCTGGTTTACTCCTTTTTTTTTTTTTTCTGAGAGGTGGGGGCAGGTGAGCAGGGAAGAGGGAGACACAATCTCAAGCAGGCTCTATGCCCAGCATGGAGCCCAATGTGGGGCTCGATCTCACAACCCTGAGATTATGACCTGAATCAAGAGTCGGATATTTAACTGACCAAGCCATCCAGGCGCCCCCCTCCTGTTTGCTTTTCAATTTTGCATGCTGTCATTATAAAATACAATACTTCAGTAGAAATGAAAATGCTGCTTTCTCCTGAAACCATTACGTTTATGCAGAATGACAGACTAGCTCACTATATAATCTGAGAAATCTATATCAATTTATGGACCTAGAGACAGACATAATTAAAGTCCTACTAGAAGAATATAAGGGACAAAGGGAAGTTGTCATGGCAACCAAAATCCTGATTTTCCTCATTTTATACCACAAAAGTATTAACCTCTATGATACCTTAATATTTTTTCTACACTGTATTTTAACCGGTGGCCATTTTGTACACTGTATTTGCTAAATGTGTAACTAAATCATTACTTCCTACAATTTAGCTTTTACACTATATTTTAAAGTATGTTTTTGAAAATCTGGCACTAGGAAATTAAACTCTTTCTGCAAGATCGTTTTTCTTAAGAGCAAACAGTGTTAAAGGTTTTTTTCTTTGTATAATTTAAAATATGTAAACATACAGGAAAAAAAAATGAATATTCTACCACAAGTTTAACATTTTAAATGTTTCTTTCCAACCTCTTTTATACAGGAGTTTTTATTTAGAAAAACTGGACATACTTTATTTAATGTTTCATACTTTGTTTTTTTCATCTAACACTCTAATGTATTTCTAGGTTTGCAAATATTTACTGTTAAGATCATTTTAGTAACTTCATTTAATGGATTACCATTATTTAAAATGTCTGTTAGTTTCTGTTCTTCTGACAAATAAATTACAATAAACTTCTATAAACTGTTTATACACTTCAGATTAATTCTTTCTTGTGAATTCCTAGAAAAAAGAATGAGCTTTTCTATAGCTTTTTATATGTCCTATTACTTTGGCCACCATGAAGTATTTTCTACTCTATGGTCTTACCCAACTGCTCACTTTTCTGAACCCCTTCCCTTCACATCTACTTTTAGTCGTATTTACAAATGAATATATATTAATTAGTTCATTGTTATTTTGACTTTCAGGTTTTGGCTATTTGTAAAATTGTAAAATTAAACACATTTTATCTGTCAGGAGGATGTATATTTCTTTGAGAATTGCTTGCTCATTTCATTCATACTAAACTTTCTCCTACAGGGGAATTTTATTCAATATTAATTCTCTTGACATACCTCAAGAGGCCAAATTCCACTTTAACCAATTCAATGACTCCACCTCTAAAATTAAGCAATCTGTTTCCCATTGGCAAGAAGACTTGTGTTTTCCATTTACTGGTAAATCAATTCAAAAGAAAATCATACCTTTCCAATACTGATTTAACTGTTTAATAATAGACCAGTATTATTATGAGAGAAGACCGGTAGAAAGAACCTTGAATTAGGCTAAATCTTCGTTGGACAAATCATTTAACCTCTCCGCAACCCAGTTTATCCTGTAAAATAAGACCAAGTTGCCTTTCAAGGTTGTGATGAGAACTGAGAGTATTATGCCAAGGACAGTATTTTGGCACACAGTGGGTTAATAAGCGGCATCTTTAGTTTTCATTAGCCCCATTAATTTTTATTGTATCTTCCCAAGTCCTTTCTATAGTGGTTTTCCAAACTGTGGATCTCAACATTAGAGGATGGTGAAACCAGTGTATACAATTTGGGGGTACAACTAAAATTTTTAGTGAGAAAAGCTAAGTATATCAGAATATTTCATACATAATGAAGACAAGCATTTTTTCTATCAAGTTTTTGTTCCATTTAGAACATCTAGGTGGTGAGATGTTGATATGAGATATCAGATATGAGATATCAGATATCAGATACATATCCTGTCTGCTGGCGCACCATGTAAAATGTAGTTCTTATTATGAGTTATAGTAAAAAACTCCTTTGAAAACCACAATTTTATTGGATACTTGTCTCACAGTGTGTGAGTCCCTAACACTATAGCAGCTAAGACATCCATGTTCAAATCCCACTCTACTAATTATTACTGTCTGACTTTGAACCAAATCATAACGTCTGTAGACCTTAGTCTTCTCACCATTAAATGGGTGGTAATTATACCTTTCATGGGAGTGTCATGGGAACTCTAGGTTTTCCTACATCTAAACCACTTAGTGGGTATCAATAACGTTTGTCTATTATTTTATCAAGACTTGGGTAGACCATAAATTTTTTCTGAATAAGCAATCAATGTTATATAAAAGAATAAAAGGTTATCAAATTAGGCAGAACCAAATAATTAGATAGCTTTTCCATCTACAAAATGATGGAAAATAAGAAATCAGCATCTTATTTCCACAAATATACATTCAAGGGCCATGTCACTGTGCTTAGTTTTGCTATTTACAAACAGCATCATCTCTCAAAATATAAAGGACAAAGAAGATAATATTAAATAAACTATTAGTCTTTCTTTGTCAGTATATTAGATCCTTAATTGCCCATTATATTTTTGTCTTTTATGAAAGACTTTAATTTCACAGTGGTATACATTAACTAAAAGGAGCACTGTCTCTAGAATCTTTCCTTGATTTAAAAATATCAGAAATGATACAGATAATACTATCATGGACCAGTAAGAGCTAAAGTTTATAGCTTTGTTTTGATAAAACACTTGTAAAGCATACCTTCGACTACAGAGGATTGTTTTGGGAAATTACAGAAACATTTGTTGCCTCTTTTAAAAAATGTACTGAGTAAACTTCAAGTCCATCTTCCAGACGTTGAGGCTTCTAAATAGCCTTTCAGATCATTCAATTTGTATGTTGAAATTTTTTCTATTCCATTATAAGCTGAGGGAACATGAAAATATTTAACAACCTGAGTGGCAAAGTGCCCAACCATCCCAGGGCACAAAGGCTAGAAACAATTGTATAGCCATTTGAGGTAGCAGTTGATAGGTCCAGATAACCAGCAACAGGGTCCCACTTCCAGAACAGGACCAAAATTGAGTGGAAACATAATTAGACATCATAGTTTTAATTTAATGATGGCACTGTTATATATATGTATTTGTATTTAATGCAATACTTTCTTTTAAATCCTACAGTAAACCATGATCCCTCAAATATCCTCAACCAACCTGTGGAGATAAGTAATAAGGCATATCATATCTAGTGATTCTCACAGCAGAGGACCAAATTCAGTTTTTGAATACATACATACTAATACTTCATACATATGGATGTGTTTGTGTATGTATGTGTATATAATTTTAGTCCTGTTGACGCGCATGAAATATAGAAGTTACGGTATGATCAGTACCGAAGCTTCTCCTAAGTTATGCAAACAGAAGTCCAGTTTTCTGCAGGCAGACAGATCCTAAGCTAAATAGAATCCAAAAAAATAATGAAAATCTTTTAGAAAGTGACCTTGAGTTGGAGAAATACAATTTTCCACAACCTGGAAAATTCTGGGTTGCCAAGTATTCCTAAGGAGGAGAGGCGGGAGGACTGAGTCAATTGATCGACACATAGAAAGCTAAATTCATTGCATAGATTATCTCATTGCATGCTCAAAAACGTCATGTCTTTGGTATGACCACTCTCACCTTACAAATGAAGAAACTAAAGAACAAAGAAGATTTAAGCCCACATCAGTCTGATTTTCCCCTTTCAGGTTCTATTAGTAGCTACTAGCAGTAAATTAAAAGCTTTAAAAAGAGACTATATTATAAAATGAAAATTGATTATATGTGTGTATTATTAGCTTCAGACCTCATCTCCTTTTAAGAGATCCAGAAATCTCTGGATTTTGATTCAGATTCTAATAATAATTCCACACATCTGAGATTATTCTGCTTTCAAGTGTACTTCCACTAAATATTTTAAGTATGCATAATTAACTCACAAAAAATTTTTAATTTTATAAAAATCCTTTGTTTGTTTGCTGGTTATCTCCATTTCTTTGCAAATCATAGGTCCATCAACTTTTCTGCTGAGACTGTGGAGTTTCTTTTGCCCAGACATGTTTGTATTTATCTACTTCTGCCCCAAATCCTGTTCCCTTTCTTATGAGCACTGCCTGAAATCTTAAGTCATACAGTAAAATTAATTAGGAAAGTCGAGGTTGGGAGAAGGGGGGTGGGGTTATGGACTTTGGAGAGGATATGTGCTTTGGTGAGTGCTGTGAAGTGTGTAAACCTGGCAATTCACAGACCTGTACCCCTGGGGATAAAAATATATTATATGTTTATAAAAAATAAAAAATGAAAAAAAAATTAGGAAAGTCCAGAGTATGTTTAGGTTGGAGAATAGGACTTCAAGCCTACCTCTTCAGATTACCTTCTTTAAATTTATAGAACACTTCACATGTACTGAGAAAAATCTAGGCAGGGCAGGTCTCTTCTACATATTTCGGAAGGCAGATAAATGAAGAGGTCAGATGCCTTGTCAGAATCCATTTAGCTATGAAGAGGACTCGAACTGAGGTCTTCTGCATTCAAGGGCTTAGATTTTTTTCATTGGCTACCTTAAGGATTAATTGGGTTTTTGTTTTTAAACACTTTGGAGGTAAACATTTAAAATCAGAATAATTCAATAATATAATCAAATAGAATAAACTGAAATGATTTGACAGACAAGGCAGGTTTCATCATCAGTTGCTTGATGTATATAGTCAATCTTGCCACATTTACAGTGGCTCCCAACATTTTCCCAGCAAGACAAGGGAACTACTGGTCACAGTATTGTCCACTATAAATGTCAAAAAGAAAAAAAAAAAAAAAAAGACAGCGAAGGAAATGTACCATCAATAAATGAGAATCAAGAACGAACTCCTCTTTGACACTCATGACATCTTATAGTATCAATGTCATAACAGTGTGACTTACAACCATCTTAAAATTCACTAATATTTTGATACATGCTATCATTCATCAACATTTTCAATATAAATATTTTATCTTTCTTTCCTCTTATAAGACACAAACGTTGAGAGCACAGAGCATGTATGTTCTAAGCAACTGCTTCATCATCCACAGTCCTTTAACATACGGATTAGAAATCACATCCGCACAGTAAATACTCGGTGGTATTTACTCGTTATTGTTAGGAGAGGATTTTCAGGATGTACGCCTGGTCTTACCTTCTGAAAAAGACTCTCCATGGTGGTTCCATAAATACTTTATGAACCAACATAAAGTAATATGCTAATGCTGGACTAGTTACCCAGGGAACAGGTGCACCCCCTGATGTGTCTCATCTCTGGTGTACCTTTGATGTGAGATCAGTTAAGCCATTCTGAATTGTTCTTTTATTTATTTATTTATTTTGCTTCCCTCCTCTCTTAGATTCACCTGCACCTAAAATGGTGAGCGAGAGTCATCATGAGGCACTGGCCGCCCCGCCAGTCACTACTGTTGCAACCGTTCTCCCCCATAACGCCACAGAGCCAGCCAGTCCTGGGGAAGGAAAGGAAGATGCCTTTTCCAAGCTGAAGGAGAAGTTTATGAATGAGCTGCATAAAATTCCATGTGAGTACAACTACATATGGTCGGTTGGTAGGGTCAAAAGAAATGTTTGAAAATGGCCTTACCCACTGCGGGGGAAAAGGCAGAATTTCTCTTGACATACTATAAACATACTTTTTTTTTCATTCTTGGCATGGTAGCATTCCAATAAGAAGATGGAATATTAGAAATGGAATTTTTTAAATCTTTAAGTATACTTTATATCTCAAAGCCCTGTTTATTTAAAAAAAAAAAATTGTATCTTGTGTTTAACGCAGGTAGGTATTTTTTTTTAATGTCTGTTTTTCTCTAGAATATTCATGTTAATGCATTGTCATATATGTTTTAAATTTATATTTATGAAATTATTCCACTGTATAGATTATTCCTAAGCAATAGCTAAAATGTACTTTCCTGATATTGCAAGCTTGGTTTCCTTTCACTTATTAATATTTCAAAGTTTCTGCACAGTTTTTCTTTGTCCTCGGGAAAACAAGCACCTCTACCGAAATACATGTGTATGAGGGCAGCTCTAGTTCTACCAGCGGCGTTTAAATCTGAAACATAGGTTGGTCTGTTTATTCAGATTTGAACAGTTCTGATGAACTAGAGTTTTTTTCAGATGCAGGAAAAATATATTTTGGGCCTCATGAGGCTTATATTCTAGTGAAAAAAGTAACAAATCAATAAAGATGCAAATATATACAGTAAGTCATGCAGTAAGAAATGATATAAGAGAAACTAAAGACAATGAAATCAGAGAGGGAGACAAACCATAAGAGACTCCGAATCATAGCAAACAAACTGAGGGTTGCTGGAAGAGCGGTGGGTGGGGGGTGGGGGGGGTGAGGGGGTTGTAAGAGGTGGGTGGGGTCAATGCGTGATGAACATTAAGGAGGGCACACGATGTAATGAGCATCAGGTCTTATAGAAATCTGATGAATCACAGACCTCTACCTCTGAAACTAATAATCTACTATATGTTATTTAATTGAAGTTAAATAAAAATAATTTTTAAAGAAAGAAACTAAAGAGGAGTAAGTGGAATATAGAAGGGCATAGAGGGGAAAAACATTATTTTTTAGGATGATCAGGGCTGGTTTCTTTTGTAAGGAACCCTGAAGGGAATGGAGGAGGAAGTTTTAAATTCCAAAATTTTAATTTTAATTTTAATTCTGGGAATTCCAGACAAAGCCCCTTAGGGAAAAATCTGCTTGGAACAGCAAGGAGCCCAGGGAGCTTTAGTAGAATGAATGAGGTGAGGGGTGGCAGAAGGTGAATTCGGACTTGAAACATAGGCCCCATCATGTGAGGCCATGAGCATTAGTCTAAGAACTTGGATTTTACTATGAGTGAAATAAAACGGCTTTGTAGAGTTTTGAGCAGGGGTGTCCCATGATCTGACTCAGGTTTTTTTTAAAGATCACTCTAGCAACTGTGTTGAAAACGAGCTCCAGAAAGTCAAAGGCAGAAGATAAAGCAGAATGTTGCAGTAATCCAGATGAGAGATTTATCAATTTATAAGAAAATTATTCTGTAAGGACATTAAAAAGCAAGAGAAAAAAAATACACAGAATCAATTTCTTTTCTGTTAGTGACTAACGATTTGTTGATCGGTCTACTTTTAACAAATTCAAGTTCATCTGAGAGACACTCTCAGTATAGTGGCCAGTAATTATCCTTCTCACAGGAAGATCCATAATCTAGAGGAGGTAGAGATGGACCAATAGATGGAGCCCTAGGATGGGAAATCCAAGTTCTTTTTCCTGCTCTGCTACAAGGTTGATGGAGGATCCTGGTGCTACTGACGAAACTTGGAGGTTGTAATGACAAGGCACAAACCAAAATTCATATGCGGGGGGGGTGGGGGGTGGGGGTGGGGGGTGGGGAGTGGGCGAACTCTCACTTGAATATTTTATCAGCATGATTGCTTTATGAGAAATGAGTTAGCAGAGAAAGAAAGAACGTCAAATAAAATGCATATTCTGCTTGATCTGCAACACCACCTTCTCTAGAATAAACCCCATGAGAGGCATGGCACTGGTACTAACTACGGGACTGAACGTTCTGCATACATCCACATAACTCATTCTCTCTTCTCCTTTCAGCTTTGTGCAAATGTCATCCTCTTAGTTAAGGACTTTCCCAACCGTGCTGCTTAAAATGATAACTCACTCATCCCACCCCATCTTTGCCAGAAGCTCCTGTCCTCACCCTTGCTCTACTTCTCACCGTATTATTTTGCATTGTGCTGCAGATGGTGCTCCTTATTATTTGTTTTTAAATTGCTCTGGATCCCTCCAAAATAATGTAAGCTCTCTGGAGAGCAAGGAGTTGGGTCTGTTCTTTGCACAGCTATATCCCAGGCAGTGCCTGGTACATATGAGGCCTCCATGTCTACTTCCTGCATAAATGCATGACTGAATGTCTATTTAACTTACCTCCTGAACCACCCTCTTCAACTTTGAGGCCTGAAGATGCTGAAAAATTAAAGCCTATTAAGAATCTTTAATTTTTAACATTAAGAATCATTTCAGAGCTTGACTGAGTCATTCACACTGAAAAAAGCAAATTGTTTCCATCCTTGCAGTGATACCTCCATGTTTTACCCTTTCCCACTTAGAGACAGCCATCATGTGCATTAGATTTCCCTCCGGTTTAGCAGCAAGAAAACAGTCAGCTGGAAAATAAAAACTAGGAAATGCTCCCTTAGTTTCTTTCTTTCCTTGGCTAATTTCATTTCTTCCCAAGCCACTGTTCCACTCTCTGCAGTGGTTTGCTTTTGATCAGCAACCTAAAGTAATAGAATGTCAGAGGATCTGGGCAACACCTACAAAAATACCATATTTCTTGATCCCCCTTGACTTAATAGAAAGAAACAAGCCCACTAACCAAATCTTAAAAGAGTACACTAAATTAGAGTTAGAAAAACTTACCATAAACACAGCTGTATAGTTTCATTAAAAATGTGTAATGGCATATTTTACCCTTTCGTTTTAATCCACCACAATTTTTACTGTCTGTGTAATTGAAAATTCTAATGGGATTTATGCGCCAGGAGCAACACTAAGCACAAATAAAACACATCCCGCAAATCAAATTCCTTTAGGAGCCTATGTTATATAAAGGTTATCACTTTTGACTTGGCATAATACAGTGTGACGCTAATGACAGGTAACAAATTAGAATATTAATTGATTTCATTCTCTGAACTAAATCTCGGTTATCTGGCAGATGTGGTTTTTTTTTTTTTGCAAAATTGATAGCAAACAGCTTTAGTCTGTCACTTGAAATTCCCACTTGTGAGAAGAGAGGTGTCACAATGGCAAGGAGTAGGCCTGTCATTAGTTGGGTAATCTACACGGTCCAGCAAGGAACGTATTCAAACCAAATTGCCTGATGATATCATCCGTAACACCATGGGGCTTAAAAAAAGGGAAGAAAAGGAAATGGTAAATGCTGAGCATTTTTATCTTTCAATTCATTCTGCACACCGTTATCTAAATGAAGCAGACAAGGTTTTTCAGGATGTTTCTTTATTTTGCAACTTTGATTTTAATATGACTAGGGCCATGGTTGGTTTGTAAAGCGTGAACTTGTGTCATCCAAAGAGCTATGATTAAGGTTTTGATATTCATGAGCTTCTTCAAGTAGAGTGTCCCTTTCCTTGAGCACAGCAGAAAACCAAAGAGCCAGAACCTGTCTCTTAGTCCGGAGTAAGAGTGGACGAAGGGTAGTTGTATAATTCGTGCAGAAATGCCATTCAATAGTTTAACAGAGGGATTAAAAATGCAAGCTCTGGACGCAGACTACATGGGTTCAAATCTAAGCTCCACCATGTACCAGCTCTGTTCATCTTTCTGTGTATGAGTTTCTTCCTGTATAAAGTAAGGACGAAGATGGTATCTCCACCACAGGGTTGTTGGGTAAAGGGAGCAGGGCATTTAAAGGGCTTCATAGAGTATCTGGCACAGAGTAAGCATTCTATAAATGTTAGTTAGTATTAAATTCAAGCTGTCACTTTAACAAATCTATTTCCATTTTAGAAAAGCCATCTACTCCGGTCAGACAGAAACCCAAATTATGAAAATACCAAAAACTTTGCAGCCTACTATATGCACATTGCAGTCTCTAAACCCACTCCAATGATGTCTGATCTAGCAAAGGTGAATTCCCTCATGGTGTTTCCTTTCCCTAGTATCACCTCCAATTTTCCTTTTACTTTTCTTTTCTTTTTTTTTTTTTTTTAAGATTTTATTTATTTATTTGACAGAGAGAGATCACAAGCAGGCAGAGAGGCAGGCAGAGAGAGAGAGGAGGAAGCAGGCTCCCTGCTGGGCAGAGAGTCTGATGCGGGGCTCGATCCCAGGACCCTGAGACCATGACCTGAGTCGAAGGCAGCGACTTAACCCACTGAGCCACCCAGGCGCCCCTCCTTTTTCTTTTTTAAATAACTTCTATAATTTCACTCTCTCTCTCCTTCATTCCTTTTGGCCCACACATATGCTCAAGGTTCTCGTATCTGAAAGTGCCTAGCAAAAATTCAACACACAGTTAAGTGCTCAGGAAATGTTCCATTTTCTTCTTTCCTGCACTAAACTTTTCTTCTCCTTACTTTACCCCTCTGTCAAACTACCACTATATCTTCTTCCTTCATACGTACACCAAAATTTATTGAAAAACATAACCTTGACCCAGATATTTCTTTCTTTAACTCCCAAGAACAACTCAACTACTTCCATTCTAATTTCCATTCTGCATGTGCCATTGAAGTTGTTTTCACTGGAATCACCAGCTACTTCTTGATGTTATGAAGGTTATGATCCACCTTCACTCAGTCAAATATTTCTGTATTATTATCGCTATTAGCCACCATCATCTGAAACTCTTGATTTCCAGGACTCTGCTTTTCTCCTCTTCCTTCTCTGTCCATTACTACACACTTTCACTGGCTGGTCCTCCTCTTTCATTGTCTTTTCTCCTCTCAAGTGGCAGAGGATCCAGGATTACATTTTTTTTTTTAAGATTTTATTTATTTGTTTGAGAGAGAGACAGTGAGAGACAACATGAGCAAGGAGAAGGTCAGAGGGAGATGCAGACTTCCCATGGAGCTGGGAGCCTGATGCGGGACTTGATCCTGGGACTCCAGGATCATGACCTGAGCTGAAGGCAGTCGCTTAACCAACTGAGCCATCCAGGCGCCCCAGGATTACATTTTTAACCCTGTTCCATTTTTTGTTAGTTTGTTTGTTTTTCCAACATGTTCTCTCTGGGTGATCTCATTCACCTAGTCTTTCAAATAAGAACTCTCTCCATCATTCTTGCCTCCCTGATCCAGTTCACCTTCTCCTATACCTACAATTCATTTCAGTCCTGTTGACTGTGCTCATGGAAAACCTCTCCAACCCAGCCAGCATTCACATTCCAGTGCTTTCTCTACTGCTCTTCTCTCTTCCCGGACTCCCTTCCGTCCTTAACACAGACACATTTTTTTATCCTCCAAGAACCAGTTCAGATGTTATCACTTGGAATCGAAGTTTCCTCATTTCCCAAGGCAGAATTACTTGAGTCTTCCTCCAATCTTCTAAAGCCCTTCATGAAAATCTTTATCTTGGTTATTCAGTTTTGTCTGGGGCCTCTACTCTCATGAAAATGTAAATTCCTCAGAGACAGGAACCATTCCTTCCACATACTTATATTTACCATACTTTGAAAGTGCCTGACCCCATGCCAGAAACTGTATAGATAGTTTCCCTTTGCAAACACTATTATACCAAACATTATACCTAATGCTCTTTGTGCCATGCTTAGAGAAACGGATCTAGGCAGTCTTGGTTTTCACACCATTTTAGCCAAGGATCCCTTTGTTTGAATGAAAATTATAGAAGCCTCCATTTCTAATATCAATAAAGCAAATCAAGATTCTCTCCCAGGGGCAGCAACAAAAACCCCTGGCTGAGGAGAACACTGAAAGCTGTGACTTGGAAAACTAATAGGGAAAGCCGTGTCAGCCTTCCCAGCAACACCAGTGAAACTCAACCTCCAGTCGTGATAGATAGGTGGTTCAATATGGCATAAGCCTATCGGTGATGCAAAATGCAGTCCAATCACTCATCTTCCCTCATCTGACTGCCAAATGGACAGAAGGTCATTGTTACGGGTCCTGTCACTGCTTTCTGTTAATGTCATGAATGTAACGTTAATGCCAGATGACCATTTCAAGATCAAATGAATAGAATCCTTAGGAACAGACAGGAATCCATGGCATGTGAATAACAGTAATTACTGTAGTGATTGCCAGCTTGGCGACCCTCATTTTACACATGAGAAAGCTCAGGCTCAGTCAGGTTAGTAATTTGTTCAAAGCAGCTACACATGGAGCAAGCTGTAGGTAAGGGAGCGTCAGGAAAAATCTCGCAATTTATAAATTTGCATGAACAGACTATCACTAAGGCTGCAAATCAACTCCACCATTCCTTATCACCACTAAGACTAAAACTATTAGGGTCTCATGTGCCTATACGAGGTGTTTGCTTCTTCATAGGTTTTTAAAGACTGAATACTTGGAACACAAATTTAATACTAATTCAGAGTTTCTCATTGGATTTAAAGTAGATATTTGTTCACTTCATGCTTCTGCATTTCTTTTCTTGCACTCACTCAGTGCCAAGTTAATAACTCACTACTAGGTAAGGACAAGCCTTAGATTTTGTTTCATTGTATCAATGAACTCTGTGTATGACTCAGCTTCTGTGATCATCTGTTGACTCAGTTCTTCCTCAGGCTTCAGAAAAACAGTGGCCAAAATATTGTTATTATTCATTGTTAGCTTCTAGTCAATTGAAATAGCTCTAAGAAAAAAAAGTTACAATACTGATGAGTGTTATTTTCAGAGCAAAGTAAGTCCTTTATAATACTGAGTGACTTCATCAATGCAACGCTAAAGGAATTGATTTGGGACAAGGACACTTAGAGATAAAAGGGTTGCAATTCATCACAGCACAATGTAGTAATTTGTGCTTATAGTCAAACATTTTTCATTAAATCTTAATTTATTTCATCATCTTTTTAAGTCTAATTCTGGTTCAATACATAGAAAATACCTGCGTGTATATATGAATACAGACAGAGAAATATTTAAGAGCTACCATTAGTAAAAACTTAATCATTTAGTGTGAAGTCTGTTTGGTTTTTAGTAGAGTTGGCATTGTCTCTGGCTAGATATTCTGATATTCATTGGGCCATTTTTAGTGTGCTTAAAAATGGGTAAGAGGAATGGCAACTGGCATTTAAAGATCATGGGCTTAGGAGCCTACAAATCTTGTAATGTGTGAGACGGTTTCACACAATGAAAAATATTCCCACATTCCACACGATTTTCAAAATTTCCGTAAGACATGCATTTAAAAGAAAACTCTGTTTATAATTGTCTAAGCCTAGAACTATTTGACATAAAAATGTGGCTATACTGTATTTCTGCATGGTTCTAATATAACCTGAACTCTGACTTTATTTTCTCCTTATTTTTTAAAATCTTGATTGTCTTACTTCTCTAACTCCAAAATCTATTCTTGCGTTGCAAGCATTTGATTATTTCATTATCTTCTAGTATCGTTACACCTGAAGATTTTTATACTGAAATGTAAATTATTTCATTATACACTGTTTTCTTATTTTCCCTTTTTATTATACTTACCACATTTTCTTGATTTGTAAAAATTATATACATAGACCTGTTGTATTATTTATACTTGAGAGTAAGGGGAATATTATAAACTATTTGTTATAAATTGGGACATTGTGTGTAATACGGATTTGTAAAGAACAATCTGCAAAATGATTCTATCAACAGCCTATTTTTGATGTGGAAACATTAAAAGAATATGCTACTGATATTTCAGGAAAGTTGTTTAAATGTGTCCTTGAATTGTGTTTCCCTCTTGGAAGCCTATTATGCAGAAAATTCCCCCAAGAAGTTCATGTCTTTCAACTGAACTAGTGTTGAGGGATTTTATAAATTTCCAAAACACTGGTAACACAGAGTAAAGGTGAGCACATAAAGCCACCAAGTGAATTAAGATCTCAGTTAAGTTTCTCAACCTCATTTAGCTATATTCCATTAGCATTTCAAAGACATTAAGTAAATACACCTAAGGACAAAGAAGGGGAGTGGATATTTTGGCCACACATTAAAAATAGCTCAGGAATTACCTTGCTGAAATTCTTTACAAATATACAAATATATTTTAAAATAGCTTTAAATGTCTACCCCTTGCCACATAGCATTTGCATGTCAAAATACATGTTGCATTTTCACAAGAGGAAGCCTGATAGCAAATGCTAATCTATAAAGAAAACAGCCGAGAAAGAGAAGCTGGGAGACCATGGCTTTCTCCTTTACTCTGAATGACTCCATAGATCTTTTATGTCATGATGGACAGGTTTGTGCCAGTTTCTATTAAATCGGACAAAGAATTTAGAAGCAGAAAGCAGCAGGAAAATATATGATGTACTATTATATTTTTAACACTTGACTTTATTTTTTTGTTCTGATTTTCATGGAGGAGAAAACTATTATAAGGGATTTAAACTTGGTATCTTCAGATCCCACATGCCTCCCCAGCCTGCCTTTTAAGTGAATTTAGAGAAGTTTGAAATAAAAATTAGGATGCTATTGGCCCATTTAAAGCTTTACTAACCAAACACTTTGAATGAAACTGCTGTCCTGACAGAATTTCAAATCCACTTAAACCTTTTTTTTTTTTCTTTTTCAAGCTCTTTGTACACACAGAAGTTAAAAAGAAAAGCTGGGTGAGGGGTGCGTCAGTGGTAGACTATAAATAATAGAAATATAGTTGCCTTAGTAAATATAGAATTTACTGAAAGTAATGTGGACCTGTCCACTGAAACTTAGAAAAGATCCAGGATCTCTGTGTAGTAAACCTTAACTGATGGAGTTATATTGCTCATTGCCTTGAAAGTAAATTTTATAATTTCCTTTTCAGAAGGATTTGGATCCAATTCTATAAAATCAGTAAACCATTACGGTGATTAGAAACATTGTTATAACCATGTAAATTTTACTCCTTATTTTCTTTAATACACTCCGGAACCCCTCTAGTGTTAATACCTTGTCCAGGATACTACGCAAATCACTCACAGACTCTGACCCAGTGTTAGTAACTAACCCAACCTGGGACAGCATAGCTTGCTGTGATTCAAGGCCAGAGAATAAGTTCTGGAGTTAGTCTGTCTGGGTTCAAAATTGTGGTTCTGCATTACTCCTATATGACCTTGGGCAAATCATTTTACCTTTAAGTAAAATAAGGATAATAATGATTCTCCTCTAGCTCAAAAGATCCTAGATATTTATATTCTCAAGTAAAGGGCTTCCACTCATAGATACCGAAGGAAGACTGGTAGCTGCCAGCAGCAGGGAGTTGGGGGGATGGGTAAAATTGGGAGGCAGGGGGTCAAAAGGTACAAACTTCCAGTTATAAGATAAGTAAGTCCTAGAGCTACAACACAGAGCAGTGACTACAGTATTGTATACTAAGTTGCTAAGAAAGTAGACCTTCAAAGTTTTCATCACAAGGAAAACAGTTGTAACTATGTTAAAATTGTAACTATGTAACTATGTGTAGGGACGGATATTAACCAGACTTCATGGTGGTCATCATTTTGCTACACAATTACCAAGTCATTATATCATACACCTGATACTAATGTTCAATTATACCTCCGTTTAGAAAAGAAGAAAGGATGGGAGGGAGAGACTTCCAAAGGGATCTTACTGGAAAGGAGCAATAGCCATCATTAGAGGCAAAATGGACCATTACCCTGGATTAAGGATCGGTTACCTGAAAGAGCCATTTTGTTCTGCCCTCAGCCACACAGCACTACACACTCACCTTTTCTCTTCCACCCTCTCTTTTTATTTTTCTCTTTTCTTCCTCAACCTTTCTTTGTCATTTCCTGTTCTGTTTTCTACCCCTTTTGCCTGGGCTCAATAAAAATGTTCCCTGTTGGCCTGGAGGCAGCCAAGGCCCATTCAGTGCTAAGATACAGGCAGCTGCCATGTTGGTCCTCAGGGTAATGGTTCTCTCCAGAAGCATTTTTATTCAAGTGGAGATCTGGGTTTTAGCTTCATCTTTTCGTTTTAAAGATAATATGTTGTATTGGCATGCCCAAGAAACAGGACAGACTCTTTTCTTAGGACTATTGCTCCATAACACAAACCAGTTTCATGGGCTTTCATGAAGAGTTGAAAGACAACTTCAAGTGTTATGTTTCAGCACCTTTTCCAGAAATGGGTACTTTTGTAAGGTCTGCTTGGGTAAATTTCTTGGTTACACCTTATCAGCTACACAAAACACTGCAGTTTAGTTTCTCAGCTACTCCTGGTGCCAACAATGCCGCAAGAGTGAAGATATTTTGAAGTGGTGCCTCAAAATGGCCTTGTCCACCATCTTCTGCCCACACTAACTGGAACGGTGCCCTGTCACCTCCCCTTTCAACAGCTGCTGGCATCCATCTACCTTTCAACTCCATATCTGCTACTGGAACTCTAATGCAATTTACCTGGCTGCTTTCCAGGCCTAATCAGTAAAGATCTGTTTTCACTGTTTTACAGTAAGTCGGCTTCAGCTCTCACAGTGTCAATCTGTTTTTTCTACAGCGGTTGTGTTATTAACATCTTGCCAGTGATGTAGGAGAGTTCCAATTGCTCTGCATCCTGGAAGTTTCTACCCTTTGACCAGTATGTCCCCACTTCCTCTATCTGGCAAGGGTTTTCTTGAAAGGACACCCAAAAACATTAACTATAAAGAAAAAGGTAGTAAAATCAACTTCTTCCAAAATAAAGATTTTTTTGCTTTCTGAAATGTACCATTAGTAAAAAGGCAAGTCACAAACTGAGAGACAATATCCATAATAAATATATTTAATAAAGAAGATGCTTCCAAAATATGTTTGGAAAAGAAAAAACCTCTTAACAAACCAATACAAAAATGAGCAAAAGATTTGAACACAAACAATAAAAGAAGATACATCTGATTGATAAATTCATGTAAAGATGTTCAACATTTTTAGTCATTAGGGAAATGGAAATTAAGACAACAATGAGTTCCATTTTTGAAATGCAAAATCCACACATCTGTAGATGCTATTTGCAACTGAAATTACATATATCAAACTAAACTCACTTTTGCCCTCCAAAAAACAGATACATAAACATATATATCCTTCTATCTTGAAACTCAGAACTCAAACATCACTTTTGACATTTGCCACATTTTTCCCCATTATCCAACTTTTTTATCAAGTCCTATTACCTCATTCTCTGTCCCCTCTTTCCTTCCTATGCCCACTGCCACTCCTCTATTTGGGTCCTTATCCATATCATAGTCCTTGGAGTCTCCTATGAGTTCATTCCACAATTTTCCACTCTTCTGCCAATCTGACCACATATAAGCTTTTGAGATGGTTCTTCCAAAATGCCTGCTCTGAACACCCAAGTCTCTTACTCAGGTATCTTACCCCCTTTTGCTGACTTTTTTACTCCCTCATTGTCATCCAAGACCCTCTCTGTAGTATAGCCCCAATCTACTTTTCTAGCCATCTTTCACCTTCTCTTAATTGAATTACTCACTGTTCCACAGTTACAACCCCACATTCTCTGCCCTTATTCCTTAGTCCATGGTGTTCCCATATTTTAAATGCCATTACTAGTCATTTTGTTTCTCCCAAACTCCAAGGAGTAGGTTGAAGTATCTGCATATCTAAGCCTCCATATCCTAAAGGATGCAGGCTCAATCCTTTACAGGAATGCTGTAAACACTAAATAATACTAAACACCCATATTACTCCTTCAATATGCTTATCTTCTACCATGTAATAGAGTATTATAGTATTATACTCATATCTCATTCCTTCCTGGACTTTAAGTTCATTGAAGATAGCCTCCTAGTGCCACCCATTCTTTTCTTCTCTAGACTAGATATGACATGCCTTACAGAGGGCAGGCCATCAACAAATGCAGATGGCATGGATGAATGGTTGGTAGTCACATACCACATAGTTTAAGTTACCATTCTTATAAACTAATAAGAGAGAAAAGATAGGCATGGAAATGGTAATGATGGAAGACGTGACGCGTGCTGAAACCTCAGGGACGTGTAGAGTCGTCATCAAAAACAAGACTGGAAAAGTCATTTGGAATTCATTTGGAGAGGGCCATCAATATCAGGCTAAGGAGTTTAGACTTTATTTAATAGTTAAGGGGGAGCCAGGAACCATTCAAGATATTTAAAGAAGGAAGTAACACAATTACAGTTTTGTTTCAGCAACATCAATCTGGCGGCAGCGTGTGGGTAGGATAGATTGCAAGCGAAGGGCTGGAAAGAGGGAAGAGGCAGAAAGGAAGTAATTGAAGGGAACACTACAGATAACGAAAGCCTTAGCTGCTGTGAAAATAAAGGCACAGATTTGCTAGGCACTGCAAGTGAATGTGAGGGTGTCCAGGCAAAGAAAGAAAGGAATAGTTCCAGAGAAGCTGGGTACTCTGGGAGGGTCACACCCTCTAGGGAACGGGAATGCCAAAGGGGGATCAGCATTGGAAATGGAGGTCTGGGTGTTGACCACACAGAAATTTAGGTTGAGAAACTGGGTGATTGCCGTTATTAAGAAAGTCTCATAGGGTGGAAAAGAGAAAGGGAATAAATTATTAAAATATAAAATTCATGGCTGAGTAGGGAAACCAATGAAGAAATAAAAGAGTGAGTAAAGTAGAAATACAGTGTCAGAAAAGTGAAGGAAAAAGTTTCTGAGAAATGGTAGTCAATTGGATTAAAAACTTACTAAACCTACACCTTGAAGTTTGGGAGAAACAAAATGACTAAAGCACGCAATCTGCCCTGGTGTTATTTTCAGTCCAGCAAGGGACTAGGAACTGATAGCACTATCATCATCACCACCAGAAATCGCTGAGTAATTAGTATAGACCCCTCATCAATATATTAGGTTTGACCAATTATTCCTCGGAACAATCCTGCTGGGTATGTAGTTACGATCCCAATTTTATGAGAGGGTAAAGAACCTCAAAGATGTTAAGCAAAACATACTTTAGCCCAGGGCATAATGAAGTAGTACAGGTAAACCAGACACAAAGGAAGGAGAAAGGTTATGGGAATAAAAGAGAAAGAGTTAAAAAAAAAAAAAAGTGGCCTTTCAATTATGCCTTGAACCAGAGGAGGTGATTTGCATAACCAAGGAAGTGAAAGAAAGGCATTCCATACTGAACCACAGGAGTTGTTCAATACCAGTTGTGAGTACCATCACAGAGTTTTATGGTTAGCAGTTCAGCTGGTATAATTGGGTTATAGGACACACTGAATGATGAGATTGGAGAGAAAGCATGCGACCCCTCTTAATGCTTTCCTCTGTAAACCATAAGGCTTTATGAGATACATCAGAATTTAATCTGTAAACCATAAGACTTTATGAGATTTCAGGAACAGAGTAAGATGTGACTTTTTTTTTTTTTTTTTTTTTTACCATGAGAAAGAAAAATTTGAGATTTACACAATCAGACATGGAAGATTATAGATCATGGAAGATTATGCCTGAGAAATGGCCAGTGGATTTAGACCTCTTTGTTGACCTTGGAAAGCCTTGTTTCATTAGGGAGACAGAATCAGAAACCAGCTTGCAGGGTGTGAGGTGACAAGCTAAGAAGCGAGAAAGTGAAGTGAGAAAGTGAAAGCAATGAGTGTGATCTCTTCTCTCCTGCAAGGACAAACAGAATGAGAGCCCATGCACTTGACAGAACAAAGAGAAATTGGGTAAGTGTTAAGACAGTGACTAGAATGAACAGAAAACAAAATACACTGTCATTACCATAGGCAAAGCTAACTCTTGCCTGCCTACTTTTAAAACACCACCATGTACCTACACCCCTGGTATTATCACTAATCTCTCAGTTTTTGTAATGGAAGATACTTGGGACTAGTTACTAGTCCAGGGACAGCTAGAATGTTAAGACACTATAATACACTCAAATAACTAATGTACTTTGGGGCTCTCCAGTGATGCAGTCAGTTAAGCATCTGACTCTTGGTTTTGGCTCAGGTCATGATCTCAGAGTCCAGAGACAGTCCAGAGACAGAGAGCCCAGAGAAGAGTCCCTTCCTCCCCCACCCCCATAAGGCTCCCTGCTGAGCACGAAGGCTACTGGAGGTTCTCTCCCTTTCTCCCTCTGCCATTCAGGCTCTCTCTCTCCCTCCCGCTCTCAAATAAATAATTTTTTTTTTAATGACTAGTGAACTTTGACTATAAAATGCTCCTGAGACCATACGCCAATATATTTGGACTATTTTTCCTGCTTCCTTGATCAGAGGCTCCCTTGGACTTCACTTCCCGTAGGTCTCATGCTTATGGCACTTGCCAATTTTATTCTTTTGTTAGAGCTGTTTGTCTCATTCCTCCAGATTAGTCTAAATTCTTTGGGGGGCAGAAATGGACATTCTCATATATATAGTTCCTGTAGAGTAGACAGTAAGTAATTACTTACTAAATTAATTTGAGACTATGCTTTATTATTATGAATATACACCAAAAAAATGGTTTATAGGGAGAAATGTTAGTTTTCCAATGTTGCATAAAATGTTATGACATAATATAACATAATAACTTAAAATAATACACATTTATTTCCCAATTTATGTGGATCAGGAATCTAGGCATAGTTTTACCGGGACATTTGCTCAGGGTCTCACAAGACTGCAGTCAACAGGTCAGTTAGAGGACTTAGGACCCTCTTCCAAAGTTCTTCAGATTTTGAAAAGAAATTCAGTTCCTAGCCATCGTAGGATTGAGACCCTCACTTCCTGGAAGTGCCCTTTTCAAAAGCAAGTTTATAGCATGTTTGTCTCCTGAAAGTTAGCAGAACATCTCTCTCATCTCAGGAAGGATTCAGGTCCCTCTTGAAGGGGGTTCATCTGAGTAAGTCTGATCCATCCAGAATGATCTTCCTTTTGATTCAAAATTAACTGATTTAGAACCTTAAATATATCCCTACAGCTTGGTCATACAAAGTAACCTAATATGTTTCAGGTCTCATCCACACGCAAGGAGAAGATTACAAAAGGTAGTGCATACCAGCAGTGGGGAGGGGAGGGGAGAGAGAGGTCTTGGGAACCATCTCAGTATTCTACTTACCAAAGATCTGGAAAGGCAAAGAACAAAACAATGTTTACTTCAGGAGAAGTCACTGGAGATTTTCTTTTCCCTAACGTCAATTGGTACTATGTACATTTAGACAGATCGATAGATCAATAGTTTTATTTATTTATTTTTATAAAATAAAGTGGATTTGACCTGGAAAGCATCACACTTATTCTTATTCTGTTCTTTGTTTTGGTGGCATTTCATTCTAACCACTAACATAGTCTATTTCTGCAGCGTTCACAGCAGCAAGGTTACAATGGTGAGATGTTACAGTGCAGGTTCTTTGGTATCCGAGCAATGTGACAGAGTGTGAAAGCTGAAACAGTTTGCTATTCATACCTCCTGTCTAGCAAATCCTTCAAAGGTTCTGTTTTGGTAATGGTAACCAGCTCATTTCAAGAGGTTTCAGAGTATCTATGAAAACACCGCTGGATCCCAAGTTGGAGAGGCTGTTGCAATTCTAAACTTTTGCTTTAAGAAATTGACTAAATACAGTTTCTGTTTTTAGTATGAACCCAGATGTAGGAGTTGAAATTATGAGCTACTGTGAGCTACTATGAACTATACTCGATATGATTATTAGAAAGTGTAAGTTTGACATATTCATGTTTTAAAAATAATTATGTGTTATAAGCTTCTGACACTCTCCTTTAGAAGAAATACTCATATGAACAAAAATGTGGAGAATATCCTTTAAAAAAAAAAAGAAGAAGAATTTTTTTATATGAATAAAGCCCTCCCAAAGACTTAAGGTTTAGATTCTTAGCATATCTCACATTCCAAAAGCTGTTTTAAACACACTGTAGATGAGACTCTACATTTCTGAAACTGACATCTCTCTGGGTAAAGTGAGTTTTCAAAAATACTGAATATCTTATTATAAAAAGGTTCATTATTTTTAAAATCCAAGTAATGAAAACTGTTTTAGCCATGAAACTACCAAGAAGGAAAACTCCTGTTTACTGATTGTGAAAACCAGTTTAGTCCTAAACCACAACAATGTTGGCTAAACAGTTGAGGTTTATAACTGATACCCAGTAGCCATCTCAATTACATGCATCACATTTCGACAAGGAGTTTGGTTTCTTCCTAGCACTGATTGTAAAAGAACGGTAAGAAAATTCTATGAGAAAAAACTTCAGAAAAAAATTCTTTGTTTAATGAGGACTTTTTCCACACTGCCAACTTTTTGAGTATTTTTTTGAAGAAGAGAAGAAAATAAGTAGAAAATAAGGGGCATGGTAGAAAAAAAATACATATCCAGATTAAGAAATTAGAAATATATTTTTCAGTGCATAAGTATGTAGTAGTTTTGTGGATTGAACTATATGCCACAAAAAGATATTTTCAAGTACTAACTCCAAATACCCATGAATATGACTTTTTTGGAAAGATCTTTACAGATCTAATCAAGTTAAGATGATACACTGGAGTAGAGTAGCTCTTAACCATCTGTGACTCATGGCCTTAAAAGAAGAGACATGGAGTCAGAGACACACAGGGAGAAAGCCAGGTGGCAATGAAAGCAGAGACTGGAATGATGTTGTCTACAAGGCAGGTCTCAGAAACTAAAAGAAAGATACAGAACAGATTCTTTCCCACAGCCTTAAGGGAGAGCCTGGCCCTGCCAACACCTTGATTTTGGAACTTCTTCTAGCCAGAGAAGAGTAACTGCCTATTGTTTTAAGCCACCCAGTCTATAATAATAGGTTTCAGTAGCTCTAGGACATTAATACAATGGCAAGTTACATGAGAACTGACGTAGGAAAGACGTTAGGGTTCCAAGCCAATGGCCAAGAAAGAATTCTTGAGACATGTCAGGTGCAAAAAAGGTGGTTTAATTAAAGCACGGGGACAGGACCCATGGTCAGAAAGAGCTGCACTGGGATCATGCACCATTACACACTTTCAAGTTGGGAAGAGGTCAGAGATAGCATACGTCTCTAAGTAAATTAGGAAGCGAGGTCTCCAGGACTTTGAGGGGGTTAGCTATTGTTGGGAAATGGTCATTTCTTACCATCTCATAAAACCCGAGTCATGAGACCTTTCAGATATATATCGGTGGGCCATATGCTTGGGGGATGATTGCCAACATGGATCTTGAGGGGGTAGAGGTAAAGAAAGTTTTTTGTATGTTAAAGTAGACTTACAGGATCCTGGGGGTCAGGCTAAGATTCCCTTTTGCCCTCAGCAAAGTAGAGGAATGTCACTCTGCCTGTTTCAAGGATTTGTCAATAGGCTGTAGGTAGTAAGGAAATTTAACAATTTCTCTTCTGCCTTTATTTCCCACATCAAGAATCACCTGGGCTTTTGGGAATGACAGGTCATTTTCCATCTCTGCCTACCTCATTCCCAATCACCTCTCTTCCAGGAAAGAGTGTCACTTGACAAGAACAAAGGTCCTCAGGAGCGAAGGAAGCCAGACTTCATCCACTTCATCCCTCAGGCCATTTAGGTGTCCTTTCAATCAGGTGTAGAAGTTAGACTTTGACCAGATGCACTTTTGCCCAGAGGGACTTCACCCAGGTGTTGAGCTTACTGGATGCTGCTTTATGCCCTGCGGCTGCAGAGAATACTGTAATACAGACTGTATGCAGGGTAGCTTTACGCACTATCCTGATAGCTACCACTTACTGAGTACATACCCCGGAACCCACAGGCGCCATACATTACCTAACTTATTCCTTACAACAATCCTAGGAGGTCGATGCTAATATTCCTCCCAGTTTTATGGCTGATGAACTGAAGGTTAAGGAGAGTTAGTCACCAAGGCCATTCAACTACGAAGCAGCAGCAGAGGATTCCAGTGAAGCCCGAGGATCCCAAACCCATCTAGGCTCTCAACTCTCTTACAAGATGCCCTCTCTTCCCAAAACATTCATAGTAAGACTGTGTGTTGTATTTAATATTTATCTTGTATACAACGGTGCTATAGACTGAATGTTAGTGTTTGCTCACAAGTCCTATGCTGAAACCTAATCCTGAGGGGATAGTATTTAGAGGCAAGGCCTTTGGAAGGTGATTAAGTCCAGAAGGTAGAGCCCTCATGAATGAGATTAGTGCCCTGAAAGAAGAGGCCCCAGAGGGGCCCCATGTCCTTTTCTGCCATATGAGGACATGGCAAAAAGACAGCCATCTTTGAACCAAGAAGTAGGTTCTCACCGAACACCACATCTACCAATGTCTTCCTGTTGCCTCCAGAACTACAAAAACAAATTTCTGTTGTTTTAAGTCCCCCAGCCTGTGTTATTTTTGTTATAACAACCTAAATGGACTAAGACAGGACATTTGACACTTTTCTCCTCGAATTGTCTCTCCAGAATTTGAAGAGAACAATTTTCCCATTTCTTCATTTTTCCATGACGTGTTTTTCTCTTGTGTGTTAAAGAGAATTTCTTAAATTACTCAAGTATAACCACATGCTTTCTCACATTTCAGTATCAAGCAAAAAATCAGGCAGGGGGCATTTTTTTTTCACATTGATACAACTTTGTTGGTAAATTAAGAATACTTGTTAGATCCTTCTTCTGTTTCTATTTAAAAATATTCTAAAATGAAATCAATGCAACGGGAATAAATTTGAGACCCTTATCCAGGAGCAAGGATGCAAAAATTATAGAGGTACTGCAGAAAACTTCATCCCTTTTCCCGGTTTCTAAACTCCAGGATCACAAGCAGGAGGTCTCAAGTTAATCATTCTGGTGTGGCATAAATTGTTGCTTTTAATGGTTGACTTTAAAAGAAATGTCCATTCTCCAAAGTCTACGCTCTAAATGTGCGAAATATCTTTAACTCAAAAATGGAAAACAAGGGGCGCCTGGGTGGCTCAGTGGGTTAGGCTGCTGCCTTCGGCTCGGGTCATGATCTCAGGGTCCTGGGATCGGGCCCCACATCGGGCTCTCTGCTCAGCAAGGAGCCTGCTTCCTCCTCTCTCTCTCTGCCTGCCTCTCTGCCTACTTGTGATCTCTCTGTCAAATAAATAAGTAAAATCTTAAAAAAAAAAAAAAAAGTCCTCCCTCCCATTTCCCTTATCTTATACCCACTTATGCTATCTTTCATGTTTTTAAAAAAAAAAAAAATGGAAAACAAAGTTAATGGGGCCATCAAGAGGGCAGGAGGATGCCAACACTGCAAATTCCGTTAGCATGGAGAAGGAATAAGGGGGGAAAGGAGAAAAGAATGTGGTAGGGGAAGTAAAATTATACTTCCTAAAGTTTAGGAACCTACTATAAATATTATTGCATAAAAGCATAAGGCTTTATACTCTAATATAATGTAAAATAATCAGTTATCCACTTAACCCCGTTTCAAAATGGGTGCATACCACATTTTTAAGTGTGGTGGAACAACTGATTAATTCATTTTGATTAATTATATTCTGGGCACTTTAAAGTAGTGCAGGGAAGGATTTCAAACGGGTCACCACCAGTGTTCTTTGCTCTTTTCCAGGCCTACAATTAACATGCCTCTGTGAACACCTTCATCACTATCACTGACTTTGCACATTGCTACAACCTCATTATTTTTACAATTTGCTAAAGCTTTTTCTGTTTGGTAACTTTGCTCTTCAAGAACCTTCCACGTGATTTCCTTCAAGGGTTTTCGATCTTTCTTCTCTCCTCATAGAACTTTCCTTTTCTATACACCTCTGCAGAAAACACCAACATTTGGTCATAAAACTAAAGAGATATCTACTATATTAACCTATTAACCTTTCTGCCTTATGTTTTAACACATTTTAGTTTCGTACTTGTTGAGCTCGTACAACTGGCCACCTAATTTTACTTTTGAAGAGCTTTTTTTTTTTTGTAAACTGAGGTCTTGCTTTTTAGTTTCTTATGTGGTAAAAATGGCAAGAACATTCTTAAAGTTATTCTAAAACTTAGTCTGATGAAGTAGGCAGCAGTCTTAGCACATAAATGCAATTTCTAGAAATTGTTTCTATAGAGTGACAGCTATTATGACTGCAAAATCCATTATGAGCAATGAGGTTTTGTTGTTGTTGTTGTTACCAATGACTCTGAAATTGTTTTATCTTTGAATAGAAACCATGCTTTTAAAAGTATCATCTTGCTCTTTACTTCAAAACTCAAATATAAACAAATTTAACCTTGTTTTGATTTTTAGGCAGAACGTTATGTTTTTGTACAGAATTTTATAAGAGGTGACATTTATGGGAAGAAATATCTAACTGCAAAGAATAGTGGCAAAAAGAAGGGAAAAAATGGAAATAATTTTTCAATTTTGTTAATTCTTTCCAATATTAAGACAAGCTTTTATGAGGAACAACTCTGGAGAAAACCTCAAACTCAAATCTAATAGCACCAAAAATGTGGTTTTACAGAAATTATTTATTTATTTATTTTAAAGATTTTATTTATTTGACAGAGACACAGCAAGACAGGGAACACAAGCAGGGGGAGTGGGAGAGAGAGAAGCAGGCTCCCCACTGAGCAGAAAGCATAGTGCGGGGCTCAATCCCAGGACTCTGGGATCAGGACCTGAGCCAAAGGCAAATGCTTAATGACTGAGCCACCCAGGTGCCCCTACAGAAATTATTTAAGACAGATTCTAGATTCTAGAGATCAGGAGACGTATTACTTGTCAATTCCAAAAGATGAAGGTCCTTTTGAGGGTATTGGGTATAATAGATGTTTTAGGACACTGTGATTGTTTTAAGCATGAAAATCAGCAGTGAAATGAAAATGAAAAGATTAAAAATTTAAACTTAGAGAAAGCTGAGCAAATGGGGGAACAATGGTAACTAGAAAGTTCAGAGCACGAATTTCATGAAAAGAAATGGAGATAAAAGTGTTCAAGTGAGTAAAGCTCAGTTACCGATGACCTTGAACACCAGGTCTCACTGGAGACCAATGAAGTATTTTGAGCAGGGAAATAACCTGAGCAGAGCTTAAAACAATTACTCAGAGTGTGTATCTCAGAATGGACTGGGGAAGGGAGAGGCTGGAAAAAGGGAATCACTAAGGAAATGATCCAAATAATCGAGGCAAGAGGTATGAAGTGCCTGATTTGAATAGTAGAAATAGATATTCAAAGACAGAAATCTAAGTAAAGGATATTGTTCCCTTTTCCAGTCTGGTACTTATTTTCGCCCCCATCCTTTTGTTCACACCATGTGTCATTCCCCCATCAGCTCTGCAGGGGAGGATTCTGCACGGCCTTCATAAGGCCATCCTGATTCTTCTATTCTTGCTCTGAATTTCTCCATTTCTTTTCTACCTTTGCCTCTGAAGCAATTATCATTAATTCTATCTTGTATCATAACCATTTACATTCACCTCTTATCTTGGCTATTGTTAGTTCCCAGAAGATTGAGATGATGCCTTTCCTTCACCCTTAAACAGCCTACTGGCTAGAACAAGATTTCAGTATAAATGTGACAGAGTATTCATTTGCTCAGAGTGCTACATGGATAAAGTGACAGAACTTGAAATGTACGGGAAGTCAAATAAAAGCAAGAGTTTCAAAGGAGGAGGGACTTTTTTTTAACTTAAAAATGTTAAATCTGTCTCTGATTCCAAGTGTCATAAGAGGGAAGAGAAAGTGAAGATAATTGAATTTAGTGATTATCTTATCATCTGTGACCTTCCAATGTACAGTTTTTATAGAGAAGACATTAGGACACCAGGGACGGTGCCCGAGAGTCAAGGGCTATCAGGCATCTTCGTATCGTTCATGATTTTTGTTTATAAGTGCTTTTGGTTCACTGCTATTGAAAAGATACTGAAGTTGCAAACTAGCAACTTACAAAGTGTAATTTATGAGGTAGGAATGATTTTCACATAGTTAGATTTTATCATATTGTTTTTAAACATTTTTGCATTGAACTAACATAATACTACTGGGAGATATAAGCTATAATGAAAAGTAGAGCAAGCAAAATCAATGATTCACAGCTCTTTGCTGTGAGACAAACAATTTATGAGGCACTATTAAAGACACTAGGGTTATTAACATCTCACTAGCAATTGGAGAAAATAACAACATATACTCCCTTCACACTTGGTAGATTGTTTTGCTACCACCTACACATTGGCAACTGATCACTCAATATTTAATGAGTGCCTGTTGTGTGCTAAATGACCTTCTAGAATACACAGCAACAACAGTGGGGAGGGGGGTAGTTACAATACAATAGATGCTTCCAACACACAAACCTAGATACTCAAAAGCCTCACAGTTAGGCAAAAGAAAACAAATCACATTCAAGAGTTGGAGAACACTTCTAGAGCAGAGAATCACAAAAAGCACAGGAAACTACAGTAAAAACTATGAATTTGCTCTAAAGGAGCACACAGAGTAGTAAGAGCCATCTTGGAGGTTGAAAATATCCCCCATGAGAAAGTACATCTTGAATTGGATTTTCAGAAAAATCAAGGTCAATGAAGAACTGGTTAAAAAAGTTAATCAGGGTGGTCAAGTTTTTAAAATTCACTGTGGCAGAACGAAGCTCATTTGATCTGGTTAGTATCACAGGCCACTTTAATCCTACACAGAATGCTTCATATTGTGGCAAGTACAGTTGTCACATCCAATATTGCAGAGAAACGCCACTGGGCAAAAGCTGAAGTCAACTGGAGACTCCCAAGGAGGTTGCTGATAGATGGATTCTAACACACAAATGATTATGTAAAAAATCCAAGAACCAATAAAGAATTCATGGACTCAATTAATTTTCTGGTTTTAGAGATAGGACATCCTTGACAGAATAAACTAATTTTATGTTTCTGTGTATATTCTATTTTCTACCTCTCAAGCATGTTACCTAGAGCTATGTGGCTTTTCTAGGCACAGCGGTTCCAGGGCAACCACTGTGTGACTTATTCCTGCTTTTCCTCACATGCTCCCACAAGTCTTCCATCCCAAGAGTTCAAAGGGTAAATGGTGAGAAGACAAGGCCATCCAGAGGAGACAAATCCTGGGGGACATACACAACATAATGAGGGAGGTGCTGCTGAATCAAATGGCTGGAGAGAGATCACAGGTAAATTTTTCTTAGGCAAACGGCCAGCAAAACACTGAGCAGAGATAAGTAATGAGTACCTCCCGGGAGGAGGTGAAAACTAACATCTGATAATTTGAAGGTATCTAGGCAGGTTATGTGGCAATTAATAGCAGGAGCCCAACCATAGAGATGATCTCACTACTTTGGACAGATCAACAAGAACAAAAATCCTAGAAAAACTGGGATTTGAGACTTTTCATCCCAACAGCAGTTTAAAAGAATAAAGCCACTTTATAGAAAATGGACTAGAATGTTAAAAATGATTATTTTGAAGCCCACACACTGGTAGTGTATCTCCAAATCAAAACAAGGCTCATAGAAAGTTAGAACTTCTTAAAGCTACCAGACAAGAGACAAGTTACACCCTGAACCTTCTAATAGTAATAATAATTACCATTAATTAACAATACCAGTAAGTATTAAGTACCTTACCTGAATCTTACAATCCTCATATAAACCTGTAATATAGGTATTATCTTTATTTCCACCATAAAGACAAAGTCAAACTTACACAGCTAGTATGTAGCCAGGAAACTATAAAATTCTTAAGTGTGTTTAAAAAAGATACCACTGTAAAGGTTAAAGGAAGATTCAGGCCAAGAGCTGAGCTTGTTAACAACACTCCCTCTAGAAGTCCTTCTAGGAAGGAAAAGGCTGCTGCTGAGTATGTCTGCCTTCTAGGATAAATTACTCCTGGTATGATAGAATTCTTTGCTCCTACTCTCATAAATGTTTTGTTAATAAATAAAATCACAGTATGTAAATCTATCCCTATTACTACTCCCATAAAGAGCTTCTCCAGAATATTCACTGAAATCAAAGCATCCTCAAATACATCAACACCCTTGAGCCATTTAAAATATTTTAAATTGGAGAGTAGTTCTCCTGCACAACTGTGGTCTATCTCTGCAGGTGGCTTTATGGCTGCTATATAGTCAGCCTCTAATAAATTATGAGTAAAACATTCAAGTCAGCGACTTAGGGTAATAGAGTTTTGGTCATTCATTTCTAATGGCCCAGAGCTGGAAGAGTCTTCACTCAGTAAAATGGTGATACATTCATCAGTATTCTTCCGGTGAAATCCAACTCTCGCTTACTTAAGTGATAAGTGAATTCATTGGTTCTCAGAACTAACAAAAACCTACCTCCCCTGGCTTCTACATATCTGTGTCTTAAAGCTCCAGTTATATCATTAGTATTTGGTTTTTCTCTTTTCAACCTTTAACTTTGATTTCTTCAATTTTCACTTTCCTCTTAGGCAGGCCAACTTTACATGGTGGCTTCTGGGCAGCTCAAGGCTAACATTCAACCAGTGTAGCAAGATCAGCGTAACATGACTTTTTCATTCATTCAACAAATATGTGTCTACTGTGTACCAGCATTGCTCTAAATGCAGAGATAGATCATTAGGATGTGAAAATTTCTGCCCTTCTGTTGCCTTTTCTAGATGTAGCATTTGTTGCAATGGTCCAAATCTGAGTACTGTTACACAGGCTTGAATAATGTGCCCACTGATGGACCAATCATTATGCCCTGGGGGATGGAATGCTGTCATTCACCAGACTGAGACTCACACCTGTGCTTTGAGAACATAAGATTGTAACACTCAAATCACCTTGATTAAGAATGAGGAAGTAGTAGTTTCCCCAAAGAAGAATTTTACCAAACAACAACTGTGAACCTGGGGGAAGAATTTTTAAATTAAAACTCCAAAATCCAAAATCAGGAAGTCTCCTCTATAAATGATGAGAAGAACTTGATCAGACAAGAGAAAATTAAAATCGGAGTCAAAATAAATTTGAGGATCCCTAAGTCTAGATGCACTCTCATTTAGTCAATGAGTGCCAGTAAGAAAATAATCTTCCAATAAAGAATAAGCTAGATCTAGTCACGCTTCTATGAATAATAACTATCTGCAGTCATTATCTGATTATAAGATTTATTTATGTGCAGAATTTGAATGCCCTCTAAGTGAGTAGCTCTGGGCTATGGGTACCTTCCTTCTTTCCATGGATGATGAAAGGTTTGTTCAATCTTGTTTCACTCCAGGTGAGTAGAACTCATGCTATTAGGGACTGAGGCCTCAGGCTTGAAAATTTATAAAATTTACTTTGCTCATCTGTGTCATGGAAAAAAAACTGCCCCCTCTGCTTTGGGAAGATTGATTCTAAATTTGTCTGTCTAATGTGCTGACGCCAGCTCACAAGGTAGTAACTGACACTAATCAAGCTTTATCTTATCTTTTGTGACAGGGTTGTGGTAGTTGCACATGTTTATTTTTTCTTAACATAGTAGAAAACTAGAATATGGATCATAGATATGGGGATGAGGGTGGGTGTATGAGTGTATTCGAAAAGAAAAACTATTAGAGATTTATAACATGGAAGTTAAGAATGTAGATTATGCTAAATTGCCTAAGTTAACATCATGACTCCAACATTAACCTACTAAGGATTCCAAGCAAGAAACTTCTGAGACAATTCTTCATCAGAAAAGGGGAATAATAGTACTCACATTTTAAGATTTTTATACACATTAAATACAATAACATTTGTCAAGACACAGAACAATGGCTGATATGCAGCTAATATCCAGTCATTTTAATCACCATCCTTACACTAAGGACACCTTTGGTGCACTTCACAGGATTCTCAACTTAAGTTGATACAGTCATCATCAGTTCTGTTCAGTGGGTATTTCTCATCATTCTTCTCTAGGGGCATATGGCATATTGTACCCTCCTGTAGGTGTTACTTTATGGCCAGTTCTGGGAGGTTAGTTGTGACTAGAAATAGTATGTGTCACTACTGGGCTAGAGCACTTAACAGCAGATAAGAAACTATCCAGAACTCACTCTTCCTTCTGGAACTGAATCCAGCAATTTTGGAGACATATCTACTCCATCAATCCAAATCTTTGAGTAACAACAATAACCAGAAACCCTGTTGACCCACCAAGATCTCCAACCTGAATGAGAAATGAGCCTCTGTTGTTTTAAGTTCCTGAGACTTTGGGCTGTTTGTTGCTGTTGCAGAGCCTAACTTATCCTGGCTGATACAGGCAACTTAGCCAATAAAGCATTTAACGGCCTCAGATAAAATTGAATCTTGGCACAGGTAGACCCAGAGCTAGTTTACAGCTCGAGTCAGTAACTTTAAGTAACTCTGAAGCCAGTAACTGAGCTTCCCTTGGGCGCCTCTGCATGACTGAAGGAGAGCTAGGACTGCTCCAAACATCAGATACAGAGCAGTCCAGTCAGGTAGTGCAATGGTGGGGAGAAAAGACAAAAGGAATCTTATTCCCCTTCAGTACTATCATTTTATCGGGGAGAAAAATAGTATTTCCCTGTCATCTTCTATGGTTTCCCTTTATAAAGTATTGGCAGTCATGGCTTTTATGCCCAAGCTCAGACCAATCAGTGACAAAAAGAAAAGAATTACAAAACTGACTTAATCCAATGATCATTCACCCAAAATCTGGAAAAAGGGCCCACTATTCTTGAATATACTCAGAGCTGTACGATACCTGAACAAAAAGCACTGTTCTCTCCGAAAGAGTCAGGATGATTGGTGGTCTTTCTAAGCAACCAAGTAGTTAATGGCTGTTCACAAGAGTCATGGCCATCTACAGGTCTTCATTTCTTCTTTAAAATGAGATTCCCCCTGTACTTACCATTTGTACAGTTGCTCCAGGAGAGGATTTTAAGGCTACTGAGAAGACAGTGGGGGTGTACTGCAAAATCTCTCTGCTTGCATATTACAGTGGATAATGTGGATTTCCAAACAGATTTGCTCAGCCGCATTTTTAGACACCTCATGATTTAGGGTATGCAGAACTATGTTAATAGAGAGAATGTTACATGAATTAATTACTTAGATTATGATGATCCCAATGTTAATCTGTTCTTGAATCAAAACATATGCTTAGAATAAAACAAGAATAGTTTCTTAACTTTGTTCTAAGGTAAGAGATAGAGGAAGAGAAGAGTTTGCCAGAGAATGATGATCTACTCTGCAGCCCCCTGAAGGCTTTGAAAAATGACACAGTTTGCTGTTTGAAAGCATGGTTTCCAATTAAAGGCTAAAAACAAATGGCTGCCATGTCTTTCCCTAACAGGCAGACGACAAGAAAATCAGCAAAACAAATTCCATCTTCTGGCACACATTTCACTTACTAATATTTGCAATTCCAATTTTTATTAGCACAGGTGTATCTAATCGCCTCCAAATATTAGAATGCAAACCTATTCAGTGATGAGAATAGGAGCCCAAAAAGGAATCTAAGGCTTTGTTGGTCTGCAGAATCCCATAGCTACAGACTGATTTTAATATATCCAAGATTTAGTGGAGAGGGAAAAAGAAAAAGACGTTGTTATTGTGCTTGCTTGCTTTAGAAAGGCATTTAAATTATCAAACCATTACCTTCTCAAGTACAGCGATTCCTGAGTTATTTGTGCTAAAATTGTAAGAATTTTACTGAATATCAATTGACCAAAGATAGTGATAAAAATGTGTATTTTCCTCATGCTATAGTTCCAAGATCTTTAAAAGGGGTTGGGCTGGGGCTCCTGGATGGTGCAGTCAGGTAAGTGTCTGACTCCTGGTTTTGGCTCAGGCCTGATATCAGGATCATGGGATTGAGCCCCATGTCAAGGTCCACGATGCCCAGGGCAGAGTTTGCATGAGCCTCTCTCTCCCCCTGTCCCTCCCACCTTCAACTCCCATATTCCAGCACTCTCTCGCTCTCTCCCCACTCTCATAAATAAATAAATAAATCTTTAAAAGGCGTTAAGCTGGGGTGCCTGAGTGGCTTAGTCAGGTAGGCAGCTGCCTTTGGCTCAGGTCATGATCCCAGGGTCCTGAGATGGAGCCCCACATTGGGCTCCTTGCTCAGTGGAAAGCCTGTCTGTCTCCTGGTTTCTGTTCTCACTCTTTGTCAAATAAATAAATAAAATCTTAGAAATAAATAAGTAAAAGAGGTTGGGTCAATAAAACCAAAACATTTTTTTTGACCAAGAAACCTACACTACTATTAAGAGTATGTGATTTTTCAAAAGTTTACTAACAGTAGGAATCCTTCCACAAAGTTAACGCTAATTACTCTCCCCAATGTGGAAGTAAAATATTGCCCACTCAAATGTATTAATCCATGTTTCTCATTTATCCTGCACTTTAATTGTATTCTGAGCAGTAATACTACAAAAACTTTGTATAAAATGTGAGGATACTGTATTTTCCCTGTTTATATCCATGAAATACCATTAGATTAAATATAAGAAATCTCAAAGCTTGCTACTGTAAACTAGTACCCTCACTGGAGACCATTTTACTCACAAAAATAGCTTCTGGGGCTAGGAGAAGCTCTGGGTGGCTATGGCCGAGATAAATGACCTTGAAGATTTAGAGCAATAGAGACAATTTTGTTAAATCTTGCCTCAACAGATATTTAGCAACATGTATCAAGACTGAATTTTACCTAAAACTAAAGGAAGTGCACTGAAGATGAAAATAACTTACTTTCAAACTTACACACAAAAATATTAATTGAGATGTGGAAAAATAGCCAATCCCTATCCTTTTAAAATTGTCAAGCAGCATGTTTGATTCCTAGAAGTTTGCTTTTGATGATTAGCAATCATGCACTGAGGTTAAATGACATGTTTGTTTCATGGCTACTACTAACCAAATCTATCATCTTGCCAGTGGTTAATGCAATGAGTTCACACTTTTGGTGCAGAACAGACAGACACTAGGAATTTATCATCATCATCCCTCTGGAACTATACTGTTAAGTGAACCAAGAAGGAAGGAAGGAAAAGTATCTGACTATTAACCTCAAATACTTTTTAAAATGGATATTTTATCCATATCCCTCTCATACATTGGGTTATGGCCTCGGAAATGAAAATCCCTCACTGCACATAGTGGGTCAAAAAAGCAGGAAACAAGCTAACTCAAATGTTTTCAGACGTGTCACATAGTATCCCTATCTTTTCTTCTGATGTTTAGCATTTTATTTCCCTAAGGGCAAAACTCCTAAAAGGAGAAAAAGATGAACTTCTTAGATGAAACAAATTAAGCGGTTAATGTGAAAAGAGATTATTTTATGCTGCTATAAAAATAAACAAGATAGCTCATTCTCAGCAGACAACCAACTTCAAGTACACCTTTATTTTACGAATCCCTACGGATTGCACATTTAAGAACACTAACGTATAATGATTCTGATTTATTTGGTTTCAAAATGATTGTGACAGTGGTAGAAGGCAGAGTTTTAGGTTCGTTTTTCTGACTTAGCACCCCTCATTTCAAACAGTCCCAAGGAAATGAGAATGCCAGCAACACAAGCCACAGAGGCAGAAGGCTGTCTGAAAGTGTCACTGGCATAAACCGTAATGGTCCTTCCTAAGGATACAGAGTGTGACTGCTGTGCTACATAGAAGATGCCTAGCGCGGACTTCAGGGCACGTGTGAGGTCTCTGGGAGACCTGGAAGACAAATCGTGTCCTGTGCACTTACTACACTGCTGTGGTTTTGAAGTTAGGCTATTTTGACTCTAACCCATGAAATGCAAAGAACTACTAAGACTTGCTATGATGTGTGCTGCAGTTCTCTAAGGAATGAAAAGTCTAAAAAAAAGTTAAATCGAAAAAGTTCCTAAGAAGACTACTTATGTAAAAGCATGAAGAAATGAGCAGGAATAAAAAAAAGTTTGATTTCATGCAGAGATTACCTCTTGGGAAGAGAGAACAGAATGCAATCAGAGGTGCTGAGAGGTGGCTCAGCAGTACCTATCTTCTTTTAGTTCTTCAGCTTAGAGTGGGAGTAAATGGACATCGTGCTTTTTTTTTTCCTTTTTGCTTAGTTTTAATAATAATCTTTGAAAGACTCCATCAAGTCCATGTAGCGAAATGTGAAAATTAATAATAAAAAAGCTGAATACGAAATTACATGTGCCGTGAAGGCAACTCTAAACATACGTGTAACAGATGAGGACTAATCGTTGAAGTGGTAAACTATGGGACATTTGGACAGAAATTAATCAGAGATGATTTGAAGGTTTGGTGATAGAGAAAAGGAAAATAGAACCTGAGAAGAACTGAAGCTTCTCTCAGATAAAAAGAAGGAAATATTCAGTATAAATCAATTTAAATATTCAGTATACAGTTAACCCTTAAACAACATGGGGCTTAAGGGCAACCCCTACTCCCACACAGATGGAAATCTATAGCTTTTGACTCGCCAGAAACCTAACCACCAACAGCTTTCTGCTAAGCCTTACCGGTAACGTCAAAGTCAATTAACATGTTTTGTACATGTCTTATTTACTATATTCTTACAATCAAGTAAGCTAAGGAAAAGAAAATGATAAGAAAATCAGAAGGAAAACACATTTGCAGTAGTATTAAAAAAAATCCTGGGGTTACGGACATTGGGGAGAGTATGTGCTATGGTGAGTGCTGTGAAGTGTGTAAACCTGGTGATTCACAGACCTGTGAATATAAACATTATATGTTTTTATAATATATAAACATTATATGTTTAGTAAAAAAAAATTTTAATTAAATTAAAAAAAAATCCACATGTAAATGGACCCACATGGTTCAAACCAGTGCTATTCGTGGGTCAACTCTATAACCAGTCTGAACCTGAGCTTTCTCTTCCTCTTCTCTGTACTCACCAAATCATTTTCCATTTTTCCAATTAAAGAAAAACGTTTCATTTGGTATGCACATTTAGACTTAATATTCATCGTACTATAAGAAAATATAATTCAGAGCTCTAAACTTAAAACAAGGTGAAAGCACATTCATGGTTTTTAAATATGACAAACAATAATGGACATTATATTGAATTTCCCATTTATTGCATATTGGGAATTTGATACAGCCGAACACCTGTAGGCTTAGACCTTAAATTAGGCATGTAAAATAAAACAATGATTAAAGACATTTCTCACTTCCCTAGTCCCTATGCCATTAAAAACCTCAGCTGTTTCTAAAGGTACTTGATTAGGTAGAGACATACAAGGCAAAGGGCAAATACAGCTCAGAAAGATTCACAAATACCTATTTTTCCTACAGACGTTCAGAGCAAGAAAGAACAAAAATTTGCTGAATCTCATTTGCAAGATTTTCCTATGTTTTAATTTCACTGTTCCTTATTTCCCATGACCTTGGATAAATTCAAATACAGGACTGTTTTGTTAAAAGTCAGAGTAGAACCTCTAATTTATTTACTATTGTTCAGGTGCATTTACTTTATTTTAATCCATTTCAGCCAAGCTTTCTTGGTTGCTCCAAAATTGCAAAGTACTCAGTGTTCTTCTTGTGATTTGTTGAAGTAAATAAGCAGTTAGAGAAAAAGGCTATTTCCTTGAACTTCAAAGTAGACTTTAAAGAGTTTGCTGTTGTTCTTTGGCCCTAATAATGCAGGCAGTCAAGTTATAGAAATATTCTGTCTGAGAAGACACTTTCATCGCTGGCATACTTCACAGACACCCCCCTACAATGCCTTCAGAAACTGATACAAGATGTTTCCTCAGAGAACCACAAATACCATAAAAGTTTCATTTTTCTGTAATGCTACTCTAATAAGAAATTCAGATTTATGAAATCAAAGTTACTATAATAACCAGAATTTTCAAATCAATCCTATTAACCACCAAGTGACAGCAACTTCCCATGCTTCATTAACTCTGGGCCAGTTAAAATGAACTGTAAAATAACATTCTGTTCTGTTCTGGCAATCCCATCTTTCTGAACTAAAACTCTATCTTGTGCCTAGGATGATGCCAAGCAGTGAGGATCTTAGCTTTCCCAGACCTGAACCTTCTCACATGACTGAGTTCTTCAGCTTCTAAATCTCATTTTGTTTTTCTGCACCCACAGTCCTCATTCAATGATCAAATCTCTTCAGAAGTTGAAATTCAGAACCCTTCCATTTCTATCTGCATGTTAGAATACTTCCCTAACAAAAAATCAATAATTTATTGGTACAAAAAAGTGTCATTGTATTCCCATAGACCTCTCAAGCCATTCTGTTAGAGACAAAGAGGGATAATTTTGTTACATTAAGATATCTGACCATTAAAAAAAAAAAAAGATATCTGACCATACTACGAGACTAAAGATAAAGACTTATCTGGAACCCCATTGTAAACTGCTAGGCATGGCTCAGAAGTCACCACACTACTGGGACCTGAACCATCTCTGGCAGTCCCTCCAGTCCAACCTCACCCTACTTGACATTGTTCTCTGGGGTTATAAAGGCTGGGGTGCTCAACATTCTCACATTGCTGTGCAGGTTCCCCCAACAGTATGAGTACACTTTAAAGCCACAGACTTAAAACCCAGTAAAGACACTGTAAGTGATAACCAGGCATGAAAAAAAAAAAATTCTGCCTGCTAACCTTCATTGCCTTATACACTTAACCATCTATGCTCTTTTAAAAATTTGCTGCTATTTTAAAAATTCTTTCAATATACATTAGTTCTTTAAGTCAAGAGACTTCTTCTCTGCCTCCAATATTTTCAATCTCTCTGCTATACTCCATTTCCTCTCACTCCTTCTTCTCAGAAAATAGAGAACCTGTTCTCAATTCTCATGTAAGCCTAAGATTTGAGGATCTTCCTTATTTTATACAGAATTAACTCCAAATTGTCTCTATCCCTTTCAAGCTGTAGAAGTTACACTGGATCAATTTTCTTTTAATTTTTAGAGAGGCAAATAGAACAAGGTCTTTAGAGGGAACTCAGCAGGTTTTACAGTTTTATTCTCTGGGTCTCATCATTTTAAATATGTTTCCAAAAAATCCTTTTATCTTGCCATTTGGGACAACATGGTTGGATCTAGAGGGATTATGGTAGGCAAAGTAAGTGAGACAGAAAACAAATACCATATGATTTCACTTATATGCAGAATGCGAAAACAAATGGGCAAACCAAACAAACATACTCATATATACAGGAAACCAATTGCCAGTTACCAGAAAGCAGCTAGGTTGGGTGGGGAAGGGGATTAAGAAGTACAAACTTCCGGTAAGTCATGAGGACATAAAGTACAGCACAGGAAATATGATAAATAGTACTGTAACATCTTTCTATGATGACAGATGGTAACTAGACTTACCATGGGGTAGTTTTGTAATAGATAAAAATATTGGAATCTGTGGTACATACCTGGAACTAATAGGATACTGTATGTCAATTAAATTTCAATAAAAATACTTTTAGAGGGGCGCCTGGGTGGCTCAGTGGGTTAAGCCGCTGCCTTCGGCTCAGGTCATGATCTCAGGGTCCTGGGATCGAGCCCTGCATCGGGCTCTCTGCTCAAGAGGGAGCCTGCTTCCTCCTCTCTCTCTGCCTGCCTCTCTGCCTACTTGTGATCTCTCTCTGTCAAATAAATAAATAAAATCTTTAAAAAAAAGACTTTTAGAATAACAAAATTGGATTTTAGAACAGAATATTATATGTATTATTTATTACTTAAAATGGGAAAAAATTAGCATTTTTTAAACCCCATCTATGTGCCAAGTATTCAAATGTATCATCTCACGTAATTCTCACAATTAGTATTGTGGTATTATCCCCACTTTTCATGTAGAAGAAGACAAAGACTTACTGAATTTTAAACTCAGAGTTGAGGGGCACGTGGATGGTGCAATCAGTTAAGACTCTGCCTTCCGCTCAGGTCATGATCCCAGGGTCCCGGGATGGAGCCCTGCATCCGGCTCCCTGTGGAGCAGAGAGTCTGCTTCTCCCTCTCCCTCTGCCCCACACCCCCAGCTGCTGCTCTCTCTTGCACTGTCTCTTTCAAATGAGTAAGATATTTAAAAAATAAAACAAAATAAACTCAGTTGACGCCTAACATCTAGTACCTTCTAGTATACCATGATGAGTTGAATAGGTAACATTATAACTGATTTTCTAGGATTTTACTTTTTGTTATTTAATTACACATTTATTAAAATTCACCCAAACATTTTAACTTAAGGGTTCCATGAGGTCAATTAGCCTGAATCTATTCCGATCTACAAAAAGTGAAACCCCTGTGTGTTGCTTTATAACAGAGTAATCACGTTTCAACCATATGAGAAACTTCTTTTCCATTACTGTATATTGATTATGATTCTCATCAGTTGTGTTAAAAAGACTTTCTCTCTTTATACCTTGCTTTTTTATTCCCCAAGGAACTTATTTTTTTTTAATAGCATAGTTGGACTTTTGCCTAGAAAATTACAAAATCACTCAAACAAAATTTATCTCATCTTTCTGAAGGAAAAGAAACTTCTCCTATCTAACTCCAACCTCATGACTTTTCTCTGATATTTTTCCAGCCGTAGGTGTTAGCATCTGCTGTTGGAGAATCTGGTTTTGATTGGTAGGGACTGGGGTGAGGACTGGAGCCAAGATCACATTTTACATTAACTATTATATAATCATAGCATACATCCAACTCCACAGATTACTGATACTTTATGAAAGAATGTACATCTTCAAGTTCATCATCATCATTTTCGCATTTGTATTTTTGAGACTGTACCTGAAATTCTCATGCACACAACCCTCAAATAAGGCAAATGACACCCTTCTCATAATGTAGGAACATGGAGATGTCAGCTGCTTCCTCCTCTGCCACCTTTTGAGAACTGCAGCCGGGATCGGGCTCGAGCTCTTCTGGAAATGTACTGCACTCCTCATACTATTTACTGCCTCTCCTCCCCATGTCACCATTTAGATGGCTGCTCAGGGACAATTAGAAAAAACACCAAGGAACAAAATAGCTCCAAATAGCTCCCCCAGATTCCATGCTCTCTATTCTCCCTCTCTTTACGCCCCCACATGTCAAATATGCACAGAGCAGCCCACAGAGGAGGTAAATGGAAAAGAGAAAACCAAGGCATGAGGCAGCACCTTGTGCTTCGAGAAGGACCAGTAGTGCAGGGTGGAACCCAGTTTTCAGGGAGGGAGCTGAGCCAGGTTAGCACGAACACACACTTACTTACTGCCCCTTCCACAATGCCCATAGACTGCTTTCTGAAGTTTTATTCCATTTGTCTCAAATGTATGGTAGACTTCAAAAATCCCTGATTAAAAAAAAAAAAAAAATGATTTAGAGCAATCAGCTGCTACTTAAAAGAACATCCTATACTTCCGGTGTCTGCTGTAAGCTTTTCAATAGGAGTTAACATTCTCCATTTTCTTCATTGTTTTTTTCTGAACATCCTTCCTCTGATGATCTATTTTAAGTGTTCTGCTATTTTTTTTTCCTTTCTGTCCATCAATAATTTAAAGTAAATATTCTTTTCAGAAAGAAGAGTATGACCCTCAGATTACATCAGCCCACTAAATTCTCTTTTTTAATTCTTTCACTTAAAAGCATTAAGATGAACTTCAAACATAAAATTTTACATTGCCTGAAAGGCATCTGCCTGAATATGTTAAGTAATGTAACCACTATCGTTTTTCCAAGAATCTAAAGAGGCCACTAGCATAGTAAGATTATTGTATTTCTTCCAGGCAGTATCTGGATCTAGTGATTCTCTATGGATATAAACACTGTAATATTTGCACAGTAACCTGGTTCTTGACTTTGATGGTTACACGTAAGTAAAATACTGAAGAAAAACAAAACCCCACAGTTATTGCTTCCAGTAAGTTTCATAGTTTCTAATCTTTAAAGGAAATTCTCTATCTCACTACTTTACTAAATCATACTAAAATGTAATGTACAGCTATAGGCTCCTAACCCATTTTCTTGAAAATTATGGGCAGAAACAACTCAAAATTAATAAGTAAGACATATTAAATGAACACAGCATTGGAAGGATTTAAATACAAAAGGACCAAAATTGTGATCCTGTGTAAATTTAAATCTTATCATCACTGACTGATTTGAAACAAGGAAGAATCAGAGTTTGGATTAATAGAAAGAGTTTGATGGTACAAAGGGTTGAGTTTGAGATTGGACCATGATTTTTTTCTGAAGATCTTTGGACAGTCACGGTATTTCTGGTACCTTAAATTTTCCATTTATGAAGGAAGATCAGAGTACTTAAGTGAAATAATGAATTCAATGTTGTAAATTATTCAGTGGAAACATATTACAAAGTTGGTTCTTAATAAAACATTAGAATTTTAAAATGTAAATAATTATTGAATAAAAATGGACTCTGAAAAACAACCTGAGGGTTTTGAAGGGGCAGGGGGTGGAAGGTCGGGGGAACCAGGTGGTGGGTATTATAGAAGGCACGGATTGCATGGAACACTGGGTGTGGTGCAAAAATAATGAATACTGTTATGCTGAAAATAAAAAATAAATAAATAAATAAAAACACTGAATTTAAGGTAGCTTTTTACATCACTTAAAATAGTTGGCCAATTTTAAAGGAAAAAAAAAGCAGCATCCAAGAGCATATTGTTGTTAATGCTTAAGCCCCACAGAATTGAGTGCAATCAAGCAAAACCTACCATTTTGCCATCAGAAAGAGTAAAATTCTTGCCACTAATACATTTATTACTGCTGCGTTAAAACATTTACCTCAGGTAGGTTAGCTGGGCTGACTAATTATTGAAAATACAAAGCAGTGAATATTATGTTTATTTCCACTAGTACACAATTTAATATTATTCCAATGCTGCTCACATTATTTGAATAAAAATCAGTTGTTCAAGCACTGTGATTTTAAAGAACTGTGATTTATTCTCCCCCAAAGTTTGATTTACTTATTCTATTACTTACCCACGAATAGCTTGAACACTGCCAAAATGCTTTGCCTCTGAGTTTTTTGACAGCCATCTTTATTTTAGAATGTTACCCTGACATTCTGCTGTATTATTGGCACAGAGCATGTCGAGTATGCTGGGAGTTTTAGTATACATACAATTTGTATTTCATCTTTTATCTATGTAATTTTTAGAGTTTTCTTAGTCAAGTTTTAAGCACTTTCAGATTATGAAATTTCATAAGACTTGCTGGCAAATAAAAATAACTGGCATGTAAAATCCTCCTTCCCGTTACCCACTGTACAGAGTACTTTGCCTGTTACAAATTTACGTGTCACAAATTGCTTAGAGTTTATATCAGAGTTCCCTCTCTCCACCCACCTCCCATATTATAGATGTTGAATCTAAGGTTCAGAAAAGTTTAAATAACTTGGTTCAAACTTATTTGGCAATTTGAGTGGCAGAACTTGGGAGTCAAGATTCCTGATCCCCCTGTTGTGGCCCACTGATGTTACAATTATCATCAGATTTTTTTTTTTTTGGACAAATGATTTTCACTGAGTTGGCATAAACAATAAAATATTATTGCAGTTTGAAGAAGCCTGGTAGTCCTATACAAATATATTTGCCAAATCCTGCTCAAATTTATGAGCAGGAATATAATTAGTGAATATTTGCTCAATATTCAGTGTGGACACAAAAGAGTGCCAAAATATATAGAAAGAGCATGAGAACTTAAGACCTAAGCCTGATCCCTACTCTAATGAGAATCACGTTATGGAAGCTACATTTCAGATCCTCAATGTTCTCACCTATAAAATGGAGATTCTGGTAACCACCACCTTAGCTTCTCTGCAATTGGGTCTTTTAGAGTCAAATGGGCTGAGGTAATGTGAAAGGGGCTCATAAAGTGAAAGAACTATATAAACGAGAAATTAGATTAGGGAATACAGCAAGTGCTGCCCATAAGAAAGAAAAAGCCATATCAGCATTATTAATACAATTCTTTAAGAGCATCTTTCTTGGGGATAGACAACATAAAAATAAGGGAAAATGACAGGAACAAAATGAATTTTATTGCTTTTTCCATAATCTTCTAGAAGAAAAAAATAAGGACTAGTTCCACATATTTTCTAAATGATCTGGAAAATTTATCAGGATTTATCTGTAGTATTTAAAAAAAAAGTATACCCTTTAGTTTTAAAAGGAGTCCAATAGAGCCACATTCCACCCATGTTTAAACAATATTGGAAGAAGGCTTTCCTGGTCTCTAATTATGCTTTTGTTTCTTCAGTAAGCATTTCTGTGTTTTTTTTGTTTGTTTTTTAAAAGATTTTATTTATTTATTTGACAGAGAGAGAGAGATCACAAGTAGGCAGAGAGGCAGGCAGAGAGAGAAGGGGGAAACAGGCTCCCCGCTGAGCAGAGAGCCCAATACGGGGCTCGATCCCAACACCCTGAGATCATGACCCAAGCCGAATGCCGAGGCTCAACCCACTGAGCCACCCAGGCGCCCCAGTAAGCCTTTGCTTATGACTTCTCACATACCCAACCCAACTATAATTCATGGAAAATCCAAGGAGAGGAAGGTCACAGTATCCCTCCTCAGGTGATGCCTCCATGTTGAAGAGGCAAATTACAAAGCTACTAGAAAACGAGGATCAATATATGATCATACCAGTGAGAAAGCATAAATAAATGTGGGTGAGAGACAATATAAAGAGCTCATATGTGGTATTACTGAGGCAAACATTTGGAGGAAGTCTACCAGGAGTCTTTTAAGGGAGGAAATCACTAAGTTTGACAAGGAAAAAGAGAATCAAGAAAATTGTACTTTCTCAGTGGAGATCTGGGCAAATTTACAAAAAAATGCATGATTCACACAGGGTCCTGAGGTCATATGCTCACGGTTGCACTGAAGTACAAACTCTAAACAAAGGGAGATAAGATTTTAAAAGGGATAAGATTTAAAGGATTACATATATAGGGCACCTGGGTGGCTCAGTGGGTTAAGCCACTGCCTTCGGCTCAGGTCATGATCTCAGGGTCCTGGGATCGAGTCCCGCATCGGGCTCTCTGTTCAGCGGGGAGCCTGCTTCCTCCTCTCTCTCTCTCTCTGCCTGCCTCTCTGCCTACTTGTGATCTCTCTGTCAAATAAATAAATAAAATCTTAAAAAAAATTAAAATTAAAAAAAGGATAAGATTTAAAGGATCACATATATATAATATATATATATATATATATATGTATATGTATCTTCAAAAGCAAGAATGAAAAATAAATCAAGAACCATGGAACTGTAGAAAAATAAAGATGAAAGTTCAAATCCAAGAACCACAAAACAAAAAGAAGAAATGATGCTACAAATTGCCAGGGAGAAAAATACACTGAGAGAAAGAGAGAAAACAGCGACTGGAGAGGCCAATTAACAAGTTCAGTCTGTAGCAGCAGGAATCCATTGGATAATCAAGGAAAAATGTCCTGTGAATAGCCAGACAAGTAAGGGGCTTTGTTTTCACTGTTGTCTACCTGTCACTTTGTAGAGTAATGAAATTAACGAGCCGGACTCTTCCTTTTCATGACTGGAAAGACTCAAACATCTGGCTCTTCTTCGCTTAATGCGTAGCAACCACACAGTTCCTGTCAGTACAATCAAATTGCTCCAAGTTACAGGGAACTCTAAAAATCTTGTCACTTGCCCCCAGAATAATAAATAGAAAGTACAGGGGGGAAAATCCTTCCAAAACAGGAGGTAATAAGGTTAGATGGCATTTTTCTTTCTTCATTTCTTCTAACTGCTGGCCTGAAGTTGTACACTAGCACCAAGAAGCAGGGAACCTATCTGCCTGTTCAGCTGATGTTCTTTTACCATAATTGGATTTAATCATAATATGAAATTGCTTAAAAAAGAAACAAGTAGAGACTCAAATATTGAGATATCCAAAAGTTGCCCACAGGTACCCTATTCAAGTCTTGGAATCGATTTTTTTTCCTTGGGCCTCTCTGCCAAAGACAGAAAACAGATTAAAGACAATGTTAACTCGATTCAAAGTGTCCAAAGAAAACCAAAAACCAACTGAAACAGAATCCAAAAGATTTTGAAAACTTTTAACACAAAAGAAGATAGTTAGCTTCCACTAGGGGAAGAAAATACCTGAGACATATTCCTTTTTGGTTTTGAACTTGGAAATTGGAACTCAAGAGAGACATGCTACAAATTTGATAGGATAAATGGATTTCCCTTTAACCACAAAATTGTGTTGTCCACAGCATGATTGAAAACTGTTACAAACTTCCAAAGACTTCCGAACTGATTAGCCCATGAATCGTCTTCGCCTCTGCCAACCTACCTGGCATCCCCTCCTGTTTACCAATGCACTTCTCCCTGGAGCCTGCAGACAGCAAGCTCCCAGGGCTGACTGGGACTTTATCTAAATCCCCTGGAAGTCATGCTGGGGCTTATCTCTCTGCCTGAACACCCAACATCATTTTCCCATGTCAAATTTCAGACATTCCAATATTGTGAAGATACGGATGACTTTGCCTTATCATTGAAAGCAGACTATTATTAGAGACATTTTATAAAATTAATTATTTGATTAATACCTGTGCAGATAAAATGGCTTTCAGTCAACAAACTTTCGTTATCAAGACTCATCATTGCATTCAATAAGAAACATCAATAACCTTACTAAGTTATTCAGCAGCGGCTGTTTTCTGTCCCCCTACCTACCAAAAATCACATAAACAGATAGAGGTTCTAGAAAAAATTTCTCAAATGTATAGGTTGTGATTTCGTGCTTTTCAAAGCAACATATTTTACTGAAGGTTTTTTTTTTTTAATGTACTACCAGCTTTTAAGTGATTTTGTGCTTTTTAAAGCAGTATATTTTACAGAAGTTTTAAAATGTATTAACAGTTTTTTAATGTATTAATAGTTTTTTTTAAAGAGAGGAGGATTTCCCATTTTATTAAGTTTTAAGGTTTTTAAAAATAATTCTAAATAAGTGTTCATTTGATGAGTAAGACTGCTGTGACCACATAATGGAATTAGAGTCAAGCCAAAGACCCTATTTAATTTGGCATTTATTGTTCACAATTGCTTCATGTATATTAATCATACCTGCCCAGCTGGACTATAAGCTGTTTAATTACTGTAGACTTATTCATTATTCCTTCAAGGTCTTGAGCATTAATGTGTTCTATAGACACTCAGATGGATGAATAAATGAATGAATGAATGAGCCTCTCTCTTACATTACTGTTTACACAATCCATTTGCCTTAATGAGTAGCTAACTCTACTCAATGGCTTGGATCATTTTTACAGCCTATTTACACAGACATATCTTCCAGTTTGCTTTCTGTCAAGAGCACATATTGAAAAAGCTAAAGAGAACTATATAAGAGAAGAATGTGTTAAGAGGGTAATTCTGAAGGCTGTTTAGGGAAGGCTACTGTGTTTACTGTAAGGAATTGTCTTCTCATTTACTGTGGCCAAAAAAAAAAAAAAAAAAAAGGCCTCATGTAGTCTCTTTCCTAAGTGTCTTGCTGAGAGCTTTGTTTAAGAAAGGTAGACACTGAAGTTTAAGAAGTTAGAGTAAAAGGAATCAAAAAACCAAAGGATTAAGGAAGAAAAGGAAGGAGAGAGACAGGACAGACAAGAGATTGGGAGACAGAAAGGAAGGAGGAGAAGAAAAGAACTGGAGTCCCCAAAAGGCTATGTTCATTGTGCAGCAAGCAAAGTCTTGGAGCTTTCCTCAAGACTCACCTCCTGTTTGGAGCTTTCCTTGAACTCTAGGACCCACGACCTTACCCATCCCTAACCTGCCGCCTACTCAGAGCCCACCTACTCTGCTGAATTTTATTTTTAACCCTGTACTGTCTATCTCCTAGTTTTTTCCTGGAAGGTAATCTTTGCAAGCTCCTAGAGAGAAGGACTTGCCTTTTTTGCACCCCTCCCACCCCTGCCCCACGCACCATCTCCAGCACAGTATGAGCACATCGCAGAATGCCAAGAAAACAAATAAATGTCAATGATCCAATGAAGGATTAGGTTTTTTGTTTGTTTTAAATTCCCTCATCTTGGTCAATTTTACCCTGATGCTTCTGGAAAAGGGTTTTTAATTTGGAATCCAAAGGTCTTTGAGAGCAGGAACTGTAATCTCTACCAGGGTACCACACACTCCCAGTTGTACAGAAATTTAAATATACAGCACACACCCTGTGCTCGAACACACACTTATTTTCCCATGAAGACACTATAGATTTCGTTACATTTTAAACGAGGCATGTAATTCAACAGAGGCTTCAAACTCTATCATCAAGACTGAGAAAAAAGTTTGTTTAATACTGAGGAGCAAAGAATGCATGGTCTTTGAAGCAGTTTCTGTTTATAATGAGAAACCCTTCATTCTGACCTTTGGCTGTTTTATTCTTAAACCATATTCTGTAGGACCGCATACAGTGTTTCAAATCTCACATTTAATGTGCTGTCTCCAGAGGTGGTTAATAAGAATATTAATCCACATATTTCCAGTGCTTTGTTCCTGTTTGCATTCTGCAATTTAGAAAACGCCTTAAAATGCAAGACTTATTTGGCTTTTTGCCAATCCTTGAAAAATTTTCCTTGTGTGTTTAAAATTAGCCATCAACAGGCTAAAAGTAAAGCTTTGAGATAGATTCTTCTTCTTAGCATTTAACAGTAAAATTATTTTAACACTCTACTCTGCGCTCTTCCATTGATGCCTGATGATCCGTAGAGAGACCGATTGTTTGGGGGTAAACCTGGAAGTTGGCAAAAAAGCTGCAGTGAACCTAAGATTGAAGAAATCTGTAGGTTCTTCATAAGATGAATGATACAGACGTTAGTACAGCGATGAGGCACTCAGGACAAAACAGAGATACAGCAAAGGTAGAAAAGGCTTGGAGTCACTGCCGAATTTTCGTAGTGGCCATAGCAACGTATTACCTAGATCATCATCTTGAGGACCTTGGCTGAAATATCTAAGACTGAAGTAAATGCATGAGCTTCTATTTCTCAGAGAGGAAAATGCAGCCCATCTCGTGAAAGAGATATGGATTTTTAGGTTGTTTCTTATTAGGATGAATGGGAAGGGAACCTTCCAGATAATGCAGAGCTGCCCTTGAAAGTGAAATCGAGGCAGAAGTAAAAAGCAGTGAGTTTTGCCCTAGATTCTATCTAAAACCCAATGAGTAAATCCACCAGAAGGTTGCCAGCCTAGGTGAGCACTAGAGCTGGCTACATGGGGATGTAGCAGGAAACTCAGAGCTGAGGAAATGCAACCGAGCAGCAGACTGAAGGAGACACACCTGATGCAGTGCCGTACCTCAGAGACCACCCCTCTCTACTTGTACTTGGGCCCAAGATCATGGCCATGTGGGCCTTTCAAGCCACCTTACATTTACTGAGCACTAAGCGGGCGAGGGACTGAGTCGGGCATTTTAGAGATGAAAAAAACAAACAAACAAACAAAGTCTATTTACAAGTGAGAACTTAGAATCAGGAAATCTAGACCAGGCTCCTCTTGGCCATCGGGCACTTTGTGTAAATTTTATAAAGCTTCTGTCCCGACCAGTTCATTCTGTAGGACTCATCTGTGTGATGAGCAGACTTCAGATTGGGGGGTATAAATGGGACACCCTGGGCTGCTCTTCAATAATAGTAAGATTTTCCCGTTCATAAACGTACTGTCCTCAGTACCCTTGTTCTCAGCGACAATTGGCTCCATTAAAGAGAAGGAAATTTGGAGTGTCTCCTTTTCCAAAAAAAGGAAGTTTACTAGGGCCTCTTAAATAAGTGATTTTTACAAATTTGCTTAGTGCCAAAGCCCCCTTGAAGAAAAAGAAATGATGTTTTTCAATCTTAGAATAACATTTTTATTGTAAAAAGGATATTTACTAGTCACTTTCATCAATAAATGTCCCCCTTAGAGCACTAAATCTGTACACAAGAGCACATGAACCCGTGGAGATTCTATCTGAGAACACCCTATTATCCTCTAAGTACTGAGTTTGGCAAATTTAAGAAATTTACCTCTGAAAGAGTAAATAAGACCTGGTTTTTAGCATGTAGGAAATAAATAGTAAGCTTCATGATTATACAAACTAAGCTTGCCCTCTATTACAGCTCTGTAAAAAATGCCAGGCAAGGGGCACCTGGGTGGCTCAGTGGGTTAAGCTGCTGCCTTCGGCTCGGGGTCCCGGGATCAAGTCCCACATCGGGCTCTCTGCTCAGCGGGGAGCCTGCTTCCTCCTCTCTCTCTCTCTCTGCCTGCCTCTCTGCCTACTTGTGATCTCTCTCTGTCAAATAAATAAATAAAATCTTTAAAAAAAAATGCCAGGCAAATAGATGTTCTGTAAATATGTGTTTAATTAAATACTTAATTTTTTAAACTGCTTAACTTAGGCCCACTCCTCATGAAGGAATGGCCCCTCCTGATAAGGGGAAACAGTTGTTTGGTTCCCCTCCCCCCAACAGAAGACCTGCTAATGCAAATTTACTTCTAAATGGTTCTAAAATATCTTTTTGTGTTTTCATCAAATACCAGTACTTCATTTCATGAATCATCTACAAAGAGCTGAGTTTTAAGAAGTGAATTTCATGTGTAGAAAGGAGTTATATTAAAATGCTTTTGATATATTTATACAGATTTGGATTTTTCAAATAATACGTCTTTTTATACCAACCTCAATGACCCAATGTAGTCTACCACATAGTCCATATTTCTCACTGGGTGCAAGGGGCAATTTTAGCAAACATACGTAGTATTTTTATTTAAAAACCTGTCAACATAGGGGCACCTGGGTGGCTCAGTGGGTTAAAGCCTGGCCTTCACTCTGGTCATGATCCCAGGGACCTGGGATCGACCCCCGCATCAGACTCTCTGCTCTGTGGGCAGCCTGCTTCCCCCTCTCATTCTGTCTGCCTCTCTGCCTACCTGTGATCTCTGTCAAATAAAATTTTTAAAAAATCTGTCAACACAGACACTTTTGCTGAGCCTTGAGAAATAATGTTTAAATGAACTGAAGAAGAGGAATAGCATTGCAAGAAAGAAGGAATATGTTTGAGGAAGACCTGGGGATAGACCTGAGCAAAGAGCAACGAGTGATTCAGTGACATGGAGGTAACCTGAAGCCCACACCTTACGAGCAGAAATAGATGTGAAGGAAGCAGAAAACATACGGAAGAAGAAATGGCATGACTTGATCCTTAATCAGGCTTGGGAGAAAATTTTCCATGTGATTCCAAGATACAACCAGCAGGCAATCACTGAAGCACTAAGAGGAACCATAGCACTGGTTTGGTGAACAGGTTTGAGATGGCAGATTCATAGAAAACATTCTGTAGGTAGTGGGAGATACAGTCCCAGTGTGTATAAGAGGGTACAGAGTGGATAAGTGATGTCAAAGTTTAAGGCATAGGAAAGAAGCTGTTCAACTGTGAGTTAATGTAAAAACGAACAAGTGACTGAGAACTTTGAATAACAAAGTTAAAGACTTGGGAATGGGAAAGGAAAGAGGGAAAATGTCAGACCCATTGAAGACGATGCTGGCAAGGGCAGTAGAAACAGCAACAGAAGGAAATTTCAAAAAGGAATATATGATCAAGATGTTCTCCTACTACAGACAATGTTGTTTGTGTTTGGCCACAGGAAAACATCATCCTTGTTGTCACAAATGGCAGGATTTCCTTCTTTTTTTCCTTCTTTTTTGTGGCTGAATAATATTTTAATTGTGTGCATATACTACATTTTCTTTGTCCCTTGAACCATTCATAGACACTTAAGCTGCTTCTTTATCTTGACTTTTATGAATAATACTGCAGTGAACATAGGGGTGAAGATACCACTGCACATAGTAATTTTGTTTGTTTGTTTGTTTCCCTGGGGTATATACCCAGAATGAGATTGCTGGATTATATGGTAGTTCTATTTTTAATTTTTTGAAGAGCCTCCATAGTCTTTTCCATAGTGGCTATACAAACTGATGCCTTCGCAAAACTGTAGGGGAGAATCCATTTCCTTGCCTTTTCCAGCTTCTAAACACAGTTACATTCCTTGGCTCATGGTTCTTTCCTCCATGTTCAAAATCAGCAGCATAGAATCTTCAAATCTCTAATCTGAAACTCCTGCCTGTGTTTTTCACTTTTAAGGACTCCAGTAATTGCACAGTTCTATCTGAATGTAACCCAGGACAACCTCCCCATTCTCAAGATCCTAAATCACATTTGCCAAGTCCTTTTTGCCATGTAAGGTAACATATTCATGGGTCCGAGGGGACAGCATGTGAACATTCAGAGGAATCCAAATTCTGCCTATCACAAAGTCTAAGTTAAAACATTAGAAGCTAGTTAGAATTGACTTTAATTTTTTATGCATCAGTTTACCTTTGGGTTAAACAATGTGAGATTAATTTATTAACTGGAAAATGAAAATAACATTTTTAATGGAAAGCTTTTACACTAATCTATTATTTTCTGCTGAAAGGTCTTTAAGTTAAATGTTAAAATTCTTGTTATTAAAATTTCCATTTAGTGATAGTTGGGTGGCAATAACAATAAGCTAATAGTTTTCTGCCAATAGCAATATTTTGATGAGCCCATTTTTATTGAAGCCATACTTTATATTATGGAAATCACTTGGCAGCATCTTCTGCTGTTATTTATTTTTACTGTTTTTTTTAATATAAAATGTTTTATTAAAAAGGCTTCAAAGCTAAAGATTTTTTCCTTTGTATACACTTAAAATATGTATATTTTTAACCTAATAATATAAAGCTATATTTGAATTTCTCAAACTATTGGATCTATAGTTTTTCCTCCATATAAAGTTTTTCCTGTATAAAATTGAAGGGATAATGAACAAAACCGCTATAAATATTAAATGAGATAATGTATGTACAACTGTAGCAGCTGCTAGCCCATATTAAGTAGGTCTTCCATCAATTTTTAGCCTAATGGAAAATATGAGATTTTTTCACTCATATTGAAACATTTCTATAAATAATAATGAATAGTTCTATAGATGGTGTTTCTTTGCAAACTTATCAAATTCTAAGTATTTGATCTCCACAGAATGTAAGATGAGAATTCAATTCAAATAACTCAATTAAAAATGGTAGTTTGTATTCCAAATATCTATTCAGTTAGATTTCCATGGTAGAGGTACACAAAAGGATAATCTTAAGATTTTTAAATCCTATCTGAAGATGCCAGTAGATTGTGAAGAAAATTCTTTAAGTTTCATATATTCAATAGAGAATAGTTGAAGTTAGAAATTAAGCTACTCAGGAGATCAAACCTAGAATATGGTAGCACTTTAAGAAATAAAAATCACCAAATTTTCTCAGCGGCTATAATTTACCTTCAAGTTGTACTGTTTTAAGATTTCCTCCTGTAATCCTATGCCCCTATGTCTTTAACTCCTTGTGATTAAATAATGTTCCTGTGCTTTCGCTATTTCCTTTTTGTGAAGTTGTCAAATGACCTCTGTCTTGTCCTGTGTAATTTAGGAGACTTTTATGTAGCTCTCTGAGAGACTATCACACAAGTCCGACTGGAAGAGTAATTTACGAGGTTCAAAATGAAGGGTCATTATTAATATCATCTGGCCTGCAATGAATACATAGACTCTCTCGTTCATGCATGGCAGGGTTTCAGTTAGATCACAAGAGAAAGTTTTAAACGAGGTGTTATGAATGATATCATTGGTTACATAAATTTAATCTACATTTTAAAAATATGATCATTTAATGAGATTAGGAAACCTAAGAAAACATGGTGTTTAGTGTGGGCTTATTTATATATTACTTTCTGGTATTTCTTTGGCTAAAAACACAACTTCAGAAGTTGTGCTTTTATAGATCTTTAGGCTCACATTTATTAGCCAGTCGTAAGTTAGAATAGGCATAGTAAGTGTTCGACACTATAAAGCTAAACACAGAGGGACAGCAAAGAGTGGGTTTTCTCGTTTTGAGGAGAGGTTTAGTGCTTCTATTTTATCAAAGTATTCCAGCCTTGTGTTCAGCGATCCTTGGTACTAATGTTTATGTAGGTAGAAGAAAATAGTACTTTTTCTTACCATTTCAGTGTCGAGTGTCTCTTCTTAATTACAGCAGGCAAATCTAATTATTTCTGATCAGTCTCAACACCTTTCTGGCCAAAGTGAAATCTTAAATATTTCCATTAGAGCTTTTTTATAATATATGCACATGGCACATGGTATAGGATATACTAAATAAGAAAATATAATAACTTTCAGTAAATGGACAACTGTAGCAGAAAAATGCCTTTATTTATTTATATATTCTTTATTGTTTTAAACAGAGACTATAAATCTGAAGCCTCTCATCAAAAAAAATCACCTCTACCTCTCAATTTCTCCTAGCATATCAACTGAACTTCTGTTTTTTAATATGTATGTATTATTGTGCCTGTTTGTGTCCTCCCATATACTTTAAGTGTTCCACGGTACCCATAACACTTAGTGGTATTCCTTGAAAATAAACAGCTAACATCAAGTTCCCGCTATGTGCTGGATGCCATTCTAAGCTTTTTAGTATATTATCTCCCTTAATTTTCAAAGGAAATGAAAGAGGTACCACTATTACCTTCACCTTATAAAGGAGGGAACTAATTCAGAATAGCTAAGCAATCTAGCTAGAGTGACACAGCCTGAAAGTGGCCAAGCCCAAACCAAAGCCTGGTTTCAGGGCCACTGAACATAACCCCTGCCCTGCCCCTGAAGACCTTGAGCAGGTAAATGTCCTACTTTTGAGGGGAGGGTGGATTATTATTTTTTTAATTAACATATGATGTATTATTTGTTTCAGGGGTACAGATCTATGATTCACCAGTTTTACCCAATTCACAGCGCTCACCATAGCACATACCCTCCCCAGTGTCCATCACCCAGCCACCCATCCCTCCCATACCCCTCCTCTCCAGCAACCCGCAGTTTGTTTCCTGAGATTAAGAGTCTCATGGTTTGTCTCCCTCTCTGGTTTCATCTTGTTTCGTTTTTCCCTCCCTTCCCCTATCATCCTCTGTCTTGTTTCTCAAATTCCTCATATCAGTGAAATCATATAACAATTATCTTTCTCTGATGGACTTATTTCCCTTAGCGTAATACCCTTTAGTTCCATCCATATCATTGCAAATGGTTCGATTTCAGGTTTTTGATGGCTGCATAATATTCCAGTATATATATATATATATGTACTACATCTTTACCCATTCACCTCTTGATGGACATTTAGGCTTTTTCCATAGTTTGGCTATTGTGGACAGTAAATGTCCTACTTTTAGAGCTGGTGACTTTCAGAACATCAAGTACTTTTTCCTCACCTTTATTACCATTATGATATTTGTTTTTTCTGGTTATTCAGTTGATGCCTGTCCCTCCCATTATACCCAGAACATATTAATAGAGTCTCTAGTACTTAATAGACGAGCAATAGCAGCTAGTATTTATTAAGCTTTTACCATGTGCCAGGAAATGTATCTTATTTTAATCTTCAAGAAGTCTATGATACCGATCAGTTTACCTCCAACTTTGGAGATAAGGATACTGAGGCAGAGGGAGGTTAGAGGACTTGCCCAGGGTCATAGAGCAAATAAATGGTAGAGTCAGGATTTCAAATCCAAGGCTAAACTCCAGAGTTGTGCTCTGGATGAAGGAAGGAATGGATGAATGGACATATAGTTTGGAGGGAAGCATATTTGACTTATGTGCAGGGGTGAAGTGGAAACAGAAACCACCATCTGGGCAGAGGAGATGTGGGTACTATGACACAGAACAGGGTGCCTGGAATGCTCAATAAATACGAATTAACCAGTGGATACCTTTGTAGCCTTTAGGTTAAAAGACTTCGTACATACAACGTTTGTTACTGATGCCTTCTATCTTTTTCTCTTTCAGTGCCACCGTGGGCCTTAATTGCCATAGCCATAGTCGCTGTCCTTTTAGTCTTGACCTGCTGCTTTTGTATCTGTAAGAAATGTTTGTTCAAAAAGAAAAACAAGAAGAAGGGCAAAGAGAAGGGAGGGAAGAATGCCATTAACATGAAAGATGTGAAAGACTTAGGGAAGACCATGAAAGATCAGGTAATGTCTTCATTCCATATTACTTCTTTGATGATTTTATTAAATATTAATCAATGGCTTATTATTTTATACCAGATAAGTATAGAAGTAAACAACTTCTGGACAGATGTCACTGTTGTCAAACACGCTTTGCGATCCTGTCCGTCATTAGTCAACATACCAAAGTGCGATGAAAACATTTGGTAGGGTTTTCCAGACTCCTAAGCATCTGACCCAGAAAAGGGCATCGATGACTAGCAGGGCCATCTTGACGGGCCCAGAAGACTGGGTGATGCCTGAGTATTTGGATTACATCTGCTCAGCCACTCTGAACTGCATTTAGAGTCAGAGAAACAAAATGGAGAGTATCTGAAAGTTTTCCCTTTGGGGCATGGTACCTTTCTCACATTACTACTATCACCCATACTTGTGGCCCTTTGTCACAGTAGATGAAAATTACCATTCCTATAGATCTAGCCTCCTCCATAATGAGCGCTCAGAAGAGTGACTTAAACAGTGAGTTAGAAAAGAGAGAATTACGAGTTAGTCCTCAAGAACAGTGCATAATTTCAAGATGAAATTCTTGTTTTGATAGGGACAGTGAAACCACAACACAGGTTATGGAACCCATCCAGCTGGGTTATGTTCCAGAGCCTCAGGAAGCTATTTGGTTGTTCTTTACATCATTGTTTATTTTAATTAAATTAACTGGATGATTTGGTTCAGAATAACGTTTATTATTAATAGTTATTATTAAATGCCTCTTCATTATTTTTTGAATCATTTTCATAGTGGAAAATGTTAAATTAAATGTTCTTTAAAGAACACTGAGTTCATTTTAATAATGTAAATGTAGAGCTTTTTCAAAGAAAGAACACTTTCAATTTGTTTCTATTTATTTCCTTTCAAGTAATTCAAGTTTTATTTATTTTCAAATAGCAATACATATTAACATTTTCTGTAAATTCTTCTAATAGTATTAAGTACTATTACTTGAACTCTTAAATAGGTAAATCTCTGTAAGAACAGTTTAGTCAAGGAGGGCATTTTTAGCACATTTGCGTAGTTTCCTAGTTAACTACCTATTCAGGGCACTGACCCCACTCCCTGGATTGATATTTAAACACTTTTTCTCTAAGATACTGTAGTGTCTAATGACAATGGTTTTACAAAGGCTCTTCTGTCCTCACTCAACTTTCATTTGGTTTCAGAGACATAGGATGTAGGCAGTGCCTGTACTAATGCTCAGAGACTTGTCCTGGGCTCAGAACAACAAGGTTTACATTCTTCTGAGTCTCTAAACCCAGCCACAGAAGTGTGTCTGCCCACATTCCATCACAGACAACTAATAAGGCTTTTTCTCTTCAGTTAATTTGTTATTAAAAACTAAAATTAGTAGTAGAAAACATGTCTTGCTTTATTTCAACATTTTCAATAACAAGCAGAACTTGACAGATTTCTTTCAACAGTTTATTGGGAGATTAGGTGTAGGAACAATGTGCTAGATGGACAGTGACTGAATAATCTGCATGTGAATTTCAGATATATCTATGCAACCATTTGAAAATACGGCCTTATCATTTTTGTACCCATAATACAATGCGAATGTGATTTTCCCATATCCAAGAATTAACAGTTAAAAGCACTAAATAATGTTAAATTATAACTACAGCATTTTTTTTCTAGCATATTTGTTTTCTTCTTTGTGGAATTTGTTCTGTATGATGTAAGATTGTGATTTATAGTATAGTAGTGGTATTTATTACCCCTGTAATAACCTGGATAAATGACCAAGATCTCAAAATACTACATACAGAGAACTGATGGTGGTTAATGTTTCAGGGATCATCTATTCCTTTGAACGTGAGAAGAAGAAAAAAATGAGTCAAATAAGGAAATACTAGTAGGAGCTCAGTGATAGTTTATAGTGAGTGATCTATTATAACAAAGTATTTAGGATCTCAACCACTCACAAAGATCTCATCATTTTAAGATTACTTGTCTATGTAAAATTTTATAGATCTTAGTTTATGAACAATTAAGTATAAAAAATAAAATATAATTTGGACAAGCAAAAATAGGCCTCATCGGTAAACAGTTACATAGTAGTTTATACTACTTTTAAGGCATTTAGTAGTAGCTAAAGATGGGTTCTATTGTTTCACAAAGAGGAAGGATGAAGAAACAAAATAGCTTGTACAATTTTAATATGTACATCCCATGGGGACCATTCAATCATTCAACTTTAAAACAGCATAAGTTTTGGTTTGTAATTCCTAAAGAATTACATTTTCAGAATATTTTAAACAGTGTGTTGATATGAGCATGAGGAAAACAAACACAGTCTATGCCTCTCATTTAAAAACACAACAAAAAAGTTTTTTCAATTAAAAAAAAAAAAAAAAACAGATGTGAGAGGCATTTTAGACATGATTTCTTAAGGTACATAGGCTCTGGCCAGTAGGTTTTCACCATTTCAACCTATGTAAGAATGGACAGAAATTCATTCCATGATCATTGGAATTTGAATTTCTGTCCATTCTTACATAGGTTGAAATGTCTCTATATTAAAATTTTATTGAATTGAAATGTCTCTATATTAAAATTTTATAATAAAGAGTTTTAAAATTCCATAATGACAACAAACTAACTAGTAACAGTGTATTCATACAAGGTAAGATTTATATAAAAAGGTTTTTGTTTTCATTTTTAATTCCTGAAAGCTTGAGAATGCTGAAAATGCAGAGGGACGGTATCAATTTGCAAAGTCCTAGGTCTGGAAAGGTCATTTCTCCATGGTTTTTACTAATATGTGTGGATATTTTAATTTTCATTTTTTCCTTCTATGTCCTCCTTATCTGTGTTATGTCTCATGACTGTTCTGGACTGCCCCTTGCGGTAGGTTTCCTCTGCTCTTTAGAAACCCTCGTCAACGCTCGGATACATTTAGTGGCCTGGCAGCTGGGGCTCCACAGCTCAGGATGTACCATTCTGACACACATCAAGAGGCTGAACTAAATTGATTTTTTTTTTTAAAGATAAAGAGTTCTCATTTTAAACATTACTAATTAAATAGAACAGTATTAGAAAGCTCAAGTTTTTAGAAAGAAAATTCAGCCCCTGTTCTACCTTTAGTAAGTGTGCCTTATCCAATCCAAATCTGAACAATTTCACTTAGAACTTCCCCCTCAGATGGTTATAAATTCTGCACCTTTTGAATTTTTAAGGAAGCCAGAAGTATGGATACTACATCTTTGAAATTTAAAACAAGATCTGATGTTCCCAGCACATAGCTTTCACTCCCACAGTTTAGCAAACCGTCAAAACTGCTGGGCTTACAAGCTTTTTCCTCTGTTTTTTGTTGAGGGGTATGGGGCTAGGTAGAGGGGTACTTGAGATGTTATAATAGCTACTGATTTAATAGGTCTGAATTTAATGTGATGGCACAGAAGACATCCTGCTTAAGCTCAGCCTTCAGGACAAGAATAGACTTAATCACTTCGGTGATGAACAGTGGCACTGAGAAATTATCAAAAATTTAGCCCTCTTTCATACAGAATAATTGCAGAGATGGTCCTGCACCTTTTATTAGGGCAAAAACCACTTAGGAAGAAGGAGATTTAATATCTCAGCTATTTCAAATTGCACTGGGCTGAAACATGATACGTAAATTGTCAGTTCTGAAAGAGACTTTTGAAAAAGCGTTTTAATCCATGAATTTTTTTGTAATTATGATAGAGTAACATATAGAGTTTTCAGACAGAATTATGTACTAAATAGCTCGCTATTATTTTTAAAAACTTAAAATCTTACAGGGAGGCAATTTACCAAGGCTATAATTTTCTAAGCACATCCATGGGAGTGTTAAAGACTAACAGACAGCTAAGGTTTTGAAAGGGCAAGGTGATTTCACTGCCTCAGCTCCTCTAATTAAACTCAGTCGTCTTTTCTGGTCACTTTACTAGCATGTTCCCTGTAATGACCTATCCCCCCCACGCAAGTTAAAAGATAAAATTTTTAAGTAATTAAATTGTTTCCTGCCTTTGGTTATCAGGAAACTAGCATTTTACTCTTCAGGAAAACATTTCAGTATAAATTTTCCTACACAGATGTAATGATGGTAATTTTTGATTTTCCGAACTCATTGTAGGCTCCTGAATATTTTCAAGAAGCACAGAAAGGGAGGCACCTCCAACTATAGCTCAACTCTGTTTATATGCTCTTCCACCCAGATGAGTTCTGTTGATATAATGCCACCAAGTCTCAGTTTTTTGGGGGGATCAAACCAGAGTTAGTGGAGTAGAGTCTAACTGGGAAATCCTGTCCATTTCAGTACCATTTTGAAGCACCAGAAAGAGTCTATGTGTAAATGAACGAGTGAACAGTAGAGCTTTCTCTAACCAAACAAGAAAGATCACATAATCTGGAATATGGGAAGAGGCTGGGTGATGGCACTATAATCTGACAACTCTTGCCTCTCTGAAATCTGGCTATACTTCAGCATTTGACTGATTTCTAGATTTAACTTTCTGACAAGAGTTAAAATTCTTTTATCACAGATAGAAAGCAGTCTATCACACTGCCTTTTCTTGACTTCTGTGGGATTCTATAGTCTCTCTCTCACACACACACACACGTGCACATGCATGCGCAAAAAAGCAACAAAAAATGCCATAACCAAAAACCAGGGAAGAAGATTTGTAATATATAACAGAAAGTTGAGACCACTAAAATACAAAGAGTCTCTAGAAATCAATAAGACCCAAACACAGTAATAGAAAACTTAACAAAGGATATATACCAGCAGTTCCCAGACAAATAAATACAATCGGTTATTATAAAGATTTTCAAATTTTTCCACCTTACTAGCAGTCAGGGAAATGTAATTTTATCATTTTTAATTTTGAATAACTACAGATAGTTTTAAAAATTATTTTTCCTAATTCTCTGAAGCAAACCTTACCTAATATTTATAATCTTTATAGCCTTTAATTTTTTTTTTCAGCAAAGTTCTTGTACTTCATGGGGAAATACATTATCTATTTTCATTTTCAAAAAAGAGGAGCATTGAATATGTTTTATGAAATAATGAGCTTTCTAGTATTTCATTTCATATTACACTTAAGTTTTAGATCATAAAGAATATTCAGTTGGCCCAAACTGAGTTGAGAGTTCAGAACCAAGATTTTTGTTCATTGATACAAAATAAATCTTAATGCTGATTGCAGTTTGACAAAATTGCAAACGTAACTGCTTTTATTTTTTTTTATCTCAAATAGACCCATAAATCAATTTAATTCAGCCTAGCTTTCTATGGAGCTGTTATAAAAATAAAATGGTAAACTTCAACTGGAAGTGGGGTAGATTTTCATCTGAACATGCATTTGCTGGTGGCATGTTTTTTCCACTTTTTCCATAACCATTCTAAATGTCTATGTAAAACACAGGAAGTTAAAATTCTTTGAGAATCACTTACTCAGCTATCTTTCTCATAGGAAACAAAGCAAGAACAGGCCACGCATTTCATCTAAGTTCTCCACTGCATGTAACGATGATGTTTTACACGATGCTGAGCTTAGATCTCTTTAAACTACATGAATGTGAAATCTGGCCTGGTTAATAGCATGTTTATCATACCTCTGAAAGAAGCAGTTTTACCAAAGCCAAACATGAAACCAAGTCGACATTTTCTCTGCACCAACTTGACATTTTTCGCTTGCCACATTCTGAGGGGCTTTTCCATTGCTTCCATATTGCTTGCTGACTGGGGAAGAAAATTCCGTGCACAAGTGGAATTTTAAAAATGTATAAGCAGCAAATGTGAATGTGTGTCAGACAAATGGATTTCCAGCATCTTAGTGCTTGCTTGGAAGTATAACCACAGGCCCAGGTTGATACGGGTTTCAATGAATTCACCTGAATTCACATATAATTCATTCCCCTGCTCCTAGGCTCTAAAGGATGATGATGCCGAAACTGGATTGACTGATGGGGAAGAAAAAGAAGAACCTAAAGAAGAGGAGAAACTGGGAAAACTTCAATATTCACTGGATTATGATTTCCAGAATAACCAGGTCTGAAGGGGGTGGGAAATGATTTCTAATTCCATGACGTTTTCTGAAATTACCAAGTAGAAATTGAAGCAAGATACTTCTTAAAACATTCCATTTGCTCAGAGGGGAAAAATGCAATTATCAAAGCTATTGATGAAATCATTTCGGAGTGCAGGCAGTCCCCTACTTGCTAATTTAACTTCTGATAATTAGAATTCACAGTATTCAACCGATTACATCTACTTATGGCACTTACAGCAGGCAGGCAGAATACAAATGAACTTGCAAGGAGCAGTCCTATTCTGACAGCTCCCACCAGCCCCTCAGCCTGAGCTATGGCAATCTCCCTTGGAATTCATGGAATTCGATCTTGCAGAGGTGAACCACCAATCAACCAAAGCTTTAAAACAAAACCTGTTTGATAAGGAATCAAAGATGAAAAACTGGCTGCCTCCCATGAATTTCAAAGGCAGGAATGCCTTATCATGATACTAGGTAAAATTCCTAGCACCCAGGGGAGGAGAAAGACCAGCAACTTGATTTCTAGTGCCTGAGACTGCTACCCAAAAACTGTTAAGGAACTCAAGGCAGTAACAAAACACTCCTGCTTTCAATTTCTCAAAAAGCTTAGATGTGCCACCTAGATGGATGATAATATTACTACCTTTTATTAACTGCATTATAGAAGTAGCTCAAAGGAAAATGTTCAAAATCTCTACATTAAAAAAAAATTATAATCATAATTAAAAAAAAAAAAAAAACGCCTTCTAGGACACATGAAATTGACCATGTCCCTTTACCTTCTGATTTGTCAAATGAAAAAGCTAGGTAAGAATTAGTGGAGGGGCACCTGAGTAGCTCATTCGTTTGAGTGTCTGACTCTCAATTTTGGCTCAGATCATGATCTCAGAGTCCTGGGATCTGCCAACATTGGGTTCAGTGCTCCAAGGCAGGAGTCTGCTTGAGGATTCTCTCTCTTCTGCCTCTTGGGCCCTTCCCCCACCCACATTATTCATGACACGGGCTTGCACGTACACTCGTGTATGCTCGTGTGTGCTCTCTCCAATAGATAAAATCTTTAAATAAATTTAAAAAAAAGAATTAGTGGAATCAGCTGAATAAGAGATGGGGCTCTTAAGAATCTTTAGGACAATGTCCTTGTCTGACAAAGTGAATTTAACTATTTTATTTCACCTTTTTGGATGAGGAAAAAGTGACACATGTTAATACATTTACTTCTAATACAGCTTGTGTTAATTATTTCATTGATATTGAAATGATGATGTTGATGAGAAATGAACAATACATAAAACACCAATACTCAGCTCTGACAATGAAAGTCCAAAGTCAGTAACACTGTGAGGGTTCTATGTAGTTGCAAGAATTCTGGGTGTTATTTAGAAATCAACAATTTAAATAATGTCTTCACTTTTTGAATTTCCAGAAGTTTCCTCATGAAGAATGTACTAATAAGCTCTATCATATTAAAAAAAATTTATTTGATCAGCTTCATTTCAGCCCTGGCTAGTTATTTTATAATACATTCTAGAAAGCTGCATTTTGGTTACAGATACAAGTTTATAGGTACAGATTTATACACATTTATAAATATACCATTTATGGTTAATTAAATAGGGCATTTGAGATCACTTCTATCCCAGCTACCAAAATTTGGCAATCAGGAGTTGGTCAAGAGCAAAACTTTCTAATAGTTACATAGTCTAATGAAGATGAGTGTTAACATTAACATGTAACATTTTTTTCCAGAAACTTGTGACTTTATATACGTATCCAGTATTTTTTTTTTTTACTATTTTATTCTACTTTCATATTATCCAGTAGAAATCTAGTGGTATATTATCCTGGTTAGTCATAATTTTGAAATTTCTAAGTTAGCTGGAGTACTTTAAGTATCATTTTATAAAGCATCTTTAAGAAAATTGCACGGATTTTTTTTTTACTCAAATATACTAAGTGCTTTTGCTGTTCCCCTTCTAGCAAACACCAAATTTTTAGAAGGTATTTCATTCTGAAGATCTAGAAGATCTAGCTGATGAAATATTTTTTAGTTCATATGCATCGATCTTTCCAGGTGTTCTCGGCTAATCTAATTTATGAACTGATTCTTCTGAGTCATGAAAAGATAAAGCCTGAGGAATTTTATACATTAAGCTGTAATCAAATATACATGTTTGCTTACAGAAACTGAATGTCAACCCTAAAGTGCTCTAAATGAGAAGCTGTCATGGCATAGGGAAAGCTCAAGCAGAAGAGGGGGAAGGGTTAGAAGCAATGACACACCTTATCAACAAAATATCCAAAAATCTTTAAAATATAAGTTATCTAGGTTTAAGGAGTTTAGGTCATAGTACTAGTGCATTCTCTGCCCAAAAGCACATTCATTTCAAAAAGTGAGAAGGGGAAAATGGAATCTTGTTTATTCACATTACTACCTAAAGGCAAATTCCAAATACCAACTTGGCAAATCAACAAACTGTTTGCTTTACTAATCCTGTCTTAATAATCTGATGTCTATTTTAGCTATTCTTGTACATCTGTGTTTTGTATACCTGCAATCCAGTGTTCTTAACTGACACTCACTAATATACTGAGCATTAAAATGGAAAAATCAGTCATTCAGAGCATTGGTCCTGGTTAAAAACTGAACTAGCCAAAGTGCTCTTTTTACAAATGCGATGGGTCAGTTTTATAGAAAATGAATGTGACTTTTTTTTTTTTAAGGAAGTAATAGCATTTCTACTCTATCTGGCTAAAAAGGCACAGACTCAAATGTTTCAGCCTAATGTGAAAAGCTGTAATGTAACCACATTTACTGACACGTATATATCTTGTATAACCTTGACTAAGAGTCTACTTTTGTTTCCCATGTGAATCTAAAACAGTCTGTTGATACAAAACATCTGATGACAGAGCATCTGGAAGAGTCCGCTCCCACATTTTATTTTCTTCCCCAAAACAGTAACAATGCCAGCCTACACTCACAGTCCTAAAACAGGAATGTATCACTGGGAAAAGAGACATGGAAAAATCTCAGTATTTGAAAAAAAAAAAATCAGAAACATAGTCTCTTAGCATTACAAACCGTATCTGTAATTTTACATTCATTTATGTGAAGCTGAAATTATACTTCTTTGACTCCATGTCCTAGATTTAATTTCAGAATAAATAATAATTTTACTGTAAGTTAAAATAAGAAATAGGCAGCATACAAATAAAGGTCAAATGTGAGAGAAACTTGCTCATCTTATTTTTATCTCAAAATGCTACCCAATTTCTAAGAAATTCCTATTTTGCTGGTCTGAAGCTTTGAGCGCAGAATAAAAATTTCCTACTTTATAATCACAGACTTGTTATTGTTTAACAATTTATTTCCACTTACAAATCATGCCCTGGAAAGGAAAATAATGCACGAGGGCTTTTAGCAACTGGAAAGTTATTTGATTGCAGCCCTTTTGCAAATATAAATTCCATATTTAACTGTAATCAGCAACCTTTTAAAAGCCTCTTTTGTGCTTAAAACCAGGCTTCCCAGAGCCTGTATCTGTCATAATTGGTTTCTGAAGTCTATATGGCTTGTTTCATTTGCCTTCTGTGTTTAGATTGATAAGAGAACTAGTTTATTAAAAGCAAAGAGGAAGAGAAAGCAAGAGATCATAATACGCAGCATCGCAAACAAGTTAATCTTGTCCAAAATGTCCACCAATGCTTGTGTTTGCTCTATTCTGTCTCTCATTACAGCTGCTGGTAGGGATTATCCAAGCTGCTGAGCTGCCTGCCTTAGACATGGGGGGCACATCTGATCCCTATGTCAAAGTGTTTCTGCTGCCTGATAAAAAGAAGAAATTTGAGACAAAAGTCCACCGAAAGACCCTTAATCCTGTCTTCAATGAGCAATTTACTTTCAAGGTATTTCTTTCTTTCCTTTTTTTTTTTTTTTTTGTACCTACAATGACTTCACTGTGGTTTTCAAGACCAATCTCATCCTGACACATACATAGATGTGCACATAGCCCCTTGTTCAGAGGCTCACAGATGAGTCTATTCAGAATATTTAAAATTCTTAACTTCAGTCCGGTGAGGATTCTATATTGCATTTAGATGTGGTCAGAGTAGGATTTGGCTCAGCCATTTCAGAACAGAATATAGCCTGGGAGATAAAGAGGCTGTCATTCATGTCTCAAAAGGGAGGTCGACTAGGTAAGCCAATAGACTTGCACATGTCCCCCTCTCTAAAATAGAGCCCAAGCAAGAATGAAATCATTCTTTCTCTAAGTCTCGAAGTTCCTGAAAATAAATCACTATCACAGAACCGAGTAAACTGTGTTCCACTGTTTAAATGGTAGCAATTGGCTTTACTCTCGTTGTGAAATTCTGTGTATACACAGCCAATCTGAGCACACCGAAACCATTCTTAACTATCAATAAAAAGAATAGGAATCCCTTGTTTTTCAGCATTTCTAGCCTTTTTCCCCCTCAACGGTCCTCTCTTCCCTAATGGCCTTCATCTTGTTGAGACACCTCAGTTGACAAACAATAACCTAAGGAGATTCTGGCCAAATGATAATGACTGGACAGGGAAACGGGCTTGGTGAGCCTCGGGCATCTCTGCATATACACAGTCCCATAGCTCTTGCCTCGAAGTCATGCACAGAAACAACACTTTCATAGCTCTCTTTAATATGTGGAAAAAAATTTTTAAATGCATTACTTAAAATAATACATTTCTGAAAAATGAAAGGTCTGTGAATATGCCAGCAGGCGGATTCAGAACCCCTCATCTATCAGCCAGCCTTCGCGACAGCATGTGCCTCATGTTGGCAAATACTGCGTAGGAAATAAATGGATGAAACCGAGGGCATGAGTCATTTTCTCAAGCCCTGTTTCCAATTTCGCAAAAGAGCAGTGTCTTTCTCTTCACTCTGAAATTTGACGTTTTAAGACAAAAAAGTCTCCAATGTCTTGTCAGTAATCTCTTTAAAAACTACACTTTTCTATGCCCAGAGAGTTTGTTTAGAGTCTCAATGAAAACATTCTGAAACTACTCAGCTTATGAAGAACTAATCACTATGGCCAATCCACCACAAAACAAAATGAAAATAAAACAAAATACTACAAATAGTAATCACAGTCATACTATTTGACTATATTTTAATATTAATTTAGGTCAGGAGTTTCTAACAACGATTTAGGAAGCAGATTCTTAAATTATTTGAAATATTGGGGGATCTTTGTTTTGAGTTACCCGTATGTTAATTTTAAAAATGTGTTCCTAAAATTTGATGAGGCATGTTTAATTATTAAAATTTTTAAATTGTCTATAAAATTTTGTCAGGTTCCATTTTATTTCAGGAATGTTAATCAAACCATAAGTCCATCCAAAGTATAATATATTTTGATACACTGAAGAACCATGATGCTGTTCCAAGAATGGTTAAATTTGCCAGGAGATGTTATAGATTATGCATCCTGAAATGCCAATGGACAGGTTGTTCAAATAGAAGCACAACAATTTTAAGATGATAGGCTTTAAAACTGAGTTCAAGTGGTACCTGGGTGGCTCAGTGGGTTAAAGCCTCTGCCTTTGGTTCAGGTCATGATCCCAGGGTTCTGGGATCAAGCCCTACATCAGGCTCTCTGCTCAGCAGGGAGCCTGCTTCCCCCCTCTCCCTTTCTGCCTGCCTCTCTGCCCACTTGTGATCTCCATCTGTCAAATAAATGAATAAAATCTTTAAAAAAAAAAAAAAACTGAGTTCTAATCCGCTTGACATGAACTTGACATCCCCAACCTAAATGCAGCTTCTTTTCCTCCAAACTCCCAGCTAAAGGAACTACTTATCATTCAGGTAACAAATACAGAAGGCCTACTATGTCAGCTTTGTGCTAAATGCCTCACATGTATTCCTCCAAACAGCCTTATGAAATGGGCCCTATTATTATCACTACTTGGTAAATGAGAAGTGTGAAGTTGGTTCACTTGCCCCAGGCCCTTCAGCTAGAAAGTGGGAAAACCCAGGCCCTGGCCTGCCTAACCCCAAGTTCAGTTTTTTTCAACTAATGTTATTTCAAAAGAATCACAAAAAAAAAAAAAAAAAGTAATTTTTTTTTTTTTTTAAATCCAGAGTGAATTTGGAAATAAGATGAAATTTCTGGAGGTTATCCCTATTCTAAAATTCATCTCTTCCTTTGAAATTCAGCTGTTGGGAAGGGTTTATTTTTTTTCTCCCAAAATGAAAAATGTATTGTTCCTCTTTTTCAATCAAAGTATTTTAATTAGATTCCAAAGAGATGACAAGTGACAAAAAAACTCCTGAAAAACTGTAAACTCTTAAACATATACAGTCAAATATGCTTCCTTCCCCTTCCCTTAAACATACAGAATTCATGGAGAAATGTTTGATGGAGCAAAGACAATCGTTTACACTGATAAATAAAAATTGATCAAAACTTCAATACAAGTCTAAACAATTTCTTAATTAGGCATTTCTACTCAGTTACTGAAGTGTAGCTTACTTAGATGGCACTACTCTCCCTGAATATTAAAAATGTCAGTAATAAAATCCCAACCCATAGCATCTGTCCCAGATTCATCTGAGCAGCTGGAGAATTCATCAGTTCTTGGCCTTTTGCCACAACTCATCCTAAAAGTGTCATACCTAAGAATGAACTTCAAGATCTATATTATAATGCATCTCTGATATTCAAAACATCCACTTCCTAGTCAGTTCCTGTCAATCAGTAAATTATTTTAGGGAGTAGGTAAGGCAACTTGTGAATTTCATTTCAATCCTTTCTGACTTCTAGCAGATTTATGAAAAGATCTGCTGCTCCATTCAATTGTGCCATCCAAATGGCTTGAAAGAGTTAACAGATTTTTTGAAACAAGTTTTCTACCTCAAATAAGTATACCCTGACAAGATAACTGGTAACAATAACAAAATGTTCTACAAGTAAAACTTGTACTACACAGTCAAGTGCAATTAGCTTGGATTATTCTTCTATCAAACAAATTCCCACCTGATCATTCTAATCATTCAAAAGATGAATATTTAAGTGCCTACTGTGTGCCAACACTATTAAACCTTAAGGTGATTATAGCATGACTAATAGTAAGACTCATTATCAATAATACAATAGCTTCTAGAACTTTAGGATAAAGTGATGACTATGGTTGAGCCCCCATTGTCTCCCAATTTAGCTGCAAGTAGTTATTCAAACAAATTAATTTTTTAAAAAGTACAATTATCCCACTTTTGTTTATCCAGCTAGAGTATTAAAATTAAACACTTTGAACAAGTCACACATTTTCAGCATTTTTGTGACTGGATTTTTATCCTCCTCTCTTTTTATTTAGGTGCCCTACTCAGAATTGGGTGGCAAGACCCTGGTGATGGCCGTTTATGACTTTGACCGTTTCTCTAAGCATGACATCATTGGGGAATTTAAAGTCCCCATGAACACAGTGGATTTCGGTCACGTAACTGAGGAATGGCGTGATCTGCAGAGTGCCGAGAAGGAAGAGGTAAGGAAGACATTAGCATTTCTAATACAACGAGCTGTACTCGCCAGTTGCTCCCCACATAATAACCTATTGAAAGAATCTCTCTGCACATGATGATGTGGGCCTCCAGCTGCTGACAGCTGGCAAAATAGGGTTAAGGGATTGATTGCATAACCTTATTAAAAAGCACACAGGTCTTCTGGGTCTTATTTGAAAGAAAGGAGAAAGATTTGCGTGCTGTGTCTATAGATAATTCCCTGGACACACACACACACACACACACACGCCCACTATCTGCTTCCAAAAAGCTTCCAAAATGCCAGACACGCACACATCTACTTCTTTAAAAGGACAGTGAAAAATCATCTTATTCTTTGTATTTTTCCACAATCATTTTGTGTTTTCTACATAGGTTATGTAGCTATTAAACAGAAATCAAATAGCACTTTCCCCTTGATTATGTCTGCATATCACAGACCGTTCATTGTTTCTCCACAGATATCGGAGTATGATGGGTGGAACATCAAATATAATTCACAAAGGCTGATATTAAATCCATTTTTTAAATGACTCACATTTTTATAGTACTCTTCACATTGTTTTTTCCCCCAGTTTTAACAGTTCAGCCCAGAATTTTTCTGTGATTTAAAAAGGGAAGTTCAGTATCCTTAGTGCATTTAAGCTACATAATAATCAATTCTATTTGATTATGCTATGCCTGCCTAGCGTTTTTCTGTACAAATTTTCAACAGGCCAATATCAGAAAGGCAAACAACTCTAACTTCTCTGAATTCCTAAAGCAACAACTTTTCTAGCCATTTCTGGGGTCCTGACCATCCCTTGGGTGATTATAAGCCCAAGGGATTGTCAACAGCCTCCTTCAGGATTTCTAGGATTGTGTCATGTGTGATCCCTTTGGGGCCACCAGGGAGATGAAAGAGAGGCCCAAGCCCTCAGAGAAATTCAGCCAAGCCCATTACCTGGGAGTCCTCTCAACCTGAGATTTTCTATGATCTATGTAACTCAGTGAGGTTTTAGAACAGGTTTGTTGATTGCTGTACTGCAATCAAATCTTATTAGTGCTCTAAAATTATTATGTGGTTGTAAAAAAAGGAATAAAAGGTATTTGAGCTGAGCTCTTCTTTCCTTTTGGAAAGAAAGATATATAACTTAACCAAGTATGTTAGTCAGAATTAGATCCATGGATACTGAAATCAATTTAGCCCCACTGTGGATATTATTTTAAAAAACCATGCAAGGATAATATTGAGTTTTTAAATTTTGTTATGTTTATAAGTAGTTCTTCTCTTTGAGTGCACTAGTATCAATATTAAATCCAACATGTTTGAAAACAATCACTTGATCATAATGTTTCTAATTATTGAGCAAAGTAATGAGCTGTTTTGTTGAATTTTTATATTTTGTTGAAAGGTTTTACTTTATCAATTCCTTGCAGTTGGGGTGCACAGTGGGACTATAACAAATACTTATTAACAGAAAGGGGTTTTATTAGCTGAATGGTTAGTGGTTCGCCTGTTGTGTATCAGAATATGACCCACTCATCCTTCACAATAGTTACCTGTCCAGAGTTCATACTGCTCACCTTCACCTGATCACTATCAAGTGGTATGATATTCCAAGATCATATTTACCTGGGTTTCTGAAAAGTTGGCAAATATTTTTGCCTGAGTTAAGAAAATATTTAAGAAAAAAAATAAGGAAAATGTAAGCCATCTAGCAGTTCTCCTCTTTCGAAAATTCTTTGAATATGAACAGAGTTTTAGACTTGGCAATAGGCCGACAGGCTTGGCTCTAGACTCGAGCAGAGTAGATAGACTGACCAAAAAGAATCCCATTTTTCTTTTCACCCCCTTACTTGCTCTCTTCTTTCTCTCTTTTCTATTTCCTTCTTTCTTCTTCCATGTCTTCTCTCCCTATCTATGACTCTTGTAGCCCAACTCATTCAAAAATATTATGTGGATATTTACTATGTAGCACTACATTTCTAGAACTGTGTAAGTACTAAACAAAGTGAATGGGTAGCCCCGGCTCCGGCTTTCATGGAATATAGTGTGGTCTCCTTTTCCTTCCTCATGCCAATCTTTGTGTTACTCATGGTCGGTGACCCTGGTTTTAGGAAAAAGTCCTGTCTGAAAATCAAACACTCCTGGGTTTCAATTCTGACAAGTCCATTTACCAGATCAGAGAAGTTGGACACGCTACTTAAGCTCTCTAAAATTCAGTCTGTTGATCTAGGAAGGGTTTTACCATCATCTACCCCTTATCTTTCAGATTAAGTAGGATAGAGTATTAAGTGCCCAGTAGAGAGCCTGGTATGCAGTAAGTGAGCAAGAGATCGCCCATTCTTTCTTCTTGGCCAATCTTTTCTGTGGTCTTTTACTTTGTTTTTACCTCCCTATTCATTCTGGCCTTTTCCCTCTATCCAAATCTACTTCTCTCTTCTTTTTCTCACCACCATTCTACTTACTGAATGTCTCTGCAAGTTTTTAATGGGAAATAATTCTACAACAGCATTTTTAAACTCTTGAGCCTTTCCTCTTTGATATCTACTTGGGAAGAGCAATTTTTAGTTTGAAGTTGAGGGACTATTTCTTTTTATCATGATATAGGAAGCCTCATAAAACAGATGTCTAGCTTATGAAATAGCTCCAGATGACTACAACCAGGTGTAAACTTTCTCATAATAAATGAAGTAAGATTCCAATCACATTTTTGTACCTGAATAATTACTTATTCTCACTGATACACACTCTATTTATTTCATGCTACTGTCCATTAACTGCAGGAAAATTATAGTTGTATGACTATTCTGTAGTCCAGATTTACTTTGGTTCTCACAATTTTAAAGATACTGTTTTTCCATTTTACATGAACAATTCTGTTCATGATTTTCATTTTCCTTTTATCTAACAGTGTTGAGTGTTGTTTTTAATATAAAAAGTGAAAGGTATTTACAAAAGTGAGGAAAAAGGGAATTCAAGAAACAGCTTTGGAATCTAGAAACCGAGGCACTCATCACAGTAGTCTGGTTCAGGTTGGCACTTGGATTTAAACAAGTTAAATCCAACCCGCTGAGATCCAACCCTGTGATTTTGGCTTTATTGCCAGAAAGTTAAAAATCATAAAAGTCATAAGATAGTGAAGCAATTATGTAAGTTAAAAATTTGTTATTTTAGTGATCAGCTAAATGTGCAAGCAGTTTAGGGGAGACAAGGGGAAATAGCCTTATCTGGAAGTTACCAAGCACATGTTGAAAATGTAAAGGTGTGTGAAAGAGATAAACTATGCCAGGAAGAGCCCTAACAAGCACAGGGCTCCCACTGTTAGATTCTAGCCGCTAGGGAAAGCATCTCTGGTCAGATTTCCATTCCGAATTGGTAAGTTTCTCTGACACAGTCAAAGCCTCCTTACTGGTTTAAGTTCACTCAAGGTGTCTTGCCTTCTGCCTTCTAACAGATGAAGATGGAATTTGACTTTACAGACCACTAGACCTTTTTCTTTCTGTTTCTTTAAAACAGAAAAGTACATTCTCTGAGTGGAGAGACAATAACAAAGCTTTTCTTTTTTCCCTTTTTTTAGGATAGGGCCTCAAAAATCATCTTTTACAAAAGGCTTTTTAATCACCCATTTGCAAAATGTTTCTACTATTATAACTTCAGGCTATGTTTTTGAGATTTTCTTTTTAATCATTCAATAAATATTGATGCTGCCCACCAGTCAAACCTGAACCCAGCCCTCATACTTTTATAATAGTCCAGATTGATACAACTGCTTAATTACTTCAAATGTTATAATGAATGGCTAAAATTCCATTTTTCTTTTCTTCTTAAATTTTATGATTTTAGAAATTGTCTCAGTTCTGCACCCTAGCATCAGTTATCTTTAAAGCACTTAGTTCCTTTTTTTTTTTGCATTTTATCCCTAATTTTTATGTATTTTTAGTATTTTGTCCCTAATTTATATATTTTAACCTCCACTATTACCTCTTATCTCTAAAAACAACATAAGAAATAGATACCGCCAGAAAACAACTGAGCCTTTTTTTTTTTTTACTTTCAAACAAGTAATTTTTTTCCTCCATTAGAGAATAAGTCTATCACCTCTGCTTTGTGTGGAATTCGTTAAAGAGTGGTTTTTAAATGAGATTCGGTAATCCAGTGCAAATGGGAAAAAAATTGATTGCTGAATTAAAGCTAGTTGGAACATAATTTAATTAGTACCCAAGCAGAAGGGTAGAGAAACTACTTTATTGCCTTAATAGAAAATCAATTTTGCAACAAAATTTCACATTTTTAAGCCTAATTAGAAAAACATTTACTTCACAGAAAAGCATTTGGAAAATACATATTCAGTCAAATGGCAAAAATTGTTCCAACTCCAATGGTCAATTACTTGATATTTCTTTGGAATGAGTTAAAGTCATTATTCCTTACGACATCTCTTATGGCCAAAGATCATAAAAGAACTGATGTTATTTCTAAGTGTACTTAGTAGTCAGATGGTAACTCATACCCTCTGAGAATCTCTGCACAGCAAATCAATGCCGTGAATGGAAATCCTCCCAAAGGTTAATTGGTGGAATTTAAACATGGATGCCAATAAGAACCTTCCTTGTCATTTACAATGTATCACATTAGAGAAGTCCACCAAAGACACCTATTTTGATCCATAACATTACAGAAAATTATATTTATTTGTTTTTGGTTTTTTTACTTGTTCATTGTCTGCCTTTCCTCCCTTCCCCGCCAGCCTTAAGACTATAAGCTCCATCCCAGCTGTGGTCATACCTATTGTTCCCCGCTATGAGACCCAATTTGATCACAGGGGCAAGCACACAGTAGGTGTGCAAAAATATTTTTGATTGAAGGAATGGGGGAAGGTGTTTATTATACTGTGAGATATTTCAGAACTCCCTTTTTAAAGTCCCTATCAGTAACAGTAATTCTGTTCTTGTTTTATAAATGAAGTCCAGGATCTTCTGAAAGCCCATCAACAAAATACACCAGCATTAAACAATGAAAATGGTTTACTAGCTTTAGGTATTTTGGTCTTTCTTTTTTTCAGGATTTTATTTATTTATTTGAGAGAAAGAAAGAGAGAGCACACGTGAGCAGGGAGAGGGGCAGAGACACAGAATCTCAAGCGGACTTTGTCCAATGTGGGCTCTACCTCATGACCCGTGAGATCATGACCTGAGCCAAAACCAAGAGTCAGATGTTCACCTGACTGAGTCACCCAGGCACCCCAGTCTGTTTCTTTTAAAAGCGAGGCAGTGTAGATGCTTAGCAAAATCACTGTTGTTACTGCTTTTGTTGATGGTCATTAAGATGATGATAGTTGTTAAGGCTTATTCAGTATGGTGTTCTCTTCAGCATTCTTGTCACCCTGTTTTCATGATGCACAGAAAGCCTTGTGGTTTAGCTTAGTTTAACTTTATCTGAAAAATTAAGACTTAGTGAAAGCTATGATGTCAGTCTCTGCTTGCAACATGGAAATTTACCAAGGAAGAAGTGGAGAAGAATCAACACCAAGGAGACTTCAAAGAATATGAACAAATATCTAAGTTTATCATAGTATTAATCACTACTCAGATTTATAACACAATAGAGATGATATAGTGGTATTCAGTTGTCTTATAATAAGACCATGATATAATTTAATGCATTTAGTATATATATGTTCATTTTATAGGACTTGGAATATAATAATTCCATTTCAACTATTACAGAAGTAGAGTTGCCTTTGATTTTTTAGCATGTTTTTGGCCATAGCTATGGTTTATTTGATTTTGAGTCTTCAGTTAGAATTTCAATCTCCAATTATAACAGTATTGCTATGCATAACAAGCATTGTCTGCTCCACAATGTGGTTTCTAAGAACATCATAGGAAAAAGAAAATAACTTGAAATATCCCTCTAGTGTGTAGTAGCACTTGATGGCCTTTCTAGTTAAGAAGACTTTTCACGCACAAATGGACGAGACCAATCCTCACTTCACTGAGTTTCTAAATGAAAATTTAATATCGTTTTATGTTTCATTGTGAATTCTCTAGAAAAGTAATCTAAATTTAGACTTTAAAGAATTAAATTGGGGGAGAGCGATGCTGGGTATTTTCAAAATACCTCTGATGACCTTGCATTGTCCTACTTCAACCTGCTGCACTGCTCTCCCCTTCACAACTCTCACCACCCAGAGGCCTGTATTCCCAGCTCTGCTCTCATTTCCAAAACTCACCTTTATTAAAACTCACTTTAACTTCACCACCTAAGCTATAAACACAAATAATAAAAGCTACCTTTCACTGAGAGTCTACTATATGCCAACAAAAAGAGTTCTCACAACACTCTTCAAAACTGGCATTATTGTATCTATGTACAAAATGAAGGGATGAGACCTGAAGCCCAGGATAGTCTGAGTAATTTGTCCAAGTTCATACAACTGATGGCAGAGCTAAAATTCAAACATAGGTCTAAAGCCCACACTTTTCTATTTAACCATACTGTCTTCATTAGGCAGTCTTTGCCAGTCATTTCTGCCCCCAAAATACAGCTGTAAACTCAATTTAAATACAATAACAAAAAACCAACTGATGGGAACTAGTTTTTCTCAGCTTTGACTTATTTTTTTCAGAATCTTAACATTTGGTCAGTCTGCTTTGACAACTTACACATTGTTAAAACTTACATATATATATATATATATATATATATACACACATACACACACACACACATATATATACACACACACACACATATATATATATATACACACACACATATATATACATATATTATACATTTATATATATTATATATATTTTATATATATATTTTCCCCTCATATATATATATATATATATATATATATGTTTTTCCCCCTCTAATATTATAATATATTGCAAATGTATGTAACATAGTAAAAAAAAAAAACAAAAAAAAAAAACAGCTCTGGCATTTTCTTTTAAATATTTCAAATACTCAGCATGAACTCCTGCCCAAGATACAAAGTCTGCAAATGCCAAAGTACTCATTAATACAAACATGTTATTATTTACTCATGAGTGCTGATGAACTTAATGAAGGCAGAGGGATTTCTCTTTGCATTTAAAAAAAATAAATAGAATATAAATTCCTATCCATTCATTTAAAATGCAGTATCTATGCAATTAGTATAAAAATATATTGTAAAGTATATGAAGTATATAAAACAAAAAATTAACACTCGCATATGGGAAGTGGCAATAATAGTAACAAAACTTTATAAGGTAAAATAATAAAAGCTTCAGGAAGAGCAGAGTAAGAAGTATAAATTCAAATGTACCATATGTTTTAAGCAACAAGAAAAAACATGGACAGGGAGGCCCCCCCTGAAGACTGGAAAAAAGTGAACCAGTCGTTAAAACAGAGAATTGGAAGAGGCAGAAAGAAATGGAGACTGCCCTCCAGAAACGAAAAAAGGTCAGCTAGAGCAAATTTTCAGAGCTGAGACCGCCAGCACCAGGTCCAGCCAACAGTGGAGTGCGAGCTTGAACAGATACCCTACAACTGGATAAACGAGACTGAGCAAAGCAGTGCGCTGAAAGCGCGTTTCTTAAGCATCAGCCGGACGAATCTAGACTCCGGTCATTAAGTGAACCTTGTTCTTCCCAAGGACAAGACTTGGGCTAGGAGAGCCAGACCCACATCTATGCCCAACACTCTACTAACTGCTTCTCTCACGTTATTTCATGTAATTCTTGGGGCAGTCCTGTGGGGGTGACTCCTCTTCTCCCTGTTCCACATATTAGAAAATATAATTTGGGCGCCTGGGTGGCTCAGAGGATTAAGCCTCTGCCTTCAGCTCGGGTCATGGCCTCAGGGTCCCGGGATCGAGTCCCGTATTGGGCTTTCTGCTCAGCAGGGAGCCTACTTCCCCTACCCCTGCCTGCCTTTCTGCCTACTTGTAATCATCTCTCTCTCTCTGTGTCAAATAAATAAATAAAATCTTAGGAAAAAAAAAAAAAAAGAAAAGAAAAGAAAAGAAAATTTGCCCAGTGCCATCCATAAACAAACAACAGAGCACAGATTTAGACCCAGGTCTGCCTGAATCACAAGCCCATTTTCTCTCTACTCTGCCATACAGCCACTCAGCTGACGAAAGCTCAGGGAGTACATGGATGCGGTCTCATGCACCTCCTCTCCAGAGCCTATCACTGCACCTGGAACACCCACAGTGTTTAAATATTTCCAAGTGAACCGAGAAAATTAGAAAGAGATGAGAATTTTTTCGAACATACATCCTGAGTTATACCACCTTCAGGGAAGTCATCTTTGAAAGATGCCCAGTTGTCCCAGGGTACTGCTTTTATGGTACCCCAAAATCTTTTGAATTCTATCTTCTCCCTCCAGGAGTCTCTCTCAGTGTACAGTACATTCTTTTCTCAATAGTGGCTTCTTTTTGTCTTCCCAAGGTCCATTTTATTGAAATGGCTGTAAACTCTTTAGTGTCCTGTAGGAATGGATGATCAAATGGAGAAAAGCAATTTTAGTTACTGTGGTAAAATAAGAGGATGGATGTTCTTGTAAGCTTTGTATTCTGACTCTGGCCAAAATGTTGCAAGTATTAGCATCATTGTGTGGTCTCTCACATGGGTCACTATGGGAAAAATTATTAGGAGATACAAGTTCTGACACATATAATATGAAGGAATCCAATTGTTTTAATAGCAACTGATGTAAGGGTTAGGCTTTCTTTTAACTCAAAGAATATAAAGGTTGTCAGTTGAATTTTGAGTAAAGCAGAGTAGAGTAGTTTAGAAGCACGGATTTTTGAATACAGATTGGTAGAGCACCAGTGAAGAGTGGGAGTTGAAAGGGGAACAAACAGAAAAAAACAAAATGGGGAAAATGACATAGGTAAGAACAATCTTGCCTGTATCAGGTTTATTATTGAAATAGTGAAGAGGTTCTTGAGTGGGAAGCAACGTGATCAATGCAGGAGAATGTCTTACTCTGTCATGTCCACCATCTTCCCCACATCTGGATCTTTTACAATGTAATCCTTTCTGGGGAGTTCATCATATGTTTTACAACTTTTTTTTTTATTATCTTGTTTGTGAATTCTTCAAATTAAATGTTTTTACCTTCTGTCTCACTCCTACCTCACTCTGAGCAGGCCAAATGTTTGTGTTGTGAAATCCGTAATCCATTACAATCTGTTACTCTGCAAGTAATGAAATGTCAGCAGTTGAGTTGTACTGTGTGTACTACAGAAAAAAGGAGAACGAGAACTCGCTGAGAAGCACCAGCTTAAATAACTAAAAGATCAAAGAGAAGGAGCATCCACACCCACACTTGCTTGTTTTAAACAAGGCTAAAAGTTTTTTATGAATTTTATGAACAAGAGTCTCCAAATTGTTTTGAGTTACTTTAATTCATTTATTTTTATTTATTCAGCATGTATGTATTAAGTCCCTTTTATTAGCCAGAGACGATGCCAGTTTTCAGGACTACAACACTAAAGAAGACAGACCCAGTAAGCTTAGACAGTTATACTTTTATGGTGACACAGCACTATAGGGGAGATTAAAGCTCTGGCCTTGGACTCAGCCTATGTGGACCCAACCATGACTCCACTTACTATCAGTGTTGCTTAACCCTTCCTAAAAATGGGTTATTACCCACCTGCGTGAGCTAAGATACACTCTAAATTAGTGTACACTAAGATACACTCTAAATCAATCACATGAAGTACTTAGGACAATTCTTGGCACCTAATAAACTCTGAGTAAATGTTATTCTTATTGTTGGAAACACAAACCAGTCCCCTTCTTTCCTTGTCATCAAACAAACAAACAAACAAAAAAACCCATCACCCTGACCACTACACCTGTATCTTTCTTGTTGTGAAGACTTAGACAGACCCAGCGTTCAGAGGGCATTGTCAGGCACAGTTTTGATCAAAAGGAGGTGTCTGAGCACAGATCCCAAGTCTGAGAAGTATGAAAAGAGGTCTTAAATAATAATGGGAGGGAAGGCAATTTACCTCCTAAGTGTATACCCAAGAAAAATGGAGGCACATGTACACACACACACACACACCACCAAAACAAACAAACAAAAAAAACTGTATGAGAATGTTCACAGCAGTGTTTAACAGCCAAAAATCAGAAGGAGCTCAAACTTCCATCAGGGGGTAAATAATTCAACATGCTATATACATATAACAGAATATTATTCAGCCACACACACAAAGAGCAATGCCGCACTGATACAGGCTACAATACAGATGAACCAGAAGAGGCAAATCCGCAGACTGACGGGGGCCGAAGGCTGGGAGTTGGGGGGGGTCAGTGGGGAGGAATGAAGAATGACTGCTAATGGGTATGGGTTTCTTTGTGGGTAATGAAAGTATTCTAAAATTAGGGAGTGATGATGGTTACACAATTCTGCAGATACCAACATCCACTGAATTAGACCATTTAAGAGGGTGAATTTTATGTTAGGGGAATTTTATCTCAGGAAAGCAGTTTTTTCAGAAGTGTTTCAAGCACTGAAACCCTAAATAAGGAAGCCTGATGTTTGAGGTTGATCCACAGCCCCATTTGAAATCATACTCGGGTACACTGTTGGTTCTTTCCTGATGTGGTTTGAAAAGTTTAGAGAGGTTTCCTCAAAGTATTCTGGTTTCCCTTTGAACCACAGCATTTGTCTCCAAGATCACGCTCTCTCACCACATGGCTCTTGATATAAGGTCAACACTAACATCCTTGGGTTGGAAAGAACACAAGCCTATGCACAGGCCACGTGGCTAGCCAGGGAGAACCCAGGATTCAGACACCAGTGCTTGATTCCAAAGCCATTGTCTCCTGGTCTATACACCTCCGGGTAGGAAGTGTTAGTCTTAATTCTCCTGACATATAAACATTGTTCAAAAAATATGAAGACTAATCCTTTTACAGTCTGTCTCTACACCACAGCTTCTCAAATTCCCCCAGTCATTTAGTCACTCTTTTCTGGGCCCTTTCTCGCAACATTATGCATTTTTTGAGGTAGAAACTGATACATAATAAACGCACTCCTATGAAATGTACATTTCAGCGTGTCTTCACTGTTTTGTCCACCACTATAACCACCACTGCAGGCAAGCTGTAGAAGGTTTCTTACCCCAGAAAAAGTCCCACGTGCCTCTTTGTCATCAATCCCCGGTGCCTAGAAGTAATCCATTCTGCTTTTTCTCACCATGGCTTAGTTTGCCTGTTTTGAACTACATATAAATGGAATCCTACTGTTCTGGGTCCAGATTCTTTTGGTCCAGATGTTTCTGGGATTCTTCATAAAGCTGCATGCCACAGTTCTCTCCTTATAACTTAGTGTTCTAGTGCATGAAAAGGCCACAATTTACCCATTTTTGTGTTGATGGACATTGGGGTTGTTTCCAGTTTTGAATTATGATGAACAGAGCTGCCGTCAAAGTACTTGCCCACCTTTCTGGGGACACATGCTTTCATTTCACCCAGCACTACTAGTTCATACGGAGGTGTATGTATCATGTTTTCTTAAGCTAAAGTGACCAGCACCCCAGGTAATAAATAGTCCAAGTAGAATTGTACTGGGATATTTACTATCTGGGATTCAATAGTATCTTCTCACTTTAAGGAGCCTCCTTCATGATGCTCAGCTCACTTTCATCCTTGATCTTGACAGTGTATTATCTATGCTATGCCATGCACTTGGCACCTTATTACATGCAGCCCTGTTGTGCAAGTGTAACTGCTTAGCCACATAACGCTCATACATGGAAAGATGCCTGGTTTGCCTGTTTTGTTGACTATGCAGGTGGGGTATGAGCTCCTTCCAAGGGAAGTATTTCATACTTTTGCACATCATCATGAGTGAGCACCCAAGAAAAAGCATGGAATGGGTCAAGTGAGGATATAATTCTGCGTCCAAATCCCACCAACTTTCTAAGCCTCTTTTCTTTTTATGAAAAATGTAAAATAGAGTATGTACTTTTACATTTGAAAACTGTTTTTTCCAATGGTGTGTACTAAATATATAGTTATGCAACCACTAAAACAACCTAATTTTAGGATATTTCCATCGCCCCAAAAAGAAACTTCATGCCCATTTGCAATCATTCCCATTCCTACCTCTCATCCAGAGGCCACTGTTAATCTATTCCCTGTCCCTATGGATTTGCCTATTCTAGACTTTGCCTATCAGTGTAATCCTGTAATATGTGGCCTTAGAAAGTCTAATGTTGGGACGCCTGGATGGCTTAGTCAGATAAGCATCTAATTTTGACTCAGGTCATGATCTCAGGGTTGTAGGATCAAGCCCCACCTGAAGCTATGTGCTGGGCATGGAGTCGGCTTAAGATTCTCTCTTTCCCTCCCCCTCTATTCCTCCCCGCCCCAAACCCCCTGCCCACTCTTGCCTTGTGCTCTTTCTCCCACTCTCAAAAAAAAAAAAAAAAAAAAAAAAAAAAAGGAAAGAAAAAGAAAAGATTAATGCCAAATAAATTCCTAAAGTAAATGGATACATTGAATAATGAGTCACCTTGTTTGATGGGGCAAAATCTATCCTTTGCAGTTCTGTTTAACAATTACGGGACATTTTTTCCCTCTTACTGTGGGGCCAGTGACAGTCTCAGTATCTCTGGGCCATTCCTGTCCCCCGCTTTCCAGATTTCAAGTGCCTTCAGGCAAAGTGGAATGGCACCTAAGTTTTTGGAAAAGCTGATGAAAGAATTCTCCGTGGGTCTACTTCAAACAGAACGATCCTGCACTTGTTGTCTCCTGCTCCCTTACCTGCTCTCTCCCCTGTTCTTCATCTCTTCACAAGAGGAACTCCGGGGACAAAAAGAAACTATTTAGTTTACTTTCTTGTTCCACTTTTAATGTCCCCCAAGTCATTAATAATGTGCGATTATTTTCTCCCTGAGATGGCCAGGAATGTACGTCAGAGTGCTCACTGGAGTGTCTTTCTGCTGGGCTCCAGGAGCAGGCAAATTCCAGCGTGGAAAACAGGAGAGCCTGGGCCACCAGGTGAACCCAAAGCCCAGCAAATCCAGCCGTGAGCAAACCATCCGCATATGCATTTTAAAATGCTTAGAGGGCGGTGTTCTTAGAAGTGATGCCTTTCATCCTAGAATGAGCCCTTGCTTTCAACATCCTTTCTGAAAGTAACTTCAAAAATCAGGATTTTTTTTTTCATGTGAAACATAATTTATGCTCAAGGACAATTTTCTGGACTTCAGGGAACACCAGAGCATAGGGATGAACATTTCAGAGTAAAGCACAAGGTCCCGCAGACAATGCTATTTTTTTTTTTTTTTTTAAAGTACTTAGAGAATGAGAAGACTTGGCTTTAAGTTTCAAACACTTTGGCATGTGGTGAGAGGTTGTGTTTACCAAAAGTTAATCAACTACTCTTCAGTGTAAGATGTTATTTCTACATAAATAAATCAATATTCTGACAAGGTACTCCCCTGAAGTCTTGCTTTCTGCTGGTGTTCAAGGAGAGAAGAGGGAGGCAACGACCTTCCGGAACCAGCATGGCAGGAATAGTCTGTTCTTAATTGTATCTCAGGGTCAAAAAATAAAAATAAAGTTGAGATTAGAATTTGAAATAGGTCAAGAGTCTGGAGTTTTCTGTTTTGATTTTGGAACACATTTTTCAACAGCTTAAGTCATAAAGAGGGAATGCAGACAGTCTTTGAAATACTAATATAGAATCAACGTCTATGTTTGACTTAGATTCTGAGGAGAGATGTACACTCTGTTTGAGGCCACTGACTTTCCAAGTACTATCATACTGCTATTTTGTTTATATTGAGGCCATGTTTGAAAATTACACGAAGGCTCTAGAACCTGCGTGTCAGTAGAGTTGCCTAATTTTAAGGGGTAAAAAGTCATCCATGTTTCTATTTGGTACACTATTTGCAAGGCTCTATTACCCAGAAAAATCAGGTAGAGCAACACTTACCATATTTATATTCCCATCTCCAGTGTTTATATGAGCCAGGCACTGTGCTAAGTATGGTAGCTCATTTACTCCTAACCACAACACTATGAGTAGGTATTTTTATTATCCCAAATGTATAGACGAAGAAGCCAAAACAGAGAAGTTAAAAATCATACTAGGTCCTATAGCTAATGGGATAACTGAAACTCAGACTTTTGTCTGACTGCACAAACACCCTTTATGCTAGACAGCCTCTGAGAAAGAGGTGATAGAGCCTGTGATAGGGATATTTTCATCTATGAATACACGAACACACTGCATATGCCCTACAGTGTTTCTCCCTAACTCTTCTTCCAGCTCCCACGCCACGACCATGCTCTGTGAGGGAGGCTATGATGCCTGCCTCAGCTTGACACCTCTCCTTATTCTGAGATGCTCCCAGACTTTCTGGGTCCGTCTGCCTGTGGCAGAGATAGACCTGGGAAAGACCCAACAGAACATCCCCAGGTTTCTGCTCCCAAGTCTCCCCATCCCACCCTCTGGTTTGTTCCATTCTGTTATGCTACAAGTTCCTGGAAATAGGAAATCATTGCTTCCCTGTCTTTCACTGCCTTTCCTTACAGCAAGTCTGAGAATGAACAGGGAGCAAGATGGCCTACACTGTAATCATGCATAAAACACTAAAGATTAAGGGAACATTTTAATGTTCTCCAAACAATGTTTAATTAGATATAGTGGAATGCAAGAACCTTTTTTTTTTTTTTCCAAAACAAGATACTTTGTATGCTTGAAGTTCTCTAAGCCCCTGTGATTCATAAAGCAATAGGAGAAGCTCCTGACTAACACCCTATGGGGAAAATCAGATACCAAGAGCTGCAGAATTATATAATTTTGGGTCATTGCTAAAATCGTTTTCAAAGCGCAAGCTGCCAAAAATGGATGATTCCCCTATAAAATAATACAATTTGAAATATGGCACTGACTACCCTCCTAGATTTCCATTTCAAAACTCTAACTCTTATGAGAACAAGGGAAAGGAGGACAGAAAAAGCACGAGCTACATCTTACAAAGCCAGGTGATTACTAAATGTATGCCATCCCATACCCGATTTTTTCTTTCCTCAAATCCAAATGTTTCCTATTTTGAAGATGACATTGTAGCATTCCCACCTGGAGATTTTCATGCCATCTTTACAGGAGTTACTTTAAAGAGCTTCACATACAACTTAGCCAAATTTTTAAATACTTTTTATGTCAGATCTGAATTTTAGTGGGGTAACCAGCCTGTATGAAATGAACAGTTGCTGGTGCCATTTTCAGTCACAACTTTCAAAGCTCTGTATCAGTTGCTGCCTGTGCAGGAAACCAGATCTAGCACCATCTGTATCAGGTGATTTCTGGACACCTTGATTCTCACTACCACCACCACACCCCCAAGCCCCCAATCCCAGCCACTTCCCCCTGCTAGCTTGTGCTCCCTCTTCAGAAATTCTCTAATTTGCTCATGAGTATTCCAATTGCTCATCACTTTCCTTGGGAGGAAAAATAACTTACAAATTCCAATTTAAATGCGAAGTAAGTAAGTACATTAGCTCAGTGAAATCCCACACACTATAGTTAGCCATAGTTAGCCATGTTTGCAAATGAAGAAACTGAGGAACACAGGGGCTAAAACACTTGTCAAAAAATCATATAACAAGGAAGTAGTGAACAGACATTAAAATCAATGGTTTGATTTGCTCCAAAAGGTCCACATTAATTTTTATTTCTTCTACTTATAAATTCTTTAAGAGCAAGAAGTTCACATTAAATTCCTAGCACTGGGAGTTAGGAATGATTAGAGGAATGTATAAGGGATGCTGGTAATGAACTCACAGGCAGCAACACGTGCCTTTTGTGTTTTAAAAAAGTGGACTGAGGGGTACCTGGGTGGCTCAGTGAGCTAAGCAACCAACCCTGGATTTTGGCTCAGATCACGAGATCGATTCCCACATGGAGCTCATGCTCAGCTCGGAGTCTGCTGGAGATTCTCCCTCTGTTCCTCCCACCACTCGTTCTTGTTCCCACTCATGCAAGCTCTCTCTAAAATAAATAAATCTCCTTTAAAAAGTGGATTAAGGTTTTTCCTGAAGAAACAATCAGTATCAGAATGGTGCCTCTTTAAATTACATGCAAGTCTGAGTTCCTGTTCTTCCACTCCAGGTGTGCTAAAGTGAAGGGAAATTCTTTATCTCAGTCACTGTTAGTCCAAATACAATAGGAGTAAACCTGAAAATAGAAAAGAGCTGATACATAGCTAAACTTTTTAACAAGGCTGATCTAGGGCAGAGCTGCTGTTTGGGGCATTTGGCCTGAGCCTGAGAGAAGTACTCACACCAGGATGTGTTGTACAAGTCACCGGGAATGAGTTCATGGCAAGACCCAGGACACAGTCTTGAGGATCGAGCCTCCTTTCAGATCCTCATGTTCCACATCTAATGAATTCAGTGCCTTGGGCTAGAACTTAAGTAACTGGAAGCAAAAAGCAGCCCGTCATTGTAATTTCTACAGGAAGACAATGCTTGGGACGCAGAGTGATCTCTGAGTGGAGCACAGAGCCACTTGCCCAGCCATTAGTTAGAATGCCACGGAGCCAATTGGAAAGCGGAGGCGGGGAGCAGATGGGGGAAGAGTGCCGAGTAGGGTCTGTCTGTAGCCCAGGTGCTGACCAGCTGTCTCTCACCATCCCGTCCAGCCCGGCCATCATTCTCTAAGAAAAGGCTTCAGGCTGCAGCCTTTCTGGGTAAAATCATATGCACCTGACTTCAGAACTGAGCACGGAAATCATATCCTCAATGCAAGCTCTGGCAAACCTAAACCAAGACTGTGTAAATGTTAAGCTTCACTCTCTCAAAGAGTTTAAGACCTAAGTTATTCAAACACATTCTGAGACTGTGACAGGGAAGGACTAATCTATCCCCAAACAGAAACTGCTACTGACATCTTCTATGCCTCATCCTTCCGATTAAAGAGCTCTGAGAGTCCTTTCTTACTTAAGAGGCTGCATCCGTTTGGATGATCTTTCATGACCCATATATTTCGACTTGTCTTAATTTACATTTGTCCCCTGAAATGCAGATCATTAAGCCAGTAAGGAGTTTAAGATAATTGATCTCTTTCTTTCTGAGTGTCATGGTGACTATTATGAATGTTAACTCACATTTGCATGAACGTTCATATGTGCTAGGGCCTGCGGGGACTCAGCCCTGTGCTTCTGAACCAAATTCTGCTCTCCTTCACATCTTGGGACTTTGGCCTCGATGGTAGTCACTGCTCAGATTTGGGCTCTTAAAAGGACCAGAATCTCTTTCTCAGAGTGAGGGAACTGAGTAACTTTTGTCCATTTCAAATATCCACTTGAGCCAGCTTAGAATGACCTTCTGAAACCACTGAAGTCCAGGTATAAAGAAGGACGTTCAGATGACACATGGAAACCCAGAAGGACCCTATCTACAGTGTTCCGTGTTGAAACAGATATCTGAAAGAGCCTAGATCTCTGTAGGGTTTTTAAAAATAAGAATTGGGACATGGGTTTGTAGTCCTGCTCACAGGGAACAGACAAGGTGATCTCTCGTGGGATCTAGCAGTCTGGTGATTCATCAAAGAGGGTGTTTAAAAAGCAAAGGCATGAGAGAAACAGAGCTATGGCATCAATCTAAATCAAGGCTTACATGGACCTTTTTTTTTTTTTTAAATTTCCGATCTCTCCCTGCATTTTCATAAGTCCTATCCCAGTGGGACATACTCTCTATGATCACTTTGACAAACAACAGTTTTGGTACTTAGGTTTGTAGTCTCTTTCAAAGTAATCAATATCTGACAATGAAAAATAGCCAGATGCTGATTCCAAAGCTCTGGACCACAGTGATAGATTTGGGGAACTGACTTAGCAAACTGGGTTTCTATACATCAGCCCCTGGCTTGCTTTCTTGGGCCCATTGCCTGTGGACAGCACAGTCTCAGCAGAAGGTTAGACAAATGCAATAAAAACGGGAATCATATCATGTTGACTTTCCTACCAGGTACCTTGTAAAGAAAGGTACTAGGTAAAAATATTTTTTTCTTTATGTTTAATGAGGGTTACTTACAGGAAAAAAAAAAAAAAAATTCTGTCCAGAGATGGGAAATTTCACATAGTAAAGAGTTCTTGCAGACAGAAGCACTAACAAGCTGAGCCTCTGGCCATCGTATCTAAACTAGGTAGATATTCATATTCGTGGATGCCGGCCTATGCTAACTTATTTCAACATGGCAAAATGCCCTCAGCCTTCAACGGTAAGAAAATGGCTACGTATAAACTACCACTTAGTGGAATAGTAGACAGACATTAGACATAATTACATGGAAAAAATGCTTTTGTATGTTAGGCAGAAAAAGCAAAATATCAAATTTATATATATGCCTTAGATGTGAGTCTTTTTAATATTTGCATAAGGAAAGAGGTAATTTGGGGATCTCTATAAGTGAGAGTATGGTCTTAGGATGCCAAAGGTGTTTTTGTTCTCCTTTTTAACATACATATATAAGTATAAATACACACATGCAATACACTTGACATAATAAATAATTTCATTTCATAATTCAACCTAGTACATTCTGATTTCAGAACAGGTTTTCAAGTGCTCTACCATGAGTTGTAAGAAAACGGGGATCAACTCACCTAATCCCTCCTCCATTTCCTTCTCTGCTCCAAATACCTTGATACCAACTGCAATATAGACCCATGAATGGGCTTCCATGTTAGCTTATGTTCAGCTAATGATCTCCTTTCCCTTGTCCCAAATTAGCTTGTCCCAGACATTTTCCCATACATTTCTCCAAGAAAGCATTCAGTATTTGCCCTTATGAAATCATTAGGAAACAGGAAGGTCAAAACAGACCAACATTTAAAAATATGACGCAGAGGACCCCTGCAGTACTGCAGAGCCCAAACCCCACGGAAGCATTACTTATGTCCTACACACACACACAAAGTAGGAAATCTGGAAAGGGCTAAGAAAAGCTGTATGGCTGAAATAAATCTTGGCCAGCAAAGAGAAGTTTCTGTGGTAAATCTCGCTATGCCCCACAAAGGAATGGGGCAAAATAACAAGATGAAGGCTTATGCCTTGGGTCACAGCAGCAGCAAATATATTGTTAAAAGGCTTTCAAGGCCTTGGAGATACCATCACAAAATCCTATTGACCTAAAAGACTTCCCTGAAGCGTGGATTTTTAAAAACCTGCATTCAAAATGCCAGCTAAGTTCTAGGATAAGTAGCCATCAAATCTGTCCTCTCTTCTCCTGGCCACCACAGTTTGGACATTCCCTAGAACATCTGAACGCCCCATAAGTATCAGGGGCAGCTAAGGACCTGGGTGAACCAAAACTGTTCATGCATTTCTGGAAGACTTTAGCCTATTTCTGGTAGCTAAGGACATTGGGCTTCCGGGCTGTCCTACCAGAAGCTCACAGAGGGAGGCATCCCAGGATTTACTGTGTCTCTTTGTAAATCACAGTTTCAAAGTGTAACACGGAACACCTTCTTGGTGGGGAAATGCTGTGCAGTGGCTAAAAACAAAAAAACTGTCATCTCATTCTTGGTGGATGTAGTAAAACAGACCATCAGATATTGAACAGGAAAAATATTGCTATGGACCTAATTTCATACCAAAAAATAGAACTGATCTTTGAGCTTGCTATTACTTTTTCAGTACCAAGTTCGGGTCTCTTTGTAAATGCCAGCTTTGAGTAATTGAAAAATGTCTATAAAGTCATTTCCAAGAAACCTAGAGTTTATGAAAAGCAGAGAAAATATGGTCCATTTCTTGTAAGGCTTATGGTTTCCTCTATTCTTTCTGATTTAGTGGCTGCAGAAGGCTCCTATAGGAAGAAGGGTCTTTGTACTCAGGTAGACCTGGGTTCAAAATGCCTCTCCCATTTGTGAACTGTGCCAACAGAAGTCAGTTGGCCTCTCAGGCTTTTAATTTCGTTATGCATCAGATGGAGAATACAAACCCTTATCACAATGTCAATTATACCTCAATTTAAAAAAAAAAAATACCCTCATCACAGGCCATGGTAATAAGATGCAGTAACATAAGAAAACCCAAACTAGTAAGCATGAAATGAATACTAGCTCCCTTTTCTCCTTTTCCTTCCTTTACAGTCTTGGGCAGTTATAATTTACACAATAACTATTTGTGTTAAGTTGCCTACTACCTCTTTAAAATACAAAGATGCTACTTATTGATAAAGGGGGAAAAAATACATAAAGCTTTCATCATGTGCCATGAAACACTTCCTGAGAGTGCAGTCCAACAAAAGGGACAGAGCTCTTCTTGCCATTCATGGAGAGTTAATTTTAGTATAATTATTAAAAAACTCAACTACTTGGGCTTCTTACAAGGTCGATCACATTACATTTCCTCTGCACGCCCTACGTTGGGCTATTCAGTCTGAGAGGCCTGTGACAAGCTATAGTTAATAAGTTTTCCATGGTGTCAAAAGTAATAATATTAACATGTCGTTGTGAGTTAAATTAATTTTGTTTTGTGCACTGGCCTGCATAAACATGAATGACATTTCGAAATATGATCAGGCAGGAACTGAGGAAGAGCCAAGTGGCAAAGCAGAATGAGACACGCTCACCAGAGCAGGGCAGCTGGCTGCATGCATCTGGGGATGCGGGAAGAGAGACACACAATATTATTATAGCAAACTATGGGGGGGAGGGGTGGATGCTTTAGTTCATTTCGCCCCTTTAAAAAAAAAATCCTGAAGAGAGATTTTGTCTTTAGAGAAACTAGAGAGATGTTTGACATCCTGGCTCTATTTAGAAAGGAAAGAGCATCTCTTGGCTAATCTCTGATTTCAAGTATCTTCAACACACAGATTTTTTTTCTTTGCCTGCAAGAGGCAGCTGATTGGTAATAGCTTTTAAATGGATGACCGTCAAGTGGCTTTTTCAAATCCTAATGGTTGTGTTTATTTCAGAGACTTCTTCAGATCCCCCCCCTCCCAAAACCCTGCCAATGGCACCAATAAATATGCCATCTGTACACAGTTAGGAGATGCTGCTGAACTTAGAAAGAAAATATGTTACGATGACTCAGGGATCGGATGACCGAAGTGGCTGGTGTAATAGCTTGTCTTTTCCATTTGAGCTGTAGTATTTCAAGTGTTGCAACCACAAATCTAATTATGAGGAAAATGAAGATTTCCCTATTAAAATGGTTATTATAGGTAGGTATTTTATAATCCTTTGTACATTACATAGAGCTATTATATGTTACCTAGAATGTTCTATGGACACAACTCCAAGTTTGACAATTTGGGCTATATCCTATTATAATAAACCTCTACATTTCTTTCATGTATCTGCCAGCACTTGTTTTTTTCTGCCTGTTCAGAAGTACGATTGATATACCACCCAATTTTTAAACTTTTATATACAAGTTACACAAGTTCTTTTTTTTTCTTTTTTTTTCTTTTCTTTTTTTTTTTTTTTTAAGAGAGAGAGCATGGGGTGAGGTAGAGAGGGAAAGAGAGAATCTTAAGCCGGCTTCATGCCGGGCTTGATCTCAAGACCCTGAAATCATGACGTGAGTCAAAATCAAGATCAGACACTTAACCAACTGAGCCACCCAGGCGTCTCTCTAAGTTTCTCTACTAAAATTAAGAGCACTCTGTTCTGGGCTGTCCATATTGTTTGATATCCACAGCCATCCCACACAATACGAAGTATCACTACCATCATTTTACAAAGGGAAAGTGAAGGGACTCTCCAAAAGTCATAGGACTATTAAGTTACTGAGTTTGTAGGTTAGCTCATGTCAGTCTGACTCCAAAGCCGAGGCTCCAGGTGACCCATTCCACAAAGACCCTTTCCTTATTTCTTCCCAGCCATCAATCCAGTATGTGTACTAAGTGCCTAAATAAGTAACTGCATGTTTTATACCTTCTACCTTTAATCTCAAATGGATTCACATCGGCAAAGGAAATGCCTCCTTTTTTTTTTTTTTCATTAACCTGATGATGTAACTCAGCAAACACACATCTAAAGATCATTCCATGCTGAAGCAAGGTGTTATAGAGATGGATTAGACCTTGTTTCTCCCCTCAAGGAGTTCATAGGTAATGAGAAAGGGACATTGCTGTCTGGAGTAGAAAGTTCAAAGGGACACTGTGAAAGTAAATTGGAAGTGGGTTATAAAGGATGACTAGAAATTCAAGTTGAGAATAAGGTCTTTCAAGCAGAGGATACTGGCTGAGCTTTTGGAATATTTCAAGAACAAGATGCCTCGATCCAGCTAGGATCTAGTACGTGCGAGAGGAAAATAATGGGGGGATAGAAATGAGCCAAAAAAATAAATAAGGGTAATATTTTAGGGCCTTGGATGTGGGAGGTAACATTTTAGTTTCACAGCTGGGAGTCAGGAGGATATTAAAGCTGCCAGGGGCTGGATCGGTTGTTTGGTTCAGAAAGCTAATTCTTTAGCAATACAAAGATTAACTGAGGTCTCTGGCCTCCATTCAGGAAATCGTTGCAGAGTATATAACACTATATGGCAGTGAAGAAAACTCAAGTTTGAAAATGTTTTAAGAAATGTATTTACAAGTACAGCTGGGTGGCTCAGTCAGTTAAGTGGCCGACTTTTGATTTTGACTCAGGTCATGATCTCAAGGTCATAGGATCAAGCTCTGCATCAGGCCCCATGCTCAGCACAGAGTCAGCTTGTCTCCCTCCCTCTGCTCCTACCGCTGCTCATTCTCCCTCTCAAATAAATAAATAAAATATTTTTTAAATGTTCTTACAGAGCTTTGTTATCAGACAGGTGGGGGCAGAGAACCATTGAAAATGATTCTAATTCTAGCTTGGTTGACTAAGAAGTGAAGAAACAGAGCAATAAACGAAGTATTTTAAGGAAAAACAGTAAGTTCTATTTTGGACACATTGATTAAAACTGTTGATTTCAATTTAAGATATGTACACTTTCCCCACCCCCAATAACTTGCTTAATTTAAATGCTTTATGTAAGATCTCCAAAACAGTACCTTACCCATAATCAACTAACATGGCTTCATTTTATTTTCTACTGTTCCTTATCAGTCTATTTGTGAGCAATTCAGAAGAATACTAGAGTCAAAAGCCATATACTTTAAAAAAAAAAAAAAAAAACCTCCATAGGAAAAATGCCCTAAAGAACAGAAAATGGCCTTCATTCTTGTGTTCTAACCTAGTATATTTACAGGCTTCCTCAGGAGTTTCCTGACTGCCATTTCAACTCTTCCCAGCTAAGCAGCCAGGGGTAATAAACCACTACAACTTCCTGTTCCTTACTGTGCTGATCCAAGCTCAGGACCGCTGAAAAGTCAGGTGGGAGGCAAAATCCAACCCACATTTGACCCAAGAGTAGGATTCTGTGGACTTCAACTTTGATAGACCCACTGTGTGAGAAGATCGGTGTCTTTCTGCAGAAGGAGAACCTAGGGAAGGGTCCAAGTGTGGTACCATACAAATCTCTGCACAGACTTCTTTTCAGACCCCCTTCCTGTCCATGTGCTCTTCGATGTATCCGAGAACAATCTAGTAAGAAGCCGATGAGAGTCGGGTGTCTAGATAAACATTCACATGGCATCGTCCTTCCATCTAGTGATGCAACAAAAATAAGAGTATCTGTTATGTGCCAGGCACTACACCAGGCACTAGCCAAGTAGTCATCCCAAAAAGATGGATCAAATACTACTTTGAAAAATCCTTAATTATTTATGGATAGAAATGCTACTGAGAAGAATAAACTAACTAGCAGGGATTATGCATTTACCATGTTCTAGACACTGCTCTATATACTTAACCTGTCTCATCTCATTGAATCCTCTCCACAACTAGCTGAGATCAGCACCATCATTTCCCCCATTTTATACAGTCAGAAACAGAAGCTCAAGGAGAAGGAACCATCTGCTTAGGTCACTCGCTCATTGGTGGCAATCTAGGGTTTCTTTCTTTTTTTTTTTTTAACTTTATTTTATTTTATTTATTTATTTGACAGACAGATCACAAGTAGGAAAAGAGGCAGACAGAGAGAGAGGAGGAAGCAGGCTCCCTGCTGAGCAGAGAGCCCAATGCAGAGTTTGATCCCAGGACCCTGGGATCATGACCTGAGCTGAAGGCAGAGGCTTTAACCCACACAGAGCCACCCAGGCGCCCCTGATCTGGGGTTTCAAATCTAGGTCTATGTGACTCAGGACTTCAACTCAAACCTCCACTACATGCAGCCCAGTAGGTGCGTCAATCACACAATCCATTGACGATTGTCCTTATCATTTGTTTAGAGAAAGGGCCTTGCTTTTCATATTTTTCTAATTCACTACTGAAAATAATCCCTTTCTTGCATTTACCCCTCTTTTGCAGCAAGCCTATCCTTTCCTTTTTTTCTTCTTTGACCTCACTAAATCCTGAGGAGGAGGGGCAATACATTTTATTACCCCTTCTGACTCAAGGCAGTGTAATATATCTCCTTTTAGTCAGTGTATTTAGCTCTGGCAGCCTCAGTAATGTAAAGGGAAATCGGGGAGCTTGTGTTTGGACATACTTCTGCTACTCTGAGGAACACTTTCATCTCAATAGTCTGCAGATAGCTGTGCAAGACCTTGAGACGGTCATTCAGGAATTGTAGGCTGCTGATTCCTGTGCGTTCTGGAAGACATAAAAACAGTTACAAATTGCTTAACAGATGATGCATAATATTGGAGATGAAGAATCTGGCTGTGAACACTTACACCAGGGAAATCCTGTGTGTTATTTTTTTTTTTCCAGTATAACACCTTATGCTAAGGGTTTCTAACTGGCATAAAGTTTAATACCATTGAATAATGATCCATTAAAAAAGGAAAACTGAAATTTCAGAAGTTTCATCACAGAAAGCATGAACATGGACTTTGGTGCTTAATAGACCTGTGTTCTGAGTTCTAAAAGCCATGTTCCCTTAGGAAAGTTAGTTACTTCACATGGTTGAACTTCAATTGGTTCACTCACCAGAAAGAATGCTACCCTGTATTTCGTGGTATGGGAAGATCTGAAATCCATAAATGAGGACTTCTAATTAAAAGCAACATTTATTGAGCACTTACTGTCAGGTTCTGTTGTAGGCACTGCACATATAGTAAGTCCTTAAATCTCACAATAGTCCTTTGAATTAGAGTTTGTTTGTTTGTTTGTTTGTTTTAAAATATCATTCACATTTTACTGGTGAGGATACAAAGTTCCACAGAAGTTAAGAGTATTCCCTGATCATACAGCTAGTAAGTGAGAAGCCAAGATTTGAACTCAGCAGTCTAATTGCAGTCATAACCACAGCAGTAACCCTCTCCAAAAGTTTTGGGAACCTAACATCTTATAGGAATACAGACTTAGGTTCCAATCCATTCTCCTTTCTTGATATAGCTTAATTTTAAGAATAGGAAACTCTCTCAAGGACCCCAGGAAAAACTGCTCCAATTTATTTCTGCAACCTGTTCAATTTTAAGTTTTACCCACACACAATTGAAGTTTTTTTTTTTTTTTTTAGGTTTCTAATTTTAATTCCAATTAGTTAACATACAAGGCTACATTAGTTTCCAGTGTATAATACAGGGATTCAACACTTCTGTACATCACCCAGTGCTCATCATGACAAGCGCCCTCCTCACTCCCCATCACCTGTTTCACCCATCCCCCACCCCCACACACACCCTCTGTTTATTGGTTAGTCTCCCTCTCTCCTTTTCCCCCTTGGCTCTTTTGTTTTGTTCCTTAAATTCCACATATGAGTGAAATCATATGGTATTTGTCTTTTTCTGACTGACTTATTTTGCTTAACATTATGTTTTCTAGCTCCAATCCATGTTGTTGCAGATAGCCAGACTTTATTTTTTAATGACTGAATAATATTCCATTGTATATATATCACACATCTTTATCCACTGATCAATCGATGGACACTTGGAGAAGTATTCTTAATTTATAATAGAAACACCTTCCTTCAGAACGTTTTCCCACCTAACTCTGTACTATTCTTACCTATAAGCAACATCAATGGTTTGTTTCTCTACCTTTAACTCATTCTGGATAAATTTTGAATTAACTGTTTCATATTATTATACATTCTCTACATGTTTGTGTGGGTTTTCTCCATAAGCTTAAAACTATAAGATTCTTGTATTGTAACTTCTCACAAAAGTAGTCATATGTCTCTATGGTTCACCATCTGCAGCCAAATGCTTTCAAATATTCAAGGACTCAGACTACCTAAAAAAAAAAAAAAATGCATTATCTGCAAAGGGTTTTTTAATATAATTAACAGTGTTATATTAACTTCAAGTGTACAATATAATGATTCAACAATTCTATACATTTCAGTGCTCATCACAATAAATATATTCTTAATCCCCTTGGTCTATTGTACCCATCCCCCTACTCATTTTCCCTCTGGCAACCAGTAATTTGTTCACTGTGTTTCAGTATCTTTGCCTTTTTCTTTATTCATTTGTTTCTAAAATTCCACATCTGAATGATACATTATGTGACACAAGGGACACAAATATCACATCATGGTATTGGTCTCTCTGTGATTGACTTATCTCACTTAGCAATATCCTCTCTACGTCCATCCATGCTGTAAATGGCAAGATGCCATTCTTTTTTTATGGCTGAGTAATAGTACATCACAGAGACACAGCCCACATCTTTATCTGTTCATCTGTGGATGGACATTTGGCTTGCCTCTGTGTCTTGTCTATTGTAAATACCGCTGCAATTACATAGGGATGCATATATCTTTTCGAAATAGTGTTTTCATTTTCCTGGGGTAAATACCCAGCAGTGGAATTACTAGATCATATTGTAATTCTATTTTTTTGTGTTGTTATTTATCATTTTCCACAGTAGCTGCACCAATTTGCATCTCTACCAATTTGCATTTGCGTACAAAAATTTCTTTTTCTCCACATCTTAATCAACACTGGTTATTCAGGTAACAGTTTTATACTGTTCCTTTCAGTTTCAGTAGTTCAAAATGCTAGCCCTTCTATTTCACATATTCTTTCTCCTAATTGAAAGATTTGGGGGAGTCTTGTGACACTTGCATGATTTCTTTTTTTTTTTGCCAAGAATTAATTTTCATTTCAAAGCAATGGAAATAAGGATTACCTCAGGCTTTTAATTTGTCCCTTTGCAGAATTTATTGAACAATTGTTATTATTTTTCTGAGGTAGATTTCATGGAAATCTACAAAGTATTTTAAGGTACAGTGTTGGTAAACATGATTTTACACGATTTCACATTTGAAAAAGTACTTTTTAAAAAATTAGCATTGAGGGACGCCTGAATGGCTCAGTTGGTTGGACGACTGCCTTCAGCTCAGGTCATGGTCCCGGAGTCCCAGGATCGATCGAGTCCCGCATCGGGCTCCTAGCTCCATGGGGAGTCTGCTTCACTCTCTGACCTTCTCCTCGCTCATGCTCTCTCTCACTGTCTCTCTCTCAAATAAATAAATAAAATCTTAAAAAAAAAATTAGCATTGATTTCCCTTAATAAGCTATCATATAGTAATAGATAAAAACACAGATAAAACAAAATCTTAATAAAATGATAAAAGCCATCTGGTGAAATTAATCAGAAATGTATGGGTCAGGTTTTTTGTTTATGTTTCCTAGAAACGTATGAAGATCTCTTTCATAAAAATATGTTCAAAAAGATGAAAGCCAGAATTCCATTGCAAAATAAGGAGGAAAATCATCATAGTTTAAGATGCCTGGAGTTAACAATTGCATAGCATAGGTCTTAAATTCTTTTAGTAATCAGTGCTCACAAAATTCTGCAATGTACTTTACATAACTAAAAAAATCTGACATTTCAGCAGGGTCGCTCCAACCTTCAGTCTGAATACATGCAAAATGAAGCAAGTAAGATGTACTTATGTGTTTGTCTGAAGAGAGTAGTTGCCATTCAAATTCATATCATACTCTCTTGCAGATATTTTGCACTGTGTGATTTAGTGACATCCAAGAGACCACTGAATTCTCTAATGATGTTCTGATTTTCTTAACAATGAACACCAATGAACTTTCCCCTAGACAAACCAGATGGAAACTAAATTGTTTCTGCAAAATGAACAATTTGTGAAATCTTTGCAAATTGAATTCCAAATATACTTAGAGATGATCTTGACTTCCTCTGTAACAACATGCAATGCATTTAAGGCCTACATGAGAAATACACTAATTAGCTGTGCAACCTTTAAGCAGAGGTGAATGAGAACAGAAGATCACCACTGAAGAGATAGAAGTCAAAAACCCTGGGCGGGGCGTGGGGAGTAATATGCAGATGAGACAGCTTCCTTAAGAAACTACAAGATTAAGAAAGATGTTGTCAAGGATGTTCATTTATTGTCTCTGAGTTGTTCATGTTAATCTGTTTTCTGAAGGAAGTCACTGAAGTTAAGTACACTTCACATTGCTTCAAGTCAGTTAGCTACAGTCAAGATGAAGAAGTTCAAATTCGTAGTCTATATGTCTATATACACTGTTCCACAGAATCTCATCTGTATCCAAAAACTGAAGGGACTATGCATGAGAAAGATTTTTTCTATTACCCACAACCTAATGACAGTTTTCACAGTGACCTTAAGAAACTACCAAGTAAAGGCACCTGAGTGGTTCAGTTGTTAAGCGGCTGCCTTCGACTCAGGTCATGATCCCAGGGTCCTGGAATCGAGCCCCGCATTGGGTGCCCTGCTCAGCAGGGAGTCTGCTTCTCCCTCTCCTTCTGCTTGCTGCTCCACATACTTGTACTCTCTATCTCTCTGTCAAATAAATAAATAAAATCTTTAAAAAAAAAAAAAAAAAGAAAGAAAGAAAGAAAATGAAAAAGAAAGAAACTACCCAGTAGATACGACATGTTTGTGAGCACAAAGACTTCATCTCGAGTAAAGCGTTTCTTACAATTCCCATGGCATTCCATCTATAGAGGGTTATTACTTCCCTGGAAAAAACTAAAATGGCCATAGTCATAATTGACTTTTATACCTACTTAGACCTACTTATACTTTTATACTTTTATATACTTTTTAATACTTTTTTTATACTTTTATACTTTTATACCTACTTAGAAACTCAAATATTCTACCTCAGCTATTACGTCATCAAGAAAAGGAGGGTTCTTCTGCATCTTTACGAGATCCAGCTCCTCAATGTCTAAAAAAAAGTTAATAATGAAGCAAAGAAGTAGGGGAAACTTTGAAAATGTTATTCTACTGTTATTAAACTAGCAAGAAAAAAAATGTTAATACCTTTCATTTCATGAAGCTCTTTTATATCTTTAATCTCATTATATTCTCACCATTCAAAGGTAATTGTGTTATTATATATAAATCTAGTTACAATTTCTCTTCAAACATCAAACTAGAGAAATTCCTGATGTTACTCATGTACCATTTTTAAAGCCTACACAGTCCTCCCAAATTACAATTGTTTTCTCTTTGCCTTTTCTACATTTTTGCTCTGCCAAGTTATTTTCCCAAGGATCTTTATCCATTGTCTTCGGCATACTTACTCTCCTAGAAAGCTTGACCCCCAAAATCGTACATCCACTTTTTGCTTTTAATAAGAAATCCAAATGATTCTTTTTTTTTTTTTAAGATTTTTATTTATCTATCTGACAGACGGAGATTACAAGTAGGCAGAGGAGATAGGCAGAGAAAGGAGGAAGCAGGCTCCCCGCCGAGCAGAGAGCCTGATGTGGGGCTCAATCCCAGGACCCTGGGACCACGACCTGAGCCGAAGGCAGAGGCTTTAACCCACCGAGCCACCCAGGTGTCCCAAATCCAAATGATTCTTAACTCAAGAAAATTTATCAACCAGGTGTTAGACATAGCCTCCTCCCCCTTCCAACCCCACCCTCAATCACTAGGGTATATAACAGAGCCTTTTATTTTTCCCCTCTCAGCCTTAACCAACTAATTTCAAACTTTTCCTACTATAGCACAAAAACTAAGAATTGCTATTTTTCTCTGTCCTATGCCCTTCCTACCGTAAGATAAATTCTCTTGATCTGAGCTTTTATACTGACCTTTAGCCATATGGCACACACCATGTTAGACAAAACTGACTAAAACACTGGACTTATTTAATGAAAGAGGCAGATACGTAAACAGACGTGTAGAGTGTGATATTACAAGTGCTATACTGAGAGTCTGGAAATTGTCATGGAAGCACAAAGATGGGGAAAAGACCAAACTCTTACTCAGGGAAAGACTCATAAAGAGGTGACAGTCGAGAAATAAGTAGGAATCCAGTAGAAAAACAAAGGAGAGACTTTATACGAGGCAAAGGAAGCAGCATGTTCAAAGATGGAGCACACAGTAGAACCTGGGGCAATGGGGAACATTGAAGTATAGTTCTTGTTCTATTTCTTGCAAACTCCAATGAAATTAGTTTCAGGTAATAATGTCTCTGATGTATAGTGTGTATCTCCTTCAATACTGCTTTGCACAATACTTTCATAATTTTCCTTTTTATAGCCATGGACTTTATTTTCTACTTTTGCATTATCTGCATAGATGCTCTTTTTATTTTCAAACGTGTTCTCAAATGAGGCCATCATTTCCACAAGTCTTCCTAAAGGGCAGTTGTGTTTCACCTGGATTCTTGCATTTCTGCCATCTTCATTTGTCCTTCCTCTTAAAGACTCTGAGAGCCAGGCACATCCATAAAGCTCATCTTTTCCAGCTTTTGTCTTTCCCACTACACATTCACAGCCACGTCTAACCCATGCGTTCCCTTTCCAAGAATCCATTCCTCTGCTCTAGGTGCTGTTCTCCACCCCCATTAAGGAGAATCAACCTCCCCTCCGAACCCCATAACCAATCCCTTCTGGAGTGTTAACTTCCCTCTTGCTTTATTGCAAAATTAATATATTCCTTTCAGTCAATAATAGTTTCCTCCATCTCCCTAAAAAGTACCCAACAGCAACTTTTAGGGGCCACCGACCCAGGAACACATGCCCTTCTTGCTAAACTCCTAATGCTACCTTATTCTTATCTACAACTTTTTATCTTCAGATTATTTTTTTCTCATAGGAGTTGTTGACACACATGCAAAGGACCTCTCTAGCTGTTCCAACCACCAGCAGAATGCATCTCTGTTCTGGATTAAAAGCAAATTAGAAGCTACGTGTCCATGCTCTTCTCGATGGCTTTCTATTTCACACTTTCCTATGTCCCTATCCTAATGCCAAATCTCCCTGCTGCTGTTAATGGAACTTCAAAATATCATAGAATTTTTTTTTTTTTTGCACCAATGAGATTGCTGTAACCTATATCTCTTATTTCAATCCTGAAGAAAACCAACAGTCTTAGCTTTACATTGCTCAGGGAAATCACCTCAGTGTTTTGTGCATTTCTTTCTGACACAGTCTACAGAATATATCCATCTTCTCTGTCATCTAAAGTTCAAATCAAATTCTTTATTTCTGTGGATTTGAATTACTGCAAATACCTCTCCTGGGTTCTTGCCAGTTGAACTAATAATTAAGGTCCCACCCCCGTAGTCCCTCGCCAGGCAGCAAGTCTCACCTCTTATGAAGTGAGTCCACACAAAAAAAACTTCCAAATCCTCCCACTGCTTTTTTCACCATTCCCGAGTTGTTTGATTTTCCTTATCATCTCTTCCTTCTGCCCTCTTTCTAATAGAAGATGAAACAGATAAACATTTTTACTCTCTCCTTCAATTTTGTTCTTTCCTTTTATTCCTTTCTCTATTTTTTCCCGCTGCCTTGGTCCCTTTCCTTCCCTGTCTTGTCTTTTCTGTAAGGCTCCCATTTGCTGTGGACAGACTCACTCCAGCTGAAGCCAGAGTGGAGAAGCTGGGTTGGCCCCTCTGACCTCCCTAATCTTGTTTTTAAGTAGCTTTTTTCCCCGCCAGCAGCTTCTCTGTGACTCGCCCGTCTATACCACAGTTCTTTTTATCACCTTCCTTTTGGTCTTCTCCTTGATTTTTGTGTTCCCCCAGGCTCACATGTAGATCTTATGTAAGCCTCAAAGATACAGCAAGTGCTGCTTATCTAGTTCAACAGCAAGAGAAGAATTTGCTTAGAGCGCCCCCTAGAGCTGTTTGGTGGCACAGCTTGGGTCTGCTCAGCATTCACCATCTCGTCTTTCACCCAGCTCTCTCAGGACGAAAAGGAAAACCTTCCTGAGCCAATGATGTTTCCTAACTGTGTGGCACTGCCATTCCCTCCAGACTTCCTCTTGGTCATCATCATCGTGGAACTAAAAAGAGAAAAGTAGTCTCTGGATAAAAACATCACCCTGGCTACTGAGCTTTCTCTGCCAAGACCTTATTACCCCACAGTATCCCCTTTCAAGTTAGTTAGCCTGCACCAGTAAATATAACTACAAGTGACAAAAGGTCAAGATGCAAAGTCTTTGCAGTTGTTGAGTATGATTAGTAAAAATTTAATGCTGCTTTATCAGTGCCTAGGTAGAAATCAGCCAAATGCCTACCTCCATCACAAGAGATAACACTCTTCTCAAGATGAAAAGTGCCCAACAATGCCTTCCAATGATTACCTGGCATTTTTTGTAGTTTGTTTTGTTGTTGTTGTTGTTGTTGTTTTGTTTTGTTTTTTTAATGTATGTTCGAGGATCAATGGCTCACCTGCCACATATTTCTTTATAATGCTTCCTTTTAAGTGCAGAGGTCATTTTACATTTTTATTTAGAAATAAGTTGCTCTTAATTCAAAAGTACTTGCTATCTACATTTCACTTTTCACTACAGAGGATTAAAATACTTATTTGAATTATGGAAACCAGTGTTAAGAGTCCACTCGACCCCAGAGGCTCAGTCACGTTTGTATGAGAAAATAGAATATTAAAAATCAGGCCTGACCCAGAAAATCAAGGACATGTAGTTAACACAGGGAGAAGATTAATGGGACAAGGCAACTTGGTAAAGTTTATCTTTGGATATCTTCCAAACTGTTTTCCATTTTCTCCTTTCTTCACATGTCCTCAGACAATTACCTGGATTCCTACTTATGCACTCTTCTAAGTAAAGCCGCATCCCAAATTATAGACATACTCAGGATCTTCCCCATTTTTGCCCATTCCCACTCAGATAAATCTTCCATACCCCCAAGAAACTGTCCACTAAAATTTAATACCATGATGGATTGTCCTATCATCCACTAGGGGGCAAAACGGTATTTATCATTTTAAAAGACTCCTAGAGATTGAAAGCTTTAATAAAAGGTTTTGAATGGTGGTATTTCAGGCATCATAGCACACTACGCCATGAAGAATCTTTTGACAAGGACTCCCTTTCCATTCTGTACTCTGTTCACATTCCCCTACCTTCCACTCAAAATTCACATATAAAATTAACCATAACAAATTCCTCTACCTTCTCTATAGTGGTTCTTCCTAAAACATGTTTCTATAATGGCACTTGCCATTTTATGTTGTATCTGTTTTAGGCCTATTCTTCCTGGCCAAGAATAAGTCTCTTAAGGACAAGAACAAGTTTCAGTCAGCCTTTTTTTCCCAGTAGCTTGCACCATGACTGACATACTGAAAATATAAATTAGGTGTTCGGTAAACTAAATCAAGTACAAGACTAAGTGTTGCTCTTTTTTTGGCAAATCACAGAAAGTGGAATGGATTACTAATCCCACTTCTGAGTGGATTCTGACAAACAGCTAGTAGTCTCTGACAGAGTGAAGCATTCAGTAAACATATTCAATCTTTGACTCAATAAATATGTACTAACCATCTTCTATGGGCCAATCACTATGCATATAGATAAAAGGACACTATGCAAAGATGATCAAATTCAAGGGAATGAGGTACAATGCAATGACTACAAATACATGATTGCTGTCCATGATTACAGTTACTGTAAGTGATTATAATATAGGACTATTACAATCAATAGTTCAACGAAAGGTATTGGAGGACGACTAAGGAATATATAAGAAGAGCCTTATTTAGTCTGGCAAGTCAGGAAACACCTCTCTAAATATTGAGGTAAGGTCTGACAGATGAGAAAAAGTTAACTAAATGTAAGGGAGAACAAAAGGACAGAACGTGTCAAACAAAAGAACAGTTTATGTGATGGTTCTGAGTATGTTGCTAATGTGACATATTTGATCCTATGAAGATGGCTGATGTGGCTGGAGCACAGAGGGGGCAAGTGCCAGGAAAGGAGGCTGAGGAGTAAGCAGGAGCCAGACCCCATATTATAACTGATGGTAAAGATGGTGGTCTTAATCCCTAGAGAGACAGGATACCTACCTGAGGATTTCGAGATTTGTTATTTAAAAGGTGATTCTGTCCACTATAGTTCAGGAGTAAATTTAGGAGGACCAACTAAGACTTCTAGAATAATCTAGATGACCGAATGGATTCGAGTGGTGAATATTCTAATACAGAATGTGAGATATATTGGGTAAGGATGAAAACAAGTGAGCCCACTTCTGAAATTTCTAACAGATAAAACACAACAAGTAGTTGTGATCAATGGTAAGGCCCAGTTTTCTGGCTTGCGCAACTAGTTGGAGGCTCATAGCAATTACTGAAATAGAGTGAACCAGGTTCGTGAAACTAGATCATGAATTCAGTTTTTGGAATTTGAGTCAAAGATGTGTGTGAAATATCCTAGTGTGGAAATGACAAGAAGGCAGTTGGAGAGAGTCTGGAGCTCAAAGTAAAGAGAAGACACACACTTGGCACGTGGCAATCACTTTTACATTGTTATTAAAGCTGTAGACAGGGAGAGTACATGCATATTCCATTTATTGCATTCACTGGGCTTTTTACAAATAGAAGGTTTGTGAAGCAAATCTATCACTACCATTTTTCCAACAGTATTTGCTTACAAATCTCTGCCTCTGTCACATTTTGATAATTCTTGCAATATTTCAAACTTTTTCATTATATTTGTGATGAGTGATCTATGATGAGTGATTACAAGTTATAAGCACTCATCTGATGGACAGCATTTTGGGGGGAAGAATTAAGGTATGTACATTTTTTAGACACAATGCTATTGCACACTTAAAAGACTGCAGTATAGTATAAACTTCTATATGCACTGGAAACCAAAAAATTCATTTGACTCACATGATTGTGTATTTGCATTATCGTGGCAGTCTGCAACCAAACTTGGAAGCTCTCCAGGTATACCTCTACTAGTTTATGAAAAAAAAAAAAGGGGGGGGGGGTAGGATTAAGGCTTAAGAAAGACCAAGATCAAGACTGAGTGGTCAGAGAGGCAGGTAAATCAAGAAAGCATTGTATCGCAGAATCCAAAGAGGAGAGGGATGTCAAATTCTGCTGAGACTTCAAGGTAAAAAAATATTTACAGCTACGATGAATGTTATCTGAAACCCTAGCAGCAGCCATTTCAAGAAAATGGAGAGCAAAACCAGTGGAACATGAATAAATAGGGACAGTGATTGTCACTAATTCACTCAAGAAGTCTGGCTCGGGAAAGGAACAGAGGAATGAGGCATTATCTAGAGAAGAAGGTGGTTGAAATGGGATTTTTGTTAAAATATAGTAGTATTTGCTGTTTGATGAGCCAGATACTCATAACTTTATTATGTTTATTTTGCCCATTGATTATTGTATGCTTTACTATGTCCTGGTACCTGTGTAGGAGATGTCCCATAAGTATCTGTTGAATGAACAGTACCTGTAGATAAATGCCCACATCTCAGTCTACTGCTCTTTTCCCTCTTCTGTAACGTACTTTGCTGTTACTTATTTTTAATAGGCATTTTGATTTTCTACTTTCATCATTCTTATTTTGATCTGGTCAAAATACCTGTTTCTGTTGTATCTAATAGGACTACAAGTGTAAATAAAGTACATCTCCAATTGACAATAAATATATTAAGAAGAAATTTTGAAGATCTAAATCATAAAGCAGATATATTTAATTGTATGAATTTTACATTTGTAGAAACTTGGTCACTTGTTTTGGGCGTTTTGTAACATTTGTAACTTGGTTTAAGCGGTTACAGGACTTTGCAGGTACATCCTTGTGTCTAGAAGCTTTTTGCCTTCTTCTTCACGTGGTTCACACAGATTTTTCCTGTTGACCTTCATATCTCAGCTCAGGCACTTGCTACCCCAGGACATTTACTTATCACACCCCATACATACATACTGGCTCTGATTGAAATGGGAGAGCTAGATGACTTGTTTTAAAGCTAGATTTGCATGGCAAGCCCATAAGTTTTACAAAGAATGTGCATTTGGGTGGCCAGAGAAATTGATGATGATTATTGGGGATAAAAATCTCCAATTAAAGTATCCCCCCCTTAGTTCTGTCACTAGACCCTAGGAAGTTCCAACCTTCTCTTTACTCCTATAGCATTGGTGGCATCTCTATGGTATGATTGCTTGATTTTTTTTCCATCTAAATCTGTCACTCTACTTCTTTCAGAACTTTTAAAGTCCTCTTATTCATCTAAGTATTTGGAGTCTGGACTAGTAGTCTTATGGTAGAACCCATTTTTTTAAAATAAGAAATTAATAATTAAATTAATCCAGAGTTAATAGGTTATATAGTATCCCCTCATAAAGTAAGTATTCAAAGATATAACATACTGTCTCATTCACCTGAACAATTTACTGTGTATTTGTACACTAGGCCAGGTTCAGTCTTTTTAGCCTCAATACATCCACACCACCATTTCATACTGTGACCATCTGGACCATTAGATATAAGTACTGATTTGGCAGATAATTCAGTGGTATGAGTATAGTTGTGAGAACAAAATGAATTTGAAAGCTACTACCACCCAAAGGATGTATTTAAAGCTACTCTTATTAAGATGAGAAACTTGACATTATCCTTTTTATAACTGGAAATGTCCTAGTATTTTTATAAATGAAGAATATGCAAATCATCTGAATTTTCATTTTGAGATTTTGGGGCTGCCATTTTTTTTTTTTTAAGATTTTATTTATTTATTTGTCAGAGAGAGAGAGAGTGAGAGCGAGCACAGGCAGACAGAGTGGAAGGCAGAGGCAGAGGGAGAAGCAGGCTCCCTGCGGAGCAAGGAGCCCGATGTGGGACTCGATCCCAGGACGCTGGGATCATGACCTGAGCCGAAGGCAGCTGCTTAACCAACTGAGCCACCCAGGCGTCCCGGGGCTGCCATTTTTTAATTTGTCAACCTTTAAATAGACTCCCAACCTCAGAGAAAAACCCTCTACCCAGAGAAACTATCACCAATTTGACACATGGAAAAGTCTTAGGATTAACATAAATAGAATATGTCCTTGTAAAATGTCACAGCATTAAGTCAACTCAGTTACCTTTTTAAAACTCATTCAAGAGTACAGCATTTCCAACAAGCTTGTGAACTTAGCTCCATTTGCAAGGTCACAAAAGATGAACCCCTCTTTTCACATATAAAATGATGGATGGTGCTATAGAAGCCATCAAATAAATATTCATTTTAAGTCAAGCTTTTTATTTATCCATTGGAGATGACCTCTGTTCTAAAATATATATGTAATGCTTCTCAAAAAGGAAAGGCATTGCTGTGGTTGTCTATTAAATCATTAATTTTTGTCTACTCTATTCAGTGGCTGCTTTAAAAAATAACAGAATTATCAAGCTGCTCAGAACAAAGGTTCTTTCTGATTGTCAGCTCCATATTCTAAAAGCGCGGGTTAATTTCTCTGAATTTCACAGCTGGAACCTTCTTCACTAACTGGCAGTTTCTACCTAGTGATCAAGGCAATTGACTAAAATAAATTATACATAAACCTGAAATTCCTAATAGTAATAAGGCCCCTTCATGAGATAATCACACCAGCAGAAGTACTCATCTGTTGGCTGCAACTCTATAAGGTTTTGAAATTATCTTATAAAAACCACATTTCCAGGAATGTTTTCATTTCTAGTTCTGTGAAAGGGCTAACATGGCTACATCTATGGCACTAGGCACAAAGAAGGAGCTCCAAATATATTCATTAACTGACTCATTGATTAAACTGGATATACTGTTCATAAAGCACTAGAGTCCATGCTGTTTATAAAGCAAACAGTTGGCGAGGTACTGACTTCAAAAAACAATCAAGTTATTTATACTGCTAGTATTAAGAAAGCACATAATAATGGTTTATGAAGTACAATCTCTGCTCCCCTGGAATTTAGGATGAGGGAAACTCATATATGAAATAAATAGGGGGAAAAATGTCATCGCTAGGCACTATGCTGATGGCTATAAAGCAATCGTTAGCAGAAACCGACATTGGCTAGAATAGTAAGGGGGTACTTTGTTAACAATATAAACTTGGACTAAGGCTTAAAGGTCGGAGTAATTTTATTAGGCAGAAAGGACTAAAGACATTGCAGATGGATTTCCTGATTATGCAAAAATTTGGTGATGAAAAGGAATAGAACTCATGGAAATGTAGTAATAAATGCTTTGATGAACTACCTCCCACACACACACCAATCTTGCACCATCTGACTGCCTAGAGCATTGATGGCTGATGGCTCATAACTGGGGTCCTTCTTCTTAGCAGCACCCTCAGCAGAAGAGACTGCTGGTAAGATGTGAGGACAACCCACACCCAATGACTGGTAGATTCAGGAGCATAAAAATTTCATCTCTTTTAAGAATTCAGAACCTCTCTGATGAGCTATCCCAGCTCTAGAGCTCCCCATAAGATTGGCTGAGGCCTCTAGTAAGACTACATCACAGCCCAACTTTTCCAACTATACAGTCCTGCTCCCTGCACTCTCCCACAGGTGCTGATCTAAAGAACACTCCACTCCCACTTACAAATCTGAGTCTGCTTCCCTGGAGAACTTGACCTGTAGCAATAGAGTATAACGTGGGGACCAATCTGACTATATTTGATAGAAAGCAATTTACATGTATTCATTCAAGGGGCATATATGGACTTTGACTCTGTGCCAGCCACTATTCTAGGGCTTAGAACATAGAGAATGAGAAAAATATTTCTCTTCTCTTGTACACCTGATATTCTGGTGGGGAAAACCTAAACAAACTTAATGGAACTTTAAGTGATATGTGCTAGAATGAGAAAGAAGCAGAACAAAGGGACAGGTAGTGTGTATGCTTAGGAGCAGTTGGGGCTTTAGGTAGGATGGCTATATAAAAACTCTGAAGAAGTGATGTATGAACAGAAAGCTAAATAAACTAATGGGACAATCCATGATAGCATCTCGGAGAAGAATACTGTAGACAGAAGGAACAGCCAAGGCAAATGTCCTGAGGTAGAAGTGTGCCTGGCATGTCTTGAGGAGAGAAAAATCAGGAGCACAGTAGGAGGTAGGGAATCAGACATTAGGCCTTTTTGTGTAAGGAATTCAAATCATTCTAAGTCAAATGAGAAGACAAGGAAGGGCTGTAACTAGGACGGCCTCATGATCAGATTTCCATTTTAAAAGATCCTTCTGCCTGGAAGGTGAGAAGGAATCTAGAAAGGAGCAAGACTGGAAGCAGACAGGTTATTAGGAGGCTACTGTAGAGGTCTAAGTTAGCAATAAGAACTTGGGCTTAAGGTCATGAATCATAACAGTTTGCCTGGGGCTGAAGTTTCTCAGGGTATGTACAGAACATTTAGGGCTAAAACCAATAGTCTTCTGCAAATCAAGAAGGTTGGTCTCCCTATCTGTACCAGAGGGAAGGCCTTTAAGTAGAGAGTTGAGGTCAGATTCAAAATATATTCTGAAGGTTGAGCAGATAGTAAAGTAGAAGAAGAAGGTTTAAATAGTTAAGGCAGAGACAAAGTACAGAGCTTCTTCAAAGTCAGGAAAGTGGGTTTGGACTTTGAAGGATTAGCCTGGCATTGGTATATAGTCTATACCGGACTTTGGAAAGACTATGACTCATGAGATCTTTCATCAGACTGCTGCAAAAAAAAAAAAGATGACAGAAATGTTCAGAGCGGGATCTCAAACACCATGGAGGCAGAAGGGATGACAGTGATGACAGCGAGAGCGACAGTGGCAAATATCCCAGCAGAGATGGAGGTCATATTGAAGGTAGAAGAGAGGAGGGTAGAGGTCATGTTGATAAGGATAGGGAAAAATTAAGTAAAATTTAAAAATCCATTTGAGAGACATTGACAAAGAAAGAAATGTCAAGATTTGTGGGCTGAAGGACTCAAGAAAAACAGAAGAAACACTAGTCCCTGGAAACGGATTACTTAGTGACACTAACCAAAAGGGATGTTGGAAAGAACAGGTCAGGGGGAAATCTGGTGAAGAACAACCATTTAGTTAGACGGCACGACTGTAAAGTGGGAGTGGAATATCGAAGTAGGTTGTCAGTTGCAGTATCCGTGTATCTTTCCAGATGGCGATCTGATAGTAAAGAAAACTCACTATTTTGAGTCAAAGGACCTTGCTGAGGTCCACAATGATATGGCTATGCAACCTCTGGGTCTTAAACTCTTCATGTCTAAAAGGGGCAAAACTGCTTCACAGGGCTGTTGTAGAAAAGACAAGACGCAATTGTCAAGGAGAAGTAAGGAGCTGAGATGCAGATTGGAGGGTCTTCTTTCTATGTCAGTTTTTCAGAACCACTTCTGTTCCCCATCACCATAACCTCACTAAAGAAATCTTTTTTTTTTTTTTTAAGATTTTATTTATTTATTTGACAGATAGAAATCACAAGCAGGCAGAGAGACAGGGAGAAGCAGGCTCCCCGCTGAGCAGAGAGCCCGATGCAGGGCTCCATCCCAGGACACTGGGATCATGACCTGAGCTGAAGGCAGAGGCTTTAACCTACTGAGCCACACAGGTTCCCCAAGAAATCTTTTTTTAAATGGAGAAAATCTTGGTTTCTTGAATTTTAAAGTAATACATAAAAACTCTTGGTATGTGAAAATTGTGAAATAAGAAGTTGATGTTAAACTCTCCACAAAACTCAAACCATTCCAGTTCTTCTGTGTAAGTGACAGGAGATAGAGTAAAACCTTCATACGCTAGAACAAGACTCCAGGAACAAGAGTACATCTCCATCTAATCACAGAAGTTCAGTGCTAGGTTTCATAGAGGATAAAAAACTACTTGCTTTCCCACAACTCATAATGATAGGAGTCCCCAGTCTAAGATTCTAAAGTAACAACACTTACTTAAAACATAAGCCTCAAACCTAAGTCTTATTTCAGCTGTGGCCAAATAGACCCCATCTTCAGGACGGGTCAGCAGAAGCACCGAATTCTGCCAGGCACGTACGTCTGAAGTACAGCCTCCCCATGATGCATATCCTGGCTCTTCTTCTTCACATGACCTTCAGATTCCCAGCCCATCCCCAACATATGAAAAACACATTGCCATCCTATTTGGAAATATCCTATATCAATTAATCTAGAGTCAAGCCAACATGCAGCAGAAGTCCCAATTCTGAAATTTTGTTTTAGAAAATTATTAAAGCCGTTTTTTAAAGAATTAGAAAAAGCATATATTTATATATTATTGAGATAGTGACAACAAAAAAATATATAACTAAAGGTTCATATGAATTAGACATTGCCTTTTCTTGAGAATGAGTTTCTATCTGCTTAATGCTGTAAAGAACACAAATTCCAGAACAGTGACTATCTTTCCAATGGAAGAGTTTCAAACACTGTAAAGTAACTCCAGTTGATTAGAATAAAAAGACATGCTCAATTTGGCATGTCAGTTACAATTTTATAGGCATATGAAATTTTATATATTCAAGTTCCTAAGCTCAGGAGTTAAAAGTAAATCTGAAAATAAGCAGTCTTCCAAGTTTTTCTTTCTCCTAAAATACCAATTTTGATCTATCCTCCCTCCTGCCACACACACACACACACACACACACACTCCTTCTTCCTCATCCCATAGCTTTATAATTACAAGTAACTTCACCTATTTCTCCTACCTGAGACATGGTAGGTTCAATCTCTAACTCCTCCTTCTAGAGAAGGGATAGAGATTATGCAAAATCTCAAAAAGTCCCTATATATCACAGAATTGAATGATAAAGTACTGGAAGAAAAGTAAGTTGTATTGTTTCTTCAAAAATAGGAGATGTCCTCAATTGAAGACTCTTATATAGAGAGGGGCCATTCAAAAGAACAGTCATATCTAAAATGCTTAACTAGAACAGTTAGAGTAACTTGGTTCTGAAACAGACGGAGTTCCCCAGGGAAGGTACTGTGGCAAAAAGACAGAACCCTGCAGAAAGAATCCTCTTCCTAGTGAATATTTTTGGACTACAATTTTGTTCATTTACATTTAAAGGTTCAGATGAATCTGTCCACACTTTGTATTAATTTCTATCATCTTGATTCCCATTCTGAATTTTCACAAAGACTAAGAAAAGGAATATATTCTACTAGATTCTCCTCACGTGTAAAGTCATAGGGAGTAAGTAGACACTTTGGGTGAATTTAGCACATATAACTATTATCTAAACTAATGGAAGGGAGATAGGACATAGATAATTCAAAACAGGGATATTTTCCAAATTTTTCACTTATTTATTTTTTGAGAATGCATGAAAAGTGATAAATCAGCCAAGGACCAGTCTTCAAGGAGTCATGGGGGAAAATGGAGACATGTGCACAATAAAACAAAAACAGTCTTAAGTGACATAAGAGATATATGGGTAAGAGGCTAGAAGGACTCAAGGAATCAAAGAACTGGGGGTTTTATAAACACATGTGGTGATGTTTTCAATAAAGCATTACTTAAGCAGAAAATCTATCCCTCTCCCTCTGCCCAACACACACATGGAATGATTACTTCTCACCTATGGATAAATCAGAAAAAGTAGATTTTTTATAAGATTTGAGAGGGGATGGGTAGAAGTATGGGGCAGTGGACAGGCAGAAGGAGGGGGGAGAGAGTGCCAAGAAGACTCCCCACTGAGCTCGGAGCCCTGAACCAGTCTGGACCCCATGACCCTGAGATCACAACCTGAGCCAAGACCAGAGTCAAACACTTAACCCACTGCAACACCCAGGCACCCCACACACTTTGCTTTGATGGACAGAATGAATACCCAGTAAAAGGAATTGTATTTCCTTAAGCAGTTAAATTACATCTTGGGCAATTACCTCCATACTGGAGACTCAGGCTGATTTAACACATACATGAAGTTGTAGATAAGACCAAATACAGTTTTAATAAGAGCATAAGAGGAAAAGGTCTTCTGTACCTATTCTTACATTAAGCCTATCTGCAGAAGTCAGATACAACCATCACCTTTAGAATCAGAATTTACTTTGTGGGGCAGGGTGGGGGCGCAGAGGGGAGAGCATGTCCTAAGAAGTAAACCCCAATTTGCCATATACCTAATTCCCTGTCTCAGAATTCCATGTAGATACCGCCAGCCTCCTGCCCATTCTCATGCTTATGTGAACTCAAATTCTCCTCATGTTGAATACTATGGTTCTTAATTCACATCCTAGAAAGTAAGACACTTAAAGGTATCATAACCCATAGTTCTTTCTGGGGAAAAAAAAAAGAAAGTCAAAGTTCTTTATACCATCACTTTAAACTTTGACTGAAATGTTCAGAAATGCCAGAGATACAGGGTTGGTGAATGTTCCTAGGACCTGAAATAGGATACCCCTGAAACAATGGGAGGGGGCTAGGACATGTGCTGTATTGCTGTATATTTCGCTTTTCTAACCTGTTCCTTTGATTTGTACAACTATTAGAATAAGGGGGAAAAGTTGAATCTCACTTGAAAGGAGTAAAACTGAAATGGCAAAACTTGTTATATGTTGCCTTTCACCTACTAGGAATTCAGAATTTCTCATTAATAATTCAGTCCAGGGGCACCCACCGGGCTCAGATGGTAGGGCACGTGACTCTTGATCTCAGGGTTGTGGGTTCAAGCCCCACATTGGGTGTAGATCTTACTTAAAAATAAAAGAGTTAAATCTTAAAAAAAAATCTTTTAAAAAAATTGAGTCAAATGCAAATACAAGTCCTTCTCCCAAAAACTAAGCATTAGACATAATCCTATTTGAAATGTAAAAAGACAGAAATTTAGGTAGGTTGATTCTACTAAAGGAGCATTAGACTCTTTTCAAATCTATTTAATAAAGATATGAAATTTTGCCAAGATCATTGCAGTGCTATTCAGAGTAGAGTTTCTAAAAAAAAGTCATCTCGGTCTCATTTCCTGAACTATTGAATTATGGATATATTTTGATGAATGATAAAGTATAGATGAGCTATTTAAAACCAAAATGGTTAAAATCACTCTTCATACCTCAGTGAATGAAAGACCACTGGGTAAACGCCAATGAACCTAAGAGCTTTCACATTCTAATTATCCTAACCCTCCTTGTGAAGAATTTGCAATGTGTGTGTACAAACTATATTCACCTTTATTCGAAAAGTTACTTATAGTCTCTTATTGGTTTCACAGCAAGAGAAATTGGGTGATATTTGCTTCTCCCTTCGCTATGTACCCACTGCCGGCAAGCTGACTGTTGTCATTCTGGAGGCAAAGAACCTGAAGAAGATGGACGTGGGTGGCTTATCTGGTAAGACTGTCATGTTTACTGGTTTGTTTTTTTTTTAATGCTCTTTCATCGTGGATACTACATGCATCGCACACATGCTGTGACTCCCCATTCCTTATTGATCACAGCTTCCTTCCCATGGAGAATGGAAGCGATCTCAAAATCCATCCCAACACAGTGCTCCAGAAGCTCCTCTCAATTTATTGGAACTATAAAAGATGAAATCTATTTTCCTGTTTCATACCCAGAGTAGCAATCATTAGTTCTACTGCACTGAAACCGGATTTTTTTTTTCTTCTGCTTCTCTTGCAAAAGGCAACGCCTATGACCATTTTGAATCTTTTTTCTGGGTGTTTTTTGTTTTTTGTTTTTTAATCAAAATTCATCCATGACATGAAACCAGAGTTTTAACTGAGACTTCTTTATTAGGTACTTGATAACCTAACAGTTTTTAGTAATACTGTTTTATTAAAGGTGCAGCATTTCAAATATAAGTAAACAAAATCTATTTGAGGGTGACTCCTCAAGGCAATGCATTTATTTCTACAGTCTATGATGGGGGTGGAGGAGACTTTTGGATTTTAAGTTCTATATAACCCAAACTTAGTTTAAAAAAAAAAGGTATACTCTTGCTCAAAAGCAAAGTCAACTGAAGGATTTCCACAATTGAATAGGATTTTTAAATTTTCTGTTCTGCATAATTATATTTTCAATTTTTTAGTAAAACATGAGAAATTTTCTTTATGTGCCACAAGTTCATCATGAATACACTATAGTTATCATTGTTTGTGGTTGTGGAATTAGAACCCACATTACTGGTTATTCAGTGCTTTCTATTGCAAACTTCAAAAAGTCACCCTAACGCAACCTGGTCATTTTATATTCTAAAGCATAACAGCTCAAAAATGCTAAAGGTGAGTTTCCACTTGCTAAACTACTAATTTGTCGACCAAATTCTCTTGGTATTTATTTCTCTTTATAAATAAGTTGCCTGGGGAAGCTGCACTAATTCATGTCACAGAGACCCCACTTAAAAGCTTACTGCTTTCATTGCTTAAAGAATAACAGAGCAAATTTAAAACAACAAGCAGTTTCCTCCAGAAATATTTTTTAAAAATCTAATGTGTGTAGTAGGGAAAATATATGTGTATATATGTATATGCCATACATACATATATACATATATACATATACAGTGGCACTGAACATCCCTAACACCAGATATGGCTTGAAAATAGTTTCTCACTGAAAGAACCTGGTACTTACTAGAGAAACGGGAGGTTCCGGGTATGGCACAGGAAGTTTACAAGCCTAGAACATCTCATCTAACCAGAAAGCGCGGAAGCTACCAAAGAATACGAGGGTCTTGTCAAAAGACTTGAAAACCACTAGCCAAAGATGTGATCACTTGAGCATTGGTAATCTAATAAATGCAGGGTATTCAAACCTAAAACAAAAGATCATTTAATGTACAGATAAATTCTCAGCTTTAAGGACAGTTCATTCCCAGATACTACTTAGTATCCTGAGGTAGGACCTCAGGCACCTTTGACCTTGCTTTCCTTTGGTTCAATGGTCATAACGTCTTTGTATTCTGCTGCTCATACTCCTCTCCCAACTCCCATGCCAACTATCACCTCATTACCTCTACCTAGTACTCCCCTAATCTTCCTTCCAATTCACTGTATTCCCTTTAACAGAGTTCCAGAGGCAGCTTAACCATGAAGCCAGTAAAACTCCAGGGTCCCTCATTTGTTTTGTCTTCTTCCAAGGTCCTAGAAATGCGTTCCCATGATCACTGATATTTCAGCCTCAATTTGTCAGTCACTGTCTGAGTCTCTGACTTTGCCACCATCATCCATCTCTTCTTGTTCAGCAGCATCTGAGTGGCTACAGGCATTTTTGAGATTTAGTTAAGGGAAGCTGGGTCTGGCAGAATAAATTTATGTAGCTTGTAATCACTTCCATGTGTAATTGGGTTATTGGTGGCTACCAGGGGAAGGAAGGGCTGCTGGGAGGACTCCTACCACCCACTGCACTGTCTCAGCACCGTGACATAAAAGGGGCAAGGCCAGAAGTCATATATGCTCTAGTACTCATTGTTTTCTAGGGTTGGTTTTTTTTTCTTGTTTATGTTCTTTTTTTCAAATATTAAACTCCATTTGCTAAAATGTCTAGATAATTGAACCAAAGTGGACTGTTTCACCAGGGTCTAAAGTTATATTAGTTTCAGGATCCACACACCCTGGGTCTACCCCTACATTGGAATTACCTGGGATGATTTTGTTTAATTATTAAATATTAAATAAGGATATTTCAAGACTCCTAATTCCAAGGACTCCATCCCCGTGTGAAGTTAAGTCAATCATTCAGTTCCACATAACACAGATCCCTCCAGACTATGTCCCACTGTATTTCAGTATTTTAACCAAATTGTATTTTGTATTTTAACCAAATTTAACCAGCACACAGTTCTTCAGACTATGTAATTTGCTGCTTCCATTTGTTGTTTAAATCATTTCCTTCACCTTGAATTCTTCCTTCCAACAATGCCCAGCTAAATGCTATCCATTCTTCAAGCCAAGCTTAAGTCTTATTTTTTTCCATCTGTTGAACAAATATATAGTGTTTTCCTCCTTTGTGTTAGGCATTGTTCTTAGACTAGATTTATATCAGTGGACAAAAGAGCCAAAAGACCCTGACCTTGTACACTTTACATCTTAATTTGGGGAGACAGAACCAATAAATAAGACAGAAGTAGGAGAAGAAATACTGGGGAGTAGTTTTAACTGTGGTGGTCAGAGAAAGCCACAACCTGAAAGAGGTGAGGAAACAAGCCATGGGCTGTCTAGAGAAAAGAACATTTGGGTGGAGGGATTTCATAAAGTCTTTTCTGACTCATCCCGACAGGACGCATCTTTTCTTTTTTTAAATGCCAACAGCAGTTTGTTTACACCCTTCAAACATCACGCTTCTCTCACTAGACTGTGCTCTGTATTTCTATCTCCCACAATGCCCTGACTGGTAGCACTGAACATAGCTGCTGAATGAATAATGAATTATTTACAGAAGAGCTATGGCCTGGAAAAACAAGTCTTGCATTTCAAATTTGTTTAACCTACTTACCATTAAAGTAACTTTAAGAACTTGGATGGTCTATCTCAAAGTAATTTAACCTATGTCTGAGACCAAAATTATATAATGAGATCATCCCAGGTAATTCAAATGTTTAACTACATTTGCTGGAAATGGCTAGTTAATTGGGTTAATTGGAACCAAAGTGGGTTGTTTTTACTAGGGTTGGAATCCCACTCCACCACTACCAGCAATTTGGCACTGGACAAATTATTTCGTTTTCTGAGCCTTAGTTGCATATCTATGAAGTGGAAGTAACAGGATTTTTTTTTTTTATAAATGTGTTGTGAGAAATAAAGCACAGGGTCTGGCACGCCTAAGTGCTCACTAAATATTCTTGTAATCATTTCTGTTACTTTATGAAATTTTGGGCTAAAAATGGAAAATGTGAAAGCAACCAATGAACAGTTTAACCAATTCTTGAGTGAATGGGAAAAAAAGAAAGGTTCATTTTATAAGACTGGCTGGTCACTTAAGACAAAAATGAGATCAGTAGACCTATGCTTTACATAGACCAAACAGTGAATTAAGACGAGGTATTCAATAAACCAGGAAATATTAGGGGAAAAAATGGAAAAAAAAAAAAAAACCTTTAATTTTTCTTACTACTCTATTGCAAGGTTTCTCTTCTACCGTGTAAATTCAAAATACATTGCATCAACATTTTACCTCTCTTATCTATCCATATAAGCAAATCACACAAATCCCAATCCTTCTTATAGGGACAAACTTGACTAGACCATTCACATGTCTACAGTAGACCTTTGTACTTACAAGCTTAATATTCCAATTCTCAAGTATTTGCAAGAAACAGCTAGAGTTTCTGAATCTAGCTATTTGTATTGAAACTTACAGGTTTCAAGGCTGTTCTTCAGGAATAAGTTTGTAGAGTAGAAAATGAGTTGGGTTTCTTTTTGTCCTATATTTGGAAATGGGAATGGAAAATCAAGCCGTCTGCCTAGTAACCACTTCTCGGTATCCTCACAGCCTTTTATACATCTGTGTGCTTGGAGTAAATTTCTCTTCAAATAATTATCTTTTTGTGAAAACTGAGGAAGAATATGAACAGTGTCTTAGTCCAGTTAGGCTACTATAACACTATCAAAAACTGGGTGCCTTAAATGGAAATTTATTTCTCATAGTCCAAGATCAAGGCACCAGCAGGTTCCATGTCTCGTGAGAAACTGCTTCTTGGTTTATAGCCGCTGTCTTATTTTTGAGTCTTCACAAGGCAAAGGAAGCAAGGGAGCTTCCTGGGATCCCTTTTTATAAGGACACTAATCCTTTTCATGAAGGCTCCACCCTCACAACCTAATCTCGCCTTCCAAGGGTCCCACCTCCAAATACCATCATATCAGGGATTTGGTTTCAACATGGGAATTTTAGGAGAATGCTAACATTCAGTCTACAGCATAGAAGTCTAAGAAACTGATGACATTAAAAAAGTTGAAGATTGTCAAAGGTGTGAGGTTGTAGGTCTTGTATTTTTGAGCTGTTTACTTTATAACATTCAAATCTATACCTGTGCAGACTTATAAGTTACTCTCAAAGAGTAAATACCTTGCTTCTAACTGAATCCCTTGCACCGGTTTATGTTACAACTGCTTTCCTCACTTTTTGTTTTGGTTGGTCGGGTTTTTGTTTGTTTTCTGTGTGTGTGTGTGTGTGTGTGTGTGTGTGTGTGTTTGGAGGGGGTCTGTCATACCAGAAATTAAGTCTTAAATTTAAGACTTCTAGGTACAGCTTCAGTGAGAATGTTCAAGACTAAGTTCATGTGGGCTTTATATCACAAATAAAATTTTTTTTAGGTCTTCTAACCTAAGAATAGAGCTGTTTGAAGAAAAAAAGACCAAACTTCTTATTGAGCAAAATGGACTGGAATAGAGCTTTTAAATTTCAGTTAGGTTGAAGCTTTTCAACCTAAATCTAAAAAGAAAATTTTTAACTCTTAAGTCATTATAATCTAGCTATAGAACATTTTCTAGTTTAGAAATCCTTTAACTTGGTTTTTTCATGTGGGTCTCATGATAGACCTGTGAGGTAATTTCTGAACATAATATTTTCAGAAAATTGAAGCTTAAAGGCATTAGATAATGTGAATAAATCATTTTGCTTCATGCCTGATGCATAGAAGGTGTTCAATACTGGCAACTGCTGTTGACATTACTGATATTCAAAGTGAGTCGCTTGTAGATGGTATAGCTGGTACTAAAGCCCGGATTCAGATTCTGAATGCAGAACGTCTCGAAGACCATTCCATTTCCCCTCTTCCCTGCAGCTGGCACATAGTCCTTTTGAGATTTTTGCAAGTGGTTTGTACAGCCAGGAACCATGGCAAATATACAAGAGTAAGAAGTTTGTCTATCCTGCCTCTTTGATTTGGGTTGTAGTCACCTAAGTTGTGAAGAGAACCACAAAAGCCCATCAAGCATGCCAACAAGAAGGTGCTGGGAAAATATATACGCAGGACTGAAGTCATAAACACGTATTCCAGCAGTCTCCTGAAAGTCAAGGGGCTAAGAAGCAGCCATGAGATGGGATCAGGTCAGACGTCCTGAGGGGATGTCTGGGACAAATGTAGCTGAAATGTAGTTGAAAGTGTTCTACCCCATCATCTTTCTTCTTTTCACTTTCTACCCCAGGCCCCACCCCTAGTCTTCTCCCTGGTCACCCCCATCCTGTCTTATCACTACAGAATTTACACTGTGCAAAGCAAAGAGTAGGGCTGTAGGAGCACTCCCCATCTAAAAGCATCTGGATGTCCCTCCAAAAAAAAAAAAAAAAATGGATGGGACAATGAAATTCACAAATGGCAGCAATACTTAAGGGAGATAAGGAAAAAAGCAGACTCGTGGTGATAGAGATGGTGGTAGAGTTACCATCCCCATGTAGCAGACTGCCAGGATGTGGTTGAGCCAACCAAACCTAAGCTAGTAAGATTTACCCTGCACACACACAATGTTAATTGTGTGATTAATGTGATTAATCAATTGTGTGTTAATGTTAATTGTGTGTGTGCGCAGGGTAAATCTTACTAGCTTAGATATGTTAAGATATGATTTTTAAGTTGCTCATACCTATGTCTTCTCATTTCTCCTGTTCTAGAAATAGAATTTGGAAAAGAGAGCCAATTTAAATATTTGAAGTTACCTAGGAAAAAGCAACTGCGCAACCTCAGGGAAACACTAGACTCCACCTAAAACCATGCATGAGCAGAGGCAGCTCATTATTTCAGGCACAGGTAGTAGGTAGACAGAATATCACATCACATAAAGATAGGGTATCCTACCTACATAAGAATCACCCCATTATACATTGTAAAATTTAAGATGTCAGAGACTACCTCAGACCAAGCTATAACTGAATATAAAGGGAGTGGGAACCTAGAAATTATATTTTAAAAGTCCCCCATGTTATTCTTATGCATCTTAAATTTGAAAACAATACTTTATAGAAAGTATATAGAGTGTTAGCTGAAGTCAGGGAGGAAATCATATTGTAGTATACCAGTGTATTAAATCAATATATTGTATACCTTTAACAATGTTATATCTCAACTATATCACAAGAAAAAAAATTTAAAAGAGCTCTACTTAGAAGCTTAAATGTTATATCATAATATTAGCTGAGGTCCAGGTCAGCTTAATTCCAATTTAGAATTTTTCTTTGGTCAGTGATATAGAATACATCCTTTGCCTTATATAATGGAATTTCCTTAAATAAGAAGTTCTATTTATTTTGTCAACCCAGTATACTCTTTCTTGAGAAATAACCTTGTCCACAGAATCTAAATGATGTCTTCCTCAGTCCCTCCTACTGAAAGACAAAAACAGTAGGTTGTTCCTTGATACATTCATGACCATGATCCTTATCTGTCTTTCCATCAGTACTGAAAGCATGACAAAGGAAACCACTCTGAGCTCAAGTGATTTGAGCTAAAAGCCACTAGGCTGGGAGCTGAGCCAATAAATAAAGTAGCAAAAACTTATTTGAGCCGATTAGATAGGGATATACAAATTAATTGGCCATGATATCAGGGTCAAGCAATAATATGCAAATAAACTAGCATCTTGAGCTAACAGGACAGGAATATGCATAATAAGTTGGCTGTGATGTCAGAAGTCTTCATCGTAATTCTAGGCTTGACAGTTACATTATAAAATTCCATGACACTTCAAGATGCTTAGTTATATTGATAAAATAATCTGAATCCCTATATGTGAACAAATTGATCTAAAAAGAAAAAAGAATGACATATCTTTAAACTGGATCATCTTAGAAATTGAGTTATTAAAAAGGGTTATATCAAAGCTTAATGCCAGTTGAGATGCAAGCACAGTTACCACAGAATGGACAGAGATGCTATGTCTGAAGGATGAACAGTGGTTTTGATGAAATGATAAGACCAGATTTGGAGTGTGGGCTAGATTTGAAATCAAGAAATGAGTGATAGGATGAAATGTATTAGTTCAGAACAATTAACACAAAAATGCCTAAATAAGTCCATTAGCCTCAGGTGCATCTCCAATCATTCAACAAATACCATTTCAATACCCATTCTGTGCCAAGCAGTATGCTTATCCTTGTTTACACAAGTAAGAATAACAGGGACACTTGCATAGAACAATGTGAGCTGGATACTGTTCTAAACACTTTATATGTCTTAACTGATTGAATCCCCATTACAACACTAAAAGGTAGATAATATTTTTAATGTTATTCTATTGATGGAACCAGAGAGGTAAATAATTTTCCCAAGGTCACAGAATTAATTTTTGGCAGAATTAGGACGTCAACCCAAGCAGTCTTCAGACTTCATGAATAAAACATGACTTCTAAGTTCTTATCCTTTCTCACCAGATTCAACCTGGGCAACAGATGGCTGACTACATGCTGCACTTTGAGGGCTGGCCAAGAATTCTACCCAATTCCAATAGTTCTTTGAAACCCAAACTAAAATTTCATCATGGAAACCACTAATATAAAATGAGTTGGTTGACTAAGTTTTTGGTTACTTGGACACCAAAGACAGGGTCGATGAGTCCCTAAGATCGGACAACAAATATTAACAGCTTTCTGGGTTGAAAGGACAATCTCCATTTCTTTCTTATGTACAGATCTGTTATTTTAGTGATTGAGTCTTCCCACACTAAAGATGAAATAAAAAAACAGGATAGCTTCAACTATTTCACTGGTAGAGGTGTAGGGATGTTACTAAGACTTTATGGAAGACGGTCTAAGGGAGTTGAATGCATAGGTGGGAGAAAAAACTGAGTAGGAGGCAAGTTTTTTTAGATTTTATCAAGAATTGATTCTGGAAGACAGTGTGTAATATTACTGGGAGACTGGGGCAATATGATTTTATGATATAAATCTTACTACCCCTTGTCAAGTGCCACGGACTCTGGAAGTCAAAAATCACTTTTAAATAACCCCAAAGAAATTAGAATTGCAATTGACAACTTACCAAGAAAATAGAGCTCAGATGAAAAATGTTACTAAGAAAAACCTGCAGATGGAGAAGTGGAAGTAGTAAGTTCCAAAAAGGTTTGTTCTAAGACATTTATACCAGTTACCTTGAAACTCTCCATTTTGAAGGTAACAGAAAGCTTTCCAGTCATTGAAAGCCAAGTTCAGAGGATAAATGAGAAGATTTTGCTAGGCTGAGTAAGCCAAAAAAAGGTAGATGAGCTTCATGATGGGTAAGCTTAGAAATAAGGTCGTTAAAGAAAAAGAACAAAAAAAATCAAATTAGTAGAAAATTAGAAAATTAGGGTCAATAATAAAACAAGAAAAAAAGTCACAGAACCATCTACTGAAGACATTCACCAAGTACATGGCTACAATCAGACAGGCGTGGCATTGTCATGGAATTATTATAAGTACAAGAGGGGGGAAAGTGCCCTTTGTCTCAGACTAAAATTCACCCTTGTGTGGAATACATTTAGTTATGAACACCCACCTCAGGAAAAATATGGATGGTGTTAGATGACCAGCTGCCACAGGAAGTGGCTAAAACAGAGGGATGAAGGGGGTGTGTGAGGACAGGCTTAGAAGATTGGGTCTTTGTAGTCTGGGAAAGGAAAGCTGAGCAGACATGTGATTAAAGTCTGAAAATCATGACAGGTAAGCTAGGGTAATACGCCCCTGTTATCACAGCCTGCAATACTAGAATTAGCAAGTGACCTTGATGTTTGAAAGAGAATACATAAAAGGAGGGCCATTCAGAATGACCTCAAAGGTACCTTTCTACTTAAAAATTCTTTGTCAAATTTTCTTTGCAGTTGGGTAGTAAAAACTTGTTACTCTAGGAGATGGAATAGGTTGAGCTAAATGTATGTTTATACATTTTTATACATGTTTTGAGATACAGACTTAAAAGGGGACATCTCTAAATCTTTATTTTCTGGTGTCTCATAGGACTCCCATGCTTTTCCTGGGTAACCATCAGAAAAAGATCCCCAAAGCTGCGTATCTCAGTAATCCAACCCAGAATGACTACTTTTGCATCCCTGATTTGGCTATTCTACCCTCTGCTCTCCAGTCACTATCCAAAGACAGAAATAGGGAAGGTTAGAATTGGAGCAGGTAATTGTGTTACCAGGATTAAAACCCCCAAATATTCCTGTTTTTAAAACTACATTTGGTGAGCCTCAAGAGGTTTGATTATCTACATCTAATAGGGCTTTTCAAATAAAACTATTAAAAATATATAGCAAACATCTATGCCATTTTTCTCTTTTATGAGGCTACAAGATTCTTTTTAGGCCTACAACAGGTGACAAAAATGGAAAATACTATCAAGTCTTAAACAATGGCAACAACGTTCAAAGAAATAAACCGCAAAAACAACCGTTAAAAAAGACTGTACTCGATTCTCTTGGAACTGAAAAGGACTATAATATACTATTTGTACATCATTCCTTAATCCCATGTTCCTGCTCTCCACTAAAAATTTATCACTCTATTTTCCTCCATAGTCTTGCCACCTGCTGTACAATGAGCTACTTGGGGAGAGCAGAGATGGCTTCTACTTAATGTTTGCCTTCTCTGAGGCCCTAACCCTCATGTCAGGGTAACAGACCTCAATATTCTCCACCTCGACAACCAGTTAGGAACTTGACAGTTCTGCCAATCTAACAGGTTACTTTGTCCTCATCTTGTAACTGATCTGACTTAACTGTTTTTACTTAATGAAACTCTCTTGGCCTTACATACAAGTCATATAACAGAAATAGCTAATAAAATCAGAATAAACAAAATGTAATTTTTGAAATTACCTCAAATGTCATTTTCACATTTTCCTCCTTCATTCTTTCATCCTCTTTAGTGAACCAAAAAAGAAACAAACAAACAGACTATCTCGGGGGAATAAAGGAAGAGTGACCCAAAAACGTACGCATTACTATAGTTATTCCTCAATGACACTCATAAAGGCATTTTCCAGTGAAGACAAAAATGGTCCACTAGTCACATCTTTTGCCCAGCATGAACAGATAAAGCAATGATTCATCATCTTACTTGTTCATTGCTTCACAGACTAACTCCTTATGAAAAGAGTCAAGAAACCATAGCCACTGGTTGCCTTTTTGCATTGCTAATGACCTAACTTTTGTTATTCATCATTTTTAGTGCTCCCTGGAAAACCAGGAAGCTTCTTACAACTTTTTCTTCTACAAATAAATGATTATAGGTGTTTATTTAGGGAATTAAGTTTTTAACTTGAAAATATGAAATAGTATTTAATATCCTCAGTAACTGCTTTTACCCACAACTAAAGCAACCCAGATGACTGACAAACGCATAGATTTCAAACTGACTTCAGCCAACAACATGACAGGGTAATTGTCCCCCATGAACGGAAAAAGCTCTGAATGCATATTAAGTGACAACATACTTGCAGAATACATATACATAGGGAACTGAGATTTTGTAGTTATCTACCAATATTACAGCTGCCATTTGTTCATAACAACTTTCATATCCTAATTAAGGAAACAAACCCTTTCACAGAGAGTACTGTTATAGTATTTCCCTCGATTTTTAGTTTTAAAGTTAAAGAAAAGCTTAAGCGGAGCACATGGGTGGCTCAGTCCCTTAAGCGTCTTCCTTTAGCTCAGTTCCTGGTCCTAGGGTCCGGGGATCAAGCCAGGCTCCCTGTTGCCGGTGGGGAGTCTGCTTCTCCCTCTCTCTGCCCTTTCCCCTGCTCATGATCGCTCTCTACCTCTCTCAAATAAATAAGAAAAGTTTAAGAAGTTAAAACAACCTATAATCCTACCACTTTAATATGTGAGTTAAAGGACCAACTAGTCTTTCCAATCCCTTCCCATTCAAAGATAGTTAATTTCCTCAAGGAAACAATTTGAAATTTCTTTTTTTTTTTTTTTTTTTTTTTTTTTTTTTTTTTTTTTTTATTTATTTGTCAGAGAGAGCGAGCGAGAGTGAGCACAGGCAGATAGAGTGGAAGGCAGAGTCAGACTGAGAAGCAGGCTCCCTGCGGAGCAAGGAGCCCGATGTGGGACTCGATCCCAGGACGCTGGGATCATGACCTGAGCCGAAGGCAGCTGCTTAACCAACTGAGCCACCCAGGCGTCCCCAATTTGAAATTTCTTATCCAGATTTCCTTTTCTGCTTTATATAAATTATACTCACATAAACACATGTGCATCTTACAAAAATGGGATTATATCAAACCATTCTGTAATATAGAATAGAGATCCTTCAGGATCAGTATGTAGAAATGTACCACTACTTCCCTTAATTGCTTTGCATCCCTTTGTTTGGCTAGATCAGGGTATACTTCGTAATCCCCTTATAATATGAGGAAAATTACTTAACTTCAAAGGATGTGCAGAACTTTAAAGAGAAGAAGAATATTCTCCTGGATAGGAATATGATGTCAGTTCCTCCCGAGTTAATATCAAACACCATAAATGAAGGTAGGACACGTAACTTTTTTGGAAGAAAGCAGATAAGGCATCAATATCCTTGTAATGCAAAGAGGTCCAATGGGGGAGAAACTGGGAGAAATTCCCCATTTTTTAAAAACTTTCCTGAAATTTTCTTGCTGCTGCTTCTACTACTACTGGCTCCTTTTGCCAAAAGCTACAATATTACATTTTTATACAGTCTCATCATGCCTCTAAATAAGAAAGGATTTTAAAGTAAGATGTAATTACCCTCAGTTCAAAACCTAAAAATGTGTTGCTTAAAAAGACAACCTCAATTGATTGCAAAGAGTACAAAAAATAAGTCAGGTCATTAGCTTGTAGATTTTCAGATTTTCATCAGCTATCTTTGCAAGAGTTTGAATCCATTAAAACACTCAATTCAGTGGCATTATTTTGATACCAACTTGAAAGTATCTGAGTCACTAAAAGTGAAAGTAAAATGCAAAAGTCAAAACCAACATTTAAGAGAGTTTCTCAATTTCTACACTGTATAAAACTATTTAAACATTTGAAAGCTACATCTATTAAAAGTTGCAATTTAAAGCATATATTTAGAAAATACTCTAAAAAATACTCTTTAATTTTATAGTACCTTTTTTGCATGCAGTGAAAACATTATAAATGAAACTAGCCTAAAGAACTTATTATATTACAGCGAAGCTTTCATTTACTATAATTAGAAATCTATTTTAGTCTTAACTGAAAGGTGTGTTCATGTTTTATATGAGAATTTCACTAAAATGTTTAAAAAATAGTTTAGTGGCAGAGATTTTAAAAGAGGCAGTGAATGCTTATGAATTATGCAAGTCTGAACTTTCATTTTAATAACTTCATTAAAATATAAAAACCTTAAAAGCCTCCCAAAAGGAATTTAACTTTATAAAAATGCTTTATACATGCCCTGACCTTGCCAAAAGGCATGCCTAAGGCATGATTTACCCGTTATTACAGGGCAAAGCCTAATAATAAATACCTATCTGAAAATGCCAGCATCTGTCCTTGCCTGCTTGGCCTCCAACGGAGTTGCAAGTCAGCCATAAACAGACCCTCTCCTGTGAGACAGCAGGACACAGCAGACAGGGAACGGCAACCAGCATCGGAAAGTAGGATCCCAAGCCCTCCACCTTTCTGATCTTGTCTGTTCATCTATGCAGTTGGGGTATCCAGGAGAGCAATGAAGTAATGTCAGGTGGAAAAAGTTGGCAGTGTTGATTATTTCTAAGCAAAAGACAGTTCTGGCTTATCTAGTTTCTCATCATATCCTGGCTCCTAGAAAATAAGTTCCTGTATGGCTACTACAAACATTTCTTGTTTTTAAGGCAACATCTCCATCATTTGGATACAGTCATCTACTTAGACCAACTTATCCCCAGAGAACATCATAAGGCTAACCAGCAAACTCTGCACTCCTTCCTGTTATTTGGCCATGAGACCAGGCTTATTTTAAAAGAAATAAGACTAATAGTATATTTTTACCAACTTCAAATCCTTAGGTTGTTTCTTCGAATTTTCAAAGATACTACAGTTGTCTTCCATATGGTTCTTTATAAAGGCCCAAGACAAACACATCTAATTGAGTCAGCAAATAGGAATAAAGATGACCAATAGAGCCTTCCTTAGTCGCCCTAATTATCAAGTTAATGCCTGGATGCTGGACAAACTCTCCCTCTTTCCAAAATGAAACACCGTAAGACATAACCCACTGTTGCTATGTTAATTTGACTAGAAATGGCAGGGCCTTGGTCCCAAAGCAACCCCCACTGGTCTTTCCAAATAATGGTGCCCCAGCTAATGAATACCTACTTGGATACAACAGGAGTCTGTGTTCCTTGCCCACTGTTGTTGCTTAATTGAATGGTCAAGAATTCCACCTCTTACCCTACATATTCTCAAATCCTCACAAATAATACCAACACCAAAAACAAGAGAAATGTCCAATGAACTCCCATATCCTTGCACTCCTTTGACACTTGTTTTCAGCTTGTTTTCCTCCAGCTGAAATTTCTTTTTCTGGATCAAATGGACCCCAAGACTGAGCCCAGCCCGACATTTTAAAAAATGGAAAAAACTCAGGCTGGATTATACATCTCCTCCACAGTCTTCACCTTAAACCAAAGGAACTGCTCCACCTGCTAATACAAAAAGCAACTCACTTAAAATACTTACAAAGAACCAGGTGAGGATTGAAAACAAACAAACAAACAAAAAAACACCTATGGTGTTTTAGTCCCACAGCAGAGAAGATTCCTCTACAGCTGCTCCGGCTTGTTATTTAAATGATTGCTACTTTTGCCCACATCAGGAATTTTAAACCATGCCTCTCTCCAACAACCAGCCAGCCTGACCCAAGGTTAGTTAAACCAACTGCTTAGGAAACATCTGTGAAGAAGATTATCTATATTCCAAATTCCAGGGATAAAAGTGTCAGAGCTTCACAGGATGCTAAGTCAGATATAAATACACAACAAGGAGATATACATTCCAGCCTCATCCTCAACTTAAAGAAACTTCACAAACATATTGCAATCAGGGCTACCTTTTCTTTCTTTCTTTCTTTTTTAAATAAAGGTATCTTTAGTTATCCTGCAATAGGATTCAACAAAACAAGTATTATGTAAATGTAGCTCAAAGCTAAAGAGAAAAATACCATCCTCAAGCCAAATTCTATCAATCCTTATATCAAATACATACATGTATCTTTTAAAATCAATTGGCCTGCATACAATTATAGTGTAGAGTTTGATCCCTATAACTGCCACTTGATTTTTTTTAATCTAAATTAGTTCAGCCATCTTTCATGTTGTAAGAGGAACTAGTCATTAAAGCTACTAGAATGTGGTATTTGCTTGTAAGCAAGCTACAGAAATAGGATTTTTTAAAAAATTTTGACTGGGTTAATGATTAGCAAAAAGACATGTCTTTTTACTTCAACTACTGTGGTATGGTGGTTCTTGTCATTGCTTAAATTGCCATTTAAATTTCAAAATGATTTAATCTAAAATGTGGAACAGCAGTGAAATCTTATTACCAACTGAGATTATTAGTTTCAAAAGATGAGACTCCAGCAACAGAGCTTCTCCATCCAACCCTGAGAAGTCTGGTATATTGCATTCATTTCTGGAAACACACTTTGGAGGATAGACACTGGCTTTCTGAAGCAAATCCAGAGAGAAATCAGGGTCATGCAGAGGGCAGATATGGTCTCAGCTAAGGAACCATTCAAGGAATTCGAGCTGTTAAGGCTGCAAGTAAAAACGTCGAAGGCACAATAACTGCCTGCAAACGTGTCCGAGAAGAATTGAATTTACTCTTGTTAACTACAAAGATCTGAACTGGGATCAATGGGAATAAGGAATGGAGGTCCATTCTGGGGTTCTTTCCATTTCACTAGCTAAGCAAAGGCTAGAGGCAAGATCAGCAGACCTACGGAGTTAGGGTGGTGCCCTCCTTGGCTCCACAGGCTGGATGGTTAACCTGATAAATTCCTGCACCTCCCAAGATGGTCTCATTCGAGGTGAGATGTGAAGCTCTAGAAGATCTTGCACAGCTTGAAGCTACTCTGAGTCCAGGCGAGAGCACAAAGACAAATTCATCCCCCAAGAGCCATGATTTTATTTTTTTTCCTTTAAAAAAAAAATAATAAAGATGAATGATGATGGTAAATAACTATAATTTAGTCAACGCTTTTGTCTTGTTTAAACCGAATCACAATCCCATGAGGCCAGTATGATCTCTCCATAGGCAAACAAGAAAACTAGGCTTGGACAAGTTAGGTGACTTGCTCAAGGTCACAGAGTGAATAGATGGCAGGTCCCCACTCTCCACTCCAGCTGTGTCTGTTACCCAAGTCTGTTTGCTTACCGGATACATTCCACTGTCTAGACTGTGTTCGCTGTAATTTCAATTGGCCATAATCCCCAAACCAGAGAAACCTCAACCGTAGAAGATAATAAATGCTTTTAAGAGGCAAAATTATCATCAGTTGACTCACAATTAATACCCTCTATAGATTATTTTGACAAAGTAACGATATCCAACTGTGTCTGCAAATGCCAACACAAGAAACCCCTCTGACTTCACAGATCAACAGCAAATGCCCTAATGAGGAAGAAAAAAAAATGAAAAAAAAAAAAAAAAAAAAACCCACAATGGCTCTTTATTTTTTCCTGTGTTTCTTATTTCTGCTGAAAAATAATGCCCCAAAGGAATTGCTCTTCTTTCCAAAAATTAAAAAAAAAAGGGGGGGAGGGGGTGTTACTGTTTACACGTTTGCATAATACAAAAAAAAAAAACTGGCCAGGAAACAGTGAGCTGTGGCCTCCCAGTGGGAAGACAATCATATGCAGCCAGTGAGTTCCTGGGCAGTTTTAATTTACTTTTAATCATTTCTGAAGTTGTGCCTCAAAGGTATGCACTAAAAAGCATCACAGCATCTTGTTGTTTTTTTTATTTTGCCCTTTCTTTTCCTGTTGGGCAAAAAGCAGCAAACCAACTAACCTATGTAGAACCAATTTAAGTATTTGCTTCTCTAAGAAACTTCCCCGGAACAAGAATAACAAAGATGAGGCTAGGCTCTCTTTGCACTGTCCACATACTTCACTTGATCACTGACTTGTCTTTCTTTGATTGTATCCTAGAAATGCCTCTTCTCATTCATGAGACTGGATTCCATCATCAAGGTTGCCAGGCACCCTACTTCTTCCTTTCTCTGTGTTCCCATGGCCTGCTAACATTATCCCTTACCGTGATTTATCACACCCTGTAGGTATCTGTGGCTCTTTCTCTGTGAAATCCTGTTGCTAGAGATCTGATCCTTCCCTTTTGCAGGACCATCATCTAGCATTGCCTAACACACAGTATGCCCCAGTAAGGTTGAAATTGAATGAAAATGCAAACTTTTCATTTTATTCTCTATGTTGGGCTTATCCTATGAACTGAGGTGAACTGAATTAGAACAAATCAAATTGAACCAAACATTAAAACAGTATGTTACAGTACAGTAATCCAGATTATATTTATAGACAAATTGATTAGTACAAGTTAGCTACGTTGTTATGTGATTCTAGTGACTCATCACGCTAGGATTATCTACTAAGTTTCCACAGAAAGAGCGGTAATCTTTGGGCATAATAGTGTGGTTAGTTCTTTAAAACGAAGCCTAGGGGGTGCCTGGGTGGTTCAGTGAGTTAAAGCCTCTGCCTTCGGCTCAGGTCATGATCCCAGGGTCCTGGGATCAAGCCCCACATCAGGCTTTCTGCTCAGGGAGGAGCCTGCCTCCCCCTCTCTCTCTTCTTGCCTCTCTGCCTGCTTGTGATCTCTGTCAAATAAATAAATAAAATCTTTAAAAAACAAACAAACAAAGACTAGGGGTGCCTGGCTGCCTCTGTCAGTGGAGCCTGTGACTTCTGATCTTGGGAATATGAATTAGAGCCCCATGTTGGGTATAGACTTTACTTAAAAATAAAATCTTTAAAAAAGTAAAAACATGAAATTAAAATATAATGAAGCCTAAAATAGATCTACCCTAAAATAGATCAATTTTACCTCAAGTCACGACTGACACAGAGCTCACTCTCGAAGTCGGGCAGATGCCAGCTCTGTCATAGTCTTATTTTTCACTTTGTGTGAAATGAATTTACATTATCAGGTTTTCAAGCCACAGTTGTTTTCCAGGAATCACTCTAAACAACATGCTCATTTCATGAGGAATTAGTTAGGTTACAATTAAAGAATATAATCTGCAAATCAATATAATTTGGTTCACATAAACATCAGTATATAGCAAATATATATACTTAAAGCAAATAAACCGGTTTAAGTCCTTCACGTACCCCAACTTCCACTCTGATGCTCCCATGTCTCCTTCAGGAACCCTTGAATACAGTGTATGAGTCATGCCCAAACAAGGGCAGCAATGGGGCTCTGTACCTCAAATCTTAGTTAATCTCTAAGTCTTTATTTTTTTCCTCTGAAAAATAAGTAGAAATTCTAATATTTACTTCCCCACAGGGAGCATCCAATTCCATACTGGAGACCACAAAAGACTAAAGATTTCTAGTTTAAAAATAAAAAATCTGGGGTGCCTGGGTGGCTCAGTCATTGAGCACCTGCCTGAGGCTCAGGTCATAATCCCAGAGTCCTGGGATTGAGCCCCACATCGGGCTCTCTGCTGGGCAGGAAGCCTGCTTCTCCCTCTCCCACTCACCGGCTTATGTTCCCTCTCTCGCTGTGTCTCTGTCAGATAAATAAATAAAAATCTTTAAAAAATGATAATAATAATAAAAATGAAAATAAAAAATCTGGTCATCCTATGTTTATCTTCCCCATAACTCAGACAGAAAATCCTATCATGTTGTTTCGATTTTTTAAGTTTTTATTTATTTGAGAGAGATACAGAGAGTGGAAATAGGGAAGAGGGACAAGCAGACTCCTCATTGAGCAGGACATCGTGCAACTACTGAATTCTGCCCATGTAACATGAAGACAGCTGCAGACAACATGTAAAGAATAAATATGGCTGTGTTCTAATAAAACTTTATTTGTGGACTCTGACACTTGCATTTCATATAGTTTCACATCTCATGGATTATTCTTTTGTTTTTTCCCCTGACCTTTAAAAATCAGAAAACCTTATCTCACACCCACATACACATGCAGCAGCCAGATTCTCTCTGTGGACAGTCATCTGCTGAGCCCTGATAAAGATTAATAGCAGTTTACTGGAGCTCAGAGGAAAGGCAGGTAACCTCAACTGGGGTTATCATGGATGCTTCCTAGAGAAAGAACTGGGTGAAGGATTAAGCAGGAAAACGGACCCATAGGACCAGACACTATAAGCAAAGGCACAGCTGTGTGAAACAGACCAGGGAATGCAGATGAACCACAGGCAATGCCGTTACGGCAGCAACTAATAAGCAAGGATGTCACAGAGATAGGCAGGGCCAGCTCAAGGGACTTGAACTTTATGCTCTGGATGTGCTAAGCAGCCATTGAGAGGTTTAATCAGTAAACTCTCACTGGAATGGTCAGCAACAGGGGGCTTCAGAACCACAATTCTAGCCGTGCCTATGAAGTCAGTCCCACCTGGGTTAGGGTCCCAATTCTGCCACTCCTCAGGCATGAGACCTCAAACCAGTTTCTTTACCTCTGTAGATTTCAGTCCCCTCATCTGAAAGCCAAAGACAATCCCTACCTTAGCTTTTGTTATCCCCTCTTACTACACTCTGCCTCCCTTATCACACATAGCATCACACCGGTAATGTAAGCATATTTGTGGGACCCAAGTCACCAATGAGCATCAAGTGCCTCGCATGCTGTCTGATGGAGTGGTATTCAAAAGTAGTTAAGGAAGAATGAAAAAGATAAACCCAACATTCCCCTGCCTTATCATTCTATCAGCGTCCATACTTGCTTCTCATTTTGCAAAGATAAAAATGTTGTAGCACTTACTTAAAACTTGTATCAAAAGCATTGAGGGGTGCCTGGGTGGCTCAGTGGGTTAAGCCTCTGCCTTCAGCTCGAGTCATGATCTCTAGGTCCTGGGATCGAGCCCCTCATCGGGCTCTCTGCTCAGCGGGGAGCCTGCTTCCCCCCTCCCTCTGCCTGCCTCTCTACTTGTGATCTCTCTCTCTCTGTGAAATAAATAGATAAGATCTTTTAAAAAAAAAAAAAGCATTGAGAGAAAAATGATTTTTTTTAAGAGTTTATTTATTTGTTTGACAGAGAGAGATCACAAGTAGGCAGAGAAGCAGGCAGAGAGAGAGGAGGAAGCAGGCTCCCTGCTAAGCAGAGAGCCCAATGCGGGACTTGATCCCAGGACCCTGAGATCATGACCTGAGCCAAAGGCAGCGGCTTAACCCACTGAGCCACCCAGGCACCCCAGAAAAATGATTTCTATAAAATTATCTTATCCATAATAAGTTAATTTTCCCAAAAGAGTTATAATTACTTTACATTTTGGTACATGGTTTTTCCCCCCTTTCTTCCGGTGATATATTTCTCCTCAAGAAATTATCTTTCTCTAAATAGGCAATTTTGGGTTTTTCTGGCACTAAACTTGAAGTTAAAATCTTTCCAATGCAGAATTCATCAGGCTAACTTTATAACTTAAACTCAGACATAGGATGACAAGTAGCCCATTTCATGAATGATCCACAAATGACTTCTTTCTTGTGTAAATTGCCAAAAGACCTTGATGTATTACCATCCAATATCATATCGCATTATATACTGTACATACATGGATTGTCTAATCACAAGGTTTCTAGGACTCCTCTTCCAGGGCAAACCAGGAGGCAAAAGAATCCATGTTGATTTTTAGCTCAAATTGCTTGCTGTTCGAGTTCATTAAATCATTTCAATAAATTCTTAAAGAGCACCTATGTTGTGATGTACTCTTAAATCTTTCCTTTCAGAGAGATAGTTCAAAGGTAGTTAAGGTATCATGTAACATGTTTTTTATGTTCTAAGTTTAACTCTTACCCATTTTCCATATTGTGTGTAGGGGTAATACTGTCCTATGTAAAGAAAGTCTATCAATTCTAAGGAAGGAGTAAAATAGAAAAATTTTATAGGACTATTTAAATCATATGGATTTTAAGAAGCAAAATTCATAGGACTATTTAAATAAGAATTTTAAGTACTACCTTCAGTTTCTGTCATTCTTCTCGTTTCCAAGAAATACCTTTAGCCTGAAATCTAACCACATTTACATATGACAGAATTGCTTTTGAAAATTCAGATGTTAGCCATCTTGCCATTGTTTTAGAAACAACTTAGTTCCTGTTCTCCTTTTCGGTCCTACAATCCTTTAAGGCTGATTATAAATTGAGAATACCCAGGATGCCAAAATGATACACAATTCACTCACCACACCAAATCTGTTATTGAGAAAAGCCCTGTCATTTTCTAAAGAGTGCTTGTAATTATAATCCAACACATATTTTGTCATCACTCCAGTCTCAAATAGGAGATACTGTACATAAGAAAATGGTTTCCTTATATTTCTGAGAAAGTTCTTTCCAAGCAAACCCTGTCCAAATATGATGAGATCCCCTGGGATTTTTTAAATTTTAATTTGAACTTACTAATTTGTTCACCCAAATGAGAGGAGACATATTCATTCTTTATGACAAATATGTAGTATATAAATATATGTGTATTGTATAATATTCAAGTATGTTTATGATGTACGTATTCTAGGATATGTATTCTGAAGTTATTTTATACAAGATCCCAAGGACAGATTAGCATTTTGGTGAAATATATACAGTATATATAAAACTTAGATACTTAACATTCAAGAAGGCACATTGTAAGTACACAAAAATAGCTGCTGAGTCAATTAAGAATAATTTTAATTTATGTTTGTTGCCCTTTCCCCTTCCTTTATATCTTTATTTGCTCATCAACTCAAGAGGGATAGCACATCTACGTACTAGGCAGTTCTGGAGGCTCAGGATACAGCAGTGAATGAAATAAGCAATCCTCCTTCATGAGGCTGATATTCTGGAGAGTGAGAAGAACACTAAATCAGATAAGTGAGTAAAATACAGTGTGTGCTAGATAGTAAGTGTTTAGGAGAAAAATTAAGCAGAAAACATTTAGGAAAGTGGTCAGATTCTGGACAGATTTTGAAGAACCAATAAGATTTGCTTCTGACAATGAAAGAGAGCAGGGTAGTCAAAGGTGGGTGCACCAGTTTTGGCCTGAACAATGGCAAGAATAGAGTTGCTAAACACTGGTTTGGGGAAATCTGCAATATGCCAGGTTTGGGGAGAATGAAAAGTATCAGCTATCTTTGCAACATGTTTTATTTATGATACCAATTAGAAAAACAAATGGAAATACCCAGTATGTAGTTAACCAAAATTAAAAAACTTTTTTAAAGATTGATTTATTTGAGAGAGAGAGAGAAAGAGAGAGCAAGCTTGGGGTAGAGGATAGGAAGGGCCACGGGGAGGCAGAGAGAATCTCAAGCAGACTCTACACTGAGCCAATCCGGGGCTTGATGTCACACCCTTAAGATCATGACTTGAGCCAAGACCAGAAAAGCTGGAAGCTCAACCAAATGAGCTATCCAGGTGCCCAAAAGTTTAACTTTTTAACCTAACATGGAAAATTACTTTTTTTTCCTTCAGCTAAACCACAATGAATTATTCCTATGTGTTTATGAAGTACATTTGAAGGCTATTGGCTAAGGTATCTTTCACGCTTATATTTTTTCTCCCTTCACTTATTCTTCATGTTATCTAATTCTTAACTATAAAACACAGAACATAAACCATGGAATTTACACTCATCCTCACTTTTAATCTTCTCCTTAAATTTATATGCCTTCTTTATGCTACACACCAAACCAAAAAATACTTCTTTCCCCAGATTATCAAACTCAAATTTCCTCTTACAAATCTTTCCCTAACTAGAAGATGCTCAAGGCTTAATTCCTTTATGAAATCCTTTCAACCCAACCCAATTTACTGATACCTGCCTTTCTCTAGGACAGGTCTAGAAACCTTCAGAGATATCACAAGTACGACATAGTTTGGAGAATCTTCGTTATAGAATCTGACACATAAATACAAACTTTTTTTTTTTAATTTTTTAAATTTATTTGACAGACAGAGGTCACAGAGAGGTCACAGGTAGGCAGAGAAGCAGGCAGAGAGAGAGGAAGGAAAGCAGGCTCCCTGCTGAGCAGAGAGCCAGATGTAGGGCTCGATCCCAGGACCCTAGGATCATGACCTGAGCAGAAAGCAGAGGCTTTAACCCACTGAGCCACCCAGGCCCCCATAAATACAAACTCTTAACACTCCCAAGAAAAATTGTCTATTGGAAAACAATGCTTTGGTTTTTCCTACTCAAGCTGGATTACATAGCATATTTACAGAACAACCTACAGGAATGAATTTGTAAAGAATTTTTTTTTTAATCAGTTGATCGGGGGCATGGGTGGCTTAGCGGGTTAAACACCCAACTCTCGATTTCAGCTCAGGTCATGATCTCAGGGTAGGATTAGGCCCCTGTTGGATTCCACAATGAGCAGGAAGTCTGCTTGGGATTCTCTCTCCACTTCTCCCTTTGCTCCTCCCTCTACTTGCTCTTTCTCTCTCACGCTCTCTCAAATAAATCAATTGATGAAAAAAATTGAAAAAAAAATTAAAAAAAAATCAATTGATGAGGTTAGTTTAGTGGCCTCATAGACTTCTACATTAAAAGCTAGTCTCATTAATAGCAATCCTTCTCAAATCTTCCCCAAAACAAAAATTAAACCAAAACAAAGAGAAGGGAAAACTCCCAAACTCATTTAAAAAGCCAGCATCACCCTACCACCAAAACTTGAAAGGACACTAGTAGGAAAGAGAAAAAGGTTAATATCCTTGATGAATATAGATCTGAAAGTTCTCAATAAAATACCAGCAAACCAAATTCAACAACACATCAAAAGGATCATTCACATCAAAAGGATCATTCACCATGATCAACTGGGATTTATCCCGGGGATTCAAAGGTGGGTCAACGTGTACAAAATCAGTCTGATACACCACATTAATAGAAAATCATATGATCATCTCAATAGACACAGAAAAAGCATTTTTTCAACATCCATTCATGATAAAAACACATTAGACATAGAAGGAACACATCTCAGCATAACAAAAGCCATAGCTCAAGGCCATGGCTAACATCTTATTCAATAGTAAAAGGATAAAAGCCTTTCCTCTAAGATCAGAAACAAGACAAGTGTGCCCACTCTTACCATTCTTACTCAATGTAGTATGTGAAGTCCTAGCTAGGATGATCAAGCAAGAAAAAATAAGTTACCAGAATTGGAAAGGAAATAAAATTGCATTTGTAGAGGACATGATTTCATATATAGAAAACCCTAAAGATTCAACCATAAAACTGTTAAATCAAATTAATGAATTCAATCAAGTTACAGAATACAGAATTAACATATAAAAATCAGTAGCATTTCTATATACTAACTATAAATTTTTTGAAAAAAATCAATTCTACTTACAATACCATCAAAAACAAAGTACCTAAGAATAAACCTAACTGGGACACCTGGGTGGCTTAGTTGATTAAATATGGGCCTTCAGGTCAAGTAGTGATCCCAAGGTCCTGGGATCAAACCCTGCATTGGACTTCCCTGCTCAACTGGGAGCCTATTTCTCCCACTGCCTGCCTCTCCCCCTGCTTGTTCAGGCTCAATCTCATGCACACTCTCTGACAAATAAAATCTTGAAAGAAAGAAATTAAGGAAGGGAGAGAGAGAAAGAGGATAAACCTAAGGAAGTGAAAGATCTCTACTCTGGAAACTACAAGACATTGATGAAGGAAACCGAAAGATCTCTACTCTGGAAACTACAAGACATTGATGAAGGAAACCAAAGAAGACAAAGAAATGGAAAGTCATCCCATGCTCACGGATGGGAGGAATATTGTTAAAATTTCAAAACTACCAAAAGTCATCCATAGATTTGATGATGAAATATCATAAAAACTCGAATGGCATTTTTTAATGAAGAAGGAAAAAAAAACACTCAAAATGTATATGAAACCACTACAGACCCCAAATAGCTAAAATAGTAATAATAATAAAATTAAAAAAGGAGAAGGCATCACCTGATTTCAAGCAATGTGATGAAGCTGTAATCATCAAACAGTATGGTATTGGCACAAAACCAGACAAATAGACCAATGAAACAGAATCAAGAGCCTGGAAATAAACTGAAGTATATATGGCCAACATCTGACAAGAGAACCAAATATATGGAGAAGTATCTATGGAGAAAAGATACTTTCCAAACAATGGTGCTGGGATAATTGGATATTCACATGTAAAAAAATGAAACTGGAGCCATGTCTTACACCACTTGCAAAATTAACTCAAAATAGATTAAAGTCTTAGGCATAAGACCTGAAATCATGAAACTCCTAGAACAAAACATAGGGATAAAGCTTCCTATTCATGGATCTTGATAACGATTTTTTTTTTGATACGACACCTAAAGCACAACAAACAAAAATCAAAACAAGTGATCTACATCAAACTAAAAAGCTTCTATACAGCAAAAGAAACCATCAATGAAGTAAAAAGACAATCTATAGAATGAAAAAATAAATATTTGCCAACCATATATCTAATAAGGTGTTAATATCTAAAACACATGAAGAACTCCTACAACTCTATCAAAAAACGACCCAAATTTTTAAGACGTAAGGAAAGGATCTAAATAGATATTTCTCCAAAGATGACATACACAAGGCCAACAGGTACATGAAAAGATGGTTGACATCACTAGTCATTATGGAAATGGAAACTAAAGGCACAATGAGATATCAACCCATGCCTTTTAAATGGCCATCATCAAAAAGAGATAACATGTGCTGATACAGATGTATAAAAAAGAGAACCCCTGTGTGCTGTTGGTGGAATTGTAAATTATCACAGACGCTATAGAAAACAGTATGGAGAATCCTCAAAACCCCAGAAAAAGAACCATCATATGATCTAACAATTCTACTTCTGGAAATACAACCAAAGGAAATGAAAACACTAACTCAAAAAGGTACTTGCATTCCTATGTTCACAGCATCATTATTTATAATAAGCAAGACATGGAAACATTCTAAGGGTCCATGTATGGATGAATGGTTAAAGTTGTTAGATACACACACACAAGCATACACACACATGTGCACGCATGCACACACACCAGAATATTATACAGTCATAGCAAAAAAATCTTACCATTTGCAACTACATAGATGGGTCCTCAAGGCATTATGCTAAGTGAAATAAGTCAGATAGACAGATTATCTCACTTCTTTTTTTTTTAATTTTTAATTTCTTTTCAGTGTAACAGTATTCATTGTTTTTCACCACACCCAGTGCTCCATGCAATCTGTGCCCTAATACCCACCACCTGGTTCCCCCAACCTCCCACCCCCCACCCCTTCAAAACCCTCAGATTGTTTTTCAGAGTCCATAGTCTCTCATGGTTCACCTCCCCTTCAAATCTCCCTCAACTCCCTTCTCTGTCCATCTCACCTTGTCCTCCATGCTATTTGTTATGCTCCACAAATAAGTGAAACCATATGATAATTGACTCTCTCTGCTTGACTTATTTCACTCAGCATAATCTCTTCCAGTCCTGTCCATGTTGCTACAAAAGCTAGGTATTCATCCTTTCTGATGGAGGCATAATACTCCATAGTGTATATGGACCACATCTTCCTTATCCATTCGTCCATTGAAAGACATCTTGGTTGTTTCCACAGTTTGGCGACCGTGGCCATTGCTGCTATAAACATTGGGGTACAGATGGCCCTTCTTTTCACTACATCTGTATCTTTGGGGTAAATACCCAGTAGTGCAATTGCAGGGTCCATAGAGAAGCTCTATTTTTAATTTCTTGAGGAATTTCTAGACTGTTATCTAACTTCTACATGGAATCTTAAAACAACAACAACCATGACAATAACAACAAAAATCATAGAAAAAAAAAATTGGACTTGTGGTTACCAGGAGTTGGAGAATTGGAAGAGGGTGGTTAAATGGTACAGACTTCCAGTTATAAAGTAAGTATTAGTGATATTATACACAATATGATGACTGCAACAAATACTGGTATAGCATATTTAGGAAAGTTGGTAGTCAATTCTAATAGTTCTCAAGACAAGAACATTTTCTTCCTTTTTTATCTGTAGCAAGAAATTGATGTTAGCTGAATCTATTGTAGTAATCATTTCACAATATATGTAAGTCAAACCATCATGCTGCAAGCCTTAAACTTATACAGTGTTAGGTCATTTACTTCTCAAGAAAGCTGGGTGTTTGGGGGAAGGTAAGTCTCAGTCCTAATTTGTCAGTGATTTTCACACCATTCTAATATAAGAACCACTTGTGAAGGTCAAAAGCACAATTTACTGACCCCTGGAGCCATAAAAACAAAACGTGACTTACAGTTGGGCAAATGCCTTTAATGAGTTGCTAGCATTCAATCATGAACTCATGCCAAGAACCAAAGTTTAAATACTGGAATCCAGATCAGCAGTGATTAACCTGAAGAACATGCCAGAATGCCCACACACTGATCCAAACTAAATTCCTCATTTAGAGAATTACTAAATATAACTAAAAATGAATTTATTGCCCAAATTGGGAAAGCTCTTACATCAATTACTTGCATACAGATCTTAAGAGATTTGTGAAAATCAGGACAATGACTCCTTAACTCAATAGAAAAATGAGTATGTTTGTCATACTCAATGGTGGGAAATTGAGAACTTTTCCCTGAAGGTCAAGAATAAGACAAAGATGTCCATTCTTACCACTCTTAGTCAACATAGCACTGGAAGTCCTAGTCACAACAGAGAAATAAAAGGCACCCAAATTGGTAAGGAAGAAGGAAACTCTCACTATATGTAGATGACATGAATATATATATATATATATATATATATATATATATATATATATATATATTCCTAAAGAAGACACCAAAGACTACTAGATCTAATAAGTTCGGTAAAGTCACATGTTTGGCTTTACTGGAAAAAAGTCAAAAATCAAATAGAAAAATCAAGGTACAGATATTCCTCTACACCAATAATGTGGCAGCAGAGAGTGAAATTAAGAAAACAACCCTATTTAAATTGCACCAAAAACAGTAAAATATTTAAGAATAAACTGAACTAAGGAAGTGAAAGACCTGTGCTCTGTAAACTATGAAACACTGATGAAAAATTCAAGATGACATAAAGAAATGGGAAAAAAGTTCTAGGCTCATGGATTGAAAGAACAAATACTGTTAAAGTATCTATACTATGCAAAGCAATCTACAGATTTAATGCAATCCCTAATAAAATACCACCAGCATTCTTCACAGAACTAGAACAAACAATCCTAAAATTTGTATGGAACCACAAAAGACCTCAAATAACCAAAGCAATCTTGAAAATGTAAACGGGAGTTATACCAATTCCAGATTAAGTATATTACAAACCCATACTAATTAGGACAGTATGGTACTGGCATAAAAATGGATACATAGATCAATGGAATAGAAAACCCAGGAAAAAACCCACAATTATATGTTGAATGAATCTTACACAAAGGAGGAAAGAATATACAATGGGGGAAAGACCATTTCTTCAATAAATCATGCTAGGACAACTGAAAAGCATTGGGCAAAAGGGGGACACTGGACCACTTTCCTTTACCATACACAAAAATAAACTCAAAACATATTAAACACCTAAATGTGAGACCTGAAACCATAAAAATCCTTGAAGAGAGCACAGGCAGTAATCTCTTGGACATTGGCCATAGCAATACTTTTGTAGATACCTCTCCTGAGGCAAAGGAGAAATAAGAGCAAAAATAAACTATTGGGACTACAGCAAAATTTAAAAACCTCTCCACAGTGAAGGAGACAATCCACAAAACTAAAAGACAACCCAAAGAATGGGGGAAGATATTTGCAAGTAGCCTACCTGATAAAGGGTTAGTATCCAAAACATATAAAGAACTGATACAACTCAATACCCCGAAACAAATAATCAAATTTAAAAATGGGCAGAAGATATGAACGGACATTTCCCCAGAGAAGACCTACAGGTGGCCAGCAGACACATGAAAAGGTACACAACATCACTTATAATAATAATAAGATATCCCCTCACACCTGGCAGAATGGCTAAAATCAACAACCCAAGAAATAGGTATTGGCAAAGATATGGAGAAAATGGAATCCTAGTGCGTTGTTGGTGGGAATGCAAACTGGTGCAGCCACTGTGGAAAGCTGTATGATGTTTCCTCAAAAAATTAAAAACAGGGACGCCTGGGTGGCTCAGTTGGTTAAGCAGCTGCCTTCAGCTCAGGTCGTGATCCCAGCGTCCTGGGATCAAGCCCCACATCGGGCTCCTTGCCCGGCAGGGAGCCTGCTTCTCCCTCTGCCTCTACCAGCCATTCTGTCTGCTGTGCTCGCTCTCTCTCCCTCTCTCTCTCTGACAAATAAATAAAATCTTAAAAAAAAAAATTAAAAACAGAATTATCCTATGATCCAACAATCACACTACTGGGTATTTACTAAAAAACAAAACAAACAAAAAAACCACTAATCCAAAGGGATACATACACTGCTGTGTTTATTGCAGCATTATTTACAATAGCCAAACTCTGGAAACAGCCCAAGTGTCTAGTGATAGATGACTGGATAAAGAAGAGCACACAATGGAATATTATTCAGCCATAAAAAAGAATGAGACTTGCTATTTGCAACAACATGGATACAGCTAGAGAGTATAATGCTAAGTGAAATAAGTCAGAGTAAGACAAATACCATATAATCTCACTCATACTTGGAATTTAAGAAACAAAACAAACTAGCAAAGGGAAAGAGAGAAACAAAGAAATAGACTCTTAATTATAGAGAACAAATGGATGGTTACTAGAGGGGAGGTGAGTGGGGAATGTGGGAAAAAGGGAATGTGGATTAAAGAGTACCCTTACCGTGGTAAAAAATAAAAAATAAAAAATTTTTATAAAAAATAAAATGGAAAAAAGTAGAAGGAGGATTAAAAAAAAATAATAACTTAGACTTAAGGGTGTACCACTGTGACTTTGCCAGGAAGCATAAATGAAAATGCCTATAGAAGATATAAAACTTGCCTTTCTATTTCTGAATTTACTTTGTAGGCATGAAATACTATTACGGTCCAATTTTTACATGTAATTTCTTCAAACTCAAATCCCAAAATTAGTGCAAAAGATGTATTAATTAAGGCATAACAAAAAAAAAAAAAAAGTATGTTTGGAAACAGGGCTTGTGTCAAGGTGTTTTTCAAAATGGGAGATCAGGGATCTGTTATCTTCTACCTCCCTACAGGTTAATTTCCTCCAGAGGAAAAAAAATGCGTTTAATTCTTGTGTTCCTGTAATGGTTCTGACAACTTTCATCATCATTTTCAGTTCTGAGATTACAGTTTAGCATATGGACCCAATAAACATATCAGCAGAGAAGTCTTTAGCAAATTACCAAAATGCAGGCAAGAGAATGGGATGTGCTTGAAATAACGAGTCACTTATTTAATTAGGTTAAGAAGACTACCAGGAAATAAGACCCTGTTGTGTTTTTAAAACCTCAGTTGAAAATGTCTGGTTAATGACATGTACATTTTCAAGGAATAAAGAAAATTAGCCTTCTGAAGGCTACCAAAACGTGCCAGCTGTGATACCATTCCAAAGGAGTCCTCTAGGGACCCTGAAAATACATAACGGTTTTGTTAATCATCTTAAAACCTCAAAGAGAAGTCTAAACTACACAAATCCACATAAAGCTTCCTGGTGTTTTACCGAAAGTCTTAGCCCAAGTGTTTGGATTGGTTGAAATCTTTATTTCCGAGCCTGGTAGCATACATACCCCAGGACATCTGGGATTTCAAACAAACCTCTCTGTTGTGTGTTTCGCCTCTACAGTAATCGCAGCTGTTTGTGTACCGAAACATCAACTGATAGAACCAGAACCTTGACAAGCAGGTTTACTAATATGAAGATTACCCGAGAACACACACAACAGTAACCATTATCAAGGGCTTACTCTCTGCCATTCACTGTGCTTACTAGTTTACATGGGGGTACGTTATGTTCCAGTCACAAAATTGCTGAGACAGCTGGTGTCTACCCCCTTGAAAAGCTAGGGAAAAAACTGAGGAAGTTAAAGTTCTTACCAAGTTCTCAGAGTGTAAACGAGTGAACCAGTCACCTACACCAGGCCTTCTAACTCAGAGCAGGTTTTCTGATTTGTAAGCCTAAACCCCCTTTCCAGAAACAATTTGATATCTTTGGAAAACTTTTAGAATTGACCCATCCTACCTAAAAAGATTCCCTTTGCTATTAAGATGATAATTTTAACGCTCATCTTGGCCTGTCTTTCAACACTATTTCAACTCCCCCTAAAAAAGGAGGTAAAACAGCACCTGTCATTTAGATCTTTTGAGAAAATATTAACAGCAGGAACTAATTAGCATACCCTGAAGACAGACAGGAGTTCAGAGAGACGCTCTGGCAAAGATAAAATCTGAAATGTGTTCCCAGAGCATATTCATTCACACTTACACCTTATTCAGTCAGCCAGTCAGCAAATATTTATCACTCCTATCGGTGCAGGGGGTCAATCGAGTCCTTTCCTTAAAGTGAAGACAGCTCTTCTTTCACAGGAATGGAAGAAGCTGTCCTTGCAAACCCCCAATGCAGCTTTGCAAAAGAGGTTCTCCCCTCAACCTTACCATCTCCTAGCGATACCTACTTGCACCTTCTGCCTTCTTGAAACCCCAGATTTCCTGGTCCTGCTTAAGCATTCTCCCATGCAGAATCCCAAGTCAGGCAGAGAAATGTACTATGTGTCCCAGAATGCCAGACCCACAAAAGAGTTCTCCAACGTGTAATCATACCATGTGGTCTGACGGAGCAGAAGTAATAGCTACCTTATTCAGACCTTACCATGCCCTGGCACGGTGCTAAATATTTGACAATCTTGGTCTCATGTTATTCCTGGGATAATTCTAGGCAATATACGCTATCATTACCAACATTTTGCAGCCAAGGTAACTATGGCTTCAAGAACTAAGGAATCTGAAGTCCAGGACCCTAGCTACTGCACCATACTTCTTAGTTCTTGAAAAACTGATGATCAATGGCCTATATTAAGCTATAATACTGTGATTCTGAATTCTCTGATTTCTACTTTAGAAGGTTTTTTTTATACAGCATTAGAGATGCATCTTTTGCTGTCTCCAAAGGAAACTATCCTTTTGTTCAAATGTTAAACTGTATATCTAAACTTCGCAAAACCCTGTAGTTGAGGCCGTCTCAAGTTCCCACTGAATCAGGGAATTATATTATATATATATTACATATATATAATATATCAGGGTATTATATATATATATATAATATATATATAATAATATAAGTATATAATATATAATATATTATATATATATTCTGTGTGTGTATGTGTGTGTGTGTGTGTATATATATATATATATATATATGTATGTATATCAGGGAATTATATTACAATCTCCTCGAAGAACGTAAGAGGACCACCATGGTTGCAAAGGGCAGAGTAGCCAAAGCCAAGGTCCGGGTAGCAACTCTGCCTTGAAATGCAGGAGCAGCTCTACGTACTTAACTTCCCATCTCAGCACATGGCAGGGCAAGGGGCTTGAAGGATTTGAACTCTGAATTTCTGTCAGAATAACATCTGCCAAGAACAAGTCCAGAATGCACCCACAGAGAAAAACCAGCAGCTTTTCATGCAGGTCTTTGTCAAGATAATACCTACACCTGTTGTTGGGCTAAAGCTTTAGATACTCCTGGATGAAATGCCACGTTGGCTATGTGCAGGTTAGGAGCCTGGTTGAGCTACAAAGTACTTGGAAGCAAGCTGATTTTAAGTTGCCATGGCAAAGAAAATGCCGACAATTAGTGTTTTCCCTGTCTTGTTAGGATAGGACTGTCCAGCTGAGAGGTGCCTTTTATTCACACTTCGGGCATGAACAGATAAAATAATAACCACTAATTACAGAGTATTATAATGATCTCTGGCTTCACCTCAGAGGTGCAGATAATCTGACTAGGTAATTACCTCTGACAGATAGGCCCCTGGTCCTCGATTCTCATGTAAAAACCTATTTCATTGCTTGCTGATGAAACTACGGTTGTGGGGCTAAGGGGTGGTGGTGTCTCACAAGGAGGCAGGCTCCTAAGACCATTTTCGTCAGTGGGTGGTCAAGGTACCCCCCCACCTCAGCCCCCCCTCCCCTCACTAAGGAAATGTTTTATAGGGAAATGACCCGGGGCTCTCAGTCATGGGAACAGTTTACTTCAGGGAAATGACTGAATGGTAATAGATGGTTCTCAGGTTGAAGTGGAAGGCATTTCATGAAAATAAGATACATGTGCCCATAGTGCTCTGAAGTTTATTCCTAGTACAAGAACGCTAAAATCCTTATGACACGTTTCCTGAAACATTCTTCTCCCCGACCACCCCGCCCCACCACCCCCCACTAACTCAGGCTCACGTTTCCGTACAATTCTGGACAATGTTCAGAAGGCCCACTAACCTCAGGGACTCTAGAGAAATACAGAAATACATGCTTTGCTCCCTTTCACATTCTCCAGAGAAACTCCTTTTCTGACACCCTAATGTACTTAGCCAGGGAAAAAATGGGTGAATCATTCTGTTCCCTTGTTATTTACTCAAATAACTAAGAATCTATAAAAGGAAAGGGGAAAAAAACAAAACAAAACAAACAAACAAACAAAAAAACAAAGAGAAATCAGAGGAGGTAGAAGAATTCTATATAAAGCTTTCCTCCAAAATGGAGGATGTAGGCATGTGCTACTCTTCTGGAATGATCCCGCTTTGTAAAATGGGGTTTCAGCATTTTTTCCTCTTAGCACTAATGTGAGTATAGGGTTTCAGAGGAAAAAAGCAGATTTGAAACTATGGCAATGATTTGTACTCCAAACACCAAATAGAGATTCGTGGGATTTGATGAAATGTCAATGTCACAGCACAGTCCCCTTTTTGAATTACTAAATAAATTCAAATGTTGCAGAAAAGCAAGCCTTTCTAGACTACTCATAAAATATAAGATTTTTCTCTCAGGTAGTCTGTGGTATTTGGTACTACATATAATATAGGGTCACTTGCCCTCTTCTACTAATGCTCTAAGGGAAATTTACCCACATTTAACACAACTGTTGAAATATTTATTGTTAGCCTGTTAGAGGCCTTAATATGCTTTATAGAACAGACATTGCCATTTTCTAACTATTTTTATCCCAAGTAATAGAGTACAATAGCAAAATAAATTCATATGGTACAGATGGCTATTCAAGCTAATTTTTTAAGTGTTCTTCCTTAAAAAGCAAAACAAAACAAAATCCTTCTGCTTTACTAACTACCCTTTATGAACATTTTGCTGTTGTCCCTTGCAGAAGTGACAGTTAGACAAAACAGTGGAATGATCAGAATTTAATTAGGTTTACTTGTTGTTGCAATAGCTTTTAAATTATTTCTTCTTATGAAAGAGTGAATCCCTAGATTACAGACACATGAAAATAAAGCCTAAACACAGAGAGGAATTTTACTTTGTACTTCTCAGTTTTTAATCATATAAAGCAGTGCCTTTCTAAAAAGCACAAATTCCTCTTTATGAGTTAATAAGATAAATTCACCTCTAGAACACTCTAAAAATGAAACTGTGATAACTGGCTCCTCGAATATAAACTTTCCTGGATCATGCCTACTATCTGGAAATTCTCTGGGAAAACTAGCATCATACAGAACATATTTGTGCTCTAGTTATTCAACCAGAGTACTTACCCTCTTCTGAAGAACTTAATATTGAGGGTATGCTGAGAGGTGATCATTTTAATCTAGATAATTTTTCCAGAAATAAAGAAAATTGAGTCTTAGTAGAAACAAATTCTCCATATACATCATGTTTTCATATTTCACAGAGGGCTGAATTATACCAGCAACAGCAACAATTATTTCCAGCAAGTGAAAAGTTCCCAGCTTTGAAAATACCCAGCAGATTTTAAGTATTTACACTAACCACCTCTTAAACATAGGCTCATCGCAATTGCTAATATGCAAGTTTGTGTAAAAGTCTTTATAGTAGGGGCGCCTGGGTGGCTCAGTGGGTTAAGCCTCTGCCTTCAGCTCGGGTCATGATTCCTGGGTCCTGGGATAGAGCCCCGCATTGGGCTTTCTGCTCTGCGGGGAGCCTGCTTCCTCCTCTCTCTGCCTGCCTCTCTGCCTACTTGTGATCTCTGTCTGTCAAATAAATAAATAAAATCTTTAAAAAAAAAAAAAAAGTCTTTATATTACATATTTCATAAACAGTATAAACCAAATTTTCCATGATTAGATTTGTATGCCAAAAATCACTAAACAGCCTTTTCCGGGTTTTTTTTTAACTCATGGGTATTAAAGACAAAACCAACTGAACAGTTTTGTATTAAACAGAAATGTATCATGTAACAGGGATCTGTAACCAGAGTGGTCATATCTGAAAGAGATATAAAAATGTTTAATATCCACTTAAGCATCAACATGTAAAATCTGCATTCACTGACAAAATATTTAAGTAGCTTTACATTGCCTGACCACATGGGTTAGAGACAAAAATGCTATGGCACAGAGATGGACTTTTGACAAACATTTCTCACGGTCTCTCCTGGGACATCTGAGGCACCATATACTCAGAGCCATGATGATGATTTAATAGTTCCCACATTTCAGGTTTTGAATAGAAGTGTATCAGCAAAAAAGAATGAAAGTTGACTCAGTATCATTGGCAGATGTGAGAAAATATGACTTATTATAGGATAGGTTTAATTGTCTTTCTCCTGAATTACAGACATTATGTTCTTAATCTGTTTATACATAGGTGTTTAATTCCCGATCTTTTGAGTTATTGTTGGATTATTTACTCTTTTCTGGTAATGGTTATTTCCACCAAGCAATTTATAATAATAGCTAATAGGGATGGGAGGAATATTGGGTTACACTATGAAACAAGCAGGTATCAAGAATTTTCTCCCAAACTCTATAGAGACAAGGACTATATAATCAGTTATTGGAAATGAATTCTCGGGATTGTGTATTTTTTTCTATTTGTGGGTGCTCAATCAAGGTTTATGTATATTCATTGATTTTTCAAGTCTGATTAACTTTAAAAATATAACCAGAATCTTCCTGCTCATCCCCCAAAACATCATCCATGCAATTAAAATCGTGCTATCCAAATTACCGATGTCAGAGTGCCAAGATTTATAATTCAAAATGGTGCCAGGGCAAAATTATAAGCCAGACCATATATGCAGGATATTATGTGCTTTAGAATAAATTGGTATATTGGGCCAAAGTTACCAATTTGAGGGGCACAATCAACTGTAGGTATAAATTTCATTACCTGTTTCTTAATTCAGGAAAATATACCTGATATAAGCATAGTACCTGAAAGAAATAAGGGCATGAAAAAAATTGCCTCTGGTGTCTCAGGTGAAAAAGTACATAGTGATTCATAGCTCTCCAAAGATTGCTTCTTTTCCAGCATTTGTTGCTTAGCTGGCCTGTCAGTGAACAAGCTAGAGTCTGTAGCTAAAAGGAAAATAAAATTTGTTATGGTAACTCGGGCTAGCTCAAGATGAAGATGGTGCATGTGAAGGTCATTGCCATGGTCTCCGACCTTGTCTTTGTGCTGTTAGAACTACTCTAAATCAACACTGTCTATCCTGGGCCCTGAATTAACCTGCGGGAGTTTTCCAGTCCCTGGCCCTACTTAGATAAGATTATTTTAAACACCCCCAAAGAAAGGTACAACATCCCTCTGCAGAAATTTGATTCTTAACATTTAAAATATGTTATCATAGAGAATCTAGTTAGAAAGGATACATTTCTAACCCAAAAAAGTTCACAAATATAAGATTCTTTTGGAAATAGACACACTTTTCCCCAAAAAAGTCTTTGGAATTTTTTCCCCCCATTTTCTCCATTTGTTTTCTACTGCATAGACTATCTTCCAAGACCATTAAACTTTTATATAAAATGTTAATAACTACCCTGCATGCCTAGAATTCCCTAGTGTTTAGGTTTTTAAGTATCTTTCACAACCATCATCTCTAACCTCATAATGATCTACAAAAATTCTCAGGGCTGTTTCCTCAAGTTCATCATTTCCACGCATCCCCGCCCAGAGTCGCCCTGCCCTGCTGGGTCGGTGGGCGCCCCTGCCCCACAGTGGCCTAGCTTCCCCTGCCATCCTGTACAAGGCCTATGTCTCTACAGTTCTGTGCCCTTCTCACCCTTCCTGCTTGTTCTCATGACTCGAACTTTACACACATCAAAGACGAACAGCAACTATCATGGCATTTTGCAAAGTCATTCTGAACACATTTGACACAATGAAGTCTGCCCAGCCACCTGCCTGTAGGGGATCAAGGAAATGAACTTGAGATCAGAGACACTTCAAATCACCATCACCATTAATATCTTAACCTGTCTATCTCATCTCAATTTGTCTTCATTTTCAGCATTTCTGGGATCTTCACCCTCTTACCCACCTTATCATCTTTGAATATTTTATGTCACCGGTATCCTTCATAAGAGAAATATTTGACATACCGTACACTTTTGCTTGAAGAGATCACCGCAATCGCGCCATAATGAGAACCATAACCATGGGCAAGTCACATAGCTTGTCCAGACATCAATCTCTCAAAAGAAAAAATTAAACTATTTGACATCTTAAGTCTTTTCATCTTTAAATCAATGATTCTATTATTTTTTTATTTAATAAGCCAGCCTGTTGAAGTCACTGTAGAGAATAAAAATTATATTCAAATAACTTCATATATATATATAAGCTCACATATGAAGCTATTTAAATGTCCGCTATATAGAAATTTTTTAAATATCTCTAGCCAGTTATGATCACAATTTTCTTATTCTATTATTCTTTCTATGTGCATTTGATTAAGGATGATACGTAAAATTTTCTTCATATGCATTCTGTTGGGGATGCTAATTAAGATTTAGCTTATTTTGAAAGTTATTTATAATGTCAGTACATGCTTAAGAAATGCCCAAGTAATAGTTGCTAAGAGAGAGACTATAATATCTATTAAATGGTCTTGGAAATTTCCCTAATATCTAATTATGTATAGATCCAGACTATTCATGCTTGCATACAAATAACTGTTGGGAATTAGAATGGTTTGACCACTGGTACCTGGGCAGCTCAGTGGGTTAAAGCCTCTGCCTTTGGCTCAGGTCATGATCTCAAGGTCCTGGGATCAAGCCCCGCATCGGGCTCTCTGCTCAGCAGGGAGCCTGCTTCCCCCTCTCTCTCTGCCTACTGGTATCTCTCTTGGTCAAATAAATAAATAAATAAATATTTAGAATGGTTTGACCAATACATGAGATTAAGTACACACATTTTAGATCTTTTCTTACAAAGTAGACTTTTATTATAAGATCATATAATCATATTATCAACATATCAATTAGTGATCTATTCAGTCCAAAATCTTTGACACCTTATGATGGACATTAAGTTCTCATAAACAAAGTCACATTGTTACATTAAAATAAAAGAGCCTCCATGTCCTGTGCACATTTTCTTCTATCCATTGTACAAATATCTAAAATGTATGCATATAGCTATAGGGGGTTATAGATTGAGTGGGGTCAGAAAATATCTACAGAGCACTTGAAATAATTCTCCAGTTCCTCGGAGCCCATCTATTACTACTGCTGCCTTTACCTATATCCTTTTTCTCTTATACACATACACACACACAGTTTTTCTTACTTCTTTCAAAAACAAAAACAAAACAAAAAAACACTACTTGTTCCAGGGAAAGAACTATAGGTTTGAAACAGCACAAATTTTGTAGTGGTAGAAATTTTAAGAGGAGTTTCCATGTTCTATTCACAAGAAAAATTTTTGGAAGAAGCCAGTACTTTAAATCCCAGTTTCCAGGGCTAAATATGTTGTTAAAAATATCATTCGAGGACATGATATACATATACATGATTTCAGACCTCCTTTGCTAAGTCTGTGACACACCTAAATCCTGCCATTTAACGAACTCCAATTGAACTCACCCTTGAATGTCATTAAGGATGTGTATTCACAGTGCCAGAAACCTGCCTATGCCATAAAATTCAGAAAAACGTGCTTAGGAAGATTAATCCCACTTGCCATTACACTCCAGGACTCTCTCTACTTGCTACAGAATTGTATGTAATCACATTATTCTCATTCACGTTAACAAACCCTGAGAAGATATAAAAATGTGGAAATATCAGTTCTCTGACTCAAGGCACACTTTCAATAAACTAGGGACTATGTTACTAATCTTATTTTTTAGCAACACGGATGTCACCTTTCCAGTAGGAGCTGTCTATACTTTTCCCTGTATCATGTCTTTGATAGGCTTTTTAAGCCCTAAATTATATGACAGCCAATGACAGCTAAGAGCATTTTTAATTAACTAGAATAACTTAAGATCCTGCATTTGCTAAGTCCTGGATATGAATCAGGCACTGTGTTATGCGCCTCACAGAGAAGATCCCGCCTAATCCTCACAGTAACCCTGGAGGCAGGTACTGTCATTATCATTTTGCAGAGGAGGAAACTGAAACTTTAAGAGCTTATGTAACTGTCCGGGACTTCAGAGGCAGAGCTGGGACTCAGGTTTGTCTGGCTTCTGAATCACTGATCTGTACTGCGCTCTAGCAGCCTACCGACATTCAGGCTTCCTCTCCTAGCTCACCACAGACTGCTCCACCCCATCGCAGGAACACTGCAAATATCCTAGAATACTTCATTCCACGTCCAAGCTCTTCCGTTGAATTCAAAGTCTTTCATGCACTTCATTCCAGCCACCCAGTGCAAATTATGTTCTAGGAGCAATCAACAGTCGTAATGCTCAAGAGCAGTCATGGACCCTGGGCCCAGTGCTTATACGGTTGTTTCCTATCAACAGAATGCATCTGAATCTCCTGGATGACTTGGCTGAAATACAGGTGCTCAGACACACACCCACCCCCCACAGTGATAATGATTATCTCTTGGACAGAGACCCAGGTATCTGCAGATTACTAACTCCATGTTATTCAGTGCAAATTTCTGAAGAATCACCCTTTGGGAAATACTAGCTCAAAGATATACAACAAAACACAAAAGCTAACAAGGTTTTTGTTTTTTGGGTTTTGTTTTTTTTTTTAAACAAACCATAAAAGCAGCTTTTAAAATTCCTTTCTGGCTCTGAAATGTACACATCTGGGGAGGCCAGAATCCTACTGCTTAAGATTTTTGAAATGTGCCCCACCCCCTGGCCCCAAGAATGAAAAAAAACTAATTTAATGAAGAACGACACAGTCCATAGGTCATTAACTCCAAAGTATGTATTAAGAAGATGGCCAAGAGCTAAAGTGGTCTATTTTCATTGTTTTCTGAAAGTGGCAAAGATGCTGCCAAGAGCAAGGACAAGATGACACTATCTTTTGTAATCTCTGTAATAGAATCTTTAGTTGGTCCCTCAACAGTTATGGTAGACAGAATTGCACATGATTACAGCCCTCAGGAAACTGAAAGGAAAATAAGATTTTTATTCATGATAGCAGATTTGTTGTGATCAGAAACCAAGGAATTTTAAAATACCAAGGAGTATAAAACTGCATTTGAGATTTGAAAGACAGTAGACAGAATTCTAGAGGTCATGACTGACAATGAAGTATCAATATAGGGTAATTTTGTAAACTACATAGAAAATATCAATCTGTTGCTAGCTTTCCAATCTCTATACATTTTAAACTCATACTCCAAATATGCTATATCTACACCAAATGAACAGCATGTACCACCACAAAAATAATCTTCTTTGAAGGATGAGTGGGTAACAAATACAGGAGATAGAACAATCTAATCCTAATCATTGTTTCTCCAAAGGAAGAGTTTGGATATTGTTTTAAGAGTGTATCTCCATGCATATTTTCAATCTTTAAAATGTATGTCTGAAATATCTAACTAGGCAAGTTTCCATGGAAATACACTTTGGACAACAATTTTATTTTATTTTTTTTTTTATAAAGATTTTATTTGTCAGAGACAGAGGGAGAGAGAGTGAGCGAGCACAGGCAGACAAAGAGGCAGGCAGAGGTAGAGGGAGAGGGAGAAGCAGGCTCCCTGCCGAGCAAGGAGCCCGATGTGGGACTCGATCCCAGGACCCTGGGATCATGACCTGAGCCGAAGGCAGAGGCTTAACCCACTGAGCTACCCAGGCGTCCCATGGACAACAATTTTAAAACATACTAATAATCACCAACTGTTTTCTAAGAAATGTTTATTTTCTAATATACCTACAAAACCACATCAACTTTTTTTTGACATTGTGAAAAACTACATGTAATATGAGAAGTCATGATGTAGACAGTTTTACTATAGATTGTAACATCAGCTGTTCAAAGAGTATATAAGAACCTAGCAAATACAGATTACGGACACATAAATTATAACAGGAAATGATTTGATAAAGCAAATGAGAACAGGAAGATGGAAGATACTTCTTTACTCCCTACTTGTAACATAAAACTTACTTAAGAGTATAAAGGACAAAGAAAGTATAGAAAGAGAATCGAGAGGTAAACCAATTTAAGACAATGCAAAGTTTAAGAAGACAAATTTTTACATGTTTATATATATAATTTATATAGAGAGATGATTCCGCTTAATTAACAATGATCTGGTTCAGTTAAAGAAATCTGAGATGTAGTCTAACCATGTCTGGATAGACAATCCTGAAAATATTTCTTCGGACTTCTGTCGGCCTCCCTCCATCTTCCCCCACTTCATTCTGCTCTCCCCCTACTCTTTGAAAAAGAGCAAACACTACCAATATTTACCCCTCCGCCAAACCCTCACATCTCTCTGCTGCTCCATTTGGGAAAGTGAGGATCAGCAACCATAGCCATTTCAATGTATACCTTGTTGCTTACTAACTTGAGAGCTCCAGCAGGGACTGCATGGAAGAGAGAATACATTACTTGGCTGCAATCTGTTCTAATGCTTTAGCATCTGGTCCCATGTATTATTTAAATCAGACAAATACATAAACTGTTCACGTAGCCCAGATAGCTGGGTGATAAGTACCTGGTGAATGCTGGAGGTATATAGCTAGGTATTAACTTGAATTGCAATAGACCGGCAGATACGAATATAATTTAGGATATCACTGAAGCAGTTGTCAAAATGGAAATAATATTGCTTTTGCTGGAAAGGAAAAATTGAAAACAGTGAAAATGCACCTAGAAAAAAATTACAGGAAGAAGCTCAAACAGTGTGTCAGGTTTAACCTGTATAGGCAATTGATAAGCACTGATAAAGATAGATTGCTATACAGTATATGACAGTCTGCAGATGATTCAGTATCCAAATATGAACCCATTTAAACTCATAAAGATCAATACCAATCAGAAGTTGACAACACATGTCCTACCCTTTATTCTCACATCTCATTTTAGAGCATGACACATTTCAAAATCATACATTTAAGAATGCCTGACTACTGAGATAGGAACGCATCAATTTGGCTTATTTTATGTTAAAGAAAACTTATTTCAGTCCACATCAACAACCTGAAATACCTAGTTAGAATACATCAAAAAAGATTTCCACAGCATCATTTCAAAAAACAGATGATGGGTTTTCCCTCTTACCACTGAAACGCTAAAACAACTGGACCATAAATTTAATCTTACCAATGGTATATCTGCACTCCAGTTGTTTCGCTAATCATTAGTATTTAGTCATTAAATGGATTAGCCTGTCGATATAAAATTACTTCCATAATTATCAATAAAATTAAGGTTAAATAGATGAATCTCATTAGAATCCCAATGTTTGAAAAATTTTTATACACTATACATATAATTTTATATCATTTTTTAATGCCAAGTGATTTTTTAAAAATATTTTTATTTATTTATTTGTCAGAGAGAGAAAGCGCGAGCACAAGCGCACAAGCAGGCAGAGGCAGAGAGAGAGAAGCAGGCTCCTGCTGAGCAGAGAGCCCGATGCGGGACTGGGTCCCAGGACACTAGGATCATGACCTGAGCCAAAGGCAGTGGCTTAACCAACTGAGCCACCCAGGCGTCCCGATTTTTAAAAGTCCTGATACATAGCAGGCATTAAGCACATTTTCTTTACTCTCATTTGACAAAAGGTAGAGAAGAAGATTGGTTATAGAAGAGACATAAATCAATCATGTCTGCACTACAAAAATTCTTCTGAATGATTTCATTGTAGATTAATTAGTAAAATAGAGAGCTCAGCATTTATAGACCTTACTACTAATCTCTGATTAATGAAAATATTTCTTCTCCTATTCTATGTAAGGTATATATTTTATTCAAAGAATATAATGAAAGGAAAAAATGTACAGGAATATCAAGGGGAAGGAAAAACAAGTTGATGTGTAGCATATCAAAAGTGAATTTTTAGTAAACAAGGTCTTCAGACCACACTTGGGGAAAAAAAAAGATACCCAGATTTTACTAAGTTAGTCATTGTAATAAAGTTAAGAAAACATTCTTATAATCCATGAGACAATCATGACTTTGTCTTAATATGGCTGCAAAATACTCAGTAATACTTTGCCCAGTAGTTACTATACCTAGACACATAATTTTTAATTGGTTAATGCTCAGACATGAAATTATCTATATCCATCTCTAAATCAAATGTTTTAATACTTTAGAAACTGAGGTATTTATTATGTAAACCATTTTATGGGCTTCAAAGAGTACATGAACAGATTTCCAGGCAACAGTAAGGAAAGGCTTATTATCATCTGAGATCGCCCCACCACACCACAGGATGATTGACTGAGGTGGTTCCTACATAACTGATACTTTGTATTTCACTTCAATACATGCTAGGAGAATATATTTGACAATTTTGTAGCACATTTTAATATTAAAATATTGAAATATTAAATGGGATATTGGTCCAGACTTTCTGGATCTTTAGTACATCAGAGTTTCCCCCAGCAGATTTTTAAAATACAGATGCCCAGGCTCTATCTCAAGAGAGAGAGCTGAAGATTACAGGAAACAATTTTTTTTTAATGTTTCCCAGGTAATACTAATCTAGCACAAAACTAGGTTAAATGAAATCATTCTTTTTCTGATTAAGAATAAAGAAGTAGGGGCGCCTGATGGATTTTTCCTAAGTCTAGGTGATGTTCTAATCTCAACAGCTCTGATTCTAGGAAAAGTTTACATTATGTATTCTATAATCAACTTTAAACTCTGTATTACTATGTAGAGTTGAAATCTCTGGTTTTGTGTTTCTTAGAACATTTTTAATTTAGTCTTGTAACTGGATGAGGTTATATTATGTTCCTGTTACCAACATTAGATTCTGAATTGTTGTTTCAAGCTAAAAGTTGGCCTTCTGACTTAATTTATTTCTAAAGGCAAAATATCCTTTTTGTTACTACCAGTTATAGTCCATTTGTCCTTCATTACACTTCAGACAGAGTGATCAGTATGCAAGGTCAGTCTGATCCACAGAACAGGAGAACATTGGGGCAGGAGGGCCCTTGCTACAACACAGCTAAGCTCCTCTGAACTCCCAGGGAAATCTGTTCAAACACCATTGAGGGAATTTCACACGTAGGTCAATAGAATAAGAAGGTCTATGCTAAATTCCTATCAGTTACTAACTTGTTTTTAATAATTTATTTGGCTTTCACCCACATTTAATTTATTATTATGTTCAATTAGCCAACATAGAGTACCTCATTAGTTTTTGATGTAATGTTCAATGAATCATTAGTGGCATATAACACCCAGTGGTCATCACAACAGGTACCCTTCTTAATACCCATCACCAAGTTACCTCCCTCCCCCATCACCTGAAATTTATTTGGCTTCTAAGCAAGTATCTTTAAAAAAATTTTTTGAATTATTATGTTGAATTCTTAAATTATCCTGGCTGTGCATGATCAGCCAACTGTATTTTCCTGGGTTTACTTTTGGCACCTGTGTCTTAATGCCCATTATGGTGGAAAATATGCAATAGCAAATCAGTAGAGGTCTGCTGATCAAAACAAACATTTATAGAATATGATCTCAGTACTCCAGGAAAAAAAAATTAAGATATGATTAATGTTTACTTACATAAATCAACATATATAAAATGTTGTCAACAAGAGATACATATCAAACATTTGCAGACAGGACTTATTAAGGAAGAAAGTTTTCAGGGAGAACTCGTTACTATTTAAGAAAAGAAAAGATGTGGTGTATGGAACGGCAGATTTTAGAAATGAAGGACTTTCAGGAGAAGGGAGAACTTGCTATTGGGAACCAGAAACAATTCTTTTCTCTCCAACAGTGATTTAACAATATTTTTTCACAGCTTTTCTAGCTGCTCCTTCCCCAAACTTCTATTTGCCATCACTCTCCAGCTCGAGATGATACAAATCACCAGTACCATGAAAATAAATCATGTCATTTCAACTTCCGCCTAGTCAGTGTAGGCAACATTAATACACAGTTCAGTACTGTTGTGCCCGGTCTCCTTTGAAATTCTGCAATCTTAGAATCCTATTATTTCAAAACTATTTCTTTTCTTAGGAGATCAGGATAAAGGGGGGAGGAGAAGGAATACTGATCTTCTCCTTGGTCTTTCCAAGTTTTAGAAGGATTATTGATACTGTTACTTATAAGTGCAGATGATTATAGGACCCTGCAACAAGCCGTCTGTGGTCATTTGAATAATTTTTCCCTCTTAAAATTTCAATCATTGTCATCAGCAGATGTCGAAGAAAATATTATGATAAAGTCAAAAATCAGAGGTGATGTTCCTGTTATTTAGAACTCATATTTAATTTTCTCTAGAAGTCAATTAAACTGTTCAAGTACATTGCCAAGAAGGAAAAAACTCGCACTGGCTTTCTTTATATTAGGAACAGTCAACACGTCGACATTGTTCCATTTATCTCATCTTCCAGAACATATCAGGGGAGAAAGCAAATTAAGTCTTATCATGATGACTATTGATGGGTTTTTAAGGCTTTTTTTTTTTTCCATATATAAATGGGGAAAGAGATTAAATCCTCATGTGGTAAATATTACAGAGTAAAGAATCAGCTCTCAAACTTGGGCATGCTTCAGAATCATTTGGAGGCCCAGGTCAAGGCAGACTGCTGGCCCACTCAAGGAGGTCTGGGGTGGTACTCAAGAATCTGTATTTCTCATGAGTGCCCAGGGGGTGTTGGTGTTGAAGTACTGAGAACCACTGGAATTCAGGATGGTTTTCTATCTCCTACTTTTCCTGAGGAATAGAATTTAAGACAACCCATTATATCCATAAGAACAGCATCTTTGAAGCAAAGCTTCCATAGAAGATCTACAAAGATTATAGATCTCTCATTTGCAGCTCTGCTGGACAAACCAAATGGACTTAAATAAAAGCAGAGTGTTTATCTGAGCGTCCTTCTCTCTAGAACCAAAAGGACTAGAACACACCTAGTTTCACCTTTTCTCCTATTCTTGGATCTCTACTTTTTCTCCAGATACCTTATCTGCACCCTCTGCGTGGAGTCCAAGCTCCCCACTCTTGCACCTCTATGCTGAACTTAACCTGTATGTTTACATGGTACAACTACATAGAAACAAGTGGGCACAAGGACAGAAGGCTGATTAAGGCAAGAGCCACAGTTTTTCCAGTCAAAGCAAAGACAAAACCTCCTTCTCTTGGCTACTGTTGATGAATAAAGGAGAGGCTAGTACATAGAATCAAGCATAATGCCCAGCATACGGGAGGCCAGCTCTCCTCATTGAAGAACCCATTTCCATTCCATCCTTCTAGAACTTCCAACCTTCCCATGTCGTTTTATTACTCTCCCTGCCAGCTGCACTTTGCAACACTCCCCCATCCCCTGAATATCCTAGAGTGTACCAGGCAGAAAGTCAGAGAAAGAAGATGCATGGCAGAGTTGTCAGTTTTCCAGAAGGCAGAGAAAAACCAGAGAACAGATAGATGGTTGCCTGTGAGAAAGCAAAGTACCAGCAACCAGAGCTATAGAATTTTCTGGCCCTTTTAATCACCGCTGGCTCAACAGTTTTAGTTATAGGTCAGCAGGCCATCTGACAGAATTCAACAGATGCAACCACACAATGCTTGGTGAGCAGCTCTGGACTCATGGTGCCTTGCTGAAAGGCAAGCATTGGCTTTTTCACTGTTTCTAACTCACTGTTGTTCCTCTGTTGCCATAGCCACAGGACATGCTAGTCCTTTGGTTTCCATGAAGTCCATGTAGAACCAAAACTCTAGTCCAAAAGTGGAACAAATATCAGTCTTATGCTTTCATTCACCCTTTTAGACAACAGAACAATGATCGATGGATTCAAGTAATCAGCCCAGGAGTTTGAGAAGGGCTATGGTAGCAGTTAGGGACTGGGCATCTGGGTGCCAGTTTTAATAAACAATGTGACCTTGAATAAACCCCTTCAGAGTCTTATGTCCCTAACCTCATCTGTAAGACAAGATGTCAGCTGGCTAATCCACTTCACATTAGCATACAAAATCTATCAAAATGCTTCAAGTACAAATGTCCAACAAGGGCAAATTTAATACTGGTGGTTAAGTTGAAATAACTACATTAACTAGAATCAAGTCAATCGTCAACTTTCACATATATACCATTTTATCAAGAATGTGCCAGAAAATACCCATAAGGTTTTCACTTAGCACGCATGAAGCTAATAATATAAACCCCTCCTCATGATACAGCGTTTGTCAAAAATCCATTGCCAATTTTTCCACTTTGGAATAAATGTCTTTTCTGAGTGTTTTTCTTGGCTAGCAGATTTCTATGAAAAGAATTTCTTTTTCAATTTGTTTCACTTGTCAATAGAAGATAACCACTTGGAAAAAGTACTAACAATTAAGTCTCAAACCTTTTAGGAAAAAAGAATTAAGAAGTCAGAGGGTCCCTGGGGGGTTATGCTCCTAGCCCTGGTGTACACTCACAACACTGTTGGCGCATTAAGTGCCTCAGCATTTTCAGAAGTGTAGAGCCCTTCACAGAACCTTCTGACACTAGAGCGGGCCCTCCAGCTTGAGTCAATCTACACTCCAGGCCTCAAAAACTCCAACAAGAATTTCTCCGGAGAAAAGTCACCGAAACGCCGCACACAAACCCTGTGGGGCTAGCCCCGCTCTTGCCTGGAAGTGGAGGTGCCTTTCCAGAGCTGCCGTACCACACTTGGCCAGTAGGTGCTGCCATCTCGACACGTGTGACTCTAGCCTGAGCACAGGTTCCAGGTTTCAAGCTCTTGCAGATAAAACCTGGGTTTGGAGGTTGGTAAAGTCTTTTTTGCAGTTATCTAGGGTTGATCAATTCTGAAGGCTCTAATTTTTGTTCTTCGAGCTAACTTAAAGCAGGGCAGCCTGAGAAATACCTCTTAGACGGGAGGCCTGAGAAGCAGACTTCCACAGGTGTTTGCGCTGCAAACCTAAATAGCCCCCTATCTTCAATCATGCCAACGCCAGAGGCAGAAGAAACCCTGCAACAAAGGATGAAAGCAGAGCGAGCTCAGGAAAGCTCATGACTCCCACAGAGCTGTTTTAATGTAGATATCTCTGTGAAAGCTCACTAAGTCCTCCTTGTGTGTGAGGCAGGACTTAGGGAAAAGTCACAATGAAGGTAGTAACACACCATGTCCACCCATCCTGACATACTTGTAAAGCATTCAGACTATGCCAAAGAAATTTCCCGTGATTCCCCAGCATATGAAAGGCCTAAATTAGCTCTCCTCAGTAGACCCCAGTCCAGATGAACTGTTACGTACCTGGGAGGCAGTTGCCTTTGTTAGAACATGGACCACAAACAAAATCAGTTAAAAAGCAGGAGGGTCCCACAATGGAATGCCAGTTAGGTCCTCTTCATGAGCAAAAAGCATTAGCCATACACCATGAATATCCAACCCATCAGAATAAATCATAATAAAAGACGTTAAATGATGGCTGCATATGAGAAAAGCCAATGAGTTTCTTTTTCCCAGTACTCTCCGCTCATTGGAAACCAGTCATAAGAAAAGGTTTATCCTCAGGCTTCAACCAGAAACTGAAGGGAATGAGACCTTGTATTAGGGTCCTCCAGAGAAACAGAACCAATACAATGGATATGTGAGTTTAAAAAAATAAATAAATAAAATAGAAAGATTTTAAACCAATGACTCACGAAATTGTAGAGGCGGCAGGGTAGGCAGATAGGCTGGAGGCCCAGGAGACACTCATGGCCGAAGGCAGTCTGGGGGCAGCGTTTTCTCTTCCTAAGCAGTGGTCAGGCTTTTCATAATAGGCCTTCGTTTGGACTCAGCCCTCCTCGTTTTAACTTAAATTACCTATTTAAGACCCTGTCTCCAAATATAGCTGCATTCTGCGGGTGCTGGACCTTAGGGTTTTAACATATGAATTTGGGGAGACAGGGTCCAGCCCACTACAGACATGAACAGGCATGAGAACAATCTTGAGATTAAAACAGAGAAAGAGACAGTTAAGGAGAGGCTGGTAAAAACCTGGGTTTCTTGGAGAAGAGATTCTCAAAGCGTGCTTCCAGACCCAGCAATACCTAGGAAACTGTTAGAAATGCAAATTCTTAGACCCCACCCAAGATGGGCTGCACCTGTGGGGGGGGGGGAAGGGCACAACAATTTCTTTTTAAATTTTCATTAAGCAAATACAGTTCATATACAATGTTATATTAGTTTCAATCTAAAACATGATGATTAGATAATTCTGTACAGTACTCAAAGCTCAAAATGACATAGTTACCACTTGTCACCATAAAACACGTTATAATGTTATTTATGTTCCTTATGCTTTATTTTCATCCTCATTACCTATTTATTTTACAAATGGAATTTTCTACGTATTAATCCCCATCACCTATTTCATCCATCTTCCCCCTCTCTTCTGACAACCACCCATTTGTTTGTTCTCTGTACTGAAGAGTCTGTTTCATGTCTTGTTTGTTTTGTTTTTTAGATTCCACATATAAGTGAAATCACACGGTATTTGTCTTTTTCTGTCAGATTTATTTCACTTAGCATAATGCCCTAATAATACCTAGAGGTCCATCCATGTCACTAATGAGAAGATCTCATTCCTTTTTATAGCTGAATATATTCCATTGTGTATATACATACCACATTCTATTCCTCTACCAACAGACACTTGGGTGGCTTCCATATCTGGGCTATTGTAAATAATGTTATAATAAATACAGGGGTGCACATATCTTTTCAAATTAGTGCTTTTGTTTTCATCGGGTAAATACCCAGTAGAATTACATGGTATTTCTATTTTTTGTTTTCTGAGGAACTTCTATACTCTCTTCCACAGAGGCTGCACCAATTTATATTCCTACCAACAGTGTGTGAGGGTCCCTTTTCTCCACATCCTCACCAACACTTGTTTTTTCTTGTCATTTTGACACTAGCCATTTGGACTATCTCACTGTGGTTTTGATTTGCATTTCCCTGATGATTACTGATGTTGAATATCCTCAGGTATATCTGTAGGCCATTTGTATGTCTTCTTTAGAAAAATGTCTACTCAGGTCCTCTACTCATTTTTTTTTTTAAGATTTTATTTATTTATTTGACAGACAGAGATCACAAGTAGGCAGAGAGGCAGGCAGAGAGAGAGAGAGAGAGAGAGAGAGAGAAGCAGGCTTCCTGCGGAGCAGAGAGCCCGATGCGGGGCTCGATCCCAGGACCCTGAGATCATGACCCGAGCCGAAGGCAGCAGCCCAAACCACTGAGCCACGCAGGCGCCCCGCTCTACTCATTTTTTAATCAGATTATTTGCTTTCTCACTACTGAGATTTATAAGTTCTTTATATACTTTTGATATTAAGCCCTGATTTGGACATATCATTTGCAAATATCTTCTCCTATTCAGTAGGTTACTTTTCCATTTTGTTGACAGTTTCCTTTTCTGTGCAAAGGCTATTTATTTTGGCATAGGTCCCAATATGTCTCCTGAGGCAAGGAAAACAGAAGCAAATATAAAGTATTGGGAATATACCAAAAAAAAATTTTTTTTAAAAAGCTTTTTTACAGCAATTTGTTTTTAATAAGCCCTTCAGCAATTCCAATGATGGTCATAGTTTGAAAACAACTGTCTTAGAAGTTGCCTGATTACAAGAACAATCTCACCTAAGAAATTTTCCAACAAACATGGGAGTATATATTATTTGATCTGTGTGGTTTCTTTAAATATATTAGGCTGAGTCATATTTTATAAATCAGCCCTGGAATCCATTTTACTCTTATACATTGGAACTGGAGCCAGAGCTCTAAGGATAAGCATGATAACAACACTGCATAGGAACTTGGCCTCTGAATACAGATTTCGCAGGGTAAAAGCAAAACTGTGGGTACCCAATAAAGCTTATTTATCAAATACCAGAGGAGTCTAATTGCTGTCTGTCTGGTTGGACACCTCAATTACTTTATGCAAGTCCCATAAATGGCAGATTAAATTACAATGGCTGGACTTAGTAAGATTAATTTTACTCTATTTAAAAATTGGAAAAACAAAACAAAACAAAACCCAGAAATAGAATTGTTACATGGTCATGTTTGAGCAAGGTTCAAATTTACACTATGCTACACCCCGCCCTAAAACACATTCTCAACACTCACAACTCAGCCTCTGCCAATGCAGTGGCCAATAAACCTTTAGCCATGCTTGTCACCATGCCCTTTGGGAATCTACAGTGTTAGGAACAAAAAGATTGAATTCACCTGTGAGTTATTGTCAAGCCTCAGTGGCTGGTCAGATCTACAAGCAAGGACATGCACGATGTTTATCCGCAGAAGTCGACTTCATCTGAGATATACATGCTATCCAGTGGTCAGGTCCATGCCACTAAAGGTAAAGCCTACGTCCAGTAAGCCTTCCTGCTTGCCTGGCATAGTTCTCAGAACATAAGGTGCAGAATCACATTGCACAAAACAACTAGACCCAACACTCATAATACTTTTTTTTCTTTTAAGTACGCTCCACACCCCAACATGGGGCTTGAGCTCATGACCCGAGATTAAGAGACTCATGCTCTACTGACCGAGCCAGCCAGGTGTCCCGATACTCATCAGTCTTTATGTAATTTAGGTGGCAAGAAATTCCCAGGTCTTTGGGGAAAAAATTATTTGTGGAGCCTAAATTTTTATATTGGCTATCAAGAAAAAGATTGTCAAGTGGTCCTTTTGATTGGACCGAGATCTACATATACCCTCTTTGTCATATTCTGTCACAGAATGAAAACTATGAGCTGAATATATTTGGGTAAGCCCTATATGAACAAGCTTAAGGACTAATTGTGAGTTGCAGTATTTAACTGTGTCCAGATAGAACAGAGAACATTTTCACACGGAGCAACTCTATCAGCAGGTCATTGATTGAGAAGTTGATGTTTGTTTGTCTGGTGCCACCAGAATAAGGGCAATCTTATTGCTGGAAGCTAGTGTTCTAGACAAATAGTCAGGTACTGTAATCTGTATTCTTTTTTTACTCCTTCATGACTCACTCTTCTCTGGGTTTATCACTAGAGCTCTCCCTGGGGTGGTTCATTACCTGTGACTGATCATACTGTGTGGGTCTCTCCCATTAATAATAAGTGAAGTTAACTTAAATTTAGCATCAAGAATTATCTTGAAAGGAAAATAGGTTCATAAGAGTGGCCTCTATGGTTTTGAGAGGAGGCCATCCCACAAATATGGCAAGGACCTTGACGATGTGAGAGGTAGTAGAATGTCACCAGCAATGACAATTTAGCACCAGGTGGTAGTATAACCATTTCTGTCCCACTCCCCCTCCCACAGCCCAGTTACCGAGCTGCCTCCCATTAGTTGGGAGGCCATGCGAGAAAGAAAAGATTGAATCCTGGAATGGTTAGGCCCATTTGCTGTTCCATTGGGATGGTTCTGGTCCTCACATTCTCAGAAATGCAAATCCTAAGTTCTGAGAAGATCCAGAATCGTCTTTGTGGACCACTGCCATTTTCGTTCTTGGCCTCGGCTTGTAGATGGGGTGTATCGATAGCACAGTCTGTGCTTCTGAGCTACATCAAAACTCCTTCAATGCCCCCTCCTGGTATCAGAAGATCAGACTATGTTCCTTCACTTCCCTTGTACGTGGCCCATGCAGAGATTTTAGTCTTAGAGTAGACGTGTTTGTCTTTCAAGCAGTATACTCAGAGTAGGCATACATTGCTGCTGCTTTTCCTCCACCTTTGGCCACATCTCCGCTTCATGGAGACTTGTTTTTCCCAGCTACCTCCTCCTGCAAACAATAATCTTCCCTCCGTTAATCCTGTTCGTACCACTTTCCAACACTGGGCACTGCCAAAAGACATTGCTTCCAGAATGGGTTGAACCTCACATGCATGGGCAATATTCCTGACTCACCTGGAGGCAGTTTGGCCTGGGTATAAGCAGATGTATGTAAGAGCAGTTCCGGGATTAGCCACTCTGAACAGGAGATGGCAGTAGCAGCCAAGGCATTTGGTCACTCTGGTCCAAGTCCTTTGAAGAAAGGGCATTTCCTGTCTGCTGTCATTTTTGGGCATAGTTAGTCTCACCGAAGCCATGGTGGCTAAATAATGCGTCCAAAGTCCCAGACCTTGTGCAGTCCCACAACTATCAAAGAACTAAAAATTGCTCAAATTGAAGACTAAATAACCAAATGAACAAGGTGGGAAGTCACTGTTAAGTCTCGCTTCAAAGGAAAGGAAGAGTGCTCCAGAAAGCACAGACACTCCTACTCAGGTTGACATTAGTGAGATAGTTGGAAAAAGCAAGGATGTGAGATCCAGTGCATGTTCTTACTGAGACTTTGAGCAAGTTATTTAACAGAGGTGACTCAGCTCATGCCCATATGTGGATTAAAAGGGTAAGGGAGTCTTACCTCACAAATTTCACAAATTTCATAAAGGGCCAGATAAGTAATGCCCATGAAAACTTTGTAAACTATGACATGCAATAAACATACAAGGAAAGATTTTTGTTGGTTTGTCCCTGCGGGTTTTTTTGGTTTGGTTTGGTTTGGTTTGATTTGGTTTTGGTAGGGGGGCGGGGCAGCATTGGGTTTAGGCTTGGGTTTTGTTTTGGGGTTTTTTTTTGCTTTGTTTTGGTTTGGTTTTTTTGGTCCAGGTAATATGTCCAGAAGCAGTTTGACCATGGGATCTACTATTTCTCTGATATTTATAAATCACCAGAGAGTTATGGCACAGAAATTACTTTGTAACAGCTCTAAATTCTTCGTTTCATCCCGGGTCTACAATTATGCTTTCACCCAGGCTCCTGTCATCTGTTGTCTTGATTTACGAAAGCTTCTGTTCTCTGATCTCATTTACTTCTGCCTCCTTTAAAACTTACAAAATGTGGCTGCAAGGTCAAATTTCTCATCATTACAGCATTACATCCTCAGGTATCATCATTACTGTCTTAATAAAGCAGGCAGTTAGTTCCACAATAGTCTGTTTAATCCACTGGATAATTGCTCAGGCTTCACCATATAATCCCCGGCCTATCCCTTGCTAGGATTCCAGAACCACTGTGCTGTGGTTTTAAACATTGATGTGTTTGTCACATATATTAATTAAAAATTTATTTCTAGTCAAGTATATGATGAATCAAGTACAGCATAGAAGAAAATTATACCTCATGTTAAACCAGTTTTACTTGGAGTGAAAACAGTATGACCAGAAAGTTTTCTAGTAACTTCCATACATCTACAGACTTTGCAAAAGTTGAAAAGAAAAAAACAAAACAAAACAAAACAAAACCTAAAATTTAAGGTATTACAGTCTCAGTTAGGTATTATAGAAGATTTATGAAGCATGGAACCACACGAAATTTTTCATGTAGTTAATAAGACAGAGATATATTATTTCATTTTGCTCCACTTGTGACCCCGAGTGAATTATATACACCATAAAATTAGACCTAACTGGACCCTGGTACCTGAATGGCCAAGAGGTATACAAATTTCCAGCACAGCTTTATTAGCAAGTGGGATATAATAAGACCATACTCTAAAGCCAGTCCTCAGTTTTATTATTTATTTTGCTGCCTTGATCATTTTTCTGCACTCATTTGGCTTGAAGGCACAGACATTCCCTGTTGATTATCTCTACTTGGCAGTGGGTTTCTGCTACACATTTTGATTCCTAATATGGTAGCAGGAGAGGGTTTTGTATGAGTTCCAGCCAGTTTCTCTGGGCTTGTGGAATGCAGTGAGGAAAGAATCCTACAGAGATGAAAACATGAACATTTGCATTGATAAAGACGAAAGTAAAATAAAGAAAGGAAAAGGGGGATGTTTCTCTAAAGAAATTTGTTCTTTTTTTTTTTTTAAACTCTGGCCACTTTCTAATAATGTCTTACAGTTGGGAGATTAGGGGAGTTAATGTGTTTTTTAATTGCTTGTATTTTTTTTTTTACCATTTCAAGTCATTTAAAAAATGTCTGAGGGTTATTATAGAAGCAACACAAACAAAATTAGCTTTTCATCATCATCAAAGTTTAAATCCTTGAAGCACCCAATCATACTACCTTGTAAATTAGCCATATAATGATGAAATCTGAGAAAGTAAGCTTCACGTCCCCAAAAAAGCATAAGAGATAATGTTGTCTATTAAAGGTACAAATTATATTATTCCTCTTAATTTTTGTAGCAATATGAACTAATGCTAAAGAATCCATATATTGGTCTCAGAATTTAATATAGTTTTTCTCTCAAAGTCCTAAGTTCACAGAAATATTCATTTGGTAAAAATTCTTCAAGCCATACAGCTCAGATGATGAATTCTCCTTCAATAATGAGCTCATTTTCCCTAAATGTATTTATTTATTAAAGGGCTCTGTACTTTAATAAGCCACATTTGCACTTGTGTTAAAATGTCATTATTTCCATCATCATTAACATCCATTTTATATTTAACTTTTATGTAATTAAGAATTACATTTGGAAGCTATTGCCTCCAGATTGGCTATATCAACATTTGAGGTTGTGTCTATATAGGCTTATCAGCTACATCTAAAAAAAAAAAAAAAAAAAAAATTCACTATAGAAAGACTCATCTTGAAATCCAAGAAATTCAACTTGCCAGTATAGATACATTTAGCAACAACCATAAACACAATGTGTTTAGTGAGAAGGAATAAAGAAAATAGGCATAAACGGGTGCTCTGTAGTCAAAGTTCTTTAAGTCCCACACAGAATTTCCACTTGCATCTCAATGGCCAGAATCTAGTCTTGCCTACCTTTCTTAGAAGGGAAGTGGGAAATGAAGTCTTTTATTCTGGCTGGCAATGGGTCCAGTGACAAACTGTGGTGCTAAAACCAAAGAAGTGGATATTAGAGTAGGAAACACACATTCTCCATCATAGTCAGGTTCACAGGTTCCTTAACTTGCTATTATTGTCAGGGTCAGAGGATGACTTAGCTTATTCGTATTTACTTATTTAAATTAGAAGTAGTGTTTTGTTTCACTGATGTAATTATGTATAAATTAAAGAAAATTTTAAAATGCAAATAGAAAAAAATGTAAACAATCTTAAAATTTGCTACCCAGAAATAACTTAATTTTTTGGTATATCATTCTATTAAATCATAATGCCTATCTTTATGCACATATGTGTATCTATACACTTTCCCAGGACCCTGAGACCGTGACCTGAGCCAAGGGCAAAGGCTTAACCCACTGAGCCACCCAGGCGCCCCTGTATTTCTTTGATTACTATTGAAGTTGAAATATTTACCCCTGCCTTAGATTTAGCCTTCTCTATTATCATTAAAATATACGGCAGGAGAGAAAGAGGTTCCATGGGCTCAAATTTGTAACTACTAACTTCAGACTGAAAGAAACAAGTCCCTGGTTGTTAGACAAGTCATGTATGCTAACTCGTGAGCAGCAACATAGAAGAACAGGTTATTCTTCCATTTCACTTGGCACTCAGTGAAGATGCCACATGACCACTTCATGTAAGGTACCCCAATTCATTCTTCCATCATTTAAGAAAGAAGTCACTGTGATCTTGGTTTAACTTGTGTTGAGTTTGAAGGATAATGCTTCCTATGTCACTTATCAGTTTTCTCCTAACCCAGTTATTGCTTTGAGTTGACTGTCAAGCTCGTGTCACAGCAGAGTGGCAAGCAGAAATATTCAGAAGGGCTCCATTTTAATTCAGGTTGTCAGTGAACCACAAAATCTGTCTGCTCCACTGCTTACATACTAGATCGATAGCTCCAGTCTAACTTTGCAACTGAGCTAAGAACACCTCTGTGCCTTCTGATGCTGTGTCACATATTACACCCCTGCAGCCAGGGTGATGTACAGTAAGTAGTCAGATCACACCTTGCCAGGCAAACAGCTATCTTGCTGAGTAGAGAACCTCCAATGTCTTGGACACGTGCTCTCTGTGAGTGCACTCACAGAAGTCACTCTGGAGTAGTTTGCCTCTGGCACTTTTTAACCCTTTCCTCGGACCCAAAAGTCAATTAGTAAAGTAAGAGTTAATATAAGAGAAGTTTGAACACTGTAGGATAAATCCCACTTAACCCATAAGGACAAACTTCATATAAGCGTGTGCCTAAATACTAAGGTACAACTCCAACAGGAGGATTAAAATAAATTTCATCCTATACCAGCAACACCAAAAATGAAACATTGAACACAACGATCTCTTTTTCTCTGTAAACCTAACAATTCTTTTCCCTATATGTAAGGAAGACAAATATGCATGTTTGTTTATAATTTAGGCTGGCCTTGTGCACACGGAGCACACTCTAGTGAAACTTCAATGGGCAATAACATGGAAAACTACAAACCCGTAGGTTTGTAAGACACCACTGGGGTTTGCCCCACCTCCACCGCCTTGCCAGAGTCTCTTTTTTTTCCCCTCTGTAGGAAAAACTATTTAGTTAGAGTCAAGCATCATTAAATCAAAACACAAAGGAAGGAGAAATGAATTATGGGTTAATTCCACTTTACGTGCCATTGAGCCACAGTGGGTATAAAGTATTATTGTGGTATAAAAATGCATTGTGTATTCCAGGAGGAGAAAGGATTTGGTAAACAAGGAATATGGGTGTGTACCAGGAAGTGGCCCCAGCCCAGGATTCTGAGAGTGTGTGTATGTTAGTAAGGTGAGGCTACATGTAAAACCTCATTCTTCCACACAGAAGTTGAGACTTTGTCCTAAAGTAGGAATCTCCCAGAGGAATTGCAGCTACTCATCTACTATCCTGGAATGTCCCATTTTATGTAATTTGGCACACTCTGTGTGACCTCCTCCCTTTTACCACACAAAGAAGCCCTATACCTGCAATCTTAGTAGAGAAGTAAAACCCTGATTCCTAATCAGCAGAGCTGCAGGCTAACAAAGGGAACATTGTGATGAGAGCAGCTGTCATTAAGCAGAAGACCTCTTGTGCCATCCACTGCCTAGAGATAAAAGGAATACAATCAGTATGAATAAAGGGCAGATAGGCACCAACTCTAAAGCAGTGTATTTCTATTAATATGAGTGGAAAGAAGGCAGAGACCTAGGAAGGGCACAAGAACCACAGAAGGCTTCTCGGTGGAGGTGATGTTCGCTATCCTAGACAGACTTGAGCCATAATGTTAAGGGTCCTGAAAGATCAAGTGGCAGTAGGACTCCAGAGAACCTTATCTTCCCTGGGGATATAATGAAGGGCAAAACAGACAAGTATCTTGTCTCGTGAACCACCCCAGAAAACACAAGGCCCTCTGTTCTTTTTGCAGGCCTTGTTGCAGTAGTTACACCCAAAAACCTCAGATAACTGTCCCTTTTCAATGGCCCATATGTTCTTTTTTTTTTTTTCACTTATTTATGTAGAATTCTTTAAAATTTATTTTTGAAATTATAAAATATTTGTCCACGACAAAGACCAGAAGTGTCCAGTCTCTTTCTCCACTCCCATGCCCAACGCTTCCATCCAGAGATATCCACTGTTTCAAGTACACCCTTGCAGAAATGTTTCATGCCTATATATGCCTAGATTCTATACTGTGCATAAATACTATACTATTTTATTATCTTACATACCTATGCTATAATGATAGTTCCAGAGTGTTGATAGAGGAGGGACTTGATGGGGACAATCTTTAGAAAAGGGTCTTAAAGCTGTACCGTAATACACTTAATATAAAGCAGAATATCAACTGTCTTTATCAAAGAAAGGGGGGTATTGAAAATTAGGAAACACTAAAGCCCTACCAAACAATTCCTTGCCTTTAGGAATCTTTGTTTATAAGATTCCTTATAAGAGCATAAGAGCACAAAAACAGGTGCCTAAAATTCCGTTGTGGGAATGGGTCATCACTTTTTAATCATTCCCCCAATAGTAGATATTCAGATTGTACGCAAGCTTTGGTCTTTATAAACAACACTACTTTGAACCCCTTTGGATACTTAGGCAAGGGAACCTGAGCAAAAATGCCTCCAAGCAGAATCCCTGAGTGGAAAGGAGTGATAAAAAGTTGCCAAACCCCTCTCCCAAGACGTTGTTCCAATTTACAGTCAATGGGAGAGACGATCTATATAATCTAGGATTTCCTTGTAGGAACTGCTAAGCTATGCTGCCACAGAACTAGTTCTGCAAGCTTAAGACTCAAGACCAAATTACCTGTTTGGAACTAGGATCCCAATCATGCATGCAAGTTCAGCTCTCTCTGAACTTTTGACGTCCCCGGTACAGTTTGCATTAGTAGTGCAGCTAAATTGTGGCGCAGCACTTCCCGTCTACCTTAAGAAGCATTTTTGTTTTAGCTTTCTGGAGTGTAAATAGCTATGAGAGGGTCTCCATTGCAAACCTAGGGGAAATACTATAGAGAAGGCGAACTGAGCAGAGAGAGGGAGCTGTGAAGGCCAAATGTGAGCCGCTGCTGTCAGGAAAGCAGACCAAAAGAAACCGGGCAGAGAAGCGAGTTCAGGAAATTAAGTAAGAACTATGTAACAGTCATGTGACCATGTTAAGCTGGAAGGGGGGAGCCTTAGATAATTGCCTGAACCACAGCCCCCTCAACAGTGCAGGACCGCAGCAAGGCTGAATGGCTATAACAAAAAGTTGAGCTCTTCTGCTGTTTTCACTTCACGTTCAAATGCTTTTCTGAAACATATGATTTCATCTCCGTTACCATTTTGACGTTTATATGTGCACGCGCGTGTGTGTGTGTCCTCTTCTAAACAGAGTTTGAGTTAATATTCATGCTAGTATTCATCTGTGGTAAAATAACAGATGATCATTGTATTTTCAAATATATAAAAAATAGGGGTGCCTGGGTAGCTCAGGGGGTTAAAGTCTGTGCCTTCAGCTCAAGTCATGATCCCAGGGTCCTAGGATCGAGCCCCGCATGGGGCTCTTGGCTCCCCCTCTCTCTCTGCCCGCCTCCCTGCCTACTTGTGATCTCTGTCAAATAAATAAATAAAATCTTTAAAAAAAAAAAAATATATATATATATATACCACATAAAAAATGACAGCACTGGAACTTTGATTTCAGGTTTTGTCAAATACCTTTCAAAAATGAAGTTCAGGGACGCCTGGGTGGCTCAGTTGGTTAAGCGGCTGCCTTCGGCTCAGGTCATGATCCCAGCGTCCTGGGATCGAGTCCCACATCGGGCTCCTTGCTTGGCAGGGAGCCTGCTTCTCCCTCTGCCTCTGCCTGCCACTCTGTCTGCCTGTGCTTGCTCTCGCTTCTCTCTCTATGACAAATAAATAAATAAAATCTTTAAAAATAAAAAAAATTAAAAAAATGAAGTTCATACACTAAGGCTTCTCATACATAATTTATGCTATTGGTTAAAATAGCAATAAAGTGGAATGAAAAAGTTCAATTTCTTTTTTTTTCTAAGAGAATGAGTAAACTATTATCACCCGTGTTAATATTTCAAACAGCAAAGTCCTAGAAATTTATTTCTGCTCTTAAAGAAAAGTTTGGGACTAATACATTCCATTATACATGCACTATTGATAAACAAATGGCGAATAAAAGGTACAGTATACTCTAGAATATAATTACACTATCAGTGACATACAAATCATAGCTCCTCTGTTAATTAGTAAGAAAACCCCTGTTGTCATGAAGGGCACCAATACAACAAAAAATCCCAATATATGCATAGATGTGGGTGTGTATTTCTCCAGTTCTTCATAGGTGCTACGAGATTATACTACAGCAGTATGTTTTAACTTCATCTAAATCGTAAAGCCTGTGTCAGTTGTCAGTCATCCCAAGTCTCCGCTGAGTATGATTTGAGTCCACACCGAAACAACAGACAAACATTTTCATTTCGTCTTTCCCACTTCTGCAGTTTGTCATTGGACACCTGTTTTCCTCCAAACCACTTTTATCTAGGATTAGGTCTCTGAGCGCCTAGGGTTTTTTTGCTTGCTTGCATGTTGAAATACACCTACGATGTATTTCAAAAAGGATTTTCCAGAAAGTGAGAATTGTCAGGTACTGGTAAGTCCTATTGCTCAGCTCTCCTGAACAGTTCCCTGTCTCCACCTCTGTCTCCTTTCCTGGGCCCCAGCCGGATGTAGGTCCTTACCACTTCCCGGTGAAGGCAATGGCCTCCTAAAGCTGGGTTCCCTGGGCTCTTGCCTTGACTTTCTTCCTTCCATCCTACACACTACTGCCAATGGCATCCTCCTAACGAAAAAAAAACTCCTGTTTAAACCTTTAATTGGCCTTAATTAGCTGCTCCCTGCCTTTGTGATGAAATCCAAATTCCTTAGGACGCTCTACAAGTCCCTTCCTGACACGGCCCAGGCCTGTCTCTCCCAAAGCTGTCGTTTGTTCCTTATTTACCAGGTGCTTGAGCTGTAATAGCACCAGACCACTTCACACACGGAAGCTTTTGCGAGTGTCATCCCTCAGCATCCAACCTGGAAAACCCCTAATTCTTCCTCTAAAATGCTTCTCAGGCCTTCATGTCCATATGACGCCCTCAGAGGTCTTGCTAAAGTGGAGATTCTGCTTCCATCTGTCCACAGGTCTAGGATGGGGCCCGAGTTTCTATTCTGCACCTCTAACAACTTCCCAGGAATGCTGAGGCTGCTCAAAATGCACGTTGACGAGCCTCAGAAACGTGACTGTGTCAACACGCCTCATGCAAAATGCCTCTCCTATAGAGCTGATGGGCACAAAACGTCCTCTTCCTAACTGTATAGCTTGGGTATAGGGTGCATAGATCGCCTTCTACATCACACTCTACTGTAATTCCTTGGTCACATGTCTGCCCTTCTTAACCTCCTGTGGGTCATCTAAGGGCTGGAATGCCACTGATACTTCCTCAACATTAACATCAGAGCCAAATGTATAGGCATTTTATAGAAGTATTTTGAACACTCTTAAAGCAGTGTCTGCATGGCTCCATGACAAAGTATGGTCAAAGACGACTTTGCTGGATTGGAAGGTTAAACTAAATTCTTAGCTCTCAAATTCATGCATTTTTTTTTTTTTTTAATGTTACTACCATTGTCTCCAATGGGATTGGGGGTGGGATGGAGAAGGGAGGCCTGGGACTACTTGATTTCTATTCTTTTAGCCAGCATGTAAGTCTAGAGGCTGACTGAGACTTTGAAGATTCCAGACCCGTTAGTACAAAAAAGTGATGATCTTTGCAGTCTTGTCAGTGAGGTCTCCACCCACCTCCTAGCTCCCCGACTCCTCTACCTCCGCTGCACAGCACAGCCCTGCTCGTTTCCAAACACTTGACCTTGCACAAAAGAATGAAGGAAAGCCAAGGCATGATGAATAATCGCCAGCAGGGCATCGGGGTAAAGACATCAAAGACATTTGCAGGTCTGAGTAGGGAGAATTAGTAGCAACAAACAACTACCCAGTGTTTCTTCCATCATATCCTATCACAAACAGAATGGGATGGGCCAGAAATAACCATTCCAACTACAGTAAACCAATGGCTATGAAGATAACAATGGCAGCACATTGATTCTCTGTGCTGAATGTACATTACAGTCACCTAGGAAGTGATACTGACAAAATGTAAACACCTGCCCCCCCCTACCCTACATCAACTAATTCAGAATCTCTGGGGGCAAGGCAATAGTTTTTAAGACTCTGCAGTGATTATAATGGGAGGCCAGAGTTGACAACTACTAATAGGGGTATCGCCACACTGGATTCTTGGGATCCCCTACAGCTTGCCTCAAAAGTGAATGTCTAGTCTACACTTTCAGGACCCAACAACTGGCCTCCAAGTCTTATCCATTACAGGTCACATAAGACCAACCCGGCATGTTTTGCCTTTTTCCTTATGCAGCATGCACTGATGATTCTATAACAAAGGATTTATTTGTTCCCACATCTCTCATTACACAGTTTCTATTGAGAAATCAGTATGTTGAGGGAGAATGTGACCCACAAAAAGAAGAAAGTTGAATTCATTTGGAAGAGAAAATTTCAAATCCACCTGAAACACTTTCTTTTTTCTTTTTTTAAAGATTTTATTTTTTTATTTGACAGACAGAGATTATCAGTAGGCAGAGAGGCAGGCAGAGAGAGAGGGGGAAGCAGGCTCTCTGCTGAGCAGAGAGCCAGATGTGCAGCTCAATCCCAGGACCTGGGATCATGACCTGAGCTGAAGGCAAAGGCTTTAACCCACTGAGCCACCCAGGTGCCCCCCTGATGCCCTTTCTTAATAAGTCTTTTTTTTAATTTTTAATTTTTTATAAACATATATTTTTATCCCCAGGGGTACAGGTCTGTGAATCGCCAGGTTTACACACTTCACAGCACTCACCAAAGCACATTCTTAATAAGTCTTAATAATCTACCTTGCCTTGCTTCTCCTTCTCCCTACACCATCTTCTGCAAGTTTACTGGTCAGAGTGGCGAGCTTACAGCATAGCGCAGGAGCTCAGGTAGGGCCACATTCACTGGATCTGAAGATACAATGCAGAAGTTTCAAGAAAAGAGGATTCTACTGCATTTAGGAGCACAGACTCCTCTAGAATTAGCTCCCATGCTGCCAAATGTGGAAGGGCACTGCACCAAATGCATAGAAGGAAATTTATTTTTTTTTATATTTTTTAAAGTTTTTATATTTATTTATTTGACAAGGAGAGATCACAAGTAGGCAGAGAGGCAGGCAGAGAAAGAGGGGGGAAGCAGGCTCCCCGCCAGCAGAAAGCCCAATGCGGGACTCGATCCCAGGACCCTGAGACCATGACCTAAGCCAAAGGCAGAGGCTTAACCCACTGAGCCACTCAAGTGCCCTGGAAGGAACTTTATAAATTCTAGCTGAAACTGAATCAGAACTCCTCAGTTTTATTTAATGAAATATTTCAGACCTTATAATAAATATAATGAATATTCATAGTGAATAAGTATAATATAATGAATACACAAAAGAATCAAACACAATATATATAGTCAAAATCTTGTATGACCTTCCCTATCATGTTACATGATTCCCAAGCCTATTTTCATGTCATATGTTCATTATTCCTATGTTTGCTTCTAGTACATATAGTTTTAGTTTCATTTTCAGTTATGTAAATGGTATTACACTCTGTGTAGTTCATGTGTTTACAAACTTTACATCAATAACGTATTCTGTATCTTTATGCAACTAGTCTCTCCGTATTATATTCTTGAGATGTATGCATGTTGATTAATGTAAACTTGTTACTTTTCAATTGCTGTAAGGCATTCCATGGTAGGAATATACCCCAACCGATGTTTACAGCTTTCTGTTGATGGATATTTGGGTTGTTTCCAATTTCTTGCTGTCATAAACAATGCAACAAGGAGCATTCCTATATAAATCTCCTTATGCAAACGTTGAGGAGTATCTCCAGGAGACTCACATGAGCGTAAGATTGCTGAGATATAGGGAATGCATATCTCCAGCTTTTCTGGGCATTCCTTAATAAACACCCCAGAAGAGTATGAGTGTTCTATTGCTCACATCCTTGTCAACGTGGCTGTTTAGCCAGTTTTAACGGGTGTATTGTCCCCTAGAAATCCTGCAGAGGGCAGCATATCCCGGTATTACTTCTTAGAATGCGTTCCAGTTCCTGGGTCCCTCCTTTCTTTACTCCTTGAAATCCCCTGCCCTAGGCCTCGACCCACACTTACCTCAGTCAATTCCTGGCCCTATCTCACAAGGACAGACAAATGTAACACTATTTGAAAGCTGAAAGCTCCCGCCGGCTTCTGATTCCACATTGCTGGCCCATTTCTGTCTTCTCTCAGGTTGAGAGGGGAAGAGAGACAAGTTAGTCTTGATTCAAAATAAGGTGGCTGAGGTGGCTCAGTTGGTTGAACATCCAAACCCTGATTTCAGCACAGGTCACGATCCCGGGGTCATGATCTCAGGTTCATGTGATAGAACCCCTTGACAGGCTCAGTGGGGAGTCTATTTCTCTCTCTCTGCCCCTCCCCCTACTTGTGCATATTCTCTCCCTCCCCCTCAAATAAATAAATAAGTGTTTAAAAAAAATACTTTTTCCAGCTCAAAGTAGCACAAGAGAGGACGTGAGTAGACAGCAAAGTCTTCCACCACTCTGAAGCCATGGTATGTAACCTAACTAGGAGACACTGCATCCTGTCTGAAAGTGCTTATGTAAATTGGAGAAATACTGAGACTTAGGGGAAGGTAGTGCAAAGCAGCCAACACTTTGTTTTTCTTCTGGAATAGAAGATATTTACCCCTTTGCCTTCTTAGTTATGCTGTTCCTGGCTCCCTAAGGAAGAAAAACAGTATTCAGTTTCTCAACACCTCCTCGAATTTCTCTTTTTTTACTGTGTTGAAGTCCCGCCCCATCCAGAGTTCCACGGTGGGAAGGCAGCCTTCAAAGATGCATTCCTTTCAACAAAGCAGAGGTGAAACTGAGCTTTGCTTAAGGATTTAAAATGGCTGCTTTAGGAAGGAATTTACTGTTAGGACTTTCAAAGTAGCCTTACAACCACCACTCTGCTAGAGTACTATTTCCTTCCTGAAACCTGGTTTTAAGATTTTAAAATGAATAAAGGAAGGAAGGATACAATTTTATTGCTGTCCTTGAGGCAGAAAGTAGACAAATACATATGATTTGCTTTTGGATCGGTTGCTTATTTTGAGTTATTAAATATTTTCCCCTTCCAATACCATAGATCAAACTTTCTCCAAATGGAATCTGTCAAAATACCCTTTCAGCAAGACTTTTTAATTTTTTTTTTTTTTTTAAATAAGTTCTATGTCCTGGGGCGCCTGGGTGGCTCAGTTGGTTAAGCGACTGCCTTCGGCTCAGGTCATGATCCCAGAGTCCTGGGATCAAGCCCCGCATCAGGGTCTCTGCTCGGCAGGGAGCCTGCTTTCTCCTCTCTGTGTCTGCCTCTCTGCCTACTTGTGATCTCTGTCTGTCAAATAAATAAAATCGTTAAAAATAAATAAATAAATAAGTTCTATGTCCAACATGGGGCTTGAACTCATGACCCCTAGATCAAGAGACTCCTGCTCTACTGACTGAGCCAGTCAGGCAAATGAAAATACATTTCAGGGGAAATGCTAGGTTGAAGCAAATTTTTTAAAAGAAAATCAGGTTTCAGAGGTGCCTGGGTGGCTCAGTCGGTTGGTTAAGCATCAGACTCTTGATTTCAGCTCTGGTCAGGATCTCAAAATCATGAGATTGAGTCCTGCCTTGAGCTTAAGGTGTGGAGCCTGCGTAAGATTCTCTTTCCCTCCCACCTGCCTACCCTCCCTGCTCATGCGTGCACACATGTGTGCATGCACTCTCTCTCTAAAAAAGAAAAAAAAAATTAAACCAGGTTTCTCTAACACAAAATGTCTTAAGAGTCATTTCTATACTGGTGTGTACTAGAAATCTCTAAGGCAAGACTTACAGATTCTGTGTTTCTAAGGGATTTAAGCATAGTTCCCTTTTTCATGGAACACCTGACAGGATTAGAGTTCAAAAGTCACACTTTGGAGACTGCTAAGAGAGGTATTCTAAGGTTGGCTACACCCTAGTCATTAAGACTCCAAATTCACAAGGCCCATGTATCTGGCGTCCTTGACTACAGTTCTTTCATGATAGAATGCTTGTCTCGACATGTTGGTTCGTGTACGCATTGCTCCTGGGTTGTTACTGTGGACATATTTAAGCCAGCCTAATATCTGCTCCCTTGTCTGTAACATTTTTTCTGCTTCAATGACTCAGGAATGTCTGTCTTCTTGAATTTCAATTATTCAACTGGGAATATGTATGTAGCATTGAACATTCTGTTATTAATACTTCCCAGAACATGGTATACCCTTTCAGTCTATAGATATGGTTACTCTTTGTCTCTAGTGAAATTTCTTTGAATGATATTTGTGAATATGTTTCCTGTTTTATGTATTGGACCCTCTTCTTTGGGAACATAAATTTTACTGACATTAAGTGCTTTGGAACTCAAATCTGTCATCTTCCAATTCTTTCAGTCCCCTCATGTCTACAAGCCTTTCTTCTAGCTCAAAAATTTTATTTGCAGCCATCTTTATTTTGTTCCTTGCTATATTACCTCATTTATTTGCTCTATAATATTGTTTTTTTGTTCTCAACTTCCTTAATTCTGAAACTTTCTTGTTGTTCTATCATCTTTAAGCTCATATTTTTCTGAGTTCATGTTCTCATTAACTTGATTCATAGTACAAAGCACTTCTGAGAAATTTTGTTTTTTGCATTATGTTTTCTTCAGGAGTGGGGGTTGTATCATCTTTTGGCATGCTATGTTCTTCTCTTTAAGGGTTGATTGGTTTCGTTTGCTTTTATTTGGGAGTGTTTCCTTAGCATATTTGGATATTTGCCAGTACCTTGCCTCCCCTCTCCCCACCATCTTGTTCATACCTGTTAGCTCTATCCAGATCTTCTCTTTGTTCTGACCTGGGAGTAGAGGACTTCTCCATGATTCCATTTTCATGGATTCTAACATATTTTCCCCCTGACCTACAGACTGAGAATTTGGTACAGAGTACCACCTCCTTTACTGTAGATTGATGGAGGTCGGGGAAAGAAGGGAAGGGGAAAGCTCTGTTGAAGCTACATGACATCTGTCTGACCTAGAACTCCTGGGCACTGCTCTCTCTTCTTGGATTTGTAGGTGTTAACCCCTCCCTCTAAACAGGACTCATACCTCAATGAAAGGGATTTTGGAGGAGGGTGGGGGGTTCCAATCACTCAACCAATTTTGATTGAGTACCTATTCTCTGCTGGGTACTATTCTAATCAAGGCACTGGAAATACAGCTGTATGAACAAATGAGACCAAGAAAACAATTTCTTATGAGTTTATATTTGTTGTGCTATCTTTACTGGTACAATGTAGTATCAGAAAGAAGGAGCCAAATTCTGCCTAATAAACATTCAAAACACTCCTCAGTCAAAAGGGGGGAGGATGGATAAAGACAGTCATTCACTTCATTTTGGTCTAGATTTGAGGGCTCTAGTCAAGTCTTAAGATTCATCAATTCAGCAGTAAAGCTCCAGAGGGTCAGGAAGGAAAGACAGGGTTAGGAGTTGCACTCTGTCACTCCAGAATCTTCTTTCCTTGGCCAGCATTTGTATGTGTGTGTGTGTACGTGCTCATGTTTTGTTTGAGTGCCCATGATATCAAGTTGCACTTCTTGCCTTATTTGGTGGCTGATTTCTTACTGGAGAGGAGGAAGCTAAGTGTTTCTTGTTGTTGGCATTCACTTTTTTTAGCTGTAATAGAGATAGAGATTCTATGAATCTGTTTTCATTCTATCACCTTCAGCTAAAGGCCTCAACCAGTTCTTTTAACTCTAATTGAACATCCTACCTATGGTCTGCAAATATGAGGTTGCCATGAGTTTTTTCTTAGGAATTAATCAAATACTTTAACATGCAAACAAAAAAGCATAAAGCTGAAGTGGTTTGCTTGGGTTGTAGGCCAACTTCTCTTGACTAAAAAATATTTCAAGGACTTAAACTCCAGACTACTTCTAAGAAGTCAGTTTATCTTATCCCTGGACACTGAAAAATGGGTTCCCTCATATCTAGGAAAGAAATTCTTCTGAAGAGTTCCTCAATTTCATGATACCTTATGCTCAGGACTATTTCCACACAGGCCCACAACAATCCACTCTCCCTCAAATATGTCAAACACCTATTCAGATAGTGGCAGGTAGAGACAAGATATGAGAATCAATGTGGATTCCCAGACTTCCTCCAAGATATTGGCTTCTGGGTCAGCATTAGAAATGCCATGCTCCTAAATCTGTCTGCCTAATCTAAAGAGTAAAAGAAATAACCAAACACTGTGTCTTTCATCATGTACAAAGACTTAGCATTACCCACAAATGCCTCCCAAATAGATCATACTTAATTTAGATTATGACAAGGATATTTGATAAATTTTAATGGCACTAGATTCCATCTTTTTGTGTTACAACCATGCTTCTAATGAAATTTCCCCCATCCAGAATTGTAATCCTTAGCCAAGTGCCTTGAAAGCTGGTTACCGTGGCGATGATTATCAGTATTATGATGACCTATTTAGAGGAATTTCTGCAGTGCCAGAAAACAAATAACCATTGAGAATACCTGACAAATGAATGATGGTCTTTCCCTGAAAGTGCCTTTACAGATGAATACCATAGTGTAGTGTGTGTGCGTGTGTGTGCACGTGCACATGTGTGTGTGTTTGTGTGTGTTGTAGATTTGTTCATAATTAGCTTTTGCAAAAATTTTTGTGAAATGATGGTTGTCCGTAAACACTCCAAGAGTATAAATGGTAGAACAAACCACAGCGGGTATAAGCATCCAGACCGCTTTCTTCCTCCTACAGTCTGACATGCGTGGCCATACTTGTACCAATTTCCAGCAGTGTTAACAGGGTTTCTGTTTGCACAGTTTCTTTTTCTTGCCCGGGCTCTGTTTTTTGAGGCTTGTCAAGGGGTCCTGGAGTTTGGCTGGCAGGTGATTGGTGCAGATGGATTTTTACAAACTAATTGATTGGCCATTAATTGTTCCTAAATAAACTGCAACTATTTGATAGCAATTTTTATTTCCTCAGAATTACACCACAAAGTCTATACCATGACCTCTAGTTGGGTCTCCCATCTCCCATTTTCCTGTGAAACTTGTGCTTGTGATTGTATGCAGATCTGGGTTTTAAAGTTTTTATGTTTAAATGTTTCTCATTAATCGTTGCACTGTCCATTGATGCTTCCGCGGTTGTCTTCTTTTCATTTTGCTTTTTTAGAGAAATTTGTGGTACAACCTTACCAAGCATTACCGAAATAGGACAAACAGACCTAATTTCCTCCTTCTAATTCAACATTATGTTTTATGTCATTTTCATGTTTGTCCTCAGGTTTTCAAGTGAACTCCTTTACCTATTTGCATCTTTCACTCATTGTAACTTTCTTCAAGGTGTCCATATTTCCCACCATGTTCTCATATCATCCAGCAAAGTGCTGGACATACGATGAAAATGAAACACCCTTGACTCTTCATGTAATTTTTGCCCTCCGAGAACTTTCAAAACTTCTTCACTCAATGTTCATCTGTTCCTGTTCACAATGGCCTTGCAGCAAAATTATGTAGGAATCTCTTTCCTTAAAACCATATACAGTATGACTGTTTTCCATACCGCATCTTGAATCAATGTCAGTTAACTCATTTGGGTTCTATTTTCAATTTCAGTACCATAGGCCTGTCCTTATGCCTGAAAATCACATTGCTCTGAACTGAGGACAAATATCAAATTCCTATGAGTCACCTCACTGAATTCTTTACACTGGTCTGACTGCCATACTGAAAATGACACTGTATGAAAATTTTCTTTCATTTGACTAAATATGTACGATGGATGATATGTATTTCTCTTTCAACATTTTGAAAGGGAAACACACCGATCTTTTAATAATTTCTAGCCCAATCTCAACTTCAAAGAATCCAGCACAACATATCCAAATTGATCATGCAAAATGTTGACTTCTCTCCATTTAACATAGGGGTACAGAAAAGGTTTTACCTTGAAAAAGCATTAATATTCGTACTGGCATATGGCCTTGGACTCATGTATATATACCATTTCCTGAAAGAGGCACTGAAAACAGAGGGCTTTCTATCCCATTTAATTAAGGGTCCATAAATGGTAGCTTCTCCTAGAACATAACGTCTGCCCTCTTATTCCTGCATTCAAGAAGAGATTTAACTGTCCCTTTCATGATCTGAGGGAAGGCAGTCGTCCAACCAACTGAGCCACCCAGGCGTCCCTTAACTGTCCCTTTCAAATGGCCCTCAGATTACGTAACAAGTTATGAGTCGTTTGGAGTATATTCATATCTAGCACTGCTTGGTAAGAATTAACTCTTTTGGAAATAGACTTAGAATCTAAATCATCCAGAATATTTCTAAAAACATTCAATGTCAAACCTCTGACTCTGCACAACAATTCCCCTAAATTAATTCACTCTGCATTCTCTTGGATGGATTTTTCAAAGCAAATCATGAGCTTGCTTTAGAATATTCCTCTGTGTCTAATCTTCACTCCTAGAGATGACAGTGTTTAGAATTTAGTACTAGCAACCCTTCCCACCCTGAAGCTAAACTGGGAAGAATGAGAACAGAATGTTCTAACCTCATCCATACCACAGGCGGTTATGCAAGGAAAAAAACATATTTCACAGCCTTTTGCTAGATAAACTTGCTTTACAAATAGGGCATAATCTTCTGAAGACTGATGTGGAATAGCTTTTCTCCAGAAACTTTCCATGGCTTTACTCCTGCTCTACGAAAACTCGTGTCCTAGCAAACCTAGCAATCCAAAGCAAATCTTTTTATTAACTAACTACAATTATTACAGCTGGTAATTTTTGTCAAGGTCTGTTCAGGCTAGAGCAGTACATTTTAGAGGGTTTCTGATGAGAAACTCGGGGAAAGGGTTGGGTTAAGTTAGTTGTTTTCACTGAGTCCTGTTTATCATCCTTTTAGTGCATTATAGAGATCCTATATGAGGATTATAAAAGGAGAAGCTGCTTTAAAATGCAGAGTAAAAGTGTTTCCATAAGGAAGCGGTATTAGAGCTGAGCTTCATTAAAGAGCTCTGTGGTAGGGGTATGAAGAGGAGCAGCCCCAAGAGGGAAGGGCACACAGCATACCCAGTGAGCTGAAAGGGCAAGGTGGCTAGAGCAGGGGCAGCGTGGGGGAGTGTTCTGAGAGATGAAATTGGAGAGGTACGTAGCAGACACATCATTCAGGGTTGAGTACTCTAGAAACAGGAATGTTTAGATTACAGTATAATTACTGGATTAGACATAATCTAAGGATGCATATCATATTTTAATCATCCCTCCTTTAAAAATGCATATAGTCTAACACTGATCAAGTTTATGAATGTGGAACTAAGACGAATGTTCAAAGTCATAGGACTTCTGTGACAACTAATATTAATTAATTGTGTGATCATGAACCAATCAGACTCGGGTTCCTCAGCTGTAAAGTGAAGGTAATATGCTTACCTCTCAGGGAGATCATGAAGGATAAATGAGATAAACTAAAGACAGCAAATAGTACAATGCCTACGGAGTTAAAAAATGGAAAGCATATTCAGTATGGAACAAACAAACAACAGCAACAAAAACAGAAACAGAATCATAAAACAAAACTGATGGTTGTCAGAGCAGAGGGGCGTTGGGGGATGAATGAAATAGCTGAAGGGGATTAAGAGGTACAAGATTTAGGGCACCTGGCTATCTCAGTTAGTTAAACATGTGACTCTTGATCTTGGGATCGAGAGTTCAAATCTGTCATTGGGTATAGAGATTACTTAAAAAAAAAAAAGGTACAAGCTTCCAGTTATAAAGTAAATATTTCACAGGGATGAAAATACAGTACAGGGAATACAGTCAATAATACTGTAATAATATTGTGTAGTGACAAATGATAACTACACTTACTGTAGTGATCATTACATAATATATACCACTGTCAAATCTTTATACTGTACACCTGAAACTAATATAACATGGTATATCAACTATGCTTCAATTAAAAAAAAGAATGCACAGTACAGCCCTTTGATTGGACCCTGCACTAGAGCCCAGAGTTTAGAGGGCCCCACTCTGGTCCTCTCCTAGCTACACCGCCAAGGGATGAGGAGTCCACAAGAGCAATAGAACTTACTCATCTAGAGGTTGCACCTAACCCTCCAATCTAGACCAGGCTCTGAGTACCTGAGACCCCAGGTTCACTGTCAAATGACCCCAAGTTGATTCATTTAAGACTTGTTCCCCAAGTCTGAGCACCTGAAGGCTGGTGCATATCCCACAGCTAAAGGATAGTTAAGAAGTAGGTTTGGGGGAATAAAGGTTGACCATGTAGGCTGGGGCATCCCCATATGCATATGTGAAATGGACCTCAGAGCTGAAGAGGAGGGGGGCAGGGCAGACCCGGGAGCACACTCTTCCACACTGCCAGTTTCTGCAGCAGAACTCCCAGGAGCCTGAGAGTTCTCAATTTAAAGCTGGGTTTCCCCGTCACTATAAATGTGTATGTGTTAAAATATGAGAATAGAAAATGCATATTTCTAAGTTTGTATTTTAATCTATAACTCCTAACAATTCAGACATACAGTACATGGACTTGCATTTGTAGTCTTAACCTGGGCCCTGCAAAATGTTACAAGCAGGCCTAATCCTCTAATTTGTAAAATCCTGCATATCATACAAAATTCCATTTCATTTAAACCATCTTAAAATGTATGGATTGCCGGGCGCCTGGGTGGCTCAGTGGGTTGAGCCGCTGCCTTCGGCTCAGGTCATGATCTCAGGGTCCTGGGATCGAGTCCCGCATCGGGCTCTCTGCTCAGCAGGGAGCCTGCTTCCTCCTCTCTCTGCCTGCCTCTCTGCTTACTTGTGATTTCTCTCTGTCAAATAAATAAATAAAATCTTTAAAAAAAAAAAAATGTATGGATTGCCTATTTATGAGAATCACATTAAGTTAACCATGAAATTCCATTATGCACAGAAAGACTAGGGAAGGCCCAAGGAAAAACCAAGTTCAAAGAAAGACAATCCATCTAGTGACCTCCTTCTCTCCCTACATAAACATTAACACTATCCAAATATCATTGTACTGGTGTTTTATGAAATTACACATCTGTATGTGGAGGTGAAGGGAAAAGAAGGTATGAGAACTGGTGATTTTTTGGTATTAATAAAAGGTCAGTTCTCTCTTTGTGACCTTTGTTTGGGCTTCTTAGAGGTACAGCCTTGAATTCAAACTAAGCATTTCCAACTGAGTGAAGGATATTCGTCTGCTGTGAAGTCCTCTTACGATCACTGCTGTGCAAATCACTGAGCAAGAAAACATGCGCTGTCTTATGTTGTCTTTCCTACTACAGCTACATGGGTTGGTTCGAGCCTAACTCAGAATGTATGTCTTCTCTTCCCAACTTACGAACCCAACTGTTAGCTCTTTGAAGAACAAATTGGCTTCTACAGTTTTCTGTATCCCCTCACTCTCTTCCCTAAGAGTTGCTCAATAGATATGTGTACTTTGCTGATTCATTCAGACATTTAGCAAATATTTACTGCATCCCTATCATGGGTTGGGCTTTGTGTCCAGTAAGAGGACAGTGTGGAACAGGACGCTGGTTGAAAGGTAAATACCCAGCACATAACAGGCCCTCTGTGAGTGAGTAACTGAGTGAGTGAATGGACGGATTCTGTGCCCCAGAGCTAAAGAATACTACCAAGAAAAATGGAATAACCACTTAAGTTACCTTAGGACAAAAGTATTCAAGGTGGGAGATGTTAGCCTGCAGAATATCTGTGCTTCAAGTAAATGAGAAATTGGGAAAAATGAGACCAGCGTTCCTCTTTGTACAGCTGGGCTATCGCTGTGACCATGTTGTGTGTGCCTCTGAAATCTTGCAAAGACTTAATCCATTTCTCAACAACAGATCCTCTATATAAAGAATCTGGCCCACTCTAGCACCCCAACTCTCACTCTTCCCAGATTTAGGGAGGAAGTATCTTAGGTAATGTCAATAGCAAAGAAATCGGTGTACCCAATAACATTATTGTGAGTTTTTACTGAAATTTGAAATAGTGACATGTGGTGATTGACTTTAATCACAAATTTGCTTCATAGAAATGCAGTAAAATCACCACAGAATTCTATTACTCCATGTTGTTTTCCTATATGCAGTATAATATTGAAGTCATAGCTTATTTTTATTTTCTCTTTACAATATTGTAAGAAAACCAAATTACCAAGGTAGAAATGGATCTCTTCTGCAAAGCTCCTTATCTTCTTGACCTACAGAGCACCAGCTCATCTTAAACAGTGTCACAGCTTTATGAAAGAGACCCATATTTGGTCATCAATAAACCAAAATGAAATATCTCTCTTGAAGGTTAAGGGAAATCAACATTCAAATAAAGAAATTTAATAACAAGCCAACCTGGGTGCTCAAAGTTTTTTTTTTTTTTTTTTTTTTTTTTTTTTTTTTTTTAAGAACATGTATTATTCATACCATAAAATTTCAAACCAAAGATGGGAAGTATGAGTTATCAACAATATTATGATCCTTAAAATAATTACCTCTTTTTCTAAAGGGGAAATGAAAGCTGCATCATTAATCCTCTCTAGGGTCATAGGCTCAACAACGTCACTTAAACACAGGAAGGAGGACAGGAAGAGGAAAGAAACTCTCATGAAAATATTAACATACTTTCTTTTTCAAACAGAGAAAGAGCACTGAGACATTTCCAGCTAAGACACGTAGGGGTCATTCCCTCACTCCCTGAGAAACATACTCCAACACTTGACAAGTTCTAGAAACAGTCAAAATGAAGATACAGAGAGAGATTCCTTCACTCCATCTGGAAACATTTCCAAATCACTCCTGCCATTATTGTAAGGCAGTCTCAGTCCATAAACTGTCCAGTGCTTAGATAGAAAAATGTTTAGAAGACACACAGACATTTTAAAGCAAGTATGTGCAAGAGATAAGGAGTTAATGAGAGTAAAATGGATTCTGGCTAAGCCAACCTGAGAACTAAGTGAGACTGAGGACACACCACTGCAGAGCACTAACTCTATTTAGCCATATTATGTGTACGAGCACCCCTATTCTCACATTGTTTGCATTTTCGCCTCATGGTGAATTGCTGATAAACAACCTCTATGTGGAGAAGGAGTCAAATCTGAATCCATTTGTCATATTCCATGTGCATAAAAGTCCTAGAACTGTTACCAAGTGACAATGTTACCAATGCTGTCTCGTCGAGCACAAAAGTCTAATACAATTGTAAAAAGAGAGAGAAAGAAAGAAAAAAGAAAAAAGGAAGAAATATCTCCCCAATGACCTTTCATCTGACATAAATAGGAGGCTAAGCCCAAATCTCCAGAAAAGACAAAAAAGCCAAGTCAAATTTACCGTTTGCAGTTTAGTTTGTTTTACTGAATTCTTTGACTGTTTTTTGTTAATCAGCTCATACCAACAATTTACATTTGGTCATTCCGTCGAACTCTGTAGTCATCCAGAAAAAAGCAACCATAGTTACTATCGCTCCTGCACTCGTATGTTGGCCCTTCCTGAAAGATTTTCCAAAGTACAGGGAAAAGAAGGATGAATTATAGATAAAGAATTTCACCTTAGAAACCAAAGAGAAAAGACTTGGGTTTTGCCAGGATGACTGACTCCTTCTTCTACCAAGCGTGGTGCTCAGACCCTCACAAGCTCTTGCACGTGCCTGGAAAGGCGACGCCTCAGTGAGAGCATTCCTTGATGCGTCCTCACTCCCCAGTGCTGGAACGTGCATCCTTACATTTTTAATCAAGAGGCTGGCAGTCCTGTACAATCCATTTGGCAATGTTAGAAATGATTGTTGGAATTCAATGGCTTCCTCCAGCACGACCAAAAATGTTTTCCATTTAATTCACAATAATAACATTTTGCATTTACGTTTTTGTCTCCTCAAAGCACTTTGCCACCATTAATGAACTAAATAAGCCCTTGCTATTTTATGGTCTGTCTCATTAAAATGAAGTTGATTTCCTCTGTGGCAGTCACTTATCTAATGCTGTTTTCTTCTAGCAAACACTGCACTTAATGAATGTAAATTCATTTTTAAATTGTGTGCTCACACAGAAAATTTTCCCAGAATATATTTTTAATGCTACATCCTTACATAACATAACAGGGAGCATTTTAAACTAGAAGACACATAAGCTTCTCAGTGTAGTCTTCTCTAAGTACTTGAAAATTATTAATAAAAAAACCCTCAAGTTACTGCCACTGACGAAAATTGCTCTATGAACCCTATTACTATTTAATTATTTGTATACTATTAAATGATTGGCTTACTGGGGTGCCTGGGTGGCTCAGATGGTTAAGCCTCTGCCTTCAGCTCATGTCATGATTTCAGGGTCCTGGGATTAAGCCCCAGACTGGGCTCTCTGCTCAGCGGGGTGCCTGGTTCCCCCCCACCCCCACCTGCCTCTCTGCCTACTTGTGCGCTCTCTCTCTCTCAAATAAAGAAAATCTTTTTTTAAAAAAATGGTTTACTGATAAAATAGGGCTACTCAATAAGCACAAAAGAAAAAGCTGCAGTACACAAAGAAACTCTGACTCATAATTCTGCATGGTTTAACTCTGCTCTCTCTGCCATTGCTTGACCATGTGTACAAGTGCCCAATGGCTCATTCCTAGGAATTTAATCTCAAGTGGGAAGGAAATGTCTCTCTGCAAAGAAATGCTACACTCTTCCAAGTTTAGACAAAGATGGGATTCTAGAGAAGAGACAATAGGTAGAAAAACGCTGCAAACATTGGTTGGTTGCATCCGAACTTGTACTTCCCACTGTCTTGGTAAGAGCCTTCAAATTCCTGTTTGAGGAATCACCAGATTCTTCTATTCTTAGCATTGTGCTTAGTATAGAGTTGAGCCTATCCCCAGCTCCCAAGATAGGACTCCTGGCTCTCCTGGTTGGTTTAGGGATAGATACATGACCCAGGACTAAGCCAACATAGCCCATCACATTCTCTTCACTCCAGGGATTAATAAAGTAGACATTTCTTCGTTGTTAGTCCAATCAGAGTGAGGTGGGACTTTTCCTGGGAATTCTGATGTAGACTCTCTTTTCCCTTGGATGGTATAGTGCGATACAAGACTTATAGCTAGTAAGGTCATATACATCCTTAAGAGTCCAGGATGTCTTGGGGAGGCCACCATGTGGAATCTGAGGATAACTCCACAGAAAACAGAGTAGTGATACAACAGCCTGAGACCAAGCAGGTCTTGATGAATCTGTGCTACATAGGGAACAGGCAGAAGTGCTATCACAAAAAGCTGCCAAAATACAGTGGCTCATAAAAACAGAATTTTTGTTTGAAATTCTTTATCTTCCATATGTGCATATGTGGGTGAGTGGACAATATTGGTAGGTGGTTTGGGGCTATGGCTCCTTCAGGAACCCAGGACCTTCCTATCTTGTGCTGGCCCCCTTGAAGATGGTTTTCACATTACAAGGTAAAAGCTGATCCACTGCCCTCCTATCCTATCCATGTCTCAGTTTCAAGAAAAAGAAAAAAGGGAGGTCAAGAAGCTTATATTAAGGCACTGTTGATCAATGTTAGCTCTACTGACATTTTGGGCCTGATAACTCTTTATTGGTGAGGGCTGTCCTATGATTGCAGGTGTTTAATAAAACCCCTGGCCTCTGCCCTTTCAATGCCCATATCACCTCCCTTCCAAATTATGACAATCAAATATGTCTCCAGACATGACCAAATGGCTGAGGGATAAAACAGCCCCCCATTAAGAACGGCTGGTTAAGGGGCACCTGGGTGGCTCAGTGGGTTAAAGCCTCTGCCTTCAGCTCAGGTCATGATCTCAGGGCCCTGGGATCGAGCCCCGCATCTGGCTCTCTGCTCAGCGGGGAGCCTGCTTCCTCCTCTCTCTCTGCCTACTTATGATCTCTCTTTGTCAAATAAATAAATAAAACCTTAAAAAAAAAAAAAAAGAACAGCTGATTAAGGTTATGCTGTGGAGTTCCCACTCCCCACTCCCATTCACTTCCAGTGACCAGGGGTTAGTCATTTGGCCATACTAGCTGGAAGACAGTCTGGAAGAAATATTTCCAGCTGGACGAACTGGTGCGCACATAAAACTTCAGGTGTTCTATTGCTAAAAAAGTTGGGGAAAATAGATTTCAGAGGACAATTAACAATCTTTGCCACCCAGACCTATTTCTGGACTTTTCCATCACATAAGTCAGTAAGTTACCTTTACAATTTACACCGTTTTGAAATGGGTTTTAAGTTGCTTGAAATTCAGAACTCTAACTGATACAAGTGTTACTTTCCTCTTCCAACACCAGAAGTTGAAATTTAGTGAACATTATCCCCAAAGGAAAAAGGATAAAAGGAATAATGCCTGTAGTTATTCAGAAGCTGGGTACTGGCTCAGAAGGACTGAACAAAACAGCTGAAATTAGGTTATTTCTTATCAAGAGAAGTCTTTGGCTGAAATGGAAAGGCCATGGTCACAGGGCCCACGAGCACTGTGGTAGTTAGGAAAGAAGACAGTATAATTACACAAAATTGTCCAAATGAAAACTGCAGGCATCTTGCATTATCCAGCTTTGAACTGCGGCTCTCTCGTTCCCATTGTAAATACAAAAAGCCTTCAGTGGCTCTTTGATATCTCACACAAAAGGATCATTGCTCACAGCCAGCTGTTTTGCAATTATATTTGCATGAAGTTGGCATAATTTGACATTAGGAGGGCCGAAGGGAAACGGGGGTGACAATGTGCCAGGGTGTTAAAGTGGAGTATGGAATAGTAACAGAAGTCTAAGGTCTCCCCAAAGTTCATCTTGAAGCCAACAGCTCTGAATTCAAGACACCTTTTCCCATCAGAATACTGTTTTTGTGTTATTCGCTGACCACAAAAGTTCTCCACTACCAGAAAAGAAAGAGATATGTACTTTACAAAACTACAAAAGAAAACGCTGCAGGGCACAGAAAGGTCTGTCTGAAGGTTCTGACGGAGAAAATCATCAGTAAAAAATCTTCAGGGAAGAGGTGACTTTTAAACCAAACCTAAGATAGGAAAAGAAAGAAAGGGCATTTCGGGCTAAAGGACAGCCAGTTCAAAGACATGGCATTTTAAATTCTCTGTGAGAAATAGTGAGTGTTGACCATGAGTAGAGCACAGAGTTTGTGGACATGTTAAGTTAGGATGGGACTGTGAAGGGCACGATCGAGTTTGGATGTTTTTATTTGGCAAGCCACTAAAGACTTTTTATTTTTTAAGATTTTATTTATTTGTTTGACAGAGAGAGATCACACGTAGACAGAGAGGCAGGCAGAGAGAGGAGGGAAGCAGGCTTCCCGCCGAGCAGAGACCCGATGCGGGACTCGATCCCAGGACCTCGAGATCACGACCCGAGCCGAAGACAGTGGCCCAACCCACTGAGCCACCCAGGCACCCTCCACTAAAGACTTTTAACAGGGGAATGGTGTGATCAAATATAGTTTTAACAATTATATGAATAGTATGGAAGTGAGAACAAGATCACAAGAAAGGCTGGATTTCTGATCTTGAGATGTGACAAGTCAGAAAGAGGGAACAAGCCAGAGAGACAATGTGAGGGTAAACTGGCAGGATGTGGAGGCTAACTAGTCATAGGGACTAGAGAGGAAGGAATCAGAGACAGCCCCAAATTTGGTAACTTTCTGGTGCAGGAGGCCGGAATCCTAGCACAAGCACAAGCTTAGAGGAGGTAATGAGCTCAGTGGGTTCAGTGTCTGTCTGTAAGATAAGAGCTAGATGGCTTTGACCTTATAATATAGCATATAGGTTGCATTTTTAAAATATTTTATTTATTTATTTGACAGAGAGATAGAACAAGAGCAGGAACATAAGCAGGGACAGAGGGAGAGGGAGAAACAGGCTTCCTGCTGAGCAAGGAACCTGATGCAGGGGCTCGATGCCGGGACTCCGGGATCATGACCTAAGCCAAAGGCAGGCACTTAACAACTGAGCCACCCAAACACCCCATATAGGCTGCATTTGTAAAATTTTCTCATGGAAGAGAGAAGCTGAGCTGAAAAACGAAGGGAGGAGGTGTAGCTTTCACCTCTCTCCAACAACATATAGGTATTACCCCATGCCCAACAACAGCAACAAATCTCAATGCTGAGGGCTTCCTTTTGCCTATTTTCTCATTTTAAGCAGTATAAGGGGAGTAGATACTTCATACACCCAAGTATATCAACATTAGTTGGCCTCAGCAACTGGAATGAAGGTTCAATAAATCAGTTTTGATTCACACCATTCTAAAGACTTAGTAAAAAGTCTTCACATACAGCTCTCAAATTTAACTTTTTAGCTCTGAGTAATTTCATCCATTGACTTCAGGAGTAGGAGTAAATTGTAAACATCTCACACCTCAAGACCAACTCATTGGGTGATAATGAAAGAAACTCCCCCTGTCTCTTCCATCTCATACATGATTAAATTCTTCTTGAACAAACCAGCTTCTTAGGGTAGGTATGCTTGTTTTCAGAATTGAATCTGGGACTTGGGGCACCCAGGCTTACTTCTGCAGTAAGTAGTGCAATGATGACAGGCACCATGTAAGCAAAGCTGGGCAAGAGTCTAATACCTAGATGCTGACTTAGATGTCAGCCCTTTCATAAAATTATAATAATAATTAAGAATTAATAATAATAGGCATCAGGCACATATTCAAAACATTTTCCACATAGTAACTCAATTAAATCTTCAGAACTCTACAAACTAGATATCATTTCTCATCACTTTACATGGAAAGCAGTATGGCACAAAGAGGTTCAATAACTTGTCCAAGACCACACAGCTAGTAACAGAACCAAGATTCAAGTTAGTCCTGCTCCAGAGGTTGTACCTGTAACACTACACTAAATTGTTTATTGATACATCACAGAGAGCAAGAGGTTCTGAGTTGAAAGACCCTAGTTTGAGTTCTTGGGGAAAAAAAAAAATCAGCCTTCAGGAGCCCCTGTTTCTTCTCTGGGCTGGCTGTAAGAATTAAAGGAGATGATATGATTTTTAAAGATATATATAATCTTAAAGGGCTTTACAAATATGATAGAACATTATTATATTAAACTGTACAATGGATCTTACTTTAAAAATTATTCAAAGCTAACAGTTCATCCATTTTCACTAATTTTATCATGGATCCTAAAACATCTGTACCTAACTATTATCTTCTGATTGTATGCTCTAGGTTAACTTTTTTTTAATTAAAAAACTTAAACTTTTTGAAGGTTTTTGCTTTGAAGAACAAAGTAATCATTTTCAGAAGTTTAGAGAAAAACATAAATTTTCTCCACTTCCCAGGCCTACTTAAATTTGATCACTTCCCAGACTTATTCAAATTTGAGTCTCATCCTCAACCTCCCTAGATTAACAACAGAATCCTCTCTTCAACTTTGGTTGTTGTATTAGTTTTCTATTGCTGCCATGATAAACTACAACAAAATGTGGTTATTATTTTAGAATTCTATAAGTTATAGGTCTGACATGGGTCTCACTGGGCTAAGACCCAGGTGTCTATAGGGTTGCATTCCTTTCTGGAGGCTCCAGGTAAGAATCCATTTCCTTGCCTTTTCCATCTTCTAGAGGCCCATCCCATGGCTTGTGCCCACTCCTCCGCTGCAAAGCAAACAAGGTAGTGCACCTCTGACCCTTCTTCTATTGTCTCTCTTTGACCACAGCCAGGAATGGTTGTTTCTGAGGACTCATGATTAGACTGGGCCCTCTTGGATCAGCTAGGATAATCTTCTCATCTCAAGATCCTTAACCCTAATCACATTTGTAAAGTCCCTTGCGCCCTATAAGGTAAATGTTCACTGGTTCAGAGGATCAGGGTGTAGACATCTTTTGAGGGAACTATTATACTGCCTATCATAATGATGAACTTTAGGAATAAAAAAAAAAACAGTTTCATGTATTAAAAAGGCTGGTCAACATTACAAAAGTTTGCAAGTGATTTCATTACAGTGTCCTGAAAAACCTCTAAGTTATAACAGCTATTATGACAAAAAAGAAATAAAGTTCGGTTAGGCTGATTTCTGATGAAAAGGAAACCTGACAAGCAGTGAATGAAGGGTAGCAATGCCACATAGGTAATAAAACCAAATGATAAGCCTCAAAATCATTCAAAACGAGGTGATGAATTGCACTCATTGTACCTGAAGTTTATTAATGGGTATGAAAAAACTTCTTTCTGATCCCACTACATCCTTTTCTAGAACTGCAAGCTTACAGCCACAGGCTATTAGAGACTAAGCAGACATCAGAAAAGAGACCTTCCTTTCTACCAAAGTTAGAAAAGTAAAAAGACCCTACTCTGTTTTGAAGATAAATTAAAGAAGCAAAGTGTCCCAAGTCCTGCCCACATGTCCATGGCAACAGGGATGATCTAAATGGTGCTGATGGAAGGTTTTCAGTATGTAGATGATGAGGATTTCTATGAGTGTTTGTTTGGGGGACAGAATGAAGTGATGCAACCACAGAAATATGAAGTCCCTGAGGACAGCAGCCCAGCTTGTAGCTGGCATATTTTTCCATGCCATTTACATGTTGACAAAAACCTAATGAGTGTTTGGATGCCACACATGGCATCCTGAGCAGTTATACTCAGGAAAAGCAATAGCAGTATTAGTGAATCTCATTACAGCCTATTTTATCATTTCCATAAAATTATGTCCCATTGTGTAACGACCAGAACTTTTAAGCCACCAAGAAACTCTGAAAAGACAAGGATTTGCTTTGTGGAACAGCCCTTAAAACAGAACAAATTTAATTATAGAGTCTTACTTTGCAGGAGAGGTGGTCCTTGCTGTAAGAAAATACATGCATCCTTAAAGCATGGGTGTGACTCATAGTTAGATGATTTAAAGTCTTCCATTTAAGAGACTCACTCAGCCACAGTTAGACGGGAGCAAGGTCTAGATTCCGTAAGAAGTTAAACTAATGAGCTAATCAGGAGATTAGGGCCTTCTCCAACAGGACCAGAATTCAGGAAAAGACTTTGCACAATGAAAGAACCAGAGAACACAATTAAGCCAATCCAGGTTGAATGACAATGGAGAAGACTGGAGAAGTGGAGAGCAATCTAAGACTTCAGATGGCTGAGCCAAGAAGACCCTTAAATAGGTCCACCTTAAATATATAACATATCAGTCTTAGACAGCCAAAACTTATCCAGGCACAAAAGGTGCTAAAGAATAAGATCTCTCACAACCTATGGAATGTGAGAAAATAGCAAACTATATATTAGATAAGGACTAACATCCAAAATATTTAAGGAACTCATACATCTTAATAACAAAATAATAATTATATGTTTAAAAATGGGCAGAGGATCTAAATAAACATTTTTCAAGAGAAGACATACAAATGACCAACAGGTGCCTGAAAAGACACTCAACTTTACTAATCACCAGGGAGATGCAGGTCAAAGCCACAATGAGATATCACCTCACATGTCTTAGAATGGCCATTATCAAAAAGACAAGAGATGGGGCGCCTGGGTGGTTCAGTGGGTTAAGCCGCTGCCTTCGGCTCAGGTCATGATCTCAGGGTTCTGGGATCGAGTCCCGCATTGGGCTCTCTGCTCAGCGGGGAGCCTGCTTCCTCCTCTCTCTCTCTGCCTCTCTGCCTACTTGTGATCTCTCTCTGTCAAATAAATAAATAAAATCTTTAAAAAAAAAAAAAAAAAGACAAGAGATAACAAGCACCTGCTAGGATATGAAGAAAAGAGAACCCTCAGGCACCATTGGTGGGAATGCAAACTGGTGCAGCCACTATGGAAAACAGCATGGATGTTCTTAAAAAATTAAAAAGAGAACTACCCTGTGATCTAGTAATCCCATTTCTGGGCGTAAACCTAAGGGAAATGAAATCATTATCTTAAAAAGAGATCTGTATCCCTATATTCATTGCAACATTATTCACATTAGCCGAGATGTGGACATAACCTACCTGTCTGGTAGATAAATGGATAAAGAAGATGTAGTATGAGTATATATACTATATACAATAAACATATAAAAATAAAATATTCTAAATATTACTAATTATTATTATTATTCATAGTATTCTAGAACAAAAATATAACATATATATAAATTAAAAATATTATTCAGCCATAAAAAAGAAGGAAATCCTATCATTTGCAACAACATGGATGGACCTTAAGTGCATTATGCTAAGTGAAGTAAGTCAGACAGACACAAATTCGCCATTACCTCACTTATATATGGAATCTGGGATTTTTTTGGGTTTTTTTGTTTGTTTGTTTTTTAATTTCAAACACTTAGGGGCACTGCTCGGGTAGCTCACTTGGTTAAGCATCTGCCTTTGGTTGAGGTCATGATCTAGGGGTCCGGGGATGGACCCCCACACCGGGCTCTCTGCTCAGAAGGGAATCTGCTTCTCCCTCTCTCTGTGCTTTCTCCCTCTCCCTCTGTGCTCTCTCCTACTCTTTCTCAAGTAAATAAAATAAATAAATCTTTAAAAAATAAAAATAAAAAATAAATTCCAAAGTCATAGAAAACAGAGAATAAGATGGTGGTTTCCAAGCTAGGGGAAAAGGGAAAAGAGGACATGTTGATCAAAGGGTACAAACTTAAAGGATGAATATATTTGGGAGATCTAATATATAGTATGGTAACTATAGCTGGCAAAGCTATACTGTTTAACTGAAAGCTGCTGAAGAGAGTATATCTTAAAGGTTCTCACCATAAAGGAAATATAGTGATTACGTGAGATGGGTGTTATAAACATTGTAATTATGTAAGATGGATGTGTTAACGAAACATACTGTGGTGATCAGTACACAATACATATGGATAAGAAATCGTCACACTGCACACCTTAAACTTACACAGCATTATGTGTCAACCTCTCTCTCAATAAATTTGGCGGGGGTCCGGGAAGGATAAGACCTCTGAGTTACTGTCAGCCTTGATTGTGATTAAGATGGAAATTCTGCCTGCAAAGTAAGTGCTTTGATACCTGTATTAGGATGAATCTGCAAAGACAAAAACTAACTCTGCCCATTTATGGCAACCCCAAACCAGCTCCTCCTCCAGCCCTCTGTCCGTTCTTGTAAGTATCGTGACATTATAGAATATTTCTGAATCACTGTCAGAATTGGCAGATTCTGCTTATGAAAGTGACAGTTAGCAGTGACCTCTCTGACTTCTGCAGCTACCTTTCTCCCCCTTGCTTTCCTTTTGTTCCACAAACATGCAAAAGGATGTGCTCTGTAGGGCCTTTGCGTGTCCCGTTCCTTCTGGTTGATACACGCTTCCACCACATCTTCAAATGACTGGCTCCTTCCTGTCATTTTGTTCTTAGCTCAAACCTGACCTCCTCAATGAAGACTTTGCTGAACTCCCTTTCTAAATTATCTTGTTCTCCCCAAGGCATTAATCACATCACATCAGAACATATATCTGAATCTGAAATTATCTTGCTGGGTTTTTAATTTGCTTACTCAAATGCAGGTGCACAGGAATTTTCTTGTCATTTACTGTGTTAAATGAATAAATATGTAGTCATCATGCATCTCTTGAGAAAAGTTCTACCTCAGTTAGGCTGATAAAGTTTCAACACATGAACATAGGAGGCATAAACATTGATTTATGGGTATTTAGTATTTAGGTATTCAGTCAGTGCCAAAAAGCAGCTGGAGACTTGCCCATCTTTGTAAATATACAAGGGGTTTGGACAGAGGAGCCCGGGAAGTTCTTAAGCAAACAAGATCTCTGAACCAAAATTCAGTATTAGTTGTGAAGAGCAAAATGGTTTATGGGTGAAAAAATCCATCCCCCCGCCCCCGACATTTGCAATTATTTACAGTGGATTGTTTAACTGGCCAACTATTTAGTTAAGGGAGCTGGTTCCTTCTGTCTAGGTCTGGTTGAAAATCTTACGTTGAAAATCTTCATTACAAACCCCTTGAGTGGATGTAGCATTAAAAACAAAAACCAAAACCCCAAGCTACACACACTCAGATTGCCTGCTGAGCAGGGAGCCCAGTGCGGGGCTTTGGGACAGTGGAAGATGACTGCACCAAGAGTAAGGAGATCCCGATTACCAGACCCTAAGTAAGCCTCACTTATCACTCAAAAAACACTGAATGGCGCCAGGCACTATTCAGTAAATTCAACTAGTGAACACCGCAGGCAGAGTAACTGTCCCACAGGAGTTACGTTCTACTGGCGGATAGGAAGAGAAAGATAAGAACAACCGCTTCCGGTCGCATTGGCTGCTCTAGAAAAGTCACCTTCGCGTGGTTCTGGCGTCTGGTTGCGGCCTCTCACGGCCACCGTGGCAGCCAACGGGCTCCAGCCACGCCCTCACCAGCGTGCCCAAGTCTCGCGTTGCTTGTAAGGCGCTGCGTGGGCTCAGCCGCCCCTCAGCCGCCCCTCAGCCGGACACCTGCTGCGGGATCACCGCCTCCGCGTACAGAAGGACGCAGCGGAGGAGGCCAGGAATGAAAAAGACGCCGCTGCTAATGGGGACGCGGAGAATGAGGGAAATGGGGAGCCAGCAATGAGGTACATGGAGAAGAGGAGGAAGAGGAAGCCGATGGTGAAGAGGGTAGAGATAGAACGCTGAGGCTGAGGCGGCTACAGGCAAACAGGCCGCTGAAGATGAGGAGGGGGTGGTGGGGACGCCAAGAAGAAGCCCGATGAGGATGACCAGACAGCAAAAAAGGAAAAGCTAAACTTTAAAACAACGAACAGAGAGGCCGCCATGACCAATTGACCCTCTACGTCCAGTCTCCGAATCTACACTGGGTCGCCAAGCCGAGTCCGGCCGGCTGGCGGCGCCCCCGCAGTGACACGTGCTCGCTCCCACACAGCCCGGACCACCACGTGAATCTGCAGCAGGGAAGGAGAAGAGCGCCACCGTCGCCTAGGCCGGGCTTTTCTCTTACAAATACTTAGAAAGAGGGGCGCCTGGGTGTCTCAGTGGGTTAAAGCGTCTGCTTCGGCTCAGGTCATGGTCCCAGGGTCTTGGGATTGAGCCCCGCATCGGGCTCTCTGTTCCACGAGGAGCCTGCTTCCCTCCGCGCGCTCGCTCGCTCTCTCTCTCTCTCTCTCTGCCTACTTGTGATCTCTGTCAAAGAAATAAATTATTTTTTAAAGAATACTTAGAAAGGAAAATGTGTGTGTAATTTTATTTTCATTGTATGTTCTGTACCTATTGTTGGGGTCAGCCATTTTGAAGTTTGAATTAACTCGCCAGCCTTGGGAGCATTGTCTGTCCTACTTCTGACTCTACTTGTAATGGGACCACGTTCGTTACAATCTCCAAGAAGGGGGAAAAGAAAAACTGTTTGAACACACGCGCGCGTGCGCGCACGCACACACACACACATACACACACAAAACAGTCTTACTCCGAGAATTCCAGTAGCACTTCTTTGTGTATGCACTAAGCTGTACTATCAACAGCTGGTTTGTATGAGATGATTAAAGAGGCCAAAGAAGAAAGGTTTCTTTCCTTTTTTTTTTTTAATTTTGTTTGTTTGTCTATGAAGTTGCTGCCGGTTTTGGCCTGTTTGATGTATGTGTAAACGTTTTCCAATAATAAGCCAGAATTTTATTGTGCTGAAAAAATTACCAGAAAATGTTGTTATCTAAAAATTCGTGGCTATTAAACTAGGTTATCTGTAAAAGTTTCTCCAACCTTTACACATACTGAAGGAGAGGAAGGCAATTTTAGAAAGCTTAGCACGGCTTATTTTAAGGGAGGAAAATCATGGATGATTTTTTTTTTCTCTTTGTTTATCATTGTTTTCCGATGTCTTTCTATAATGAATATGCATCACATGTAAACCGAACAAATACTTAAGAAAACAGTAGAAAGATGTTACTGTCAGAGCTGGGTGTTGGTTCTTAATAACCTGAAGGCTGAAGGTACCTCGTTCATCCATTAGTAATGAGAACTGTGAATGAGAATTGTCTTACCCCTCCATTGATTTGCTTATTACTTTACCTTTACTTAATGAGGCTTTGGGGAAACTGCTGAGGGAATCCTGCTCCTTTTCTCATTACTTCTATGTGCACTGACTTACTCTCTACCTAGGGATTTTCAGGCACAGGTACTGGATCAATAGATCTCTCTCTCTTTCTCTCTCTCTGCCCTTGCCACCTATACCCCACCCATCACTGCACACACACCACACACATAAACACACACACACACACACACACACACACACACAGCCTCTTCTCTCCCTTTAGCCTTCAAATCTCAGTTTAAATGTTACCTCCACAGAGAGCCCATACTTGAGCAATCTAAGAATTCCATTGCTACCTTAGGGTCATCATACTATCCCTGCTCTTCTCAATCCTATCTCTGTTCTTGCTCTATTCTAGAGCACTCTCTTCAACTTGTAATTTCATATGCATTTCATTTCTTTACAAGCCTACTCTCTCCCTCCCCCCACGAGTCTGAAGTTTCCTCATGAAAACAGCAATGATCGGTTTTATTTGTATCCCTGGAGCCTAACTAATATTGACTGAGTAAATGAATAAATGAATGCATGAAATGGCTCCTTTGTCCTTTTGTCAAGAGTTTTACTCCCATGCAGTGGTGCTGCAACTACTACTTTGCCAGCTCAGAAGAGCCAATTATTAGTATTTTCAGGGATTTGGTAAGCTAGTTGTTAAACTATTTAGTAGCTTGAAATTAGCCATGCTGAGAGTATTTCTACCATGGAACTGGTAGATGTTAACTGGTAACTGGCAAATGTTACATGTCAAGACTATTCCCCAATCCCCCTCAAATTGCTGGTTTGTTAGCACACTATGGCTCTTATCCCCTAAATCCAGCTATAAATATTGAGAGAGCATGGCAAAAACCTGGCCCAGAGGTTACTTAAAATCTTTCAGTAAAGAATGCTTACATTTTTAAAAATATATTAAATATATACTATAAAGTGATTTTCCTGTTGGGAATACTCGAGTTTTTTTTAATAAGCTAAATTATAGTCTAAACTATGTATTCTTTTTTTTTTTTTTTTTTTTTTTTTTTTTTAAGTCAAGCAAAGCTTTATTTCGTGTCAAGCATCAAGAATCAAACCGACCAGTTGGGGCCGCCCCTTTCAGAGAGGACGACCTAAACTATGTATTCTTGATCTCCTAAAGTTTTTGTTTCTGTTTTTCAGATCCTTATGTGAAGATCCATCTGATGCAGAATGGCAAGAGGCTGAAGAAGAAAAAGACAACAATTAAAAAGAACACACTTAACCCCTACTACAATGAGTCATTCAGCTTTGAAGTACCCTTTGAGCAAATCCAGGTACTGTCAAACATAATTTTGTCTTCCTATTCAGTTTTATTTCTTCAGACCGCATAGATGAAATGCACAAACCTTGTAAATTATCAGTGCACATGCCTTCATTAGATTTGTCATTCTTATTCCCATGCACACTTGATAATCAAGCTACATCAAGAAGGAAATGATGAAATATACAGCACAAGATGTGCTGACTCGTCAGCCAAAAACAGCTGGCATTCGGGTGAGCAGAAATAAAGTAGGAAAAAGAAAATCAACACAACGACTCTGCTAACTCAAAAAGTACCATAAATGTTAAAAGGCCAAAAGAAAATGAACTTTCACTATTCATTCCCAGGCCACAATATGGAGTTCTCCTTATCACAGCCTTATAGCAAAAAAAGAGAGAGAGAGAGATAAAAGAAATATTTTAGTTGATGATAAATATGCATCATCTTTACTCTTTCATTATTAAATTGTGGTTAAAAATAGAAATATCAGACTAAGTCATATTTTTAATACCTTATATTTAACTTCCTGTTTCTGAGTTGGAAAGGAAGGATATTTTTGTAAAGATGAAACCTTAATTTGCTAGATAATGATTGTTATGATAGGGAATATTCTATTAAAGGACTCTGTGGGTAAGATGTTCAGAACAGGATGCTACATGTAGCCACAATAATAGTATATGATCTTATTATTTAGCAATTTTTAAATAATTTTAGGTTCTCTTACCTTCTAGCCACAGTGTTACTATTGGAACTCAAAGTTCACATCCAATAACTATTGGCTATTTCTTGCTAATCTTTAATGGATATTGGCTGTTAGAAAGTCAAATGCCTTAAAGCAACAGTACTTTTACATTTTATTAAATAATTGATATAGGTCTATCTCTTTGGTCCTATAAAAGTTTCCCCACAACGTGAAGGAGAAATGAAGTGTAGGCACTAAAACTACACCATGGAAATTTCTAAAGGTCCAGACTATAAAACACCAGTAAATATTCTTTAGTTGCATATTTTTACTTTAATCTAGAATCTAATTTAGAATATAGTATCTTATGACAAATCACACTTTTATTCCATGAAGAAAGCTAATATAATAGCCGCATTTATTGTATATTTATTATGTGTCTGGCCCCAATTTAAGCACTTTACATACATAATCTCATTAAGTCTTTTACAATAATCTTATGAGAGAGGTTATTATCCCAATTTTATATATAAGGAAACCAAGGCTTAGAATCTCCTCACATATAAAATAGGAACAATAGAATCCATATGATTATGCGTATGAAATCATTTGGAATGGTGAACGCTCAGTAAATAGTTCCCATCACCATTACTATTCACAGTATTAATTTTGTCTTTTTCAAATTAACACTTTATTAGAAAATAGATCTAACAATAAAATTAAAACAATATATGGACCAATGTTGTCTACTAGAACTCTCTTTGACAATGGAAATGTTTTATCATCTGTGTGGTCCAATACAGTAGTCAACAGCAAGTAGGTAATGAGCACTTCAGCCACTAGTGTGATCAAGAAATTTTATTAATTTTAATTTACTTCAATTTAAAAAGCTACATGTTGCCAGGAGTATTTATTGTATTGCATGGGGTAGTTCTTTAAAAATCAATAGCAATCTACCATCACTTCATGGTCTTTATTTAACCTTTCTCGTGTACATTTTCACATGGTAGCAATTTACATATATTTACTTTCAACAGTTGTTATATAAGTAAACGACATTGCAGAGGACACTGATTCCCTGTCCCCAGTCACCTGTTTACTAGCCAGAGCTACTGAGGTCACTGCTTTAGACCAACTGGCAACCCCCAAAGACACCCAATTTTCTTCAATTTATTTTGCGATATTTGTTCAGTGAACTCTTTTGAGTTCTAAGAGCTTACTCCTATGGAAATGAATACCTCTTGAAGTTTTGTTTTTTATTTTTTATTTTATTTAAGTTTATTTATTTATTTGACAGAGAGAGAGAGCACAAGCAGGGGGAGTGGCAGGCAGAGGGAGAGGGAGAAGGTTCCCAGGCAAGCAGGAAACCCAATGTGGGGCTTGATCTCAGGACTCTGGGATCATGACCTGAGCTAAAGACAGACACTTAACCAACTGAGCCATCCAGGCACCCTGAGCTTTGTTTTTTAATACTGTAAAACAATTTAAGACAAGGTATTGTTATGAAAAATCCTACCGTAAATTTTCTTTGAGCTACAATTCTACATCTGTTAAAAAAAAAAAAAAAAAAGAAGTAAATGTCCTTTTGCAACAATAAATTGTGCAAATGTAAATATATTAAACTGAAGGGGGTGCCTGGTGGCTCAGTTGCTTAAGCCTCTGACTTAAGCTAGGTCATGCATCAGACTCCCTGCCCAGTAGAGAGCCAGCTGGCTTCTCCCTCTGCCCAGCATACCATCTCCCCGACCCCCACACCAGCAGCTCGTGGCCCACACGCACCCTCTTTCTCTCTCAAATAAATAAAATCTTAAAAATAAGTGAAGCACATTAAAAACAAGACATATCCTGGGTTTCTGGGGGCAGCATTTTAGAGGAGCTAGTACTCTGTCAGGACAGAGGAAACCTGAACCCATCATAGAGTACTTTTAGGCATGGCAATGATGAGCCCATCTCTGACTACATCCCTCCTCTTTCTCTGTTTCTCTTGTCAATTTGTTCTTTTCTTTCTTCTTCCTCTCGTCTCTTTTTTAGTTTTCCCCAGGAGATTTGTTTTCCTAGTTTTCTTAGAGAAACAGTTGAACATTTTATGTACTAAAATAGGGGTCTGGGTTTCCTTTATTCTGAGGTTATAAGATTATCTGTTTTCTCTCTATATATATCCCTATGAAATACATTATGAGCAAAATATGCTGATTTCCAAAAGTACATGTAAATGTTATACCCCCAAAATGTATAAATAAACTATATATGCAGCTACAAAAATTAATCCAAGACCTTCAGAAGGATATAATGTCCTGAGTATGATTAACCAGTACATTCCTGGGTGAAACAATCATAACCCACTCCAGCCTCCAAAAAGCCCATTTCACCTTTGTGCATAATGTCTGTAATTAGCTCCTACTCCCCATTCTCTGCAATATGCTTTCTTCCTGACAAATTTGCTTGGGAGAAGCTCTGAGAATTTTCCTGAGAACCAAAGTGATTCTGTTCTCTTTTCCAAAATCATCTGGTGGATAGATGATGCCCTTGATAAAGGAATCAATCCAAGGCTACATAAGGGAAGAAGGTTTGTTTCCTTTATTGCCAATGTGTTACATTTTACATTCTAAATTCCACTTTCAAGAGTGGTTATTTTCTCTGCTGTGACGCTGTCCAGGGGTGCCATCTCTCAGTACACTGGGGCAATAATGCAGTCCTCGGAGTACAAAGTCCATGAAAGGACCAGAACTCAGCAGGACCTTCATCTGGCCCTGGCTTCCATCATTCCATTTTCTGTTCCTTTTAACTCTGGCCACCAAATGTTATGCATTCTACTTTATTCTAAGCTCTACCTTTATCCCTGCACTCAGTTTCTAGATTAGAGCCTTCACATATTTTGACTAATCCATTACTTCGGAAGCAGTACTAAAATGTGCTTTCAAAAAGTGTGTCTTTCATATCATAATGGCATGGGTTTGCTTTCGTCAATTCAGGCAGTTCTAAAAAGTAAGTTATTAAATAAACTCTCACAGGGTAATGGGACAACTGAAGTAAATCTTGTGTGGCTAAAAGGTTATTTCCATTTGAGATCAGCGCTGGATACACAACAGTTACTCAGCAAATGTTTATTGAGAAAATGTATAAATGGGGAAATTATCTTTAGTTATTGCTTTTTAAAGATGTTTCACTCTATTGTCACATTTAATGCTCACAATAATCATGGGATTATTATTATATTATACCAATGCCAAAAATCTTGCTGATGAGACAGTTGAAACAAATGGACTTAGAGGTGGACACAGTTGACAGAAGGGATGATGGGGGACACAAAGGGTGGGGGACAGAAGGGACCCAAAGACAGAAGGTATGGTGGATTACGGCATAGATTGTGAAAACCAAGCCACTCGTTCCTTGCACAACCCCAGGCCAGGAACTTAACGGCATCTTCTTTGTGTAATGGCAATATTAATAGGATCTATTATGAGAAGTAAATGAATAGTTCACATAAAAGACTTAGAATTGTGCCAAATACCTGACAGAATTTAACATTTATTCAGTATCTTGGAGAAGCTGAAGACAGTGATGGTGGTGACGTAATGTTGAAATAGGAATTGCACTCAGGTTTTCACATACGAGTCATTTTCAGTCTCGGCCTGGTATTTTGAGACTGGGTCTTATTTCCAGTGGTTTCGATCTCCAGACAGCTTTGTAAGAGGACAGGGTGATTAATGTTTTTTTTGTGTCCTCTTGCAGAAAGTGCAAGTGGTGGTAACTGTTTTGGACTATGACAAGATTGGCAAGAACGATGCCATCGGCAAAGTCTTTGTGGGCTACAATAGCACCGGAGCAGAGCTGCGACACTGGTCAGACATGCTGGCCAACCCCAGGCGACCCATTGCCCAGTGGCACACCCTACAGGTAGAGGAGGAAGTTGACGCCATGCTGGCGGTCAAGAAGTAAAGGAAAGAAGCCTTTCTGCGTTTGCCCACATAGTGCTCTTTAGCCAGTATCTGTAAATACCTCAGTAATATGGGTCCTTTCATCTATCCAGCCATGCATTCCTAACACAACTCTGTGGTACTTCAAATCCTGTTTTAATTTGCACAAATTTAAACGTAGAGAGCCCCTAAGCCCTTCATTATGCCACTGCCCTCCAAATCTACTCTTCTTTTAAGCAATATGATGTGTAGATAGAGCATGACTGAAATTATTTATTGTATCACACTGTTGTATATACCAGTATGCTGAAGATTTATTTCTAGTTTGTGTATTTGTATGTTGTTAGCGTTTCCTAATCTGTGTATATCTAGATGTTTTTAATAAGATGTTCTATTTTAAATTATGTAAATTGACTGAAATATAGGAGAGCTGATAATATATTATATGGTAAATATAGTATTGTCTGCATTCCAGCAAAAATATCAACTTGTAAGGCACTAGTACAGTCAAACTGACATCTTAAAGGACAACTTAAACCTGAGCTTTCTACCAATCATTTGAGAACCAAGATACACTGACACCACATATTTGGTGGGTGAATCCAATTTTGTAGAATTTCTTCACAGGCAAATTAGCATGATCTGAACAGCATCCAGACTGACCTCCAGGAAGCATAGCCACAAAGCAGAACAGCATCTGTCTGTACACATCTACAAAGCTAAAACCAGGGCTTCACTCCTACATTCAAGGAAGCAACTGAACAGGAGTCAAAGATTTCATATTACTGCATATAGAGTAACAACGCGACGGTGTTCCGTGTGTGTGTATGTGTGGGGGGTGTGGGTGTATGGGTGTGTGGGTGCATTTGTTTGGGGACGGGGTGGGTGGGAAGAAGCTGAGAATTCAGCATTTCTGAAATATTGCCTGACTATTTAAAAAGAAAAAAAAAGTAGCTCTCCGTTATCACCTTTATACAAACGTGCATCCTGTGAATTCTGTTCCAGATTTCATACCTATAATAATTCCAAAAGGTTTGCACATTAGACTTTGTAACAAAATATTTTATTATACAAAACCATATTAGAAGGAATGCAGAATATTTTTAACACAGCAATCTGTGCTTATTACACAAAATTACTTTGTGGTAAACAGACAGTATTGTAATCCCATCAAAAGATGAAAAAATAAACAATTAGCCATAGTTCTGAATGCACTTCAATTAAGCCAAAACAGCTAGTGATCTTTTTATATGCTCTTTTTACTTAAATAAGTTTTAATTTGTCCTTTAAAAAAAAAAAGGTGAAACAATACCAAGAACAAGTTCTAGCAAACTGGAGCAACCTCTTATGTATACTAGATGCTTGATTTAGGAGGAGTTTTTAATGTTCTCAATGTCATTATGTAGTAAATGGCACTATTATGAAGCTACTAGTCATTCCATAAGAGTCTTCAAGGACTGCTCTGTGTAACACTGTGACTGCCGTGTGTGCTTAGACACGTAGTTTCCTCAGTGGATAGCACTCAATTTATTCCGTAGTGATGTTGTAACAATACTGCCATTCCCTTCTACTGCACTGCCCAAGGTGTGTGTAGCACAAACAGTTCTCATTACAAAGGACCAATTCAGAACTGAAAAGCTATGCATAGGACAAGAAAGATACATAGACTGGGGTGGAACACACAGCATTTTGTCAAGCACTGTGCAATCTTCCATGTTTTTCCCCACTCTGGTAGACGACCGCTTTGTGGAAGGGCAGCCAATTAGCTCACGCTGCATCCACGCACTTCCGTGGCCCATCACAGCTCCTAGGCCACAGACAGCAGTGACGCGCTGAGGTGAAAGTTTGTCTTCACGAATACCAAAACAAGACGGAGGAAAACCGAGCATTAGCCTCATGTTCAGACTTTAGGATACCATGCCGCGTTTTCCAAAAACTACAGAGAATTCAGAAAGGGCTGATGGGAGGCTTCACTGCACCGGCCTGGCTGTTTCCTGATAAAACTAGAATTCCTGTCATTCTTCTTTTCTCATCAAAGAAGAAGCAAGCCCTTGGCCTTTCAGCCCAGTCACCACAGGCAAACTCGTCAGGACTGGGCCAGACACAAAGGACAAGGGAGTATAACCTCTCTCTCTTCTGTGGATGGTCCATATTAAAAAAAAAAAAAAAAAAAAAGAATAGATAATAGAAGATGCACAAGTCATGATGTGAGATTTCATATCAGTTTGAACAGAAGAGTCAAATGAGAATCTTTCCAATTTAAGAGACCAAACTCTACCAAAGAGAGGGAGTCGACTGTCTTTTAAAAATTCTTTCAACATCAGAAACAGATATTTAATTTCACTGTATTCAGCTTTAAGTTGTTCACACTGAAACAACACTTTCAGGCAAGCAGGTTCAAGCTGCCGAACACACATTATTTCTCACATTAAAGTACTACTAATGCATTCTCTTGCAACACTGCCAGACATGGGATTGTCACCATAGAATCAGTTGGGACTACGCCATGTTTCACCAGTCAGTGACTGAACCTGCTTTAAGACCAAGATTCATCCTCAGACACGCCACATGTACCTTTCTGACAAAGCTGTGTAAACTATTAGAAGCTGATGCTCTAGAAAGATCCTAGTTGCCTTTGTGTATATTTACTGCCTGCTTGAGTGTTTCTATGTGTGGGTTTTCTCTGTATCTTGTAGAAATGTTGGGGTGTTCTCTTCTGCCATATGGCTCGTGGCCCGCGAGCCAACTACTTTAGCTGTATTTACCTTCGTTTTTGATGAAGTGGTTTAAATTTTGTTTGACTTTGTGTAGTGACCCCACAATAGTTTTCTGATTGTTGTTAAAAATGACTTAACATATTACATGGATATTCAATAAAAATGTTTTATTTCCTGTTGATGTTGCCGCCTTTCAACTCTTTCTCTTCCTTGTCTCTGCGGCTGAGTCAGAGGCCAGAGGACTTCGGAGGCTGCTGGAAGCAGCAGTGGTGGAACAAAAGCCTGCACTGCTCAGGGCCCCAAGTCGTGCCTGTGAATACAGAGCAGCTGACGCGAATACAATGCCCAGACCTGCGCTCCTCATTCTCCGTGTGTTTGTCTCTTCCAGTTTATCAGTGATTCACCCTGCACACCTTCAGGCTTTCCACTCTGCCCGAAAGGTGTCCTCCAGGGTTCTTATTCTACAGATTGAATCACAAAGCCTCTCCAAAATGGGACTGAAAATAAGACTTGTTTAACTCCATTCTCAGAAGGCAGCGTGCCACATTAAATTCCCCGCCCACTGCCATGACTGGGTAAAACAAGTAAACACGTCTCCTCCACTACATTCGACACTGATTAGTGCCTCCTGTATACCGTGTGCTTACTGGATGCGGAGAGACAACAAATGAGGCTCTTGACCCCAAGGAGCCCATAGGCTCAGACAGACACCTGAACATACTATCACAGTACGTAATGATGGCACCCTGAGTCCCTGAGAACCTTCTCTAGACCGATCACAGTGGATGCCACGGTGTGCCACCCGGATACCCCTTGGGCACCGAGGCACTCAGCCTGCAGCTACTAGAAGCCTTGCTTGATGGCAGCTCACACCTCAGTAGAGGGCAGGATCCCTCTGGCCTCTACTGAGGAACCTGCCTCACTAAGGTCAGGCATCCTCCCTAGCCACATTCCATGGCCCAGGCAGGATCTCTCTGAAGCCATATCTCAGTTTCCAGCCCCAAGGGTGAGTTGAGAAGGCTATTGCAATGCCCTTCACCTTCTCCCTCTCCCCAGCCCATTCTCCTTGCTCCTTTGCAGCAGTTGTTTCCAAGACCATTTCCCCATAAAACCCCTTCATCTCAGAATCAGTATCCTGAGGATCCTAGCCTATAACACGTTGTTCAGGGGAGGAGATATCATGAAAAGTGTTAGAGGCTAAGTACTAAAGGATCTGATAGGAGTTATCCAAGTCAGAGAGTGGGCAGGACTGTGGCAAAATTTATCTCATTATCAAGGCTGGCCACACCATACTCCCTTCAGCCAACTTTTATTAGGCAAAGCAAAACAAGGGTAGGGACTGAGCCCAAACTGCTTAGACAGGTGGGGAAAGGCCATTTAATTATGTACACTCTGAGGAAGCAGTTAGCGGGGCTCTAAATGTAAAGTGAGAAAAGGAAAGTTTAGGCCCACTAAGATTAGATGCAAAAACAAAACAAAATAAGACCAAAAAAATAAAAATAAGAAAAGAAAGAAAGAAGCATTAAATATGTAAGTGTTTGATTTTCAAAAGTGAGCATTTTGTTTTTCTTTTTTTGTTTTGTTTTGTTTTTTGTTGTTGTTGTTGTTTTGCATTTTGTTTTTCTTAAAGAGCTCTCAAAATTAGGTACAAAACTATTAAAAGAATATTTCTTGATTACCAAAAAAAAAGGAAAATCACCCCAAACTTCTGTCAATGTCTGTTTTCCCCAAAGGCTTTCAGGTTTGAGATATATACACTTAGGACATGTATTAGGTGTTTTATGACAACAAAACTATTCCAGGTATTTCAAAGGGGAAATTTAATAAATTGGCCACATAGAGAGGGCTGAGAAAGCCAAGCACGGACTGTGGATTAACCCAGAGGTGAATCGATGTAGCTGAAGTTGTATGCTAGCCCTGCCCTAACAAAATCCCACAGACCTGGTGACCGAAGCAACAACAATTTCTTTTCTTACAGTTCTGGAAGTCAGAAGTCCTAGATCTAGGTGTCAGCAGGGTTGGTTTCTTCTGAAGCCTCTCTCTCTTGCTTGTAGATGGTCATCTGGTCCCATTGTCTTCACATGGTCTTCCCTTTATGTGTATCTGGGTCCCAACCTCCCCTTCGTATAAGAACAGGAGTCGTATTGAATTGGGGTCCACCCTAATGACCTCTTTTTAACTTAACTACCTCTTGAAGAACCCTATCTCCAAATAAAAGTCATATTCTGAGGTACTGGGGGTTAAGATTTCGACATATGAATTTGGAAGGGTGGGGCACAATCCCCCATAAACACCAGGGTAAGTCTAGGTAAACAAAATAGAGGGGTGCCTGGGTGGCTCAGTTGGATAAGTGTCTGACTTAGCTCAAGGCTTGATCTCAGGGTTCTGAGATCGAGCCCGGAGTCGGTTCCCTGCTCAGCAGAGAGTCTGCTTGTCCCCCTCTGCCCCACCTGTCCCCCTGCTTGTGTTCTCTCTCTCAGAAAAATAAATAAAATCTTTAAAAAAAAGAAAAGAAAAGAAAACAAAATAGAATGGAGAAGATAGTGTTACCATAGCTCAGAACTCTAAAGGAGGGGCTAGAACCTGGGGGAGATACCACAAAAGGTTTTCAGGTGCTGGTGCTGGGACCAACAAAGAGGCCGCACACTGGCGATCTGGGAGTGCCACAAGATCCTGATCCAGCAGCAGCCCCACTATGGCTAGAGGAAAGCCAACAGAAGCTAGAAGCAAGAGGATTTTTTCTCTTCTCTCCCTACCTTCCCGTTCAACTGGGGCTTCTCACTGGGAAAACCTAAGAGTCAGCTGGTGAGGAAGATTAGGGAATAGTCTGCTGGGTCTTAGAGCCCACCCCCAAGTACACGGCAGAGCGCAGAAAGGTGGGAACAAGGGCAGAGGAACAAGCAGGAAACGAACCAACACGTTAAATGTCCTAGTCCCTTCATGCTGCTGTACCAACAGTACCAAAGACAATGGTTTAAGGAACATATGTTTATTTCTCACAGTTCTGGAAGATGGGAAATCCAAGACCAAAGCACCAGCAGATCCATTGGCTGTTGGGAGGCCAGCTCCTTGCCATGTGTCACCACGAGGTTGCCCTCTGAGGTCTCTTTTAATCAGGGCACTAATCCCATTCATGAGGTGTCCACCCTCATGACCTAATCTTATCTCTCAGGGAGCCCACTTCCTAATACAGGGGCAATGGTGGTTAGGATTTCCACCTAAGAAGTTGGGGTGGGGGATGGGGGAGACAGAAGCATTCAGTCCATAACATTAAGAAACCTTTTAGGGGGCGCCTGGGTGGCTCAGTGGGTTAAAGCCTCTGCCTTCGACTCAGGTCATGATCCCAGGGTCCTGGGATCGAGCCCCACGTCGGGCTCTCTGCTCCGCAGGGAACCTGCTTTCTCCCCTCTCTCTCTCTGCCCGCCTCTCTGCCTACTTGTGATTTCTCTCTCTCTGTCAAATAAAATAAAAAATCTTAAAAAAAAAAAAAAAGAAAGAAAAGAAAAGAAAGAAACCTTTTAGGAGCTGCACTCACTTTCTAAATGGTCTTGTTTCTTCTTTAGAGGATTCAGGGGTTTCTATCTGAGCCACACAAGTCATCCCACCCCTGATGAAACAGATGTATCAGAATCACATTTTTATTTGATTTATGTGGAGAGTTTACTATTACAGATTTAAAAATTCCAACCATGATTGCCATTATCCCCAGCCTGCAAAACATCTTTATTTGATGTTTGGCAATTGATTTAAGCTGCACACAAATTTTTACAGTAAAATAGTCAGTCAGTGACTTTGGAATAAGAAGGTAAAAGATCAAGAAAATAAAAATGAGAAATAGCCTGATAGTAAATGTACAAAGAAATTTTCCAAAACATACAGAGTAATAATTATGTAGGGGGAACCATCAAGAAGGAGCAGTAATAGAAACACCATGCAAACCTGATGATGATTTGTGTGATTGAAGTTCCAAGGCTGGCTCCAAGTTACTTGCATTTTTAAAATCTGCATTTCAGACATATTGATTTTTGTACCTTCCCCCACCAATACACATCGCTGAAGTTCCCACACTCATCCCTTTTCTTTGACAGTAACCATCCCGCCAGCAAGGCTTTTTCTGCTGTGCAAAATGTCTTTGCTGCTGTCCCGGTGCACAAAGGTTAAAAAGCATTTTGTAGCAAACAAGTCACTTCCTTCTCAGCTGTCCACGTCCCCTCTGTCACCTTCTTATTGCCTCCCAAAGGGAAGTGTAGCAAAGTGTTGACATCTTTTATAGGCAAGATTGGTTTGAGTTGTCTGTGGAAGGAACCCAATTTAAATCAGATTAAAGAAAAGAGAGAGGGAAAGAAGAAATGGGGAGAAGAAGAGAGAAAGAGAGAAACAGAGACAGAGAGAACAACTATTGGATCATCTAACCAGGAAAGTATGGTTCCATTCAGGAACAGCTCGATCAAGGGCCTCCAACAATGGTATCATCCCCATTCATTCTCCCTCTTCCTCTCTCTCTCTCTCTGTCTCTGTCTCTTTCTCTCTCTCTCATTCTCTCTCTCCCCCTCCCAAGTCTACTATCCTCTGCATCAACTTCATTTTCAAGCTCCAGCGTCACCATGTGGCAACCCAATGGCCCCGAGCAGCTCCAAGCTTCTGTTCTTCCAGCTTAGCCTGCTTGCAGAGAGTGCTGCTTGCACAATTATATCACCGAAATTCCCAGACCTAACTTACATGTTTGGGTCACATGCCCTCCTTAAAACAATCATGCCATGTTCACTTTAGCCAAACCCAGATTTTGTCCCCAGCTGTAGAGCCACATGGCATGACAGTTCCTCCAAGGATAATCATAATGCTACTACCAAGAAACAAAAGTGAATACTGAACAGATGAAAACAATAGGCATCTACTCTTTCCCTCCCCATATGCCCCCACCCTAAAAGTAGGGACACTGAAGGCACAAACTCGGGCCACAGCAAAAGCCTGATCATTCTTCCCTTTGAACAAAAACATTATTGGAGGAACGCTTGGGTGGTTCAGTCAGTTAGGCATATGACTTCATCTCAGCTCAGGCCCTGACCCCAGCATCAGGAGTTGGGGTCCATGTTGGGCTCCATGCTGGGCATGGAACCTACTTAAAACACAACAACAACAATAACACACCTATTGGAAAGAAAATTTTAAAAGTATGCAGCACTTTTCAATTATCTGAAAACATCTATTTACCTTGCTATTTATCATCAGGAAAACCAATCAACTGCATATATTTTAAGCAGTATTTTTTTTTAAGATTGTTTTTTTTTTTTTTAATTTGACAGAGACAGCAAGAGAGGGAACATGAGCAGGGGCAGAGGGAGAGGGAGAAGCAGGCTTCCCGCTGATCAGGGAGCCAGATATGGGATCATGGGCAGATTATGACCTGAGCAGACACTTAACGACTCAACCACCCAGGCCCTCCAAGCAGCCTTTTTTTTCTTTTTTTTTAGATTTTATTTATTTATTTGATAGACAGAGACCACAGGTAGGCAGAGAGGCAAGCAGAGAGAGGAAGGGAAGCAGGCTCCCCGCTGAGCAGAGAGCCCAATGCGGGGCTCAATCCCAGGACTCTGGGATCATGACCGAGCCGAAGGCAGAGGCCTTAACCCACTGAGCAACCCAGGCGCCCCCAAGCAGCCTTTTTTTGAAAGCACTGAGACATTAACATGATTTTTGATTCTTGAATTCATTAAATAATATTATAGAAACTGGGTAGGAAGTAAGGGAAATGGGAAAAAATCGGGCACCTGGGTGGTTCAGTCAGTTAAACACCTGACTTCCGTTCAGATCATGTTGTCAAGGTCCTGTGATCAAGTCCCGTATCAGGGTTCCAGCTCATCCGGGAGTCTGCTTCTCCCTCTCCCTCTGCCTCTATCCTGCCCCCCTGCTCGTGCTCTCTTCCTCCCTCTCTCAAATAAATAAAATCCTTAAAAAAAAAAAAAAAAGAAAGAAAGAAAGAAAGAAATAGGAAAAAATCACCTACACATCCTTGTTGTTTTGACATATTGGTCCATATACACCCACCTTTATAGTTTTACTCATAGCATACATACAATTAAGTATCAGTTTCTTTCACTTAATGTGAAAAACAAGACTTTTTTCATGTTATCACATAGTCCTTACAGTTCTTATTTTTTTTAAGATTTATTTATTTATTTGAGGGGAGGGGAAAGGGCAGAAGAGGAAGAGAGAGTCCCAAGCAGACACCCCACTGAGCATTGAGCACATGCTCGGCTCTATCCCAGGACCCCAAGATAACCTCTGGAGCTAAAAACCAAAAGTCAGATAGATGTTCAACACACTGGGCCACCCAGGCACCCCTACAACTTCCTTTTTTTAATGGCCATCTGACGTTTCTTCACACAGATAAGCAAAAACTTAATCAACCATTTCCCTAATACCAGGTATTTGAGTTGTTACTAAAGAATTTCTTACATAAACAACATGGCAGTGGATACTTTAATGAAATCTTGTTTTTCTATTACTCTATCAATATCTGTTATTAAATAGATTTTATCTATATTTTCTTCAGATAAGTCTCCAGAATTTTCCAATTTGGTTTCTTGGAAGGTTCTATCAAAAGACCCTGACATTGGTGTTATGTGTTCAGGTTTTCCCACAGTTTCCCTAACTGTGGGCATCGTGCTTTTAATGCCTGGCAGCTGTGGAGGGTCATGTGTCTAGGTAATGACAGGCCCAGAGCTGGAATAGGAGTCTCTGCATTCGGGGACCGCCATCCTTGTCGCTAATCCAGGCAGCTTGGTTTGTTAAAAAATCCGTGGCATGAGAAAACCCTTGGTGGAGAGCCTGAGGAGCAGGGGTGTCAGGAGAGAACCTTATAGAAGAGAAGGGCCCAAGACAACAAGTGTTCCGAAGTGACTCCTTCCTCCGCCTCACCTTCACGTCAAAGCCTGAAGTCTGCCCTGTGGAGCTCTTCGCATGGGCCCTGCTCTCTATTTCCCCCACCGTGTGCCTCACGCAGACCTGCAGCCCTTCTCACCTTCAAGATCAAGGAGCCTCACCACAACCCTCCCTGCGCCCACCCTCACCTGCTCCGAACCCCAGCTGGACAGCTGGCAGCCTGGGCTCCAGTCCTGGTTCATCCACTTAGCTGAACAACCCAGGACAATTCCCTTAATTCGGCAAATTCAAAATAATGGATATTAAAATCTGGCATTAAATAAGCATTTAATTAATGGTAGTTATTATTTTTTTCAATCAAGCCTGTTGGCAAACTTTACGTGTAGAGACAGACTGTAAACAGTCAGGATGTTGTGGGTAATCGCTCCGCTTTGTCCATTCTTCCTTTCTTTCCAACCCTTCGAAAATGTAAAAACTCTTTGTAGCTCATGGGCCATACAAAAACAAGCGGCTGTATATAATTTGCTGACTAGATTCAAGTTACATCACTCTTAAAAGCCTCGCATGTTCCTTCTTCCTTACAGATCAACCTTTACATTCTTCCGTGTCCCATGCAACGACCCCCTCCCCATATGAGCCAACCCCCCCTCCCCCGCCCAGTCCTTCAAGCTCTGCCCCCTATGCTAGCTACACAATTCTCTGACCGCATCCATGGGTTCTCCTGTCTCTGTGCCTTCACTTAGGCTGTCCCCTCCACCTGAAATTCCCTGACAAAGTCCTACAGCTGCGGGAGCGAGGTGGGAAGGAAGGGTGTGGAGAGATTCAGGCAGTCTGGGGAAGGAGGGATGTAATATTTATTTCTAAACGCACCGCACAGTCACTCTCTCTGTGAAGCACAATCCAAGGTGTCAGGCTCAGTTCACTGCTGCTGGGTCCTTCTAGCCCACACATGGTTCCTTCTACCCCCAAATGTCTCTCTGACCCTGAGGCAAACAACATTGTTCTTTAAAGTAACAATGTTTGGAAGATTCACCACTTTCCTTGAAAATTGTACGTACATTATGAGTACATCTATTTAAAAGGTGGGTGTATGTGGACCAAAATGAAGAAACAACAAGGATGTGGATGTATAGTGTGATTTTTTTTCCAATTTCTTTTCTTTTTTTTCTTTCTTTCTTTTCTTTTTTTTTTTTTTTTTTTTTTTTTTTTTTTTTTTTTTTTTTTTTTTTAGATTTTATTTACTTGAAGGCAGCTGGGTGGCTCAGTCATTAAGCGTCTGCCTTTGGCTCGGGTCTGGATCCCAGGATCCTGGGACTCAGCCTTGCATCAGGCTCCTTGTTCTGTGGGAAGCCTGTTTTTCCCTCTCCCACTTCCCCTACTTGTGTTCCCTCCCTCGCTGTCTCTCCATAAAATAAATAAACTCTTTAAAAAAAAAAAAAAAAGGGACGCCTGGGTGGCTCAGTTGGTTAAGCAGCTGCGTCCTGGGATCAAGTCCCACATCGGGCTCCTTGCTTGGCAGGGAGCCTGCTTCTCCCTCTGTCTCTGCCTGCCATTCTGTCTGCCTGTGCTCGCTCTCTCTCCCTCTCTCTCTCTGACAAATAAATAAAATCTTAAAAAAAAAAAAAAAGATTTTATTTATTTGAGAGAGAAAGTAGAATTTTTTTTAAAATTCAGGGGAAAATGAAAACATTTCAGAATACTAAAGCAATTCCTCCTCCAGCAAAGGCAAGATAGATGATTTATAAATTATCAGAAGGAGTTGGAAGGTAGGTGCCTAATTTCTTGTTGGTACCATGATTGCCCCATTTTCTCACGTTGCCCTAATATATGTGCGGCTGGACTTCTCACAGCTAGGACCCAGACCCGGTGACTCAAATGAGACAGACCTGGGAGGGTCATTCCTGAGCTGAGGACTTGACTTCTGCATTGCCTCCAGCCAGTCCGCTCCCTGCTTGCATCCCCACCGCCAGGGTGAAGCCGTCCATCTGTCTCTTGCCTCCCGGCCCCTGGAACCCACTGTGACCTCAAATGCACCCAGACCTGCATTTTTATCTTTGAAAACATCCTCCCACTTCACCAAGAGGTCCTTCGGCCCATGTACACCATCTCCACATATTTATTCAATATTAACTCTGAACTAAGTGCTAATTCTTTGGTTGGGAGTCGGCGAGGGAAACTGAACTGGGATCACATTATGAACTGAAAATGGGCTTCCCCCAAGCTCCCATGTTAAAGCCATAGCTCCCAGCACTTCAGAATGTGATTATATTTGGAGATAGGGCCTTGAAAGAGGTGGTTAAGTTAAAATGAGCCCCTGAGGGTGGACCCCAATCCAATCTGACTGTTGTCCTTGTTTTAAAAAGATTAGGCTGCACAAGGGCACACCAGATGTGTGTGCACACAGAGGGAAGACAGTGTGCGGACAGCCAGTGGGTGGCCATCTGTAAGCCAAGGAGAGAGAGCCTTCAGAGGAGACCAACGCTGCTGGCACTTTGTGGACTTTAGTCCCTTGAACAGGAGAAAATAAATCTTTGTTGTTTAAGCCACCTGTTCTGTGGTATTGTGTTATGGGAGCCCTGGCCGACTAATATAGGGCCCATCCCGTTGGCCCTTGACAGAACTCAAAATATTTAACCCAAGTGAAACCAGCCCCCCCAGGGCCATAGATCAGACCACCCCCAGTCCTCTCTCTTACTTAAAACAGAATATGCTCTTTCCAGGGGCGCCTGGATGGCTCAGTGGGTTAAAGCCTCTGCCTTCGAACCCTGAGTCAGGCTCTCTGCTCAGCAGGGAACCTGCTTCCCTTCCTCTCTCTCTGCCTGCCTCTCTGCCTGCTTGTCATCTCTGTCTGTCCAATAAATCAATAAAATCTTAAAAAAAAAAAAAAAAGAATATGCTCTTTCCAAAGCCTGTACCAATATAGACCCTGCCCTTCCAGTTCCCCTCTACCTTTCCCCGCCCTCAACAACCAGGGCCCTATAGCACTCATTACCCACTCTCAGACTAATGTCTATTGTATAAAACTCTGGATTCTGGAGACAGGAGGGGAGGAGGTTTACACAGGCTATTTGTCTCCTTTGTCCTTTGTCTCCAACACATGTTCTCTCGCTCAGGGTTCTCCAGAAAAACAGAACTAAGAGGAGTGTGTTTATAGAGAGATTGGTTTTAAGGAAATGGCTCACATGATTGTGTAGACTCAGGAAAGAGTTTCAGTTCCAAGTCCAAAGACGGTCAGCTGGCAGAATTCCTTCTTGCTTGGGAGAGGTCAGTCTCTGTTCTTTTGAGGCCTTCAACTGATTGGATGAGGCCCATCCACGTGAGGGAGGGTAATCGGCTTCACTCAAAGTCCATTTAATGGTTAATCTCATCTAAAAAAACACCTCCAAAGAAACATCCAGAGTAATGTTTAGCCAAATATCTGAGCTCTCTGACCCAGAAAACTCACACATAAAATTAACCATCACAGATGTCTTCCTTGTACTAAGCTGCTTTACCCTGTCCTCACCATAGTAGTTAGAAGTACAATGTCCAAAATACTAGGTACTAGCCACATGCAGATACTATGCATTTGAAATGGGTCTAGCAAATGTTGAGATGTGCTGTGTGTATAAAAATACACACCAAGTTCAAGATTAAGTATAACAAAAAGAATGTAAACATCTCATTAATAATTTTTTATATTGATTTCATATGTAGATGATCATTTAAGGGCTATATTGAGTATACTTCTTTCCTATGATTGCCATGCAAAGTATTTCCAACTTATTGGCTTGAAACAACACAAATTTATCATCTTACTTTTCTGTAGTTCAGAAGTCCAACGGGGTCTCATTAGGCTGTAGCAATGTTTTGGTAGGGCTGTTTCTTCTAGAGACCCCAGGTGAAAGTCCACATCCTTGCCTCTTCCAGCATATTAGAGGGTGCCTACATTCATTGGCTGGTGGCCCTCTAGCTCCACCTTCAAAGCCTCTCTCACCCTTCCTCCTTCTGAGCCATCTCTGACACAGTCAGGAAAACTCCATGTTTAAGAACTCGTGATTAAATTGGGCACACCTGGATAATTCAGCATACTCCCCTCGGATCAAGGTCCTGAACCTAAATCATTTCTGCAAACTTTTTTCTCTATGTAAGGAACATAAGTGTGAACATATTTATGTGTTCACAATGTGAAAGGGAACATAAAATGTGAATTTTATTGACATTTTAGGGATCTCAAACTTCTTTTGGGCCATTATTCTGCCTATCACATTGTGCCATATAAATAGTAAAATTATTAATTTCACTTTTTAAAACTTTTCTTAAGGGGGCTACTACAATATTTTTAGTTACATTTGTGACTCTCATTTGTGGCTCACATTACATTCTTACGGGACAATACTTTATTTGAAATCGAGAAATACAAAGATCGAGGGACTTGTCAAAAAGTATAAATGACCTCAATATGGATGCTAAGAACTTTGAAGTGCCTCAGGGCTCCTCTCTTTCCACACTCATCCTGGGTGATCTCATCCTGTCTAATGACTTTAACGGTATTTATGGTCTGATGACTCCAGCATTTTATCTCTAGCCCAGACCTTACCCTTGAACTCTAGTCTCATATATCCAACCAATACCTAGTGTTTCCATGTGGATGTCTAATAGGCATCTCTAGTGTAATGTGTCTCAAACTGAACCCTTGCTCTTCCTCAGCACCAGTCCCATTCTACATCCAATGTGCTGTCCCTACAGTTTTCTCCCATCTCAGTAAGACTAAAGTTTCAAATGTATCCTTGATTACTCTTTTTGTTTCCTGATCCACATGCTCGTTGTTTCCTGGTCAACAATTTCTAATACACACACACACACACACATATCAGTTAGTCCAATGTATCAGTTAGCTCTACCTTTGAAATACATCCAGTATCTAATTACTCTCAACAGCTCCTCAACCTGGTCCAAACCACCATTGTCTTTACCATAGTTAACAACAATTTCATATCTGGTCCTTATGTTTTGATCCTTTTCTCCTTTTGGTTTATTATTAATAGAGCAGCCAATGTGATCACATTAAAATATATAAATCATGTCATTTGTCATCTTAAAATTCTCCAGTAGTTCTCCATCTCATTCAAAAGAAAAGCTGAAGACTTGCCATGTTCTACAAGGTTCTCCTTGATCTGGGCTCCAGCCACCACTTTGACCCTGTCACCCACCACTCTCTCTTTGACTTATGCTATTCATTCATACTTGTCTTCTTGCTGATCCTCAAACATGCCAAAAAAAAAAAAAAAAAAAAAAAAGCTCCTATTTCAGGGCCTTTGCACATGCTGTACCTGTTATTCTTTCACTCTACTTCAACAGTCATTCTCCAGGGAGCCTATAACTTATTCTTTCATTATCCTTAGGTCCTTACCTAAGTATCAACTTTCACCATCCCCATCACCCTCTCTCTCCCTATACTGCTTTATTTTTCTCCATAAAAAAATACCACCTGGTTCTAAATACTTCCTGGTTTATGTTTAGTGGGTGTTTCTTCTCAAAGAAATGTATCTATAAGGATTAAACCTTTCATCTGCTTTGTTAATTTCTGTATCTCTAGCATCTAAAATAGTACCTGATAGTAGACACTCAGTAAGTACTGGACAATAAATATATAACTAATTGACTCAGAAAAAATTAGTAATGTTAGGCTGAATAATTAAGAAAAAGCTAGATAACCAGGTATTCAATATTATTTTTTCAGAACTGCAGTAGTTCTAGCAGATTTTTAAAGGAGTCTTTCAAGACTTATCAACCATGTTAACCAATTTCCAAGTAAAAATCATACCCTTCAAAGAGCTAGTGGTTTCAAACCCTAGTTGCCCTTTTGCCATTCAAAATCATTTTCTCTTTCATGGATAATTATTTAAATCCAGCTTTTAGAACTGGCAGAAGAAAAAAAAATGCAGATAATTGCTGCTACAATAAATGGAAAAGCAGCAAAAATTACCAATATTTTCAGTTCATTTAACCCCTAATCAACTGTCAAGCAAAACATCCTTTCTGACTGACATTTTCTGTTAGCAAACCATAGGACCTGCTTCTCTCAGGTTCCTGTCATACCATCAATCTCAGAAAGCAAACTAAATAAACAAAACTGCTTATCACGCATGCAGAATGGGAACAGGGGCATTATTTTTTCTTATTGCTATACAACTATATTTCCCCATTTGCTAATGTTTTTGGAGCTGTTGATCTCAACTTTTAAATCAAAAGCATTTTTTTCCTCAACCCATACTGAAAGTAGCTGTTTAACTTTGACGTAAATGTTTCCTTTGCTTTGTTTTTCTCTAAAATCACATTGCCCTTGATGTTATTATCTCTATGCAACACTGTCATGCTGTGAAGAAACTTGCAAACTACCAAGAGTCTTCGTCTTCTTTCCAGAAAACCTTAGGTAATGTCAACATATTTTCCCAACTCTTAACCAGTTTTATAACTAAAAGACATAAAAGGTATATGTTGTTCTGCTAAATCACTTTTTGAATTACAAAAAAATTGGACCAAAAGTATCATAAAGTTGAAAAGAAATATAATTCATAAGCTAAGGGCCGTAGTAACTTCTACCCTACCAGATATTAAAAACTTAGTCACCATAGTATACAGATAAACCAACAGAATAGAATAGAAAAGTCCATATAGATACCAAAACATATATAAGGATTTAGTATATAAGAAAGTAGCCATTTCAATACATCTTTTTTTTTTTAAGATTTTATTTATTTATTTGACACAGAGAAAGAGAGAGATCACAGTAGGCAGAGAGGCAGGTGGGGCGGAGGCGGGGAGCAGGCTCCCTGCTGAATAGAAAGCTCGATGCAGGGCTCAACCCCAGGACACCGAGATGACCTGAGCCGAAGGCAGAGGCCCAACCCACTGAGCCACCCAGGCACCCCAATACATCTTTAATAGAATGTCTTATGATTACCCAATCATTTGGAAAACAAAATACTTCTTTTATTTTCATTAAATAATTTTTAATTTTTTGTTTTAATTCCAATCTAGCTAGCATACATTGTTATATTAGTTTTAGGTATACAATATAGGGATTTGACAATTCTATACGTTACTCAGTGCTCACCATGGTAAGTATATTTTAATCTCCTTCCTCTATTTCACCCATTCCCCCACCCACCTCTCCTCCGGTAACCATCAGTTTGTTCTCTGTAGTTAAGGGTTTGGGGTTTTTTTGTTTGTTTTTTCCTTTGTTCATTTGTTTTATTTCTTAAATGCCACATATGAGTGAAATCATATGGTATTTGTCTTTTTCTGACTATCTTATTTCATGTAGCTTTATGCCTTCTAGATCCACTCATGTTGTTGCAAATGGCAAATGGCAAGATTTCATTCTTTTTCTAGTGGCTGAGTAATATTCTGTTGTACATAGATACCACCTTTTCTTTATCCATTCATCTATTGATGGACACTTGGGCTGCTTCCCTATCTTGGCTTTTGTAATTAATGCTGCCCTAAACATAGGAGTGCACCTATCCCTTTGAATTAGTGTTTTTGTATTCTTTGGGTAAATACCCAGTAGTATGATTCCTGGTTCACCAGGTAGTTCCATTTTTAATTTTTTGAGGAATCTCCACACTGTTTTCCACTTTCCTACCAACAGCACAACAGCTCATTTTCCTCCACATCCTCACCAACAATTGTTTCTTTTGTTTTTGTTTTAGCCATTCTGACAGGTGTGAGGTGATACCTCACTGTGGTTTGGATTTGCAATTCTCTGATGATGAGTGATGTTGAGCATCCTTTCATGTGTCTGTTGGCCACCTGGATGTTTTCTTTGGTGGAAAACAAAATATTTAAATCCTATATCAGTTCGGAATGCTCTGGCTGCAAATAACAAAATAACAAAAACTAATGGAGACTTCACCTCTAAGGACGTTGAGGTTCATACAGCGTGAAGTCCAAAAGGAGGCAGTCTCAGAATTGGCTTAAAAATACTTAAAGATATTTTTAAGTCCTCAGACTGTTTTTATATTTCCTCTTCAACATCCTCAGGGGGCCTACTTTTGTCCTTGGGCTTGTTGTTGCCTCATTATCCAAGATGGCTGTCATCACTCAAGACATCAAGTGCTCACATACCAAAGTAAAAGTGGGCCAGGCCTGCCTTTAGTGTCTCTCTCCTTTTATCATGGAGTTAAGCTGTCTTTCTAGAAACCTCCCAGAATTTCTCCTCTGTCTCATTGGCTAGGTTAGGCCCAGAATCATTCCTTGATGCAGAGGATGCTCGTTAAGTCAGTGTCTAACTTTTTCAGTGTGCAGCTGGGAGCTGGGCAAGGGAAAAGGGGGCTGGAAATGGTTATTGGGTAGCCAACCAAACTCTCCATAATGCATATCAAATACCTGCTTCTGGCCATCATGAGAATAAATGGCACTGGTCTAGCCTTCCCTCGATACACGAGTATCAAACTAGAAAAAATATGTATAATGACTGTTTTCAGATGTTGGACAACAGAATAAACAGGACGCGGGCCTCACTGAGAAATAGAAAGAAACAAAGTAAACCACATGACCATTCCAGCTCTGGAGGAACTCTCAGACAGCCACCCCAGACAGCTGGGAAGCCCACACAAAGTACAATGGTCTTACTGAGTCAGGGAACTAGACTGAAGCTCATAGCTATTAAGGTGGCTGGACTATGTGGAAGGTGCCAGAAAAAAAAGGGAGATGTGCAGGCAAGGAGCTCCAAAACGCTAGCCAGGAGTCCCTTAGAATCTTTGGGTAAATACTAAACTGTGTGTATACAAAATGAGACTCCATGAGTCTGGGCCGAAAAGAACTATTGGACAAGAACCACCACCAAGGCCTGCATGAGCCTGGGAAACATTGGAGTTTCAAGCAGTCGGAGTAAAAAGACTTTACTGAACACCCTGGGAATTTGGTGGAGGCTCCCAGGAAAGCTATGCTCAAGGTGTGGCCCATGAAGCCCTAGGGTAAAGACTACTCCAGACCTGGCCCAACAAAGCTGAAACACAGACCTGGAAAGACTCACACTGAGTCACAAGTACATTAATTACCTGCTGAGCAAAACTCACTGTTAAAGAAGAAAACAAATCCAGATGCTCAATTATGTAGTATCTGTCGCATTCGTATACTAGCAAATATTATCAAAAGATGGAGGAAAAAACATAACCCATAGCCAAGAGAAAATCAGTCAGTGCAGCACTTGGGTGGCTCATTTGGTTAAGCACCTGCCTTCGGCTCAGGTCATGATCCCCGGACCCTGAGAGTTGGCCTCACTGCTCAGCAGGGAGTCTCCCTCTGTGCCTCCCCCCACCCCCGACCTGCTTAGTGTTCTCTCTCCCTCATAAATAAAATTTAAAAAAAAAAATCAATCAAAACAGAAATCTATATGATTAAAATATTTGAAGGCAAAATGGAAAATATGAATGTGCTAAAAGAAAATGCAGGAAATTTCCATGCTTTACACTGAAAGTTTAAAAGTACCCAGAAAATGATCGCTAAATTTGACTTCCTACAAATTTAAAACAACTGTGAATCAACAACAGAATATTTTGTGAACTGAGTTAAAAAAAAAAAAAAAACAAGCAGCAAACCGGAGGGAGTGCAGTTCCCCTGAAAAATGGTTTAGGTTATTAATATAGAAAGACTCTCTGAGATTAATAAGGAAAAAAAAAAGTGATGCAAATGTTAAAACATGCAATGCTTATGAAAAGAACCGATGGTTGGGGCTTAAAGAGTACACTTATCATGATGAAAAAATTAAATTAAATTTTAAAAATACCAGTGGTCAATTAACATCAGTATTTAGCTTCATTAGTAATAAGATAAATGCATGTAATTACCAAGACTTACCTCACGTCATACATTGGTACAGAATAAAAAGTATAATATGCTGTTAACAAGGGCAAAGGGAAACTTTCATATACCACAGACAAGGAGAGAGATGTGGATCTGCTCTGAAGGGTAATTTGGCAGCAGTTAGTAACAGATGAAAAACTGTTTATAACATCCAACCCTGCAATTCTACTTCTAAAAATATAGCTCAAGAAAATAATTAGTTAAGTGCCCAGGAAAAGTATATGATGATGTTGGTCCCAGGGTAGGTTATAGCAAGAGGATTCTAAGGACAAAATGGCAGCAGACATTTGAACACTCAAGGACTCAGGCCACTGGCAGCGCGTATACAAGCTAATGAGACCAAGGCGTGTGAAAATTAGATGACCCATCTCACTAAACCCCGGCATAGGTAAGGGTCCTGTGGACCTTAACTGCGCATCACATGGTGAGGACAGAGACACTGAAAAAGCCTGACAGCTCTCTGCTGAGCTATGAAGGCTAAGAACATGCTGGATAGAAAGGTCTGCTTCAGAGAGGCAAAGGTCAACAGCTGGGCTCCTAGATTGATTTGTGTCCCATGAAAGACACTTGTGAGTCCTCCCAGAAATACTCATGTGGGAAAACCACTTAGCAAGGGGTTCAAGGAGGCAAGAGCAGATGGAAACAAGACCCCAGGGATTTGAGTTTCCTGCTTAACATTCTCCAAGAAGGGAGAGGCCCAATTCCCTATTATCACCTTCTCTACGGAGACTCATCCCATCAAAACAAAACAAGACAAGACAAAAGCACACTTCTGGTCTACATCCGAAGCTGCTAGAGAGTTTCGTTTCTCTCATTTAGTTTCTAAATTCCTCTTCCATATTTCTTTATCTTCTCTCTCTGTAGGATATTCCCTCATTTTACTGATTACACTTTTTTAAAAACACAGATTTCTAATCTTTTGGAGTTAGGGGAATAACGGGTACATTATTTTTCTTTAATTGGTTTTTTTTACATTACTACATCTTGAAATTTAAAAGTAATTGGGTTAAAAAACAAAAAACAACAAACAAACAAACAAAAACCATGTATCTATTGGGAAGCAAAAGTGAAAATTACCCAGAAGCAACCTTGACACACTACTCTGTAAACACTCTTCTTGTATTTCCATCTTGCAATGAACTTATTCTGGATACAGTACTCATCTTCACTGGACTACGTTCTAAATACATGTCCAGAAAAAGGAGCACATTCTCTAAACTGAACCTGTTGAGAGCAGGGACTTTTTCCTTTTAGCCATTCTTTTATTCAACAAAAACAACTATTAAGTGCTTCAAAGTACCAGGCACTAGATTTTACCCTGAGCTGATAACCTGAGCAAAAGATATACAATTTGTTCCAAAAAGAATTTTAGGTAAAGAGATTGTGATTTTTCACTTTATATCCAGGGGTCTCACAAATGCCAGGAATAAAGGGCACCCTGGATAAATGTTGGTTTAACTAATAATGGCTCACTGCCCTGAGCTCCTGGGCCTTTATTTCCGGCCTCCCCAAACCCCCAAGGCTTTATTTATTCAACCATTGTTCATCCATTTCTGTGTTTTAATATTACCTATACATGTGCAGATACCCTGCTCTGCAAGACGGGACAACAGAGACCACACTAACACCTCTGCAAACAGGGAGTATGGATGGTGAGAGGGGCCAGAGTGGTGGGATCATGGATCTGTATAGAAGTCACCCCCTTTGCTTCAGTAAGAGTTGTTATCACTGTGTTTATGACCCCTGTAGCAGCTTAACACATAGAGATCTTTGATGAAAGAGTTAATGAAGGGGTATATCCTATTAAAAAATAATACAGAACAAGAAGGCAGAAATGGCTGATTCTATAAGAAAAAAACAAACAAACGTCTGTGTGTGTGTGTGTGTGTGTGTGTAGGTGGGGAGAATTCCAGTGATTTTGCTATTGCTCAAAATATTAACAGTATTCATGAAAATATCCTAAGGAGATATCCTCTCCTAAGGAGAGGTTTAACAAAAGTTTTTGGATACAGCTGAGATAGGAAGCATTTCTTTTGGTCATTCACAAGATAAAATTCCACTAAACATGTCTCAAATTGGGATCCCTTTCATATTAGTCTTAGAAATAAACCAACAGAAGAATACTGGTCAAAAAAGTTTAGAAGTTATTTCAACCTAGTCTCCCCCTTGGAGACTTTTGAAGTATATCTCTATCATATTATCATCAGCTCTTACTGCGTGTGTGGATTCCCAAACTAACTTGACTCAGAAATCTTTTTATTTTAATTTTTCTTTTAAACTTGTATTTATTGGGCAGCCTGGGTAGCTCAGATGGTTAAGGGACTGCCTTTAGCTCTGGTCATGATCTCCAGGTCCTGGGATCAAGCTCTGTATCTGGCTCCCAGCTCAGCAGGGAGTCTGCTCCTTCCTCTCCCTCTGCCTCTCCCCCTGCTTGTGCTCTCTGTCTCTCAAATGAATAAATCTTTTTAAAAATTATTTATTAGAGAGAGAGAAAGAATGAGAGCACGAGTAAGAAGGGCAGAGGGAGAAGGAGACAGAATCCCAAGGAGATTCCCCACTGAGCACAAAGCTCAATGTGAGGCTTGATCTCAGGACCCTGAGATCATGACTTGATCCAAAACCAAGAGTCTGCTGCTTAACTGACTGCACAACCCGGCCACCCCTTAAAAGTTTTTTTTTTTTTAAATTCCTATTAATATCTCCTAGAATGCACATTGGATAATCTGTTATTGAGATATAACTGACATATAATAAGAAAATCTTTTTTTTTTTTTTTTTTTAAGTAACACATGACCTTCTTGTGTAACTTAAAATTTTTTCCTAAAAGTACTTGGACAGCGGTGCGTGGCTGGCTCAGTCAGTGGAGCACACACTCTTGATCTCAGGGCTGTGAGTTCGAGCCCCACACTGTATGTAGAGAGTATCTAAAAATAAAATCTTTTTTAAAATAAAATAAAAAAATAGGGATGCCCGGGTGGCTCAGTCAGTTAAGCAGCTGCCTTCAGCTCTGGTCATGATCTCCAGGTCCTGGGATCAAGTCCCACATCAGGCTCCTTGCTTGCAGGGAAAAAACTTCTCCCTCTACCTGCTCTGCCTGCTGTTTCCCCTGCTTGTGTTCTCTCTCTCTCTGATAAATAAATAAAATCTTAAAAATAAATAAATAAAAACACTTGGACATATAGATTTTAGAAAAATATACCTGTTTTTAAAATCAGTCACTGTAGCGAAATAGCAAGTTTTATTTCCATTTTTCCCTTTTGCCTTTAAAAACCAAAACAAATCTTTTCTGTTAAAAGTGGTAATGGGCTCGGCTGAAGAACACTCACCTAATCTACATCCCTTTGTGCCCTTCTGACCAAGTTCTAGCAATTGAGATCTAAGAGGCAGTAATCAGGTTTGGTTCCTGGGAAAGCTGTTGGAGAGGGATGCTGCTGGTGTGCCAAGGAAGCCTTTGGCCTCTGTCCCTCTATCCTGCTGGGACACAGTCCTGACACGTGAGGTGCAGCCAGCCTCTGGTAACCAAGGACCCAGATGCAGGAGAAGAGCAGAGAGGTGATTGGCCCGGGTCTCTCACTGAGGGCACCCTGGGCTGCCCTGGGCTCCAGGACTATGTTTGTTTCAGAAAAACTATCTTCTTTCTTGGTTAAGCCACTATCTATCATGCTTTCTTTTAATTTCCTTTTTTTTTTTTTTAACATTCTTCACTGAGAATCACATTTGTGATCACATTTCACATCATTTTTATCTTGCAAAAAGTTGATTGTGTTTCAGACTTAGAATGTTCATACTGTCACCATAATTCACTCAAACCCTTCTTGACAGTAAGTATTGTATATAGGAACCAATAAAAATGTATGTATTTATAACTCTTGCAAGCTTTACAATGCAAACCTCTCTAGGTCAGCACAGAATATAGAAGCAGTTTCTGGGGCACCTGGCTGGCTTAGTCTGTGAAGCATGTGGCTCTTAATCTCGGAGTCCTGAGTTCAAGCCCCACATTGGGCATAGAGCCTACATGGGGGAAAAAAAGAAGAAGAAGAAAGAAGAAAAAAATATATGCAAGTACTTTGTTAAGATTTTTCTAAACCCGGAAGTGCCTGGGTGGCTCAATTGGTTAAGTGCCTGCCTTTGGCTCAGGCTGTGATTCCAGGGTGCTGGGATCAAGCCCCATGCCTGACTCCTGGCTCCGCAGTGAGTCTGCTTCTCCTGTTTACTCTGCTTGCTGCCCCCCCCCCCACTTGTGCTCTCTCTCAGAGAAATAAATAAAATCTTTAAAAAGAATTTTTTTTTCTAAACCTGAATATTGATCAAATTTAAAACCATTAATTGGGTAGCAATCACCCCTTACCAATTCTGTTTGTAAATATACTTCTATTAATAATAAAGTAAGTGAAAATAAATTCTGTGGTGAGAATTTTTTTTCATCCTTTGTGAGAACTATAAATGTCCTTACATATTATTGTGTTGGGTTGGGGTGCCTGGATCTAGATACTTATCTTTAACTTCTACTTTGTTGTCTTCACATGAAGAAAATCTGATTCCACCCCAGTTCCCAGCACAACTGGACTTGGGAATGCTGGGAAATGGGCAGCACTAAAATATGTGAGAAAATGAAGGGGATATAAATTGCTGAGTATTATCATCATCTTGATGGCAGAGTCTTTTTCTCTTCTTTAGGCATAGATTTAGGGACTAGGAAGAAAGATAAAATTGAATTCTGTAAGTCTAGGCAAGAATGGAAGGGCCATAATCCAAACCACTCTTGAAGTTCTATTGAAGATGAGCTGCTTTGCCATTATTGCAAATTGCCCTGTGATTTTTAAAGGTAACTATAAAGACCTGAAGTTTTTATCTGTAGGAAAGTGATGGAACAGAAGCCAGGCTTATTTAGAAAGTTGCAGCTGATTAAAAAAGAGTCAAGGAAATCAAGCTCGATTCTAGAAATTTCCATGCATATTAGTTCTTCATAACTACAAATGGAATTCTATTAAGTGCTGAAGCTGTCACTTAAGGACCTTCTAAATTACTTGCCATAACAATAGAGATATCAAAAAGGAATGATATTCAGTATGTGGTTACTTGAAATAAACAACAAAGAAGATGCCTCTCAGCTTTGCATGCAAAAAATCTCCATTAGATAAGGAATTAATTAATCCTAAAGAGATCCTGAACAATTGTTATATTTAACAAACTTCATTGAGGATCTTACATCATTAACACTGAGATTCACACTGAGGATACAAAAAGCATTTACATGGCAAAACTTTGTAACCTTTAAAAGTTTACAACTGAATAATAAATATAAGACACATATAAAAGTAAAATACATAATGATACATAGATTAAATGTGTTACATCCAAGTGACACAGCCAAATGGACTACAGGAATTCAGGAAAATAAATAGAGTGCCATGGGTAAGTGCTTTATAAACAGGAAGAATGGGCTTGCATCCCTTTCCATCACCCTCTACCTATGTGACCCTAGGCATGTTAAGTAGCATGTTTATGCCTCAGTTTCCTCATCTGTAAAATGGGTGTAATAAAGGTAACTACTGTACAAAATTGCTTTAAGAATTAAATAGAATAATGTATTTAAAACCCTTGGTATGGAGTCTGGCAACAGTAAGTACCCAATAAATATTACCCATCCTAGTTAATTAGTGGAGGAATGATAACTGAAGATGGGGTCTATAGCTGAGCTGAGATCTTTTCAAAAATGTTATGAAAAATCCAATTTAAACAAACAGAGAACAGAGGAGAGATAAAACTCAAAGCAAGGACCAACATGAGAAAATACCCGGGAAAGCGGGGATGCCTGGGTGGCTCAGTCAGTCAAGTGCCTGCCTTCAGCTCAGGTCATGATCTCAGGGTCCTGGGATCAAGCCCCACATTGGCTCTCTGCTCAGCAGAAAGCCTGCTTCTCCCTCTCCCTCTGCCCACCGCTCTGCCTACTTGTGCTCTCTGTGTGTGTGTCAAATAAATAAATAAAATCTTTAAAAAAAAAATACAGGGAAAAAAGCATGCACAGGGCATGCTGTGGACTTGATGAATTTGAACACAGCTAAGCAATAGTTCTTAACTTTTAAAATTGAATAAAAAAGCCAAGGACATGAGCAGCAAATTCACCAGTTATGAAATAATTAGTAAACACATACATGAGAACAAATTCAGTCCTACTAGGAATCAAAAAATACAAACTAAAACCCAATGAAAGGGAAATTGACAAAAAATGGTGGGTTAAGCACACAAATCTAATTATTCTCTTAACTCCAACTCCCAAAATGACAGGAATGATACAAAGAAGACAGAACAAAGTGCTATCAGCAGACAAAAATGTGAAATTCTTGAACTATAAAAATCACACTATACCAGATTGATGGAGAAAACCCAAAAGAGTCTGGAGGGAAAAAAAAAAAAGACAGCTGCAGTGATGTTAGCCATTCTGGAGGTTATCCAAGTTCATAGATAATTAAAACATGAAGGAGCTTGGGATGATCAATGGGGGGATTATTGGGTAACTGCTATAACAGATACGTCCTGAAACTTCTATGGTTTGACACAATAGAAGTTAATTTCCTTTACTCACATCACATGCCATGGACGGCAGGGATGGGTGCGGGAGTTTCTGAGAAGGGAGCTGCTACATTCCATCATTCAGACTGATGGAAGCCTTACCAACTTCAAACTACAGCTTTGGTATTTCCCTGGGATAAGAAAGTGCAGGTAAGTGGGGTGCCTATCTTGAAGCATGCCCCTCAGGGATTCCTGGGCCTTGAAGCATCTTCCTTGAAATGTTCTCTGTCTGGTGCCTGGGTCTGCTTGGAGACAGTCAACCAGAAGTGGTGCTTTAAGACTGGACCTTGTCCAATGTGGGTCATGCTCACCGAAAGTCCCTTTACCAAGTTCCCCCCCCATTGACTGGGGAAAGATAGGGGCTACATGAGTATTTCTTCCCTCTCTTGCCCTCTTTCTCTGGAGCCCAATTACATATGGCTTGATTGCTTGATATTGTCCCATAAATCATGAGGCCTTCTTTCCAGACTTCTTGCTCTCTCCTTTCTTTTGGATGGTTTCTATTACTGTCTTGAAGCACAATGATCTTGTCTTCTCCGCTGCTTAATCTCTTTCAATTCCACCTGGTCTCTTCTTCATTTCAGATATGGTATTTTTTCATCTTTAAAAGTTCCTTTTGGAATCTGTATCTTCCATTTGTCTTTTCAACATGCTCATATTTTCTTCTACCTTCTTGAACATATGGAATATATTTATAATACCTGCTTCAATGTTATTTTCTGCTAGTTCCATTATCTCAAGCTTGTTGTATTCCTTTGAATAACGTTGAATATTTTTTCTGGCCTACAAAGAAGTTATGGTGTCAGTTGAATGTTTTCAAGACTTACTTTTTTTAGGGGGTGTCTAGATGGCTCAGTTGGTTAAGTGTCCTACTCTTAACTTCAGCTCAGGTCCTGATCTCAGGGTCCTGGGATTGAGCCCTGTGTGGGGGCTTCCTGTTCAGCAGGGAATCTATCTGTCTCCCTCTCTTTCTGCCCCTCCCCCACTCATGCACCCTGTCTCTCTAATAAATAAATAAATAAACCTTTTTTTTTTTTTAAAGATTTACTTATTTTAAATTTTATAGTTTTTGTTTTGTTTTGTTTTGTTTCCAGTAGGCTCCATGCCCAGCATGGAACCCAATGAGGGGTTTGAACTGATGACCCTGAGTTTCCACTATGGCTGGTGAAAACATGAACTATTCCCAGGTTTATTTGAGTTCCAATAATTTTTCTATCTTCTTTCTGATGGTTGCTTTTCTGGTCTCAGAGAGTTTTCACTCTCACAGAAACAGATCAGTACTCAGCCAAAACCTCAGGAGGATCCCTCGGCAGGATCCTTAACTGCTTGCTCTCCTGCCTTCTCCCTCTGTAACTCCTTCACCCTTCTCCCCACAGCTACATTCTCTGGGGGTCTCTGACCTACAAGTTGTTGACATCCTGGTCTTCCCAAACTCAGTCTCTGTCTCCACAATTAACTGAGACTACTTCGTTTTGTTTGGGTTCCTCCTCCTTGTGCTGTGGCCTGGTAATTGGCTCTCGGAGATGAGCTGGTGCAGTCATAGAGCTTGCCTTGTTCATTTGCTTTCTCTTGGGAATGTATTTCTTGCTGCTTCTTATCCAATGTCAGGAAACTGCTGTTCCACTGTTCTGTGTATCTTGTTCAGATTTTCTAGTTAAACTGATAGATCCCCTTCATTTCTTCTAGTACAGAAACCTCTCTATGTAGCTTTAATTTACATCTCTCTGATACTAATTTCTTGATCAAAGGACATGTACATTTCAAAATTATGAGACATACTACTTGCTCTCTCAAAAGTGATGTTAAAAATTTATACCCCACCAAGAGTTCTGGAGAGTGTCTTCCTGCATTGGTGCCAGTACTAATAATTGCCAGTCTTAAAAACACCAGATATGGATAGACAGTAATCAGAATAGGAAACACAGTTGCCTTTAAATGTATGAAAATTTGTTTAATCCTGGATAGAATATAGAAACGCAAAGCACAATATTAGGAAGAAAGTAATTTAGTAAAAATAGAGACCATGCAAAAAAAAAATCAAACAATATGTTATTAATCAAAGAAGATATTGCATTCATGAAACAAAAACAGGATGCTAGTTTTTAGAAGTAATTTACAAACAAAAATAATGCTCTCTTAAGTTCAATACATGATCACAAAAGTTAACAAAAACATAAAGGAGTTGAGGAAATTTCCCATATGTGACACAGTCACACATAAAGAAGACAAAGATCTGGGAAATAAGAGAAAAAGAAAAAAAAATGAAACCCAATCCAGGAAACGCAATGCCTGAGTAGTACAAGCCCCAGAAACAGAGAAAAAAGAGGAAGAAATTATCAACAAAATGACTGAGGGACATTCCAACAAACTGAGATATTGGATTGAAAGGATCCACTGAGTGCTTGATACAAGCGGGTGAAAATAAACCTAGATGATTACTGTGAAATTTCAAAACACCAAACCAAAGAAAAGATTCTGTAAGTTTTGAGAAGAGAGGTGGAGGAAGAAGTCCATGTAACTGGATGTCTCAGGAGCTGCACTACAGGCTAGAAGACAATGGGAAAACGACTTCAAATGATACCCAACCTAGAGTTCAATCCTCAACCAAGCTATCAAACAAGTGTGAAAGTGGAATATAGGCATTTTCAGATCTTCATAATCTCAAAAAAAAAAAAAAAAAAAAATCAATCTCCCACTAATCCATTAGTAAGTAAAACTCAATAATGTGTTCTATCAAAATGAGAAAGCAAGCCAAGAAAGAGAAAAACATGGGACTTAGGAAAACAGGAGATACAACACAACAGGGAATCAAATGGAATCTCTAGGGGGAAAGTGAAGAAAGAGCCCAAGATGGCAGTCAGATAACAAGTATTCCAAGCAATCAGAACAGTCTTACTCAAAAGACTGACACACTGAGGATGATCATTAGCAAGATTCTCTTGCCTTTTGCCAACCTTGTAATCTGAGGACCGAATGCCCAAATAAAGCCTCGCCCAGTTTCTCATATACATTTGGCTTGTATGAACCATGGGCTAATGCCTTTCTTCTCCACTCCACATTCTGACTCTTGAATCAGGTGAGAATATTCATTTCTTTCTAGAGAAGTGTTTTGCTTCTCTAGAAGTGGAAAGTTTGAGGTAGGTCATAGTAAGCCTAAAATTACAACGCAGTCTCTTCCTTTCATCCTGTTCCTCCTGGACATCCATTACCAGGCCCACCTACTTCCACCAGATTCCCCCACTGGGCTAAGTCTTGCTTCTCAAAATTCACCTTCTAACTATGCATCCTGACTTCCCTAAGAGGGACTCCTAAGAATTTTCAGGAAAGTTGAGGCCAGGATATGACCCAGTCATTATGCAAGTTATGTTTTCTGTTTCATCTAAGAGTGTCCATATTGCATTTTCCTTACACGGTGAGGTTTGTGCTTGCTACTCAGTTTTTTCATGTATTGTTGAAGGATACATGTGTGGGTGATTAAACCATGCATTGTTTCAAGGATACATGCGTGGGTGATAAAGCTATGAAAAGAAACACTGTAAGGAATATAAAATGAGCGTAACAGTTCCACTAGAAGGGTGAAAAGGAGGGACCCAGAGCTGTTTCTAAAGTGTTGGTAATGTTTTGATCTAGTTAGTGTATTTACAACTTTTCATTTTATAATAATTCTTTAAAATACACATATGCATTTTATACACTCTTCTATGTATGTGATACACTTCACAATAAAAAGAAAACATGTAGCAACATAATAATGTTCATAACTGGAAAAATGGGCCATAAGCTATGAATTTATGAAGCTATGACTACAACTATGTGCATTATATGACTAGAGGGAAAGAATGGAAGGCAGTTATACCTAAAAGAGAGCAGTAAATTATGGTTGAAAGATCATGTGTGATTTTTCTCAAAAACATGACAGATTTCAAATGTTATCAAATGAATTATCCGATATAATCCTCAGCATTCTGCAAGCAAAGATTTTCACAACCCTCATATTATAAATGGAGAAGCAGAACTTACATAGTTTAACAAACTTGCCCATAATCTCACCATCAAGGAACAGTGGACCTGGGGACTCAAACCTCCATTGCCATACAACCTCCCTATGCCATTCATTTCTCTTGCCTTGTTTAGGTAACAACCTCACCAAACCTCAGCATCCTCATCTTTAAAATAATAATAATGCTGATGGGGCTTTATAACAAGAGTTGTCAGGATTAAATAAAGTATGTAAAGTACTTACATACAACCTAGCACCTTGAAGCACTCGATAACTACTACACATCAGTAATAGTAATGTTAATATTAAGGATTAATCAGATGGTAGAGTTCAGTACCACGTACCTAGGCATTAGGCAAAGAAGAACGAATATGAGTTCATTGTCCAGCAGAAACAGACAAACAAATTCAAGAACCTATGGAAATGATGGAGGTATACATATACATGTGATGCCACGAGAACAGAGGAGAGGCACTTGATTGGACCTGGCCAGGTGAAGGCAGTTGGGGAAAGTTCCTCGGGGGTGTTACATACTCTGAGATGTGCAGGTGAATTGGAAAGGAGTCTATGTCCAGGCTATGCCTTCAACCCTTACCAGAGAAAGGAAAAATGATGATCCTGGAGCTGAGATAAGGATATTACCATCCCAGAATTAAATCTTGCATACTAAAACGATCTACAGTGGGGGCCTTCATGGCTCAGCAGTTGAGTGTCCGACTCCTGATTCCGGCTCAGGTCATGATCTCATGAGTCATGGGATTGAGCCCTGTGTCAGGCTCCATGCTCAGCTGGGGGTCCCTGGAGTTTCTCTCCCTCTGCCCCACCCCCGGCCTCCCTCCTACTCACACGTGCTCACACTGTCCTTCTCACAGATGAATGAGTCTTTAAAAAAGAAAAAAATTAAACTAAATGGTCTATAGTGACTTTTGTATCAAGAGATTAAAGACAAAGGGTCATTGGTTTTGACAATTAAAAAATTAGTTTCAGAGAAACTTGAGTATGTGCCAGGAATTAGACAATACCAAAGTATTGCTCATTTTGTTAGAAGTGATACGGTGGTTATACTTCTTTAATGTCTTTCTATTAGAGAGTTCAATTTCCAAAGTTAACTCACACAAATGGCCCACAGTAATGATGGGATGGGAATGGGGTGATGATTATTAAAAAATAAAATAAAATAAAATAAGAAAGATATCACCAGGAATTCAATGAGAATAATCTTACCCCTACTTTTATGTATATTTGACATTTTCCATGATAAAAATTTCAAATTAAAAAAAGTCACAAGTGACCTAGAAGAAAGCCACTTCAGATAAATGTTGTGGGGAGAAGACAGATGGCAAAGGGTCAGAGAGCCCATGGGTGGAGACACGAAGACAATGAGTACAAGGTGACTCGAGAATTTTGGCCATAGTTCCGTGAAGGATCAGGTGGGGAAAACGAAGATAAGAAAGAGATAAATTATACACAGATATAAACACGGTTCGGCTATAAGGGAAATCTAAGCACAGTTGTAGGTCTAAAGGAAGAAGCTAGGGGAGGGAGGAAGATTGAAAGGGAAAAAAGAAGAGACAGTAGATTAAAATCCCAGATAGCAGGCAAGGGTCCTAAGGAGAGAGATGATTCAGCCAGCAATGAGAGAGCAAAAGAAACTGCTTTCAAACCCCTGTCAGCTGGGGAAAATGCCAGCCTGGCCCCACCTGTTTCAGAAAGACGGCAGCCATCACCACCGTGGGCCGGTGGGGAGCTTCTGAGGCCAGGCCTGACAGAGAAGGGCAGAGGTTACCAACAAAACGAAGGGAAAAAGGAGTGAGGAAACATACAGATTGCAGGGAGACAGCTACTCAAAGTGAAAACTCTGACCGAAAAGAGACTGGGGCGAATCATATCATTCAGCCACAGGCCTGTGCCTCACCACTCAGTTCCATCAGATTCCGGCAAACAGAGCGCACACAGTCTCAGGTCTCCAGCTCAGGAAAGACAGGGCGTCTGGCCCAGGTTGGAGTTAGCAATCTCTGGGTTCATATGGACTTAGCCTAAGGTAAAGGTAAAGAAGTGAAAGGGAACTATGTCCATTTCCCAGAATTTCCAAGACCCAGATTCAACAGGCCCTGAATCTCAAAGGTCAGTCCGAACCTGGGCCAACATTTTTGGTCTGGAATGGCAACAGGCTGCTGAAATGGCGACTCACTAACAGATTCCATGCTATTATCCGACATTAAATTTAATGATGCAGGAATTTTGGCTCACCATTTCTCTGTAACTCAATTCTCTTAAATTGGCCCGTGGTGGGAGAAAATTATTCCAAGGTAATTACCATAAGAAAAAAATTATTTCAATGAGATGAATGATTCCTCTCCTCCATGCAAACCAAAGAAATATTTCCCACCTTTCACCCTACATCCATCCAAAAAGGTATGTGAATCAGCAGTCCTTTGAGAGACAACAATAACTTCCAATTGTTTAGAAACTAGAATTCCACCAGAACAAATTATTTTCTTAACAATGCCAGCTGAGGAAGTGCAAACTATTTGTTGCACTGTTTAGTTGCTTTAATAGGGCATCATTAACATTCCCTCTTCCGTTCACTACTTGAGATGCAAAGCCAGGGAAATGGTCCACTAGGTGTGAGTACAGATACTCTAATTAGCGACATTGTAACCAGGGTTTCTGCCCACTGATATGCTAAATCATGTGAATTGCATGAATAGTGAAAGAAGAGTGTGGCATGTCTTTCAGATCTGCCTTCTGAGCTGAATCCATATTCTATTTCTAATTAGAGCTACACAGATTTGCTATATAAAATTTCGTATTTCTAACTCTGCCTCCATCTGTTACTGACTCTTCCTTAGAGCCACAGTCCTCCCAGCAATAATCCCTCCTGCGTGTGTGGTTTTTTCCTTCCTGGGACAAAATCCATTTGACCTCACCAGGAGTTCTCAATGACAATACCTGAAGCGCAGAGTTATTCTTGGAGAACAGTTTGCCCAGTGCCAGGGCTTCATTTGTCTTACCCTGTGGGTCATTTATCACAGGGAGGTGGCCTGTTGAGGTAAATCCTAATTGAAAGCCTGTACGGACAACCTGGATGCCAGCGCCGAGCAAAGGGAATTATTTTGCACCCTGCATACAGGTGCACGGCCACAGAGCTGGATAAAGTCCCACCAGCTGGCAACAGCACATGCCCTATCGCTGTCTTTGGAGATGCTTCCAATTCTTGGAGAAGAATAATCATACCATTCTGCATTTAACAAATGCAGTCTGAGATTTCCACCCAGCTAAAGGCTTTGGGCTTCTATAGCAGCCATAACTACCTGAATACATTTAGGTGTATTTCTGCTTCCATCTTCTGACACTTCCTTGCCTTTATATGCAGAACCCATTTATAAGTACCTCAGGTTCCTTCCCTCATTCAGCAAACACAAGTGCATGGTGTGCTCCAGGCAGTGGTGGGCGTATCGAAATCACTGGAGGATGATGGAATTTTGATTTTGAAAGAGAATTCTACCTCACAATGATACAAGCCTTGATTGTTGATTTCCAACATTAAGAGTGAACCTATGCATCAAATCTGTAATTCATAAACAATGCACAGAGCAGAATGTGAATGGTGGCAAAACTGACAAAGTAACAACACAGATGGCAAATGCTGGGAAGTGGAAAGGAAGGAAGCTGCTGAGGGGCTGGGCTGGGGAATAAAGAGATACTTTCTAGGGTCTGTGGAAGAATAAATAAAAGTATAAACATTAAATCTACAAGGTGGTTGTAGTAGATATTACTGGTTCCTGCCCAGTTGTCACCTCTCCACATTATCCTTTGAAATCACATGCTGAGGAATGACTGGGATAAATTATGATTCATTTAAATGGTGGTAACTCTGCATTTCTTGTCACTCCTTCCTGGTGGGAATGTGGCTGGCTCTAGCCAGAGACATGAGGAGAAATCTGCACTGGCCTTCTGGGAGATACAAAGGAAGAAAGAGCCTCTCATGTTCTTTGAGACATCATCTGAATTAATTAACCTTAGAGCTGTTCCCCTATCTTGGAACATCATATTGTGGGAAAATATATTTTCTTACTGCTTAAATATTTGGAAATGATATTTTTTTTTTCTTACTAGAAGTGAAAACAGCCTAACATATAGTAACTCATTGAGGAATTTAAAATGATGTTTTAACTGAACTGGGTGGAAGGGGAAAAAGAAGGAAGGAGAAAATATAAGTGAAGTAAATTCCCATGTATAATAGCAGAATCAAGGTCAACATATTCTATATAGGATTATACAGAAAAGTTTTTTAAAGAAAAGAAAAGTAAGCAGCATAAGCCTTCTATTTAGAGAGATGGAGGGAGTCATCAGAAGAAACAAGTTAAAAATGGGACTGGAGCTGAGGGAGGGATAAAGAAATGTTCCTTTTCATTATAAGTGCTTTTGCACTATTTTATTTTGAAACTATGTGCATGTGTTATTTTTGATAAAAGCTTCAAAATTTACATAAAGAAGAAAAGGAATTCAAAACTAGAAATTAATTTCCTCTTCTGAGGCCACTCGAGAGAAAAATAAGATTCTTTTTCAGAGACAAATCAGCAAGTTAACAGAAGCACTTTTCACCCAGGAAGAATTCCAGGGCCCCAGTGCTTTTCCTCCTGGATCAGGGCAGGAGTGTTCCCTTTGTGCAGATGTGGATTAGGCTTTTGGCAGGGAACGTGTTTGAAATAGGAGGAGATAAGGGAGCCTGGAGGGCCAAGAAAGAGAAAAACCCCCCAGCTACAGAGCTACCGGTTTTCCTCTCCCTCCAAAGATGCAAATGACACGGACTCTCAGATTCCAGTGTGTTAAAATAGGTAGCAACTATAGGAGTTGGGTAACTAAGCATGCTGAATTTCTCCTACGCAAGGAAGGCACCCATTTTCTCCAAGTTGATTTCATTCTCAAAAATACAAGAGAAAATTGCCTTGGTTATCTTGACAGTCTCCTCAGGGATGTGAACAAAGATCACACTTCAAACTGCATTGCCCACACCCCTTTGACATTGTTGACTAAAAGTAACTAATGACCTAACTTGAGCCACCAGCATAGTTTTAAATCAGCTAAAGACATTCCTCTTCAACAAATCCCAAAGCTTCCAAAGCTGTGATTTTGTTCCCAGGCGATCAGAGTTACCAATACGAGTTCTAGGAAGAAGACAATCCTCCTATAACTTCCAGACTCCAAGAGAAGTAAACCATGTTTTCCAACCTTATTCACATCATGGCCCATTGAACTCGTGGTCAATAGGACATTTCTTTTAAGCTGTTTTTCAGTAATGCAAGCCATACATATAGGTTTAAAGTCAGCTAAAATAAATCCTAGCTTGAACCTAGTAAAGTTTTCTAAAAACGAACCTATTTACCACATCAAATATGCATTGCCCTAGACATGCATATATCTAGGAATATATCCTACAGAAATAAACCATATACAGAGGTGCCTGGCCAGCTCAGTCAGTAGAGTACCCAACTCCTGATCCCAGGGTTGTGAGTTCAAGCCCCATGTTGGGTGTGGAGAAGAAAGAAAAATAAATAAATAAATAAAACATCCAAGACTGTACACTGCAGCATCACTTGTTATGGCAAAAAATAAATTGAAAAAATAAGATTTAAAAAATCCTAAGATTCAAACAGCAGGAGACTGAACAAATAATGACATATCCATGCTGCAGAGTATTAATAGAGTTATTAAAACAAAAAATAAAAACTAGGGGCGCCTGGGTGGCTCAGTGGGTTAAGCCGCTGCCTTCGGCTCAGGTCATGATCTCAGGGTCCTGGGATCGAGTCCCGCATCGGGCTCTCTGCTCAGCAGGAAGCCTGCTTCCTCCTCTCTCTCTGCCTGCCTCTCTGCCTACTTGTGATCTCTGTCAAATAAATAAATAAATCTTTAAAAAAATAATAATAAAAATAAAAATAAAAACTAGATCAAACTTCATGAATTTTCATAGAAAAATATCCATGGTACATGAAACAAGCAAGTTGCAGAAATACGTGCACAATATAATTCCATTTTTACAAAAAGTATGTGTATGCGTGTTTTCACGTAACTGGGGAAAGATATGAAAAGGTATACATCAAACTGTTCATGGTGATCACTCCAGGGCATGGAATTAGAAGGCAATAGAGTTTTACTTTATATACTAGTGAATATTTTTAATTGTTTTATCAACTGTGCTATACAAAGTAAAATTTGTTGGAAATGTGGGAAAGGTTATCAAATCTCCTTTCCCAGGATCATACCTAATATCACAATTTAATGAGAATCTGTCCAATTTCTTAAAATCTCCAGAAAATATTTTACAACCCTCTTCTGTAACTTTTGTCATAACAATAGTTTCTATTTGTTGAAAGGCTAATATGTACCTGATATGGTTGTAGGTGCTTCTCATCTAGTTACTTATCTTGATCTTTCAGTAACAGCACAGGCTTTATTATCATTCTACAGGTGAGAAGATGAAATTATTCAAACAAGATCACATAAATCCAAAAAGCAGCCCAGTCAGGACACCAAGGCAGATCTAACTGGAAGGCTTGTGTTCTTCACAGGACTACACCATATCTATTAAACACATGCGTCTAAGTTAAATCCCTCACTTCACTAAAAATCCAATTATTTTGTCAGTGGAAATAGCAGGTACTATGGAGTCCCAAAACCTGCCTCACAGAGTTGTTAGAAAAGAATCAAAGGACATCTGTCTCCGTTTCCTCCTCTTCCACTCATCAGGCTAGCCTCCTAAAGAAAACTGTCATTCCTAAGCCACCATGTCCTCTGCTACTCCAAGCCATGCTCTTCCAGCCCTATCTTCCAACTTGATCCAATTTTAAAAACTCTCCCAGTGAGGTCTCTCTGAATCCTCTAGATTTCTCTAGATGTCAAAATCTGAAGAGATATTTTCAATATTGAAAATTACTTCACAGCTTCTAAAAGGCAAGATCTTACTCATGGGTTCCCATAGCCTGCAGGCACAGTGTACTATTTTGTATGTTAACAAAAACAAAGATAGGGTGGACTCTTGGTCGTTTGACTAACACCTTTTTAGCTCTTCTTGCACACAGTTTGTCATTCCTGGCCCTGATAATATTGTAATATTTGTTAGTAACTCTGTGGGAGGGATGATGGTCAACAATTTTGAGAGGGACATGTTCATTAGAGCCAAAGAGGAAAACTGCGTAGGGTTTAGATAATGCATGGTAAATAAGAATAGGGGAAACACAATAGCCATTGGAGAGGGAGTAGCTCTATCTCCTATCATGTACCCTGAGACATGACTGGATTTATTACTGATGCTGTATTCTCACACAGCTTCAGCGACCAGAAATGTCTTTCATCCCCTCTCTGGCTAGTGCAAAGATCATATTCCCCAGGGACCTAGCACTTCATAATAATGATTCATTATTTATTCCAGCCCCAGGACATTTCAAATGAGTGTTTCAAACCACTGCTGGTTATTATATTGGATTTAACTCTACTGATGCATTTACTGACACCACAGGAACCACTGAAATGCAGTGAAAGTCTCCATAACTCTTCGAAAGCTATATTTTATTTGATTTTCTTTCATGAATCTCAAAACCTAGCAGTCTTTTCTATAATAATTAATCAAAATACATACCTTTAATGAATGAATTAATAAATGAGTGTTTAAACAAGCTAGCAGAGTAAAAGACTAAGGACTTTAAAGTTTTAAGGAATTATTTTTCTTAATGAGTACACCAAGCCTCTCCCAAAGCTGTGCCAACATAACCATGAGGATAAGAGCATCTGGTATTGCCAGCATACTAAGGCATTCAGTATTTGCTGAGGAAATGAATGACAAGCTTGCCACAACAAGTTTATACTCATTATTTTTCCTGATGACATGATATAAGTGTTGTGGATTGGATATTGGAAATTTATGTTGCTCCCTTTTTCTGTTTTTCACTACCTTTAATTTCTCTGCTTGGGCTCACTGTGTACCTGAGTTGTAGAGTCTATATATCCTACAAATAAAAAGATACATACCGGGCACCTGGGTGGCTCAGTGGGTTAAGCCGCTGCCTTCAGCTCAGGTCATGATCTCAGGGTCCTGGGATGGAGTCCCGCATCGGGCTCTCTGCTCAGCAGGGAGCCTCCTTTCCTCTCTCTCTCTCTCTCTCTCTCTGTCTGTCTGTCTGTCTACTTGTGATGTCTCTCTGTCAAATAAATAAATAAAATCTAAAAAAAAAAAAAAAGAGATACATACCCACCAGAGAGAAAATTCAGTAGTCTGCTTCTAAGACATTTCCAGAAAATAAATCTTCAGAATCAATAGAAGGAAAGGAGACAAAACAAACCCCTTCCCCACCCCCAACTCCCTAAAAGTATAGCCAAAGAATAGCTATGGCTAGCTGGAAAGGATTCCTTAAACCATCAGAGGAAATCTCATCTGTAAATGTCCTTGAATTGGAAAATGACTCAGGTGGTAGCACCTAATAAAGCAATTACATTATAATAGATTTTAAAGCTACTGGTATTAACTGGTTTGGCAATTTTCTCACTCCGATTTGGAAGCATGTGCGTACGGAATTTCAAGAAGGCACTTATCATGACTCTGTCTTTCCTAAAGGTACTGAATACACCAATGGCTAAGCCACAAGTCTATGTATATGGAGGGGTGTGGGAGGGAGGTCACAGTCTGGGGACAGGTGAGGGGTGTTCCTCTTCATTTACATTTTATCTCCATACTGTTGCTATAATGATTTTTCTAGTGTGGAAAGAGTAAGTCACTTCTACATGTGAAACTCTCCTATAACCCCCCCCTTGCCCTCAAGATAACTTCCTCAATATGATGTCTATCTCCTTTCGGGATCTGGCACAAGGTTCTCAATCTGGAATCTCCATCTGAGAATATATATTCACGGTGGTGGGTGAGGAGAGACATGATCAATCCATCTACCTATCTCTACCTGAGAACCCAAGAAAATCGGGCATTTTAGATTTTGTTGCTTTCTTCAGTTGGGGTTGTTGAACTGCAGATACTGAGGGATTTACTTGTGTTTTTCTTCTTATTCTCAAGGCTAATTTGCATCACTCACTTAATAGTCCAAAAGCCTCTGCAGGCAATAAGCAAACTATTTGATTGAAAATAAAATTATAACCTTGTCTTCTGTTGCCCAGAGAATTAATTAGAATCTCAACTCACTTCCTTAGTTTAGGGGGGAAATCTAACTAAAGAAATCACATGTTAGGGACGCCTGGGTGGCTCAGTTGGTTGGACGACTGCCTTCGGCTCAGGTCATGATCCTGGAGTCCCGGGATCGAGTCCCGCATCGGGCTCCCAGCTCCATGGGGAGTCTGCTTCTCTCTCTGACCTTCTCCTCGTTCATGCTCTCTCTCACTGTCTCTCTCTCAAGTAAATAAATAAAAAAAAATCTTGAAAAAAAAAAAAGAAATCACATGTTATCAGTATTCATGTTTCACCCAGGCCACAAATTGCAGGCCACTGATACCTGGGAAACAAAACTGTCACCTCAAAGCATCCCCATAGACATCCCTAGCTCAAACTATTAGTGCAGACTTCAAATTACATCAATAGGGTAGTTTGGCACAGAATGGCTTATGTCTTTCACAAGTCTGAACAGAACTCTATAAAGAATCATTTCTCTATCAAAACGTCTTCCAACACAGAAGCTTTAGTCAATAACGTCATCATTTACTCATTACTCAGGTCAAAGCTTTGTAGCCATCCCCGATTCTTCTTGCTCATTTTCTACATCCAGTCGATTGAAAATCCTGACAGGTTTGACAACAATAAATATCTACACTGACCAGCTCCCACCTTCACCATTACCACCTCATCTGCACCCACTGATGGGTCCCGGCCACCGCCACACTTGTCCCCTTTGTCTGTCCTTCCCACAGCAGCTAAATTAAATGTTTTAATTACATCGGCCTGCATCCTTTTCTGACATAAAGCATTCAGTGACTTCTCACGGCAACACGCATGAACTGCAGACTCCTCACTGTGGCCCGTACAGCCTTCAGAGACCCAGCCTCTGCCTCCCTCTCTCGCCTCATCCTCTCTTCCCCCTTGTTCACCAGAGCCCAAACCACTGGCCTTGTTTCTGTTAAACATGCTGAGCTCAGCCCCTCCACCCTCAAAATGGTCAAAGGGGCTGATTTCTTCCCGACATTCAGACCTCCACTCAGATGTCACTTCTCAGAGAAATCTTCCCTGACCCAAGTGTTCAATCTCTATCACGTTACCCTGTTTCATTTCTTCCATGGTTCAACTTTTATGATCTGCCTCCTCTCACTGAAGTGGGAGATCCGTAAGGGCAAGAACCTATCTGGTTTGTTCTCTGCTCTATCTTCATGGACTACAAGAGTTCTTGGCACAAACTACAGATGAATAAACATTTGCTAACGAAGTACCACAAAAAAAGGATCTCCTTCCCCACATACCAGATGGCTAGTGTTTTGCCAGAATTAGCACACCTAGAAGGCGCTACAGTTTGAAAAACAACTTATGTCTTTGAAAGGAATGTTTCAGACCACTGTGAATCAGATTTTTATCCCAGAGTAAAGAAATGACTTGTCATAAGCAGACACAAGAGTCTTTCATTTTTCCTCCTCCTTGGATAAAGATTTAAAAGTCTGATTTCAGCGTCCTGAGCTCTTCTAACTACACCTGATGAGTTATTTCCCCTTTCCTGTCAACAGATAAACAGAAGCTGCTGGTCAATTCTTACTCTCATTTACTCGATCTTCGATCTTTGGGATTGTTTGCTTCATCTTAATGCAGTTACAGCTCCACTCTGTGGAAAAACAGAGAAAATAGGCGATGCAGAGCAGGTATGCTACCTATGTGACCGCTAAGACAATCTGGGAAACTGTATAAAGATCACAGTCAGTAGAAAGAGATGCACAAGATTTCAAAATGATGACATGTCTTTTGTTCTTACTTGGATTGGATATGGTACTCTCTAAAACCTAAATGTGAATCACAGGCCAATAAATATTGGCTGGTTTACACTTGCTCTCTTCCCATAGTCCCACCTTCCCATCTCTCTTTGTTTCCACAGCGGGCTTGAAACTATTCAGCAAGTTTCTCTTTTCAGTAAACTAAAAACATTCTGACATGTATAAAAGTCACAAACACAAGACGCAAAGTTCATTTTGGTCAGACCCAGAAATGAGACAAAAGCAAATGATTTCCTATGTCTAGATGCACAGAAATACAGCCATGGAAACCAGAGGAGGCAGCACTGCCTTTTGTTAAAAGGAAAAGAACATTTTTCACTGATACCCCTTGACCCTCACCTATGAATAAGATCCTTCATGAAGCGGCCAATCATGATGAACAACATTGAATCAAGACCTAATCAATGTCCAACTGGTTCAGTTTCTAAGAGATGGGTGCTGATATGAGTGAACCATCACTCCCAGAAAAGCCCAGAAATATTTTTAACATTTCTTAGGACTTAATACATTGCAGTTTGGAGGTCTCCATGGTATCAAAGCACAGCTTGGTTTCCAGTAACACAGTGACACATGACACAAGAGCAACACTTCTTCCACCACTTTATCATCTAAGAATTTAAAACCATTCGGACCCAGTTTCAAAGTAAGATTGACGGACACAGTATTCATCGTCCCTTCTCTACCTTGAGTTGAATTTGAGCTCCACTTCATACTGGACTTTTCACTGACTAACTCATTAGAGAGCTTTAACCCTTAGTGAAATTAGAAACTAGGCAACATTTATCTTGGGTGACCCAAGATAACCCTTCATCTCCACCCTCCCCCATGCTCCAGACCCTCTTTACTTCTCAGGTTCTTGCTTATCAAAACAGCCTCTAATGAAGAGATCTGAATTCCTTAGCATCAAAATAAATCTCTGCTAGGAGCTTCAAGGTTGACTTTTCTCAAGGAGCTAAGGGAACAAATAGGAATTACAGCTTTGAATTACACTGTTTTCAAGAATAAGAGAGCAAGCATAAAGGACAGATTAGTACAAAAAGGGAAAGTTTCATAGAGGGGCCAGTGACTGAACTTGGTTCTCAAGGATAAATAAGAATTTGTTCAGCAGTCAAGGTTAAAAGACATTTTAAGCAATGAGATCAAAATGAGCAAGGTAAGGTGGAGTGAAAGCATTGTTTTAGTAGCATGGCTTCTAATTTACCTTTCTTCCCCCTCCGGAAGATCTTGACCCTTGGGATTATAAAATCTGCTTACAACAATCGGTGCTCAGTTTTAGAACATAGATATGTACTGAGAATATTACTGATGGATATTCACTATGTGGAATACAATGAGTCAGACACAGCCCAACCACAAAGCAATTCACAATATAACGGGTTTCGATAGAAGTGTATGCATATCACATAAGAGACTGAAGATTGTCTAGGAGGGAGAGAGAATGCTGCACAAACTGGATAAAAAGCCAGCTCGCCGTGAAGCTAGTCAGCCACTAGCTTCCAAATTCAAGTAAAGATGTACAGATGATTTAAAAAATCCTACCGAGCGATAAGGTCAATGTTAGGAAGTCCTGCCTGAGTTAGAGGAGACTGGTCTTGTGGGTAGAAGTGGTTGCCTTCGGTCCCATCGTAGTGTTTCCAATTTCTTGAATAAACTTAACTCACAAAGATCAGATTATCCCAGAAGGGGACAAAAACCAAAGGTTTTACACTTTCCACATTTATTAACTTATCACAGAAGAATCCCTCATCACAGGAGAATTCACCCACAGCTTAAATCATGTGGGAGCGTTCTCAGCGAAAAGGGTGACCACTTTCTTGTTTGCTCTGACTGCAGGACCCATCTTCCTTGAAAAAGAAATTAAACCTCAATATCCTGCTGATTCCTCAAAATCTTGCCTCTTGTTTCTAAGGGCTGCACGTCCCGGTCATCTGCTTCCCTTGCATACCTCACCCCTCAGCCTCAGCTCCTTGATGTGGGTGGGGCCACATATACAGACCACTCAAAATGAAGTTCAGGAATTCTCTCAATCTGGGGAGAGTTCTCTCCATATCGCTGCTAGTAGCAACAGTCCCAGCTGAGGCAGCCTTCACTCAGCCAACAGTGTGAAGCCCAATTAGAGCCAGGAGGGAGAGCTTTGCTGCCACTGCAAATGTTGACAAATTGCCCTTCACCCATGGCTAGATCATGGGTGTTGAGTCTGAGCTCACTAAGAAGCCTCTGACCTCTCTGGTCAAACAACCAGCTGATTGTTTTGGACGATATGAATTGTGTCAATATTTTCTGAAGGCTGAATATTTTTAATAGTTTGAGAGAATGCTCTTCAAAGCTTCAGGTACTGGGTCAAATGTACCTTTCCTTTAAAGAAAATAAAAGCTTTTCCTTTCTCTTTTTTACCTTTTGTAGCATTATGGACAATATTGAAAAAGCTGCACTTTTTTTTTTTCTTGTTTGCCTTCTTGAGTGTGGAAGTTGGAAGGCCCATATTAAGATGCCCTTCTCTCCTGTGAAAGCATCTCAAGTCCAAGCACGTGCCTTCAGATTCCCACCGATGTAACAACTGAGCTCACACACACAATGAAATCAACCTCAGTAAACACTGAGTTTTCTATTACATGAAAATATGAACAGGGTATCCTATAGTTTCAAGTCACAGAAACACAGATTCCAAAAGACTTCTGGGTATTATATATAAATGATGAGTTACTAAATTCTATTCCTGAAACCAATATCACACTATATGTTACCTAACTAGAATTTAAATAAAAACTAAAAACAAAACAAAACAAAAAAAACTTAAAAAAAAAAAAAGATTCAAAAGGACCTCAGAGACCATCTCCTCTAATCTCTCATTTTATGATTTAGGGAATTCATTCTCATTCATTCATTCATTTGTTTTAACTGGGCAAGATTCATCCCAGGCCAGCATTCATCCCAGTGATTCTCAAAGTGTGATTTCGGGACCAGCAACAGCCTCATCACCTGGGACCTTTTAGAAATGAAAATTCTTGTGCACCATCCCAGATCCACTGCATCAGAAATGGTGGAGGAAGGGCCCAGCAGTTGGTATCTTAACAAGTCTTCCAGGTTATTCTAATGCACCCACAAGTCTGAGAATCATTTCCCTATACCTTATAAGTGGAATATTTTAGTCAGAGCTACTTATTTTAACTGGATTAAACAAAAAGGGACTGTTAGTCCATGCCACCTAAATTGTTCAGAACAATCTTTGAAAAACACCATGTTTCACTTTTCTTCAATGGCTACAGATTTCCTCCTCCATCAGCTACAGACAGCTCAGTTAGGGCTGTCCACGCCATGATGCTAAGCTTCCCATCAAACTTGACTTCCCGCTGCTCTCCAACAGCCACCTTGGACATAACTTTCAGTCTCTTCCCTATGGTTTGACCACAGCACAACCATTCTCGCATTGTCATTTCATCCATGAAGTTCCCCTTGAATGAAACATGGCCTTTCCCTCAGCCAGTCAAAAATCCTGCCCTGATTTCAAGAGTAAGCTCCATCCAGTTCTACTACTTCCATCAAAAATCCTCTGTCGGCTCCAAACCTGTCTTAAAATTTTTTTGTGAACTCCTACAACTTTCCGTGTCTGACACATAACAATACAACCCTTAATTACATGTTCAAGGCAGGGACCATTTTGTTGTAAGAGAAAACATTCGTGCCCATTTAAATAAATAGAGATAGTTGTAAGGATTCAGAGGGACTTCATGTAACCCAATCATGGGGGAATTAGCTAAACCTCCATAGTTCTGAAGGGTCCCAAATATTAGACTAGAATAATTATTCCTCAAGTTTTACAATGCATGGACTCTCCCCATACCCCTCAATTTTGATTATCTGATTGGTGACGTTGTGGTAAGAAACCACACACTACACACGTGTAGTCCCGTCCTCTGTCTTTTCAGGGGGACTTCTGTGGGAGTCGTTCAGGGGCAGGTGGTCAGGGCAGGGAGAAACGGAGGCAGGGCAGCAGCCAGCACTGCGATTTTTAACTCTGCCTCTGATGAGGTGGACACTTTTATTTTAAAGCTGAAGAGAGCGAGTCCCTTGTGATTGCAGGGTAAAAGTTGTTCTCCGAACAGTTTAATCAATAATAAAAGTGACACTTTCAACTCCATCTGTCTAACTTCTTTGTCCTTTAATTGGTTCCAACTCTGGAGAAAAAGAAAAGGGTATTATTACAGGTCACCATAAAATTTAAATAACAGGCAGCTGTTCTCTCTTTCTCCCTCTGGAGCTGCATATTTATCACCCCTGCTGTAAATCCACTCCAACTCCTCACATTCTCAAAATTCACTTCTTTTCAACTTAGACTTCTGGCTCCTCATTAACTTGGGCATTTGTGTGGAACTGAGTGTGACCATTAGTGACAGAGACTGCTAAGTTCCCCCATATGTATTCCCCTCTTCCTTTTTAGTAACAGAACACCCAAATTTTAGCTGGGCAAGTGGAAGCCCAGAATAAAGAATACATTCCCCAAGTAGGTACAGTCATATGGCTAAGTTCTGTCCAGTGGGATTTAAGTGAAAGAGCTGTGGACAACTTCTGGAAGATATCTTTTAATAGGAGGGAATTTGCTCCTCTCTTCTGATTTCTTCCTTTCTACTAGTTGAAATGCAGTTTTGTTTTGTTTTGTTTTGTTTTGTTTTTTAAGATTTTATTTATTTATTTGGCAGAGAGATAGAGAGAACAAACAGGGGGAGCAGCAGACAGAGGGAGGGAGAAGCAGGTTTCCTGCTGAGCAGGGAGCTCAATGCAGGGCTCTGATCCCAAGACCCTGGGATCACGACCTGAGCTAAAGGCAGATGCTTAACTGACTGAACCACCCAGGAGCCCCTGAAATGTAGTTCTAATGTATGGAACCAGGACAGTTATTTTGGACCATGAGGCAGAAGCCGTGGTATTTCAGCCTGGTTCATACAGGTTCAGGACAGCAGATCATTGAACATTCAGGAATTTTGCAGCTGGTTTATTAAAACATTGATAGCTTGAAATTGGCCATGGTGGGAATATATCTATGCTAGGAATCAGGCAACACTATGTGTCAAGCACCCCCCTCCCCCAGAGCCAGCTCACCAGCACGGCACTGGATAGAAGTACACACTGAAGACGACAAAGCAATAGAATGGGGGAAGCCTGAGTCGCTGATGGCAGTGAAATGGCTTTGCCATACAAGCCCTGGGCCGCCTATGCTCATGTGAGAGAGAAATTAGTTTCTATCTTGTTCAGGCATTTCTGCCTTTCCAGTTCTTGTTTTCCACCCTCAAAGGTTTACTGAGACCTAGTTGAGGCACTAGGCCTAACTCAGCATAGCTGATCATAGTTTGGGATCATTAGGAAAGAGAAATCTAATTGCTTCAACTTAAGTCAAGTTTCCATATCCTAGACACAAACTAAGGGGAACAAAGGTGTGGGTTCCATGGTACAACCTGGCCAACTAAACCCACAGCAGGGGTGTGGGTTTACATCAGGGGGAAAAAAAAAAGATCTGAATGGAGCAGACATCCAAACTGTACTATTGTTGACTATGGTATAAAATAGTAATATTACATATATTACATATAGCATAGTTTATTATACTACCATTTAATACATTAGATACATCATCTAATGTCATTCCATGTAGTGTTTAAGTCTCTGTGTCTGAATTATTTTCCAAAATAGTTTATAAATCATTGTTTATATGAATTTTTCCCTATAACTGATCTATATTCCCCCTATGCCCTGCGTTCAACAGACTACACTACACTCTCTTGGCCCCTGAGAGTTCTGTCGCACTGCCCTGAGTTAAGTGTCTCGTCTATTCCAGTGTGGTTTCTCTCCATTTGTTTTATGTTCTGGCAAACAGCTCTGATCAATAAGGCTTGACAAAAGCCGTTCAGATGACAGTGCTGTACCCGCCAAAAGGAACGAGAAAGAGTATCACAGGAAATTTCAAATGCTTGTTTTATTGTAGTTCTAGGCACCTGCAAGGAAGCAGAAACTAAAGTTCCTTGGGCAATGAGACTCGTGGAAGTCCTTTAACTTTATGAAAACCTCATAAACATTACGACATCCAGGGCAGACTGGCCAACGATCGCATGAGTAAGTAGCTAGAGAGAGATACAGTTTGGAGGCAGAACTTTAGGGGATCTGAAGAGACTGAAAAATGCTATTGCCAGTCTACTCAGAGGAAGTACATTTCCAGGGGACTTTGCTGTAAGGGACTTTCACATTGCCGATCCAGTTAAGAGTACCAAAATTCGAGACCACAACTGTACCACTGAGTGCAATATGCATCTACTTAAAATGTACACGGGTATTTATGTTTCATTTGTGGGTGATATTTTATCTCCAATCAGATTATAAATTCCCAGAGGACATGGAGAGAATAAGATAAAGAAGACAAGATCTTTGACCTGCTAGGGAAAATGGGCAAGTGAAGGCACTACTCCAGAACGGTGTGAAAGTGCTAGGAGAGAGATGGGCAGAGAGTAGTGGCTCCTGACGCTTCAATGTCCGTTCTACTCCACGTGAATCATCTAGTCCACTCATGAGAATCCCACCTCCTTCACTGGTCAGTGGTTTAAAAAGGGGCCTAGGACCCAATCTTGGTCACCAAGACATGAAAATAAGTGGATAATTTTCTCACTCCTAAAGAGACACACACACACAAAAAGAGATGTTTCCTGTCTTCCTCTGGACTTCGGGGCCAACCACTTGCCCAGTGGGCTTACTATAAGAAAGTAGACACTATTTCAGCAGGTGAAAAAGAAAGCCTAGAAAGACGAAAAAGCAGAGTAGAGTAGAGAGACTGAGACTCTCTGAGTAGAGAGACTTGAAGCGCTGTAGGAAGATGTAGCAATTACTTTGGTCATAGCCAGGAGATAAGCCTCTTAAGAAACCAGCTGATTTAAACGATAACTATTTACAGAAATCTCATCTTATCCCTATCCTCTACTATGTTATAGGGCAAGGACCATATCTAAAGGCCTCAGGCACAGTGCCTTGAGCAGCCCAATCAGCAGTGTTAAGAAAAAGTTCAAGAGCAAAAACTCCAATGAACCTTTTGCAAGGAATAAGATTGGGTATTTAATGGGTGAAAAAAACCAAAATCACTAGAAAGAATTTTGGAGGAAATAAAACAATTCCAGGATCCCCTCCCCAAATTCTTCCTCCATTAAACCATTCATACAGAAATCTACCTTCTTCTCTCTCTCTCTTTCTCTTTTAGATTTATTATTTATTTCACAGAAAGAGAGTGAGAGAGCACAAGTAGTGGGGAAGTAGAGGCAGAGGGAGAAGATTCCCCACTGAGAGGGAGCCTAATGCGGGGCTCCATCCCAAAACCCTGGGATCATGACCTAAGCCAAAGGCAGATGTTTAATGGACTGAGCCACTCAGGTGTCCCCAGAAGCCTATTTTCTTCAGTTGTAACTCAAGTACCTATTTCTCACTTCAGAATTCATTCTAAATCCTGTCACTTCAGGGTCCTATTCTGCCTGGCACTGGCCATATAAACTTCTTAACCCTCACTCTATACCAAAATCACAAGGAGAATTTTTTTAAAAATACCAAAATGAGGTCCCACTTCTAGACTGATTGAATCTAATATGAAGCCAGGACTGAGAACCACAGTATCACCGTAAATAGACTGTTGTTGGGTGCTAAATATTGAGAATTATTGGGGCACCTACTCGAAATATTAAAATAAAATATTTTTTAAAAATTATTGAGTAATGCCTGGAGCTAAGAACAAAACTGTATCCCACATTCCAAATTTGGAGAACTTACAGATGTAAGGGACAGACACCTTCACCCAGAAACTGGAGAGAGTCAACATTTCAGCAGACCTACTTCTTTGATTAAAGAGGAAGGATGGTAGAAAGACAGGGGTTACCTCTTTGGGGGCGGGGGGCGGGGAATGTACCCTGAATGTACCCTGATAGGGTGGCAACTATCCCTCCTATTACCCGTTTGTGTTCAGGTTAGAACTCTACCTGGGCCCTCCACACAATGAGATGGACACTGAAATGTTGCTTCCCACCACTATAGCTAAGTTGTGGGTTGGAGATTGGCTCTGGTCTGAGCATGGGCAAATCACTGGTCAGGCACAGCACTTGATCTTCTGGAGAGTGGAACAAGGAGCAGGAGAGAGATGTTGAAGCTGATGGGAAGTATGGGAAGGCAAGCGACATTGCCACTTTTCAGAGTAGCAAGAATGCAGGGCTTTCCCACGGCTCTGCTCTGTAAAAGCAGCAGGTGGCTGCTTTTACACAAAGCTGTATGCCCCATGGAATAAAGAACAATACTGCACCTGAGAGAGATCCCTACCTGGCCTGGCCAGGGATAGCCTATAGAGCCCTTTGAAGAACAAGTCCTGTGCCCCAAGAGAGTAGCAGCATTCAGGCTTCTTCCACACAGAATCAAGCAAAGGACACTTCGCGTTGGCCAAATAGCAGCCACAGCCTACAGAGAGAAGAGGTAGTACAAGATGCACTTACTCAAAGCGGGCAGGTAAAAGGACTCAATGTCAGCGTTAATTCCTATTGCAGAGGGGAAGCACAAAAAAGGGGGCTGAGATGAGAAAGAAGAGACCAAGACCCCCATCTCAACCTCCAGCATTTAAGATTAGTGGTCCTTCTGGGGATGAGCAAGAGAAGGAAAGAGGAGACTTTGAATAGAAAATCATTTTTAGGGGCACCTGGGTGGCTCAATGGGTTAAGCCTCTGCCTTTGGCTCAGGTCATGATCTCGGGGTCCTGGGATGGAGTCCTGTAATAGGTTCTCTGCTCAGCAGGGAGCCTGCTTCTCTCCCCCTCTCTCTGCCTGCCTCTCTGCCTACTTGTGATCTCTGTTAAATAAATAAATAAAATCTTAAAGAAAAAAATCCCCCATTTTTAAACTCAAACGAACATTACAGTGTCTTGAGATTTCAGTGATACTATTTTAATAAACTGGAAGTGACATAAGTTATGGAATTAGGCTGGGACACCCTTAAGGGAGCTCACCACCAGCAGACAAAGAGTTTTGACAGAACACAGCCGTGATTATGGGAAAAATAAATCCTTCTCATGTTCATATAAGATTCTCACAAAACTGGTGGCATATGGCAGCGTTCACAGCCCTTAAACGTGAGATGAAGTGTTGCCTATCCTAAGTAACTTATTTATGTTTCCAATGAGGTTTTTATGGAGACAAAGGTGGAAAAGGGTGCTGGTATGAGGAGGTAGCAGAGTTTGAGGGTATTAACTTGCCAAGAGCCAGATGTGCCTCAAAATAAAAGGTAAACAAATAATTCAAAAAAGGAGCCTCATATTACCTACCAACCAGATCATGTTCCCCATGTGAGATTCTTCTAATCGTCACAAAGATTGTTGGGTGTGTATGTAGGTTTCATGGTCATCCTCATAATTGTGAGTTAAGTGAAAAACATTTAAAAATAACCAAATAAAAAATGTGGAAAGAGAGCCAGAGGGACTCCGATGATAGTTCTGAGTCAGACTCTCCCACATTTCCCCCCTCCTTTTCCTGTAATGAAATAAGATTCCAGCCTAATTTCCAGGATGCAGCAAATCCAGGATCAGTACCTTATGGCTCAGCCTTGAAGGGACTAATAGCTACAGAGTTGCCTCTGTTTGCTTACCAATTGTGTTGAATACAATAAAATAGTACAACAAATAACTCCTTTCTCAAGACCTAGAACCAGATTAATTTTGCATATCTGCAGTTTTCTACACCACAACCACCTATCCCAGAGGCCACTGCCCCCAGGTCAGCAGACAGAGAGGGACTCAAGATGAGACTCTGGCTTCAGAGTTCCATAGCCTAAGGTAATTGTGATTTGAGGTATTTTTGAAGGCCCTTTCCCTTCCCTCTGGGCCAAAACTTTCTTTCCTGTGGGTCTGCAAAGTAGTGCGTGAAATTCTCAGCATTCCTGTCATTCCCTAAGGGCTCGGCAGCTCTCTAAACATTCTTGCCCACAGGCACCTGAGGAATGGGCCCCCAAGTTCTTGCGTGGGAAGACAGCAGGAAGTTAAATGCACGGTGCAGAATATTTGGGAAATATTTGGGGAAATGACAGCGAGGCCTAAAGCAAACACAGAAAAGAGTGCAGTGTATGCGATAAGGAGGTGGTCTACGTGAGCGCCTGCCACAGATGGTTCCACCACTCCGCTTGGTTAGTGACCTACCTTGAAATGGAATGTGGGCCAGAAGAAGCGGGTACAAAGCTTTGAAGGCTGGAAAGCAACCCAGCGCCCTAGCACAGATCCTTAATAAAAAGTTTTAGCTAGTTCTCCCTTGCAGGAACCCTGGGGAAAAATGTTCTCACTGAGGTCCTCAATGGATCTCAGAAGCCCTGTTCAGAAAGCCCAGTCATTGTACACGGAGATGAGCTACACTGGCAAGCACCTTCTCCCCTTTCTTTCTTTTTCTCACCCTCCTTCCCTCCTCTTTTCTTTCCCACACACAATCTGGGAATTCAGTTGGGTAAATTTTTTTAGAGAACTGGGGTCCAACTGCAGTTTATTCGTTTAGGCCACAGACAGGCCACTAGAGGGCAGTGTCATCACTAATCACGGAAACTCTCCTGAGTTCCTTTGGCTTCAGTGTTGGAGGCAGGCCCATCTGCACATCCTGTGACAGGATGTTTCAGAACTTTTCCTTCAATTCCCATTGTAAATAAACAGCCTCGGGGTGGACACATCCAGATGCACAACACAGCTGGTATGAATTGCCCAGGCCAAAGTTTCTGGTAATCTATAACCATCTTGCCCAAAATTGTGGGCACAGTTCAGAATCCAGGGTTTATACTTGGCCTTCTAAATTTCTTCCTAAATTTTGGAATTCCTCTCATATGCTATCCTCAAAAGCAAAAGGAACTTTTCAAAGTAATGAAGAGTTAAATAATCCAGCACAACCTGTTTGTACAAGATTCTGTTTTGTTTCCATATCCAAGTTGCACGTGGTTAGCTTGCTCTAAAGCAGGGTTGCCCAACTGGTCGAAAGTTATTAGGAGAGTAGGCATGTGTGCAAACACCGGGACCAAGGGCCACAGGTTTCTCTCTACTAGAGACACAGAGTGTAAAGTAAATTTGGTCCTCCGAAGTATGCCAAAGAAAGCAAAGTTGCTAGAAGTTTGGGGCTTTTTTTTTTTTTTTTTTGGCATTATTCCTCTTCCTGTGAGTTCAACTAGTGCTCCTAGGCAGACTTTGCACCCTTGCGTGGGGGCAGGCGAGCATCTGATTTTTCTGAAATGAGTATTTTAAGAAGCCGTGCAAACTACCCTACTAACCAAACACCTGCATGCCATTATAAATCATCAGGTAAAGGACAGAACATGGCATAGGTATGGCTGCCCCAACACTGGTGCTATACTTCTTCAAACAACAGATAGCTGCTCGTATTAAGTTCAGCCTCAGTTTATCAGCAGAAGCAGATAAGGTGAGGGAAACATCTGCAGCCAGAGAGATTTCTGGAATTTTCCTACAGTGCTGAAATACCATCCAAAGTTCAAGTGGGCCATATTTGGACAAAGATTGCTATGTTATTTTTTCTATCTTTTGTATTTTCCCTGCTATATCATAACATTAACACTCTTTACACAGGTCAGCACTATTTACCCAAGATTTTCCCACAGGTTTCTCTTCTTTCCTACCACCTCTTCTCAAAGCATCGTGAGTACATGCTACATTTTGTTGAGGGGTAAAATAAAATACAGGAAAAATGTATAGAAATTAGGCAGGTGGGGATTGTAAACACAGCAAATCCACATTTACTGAGGCGAAGATGGACCTGAAAATTAGTCCCAAGGTTTAAAGATCATGTTTCAACAGAAGGCTTCTGGAGAGTTGGGCCAACATTGTGTTTCACAGCAGGTGAGGAGAGAGAAAAAAATACAGGAAAACAAAGACAGAAGAAATTGCTGTGGAAGATGACTGATTCCTGAGCAAAACCTGACTAGGTAGACTATTGACCAAGCATGGAAATGGACTTGCAGAGGACACCAGTGGCTTTCATCCACCTCCTCACAAACCTGGGAACATTACCAAGAAGACATCACAGCCTTTTCTTTTACAGGCACCCTCTTTACAGGACTGTGCCCCAGGAAATCAGGGAACAAGCACCTCTTTGGTTCCAGCTTCCCTTTACAAATCCAAGATCTTGGCACACTGAGACAAACAAAAACAGAGAGGTAGGAAAGGATAAACAGGAGACGAGATCCCAACTGTAACTGCCTAAATAGAGTTGTTTTAGAACACAACAACGTGGTTTTTAGTCTGTATTATTCTGAATGTATAATCCCTGTGGCCATCTTTTTCCAGGAAAAGAATTTTTGTTTTACTATTTTTCTTCTACCCTTTCACTCAGAATGAATGGCTTCCTCATTAGGCAGTGTTCACATGCCCTGGGAAAATGTGTTTGGAATAGAGACTCCCTGGAATCGCAGATTAAAATGCCAGCAGAGTTGAGTACGTTCTTCCCTATTCTGAGCTGGTTAAATGAGAACTGTCGCTCTCCTTGCAGGGAAATTCTCAGGTAAGACTATTAAAGCCATGGAGCCATCTACTTAGTGTAGTTATCAAAATCCTATGGCACTCAGGTAAATAGTGAGTAAATTGGCAGCTAGAACATCTTTTCCCGTTCCAGCCTCTATATTTCCTGGATTTATAGAGGCAAAACAAATAGGGAAGATTTGGGTCTTCTCACCCATTTTGAAGATAATAGCTGAATACCTATGCAATGTATTAGCCACTGGAGTGCAACAATGAACAGGGCGTCGTCGTCTTTGCCTTCAGAATCTAGAGTCATGAGGGAAACAAGCCAGTTAAAGGCAATTATAACTTCACACCTACTAGGGTAACTATCATTTAAAAATCACCCAAAAAGCAGAAATAACAAAGATTGGCAAGGAGGTGGAAAAATTAGAACCCTCACAGATTGTTGTGGGGATATAAATGGTATTGAAATGGTGTGGAAAACAGTTACCACATGACCTAGGAATACCATCCCTAGGTACATATCTGAGCGAATTAGAAACACAGGATCACAGAAAAACTTGTATACAAATGTTCATTAGAAGCATTATTCATAGTAGTCAAAAAGAGAAAATAACTTAAATGTCCATAAATTAATAAACTAATGACTATCGGATAAGCAAAATGTGGTATATTCGTACCATGGAATATTATTCAGCCATAAAAAGGGATGGAGTACTGACACAGATTACCAGATGGATGATCCTTACATTATGCTTAGTGAAAGAAGCCAGACACAAAAAGACAAATGTTGTATGATTCCAATTATACGAAATGCCCAGAACAGGCAAATACATGGAGGTAGAAATCAGATTAGTAGTTGTCAGTGGATGGGAGAAGCGGGGGGATTGGGGAGTGACTATCAATAGATGTGTGATTTCTTTGGGGGACGATGAAACTGTTCTGAAATTATACAGTGGTGATGGGTGCACAACCCTGTGAATATAAAAACCCTGGAATTGTATGCTTTGAAAGGGTGAATTTTATGGTATGTGAGTTATATCTCAATAAAATGAGTTAATTACAATGCCACATGATAAGTACCTCATGAGAACAGAGTGCTGTTTGACATATTTGGAGTGGAGCTGGAGAAGGAGTCCAGAAAGGTTTTCTGAAAGAAGAGGCTCTCAAGCAGAGACCACAACAGGCACGTAGGAGTAAGAGGGACAAAGGAGGGAGAATGATCAAGGCTGAGGAGAGAGCAAAGCATGCCCACTGCTGAGGGGAGAGAACACAGGGCACTGTGAGCAGAAAGAACTTCTGCTGAGCCCAAGCAGTGCTGGCCACAGGCTGAGGAGAGAAAAGAGCCTAGGGCTAAAAGGGGCCAACAGGCTACGCTAAAGAATTTGGACTTGGTCCAGATTATAAGAGAAAACCCTTGCAAGAGTTAAAGTTTGGGAGCAACGGATCTGAACCGCTCTTCCAAAGGGTGCTTCCAAGGGCAGTGTGAAGAACAGATTGAAAGTGAGGCAAGGCTAGTGGCTGAGAGATTCGTTAGATTACTGCACTAATACCAGTCAGAACTGACCAAATAGGGGAAACTGGAAGGTACTGGGGAAGTTTATCCAAACTCTCTGTAATGTTCTGCCAACCCTAACAGCGCTGGGCTCCACCAGGAGCAAGAAGATGTGGTCCTGTAAAGACGCAGTGCTGAGACTAACAGCAGGCCCTAGCCCTGCCTTTGGTCTAGTTTCTTTTCTATTCAATCCCCTCTAGACTTGGTTTCCCTTTTCTGGCCACCATGACCATAAATATCCTCACCATTTGCAATGGAAAACCAGTCTACTCTTCATAGAGGATGAAATTGAGAGTCAGAAACACTTGGGATTTCAAATTCCTATTCTGCCATTTTCAAACTATGTGATCTTATGTAAGCCATTCCATTTCTGACCTCAGTTTTGTTCAAATGTGAAATTTGGAAGAAACTGCATATCTCATAGTTTTTATTGAGGGTTATGACTACAGATGTAAAAAGCAGCCTTGTACCAGGCCTGTCTTTTGGTGGGTGTCCAATAGATGTGGTTCTGTACGATTCAAGTCCTCTGAGATGGTAACTCTGTGGTTAAAGTTGCCATCATAATTTCTCAACGCGAGTATGAAATCAAAGAGTGGTAAGTAAGCCTTAGGCCCGGCGCTGTCAATACTTTAGGAAGTGAGGAAAGACTATCCCACTAACAATCTAGAGACAGGTATTTAGCCAGATGACAAACATAAGTCATTTGCATCCATGGCTCATTAAGTACCACTTCAAAATCAAATATATTTAAATTAATTCCTAAAAGGAAAGGTCTGAGAGCTCCTCAGACAACTCATCAAACAGGGCCTGTTTACACCCAACAGAAAGGCCAAAGTTCCAGGTAAGGGCTCTCCTTTCTGGCGGCTCAGCATAACTCCGGGGCAGCAGACCATATAAATAGTTTGAGGTACTGAACAAATGGAATGCTGTCTGGAATGATAATGTGGAAAGAGAAAAACAGTTCATGTAAACACAGCAGGCAATTTAATTTAAAGAAACACATTTAACAAGCCACCTCTATGGAGCTTTCTAGGCACAAGTGTCTGGTTAGGTTTTTATGCAGAAAGGAAAGCATTTAAAGAACAGCTAAGAAGAGAAAAATATCACAAAACGTCTTAAAACCTTACTTAAGGAGCTTATTGTTATCAGCACTAAAACCAAGGTCTTCACTCTCCTCCTTTACTAGGATGCAGTTTCTAGTGGTAAAATGTAACCTCGTAAATGAGCCCCTAAACTTTTGGAAAGATTTCTCTCACTCCCTTTCTCTCTCTCACACCCAGTCACACCCACACACGCAATTATCTTCCACGCATTTGAAATGTTTCCTTCTCACCCTCTTTTTATCGTAAGAAAATTTATCTCCAAAGGAACAACCTTCCCAAGTATTTTTCTTTGTTCGCAGATTACTGTAATGGGTTTCCAAAAGCACAAGGTGGCAGAAGCGCACTAGGAATGGGGCTGGAATCAGCTTGGCTATCCTGGAAACTGCAGCAACAATCAAGTTATTTTTTAGAAAAATAAGAGATTTCTCCTTGTAAGAACAAATACGCTCAATAAAGCATGGGAAATAGGACTGTAAAAAGAAGAAAGAGAATGCTATCACCCAGAGATACAAATGTTTAATTCTTCTTCCAACTATCTCAGTAGTTGTGACTATACTAGAACATGCAACTTTATGTCCTTCTTTTAAAATTTTAATAAGGTAAGCACTTTTGAACCTTATTTATTCATAGAGCTCATTCCAAAAAAGATTTAAGGTATCTTCATGTGTCCATATTTTTGTAAACCCTTTAAAAAGGTCGTTCATTAGAATGTGGCTCATTTAATCTAGACATTTTCCTCTTACCAACAACGAGAAACGTAACCAGTAATGTCTCACCAAGTAAATTTACATTTTTAAGATGCCATTTCCAAACACAAAAAGCCAGATATCAGAGAAAATCAGAATATATAAATATAACGATAATCATTTTTTTTTTCTAAAACAGAGAATGAAATGATGGTATTCTTCTCTGTCCAAACAGCATCTACTCAAAGACCTTTGTAACTCCAGTAAACAAATACAGAACATATGACCTCTTGAGCTGACATTTATGTAACTGGATCTTATTTTTCAAAACTGTACTATTGTGTATAAAATGTATTATATGTGTGTATACCTGTTTATTTATGTATAATTTTATATGTAGAAAATATACATAATAAATTAGTTTTTTAAATATTTAAGTTCTTCCCAAAGCAGCTAGAAGTCATTTATATTTTTAAAAGATTGCCCTAATTAGCTTTGTTCTTGGAAAATTAGCCAAAGCCAAAATTTATTGCTGCTTTGGAATCATGAATCTGAATGCTGAAAGGAACTGTTGGTTCCTTCGACTGTTGGTCGAGTAAGCCATTATTGTTCCCCTCTGTTCAGGCAAGTGAAGTTTGCACCAGTATCAGGCAACTAAGGAGGAGACGGGGTATTTAGAACTCTGTAGCAATTGGGAAAATTTCATATGTTTTGGGTCCTTAATTCATACCTTTAACACACAGGTCAAACTGAACAATTAGAAATAATGTGACGATTCCTCTCCTTTTTTAAATGAAAACTTCATTTGCTCTGTTAAATGAGCAAAATACTGACTTCTGTAGGAGGGGAAATTCAATTGTCAGGAACAAATACTCCTGAATGCTAAGTCTTGATTCTCTCCTTTGTAAGAACTTAGTAGGTATCACATGAAATTCTCTTCGAAGAACAACTCTATTCATGCCTCCCCTACCCCAGTCCGAACTCCAAACCAAAGGGCTCTCACTCTGATGGTTTCACTTGCTCCTTTCCAGCCTCCTCCTTACCAGGCAGCTTTGAAGAAGTTTCTCATTTTATTCAAATGCTCTCAGTCAGTTCACAGAGGGGATTTCTTCTCCTCTGAACACCAAGGTTAAGTCTTCAGAGTTCAATACACTACAAGTTGGAAATAGCTGCAGGGGGGAAGAAAATCACCTTAAAGAAATTATTAGTGCAGGAACTTACTGCACTTTATCAACATTTCTTCTCTTTAGGCCTATATAAGAAACTCAAGAGTCTAGATAATCTGACTAGAACCTCAGTTACAGAAACTTTTTCTGCCTCCCTGAGTCCTGAGGTTCCCCAAAGATTGGGCTTATCCATTTCCAGAGCCCTGGGGAAGAGGAAAAAACAAGAACTATATTAAGTAGCAAGCCTTGTCTTTGGAGCATCCACAGGTTAAAAGCCTAGAGATTCTGGTTTGGAAAAGCTAAAAAAGTAAACACCAACTATGATGACTGGAGAAGTTAATCTTTCCTTTGCTCAATCTTGTCCCCAAACTTCCAATAAAAATAATTTAGGTTTTTGCCCTCAGAATTATTTCCTTACAGAGACTGCTTACCATCATACAAGAATAGCTTCCCCTATTTTTTGTTTATTTGTCTTTCCTCTATTTCTATTCTTTCCCACATAGATTAAACCAAAATAAGATTAGCCAGACCTAATTTGATTCCAATCCAAACCACACACCCTATGTATTCCATTCCAAATCAAGTTTAATTTACTGACTTCCTTGGGTCCCAACTGAATGACCTACTGGAATTCATGAAAGAGGTCACAGAATATTATTGCAGGCCAGAAAAAGAATGTGAAAAACACAAACAAGCCTGGAAACAGATTGGCCCAAAGACATGACTTGCTTAAGATGTTTTTTGTGGAATTCAAATGATAAAAGATCAAGTCTTCCAACAGGAAAAGCAGATGAAGAAAAGCAGATGCATTTGTATTTACCTATCATTCATTCATACATTCATTTGTTCATTCATTCATTCAGCAAATATTTATTGAGTATCTATCATACCATCAGCCCTTCCGCACTCATAGACCTTACAAAGGCACAGGAGACTTGAAGAAAACATCTGCTCTTTTGGTTCCCAATTTTGCATTGAACTGTACGTTATAAAACCTGCGAGCATGAGCTTTACTTTTTATCTGCTTTATCTTTTGGTAATTTAGAAGCTAAATTAAAAACCTCCCTTTTGATTCTGGCTACCCACAGATTTTGGATTCCTTAATCCAAAGGATTTTTGACTTTTTAAAAAAAAAACCTTTGAAATAAGATTGACTGCTAAAAGATAAAACCAATTTCATTTGATAACAATATAAGAGCTAATAAGAGAACAGCTTTATATGGTTTTATACTAGTGGTAAGTCACTAATACTGTTATAGCTCATGTTACAAACTTTTTAATCAATTAATAAACAATTTTTAATCAAGAATTCCTCCTTATGTTTCAGAAGATTCCTGCTTAGTCCTAAATCTTTGGTTTGGCTTTAACAATATATCATTTGCTCCATTTGGTTTAAAAACAAAAATTAAACAATTAAACCATTTTTGTTCTATTTATGGAAGTCTTATCTATTTATACTCTGTTGTATAAATAGATAAGACTTCCATAAATAGAACAAAAATGGTCACTTCTTGGTTACAGCATGTCATTTTGGTGGACAGGAAATCAGAAAAACTATTTTAGTCCCCATTTCAGCATTATTTAGCTAATTAACGTTGGGCAAGTGCCTCAAGTTCTGTGCTACAATTTTATACACTATTAAGTAGGTATTAAAATTAAATTTGTACAAGCAGTACAAAATCATTAATTGTAAAATATTTTATGTAGTGCCTAGTGCTACTGGTATACGAATTCTGAAAAGGTCCAGAAAAAAGCCCATTTCCAGTTTCACTTCATATAGTATCTTAAGAGACAAGGTACTTTTTTTTTTTTTGAGGTTTCTTGTTTAATATCTAGAATATTGTGTTCACATTCAATGAATTCTTTAAATTCCTTTTACTGACATTCATTTGGACCATGAATCCAGAATCATGTAGGCATTTTTGCTATTACATGAATAGACTGACTGGTTTGCTCAACTTACACAGTAAGTTAGTAGCAGGATCAAAGGTCAAAATCTCTGATCAATATCCTAAGCATGCCAGAATCATTAGGTGACACCTCTGCTAACAAGCGAGAACTGTGACACCCTCTCTAATGTATCAACAGAATTCTCTAAGCAGAGCCTTATTTTAGCTATCAGTTTCTCTCAATTCAGATACTAAATTTTTTTTTTAAACCAGATCTGCTTCTTTCTTTCTCTATTCATGCCTAACAAGCAAAGACACAGATAAAAGGAAACCTGTAAGTGCAGAGGCAAAGAATGAATAATCCACAAGCCAGAAAAACCTGACTAAATGAGAATTAACTAAATGGATTTCTTTTCTACAGTTTAGAAAGTAGATTACCTTAAATCATATGGTTAGTCTCAAGATCTACAGCAAGGTACAATGTGGGTGCAATTAAATTTCATTTTCATGAAAACTTTTACATAGTCATAACCTGGAGATGAGGAAGTGTGTAAGTTGGCTTATCCTAAGAGAAAGAAAAACATCTGTCACAACTCTCTCACCAGGACAAAACAGAAAAAATCATGAAAAGCTTTCAGAAAAGTTAGTATAATCATCAAAAGTAATTTATAAATTGGCTGGAGATCTATTGGTAGTACAGAGTCCTTAGAGATTAGGAAGAACTGGAATATACAGACAAAGCATATATGGAAATAACAATACCAATGGTTCTGCATTTACCATATGACACACATTATTGACCCAGGAATTCTTTAAAATCTTACTTAATTCTTACAAATGCTAGATCCTGGGGCACCTGGGTGGCTCAGTGTGTTAAAGCCTCTGCTTTTAGCTTGGGTCATGATCCCAGGGTCCTGGGATCGAGCCTCGTATCAGGCTCTCTGCTCAGCAGGGAGCCAGCTTCCCCCCACGCTCTCTCTCTGCCTCTCTGCGTACTTGTGATCTCTGTTAAATAATGAAACAAAATCTTAAAAAAAAAAAAAAAAAGATTCTTAAAAAGTTCACCAATCCTTTTGGAGAATTAATCTCTCCTTCCTCTGTACTTGTTTACATCATGTCTATACTTTATGTAAATTTACCAAAAACAGAGGCAGTCTGATTGCCTGTAGTACTGCCTTGGGCATCTATCAAGTGCCCTGCCCAATAAATAGTACGGTTTAAATAAGTGGTTTTCAAACTTTGGATGCATAACGATTACCAAGATATTTGTTAAAAGGGCAAATCCCCAGGCTCCAGAAAACTGGACTCGGTACAGCTGAACTGAATCTAGTGATTAATTCAGATATTCAATAAACATTTATTAAATACTTTACGTGGTAGGTGTTATTAACTCCACTTTATAGACAAGGAAAGAAAGCTATGGGTAAAGTAACTTCCTCACAGTCATAAAACTTGTAATAAATAAGACTCAGGGTTAGGCTAACATAGCAATCAATCAATGTTTCTCATTCACTCATTCATTCTTTCTTGCATTTACTTATTCAATAAGTATTTGAAAACCTCCTATGGGCTTTCAAAAGCAAAATAGAGGCAGACACTAAATGCGAATTATTTCAGCACCATTAGCTAGCAGTCTTGGAAAAGCTTTCTCTACTAATATAGCCTGGAATAGCCATCAGAAAGGGTGCAAATCTAGAAGACAAAAGGGATGTCTTAGAGTTCTATTTCTAGATACAGCAGTGCTTCACTATTTTGGGAATAACTTTTTACTTTGTACACTAAATTTATTCTATTGGGAATGTTTTTTAAACTACCTTTTCAATCTCTTTTTCTGTATAGCAGCTTAGTTGGCCATTTTTAAGACACCAAGAAAATCCAACTATATTCTTTAATCCATATTACCTTTGGTAATCCCCACCAATTGAAATTTAAGTCCCAAATATTTTAGTTGAAAAACTAAACTCTATTGCCTGCTTTTTCTTATTAATGTCACTCATAGGGAATAGTTCCTGTTTCTGAACTTAATTAGAGATTGGAGCACCTCGGTGGCTCAGTTGGTTGAGCACCCTACTTTTTTTTTTTTTTTTTTAAAGAGATTATTTATTTGTCAGAGAGAGAGCGAGCGAGAGCGAGCACAGGCAGACAGTGTGGCAGGCAGAGTCAGAGGGAGAAGCAGGCTCCCTGCAGAGCACGGAGCCCGATGTGGGACTCGATCCCAGGACGCTGGAATCATGGTTAAGCTTAACCAACTGAGCCACCCAGGCATCCCGAGCACCCTACTTTTGATTTCAGCTCAGGCCACAATCTCAGGGCTGTGGTATCGAGCCCCATGTCATCAGGCTCTGTGCTGAGCAGGCAGTCTGCTGGAGATTCTCTCTTCCTCTGCCCCTCATCCTGTGTGTGAATGCTCTAAAAATAAGTAAGTCTTAAAATAAATACAAAAGAGATTAAACTTTCTTATACTCTACAAATTTCATATAATGACAAGTGAATCACCTGTTTAAGCTGAGCAAGGTAGTATCCTGCTAGAGTGATACTAATCAGAAATGTAAGATCTAGGAATGGACAAGTATAAAAACCAGTATTTGAGGACAGAATACAAAAGGAATTACACTGTATGTACAATTTCAAGTTAATACATATAATCGGACAATAAAATATTCACATCCTAGTTAACTTTTTTTAGGACAGAAGATAAACATTGCTTTCAAATTTGTGCAATTCAGAGGGAAGATGTTTTGTTCTAATCTTTTTGAATACCCCGTGGCATTCTGCCATAGTGATAAAAAAAATCATCCCCAGTAACACCTATAATTGCCATTCTCTATTTTACTGACTTACAGTAAGCAAATCCAAATCAACAAAAATTGCTTCTTGTTATCAAGGACCAGGTCAGTAGACAAACAACTTCTTGCTTTGATATGCTTCCTGTTCTCTGTTATTAGGACATACTGGTCATAGTAATCAGGTACACTGAAAAAACAAGTGAAGTAGAGAAAGAAATGGACTTGTTGCCAAGCTTCATGAATTCACGCTGATTCATCCTGTTTGTTTAGTTCTCATATCAGCTTGGCTAATGACATTGCCCTGGAATATATTTGTTCAGGAGTCCAGGCAGAGGCATTTCTTAGCTGGAAAGCAGGCTGAGGATGAGGCTGGGGATTTGGAAAGAAGGGAGACCTAACTGGGAAATACTCAGAGCTTCTCAAGTAAACTAACTCAAGAAGCTCTTTATTTCTAGAAGATATTTTCTTTATCCAAGACTTTGTTCAATGTTCTTTCAATAGCTACATTTAGCAGGGGATATAGAAATTACATTAGATACATACAATACATACAGCATTCCTTTTTAGCGCAGAGTTTTGACTTGCTTCTAAGGACAACCTCCCTAGAAAAGCAGAAATATAAAACCAAATGGTAGTTTTATTACTTATCCAGAGCTTCCTGATAACTATTTTTTTTTTTTTTAATTTCAGGAAAGACAACCATTATAATGTTCTCAACTTCATTGGTACAAATCATACTATAAGAATTACCTCATTTTAATTCTTCTCCCATCATAGCTATGAACAGGCATTGTATCACACATTTTACATGTATTACCTCATTTATTCTTCACAATGACCCAGTTAAGTTAGCCCTACTTTGTCTTGTTGCAGATGGTGAGATTATAAAGCAACATGTTCAAGGTCACACATCTAACAGTGGTACAGCCAGGATCTGATTTCAAGTAGGTCTAACTTGGAAACCAGTGCTCAAGTGGTTTGGAAGCTACCCCTTCAATAGGTGGTATGCATACAAAGAGCATTAGATGAGGCTTTTCGCTGTAAAACCAGGATTCATCAGATGAATACATTTTCTAAATATTTCTGCCTATAGTTGACACCAACCCTTCCTCCCCAAGTCCTTCAAAGTTTGCTTCAAATGCTAGGTCCTAAAGAAGTCTATCCAAGTCTTGCGGGAATTAAATCTCTCACTCCTCTTTTACTTGTGTAGATTCTATTCTTTAAACATATGTAAGCTTTTCGGGAATAGTTTGACTCCTTTGAGTATTCCTGCAGATGCCAGGGGACTCTGATGTAGGAAAAGAACAACTATCACACTTGAACACTGCCTCCGACTATTTGCGACACTGAATTGAAATCATGTTCTAAAGAGGTAAGGTTAGAGTTAATTTCTATTCTCCATCAAAGAGTAAGTTTTATAACTTTCTGTATCTTACAGTATTTTGTAATCTCTAACATTCCCTCTAAACAGACCCGTGTTGCAGACCAGTCTTGTCAGTAATCAGACACCTCGGTTTTCAGGTTCTAGAAAGATATGATTCCACTTATACCACCATGTGACATCAGGGTAAATGACATGCTCTTCTCAGGCTTACTTCCTCTTGTACAGAGATCATCAGTTTTTTAAAAGTTAGGAAGATGTTATAAACCCATTTGCGACCAAATAAGAGAACCTCCTCAAGTAGCCTGAAAAAGAGAAATAGCTCGTACCAAATTGCTATTTTTAAGAGTTTTTAAAAATCTAAGTATAAAAAGACTAATGCTATTCTATAAGTGAACCAGGGGTAAATACTCAAAACTGGATCTAGTTCTCCCACATATATCCTTTCCAAATAAAATAAATCTTTAGGCAAGGACCACAAGAAAAGGATAAAATGTACTAACTACTCAATTACAAAAAAAAAAAAAAAAAAAAAAAAAAAAAAGACAACTGATGATTTCATCACAGGGGGAGCATTTCTCAAGTAACTAGACAACAAAAGCCTGTGAAATACACTGTACTTAGTTCTACCTCAACTGCAGAGCTCAGAAGAAAAGAAAAATCCAGGAAGAAATAATTTATTTAGCTGTGGGTGACTTTGGGGCTCTAAGTCCACAATCACTTTAAATTTCTCAAGATTAGGGGAGTAAATCCTTTCCAAACATAAGATTTATAAGCATGATTTTGAGAACATAAACTATATAGCCCATGACATGTATTAAGGCTACCACTGCTTAGTGGTAAGCATTTATGCAAGGATAAATGAATTTCAATTCTCATCTTTGGAAGGTCCAAAGTACATTCTAAGAAGCAACCACTCCTCAACCCTGTGTCCACATTTTTATTGGGCAATAAGAATAAAATGATGTAGGTTAGGATTTTTTCACTGCTGTGTCCCTTGTACCTAGAGCAAAACCTAGCACAAAGTAGGTGAACCAATGTGAATCAATGCAATATGCAAGAATTTAGGCTAAGGTTGATTTCCATATTCAGGAATAAGAGTGGATCCTTCTTTTTGGATGGTATTGGCAGGGGTAAATGATTTTGCCAATATTAATTATTAGGTAGTCCCCTAGGTGATGACTGCCAACAGCTGGGTTTTATTCTAAGCACTGTTTGACTCTCAATGGCCCAATCAGTCACATGGTAACTTCACAACCTACCCTCTAGCCATCATTCAACATTTTCCTTTTCATTAAAAAAGTAAGGGAGTTTATATTAAGCAACATGTACCCTAACACTCAAGTTGATGCCTTTAAAAAAAAAAAAATCTAGTGTAGTTAACATGTCGTGTGGTATTAGTTTCAGGTGTACAATATAGTGTTTCAACAATTCTATCATGTCACTCAGTGTTCATCAGGATAAGTGTACTCTTACAACTCAATCACCTATATCACCCATTCTTTCTCTGGTAACCATCAGTTTGTTCTCCATAGTTGAAGAATCTGTTTCTTGGTTTCTCTTTCTCTTTGTTCATTTGTTGTCTTAAATTCCACTAGTGAAATCATATGGCATTTCTTTTTCTGACTTATTTCACTTCTACTATCTCCAACCATTTACTACAAATCACAAGATTTCATTCTTTTTTATGGCTGAGTAATATTCCATTGTATATTCTGAATTGCCTCCCCACCAACACTCCCATTTTCTTCAACCATTCATCCATCACCGGACACTTGGGCTGCTTCCATATTTTGGCTACTGTAAATAATGCTGCAATAAAAACAGGGGTGCATATATCTTTTCAAATTAGTGTTTTCATATGTAGGTAAACACTCTGAAGTAGAATTACTAGATCATATGGTAGTTCTATGTTTAATTTTTTAGTAATCCCCACACTGTTTTACAGAGTGGCCGTACCAGTTTGCATTCCATCATCCAACATTCTATTGCCCCTCCATACGAGGCCTGGCTCACAACCAGCTATGAAGATTTATCAATGGCTGGCACCTCTGCATAGACTCTCATTCAGAGGTGACTAGAGATAGAAATGTCTAGTCTCTATTAAAATCCACAGGATGAGTTTGAGTCAAATTTTAATGTGGTGGGTGAAGAAACTTCAATTTGGGCACTTTTTTATTATAAATTTTAGCTTATTATATAAGCTGTATTTTCACAGCCAACTTAATATTTATACATTTTTACACAGTTATGTGGCTGCATTCTAACTTGGAACACTTTAAAGTGACTTACCTACTTAAAAAAAAAATCTGGACTTTTATAATTAATCTCCTGAGATTCTCAATAAACATGAATAGATTCAAATTTTTTTAAAAAATTAAGATATATTTAGGATTTACCTTCTCTTTGTCCAGAAAATGGGTAAGAAGATAAGTGAAAAATGTCAAAGGAACAAGTAGATTTCTGTCATCTCCTTAAAAATTTTCCCATGAAAACCTAAGTTGGAAATATTTCAATATCCACATAGCTTTCACAATTAAGACCTCTATGACTGCCCTCTGGTTTTTATATCGTCTGATAATTTCAATGGCTATCAAGGCTTTAATTTTTCACAAAGAAAGGTAGCTCTTGATTCTGTGTCCTGAAAGGGAATATATACAGGATAAAACTGAAAAAATTATGCTGGAAAACAAGGAAGGGCTAAAGGGATACAAAAGCCAACTTGGAAGGGACTCCTACTAGCTAAACACGAGACAATGTGGACATAAAAATAGTTAAGTGGACTAAAACACACTAAGTAAGCAAGCAGTGGACTAAAACACACTAAATATATAAACATACATATGCCTTACCTTTGGAGATTGCTTTAGCTGTGGTCTATTATTACTAAAATGATAAAGGGAAACAAACAATGTGATCTTATCTTACTCATATTTTAAGGAACCAAGTATTGGTAATTCAAAATTTCTCTTTAAAGAATTCCAACTACTAAGGTACATAGAATCAAAGAATTAGAAAACTATATGATATAATGGCATCTAATGATATAATGGGTCTGGGCAATAATTATCAATGTCTGCTAAAATCATTACATAAAAGGTTGAAGAGGAACTTTAAAATAGAATAATCAAAAATGAAGGAAGATGGGATCAGGAGGGAGACAAACCATAAGTGACTCTTAATCTCACAAAACAAACTGAGGGTTGCTGGAGGGAGGGGGGATCGCGAGAGGGGGGGTGGGGTTATGGACATTGGGGAGGGTATGTGCTATGGTGAGTGCTGTCAAGTGTGTAAACCTGGCGATTCACAGACCTGTACCCCTGGGGATAAAAATACATATATATTTATTAAAAATAAAATAAATTAATTAATTTTAAAAAAAGAATAATCAAGCTAACACTATCCCAAATCTGTTATTCTTAACATTACTATAAGTGAGAAAAGACATAGGGTGCCTTCTCATGTGATTCAATACAAAGTACACACAACCTATGAATTACTGTACAAAAGGTATATATATTGAATCTAATAAAGCCTCTATCTAATAAATAATTTGCAAAAAAACAGTGGGGATAGAGGGACAAAATACACAGCATCATTAAGATGCAATCTGTCAAATCCAGAAAGTGGGAACTTCTACAGAGCAAATTATCTAATTTCCTCAATTTGAAACATGGCAAAAAAATTGGAGGTATAATTTATATGCTAAAAAAGACTTAAGAGACATATCAACCAAATGACTCTCATTTAGATCTTTATTTGAATAAACTACAATAAGGACATTTTTGAGGTGTCTGGGGAAATCTGAACATAAAGTACTTACTATCTATGTGAGAGCCATGCAAAGGGGTCTCTCTAGTCTCCTACTGTGGGGAAGGTAATTAACTGACAGTTCTGTGGTCTGAATTTACCGTGGTCTTCAACTAAGTCCCTATTTCTTGCAGGTGCTCCCTGCCAACAAAGGAGCATAGCATAGAATACAAAGTCAAGCCCACCCCTGCAAGATGTAGGTCTACTGCAATGAACAGGCACCTTTGGTTTGAGGACTTTTATGCTTCCCTAAAACTTCTTTCAAGCTATACTATTATAAAGACTTCCTGCTCAGCCATCTTTCTTCCCTCTCTCCTTCACAGTAATCAGACCTGTACTAAGGCCTCCCAGCCTCTCCTAGGTCCTCACGGGTATTTTCCCCCAATAAATCTCTTGCAGGCCTTCCCCTCAGGAACCTACGCTAAACAGATGATATCAAAAAATTAGCATTAAATTTCTTATGTATGATAATATTATGGTTATTTAAGTTCTTATTAGAGAAACATACATGAAATGATAGGATGATTAAAATTTAACTTTACAATACCCCAGGATAAAAAGAAAAATGGGGGATAAAATAAAATAGCAATATATGGGGGCACCTGGGTTGCTCAGTGGGTTAATGCCTCTGCCTTCGGCTCAGGTCATGATCTCAGGGTCCTGGGATCAAGCCCCCCATTGGGTTCTCTGCTCAGTGGGGTGCCTGCTTCCTCCTCTCTCTCTGCCTGCCCCTCTGCCTACTTGGATCTCTGTCTGTCAAATAAATAAATAAAATCTTTACAAAAAAAAAAAAGATTAGCAATATATGAATCATTTTCTCAACTTCTATGCATATCTGGAGATGGTCATAGTAACAAGTGAGAAATACCTGACCGGTAATCCTCAGAACTGCTAATGTCATAAAAAATAAGAGAAGTCTAAGAAACTCTCACAACTAAGAGGACTGTTCAGAAATATAACTACTAAATGTAATGTGGTGTCTTAGATTGGAACCTAGAACAGAGAAAAGACATCAGTGAAAAACTGAGCAAATCTGAATCAAATATATTGATAATAATGTATCAATATTGGTTCATTAGTTGTAAAAAATACACCATGCTATTTTTTAAAAGATTTATTTATTTTAGAGATAGAGTGCAAGTCAGAGGTAGGGAAGGGCAGATAGAGATAGAGAATACCAAGTAGACTCTGTGCCTAGTTCAAAGTCCAGTGTGGACCTTGATCCCATGAACCTGACATCATGACCTGCACTGAAACCAAGAGTCAACTGTACCACCCAGGTGCCCCTGATGACATTTTTATTAACATATAACGTAATATCTGTCCCAGGGGTACATGTCTGTGAATCATTAGTCTTACACATTTCACAGCATTCACCATAGCACATACCCTCCCCAGTGTCCATAACCCAGCCACCCTACCCCTACCTCCCCACCACCCCAAGTAGCCCTCAGTTTGTTTCAGGAGATTAAGAGCCTCTTATGGTTTGACTCCCTCCCAATCCCATCTTGTTTCATTTCTTCCCTCCCTACCTGCCACAACCCCCTGCCCTGCCTCTCAAATTCCTCATATCAGAGAGATTATATGGTAATTGTCTTTCTCCAATTGACTTACTTCGCTTAGCATCATACCCTCTAGTTCCATCCATGTTACTGCAAATGGCAAGGTTTCGTTTCTTTTGATGGCAGCATAGTATTCTAGTGTGCGCACGCACACATACATACACACACACACACACACATACACACACCACTTCTTCTTTATCCAGTCATGTGTTGATGGACATCTAGGTTCTTTCCATACTTTGGCTATTGTGCACATTGCTGTCATAAACATTTGGGTGCATGTGCCCCTTTGGATCACTACATTAGTATCCTTATGGTAAATACCCAGTAGTGTGATTGCTGGGTTGTAGGGTAGCTCTATTTTCAACTTTTTGAGGAGCCTCCATACTGTTTTTCAGAGTGGCTGCACCAGCTTGCATTCCCACCAACACTGTAGAAGAGGTCCCCTTTCTCTGCATCCTCACCAAAAATCTGCCATTTCCTGACTTGTTAGATATTCTGACAGGTGTGAGATGGTATCTCACTGTGGTTTTGAATTGTATTTCCCTGATGCCAAGTGATGTTGAGTACTTTTTCATGTGTCTGTTGGCCATTTGGATGTCTTCTTTGCTGAAATGTCTGTTCATGTCTTGTGTCCATTTCTTGATTGGATTATTTGTTCTTTGGGTGTTGAGTTTGATAAGTTCTTTATAGATTTTAGATACTAGCCCTTTATCTGATGTTGTTTGCAAATATCTTCTCCCACTCTGTTGGTTGTCTTTTGGTTTTGTTGACTGTTTCCTTTACTGTGCAAAAGCCTTTGATCTCGGTGAAGTCCCAATAGTTTATTTTGCCTTTGCTTCCCTTGCCTTTGGTGATGTTACTAGGAAAAAGTTGCTGCGGTTGAGGTCAAAGAGGTTGCTGCCTATGTTCTCCTCAAGTATATTGATGGATTCCTTTCTCACATTGAGGTCCTTCATCCATTTTGAGTGTTTTCGTGTGTGGTGTAAGGAAATGGTCCAGTTTCATTTTTCTGCAAGTGGCTTTCCAATTTTCCCAACACCATTTGTTGAAGAGACTTTTTTCCATTGGACATTCTTCCCTGCTTTATCGAAGATGAGTTGACGATAGAGTTGAGGGACTATTTCTGGGCTTTTCTTCTGCTCCATTGATCTTTGTGTCTGTTTTTGTGCCAGTACCACACTGTCTTGATGATGACAGCAATGTAATAGAGCTTGAAGTCTGGATTTGTGATGCCACCAACTTTTTCAATATTCCTTTGGCTATTCGAGGTCTTTTCTGGCTCCACATAAATTTTAGGATTATTTGTTCCATTTCTTTGAAAAAAATGGATGGGACTTTTATAGGGATTGCATTAAATGTACAGATTGCCTTAGGTAGCATAGATATTTTCACAATATTTGTTCTTCCAATCCAGGAACATGAAACATTTTTCCATTTCTTTGTGTCTTCTTCAATTTCTTTCATGAGTGCTTTATAGTTTTCTGAGTATAGATTCTTTGCCTCTTTGGTTAGGTTTATTCCTAGGTATCTTATGGTTTTGGGTGCAATTGTAAATGGGATTGTCTCCTTAATTTCTCTTTCTTCTGTCTCGTTGTTGGTGTAAAGAAATGGAACTGATTTCTGTGCATTGATTTTATATCCTGACACTTTACTGAATTCCTGTACAAGTTCTAGCAGATTTGGAGTCTTTGGGTTTTCCACATATAGTATCATATCATCTGCAAAGAATGACAGTTTGATTTCTTCTTTGCCAATTTGGATGCCTTTTACTTCTTTTTGTTGTCTGATTGCTGAGGCTTGGACTTCTAGTACTATGTTGAATACCAGTGGCATGCACCACACTAATGAAAAGCATTAGTAATGAGGAAAACTGGGTGTGAGGTATTCTTTTACTCACTGTATTAACTTCTCGGTAACTCTTTAATTTAAAATTCCTCTCTAGTACTTAAAAAGCAGAAATAATTAAAAATAATAAACTACCTGGAAAGAAAAGAAATATTCTAAATCAATAAACATAGACTTCAAATTTTTTCTTTACTCACTGATATGCAACACTGAATTTCTCCTTACTGATGAATTAGCGAGAAGATACTACTGATTTTCTGAGTTCACAGTGAATTTTGAAGATTCAATCTCCGCATGGGCCACCCCAGTGTCCTTACATGGAAAAAAACAAAACCCCCAAATCAACAAAAACAAAACTGTAACTGATGAAACATATTTGTTCCAATCAAGTTTTAAAATTTGAAGGAAAAAAAAAAGTTACTAAAAACCTTCAGGCAATAAGAGAGATCAAGCTTAACACAGTAAAACAAAGATTTCATTCCACAGTCTGTTGGACTTAAGAATCTATTTGAGTTCCAGAGAGAATACTAAACTAATGCAGTTATGTCAAGCTGCCAATATCCATGCTGGGTCTTTTCCTAATACACTCTTTTGCATCATAAGCAACAATGAAAAGATTACCTTTTTTTCTTAAGTCCACATTATATTATGTATATAATGTCCAAAAAAAGACCAAGATCTTTACCTAAAAATAGAAATGCACAATGCAAATTTGCAAGCATTGATCTGTATCAGAATCACTTCAAGGACCTGTTAAAACATAGATTGCTGGGCCTTACCTCATTCAGGGTCCAAGAGGTACTATTTCTAATCGATTTCAAAGTGAAGTCAATACTACTAGTGTGGGGACCACACTTTGAGAACCACTGGCAAACTGTTGAATAGTACAATAATTATGTCATAAAAGTGAATATGTTACAGCGAAGCAAAAAGCACTGCTTTGTAACTTTGGGCAAATCACCCTTCCCAATCTGTATTTTGCACAAGTTTTAAAGAGTCAAATAAAAATATTTAAAGCACTTAACATAATGCCTGGCAAATGGTACTACTGAACTTCTAATTATTTAATGCTGTTATGCTATCTTGCATTAGCATTAGAGTTGTGCTCAGACTGTCAACCAAGTCACTATACTTAGCTGAACCTCTTAAGCTACACTGATCTTAAAGGAGTTACAAGAAACATACTTAGTTTTTTGAAAGTGAAGAGTAAAGTTGGGCATTTGGTCCAATATTAAAAGGGAAGGTTTGCTTTCTAGCTTCCTTTTCAACCTTATCTGGTTAGACATCAAAATAAAATGAATGAATTGTAAAGGATATTATAACCAGTCCTACCTCTTTAGTATGAAGGTCCAAAATTACATAATTTCTCTCCAAGAAGTTAACCAGGAAGAAAATGTAACCGCTTATAGATGTGAAAAGGAAATTAGACACAGGAGATTAAGAAAATATGTAGGTAGTATACAGCTACTGATAGAATTGTGTGCATGCACAGAGTGAATCTAGAAGAAATAAAACAGGGATTTGATGAAGTCTAAGATAAAGGCCTCAAGGTCCCATTACGACTAAGAGACCTTACAATTTTTTCAACAGGCTTACTAATGGAGTAGGTTCTTATATAAGGACTTGAGACATTATCTAAACAGTCTGACTGAAGGATGCTTGTTCACTTGTTAGACATGCATGACATTACTGAGAAGATTAATTTAGAGTTGTAGAAGTAAGGAAGACTGATTAGCTTGTGCAGGTGTATGAAAAACGACACATTAGCAAAAGGTTATGTAAACCATTTACTCAAAAAACAAAGACCAGATTTTTACATTCCCAGACTCCTACTTATCTTTTTCAAACTATGAAGGACCTGAAATTCTTTGAACACCATTAGATTTAGTTGATAAGAGATCCAATTTTGAATTAGGACATTATTCATGTAGTTCTAAAACAAAGACCATTAAAATTTTCAGTCAGATTGAACATATGTACACTTCCTCACTTCTTCAAGAAGTCCCACCACTGAAGTATACAGATCTTAGCAATATGGCATTTTTATTTTTTACAACATTTTTCCTTCTACAATAATGTATACTAAAGATTCAAATGTACTGTTTTAGTAAGAGGCACACAAATTAATTAGAAGATTAACGTCATCCCTTAACTCCAAAAGTAAAACTCATGGTCAGCGTTTTACTGATAGTTCAGGGAGGAAAAAAGATAATTAACCATTGTTGAAAAATAAATGAAAATTTATTTTTATTGACTATTATTTTACATGCAAAACATATTAAAAGTCAATCTATATCAAGTTGACTATTCCAACATGAAAACCTATGCCATGGTAATTATAAAAGCTCTCTACACAATACTAATGTCGTCAATAAATTATCCAGGTGTTTTTCTATAAATATTTAATTACCTGAATTAACTGATTTTTCAACAAAACAGTAAATTTTAGTTTTCATATGGTTTTTGCTGGTAGCAGCAGCCATCTAATACTTAAACTCAGAAGAAAAACCCTGATTAAAATAGCCAAATCTTCCCCAAAAAAGGTTCACCAAAAAAAGTAATGTATATCTGTTAGGTATCCAGAGGAGTCAAAACAAAACAAGAACATAATTAGTGTCCATCAAGTGATCATCACTAACACTCTATTATTACCAAAGAAATATGTGTCAGGATGTGAACTGCTTATTAAATGTAAATACTTAAAAACAAACTAGTAATCAGTAATGTACAGAGAGAATACCATTAATAGTTTGTTGTATCTGAATTATTATTGAGTTCTTTTTACTTCATTACTGCAATATTCCTTAACAACATTCTCTTCATAAAGAATAATTACCTAAATGAAATATAGTAAGATATTTCCCAACATGCATCAGGTCTTCCACTCCACCATTCAGTAAATGCTGCAGCAAATTAAATGGTACCTATTAACTAGACCTGAAAGACAATGGCTAGATAACACCAAAACCAAAAACCAAAAACCAAAAAACAAATTTTTGAATGAACTATTCAGATTAGACCAGCTAATGCTAATTAAGGTTATACTTTGTGCTACTGACACACACTACATAGACTGTACACTGCTAAATGAAAGGGCTGATCCATGTTCATTTTTTAAAAATGTCTATAAAAACTATAACTAGATACCTATCAGAATAGTAAATACTTGCGAAAAGATATGAAAATTTAATATATTTATAGTCCTTATCCATATTCCTCTCATATACTGACACGTAATTACTTTTAGAATGGGGAGAACATTTTAACATGCTGTGAGAGTCTAGCTAAGTAAAATTAAAAAAACAATATGGGTTTAGGTTTTCTAGAATAATTTTTTAAGTCAATACTGAGAATGAAACAACCAACTTCTATACTTTAATGAGAAACTTAACAACATGGGGGAAGCACCTGAAGAGCAAAACATTTGTTGTCTATTAGTATTATGCTTTCGGCTTAATGGAACAACAAAAGTGGCACTAGTTCTCAGATAAGTAACATATAAATTATAATCCTAGTTGATGGGATGTCCTTTACTTATGAGAGTGAACACAGTTCCAAAGCAAAGGAAGTAAAGCTTACCATTACATATTAGGAATGGTTCAGATACAGTAAGAGAATGTTCAGCACTGACTTTAACATGTTATTTTAGTTCTAACTCCTTGAATGCTAGATCTTTCTCAATTACTATTTCTACCAATGAAACTCTGGTGTGTTTGGTTTCTTACATTACAAGATGAAAATCTATGCTGGAATCTTGTAACAGGCTATTAACTAAACCATGAACAGTTACTAAATAAGTGCCAATACTACATGGAAATTACTAGGCACGGACTCAAGATTATAAAACTACAAAAAAGACAAAAGATGACTATCACTCTACATATGAATATTGTCTAGGACATCAGATCAATGATCAAACCAAAGGTCTTTCCTGTTTTATATTACAGTGTTGAACTTACAAAGTCATTATACTGACTTGTATTTTCAACAAAGTGTTAGTGGACTCAAAATGTTACATTTTAATTTGCAATTATAAAAATCCAGATTAATCCAGAAAACATAAACCCACATATAATTGAGGTAGGGTTTTCACCTTAAGAATACATTGTTTTAAACCACAATTAAAAAGTTAATTAAAAAAAAATTATTGCTACATGTGTCTGCCCTGATACTAATTTTTTATGTTTTAAACTACTTGAGCCAGTGTGACTGTGCTAATCTTAATCTCTGTATTTAGTAAATTCCCTCAGAAATACATAACCACCAAACTCTTCCTTTCTAAAGGTGACTGTAGTACAATAAAATAATAATTCTAGAAAAATGAAAAATGGAGATTACTTTGTAATTCCAAGTTAATGCATGTCAGAAATCAGGGGAGACAAGTCATGTTCATGCTTCAAAATTAATAAACTTATTGTTTTGAAAATAATATCATAAACACATTAAAACTTTTGTATGCTTTATTATGCCATAAATTCCCAGGAAATATAAGAAATATCATTTCTGAGTGGTACTAAAAATTTCACAAATACTAGCATTCTATTGACAACAGCCAAGTTTTCTAAGGTAGTGCACATGTCTTTACCTTTTTAAAATCTCAATGCTTTTTTTCAACCTCAATGCTTTTTATACATTTTAAAGGGAAATTGTAAAAGATCCTACTTAATTTTTCAATATTCAGTGTCAAAATCTGTAAGTGATATAAATATACATTTTAAGGCCAAGAGGAAGGACTGCTTGTGAACTACTTTGCTTAAGTTGTCAGGCTCCTCTATTTGCACTAGGTATTATGTAAAAAATCATTGCTGGAGCTTTTCTAACAAACTGAAGAAAAGGAAAATTTAAAAACAGTCCGTCTTTAAAAGCACTAATAACTGGCATAATTTTAAAAAGGGAAATGAAATATTCCTTTATTTACATATGGATTAAATAGAAGTTTCAAAAACTTTACCAAAAAACCAGCACACTAATATATTTTAAGGCTGGATACTGACAGCATTTTCACAACATCCAAAGCTTGGATGCAAACTAGAAAATACTGCTATTTCTACCACATACTTAAGGGTAATTAAGGGGAGATGAGTGCCTCAGAACCAAGGCAGTAACTGAACCTGGCATACCACTCTGATATGTGGAGAGCAGGTCACTGTTCCCATGTTTGCTAACATTCTTCAAAAAGGATGCCCTTATGCAATAATTCTGTAACTATATCAAGTTTGGTAATCTAACATTAAACTTTTGGGTAAATATACTTAAACATATGAAAACTTCCCCAGAGACCAGATAAATTATTAAATAAACTAAAAGGGGGACAAAATGCTCATAGCTAACATATGTTAATTCTAGGGTCTGCAGTGGATGATAGAGAAAGGAAAGAGGCAACAGGAGCTATTTCCAAACCTAGGTTATGATCAGAATCATCAGACAGTGAGATTTAAAAATTCTGTCCAGGGTCTCAACCTAAATCTATCTAGAAATTACAGACTGGGAATTCTTTGTAGGCAAAAGTGATTCTGATGATCAACCAAGGCTGAAACTTCTGAATGAGAAGCCAACCTAGAATTATAGAATTCAACATGGGTGATATTTATCAGTTACTCTACATTTTGTCCAACTGTCTCACTTCCCTATTTTTCCAGTAGTAAATAATGAAAGGACTTGGCAAGTAAAGAAAAAGTTAGTAGGTCACCCAAAATGGATTTTACTATGTTTAATTGGACAAAACAGGATTAGTATACTGTTTGGGATTCAATTATCAGACAGACATTCCTTAATTTTTATATATTTTGAAAGAGGGGGTTTTCCTTACTCAACATGAAAATTTAATATACAACTCTAAACACTAAATGATATTTAATAGAAAATTTATATACTTCAAAAATTTTTAAAATTGTTTTTAAAAATCCAATGTTAGGAAGAAAATCCCTTAAATTTGAGGTAGGGAAATAATTCTCTCAAATGAGAATAACTGTATCATAGTGTTATTCTCCAAGTTAGAAATAAGCAAAGTATTTTGATACTATTTGTTTATGTGTTGTTTTGTAAATGTAAGTATAAATGTTTAAAGTGTGGATAAATATTTTGGTTTTGTTTTTAATGCAAATGATAATTAAAAATATAAATTTTTTTCTTTTACATTGAAATTGTACACACTCTACTGGAATGATGAGTTAACAACTTTTTAAATATTCTATGTTCATTTATAAACCCTGGGATAATAAAAAATGTAGTACCTACATAAGAAATTTTACAATGAAATTATAAGTTTATGTTTTTCAGATGCTAAAGTGATTTTAAATTTTTTTCAATATTCAAATACAAAAATTGTGTATTTTAATTTACTGTAGCACAATTCAAGTATTCTCTAAATTTTTTTATATTTAGCCAACTGGTACATGATATTAAATGACTTTTCATAATAGCTTTCCTTTTTAAAGATGACTGTTAGTACAAAATGGTATGACACTCTATTACTCTTAAGCTGCTTAGAATAAGTTGAAAGAACAAATGACAATAGACAAAGCCTATATGAGTAAATCAACAACACATAAGTTTGCACACATCAGTAATAAGGCAATTGCAGGTAATTCCCCAAAAGTATTTGAATCCATGTAAACAAAGACTATGTATATTCCTTTAGGGAGAAAACACACTACCGTAGATAAAATATATTCAAATGGTTGTGACTTTAAACCACATATTATTTGAATACCACACAAAACCAAAAGAGGCATAACTGATCATTTTAATAACTGAAAGATGTTACTTATTGGTGAAACAGAAGGTTGATACTGTTTTGAAATAATGAAAAAGAAGTATTTTGAAAATAAACACCCACTGTTTTCTCGAAATAAATATACATACTTAATGTATTGCAGCATAGGAATATTATCCTAGCATTAACCATAACATTCAATCAGTAGTTTTAAAATGTTTTTTCCACACTGGGTCTTGAATCTTCTACCTTGTTAGCTGACCAACAACTTTCAAAAGAGTTTTATTTTCCTGCTTTAGTTGTTCATTTTCATCTTCTATGTCATCTAGGTCCTTAAGCAAACAAAAAAGAAAATAACATAGGAGTTTTTTTTAAGTACTTAAAAATATTCTAAAGGTGATTTTAAAAAACACTTTAAAATAAATACATTCAAATATAATTCATACATGCACTTAATTTGGAAACAAGGCCAAGTTCCAAAAACAAGTTTAGGTAGAGTATGCCCCACACCTGAAGGGAGCACCCACTACTCAACTCCTTCTCATTATTATCATGGTTAAGACAGATCACGTCTTGCCAGATTTTTCATTTTTAAGAGAAATAAAAAAATCAGAATTCTTGATAATTGTGAATCTTCTAATTTTTAATCATTATAAACAGCTTAATTTTTTAGTTAAGAACACCCCCCCCCCCAAATTGAGGGCTAAACAAAATAAATATGTGGACAGTATGAGGTTCAGGGTCTCGGATAACAGCCTGTGTCAAATGAGACATCAGAAAGATCGAGGTACAAGTTCTGGATGTACTCCTACCACCTTGTATGATCTTTAACAAGAGTGTATGTTGTGAGGTGAAAATCTGAGGAAGTGATAAAATGGAGGCATACAGTAAAGGAGATCTGGAGCACAGAGAGTTGATCTGGTTCAATTCGTGTTAGGTTCCTTTATAACATTTTGTTTGAGGAAAAGGTTTTTAAAGCTCAAAAAAAAGAAAGCCACTAAACTAAGTAATCATCCTCCAGCTTTAAAGTTATATGATTCCAGGTCTATGTTCCCTATGTTAATCCTAGGCACCATATACAACAATTGGTAAATATGAAGATAATCTACTCTAAGTTTTAGTTAGAAGAAACTATTTCAAGGCAGAATGCTTACTGATAGTTCTAAAAGCACATATTTTAGAATTATCCTTGTCATTCAAAATACTAAAACTTGAAGTAATCAATTTAAAGTATAAGCATGCTACCAGATAGCAGCATTCTGATAAATTCAGCATACAATTATGTAAGTGTTTTTAAAATGTGCAAAAATAGAATCTGCATTTACTCACAAACTAAATGAATGATGCTGGGGAACTTAGCTGTTGAAAACAACAATAATATACAAGATTCTGAAAATTACTACAACTGAGACCTTTCCAAGATGTAGAATTAAGTAAGATATATTTCTGTATCATTACTAGATTAGAAACTCTGTAAGAGCAGATGTTTTATTATTCTTTTTAATGCACAGTGCCCAAGACAGTACTAATACTACTTCAAAACTATGCTCAGATTTTATTAAATCATATTCCAAAACCAGTAGAGGAACACCTGTGTTCTAAACCAAGATGGAAGACTGTCTACAAAAACGGAAGAGCTCAGAATTAGGATTTTGGAATACCTGCTGTCAAATACTGGTTCAGATAGTTACTCTGTGATTCCACCTATGACCTTGAGCAAGTTAAACTAAGTTTTGCTGTCCTCATCTATTACCTATAGTTAATGCCTCAGAGCTTTATTTAGAATGGGTTTATATAATGAAGCCTCTTTATTGCCTCTTTTTCATTGTTAGGGTTAAGACTCAATTAGGAGGGGCGCCTGGGTGGCTCAGTGGGTTAAGCTGCTGCCTTCGGCTCAGGTCGTGATCTCAGGGTCCTGGGATCGAGTCTCACATCGGGCTCTCTGCTCTGCGGGGACCCTGCTTCCCTCTCTCTCTCTCTGCCTGCCTCTCTGCCTACCTGTGATCTCTCTCTGTCAAATAAATAAATAAAATATTTAAAAAAAAAAAAAAAAAGACTCAATTAGGAATCTGCTTCCCAGCACCTGGGTGGCTCAGTGGGTTAAGCCTCTGCCTTCGGCTCAGGTCATGATCTTAGGGTCCGGGGATCAAGTCCCGCATCAGTCTCTCTGCTCAGCAGGGGGCCTGCTTTCCCCTCTTTCTCTGCCTGCCTCTCTGCCTACTTGTGATCTCACTCACTCTCTCTCTCTCTGTGTCAAATAAAGAAATAAAATCTTTAAAAAAAAGGAATCTGTTTCCCTCCCCTCACCCCCAAGCAAACTTTTTTTTTTAAAGATTTTATTTATTTATTTGACAGACAGAGATCACAAGTAGGCAGAGAGGCAGGCAGAAAGAAAGGAAAGGCAGTAGGCTCCCTGCCGAACAGACAGTCCACCACGGGGCTCAATCCCAGGCCAGGCGGGGCTCAAACCCAGGACCCTTGGATCATGACCTGAGCCAAAGGCAGAGGCTTTAACCCACTGAACCACCCTGGCGCCACAAACTTTTTTCTTTTATCTAAAGCATTCCAGTATTCAAAACTATGGAATCTCTTCTCATCAGCATTGCTTAAGTATGGCCCAGCACTAACACTTGCTTCTTAAGCAAAAAGTAAATTCTAGGCTGAAAGCAAGAAAAAGAATTACAAAATAGTATAATAGAGACCTAGCATAATGCTAAACTTAAGGGAGACATGCGTTAAATACAACTGGGGAGAAAAAGGTGGTAAAACACAAAGACATCTCAAGTTTCTTATGGCAAGAAAGCAGCAAGTTTTGCTCTTCACTGAGGCAACTCTGTACCAATGTCCTTTTATGTGTGGTGGTGACCAAGCTGCCTCTCACCTTGACTCTAACAAAACACCAAACAAATCCATTCATCAGTCCATCCCCAAAAGAACAATATTAACTGAATACAACTGATAACTGGCCAGAGGAAATCAGTTTATAGAAAGAAATGATGAATTTTATTACCACAAATTACCATCTCTTTAACAAAATAATGAAATTACATAATCTCTTCATATATATGTATTTTCATCCAACTGTCAGGAAAAAAAACTGTGAAACTGAAATGTGTGAATACTTACTCGATTTAACAAATCAATTTCTTCTTTGAGTTTTCCGATCATTTCCTCTTTATCTTGCATTAGTCTCACAAGTCTTAAGTTTTCTTGCCTTTCTCTTACTACTTCCTGGTAGATATAATTAATATGAAGTATTAATTGTGAAGTAACTTGGTTGTTTTTAACCTTAAGTGACATGTATCTGCCAAGTTTAGTGACGCACCTTAGATATATAAAGATTTCAATGGATTTCTTAAGTCACCTGGTGAGGGAAGGAAAAACCCAGCCTAGGAAATACCCAAAGAATGAGAGGAATACAGGAGATATAAGATATATTCCTCCTTCTTCTTCTTCTTCTTTTTTTTTTTTTTAAAAGGATTTATATATTTTATTTGAGAGAGAGAGAGAGTATGCCCCGGTAAAGGTGAGCATGGGCAAAAGGGGAGAGGGAAAGAATCCAAGCAAAATCCCAAGGCGGGGCTTGATCTCACAATCTATTAGATCATGATACGAGAAGGACCCAAGAGTCAGATGCTTAACCAAATGAGCCATCCAGGTGCCCCATATTTTGATTAAACTGATGTTTACACAATTCTTTAACAAACAGTAATACCCAATGACTTACCCTCTTTAGTTCATTACCACCATTAGTAATGATATATCTTATTTTTTAAATGACTAATATCCTGTTTGAAGAAATTCAAATTTGTTATTTAAAATACAAAGTTTAAGGTACACCTAGGTGGTGCAGTTGGTTAAGCCTCCTACTCAGGTACTGATCTCTGAGCCCCTTGTCAGCTCCAAGCTCAGCGGAGGGTGCTTGGGATTCTTTCTCCCTCACCACCTGTCCCTCCCCAACCAAGTAAGTAAATAAATATATCTTAAAAACAAAACAAAACAAACCCACAAAGTTTAAGAAAAGGAGATGGCTCTGGAAAACTAAACAGAAAAACAATGGTTCTCAATGTTACCTGTGGCTCTACCAGTTAATGGATAAAATAAAGGAACTGAAATATATTACTGGGTTTTTAATTTTTTTTTTTTTTTAAATAATAATGCAACACCTTTTTCAAAGAAATCTGACTTAGAATCCAGGGCCTTGGGCTGGGCTGACTACCATGGGGGCAAAAGGATAGCAGAACTGAAAAATTTTGCTCAGAATTTAACCTCTTTTCTGCTAGCCCTCAGAAAAAGCAGCCAGTGGGTCTCATTAAACAGCTGCTACCAAACTACTCAGGACTGGATCCAAACTCATGTGGAACTAAAAGCCTTTCTAAAGAAAGCTTTTAAACTGGTTAGACTATGTATTCCTTGTAATTTAAATTCACAGAAACTGGTATCAAAGCTGAAATATGAACTAAAAAACAATCATAATGCATACAAATTTTTTAAAATTAAATTTCTACTTAAAGCAATCTTTGTATCACAAGGAATAATTTCAAGTCAGCAATACAAAACATTTTCAACAATCAGAAAGTAATCAGCACCATTACCAACTTTACATATTAAATGTCAACAGAAAAAAACCCCAGAGACTGTATGGTTAATATATTTATGACAATATTCATTTGACTTGTTCTCAACTACACTCCTGAATAGGTCTATTCTGACAATTGTTTCAAACACCAAAGATGACTCTAAGCTCTAAACAAAACCCAGAAGAAAGTCTACAAATGATACACTATACTGATAATATAATAAACACACAGTAGGGCACACAGCCAGCATAGATTTAGAATCATTTAAAAAGACTGTCTTTTAAAATGTTAGGGGTAACATGTAGCAGAAATATTAAGGAATACAAGAACTGGCTTCATTCCTGAAAGTTTTAACAACAGAACTGGATAGAAAAGTGTTAATGGAGTCAGAAAATGTCTAGCCACAATGCATCTGGAAAATATATACTTAAGACAGTGATTTAAAGATGCAACTTGACTATATATGGAAATACCAATTAACCGTAATAGTATCTTCCACTAGCACCTCTCATTCTTTTCCTTTTGTTGGCACTATCTCTCTCATACAAATTTCAATTTATTTTCTCAGCTGCTCTAAAGGTAAAAAAAAGGAATCCCTAAGGTATATGAAATTTATCAATCTTAAAATAGTTTGTAATTCATACCTTTTCAAGATCTTCAATTTTCTTTTCCAACATGCTACTTGAGACCAAATTACCTGAAGCATTTGCATCCCTGTTATATCTGCTGAACCCACTTCTATCTGTTCGGGGATATCTACTTGAAACATCTTCTTCTGAGGCAGTTGTGCTATGGAAATAAAAAGATGTATTTTATAAAAGTATCTAATACTCAGCAAGAAGAATGCCAAGAATATTTTCTATTCACCATAAATAATTACCATTCCCTGAGGACACATGGTTATAGTAGCCAACTCATTTATAACTAAAGAAGTTAATCATTATTCCAACACAATGAAAAAAAAATTAAAAAACAAAAAGTTAATTCTTCTGACCAATAACTACTGAGTAGCCACTAAGAACCAGACACTGTTCAGACACTGTTCTGTGCATGAAGATATAGCAGCAAAGAAAGACATGGACTCTACCTTTCAAAGAGCTTTCAGTCTAACAGGGAATATAACCGATCATAATAAAGCAAGATGACCACCACAATAAGGTTAAATGTAGGGTACTATGACAACTGACAGGGAACTTAATGTAGATTACCTGTGGTAGAAAACCATTTTGTTTTCTTTTTCCATTTTTTTTTTTAAATTCTAATCCATCATGGACCAATAGATCAAATGAAAACAAACTAGTGGAAAAATAGGCCATATAAAATACAAGTTCACTGTTTTATTAGCTATGTCCATAAAGTTGTATTTCAATAATTAGAATGAACAGAAAAAAGAACTACATAAATTGTGTACTTTCATTAAACTGTATATAGGCAATCACAGAAAACAGCCATCACACTAATAACTTTTGCCATTTCATAATTATAAGTGAAAGTGATGACTGAAATGGCAATTCTTCATATTAAACACCAATTCACATTCCCTGAACTAATAGCATATATGCTCATATTTAAAGTTTTTAACATAATAAGTGAGTTTGCTTCTTGTTTTTCATATTAGTTATTTATTACTACATTAAAAGTTATACCAAAACTTAGTGGCTTAAAACACCACACACTTATCTCACAATATCTGTTGGTTAGGAATCTGGAAGCAGTCTAGCTGGGTGGTTATGTTTCAAGGTCTTTTATGAGATTTTTGGTCAGGACTACAGTCATCTGAAGGCCTGACTGGTCTAGAAAAATTTGCCTTTGAGTTCACTCATATGGCTGATGGCAAAAGGCTTCAGTTTCTAACTGGCTGTTGACCAAGCATTAGTTCCTCAGTATGTAGGCCTCATGTAGGACAGCTGGTTTCCGGAGACAGACAAGACAGACACTGCAGTATCTATGACCTAATCTCGTAAGTGATATACTATCACATCAACTCTATATATACTGCCATATGGAAGGAGATTATGAAGATGTAAATACCAGGAGGTAGGGCATCCTGGGAGCTCTGTCAGAGGCTGGCTACCATGTTTGTAAATTGACCTATACTAGGTTAGACTGATGACAATGCCAGCCATGAGGGATGAGGTATATCTAAACTACTTCTAGGTTTTCCTTCAATAGCACTCATAACAGAAAACCTAGTTTCATAGCTGTATGTTAACAGGAATAGAAAGTATTTTAAAGCAATTTCAGCTCAGGATACTAATTTTTAACTTTTACCCAAAATCCAGAAAATGATGCTTTTTAAAATTTGTCTTCAATCCTTTATTAGTAGCCAATATCAATAATTTATCCATCAAAATTATAGTTCAATCCACAATAGTTCTTGATGAAAAAAATGATTTCTTGAGCTATTGATTTTATATGATTTGATTTTATATTTTATATGATTTTATATTTTAATAAAAAATAAAATTCAAAGTATGTCTCACCAAATTTATAAATCTGTCAAACTTCTTACCAAGTTTGCCTTACCAATTTGATATTAACATTTTATAAATGCGCACTACAAAAATTACCAACTATTTTACTGACAATTGTTACTGTGAAACCCATCATAACAATCTGTGAAAATTTTTTCCCCAAATTTCTAAGTTTCATTTTTGTCCTTTGATATTATGTAACATTAAAAACATCTGACTTTCTTTCCTTGCATGGAAAGGTAAAATTATTTTTAAAAAATAATAAGGCTGTCAGACAAATAAAACTAATTCACATATTTAAAAAGTTTGAAGACCAAACTGGCTCCCTGCAAAAACACTAAGCGTTCATCCCAAAGTTCAAACACTTTTGTCTGAATATTTCCCTTTGAAAATTATTGTATACCTTAGCATATGGTAACAGCTGACTGGCTCAGCTTCCAAACTATAGTTTATTTTTTTTTAATCTCAAATTTAATGCATTAGTGTTTGAGCAATTTACACTTTTAGTGAACTACTGTTAATTTAGCTGATAAAGGAAGTATACTGGTTAGTTCAGCTGACAATAGCAAGGCTTTCTCAATGAAAGAAGCTGGACATTGATTCACATTATGGCACGGGTTCCAGAGTGTTTTTCTTGGCACCATCTCTCTATAATCAGAACATACTCCTACAAAAAGCAAAAAAACCCTCCAAACCATATCTATTGATTTGTTAACCTTTTAAAGTTTTACATAAGTCCTAGTAAGTTGTGTTTGTAAACAAGGAAGCTGAAAAATAAATTCTGCCTTCCTATCACTGTCATATTAACAAAATCAATGTGATCATCAAACTGTAACAGAAAATCCCTTTGCTATCCCTATCTGTCCAAGAGTCAGTCTTCTGTATCACTAAACTATTCCTAAATATATCAAGCTATGGTGTTGTCAGAAAATATTATATAAACTACCTTCTCTGCTATGGATTCATCCAAAATTTCCAAAGAAACACCTTTGTCTTTTCATTTTTGTGTAGTTGTTTTTAATGTTAGCAACATGAAAATGAGACTTAGAAAGAAACTAAAAAAGCTCTAATGATTACATAAGAAATCCTGCAGATCTGCTTTTGTCAGCTTAACTGTAATATGCCTTCTTTCAAATAATTCATTTGTGGTTGTGAATGTACTTATGTAATACATATAAATGCCACTTAAATTTTGATGTTATTATTGTTGTAGCACCCAGCACATCACTGCAAATAAACCATTGTGGTTTTAGCACTTCCCCATCAATTACGGGTAAAAACTGAACTCAACACAGGCATCCCTTGGCGATACTTTGGGTTTGGTTCCAAACCACCACAATGAAGCACGTATCGCAATAGAGTCAAATGAATTTTTTGACTTCCCAGTGCATATAAAAATTATGTTTACACCATACTGTCGACTATTTTTTTTTAATTTATATGACTACAAAGTTTTTTTTTTTTTTTTAAGACTTCATTTATTTATTTGACAGAGAAAGAGAGAGAGATCACAAGTAGGCACAGAGGCAGGGGGAAGCAGGCTCCCTGCTGAGCAAAGAGCCTGATGTGAGGCTCGATCCCAAGACCCTGAGATCATGACCTGAGCCGAAGGCAGAGGCTTAACCCGCTGAGCCACCCAGGCACCTCTGTAAGTTGTTTTTTGTTTGTTTGTTTATTATTTAAATTCTAGTTAGTTAAAATACAGTACAATATTGGTTTCAGGAGAATTCAGTGATTCATCACTTACATACAACATCCAGTTCTAATCGTAACAAGTGCCCTCCTTTATCCCCATCACCCACCTAGCCCATTTTTCCCTCTCTCAACCTTCAGTTTGTCCTCTGTCATTAAGTTGGCCCCCTCTCCTTTTTTCTTTTCTCCCCTCCCATATGTTCATCTGTTTTGTTTCTTAAATTCCACATATGAATGAAATCATATGGTAAGTCTTTCTCTGACTTATTTTGCTTAGCATAATACTCTCCAGCTCCATCCACATCATTGCAAAAGGCAAGACTTTATTCTTTTTGATGGCTAAGTAATAGTCCATTGTATATACTACTACATCTTCTTTATCCATTCATCAGTTGATGGACATTTGAGCTCTTGGCATAGTTTGGCTACTGTTGATAATGCTGCTTATAAACATCAGGGTAAATGTACCCCTTTGAATCAGTACTTTTATATTCTTTGGGTAATTACCTAGTAGTGAAATTGCCAGCTGATATGGTAGTTCTATTTTTAACTTTTTGAGGGCCTCCATACTGTTTTCTAGAGTGGCTGTACCAGTTTGCATTCCCACCAATAGTGCAAAAGGGGTTTCCCTTCCTCCCCCATCTTTGCCAACACCTATTAAGTGTGCAATAACATTATGTTTAAAAAAATGTACATGCTTAAATTTACAAATATTTTTTAAAATGCTAACCATCATCTGAACTTTCAATGAGTCATAAGCTTTTTGCTGGTATTGGGGGGCAGGGGTCCATACTACCCAAAGCAATGTCTATACTACCCCAGAGCAATCTACATCTACTTCTGTGTTAATGGCTGCTGACAGATCAGGGTGATGGTTGCTAAAGGCTGGGGTGGTTGTGGCAATTTCTCAAAATAAGACAACAATGAAGTCTAATGGATTGACTGAATCTTTCTTTCACAAACTATTTCTTTGTAGCATGCAATGCTGTAATATAGCATTTTACCCACAGCAGAGTTTCTTTCAAAACTGGGAGTCATTCTCTCAAACCCTGCCAATGCTTCATCAACTACATTTATGTATTATCTAAATCCTCTGTTGTCCTTTCAACAATCTTCACAGCATCTTCACCAGGAGTGAAGATGAAAACACCCATCTCAACAAACCACTTTTTCTGCCCATTCATAAGAGACAACTCCTCATCCAGTAAGGTTCTATCACAAGACTGCAACAACTCAGTCACATCTTCAGGCTTCACTTTTAATTCTACTTCTCTTTTTTCTACCCCATGTGGAGTTACTTCCTCTACTGGTCTTGAACTTCAAACTGTAAAAAAGACAGTAACTACAAAACAAAAAAGCAGAGCGCAATAAAAGAAAGTATGCCTATATAGGAAAACCAATGCTTCCCAACAAAACTAGCACAAACTCTTTTGGTCTGTAACTCTTTGAAATTACTTCCATCATCATCATCATCATTCTGAATGCTACTGTCGCATTCAGAAAAGGTATTCTCTTTTCCTATCAAAAGAAGTCTAGTAAAGCTTGTTTTATTATATATAAATAGGATTAAAAATACGGATTAAAATTTTACTTCCTAGATTTAGATAACACTAACAAAAGCAGAAATGGAAAAGAATGAAAGATTTTCTATTTGTTTGTTTTTAATTATTATATACTCACTTTTTAATTATCTTCTTTATGAAATAAGAATAAATAATGCCAGATTTTTAAAGTAAATAAATTCTTGTTGTTTCCTTCAGCTCTTATACATTTTGGATTACAACTGACCCACATAAAAATATTGTAGACCATAAAACACACCTTCACAAATTTAGAAGAACAGAAATCATACAAGGTTTGCTTTTAGACCAAAACAGAATTACACTGGAAATTAATAACAGAAAGATAACTGGAAACTTGTAAAATGTGTAGAAATTAGTTATCAGAGTTCTAAATAATACAGGAGTCAAAGAAGAAATCCCGAAGAATTTTTAAAATGTTTGAACTAAACAAAAATGAACCCACAACTTAAAATTTGTGCAATGAAAGCAGTTATTTGCAGGGAACTTTATAGCACTGAATGCCTATGTTAGAAAAGAAAGAAAATCTACAATCAATACTTTAGGTTTCTGCCATAGGAAACTGGAAAAGGCAAATTAATCCAAAACAAGAAATAACAATTATATTGGAAACAGGAAATCAATAAAGAAAATCAATGAAACCAAAAACTATCTCTTTGAAAAGATCAATAAATTCAATAGGCTAGGCTAACTAAGCAAATGAGGGGACACAGATTATTAGTATCAGAAATGAAAAAAGGGACAGCACTAGAGAGTCCATGGCCATTAAAAGGAATACTGTGAACAACTCTTCTCAAAAATTTAATAAACTAGGTGAAATGGACCAATTCCTTAAAAGATACAGTCTGCCAAAACTCACACAAGAAGAAATAGAAAATTTGAATAGGCCTATATCTGTTAAAGAAATTGAATCGATAATTGATAAGCTTCCAAAACAGAAACCACCAGGCCCAGACAGGTTCACTGGTGAATCCTGTCAAACATTTAAGGAAGAATTATACCAATTCTCTACAATATCTTTCAGAAAGACAGAAGCAGAAGGAATACTTCCTAACTTATTCTGTAAGGCCAGCATTACTCTAACACCATAATCAGCTGAAGATATAAGAACACTACAGACTGTTGTTGCTCATGAACATATAGATGCAAAAATCCTCAATAAAATATTTGCAAATAAAATTTAACACCGTATAAAAAAAATTACAGGGGAACCTGAGTGGCTCAGTTGGTTAAGTATCTGCCTACGACTCAGGCATGATCCCAGGGTCCTGGGACCTGGCCCCATGTTGGGCTTCCTGCTCAGCGGGGAGTCTGCTCCTCCTTCTCCCTTTGCCTGCAGTTCTCTCTACTGTTTCCTCTCTCTAATACAAATATAAAATCTTTTTTTAAAAATTATATTAAGCAGAATTTCCCAGGAATCCAAGGTTGGCTCAACATTCCAAATCAATTAATGTAACTGACAGCTTTCCCCTAAGGTCAGGAACAAGACAGGATGTCTTCTCTCACCACTTTAATTCAACACAGTACCAGTGGTCTTAGCCAAAGCAATCAGACAGCATAAAGAAATAAAAGTCATCCAAATTGATATAGAAAAAGTAAAACTTTCACTATTTGCAGATGATAGGATACTATATACAGAAAACCCTAAAGAATCCACAAAAAGACTACTAGAACTAATAACTGAATTCAGTGAAGTAGCAGAATATTAAATCAATGTACAGAAATCTGTTGCGTTCTTACACACTAATAATAAAACAGCAGAAAGTGAAATTAAGAAAATAATCCCCTTTACAAAAACTGCAACAAAAACAGTAAAATACCAAGGAACAAATTTAACCAAAGATGTGAAAGACCTATACTCTGAAAACTATAAAATACTGATGAAAGAATTCAAGATGACACAAACAAATGGAAAGACATTCCAAGCTCATGTGTTGGAAAAACAATATTGTTAAAATATCTATACTACTGAAAGCAATCTACACATTTAATGGAATCCCAATAAAAATACCAACATCATCTTTTACAGATCTACAACAAACAATTCTAAAATCTTTTTTTTTAAGATTTTTAAAATTTATTTATTTGACAGAGATCACAAGCAGGCAGAGAGGCAGGCAGAGAGAGGAGGGGAAGCAGGCTCCCTGCCGAGCAGAGAGCCTGATGCGGGGCTTGATCCCAGGACCCTGGGACCATGAGCTGAAGGCAGAGGCTTTAGCCCACTGAGCCACCCAGGCACCCCTAGAACAAACAATTCTAAAATTTTATGGAACTACAAAAGACCTTGAACAGCTAAAGCAATCTTGAAAAAGAAAAACTAAATTGCAAGTATCACAATGCCAAATCTCAAGTTATATTACAAAGCAGTGGTAATTAAACAGTATAGTACAGACATAAAAATAAATGCACAGATCAATGGAAAAGAACAAAAAAACCTGGAAATAAACTCACAATTACATAGTGAATTAATCTTTGACAAAGGAGGAAAGAATATACAATGGAAAAAAGTCTCTTTACAAATGGTGTTGGGACAACTGGACAGCAACAGGCAAAAGAATGAAACTGGACTACTTTCTTTTGCCATACACAAAAATAAACTCCAAATAGATCAAACATCCAAATGTGAGACCTGAAACCATAAAAATCCTTGAAGACAGAACCGGCAGTAATCTCTCAGGGCCATAACATCTTCTAGCTATGTCTTCTAAGGCAAAGGAAATAAAATGAAAAATAAACTACTGGGACTACATCAAAACAAAAAGTTTCTGCACAGCAAAGGAAACAACAGAAATGAATGGGAAGTGATATTTGATATGGGATACAATGATTAGTATCCAAAACATATAAAGTACTGATACAATTCAATACTTCAAAACAAATAATCCAATTAAAAATGGGCAGAAGACATGAACAGACATTTCTCCACTGAAGACATAGAGATGGCCAATAGACACACAAAAAATTCTCAACATCACTTATCATCGAGAAAATGCAAATCAAAACTACAATGAAATACCACCTTATGCCTGGCAGACTGGCTAAAATAAAAAACACAAGAAACTGCAAGTGTTGACAAGGATATGGATAAAAAGGAATCATCTTGCAGTATGGAGAGAAATGCAAATTGATACAGCCACTGTGGAAAACAGCATGGAGGTTCCTCAAAGAATTAAAAACAGAACTATCTTATGACCCAGGAGTCACACTACTAAGTAACCAAGAAATATGAAAACTAATTCAAAGGAATACATGCACCCTTATGTTTACTGCAGCATTATTTACAATAGCCAAGATATGGAAGCAGCCCAAGTGTCCATCAATAGATGAATGGATAAAGAAAAGGTGATATATATATATATATAATCTTGAGATATATATATATATCAAGAGGTGATATATATGTGTATATATTTATTTTATAGCTTAATAATATATACATTATCAGCCATAAAAAAATTTTCCATTTCCAACAACATGGACAGAATTAGAGGGTATAATGTTAATCTAAGTCAGAAAAAGACAAATAGCATATGATTTCATTCATATGTGGAATTTAAGAAAAAAAACAAATGAGCAAAGGAAAAAAAGAGAGAGACAAACCAAGAAGCAGACTCTTAATTATGAGAACAAACTGATGGTTTTCCAGAAGAAAGGTGGGTGGAGAGATGGGTGAAAAAGAGGATGGGCTTTGGAGTATACTTACCATGATGAAAAAAAAAAAAACCAATTAAAAAAAATCAATATAGTCCATCATGTCAACAAGCTAAAGAAGAAAATCAAATGATCGGGGCGCCTGGGTGGCTCAGTGGGTTAAGCCGCTGCCTTCGGCTCAGGTCATGATCTCAGGGTCCTGGGATCGAGTCCCACATCGGGCTCTCTGCTCAGCAGGGAGCCTGCTTCCCTCTCTCTCTCTCTGCCTGCCTCTCCGACTACTTGTGATTTCTCTCTGTCAAATAAATAAATAAAATCTTTAAAAAAAAAAAAAAAAAGAAAAAAAAAAAAAAAAGAAAAAAAAAAAAAAAAAGAAAATCAAATGATCATACCAATAGATGTAGAAAAAAATCACATGACAAAATCCAACAATTATTCATGAGGAAAATCTGAAACAAATTAAGCACAGAAGGGAATCCTCCTCAACTTGATAAAGAATACCTACAAAAAACCTACATCATACTAAATGGTGAGACACTTGAAGCTACCCTATTAAAAGACCAGGAACAAGGCCAAAATGTCTCCTCTCAGCCCTCCTTTTCAACATCTTAGAGGAGTCCTAGCTAATGCAACAAAACAAGAAAAGGAGATAAAAGGTATACAGATTGGGAAGACAAAAATAAAACTGTATTTGTTTACTGATGACATCATTGTCTATGTAGAAAATCTGAAAGAATCAACAAAAAAATTCCTGGAACTAACAAACAATTATAGCAAGGTTGAAAGATACAAGTTTAATACACAAGTCAATCAATCACTGTACTAGCAAGTGGAATATGTAATTAAAAAACAATATATTTATATTAGCTCCCCCAAATGAAATACTTGGGTATAAATCTAATAAGAAAGTACTGTATCTATAGAAGGAAAACTACAAAACTCTTGATGAAAGATATCAAAGAAAAACTAAGTAACTGTAGAGATATTCTCAGCTAATGAATAGGAAGATTCAACATTGGTAAAATGTAAATTTTCCCCAAATTGGTCTGTAATCAATACAAGTCCAATCACAATCCCAGCCATGTTATTTTGTATTGACAAACTAATTCTGAAGTTCACACAGACAGGCAATAAATAAATAAATAAATAAATAAATAAAAATCCAGAATAGCTAACACAAGATTGAAAAACAAAGCTGGAAGACTGATTATACTCAACTCAATACTTACTATAAGGCTACCGTAACCAAGACAGTGTGGTACTATTGAAAAAATAAACAAATAGAGCAATAGAACAGATAGGGAGCCCAGAAATAAACTAACATAAATAACCTGCAACTAATCTTTGACAAAGGAGCAAATGCAATACAGTGGAGAAAAAAGACAGTGTCTTCAACAACTGGTACTAGAACAAATGAACATTCACATGAATTTTTCAAATTAAAAATTAAGATAGGGCGCCTGGGTGGCTCAGTGGGTTAAGCCGCTGCCTTCGGCTCAGGTCATGATCTCAGGGTCCTGGGATCGAGTCCCGCATAGGGCTCTCTGCTCAGCAGGGAGTCTGCTTCCTCCTCTCTCTCTCTCTGCCTGCCTCTCTGCCTACTTGTGATCTCTGTCTGTCAAATAAACAAATAAAATCTTAAAAAAAAAAAAAAAATTAAGATAAAGATCGTATACCCTTCACAAAAAAACAACTCAAAATGGATAACAGACCTAAATGTAAAATGCAAATCTACAAACTTCTAGAACGTAACCAACATAGGACAAAACCTAGAAAACCCTGGTCATGTCAATGACTTTTTAGATTCAACACCAAAGGCATAATCTACAAAAGAAATAATCAACTGCAGGACTTCATTAAAATTAAAAATTTCTGCTCTGTAAAGGACAATGTTAAGAAAAAGGGAAATGGGACCTTGGGTGGCTCAGTCGGTTAAGCATCTTCCTCCCATTCATATCATGATCTCAGGGTTCTGGGATCAAGCCCCATGTCTGACTTTCTACTTAGCAAGGAGTCTGCTTCTCCCTCTCCTTTTGCCTGCCACTCCCCTTGCTTGTGCTCTCCCTGGAGCTACTTCCTCTGTCAAATAAATAAATAAAACCTTAAAAAAAAAAATGGGAAGAGAAACCACACTGAGAAAAAATACTTATAAAAGACACGCGCAACAAAGAACTACTACCCAAAATGTACAAAGAACTTTTAAAATTCAATAGTAAACAAACAACCCTATTAAAAAATAGCTTAACAGACACCTTATCAAAGAAGATACACAGATAGCAAATTAGCATATGAAAAGATGTTCCATATTATGTCATCAGGGAAATGCAAACTAAAAAAATAATGCACATCCATAAGAATGGCTAAAATCAGAAACAATGACAATCCAAAATGCTCTTGAGGATTTAGAACTGCTAGTAGGAAGGTAAAATGGCACAATCACTATGGAAGACAGTTTGGTAGCTTCTTATAAACTAAATATACTCTCAACCACATGATCCAGCAGTCATGCTTCCTGGCATTTACCTGAAGAAACTTTTGTCTACACAAAAATCTGCACATGGATGTTTACAGCAGCTTTATTCCCAATTGCCAAAATTTAGAAGCAATTATAATACCCTTTCATAGACCAATGGACAAATAAACTGTGGTATATGCAGACAATGGGATATTATTCAGTGCTAAAAAGAAGCTTAAATGCCTATTACTAAGGAACAGAATCCAGTATGAGAGAACTATACACTGTATGATTTCAATTATATGACATTGTGGAAAAGGCAAAACTATGCTCGAAGTAAAGATAGGTAGTTTCCAAGGGGTAAGGGAAGAGATAATACAGGGAAGGATAAACAGAGGCAGTACAGAGGATTTTCAGAGCAGGGAAAATACTCTGTATGCCATAATGATGAATACATGTCATTCATTTGTCCAAACCCATAGAATGTACAACTAAGACTGACCCATAATGTAAACTATGCCCTTTGGGTGATTATGATGTGATATGGAATTTATCAGTTTTAACAACTGTGCCTCTCTGTTGGGGAACACTGATAATGTGGGAGGCTATGAGTGAGGGGAGGCAAGGAATATACTGGAAACCTCTGTACCTTTCCCTCAATTTTGCTGTTAATTTTAAACAGCTCTAAAAAAAACCTCGAGTTAAAAAAGGAAATGAGGGGCCCCTGGGTGGCTCAGTGGGTTAAGCCTCTGCCTTCAGCTCAGGTCATGATCTCAGGGTCCTGGGATTGAGCCCCGCATCAGGCTCTCTGCACGGCAGGGAGCCTGCTTCCTCCCCTCTCTCTCTGCTTGCCTCTCTGCCTACTTGTGATCTCTCTCTGTGAAATGAATAAATAAAATCTTAAAAAAAAAAAAAAAAAAAAAAAAGGAAATCACACAAGCATCATGGTACTTGAACTAGTTAATATCCTATTGAGAAAGGAGACCACTGATCATGCACTTAGATGTGACAATGACAATATCAAAATGCAATTCAAGCTTTGAAATGTTTACTCTCAAGTTCTTTTCTTATCTTGTCATGGGCTGGTAAGAGTTGAAGGACCATACTTTGAGTAGCACTATGCATGCTAGTGAATATTTAAGCTACGACTTAAACGAGGAATAAGAGGGACGCCTGGGTGGCTCAGTTGGTTGGACGACTGCCTTCGGCTCAGGTCATGATCCTGGAGTCCCGGGATCTAGTCCCGCATCGGGCTCCCAGCTCCATGGGGAGTCTGCTTCTCTCTCTGACCTTCTCCTCGCTCATGCTCTCTCTCACTGTCTCTCTCTCAAATAAATAAATAAAATATTTAAAAATAAAAATAAAAAATTAAAAAATAAAAATTAAAAAAAAGAGGAATAAGAATGTACAAATAGGGGCGCCTGGGTGGCTCAGTGGGTTAAGCCGCTGCCTTCGGCTCAGGTCATGATCCCAGGGTCCTGGGATCGAGACCCACGTTGGGCTCTCTGCTCAGCAGAGAGCCTGCTTCCCTCTCTCTCTCTGCCTGCCTCTCCATCTACTTGTGATTTCTGTCAAATAAATAAATAAAATCTTTAAAAAAAAAAAAAAAAGAATGTACAAATATTTATAAACAAAGAGTATATGGCTCATTTAAGAAACAGAAAAGTCCAACATAGCTAAGGTATGAAATATAAATATAGGCATGGTAAGATATGATTCTTGAAAAGCATATAGGAAGGCTGAAAGGTACTTTATAGAAAAATTTGAACTAATGATCTCCAAACTTTATTTATTACATAACCATGTTGATATGTGTCTTTGTCTCCTATTTTTATAATGACTTATAAACATTATATAAATAATACATTTACATATAGTACATTATTACACAAATATATGAAATATATAACATATAATACATGTACATAATATATAAAATATTTACAATATAATCATACCATGAAAATGTTATCTGTATCACAAAAAATAGAACAAAGGGATGAAAAGAATTTGTTTTAATTACTTATGATACAAAATTTTTTTGTTTTCTTAAAAACAGACTATAGTATTTTTAGTAAAAGTATAGTTGAGTATGTTTCATTACTTCTTAGGGTCTTACTTTAACACTCTGACATAGAGATTCAAAGAACTAGTTCTAAGAGCAGCTAGCAAACTTGATCTTAAGTGGCCATCATAGCAAAAAGAGGTAACTGAAAATAAGAATTTAAATTTTTAAAACCTTTCACTTACAACTCTGAAATAAGGATATAAGAACAGATCTGATTTTGTATATTTTGCCTGCTGACCAACCATGAGTTCATCTTTGTACTTTTTTTTTTTTTTAAGATTTATTTATTTACTTGAGAGAGAAAAAGTGTATGCACACATGAGTGGAGAAGGAGAAGGGAAGCAGACTCCCCACTGAGTGCAGAGGCCCACACTCCCACACCCTGAGGTCATGACCTGAAATTTAAAAAGATTTTCTTCTTGCATACTAGCATTATCTTGTGTATCACCCTACCTTGGAGACTAGTTTAGACTTAATTCAAAGGTCACAGGAAGCCATTAAAGCTGGGAAAGTGAAAAACTCATTTAACAAAAAGCATGAAAGAGAAACAAAACTGGAAGCCGGGAAGCCAATTTGGAACCTATCCTAATAATCTATGTAAGGGATGATAATGTCCTAGACTGGTGTGTTTGCATGGAAGATATGCAGGAGATATAAACTCAATCTTGATAAATGCCTGAATGTAGATGCAGTAGTGGGGGGATAAAAAAGGTCATAAACAATGTCCAGATTTCTAGCTTGAGCAAAAGTAGATTATGATGTCAACTACTGAAATTTAGCAGGTTTAACAAGTTTACTCTTGAACATGCTGAGTTTTGAAATACTTCTGAGATACCTGTAAGTAGATATTTAAAAGTTGTTGGTTAATACAGATACAGAGTCAAGGACTTAGAAGCCACTGGTGTATGTATAGGTAGTACTGTAAGTCTGAGAAGTAAAGAAAATTTCTGGCACAAAAACACCGAACAAAAAGAAAATAAAGTTGAAGACAGATAGCTGAGTAATACCAACACATAAAGAACAAGTACAGGAAAGGATGAATTACAAATAAGACTGGGAAATAGCAGCAAAATGGTAGAGAGGAAATCAAGAGAGTAAGGTATCACTGAAGCCGTATCATATTAGAGAAGGGCACTGGAATAACTCTTAAAAAGCTTTTCGCTTAAAAAATCTAGTTATCACATGAACAGACATTTCTGCAAAGAAGACATCCAGATGGCCAACAGACACATGAAAAAGTGCTCCATATCACTCAGCATCAGGGAAATACAAATCAAAACCACAATGAGATACTACTACCTCACACCAGTCAGAATGACTAAAATTAACAAGTCAGGAAATGACAGATGCTGGTGAGGATGCAGAGAAAGGGGAACCCTCCTACACTGTTGGTGGGAATGCAAGCTGGTGCAGCCACTCTGGAAAACAGCATGGAGGTTCCTCAAAATGTTGAAAATAGAACTATCCTATGACCCAGCAATTGCACTACTGGGTATTTACCCTAAAGATACAAACACAGTGATCTGAAGGGGCACGTGCACCCGAATGTTTATAGCAGCAATGTCTACAATAGCCAAACTATGGAAAGAACCTAGATGTCCATCAACAGATGAGTGGATAAAGAAGATGTATATATACACAAAGGAATACTATGCAGCCATCAAAAGAAATGAAATCTTGCCATTTGCAACGACGTGGATGGAACTAGAGGGTATCATGCTTAGCAAAATAAGTCAAGCGGAGAAAGACAACTATCATATGATCTCCCTGATATGAGGAAGTGGAGATGCAACATGGGGGGTTAAGGGGGTAGGAGAATAATAAATGAAACAAGATGGGATTGGGAGGAAGACAAACCATAAGTGACTCTCAATCTCACAAAACAAAGTGAGGGTTGCTGGGGGGAGGGGGGTTGGGGGAAAGGGGGTGGGGTTATGGACATTGGGCAGGGTACGTGCTATGGTGAGTGCTGTGAAGTGTGTAAACCTGGTGATTCACAGACCTGTACCCCTGGGGATAAAAATATATTAGATGTTTATAAAAAATTAAAAATTAAAAAAAAAATCTAGTTATCTGTATCAAACACAATGCCATTTATGTAGAAATTACAAGGCTGGCAACCACACACATAAAAACCTAGAAATATGGCTATCCCTTAAGAGTTCGTATTTGCGTGGCACCTGGGTGGCTCAGTGGGTTAAAGCCTCTGCCTTCGGTTCAGATCATGATCCCAAGGTCCTAGGATCGAGCCCCATGTCGGGCTCTCTGCTCAGTGGGGAGCCTGCTTCCCTTCCTCTCTCTCTGCCTATCTCTCTACCTACTTGTGATCTCTGTCAAATAAATAAATTTTTAAAAAAAGTTTGTATTTACTTGATGAAGAAGCTTAGGACAGTATTTCAGAAAATTTAACCCATTAACAATTTCTGAAATCCTTCATATTAAGCTAGTTAACTATATAAATGATACTATTAAATAATTTTAAAACAAGGAATAATTAATACTAAAAAAAAACAGTGCTTTATGTGCTATGTATTAGGTTTATAAGGAATACTGTCAAAATTATGAATAGCAGTTACTTTATCTTTTGCCAAATTTAACTGTTTATTTTAAAAACAGAAATGTTTTCAACGTATTTTGAGGGACAGATATGTACAGTACATAATATACAGAATAAAAGTTTGTTTTGTCAACTCCAAAAAGTTTGTAATATTCTACTTGGGAATGTTGACATAAAGCTCTAATACAATTCCAAAAAGAATCCCCTCTGCCCTTAGCTATTAAAGATATTAACTATAAAGTTCAGAAGAGGGAAAAGAATAAAGTGTCATAAAAGATAAATACTTCCATTCACTGGAAGTTTTTCCCCTCTGGGAATTTTCACATCTTCTGTGGAAAGACTAGGAGGTGTTACATTGGGGAATAAAAAACTGTTATTCTAAAACTATCATGAGAACAAGATTGGCACAGCATTATAAGATTACAGCTAGAGGAATTTTCCACTAAAAAAGGTATTTTAAGGCTTAGCAATTAGAAGAAATACAAGATTCATGAGTAAAATCTCACTTGTAGAATGGTATCAAATATTTAGCAGTATTGGATAAACTATGAAATCCCTAAATAACCAACCAGTACAGGATTGCCCTTCATATTTTTAACATGTTTTGCTATCTCTCTCCCACCATTACTCACACTCCTCCCTAAAAACAGCCACTTACTCTGTGTAAGTCTTCACTTTCTTCCTTTACACACACACATACACATAGAGTAACAACTAAAGATCAAAATCAAAAACTCTCAGACTCATTCAAATTTATATATATTAACTGCAGGAAACAAAAAATATAAATCACTCATCTCAGTAATCCCACTAATGCAGAGATAACTACTGATATATTGTAAACATAGTAGTTCTTAACTTTTTTAGATCACAGCCCCCTTTGAGAATATGATTAAATGATAATTATTTATTAATAAACGTTACATTCTATTACGTATAATTTTAGTAATTTCAAGTTATGAAGACTTAATATATATTATGATACTTTGTTTTGTATCATTCTCTTTGTATATGTGCTGCCAATGCGAGCACTGTATCATTCTCTTTGTAACATGCCCGCCCTCTCCCCATTTAACATATAGGTAATAATTATTCTACATAATTGTTTTCTACAGCATCAGATTAATGTCTGCATTGTAACTATTTATAATATATTAATATATTATAGCTAATAACCTCCTCATTGTTAGAAATTTAAGTTTTTCCAGTTAGGGTCTATCATACATGCTCATTTCTGGTATATTACATATACTGAATTATCCTAACGAGATCAAATGACAGTTATCTCATCATTTTACTCAAATACCTGGTTGCTAAATTTCACTACCTGAGGGACAAACTCAGAAAACATTCTTCCAGAGGCAAGTCACAGCATTTGCTAAACTAAGATTATACACTTTTCATTATTCTCTTAGCACGTGTCTCCTAAACACCAAGCATAGTACCTTGTACCTCAGAATTATTCGAAACATATTGACATAAAACATCTACTTTTTTCAGAAAAAATTTCAACTAAGCAATATGGAAAATTTCTGTGTATTAAGAATAAATAAGAATCACAAAAATTTACACATGAATGTTAATAACATACTATATACTATATATCCTAATAAAATTCCTATGAGCCAAAAGGTGGAAACACCCTAAATATCCATCAAATGATGAATGGTTAAACGAAATGTGGTTTTATCCAGGTAGGCTACAACACAGACAAATCTTGGCAGGCATTATGCTATATGAAAGAAGCCAGACCAAAAAGCCACATATTATATAATTTCACTTAATGCATTACCCAGCATATGAAAATCTATTAAAAAACACAAAACAGAGTACTGGTTGCTTAAGCTAAGGGGAAGGGAATATGGGGACTGGCTGGCCATTTAACAGGCATGGGGTTTCCCCTTTTATTTGGTGTGGAGGTAGTTCTGGAACTAGATCGTGGTAATGGGTATATAACCCTGTGTAAGTACTGTCAACCACTGAATTGTATACTTTCAAAGGATGAACTTTATGATATCTGAAGTACATTTCAAAGCTCTTAAAAACAGAGATTAAATACAGAAGAGCAAATTCAGATTAGTGATTAATTCCTAAGGAAATATAATACATAAAATGCACTTTAAAATAATGTACCAAATGTTATCACACAATTTATCTTTCATGATTATAAAGATAACTTTAGATCTTGTTGGATTTGAAGATTAAGAAAAAAACTTATCTTCCCATGCTGTAGCCAGAATAAAGATAGCTGAGTGAACTCTGTGAAATCCAAAGCCACATGAGTAGTAAACTATGTTAAACAAAAAAAATCTAGTTATGGGTACCTTCCAGTTACTTGGGAGTCAAAATAAGCAAAATCAAACTCTGAATCAAATACTCTACTTTCTACCAACACTAAGCAAATTAATATTACCATGAGGTATAAATATGTTGATAAGATCAACCAATTAATATGTCTGATCTCAAAAAGACATTAAATTTCCCTGTGCCTCAGTTTGCTCATTTGTAAAATGGGGATAATAAGGTTACCAGGAGATTTAACTGAACTAATATATAAGGAAAGTACTCTGAATAGTGTATATTACATAATAAATACTATATAAATCCTAGCTACTAATATTTATAGCATAGATAAAAATTCACCAATCCACAAGGGAACCATGAGGTCCACAAAACGTACCAGTATCTCAATTATTTTTAAATTATCATTTTTTTGACATTCACATTCATTTGTAATATCCATTCATCAGAAGAACCACAGCTAGAACATACAGCTACTGTATGCCTTATAGCATTAGGTAAAATAAAGAATATATTAATAAAAAAAATAAGACATTTTGAAAAGGAATATATTTCCTTAGAAAACACACAGTCCAAGAAACCTGGTTCCTCTTCAGTTACTAGAAGATACATTTGGTCTTTAGTCGGTAATTCTCACCTTTAAACAATCCAGCTGATTGTTTTGGTTTGATCCCTAACCAACAAACCAAAGAAATTTCTTGTGACTCAGTGATTCTCAAAACACATGTGCAATCAAACAAGAACTACTGGTTTTAAAACAATGGTTATAGAGAAAGTGCCATTTAGAAAAAAAGTTGCAACATCTTAAAATATGTGCATGAAATTTTTCTGAATAAATTATTTACCTTCCAAACTTAAATAGGTTCTATTTAATTTCCTATGAAAGAGCCTCAGAATCAAGTGACAACTAAAGGTTTGAATTTCTGTTTGGTAGTTCAAAACAACAGATCTAAGATAATATCTGAGAAATAATCTGAAGATACAGTATCTTTTAAAAGTGATCCTTCTTTTTTTTTTTCCACAAGAAGTGTAAGAAGAAGAGTTATCTGAAATCAAATGGGAAGTTGTGACTCACACTCAAGTCTTCTGGTAGATGTCTGAGGTGTGTGTTTTTTGTGTCTTCCTACATGGTTCAGTTAAGCTAGGCACAGTTTTACACGCTTACCTAGTGTTTCCGATGAACAAAATTGTGTCTTGACAAACACAAAAATCTGTGTTATGGCCAAACTGTTCCCTAATATATCCACTGGGACAAATTCGAGTTTCCAAAAACATGTATTATAGCAGAACTGACAGGAAGATGATGCTGTTGTCATGTCTGTCCTAATAAAGAATTGAGGGACCCTAACTGGCTTAGAATAGCATGCAACTTTTTGATCTCAGGTCCACGTTGGGTATAGAGATTACTTAAATAAATAAAAACTTAAAAATAAAAAATAAAGAAATTAAGGGTCCCCAAAGGAGTTACAATGAGTGTCTCTGGTATATTTATGCTGTACTTCATGAAAGGGAGAAAAGAAGAGACTGCTCTATTGATATCAGCCATTCTATTGAAAACTTAAGAAGGAGCAAACCAGAATGCAAAATCATACATCCATTAAGCCCATGGTCATTCAAATAAAAGCCTAAAAACTAAATTGGAAGTAAAAAATTAAAATAATGTTAATAATGATTAACTTGGAGGGTAGTGTTATGAGTGGGATTTTCCAATTCAAATCTTCCAATAGTGAGGACTGCCTTTAAAGAGAAGAAAACAATTTTTAAATCGTATAAAAATTCTACCCTGATCGCTTTTAGTAACAGCAAAAAATTATAAGGGAAGAAAAGTCCCAAAGAAGGTACACACATTAGAGTTACAGAAAGAAAGAGTAATAACATAAAACACTATAGATCTGAAATAGGATTTTGCACCTATGTTTTAGTTAAGACAATGTTTATTCTTTCTAACATTCATATCCTGATGTGTCCATGCTCTTTGTAAAAGCAAAACCTTGTGGTGCCCAGGTGGTTCAGTCTGTTAAGCTTTAAGACTTGATTTCAGCTTCAGCTCCTATCAAGATCATCAACTAAATTACCTTGAGATTAGGCCCCTGGACAAGCTCAGTGGGGAGTCTGCTTCTCCCTTTGCACCACCTGCCCTGCACTCACTCGGGAGCAGGTACCGTCTCTCACTCTCTCAAATCTTTACAATAAAAAAATAAAGGAAAACCTTGTAATATTTCCTCTCTTGTAACTTAACTAATTTCTGCTCAGAGGGCATGTGGTAAAACAAAGGGTTCACTGAACTAAAGCCTTTTTCTTCACTTTGGAAAGAAGATACCTGTCCTGCTGCCTGATAGGATTACTGTTAGGTAATGTCTGTGAAGGTGCTTTGCATACCATTAAAAACTACATAAATGTAACCTAATGTTAAGGTTACTAGATGGGGGGAGGACTTAGAAGCATTTTTGACTCCATAATTACTTAATAAAACAATTAATACTGCATTGAATATATTTGTGAAAACAAAGAGACCAGTTAATTACTATGTGAGAATGATAAAACTTAGTATTTGTCTTAAATCGCTTCCCTATTTTTTAATCAGAGCCATTCCCTATTTTTTAATCAGAGCCTTTAATCAGAGCTGAATTACATACATAAATAAAAATGGTAAATTATAAACCCTGGTTAATCCTGCCCTTTGCAAATCATTTAGAAGTGTCTTGCCTTTTGGGGGGGGCGGTGTATGACAGTTTTATTTAGATATCACACTGAGTAGGGTATCTGCAAGCACACATCTAATAACCTGTCTTGCCTTTTTTAAAAAAAACCTTATTTTGACCAATGCACTATAAACTTAACGAAGTAGGCATATTAAGAAAAATCACACAATGAAAAACAAAAACAAAAACCTACAAATATGTGATACTGATTCATTGTTCCTAAATCTTGAGTTGCAGAAATTTCATTATTCCCACCTCCAAATAGTTTCTAAATATATTTTTTTAAAGATTTTATTTATTTGAGAGAGAAAGAGAGAGAGAGACAAGGCACAGGCAGGGGGAGGAACAGAAGAAGAGGGAGAAGCAGACACCTCTTTGAGCAGGGAGCCCAATGTGGGACTTGATCTTGGCACTTCCCATGACCTGAGCCGAAGACAGCCACTTAACCGAGCCACCCAGGTGCCTCTAAATATGTTTTAAAAAGGAAATTAGTCCATATATAAGAGATGCCCGAGATAAACAAGAGTTGATTCAATAAAATACAGCCTAATTAGTACTTAACAGACTCAATTCTCAAAAAGTATTCAATTAAATTAAATATTCAATTAAATATTCAATTAAATATTCAATTAAATATTTAATTAAATATTAAATTAAATTAAATATTCAATTCATAATTTATAACAGCACGCATACAAACTAGTTCTGTGAGTTCTTGTATCCTCCAATGACTTTTTTTTTTTTAAAGATTTTATTTATTTATTTGACAGAGATTACATGTACGCAGAGAGGCAGGCAGAGAGAAAGAGGAGGAAGCAGGCTCACTGCTGAGCAGAGAGCCCGATGTGGGACTTGATCCCAGGACCCTGGGATCATGACCTGAGCTGAAGGCAGTGGTTTAACCCACTGAGCCACCCAGGCGCCCTCCTCCAATGACTTTTTAAAAATCTGTCTAGCTGTGTACAGTATCTCATAAATTATTTGGTACAGTGGAAACATTTTCTAACATATGAGGCCAAATTTCTATTCTTTAGGCAGTCTTCCTTTTTTTAAATGCTCATTAGTCAGTAGACACCCTCACCAAGATCATCCATTCTCTAGTCCCTGCTACACGTGCTGACAGATTAATGAAAATAATGAACTGCTGATGCACAATTTAACAAATTCCTTTATTTTTTTTTTTTAAGATTTTTATTTATTTATTTGACAGAGAGAAATCACAAGTAGATGGAGAGGCAGGCAGAGAGAAAGAGAGGGAAGCAGGCTCTCCGCTGAGCAGAGAGCCCGATGCGGGACTCGATCCCAGGACTCCGAGATCATGACCTGAGCGGAAGGCAGCGGCTTAACCCACTGAGCCACCCAGGCACCCTAACAAATTCCTTTAGATAAGGAATTAGTAATTTCAAATTAGATTCTAGATTTTGTTTGTTTTTATTTTTTTAGTTATTTTTCTCCTTTTTAAACAGTATTCAAACTACAGGTTGCTGTAAGTCAGGGAATAATGACTAGAAGCTTTAAAAAATGTTTGTTTTATAACAGAATTAAACAGGGCTAAACCTTTGAAAGCTGAAAATTAACAAAACATGCTCTAGGTCACGAAAACAAAAACGTATCAGTATAGCAACAGGTCCCAAGTAAAATAATGGTCTGAAAAGCTTAAAAATAGAAACATTCATGATGGAAAACCAATCTTCTTCCTGATTTAACACAATGAAATGTAAATTAAGTATTTGATGAGTATTCATAAGAAAATTATTCCCTTGTTGATTCTACTTAACACTAATCTGAAAAGTGTCAATTATAATTCAAGGTTTACTATTTAATAAGTAAATATTTATACATTTATTAAGTTACTGAAGTTTATCTTTATCCCCAAACCAAAAACTAATGATAAAAATGTTTCTGGTTTGAGAATGTGCCCTGGAAATAAGCCAAATCAAAGCTATTTGACCGGCAATAATTTCTAGCAAAAGAAATGAGATTCTTTCCAGTTTAAGGTACTCATGTTCAGTAAAAATTATTAAGCAATGTATAAATGTTAGACACTTTAAAAAGAATCACAGGTTTCATTATACCTAAATCAAAATTACTCAGAAATGAAAATTAAAACAGAAGGAATAGCAAATATATTAAGTTCACCTGAAACCGTTTCACTTTCTTACAGTCAATAGTCGCTTATTTTGGTCTTTTTACCTTTTTCTACTACTAGTAGATATTATGGCCCACACTAAAAATAAAAAATTGAGTTTTGTTTATATGTAATAGTATTAAAATTAGAGCTCCTCTTAATCAATGTTTTATTTTAGAAGGAATATAGTAACTACAACTTTCAACCAAACACTTCAAACTTTAACATACAAATAGAGGAACTCGGTGGTTTTATGTGTATAGATCTACATAGATGGTGCAGGCAGGCATGTGTTGGGCTGTCTGAGTTCAAATCATGATTCTGCTAATGACTAACAAGCCTTATTCCCTAGTGAAATTATTCTACCTCTTGAATCCCACACTTCTCTCATCTACAAAATGAAAGTGAACATTGTATCTATTGTACCACCTTTTAAGACAATTGTGAGAATTGAATGAGATCGCTCTATGTAAAACACCTGAGACATTATAAGCACTTGATAAGGTTTACCACTGTTCTATGATTATTAGCGCATGTATGACCATATCTTCTGTAACCTTTATGATGTCACCAGGGAAAGAGGAAGCTAAGAGCCCAACCATCTCCATTAAACAACTTCTCATATCTAATTCTGATTTTCCTCCTGTACATGTACATACATACTCAAACACATTTTCTGCTAAAAGTATTACTCATAGTGTAGAAGAATTGGTATTGTCTGAGTGTTCTGCAACCTCAAAAATTGTATTTTGAAATCCTCATGTTCAATGTGGTAGTATTAGGAGCTAGAGCTTGGAGGTGTTTCAGAGGTTCTTAGGTCACAAATATAGAGTCCTCATGGATGGAATTAGTGCTCTGATAAAGCAATCTGAGAGAGCTCCTTGGCCCCTTCCTTACCACAGTAAGGACAGAGCAAGAAGTCTGCAACCACGAAGATGGCCTTCACCAAAATCTGACCTTGGTGGCTCTCTGATCCCTAACTGCCAGCCTCCAGAACCGTGCGAAAAGTAATTTCTGTTTAAGCCTTCCCTTTCTATGGTGTTTTGTTATGGCAGCCCAAGCTGACTAATAAAGGTAGTATACTTATATTTTCAATGTTCAAATACAAAAGGGGATATGATACTTAGTTTCTATTTTGCTTAATTTCATCAGTTCCATATAAATTCATGGTATGCACAGTTTTCAAAGAAAGCAGGGTATAACAGAGTAAGTCATGATGAAACAGACATTACTATACTCCTGCCTACAATGTAATTTCTTAACAGCACAATATTAAGGTTTCTTATTTTTCAACAAGCTGTTTGAAACAGTTCTACATAGTTAAGCCATGGTCAGACAGATATTACAGTCACATCTATAATATGTTGTAAGTTAAAATTTAAGGAGTCTTACCTTTTATATCTGCCTGAAACTGTTCTAGATGGGTCCTGTAAAGCAATAATAATGACATCAATTTCGGTGTATGTGCAAGAACACAATTCCACATTACATAAAACAGTTAATAAATGATTTTGAAAGAAATTAATTTGGAACAAATATCACCGCTTTAAAAACTTGACAATGCCAGTCAAACAAAATAAGAGTCTGCATTTGATTTCTCAGACAAAACCAACCACTTTTTAAAAATAGTATTTTTAATTTATAAGATTTTTAAAACTCAGAAAATTGAAAAAGGAAACATTATTCATCAACCAATCAGCTTAAATCACTTTGGAAGTCACTGAGCATTTAAAAACACAGTTAGACTACACACACACACACACACACACACACACACACACGATACATATATGTATATAATGTATCTCCCTCTGCTGCTTTTTTATACCCTCAATTTAAAAAAGACTCACCTCAAATACATATAATGATTAATGCTTATTTTAAAAGACAGCTAAAAATTAAAAGTAAGAAAGTATTCTTTATGCTGATTGTATGCTATCCAAAAGAAAGGCTGTTGTAAAATTAACATTAACGACTGGGATGGGGTAATTATTACCTTGCAATTAACCAGGGATTTTTCTGTTAAATCTTTTTTTTTTTTTTTAAGATTTTATTTATTTATTTGAGAGAGAGTGAGTGCCCACACCTGGGAGTACCAGGAGGAACACCGGAGGAGGTGAAGGAAGGTGGAAGAATCTCAGACAGACAGTGCTGGGCTTGATCCCTTCACCCTGATCATGACCTGATCTGAAACCAAGAGTCAGACACTTAACCAAGTGAGGAACTCAGGCACACCACTGAATCTTTGTTTTTTTTAAGATTTGATTTATTCACTTGAGAGAGAGAGAGAGAGAGAGAGAGACATCAAGAGACAGCATGAGCGGGTAGGAGAGAGAGAAGCAGGCTCCCTGATGAACAGGCATCCTGATGCAGGGCTTAATCCCAAGACCCTAGTATCATGACCCCTAAGCAACTGAGCCACCCAGGTGCCCCACCCTCTTTCAATATTTTAATACTCCAGGCTCTCCAAATATTTTTTGCAGTTTCATTTTAATAAAACCTGTCAAAATGAAATGATGAGTCTTTTTAAAAATTGATCATTCTTTTCTTCTAGTTATCATTTAAAGTATTCAAGACTCTACAGTTAAAGAATGTCCCATGTTAAAATCAGAGAATCCACCCTTTTATAAATAAAATGACCAGATGCCAGACTAAAACAGCAAATACTGATTGCATGGTGCAATAAAGGACTCATCAATGTAGAGGAAACAGTATAGCAAACCACATGGTTTAGAGTAAGATTTAGATCCAAGTTCCAACCAGACAGGCTTCAGTAGCTATGAAGCAATGGTAAGTTATTTAACATCTATCAGTCTCAGTTTTCTCATCTCTAAAATAGGAGTAACAATGTCTATGTTATTGGATTACGTGGGGATTAAAGGACATAAGTGAGTAAAAAAAATTGCATAACTCCTTTACAATAGGCTTACAATTTAAAGTTTGAAGCGAAGATTTTTTTTTTAAACATTTTATTTGACAGACAGAGATGGCAAACAGGCAGAGAGGCAGGCAGAGAGAGGGGGAAAGCAGACTCCCCGCTGAACAGAGAGCCCGATGCGGGGCTCAATTCCAGGATGCTGGGATCATGACCTGAGCTGAAGGCAGCAGCTTTAACCCACTGAGCCACCCAGGAGCTCCAAGATTTTTTTTTTTAAACTGGGATACAGAATAATCTTTACCAATTTTTCTATGTGGAATTTTAGTAAATCTGTTTCAATTGTTCCAAGTCAGTACATACCCATTACGACAGTCTAACCTACCTACTTAAATAAAAGTTTATCTCATTTTTTCATGTCTGATATATATCTTATTTTCTGGAAGATAGGGATTCCCACCTTTGATAACTTTTTTGTCCCAACCCCCAGCTCAAATAGTATGGAATAAATAATATGGGCAATGTATGAAAATAACCTCTCTAGTCACCTGCCACTATAGAAAAGTACCACTTTGGAATTAAGCAGTTGCAGAAAGTAACCAGGCTACAGATAGGATGTTAGAAGTGTCCGTATGTACGGGCTTGACCCCTAAACAGACTACCTTTGAGGAAGTTATGCTTTGACAGCTGGTTTAAAGACATTTTAACTCTCCCTACCCTGGCATCAGCTGTTCTTACAGAAGGGAGTAACAACGCCTACCAAGTAAACTTGAAACAATTTATCAGCCTGTATTAAAGTGGCAGTACCTAAAGATAAGGCAGGTGAATCTTTGTACTTTATACATCAAACATGTAAACAAATCATCTGTTTACAAAAATATTTCTTATAATCAACAAAAAATACTTTGTAAAACCTAGCTTTTCAGTTATTTTAAAAACCACAATAACTAGATTAAAATGTCTAATCACTTGCTGAAAAAGCATCTTACAAAGTACAGCATCCTTTCCTGATCAAAACTCTTCAAAGTGTAGGGAAAGAGGGTACATACCTCCATATCATCAAAGCCATCTATGAAAAACCCACCGCAAATATCATTCTCAATGGAGAAAAACTGAGAGCTTTTCCATTGAGGTCAGGAACACGGCAGGGATGTCCATTATCACCACTGCTATTCAACATAGTACTAGAAGTCCTAGCCTCAGCAATCAGACAACAAAAAGAAATGAAAGGCATCCAAATTGGCAAAGTAGAAATCAAACTATCACTCTTCGCAGATGATATGATACTTTATGTGGAAAACCCAAAGACTCCAAATCTGCTAGAACTTGTACAGGAATTCAGTAAAGTGTCAGGATATAAAATCAATGCACAGAACTCAGTTCCATTTCTTTACACCAACAACAAGACAGAAGAAAGAGAAATTAAGGAGGCAATCCCATTTACAATTGCACCCAAAACCTAACCAAAGAGGCAAAGAATCTATACTCAGAAAACTATAAAGCACTCATGAAAGAAATTGAGGAAGACAAAAAGAAATGGAAAAATGTTCCATGTTCGTGGATTGGAAGAACAAATATTGTGAAAATGTCTATGCTACTTAGAGCAATCTATACATTTAATGGAATCCCTATCAAAGTCCCATCCATTTTTTTCAAAGAAATGGAACAAATAATCCTAAAATTTATGTGGAGCCAGAAAAGACCTCAAATAGCCAAAGGAATATTGAAAAAGAAAGCTAAAGTTGGTGCTATCACAAATCCAGACTTCGAACTCTATTACAAAGCTGTCATCATCAAGACAGTATGGTACTGGAAAAAAAACAGACACATAGATCAATGGAACAGAAGAGAGCCCAGAAATAGACCCTCAACTCTGTGGTCAACTAATCTTCAACAAAGCAGGGAAGAATGTCCAATGGGAAAAAGTCTCTTCAACAAATGGTGTTGGGAAAATTGGACAGCCACATGCAGAAAAATGAAACTGGACCATTTCCTTACACCACACACGAAAACATTCAAAATGGATGGACTTCAATGTGAGAAAGAAATCCATCATTATCCTTGAGGAGAATACAGGCAGTAACCTCTTTGACCTCAGCCACATCAACTTCTTCCTAAAAACATCACCAAAGGCAAGGGAAGCAAGGGCAAAAATGAACTAATGGGACTTCATCAAGATCAAAAGCTTTTGCACAGCAAAGGAAACAGTTAACAAAACCAAAAGACAACTGACAGAATGGAAGAAGATATTTGCAAATGACATTATCAGATAAAGGGCTAGTATCCAAAATCTATAAAGAGTTTATCAAACTCAACACCCAAAGAACAAATAATCCAAAAACAAAAACAAAAACAAAAACAAAAACAAAAAAAAAAAAAAAAAAAAAAAAAAAAAAAAAAAACAACCTACAAATAATCCAATTAAGAAATGGGCAGAGAACATGAACCGACATTTCTGCAAAGAAGACATCCAGATGGCCAACAGACACATGAAAAAGTGCTCCACAATACTCAACATCAGGGAAATACAAATCAAAACCACAATGAGATACTACTACTTCACACCAGTCAGAATGGCTAAAATTGACAAATCAGGAAATGACAGATGTTGGCGAGGATGCAGAGAAAGGGGAACCCTCCTACACTGTTGGTGAGTATGCAAGCTGGTGCAGCCACTCTGGAAAACAGCATGGAGGTTCCTCAAAATGTTGAAAATAGAACTATCCTATGACCCAGCAATTGCACTACTGGGTATTTACCCTAAAGATACAAACACAGTGATCTGAAGGGGCACGTGCACCCGAATGTTTATAGCAGCAATGTCTACAATAGCCAAACTATGGAAAGAACCTAGATGTCCATCAACAGATGAGTGGATAAAGAAGATGTATATATACACAAAGGAATACTATGCAGCCATCAAAAGAAATGAAATCTTGCCATTTGCAACGACGTGGATGGAACTAGAGGGTATTATACTTAGCGAAATAAGTCAATAGGAGAAAGACAACTATCATATGATCTCCCTCATAAGAAAAGGGGAGATGCAACGTGGGGGGTTTGGGGGTAGGAAAAGAATAAATGAAACAAGATAGAATTGGGAGACAAACCATAAGAGACTCTTAATCTCACAAAACAAACTGAGGGTTGCTGGGGAGAGGGGGGTAGGGAGAGAGTGGTAGGGTTACTGACACTGGGGAAGGTATGTGCTATGATGAGTGCTGTGAAGTGTGTAAACCTGGCGATTCACAGACCTATACCCCTGCAGCTAGTAATACATTATATATTAATAAAACAATAAAAAAATTTTAAAACAATGTCTAATCACTGATTATTTAGAAAAAACAAAAATTCTAGGCTTATGTGTATCCAAAATACATTTTATTGAATGCAGATGATGATTTCATATGAAACTTTAACCTCAAAATTTTCAAACAGTACTCAACTAACATTTTATAAAGGTTGTCATTTATAAATTTCCCTAATTTTATTCTACATGAACTAAACGAAGACATAAAATTAAATGATGTCTATCTAAATATGCATTAGAAAAAATGTTAATTCCATAGATTCCAAAACAACACTCTCTCTCAGTTTGGTTATAACGGAAATATTTTAAAACATGACATCAGCTTGATTGCCCAGACTACCTTTTCCTGAAAGGAGTAACCACAGTTGCCGAATGAGAACAGCCTTTATTGGATTTACTGATTTGTGGGTTACCAATAACACTGACTGAAATGATTTGAACATTGTAATAAATAATATTTATGAAGCTTAACACGGGAATTTTCCTGAATATGGTAAATTTTGATTAATACAGAGTTAGAGCAAAATTTTTAAAAATACAGAAATATGAAATGAAGGATGTTTTCAGCAACACTAAGCTACAGTGGCATTGTAATAATTTTATACTCTGACCCAATTATAAATGACTTAAAGTCAATATCAGAGAAGTTTCTAGTTGAATGTACTAATAGGAAGTTATATAAGATCAGTTTTCCATATTTCTTGCAGCTTTTTTTTTTAACAATTAGTCACTTAGAACATATCTCAATCAAGTTTCACACAGTATTTTCTATACAGCTAGTATAGAAATCGGGAAAATAAGAATTCTGATCAAATCATTCCATGTTTATATCCAAGATGTGTAAACAATTAGAATTTAAGCTTATTTCTAGATAACCACAGTTTCTTTTTTTTTATTTTTTTTTATTTTTTTTTTTAAATTTTATTTATTTATCAGAGAGAGAGAGGGGGAGAGAGCAAGCACAGGCAGACAGAATGGCAGGCAGAGGCAGAGGGAGAAGCAGGCTCCCTGCTGAGCAAGGAGCCCGATGTGGGACTCGATCCCAGGACGCTGGGATCATGACCTGAGCCGAAGGCAGCTGCTTAACCAACTGAGCCACCCAGGCATCCCGATAACCACAGTTTCAATAGTTAAGATTCTGAAGCAGAGAGAAGACACTTAAGCTTATTCTATATTGGTAGATTTAAATAGGGTATTTTATTAGATTATATATTTTGTAGCTAAATGTTATTTTACAGTAATTCTAGTAATCAAATTACATTCCTTAACAATGGAATGTTCCCCAAACTGGACAGACTATATTAGTATGAGAACTAGTACCAGAAGAAACTAGGAGTGGTAGTAGTCTGCTTCTCATGTGCATTCAATATGGTCAATTACAGATGGAGTTTAAAGAGATTTCTAACCTCTATCCAAAGAGAAAAAACTGAGCATTTCTTGAATGAGAAATATTAAGACAGAAAAAGCAAAATCAACCTCATACTACAGCAAGAGTCTCCTACAATTTTAAGAAGGAAAATGCTTGATGTCTTTACACATTAATACACAAATATAAACTTCACCTCAGATTTAACAACAAGAAATCTCTGTATTCCTGTGGCAATAAAGACTTACAAACAAAGGATGACAACTCGGTAATTATGATACCTGTTAAAGTTGACAACTGCATTCTAAATGGGGGTGGGAGGTAAAAGAAATACCAGTATCACTGAAACCAGTTATAAGAACTACAACTGCTAAGAGTGACATTGGTCTTAAAAGTTTCAAAGACTATGTAATTAGACCTTCCAATAACCCCAAAGCCTGTTATACAACTGATTTAAATATGCTTTGCCTGAAATAATCTCCCTTGCAATGGGATGGTTTATATTACTAAAGGGAGGGGTAAAGACCTATACAGCACTTAGAAAATGTTGGCAAGACACAAACTGTTTTGTGTAAGTTTAAATAAAACATGCTGCTTTAGTCAAGCTTAGAATGGTCAATGAGGAAATCCCATGAATTGTCTTTACAGGTGCAGTGGCAAATCAGGACTAAAGTATAAACAAATATAAAAGCATATGTGAAATAAGATCAGAGAAAATCAAGACCAGCTAAATATAGCAAAACAATACTGAAGTTATTCAAATAAACTAATTACTGACAAAGCCATAGCCCTCAATAAAATTATGGCATTACATGCTAACTGGCTCTCAGGACTTATACTGATAGACATAATGTAGCAAGATATACTGCTGAAGATGAATGCAGAACAAAATATCTGCAATGTGTAACTGATAAAAATAGCTAAGAAAATGAAAAAACAAAACAAGAACTTTAACAAATTAACAAAGATTTTAAAAGGAAAAACACATCATTCCCCTTCCTTTCTGAACGATTCAGTCCTAAAACCATTAGGTGAAGCAGAGCTAGAGAAGAAACATAGTGGCCCAAACCAGGGTATCAGAGTACTGGAGCCCTATATGAAGAAGAGCTGCCTGGAACAGAGAATCAGAGTGTAAGCAATCTGAAGAGAAAATCCATACAGCAGGGGGACTTTACTTAGACTGAGAATTCAGACCCAGAGCAGAAATGAGGGTGTCTACAGAGCAGGAAGGGGAAGGCAGACTATCAGTCCTGGGACAATGTCAGAAGCAAGTCCCATATAGGGAACATCAAGAGGCCCAAGTAGAGTGTGAGGGTCATTCATTTAGGAGAACAGAGAACAGGTGGCAGAGAACAGAGTTTTAGAGCTCCGGAAGAGTACGAAAGCAGTATGGCACAGAAGTTTGCAGCCCTTGCAGAGAGCCTCTCTACAGAAAGATTAACAGGGATGATATGCCAGAGCCAAAACATGATGAAGAGAGTGTCCACATTAAATGGTATTCTAGTCTGAAGGTGTCAAAACCCAATCAGGTTGATGATGGGTCTCCATGGTGAAGCAAATCAGCATGAGGTCTTAGAATCTGAACATGAACAAAGACCCTAGGAAGGGCAGCCTATCATAAGGTTACAGAAGCTAAGCCGTATAAGGAGGGAATCCCAGGGCTGGGGGGGGGGGGGGGGGAGAGGAGGTTGTGATCCAGTGTGGGGAGTCACAATTCAAGCAGGGTATGGAGGGCATCCTACAGCCTTGCATAGGATGCCCAAGCCTGAAGAGGGTCAGCAAGAGTTCATGCACAAAGAAAGCCACCATGTGATGTCAAGCCCCACTTGTGGTGAGGAGGGTATAAATATGGGGAAGGGGTGGCAATGGGAGATAAGTTACATAAAAGGGGATTGAACAAATAAGAAAGTATTAATAAGAAAGTATTAAGGATAACGGGAAACAAGTTTCTCAATGTCACAAAAGGGAATTACAACTACTAGAATAAATTATAGTATTAGATTAGATTGGAAGTTATCAGTATAAATTAGTTTCAGTATCTACACAGATGTAGGCAGGTGGGCAGACAGAAGACAGATATGTATATATACAGATATACATATATTCTGTAGGTCTATACACAGAGACGGACCAGGAATGGTGACATTTCAGTATCATAAACAAACCTACAGCCCAGATCGTGGCTTCAAAGTACTTTCTAGTGAAAGGAATCCGAGCTCCTTAGCTTCTCAAAGAAATGGCTGCTTCCAATGTCCGTGTAGAAAAGTTAAAAATGAGCCTGTTAACATCATATTATGCCAAGAAGTAGTCCAAGAATGATGGAGATGTGGCAAAGGATACAAAAGCTCGAAAGAGTTTCCGCTGGCAAAATCTGGGATAATTTGAACATCAAAATAAAGAATAATGGTGTGGTAGGCAGAATAATGACCCTCAAAAATGTCTATGTCCTAATTCCTGTAACCTTCAAACATATTAGATAATCCAACAAAGGGAAATAAAGGTTGCTAATTAACAACCCTAAATCGGGAGATTATCCTAGATTGTCTGACTGGCTCAATGTAATCACAAGATTCATTAAAAGTGGAAGACAGAGGCAGAAGAAGGTCAGAGGGAGATATGATTAAGAAGAAAGGTCAGAAGGACAAGCTGCAGGAAGTACTCAGCCTACCGTTGCAGGCTTTGATGGAAGAAGGAGGATCATAATCCAAAGAATGTGGGTAGTCACTGAGAAAGAGCTAAACAAGGTAAGAAAATGGATTCTCCCCTAAAGCCTCCAAAAATGAATGTAGTCCTATTTTCGCCTTTGAAGTCTTTGATTTTAGTCCTTGATTTTGGCCAATTAGAACCGTGTTGGACTACCAAATTATAAAATTGTAAGATGATAAGTTTGTGCTGTTTTTAAGAAAACAAATTTGTAGTAATTTGTTACAGGAGCAACAGTAAACTATTAGATTGTAACAGGGTACACAACCCATCAGATAAAATAGGTAACAGTGAGTCAATACAGATATACAGATATAAAGGCAGGAAGATGATAAAGTTTGATAGAGATTAAGATATCTACATGGTTCAAAGCACTTACCCACAAAATACTTTTTTTTTTCCTGTTAAAGGACTCATTTGATCATCAGTTCCACAAAAGACTTACTAAGAAAGGGAAAGTGAAGTGAAAAAAAAACTACCTTAATCATATGACCAGACTGATCAGCAGCCATGAGGGGACAAATTACAATTATGTGTGAACTGACAGGATACATAATGAGAAGAATACAGCATTAATTCTGTGATATTCCTGACACAGATCTATAACCTGAATCTAGAAGTAAATATCAGGTAACCCAAACTGAAGGTATATCATAAAGTAACTGCCCTGTAGCCCTATAATCTTTTATTATTTTTAAAGATTTTATTCATTCATTTGAGAGAAAGAGAGAAAGCACAAGCAAGGGGAGAGGCAGGGAGAGAGGAAGCAGGAGACTCCCCGCTGAGCAGGGAACCCGATGAGGCAATTGATCCCAGGACCTTGGGATCATGACCTGAGCTGAAGGCAGATGCTTAACCATCTGAGCCACCCAGCCACCCACCCTATAATCTTTTAAAGTGGTAAGATTAAGAAATTTATTTTTTTAAAGATTGACTGATTGATTGATTTGACAGAGAGAGAGAAAGAGCACAAGCAGGGAGAGTGGCAGGCAGCGGGAGAAGCAGGCTCCCCACCAAGCAGGGAGCCCAATGTGGGGCTCCATTCCAGGGTCCTGGGATCATGACCTGAGCCAAAAGCAGACATTTAACCAACTGAGCCACCTAGGCCCCCCACAATAAGACATTTAAAGAGAGACTGCTTTAGATTAAAGGAAACTAAAGGGATAACAGCAACTAAATGCAACACCTGATGAGATCCTTCTGCTATACTTTGGAATATCACTGGGATAACTGGTGAAACCTGAATAAGGTCTAAATATTAAATGGTAAGAATGTATTATTTTTAATTTTCTATTTTTAAGAGCCATGTTGTTGTTATGTAGGCGACTCTGTTTGTAGAAAATACTCAGTAAAGCAAAGAAAGGCTCTTTCCTTTCTCTGTGGCAGCCATCAGCTCAAAGGTAAGCCAAGATGGGCAAAATTGTTCCTACCAATCAGGAGTCCATTCAGGAACTATGGAGGAAGAAGTAGTCCACTACAGTGTACTTTATTCTCAGGGTGCACTGCTGGCAGTACCACCAGCTCTCTGCACTCCATGGGGCCCCTACTCAACCTGGCCCAATAAAGCACACAGACTAGGGTATAATGCCAAGCAAAGTTACGTCATATTTAGGATTCGTGCACAATGTGGAAGCCACAAATGCTCAGTCCCTACAGGTGCGACCTACGGCAAGCTTGTCCACCATGGTGTTAACCAGCTAAAGTTTGCCTGAAGCCTTCAGTTTGTTGCAGAGGAGTGAGCTGGACACCACTGTGGGCATCTGAAAGTCCTAGGAATTCTTACTTTGTTGGCAAAGATTCCATATACAAATTGAGGTTATCCTCATTGATCCATTCTATAAAGCTAGCAAAAGAAATCCTGACACCCAGTGGATCACCACACCAGTCCACAAGCACAGGGAGACACAAAGGCTGACATCTGCAGGCCGCAAGAATGTGGCCTTGGAAAGGGTCACAAGTTTCACCACACTAATGGTGGTTCTCGCTGTGCAGCATGGGGTAGCTCCACCATTACTGCTAATATAAGTAATGTTTGTAAAATTAAAAGTGTTCTTTGTCAAAATTAGTTGTCTGCGGAATGTTCCATGAATGCACTGTCAAATTATGAAAGTTAAAGTGCAATAATGTTTGAAGACTAAAAGTGAGGGTGAGGGTATATCTTGTTTCTTATAAGAGAAACGCTTTTATCTTTGCTCTACCTTATTAAGGTGTTTATATGTCAGTGTTTAAAATGCTATTTGGTATAACAGGTATAATACAAATTCTGTAAAAGTGAAATGCAGAAGTTAGCCATGTAGATTTGCTGGTGCGTGTAATGAAACCTACAGCTTCACTGTAGGCTGATGTTCACTGTACATCATCCGAGATGATGTGATGCTCTGCTGGTTTATTCTCAAATGGCTGTTTTTAAGGGTTTGGTAGAAACAATTATTTTTTTTTTTAAGATTTTATTTATTTGTTTGAGAGAGAGCATTGTTGGGGGGGGGGGTGTCAGAGGGAGAAGCAGATTCCCCACAGAGATACCTGGTGCTATTTGAGTATACCAAAGTGGCATGACCAAGAATTAAAATTTTAATTCTTAATACATTTTTAAAAAGACTATTTATTTATCTGGCAGACAGAGATCCCAAGTAGGCAGAGAGGCAGGCGGAGGGGTGGGGAAGGAAGTAGGCTCCCTGATGAGCCTGACGACAGGCTCCATCCCAGGACCCTGAGATCATGACCTGAGCTGAAGGTAGAGGGCTTAATCCACTGAGCCACCCAGGTGCCCCCTTAATAAACTTATTCTTAATAAAAATACTGTATTGTCTGTATTTCAATAAATTAAGCCTCTATCTTCACCTGGAATACACCCAGATTTAACTTCAATTTTGTTAAACAAAGGATACAAAGATATTTTAGACTATGAATAGTCACACAGATACTGAGAGAAACATGGCTTATTAGCTTACACCATGTCATAATAGGGTAGGTACTTCTAGTAACAACAACTTAGATGCAAAGAACAGATAAACTTGCATCACTTCATCATTCTTCCCATCAGTGTATCTGCCTCAAAGAGCAGATGACAAAGAAATTTTGCACCTGCATTTCCAAACTACCTCAAAATATTTGCCTCTTTCAAATGCCTTTTTATCATAACCTTACAAAGTAATAGAGTTTATATTTAATTTTTTTCATTAATAAAATGGGGAGATATTCGATCTGCTCAGAAACGCCTTTTAAAGTGATATATAATAAAATGCATTTATAAAGTCAAAACTGGAGGCACCTGGCTGCCTCAGTCAGAAGAGTATGCAACTCTTGATCTCAGGGTCACATGTTTGAGCCCCACACTGGGTACGGGAGGTTACCTGAATAATTTTTTTAACATCAAAAATGAACTCTGAGAAGATGACAGATAGTTTATGATCTCAATCATCAAATTAACATAAGATTAGATTATATCACGATCATTCCCAAATTCCAATTTAAATTAAACAATTCTGCAGAATAGTTTGCTTTCTACTGAGGCATTCTAATATGATCAACTCCCAGTTTTCTTTGCCACAAAAACCCAAAATAACAGCTAATTTGAAATTGAGTTTAATTTTACTTGTATAATTATAAAGAAGTGCTGATGTTTCTGGCAATTCACAATACTACAGTTCATTCTTTAGTTGCTATATAATTCTAATGCAGTATCAGCCTACAGCAGAACTCAAAAGCTTACTAATTCTAACTTTATTAAGAGCAAAGAGGAAATTATTTTTCCTAGCTATCACTGATCAGGAACCAAGAACCATATATACTTGTATTTGAACAGAAGGAAAGTCAATGATTAAATCCATTGAAAATACTTAAATGGAGCAGATGTCACCAAAAGGAGAATGGAAAAATTATTAAAAGCTACTTAAAAATGATTGTTAAAATAGCAACTGACATCCTAGTATTTTTAGATATTCATTTGTAAACTAAAAAAATTTTAAAAATAGATTTTTAGGGGTGCCTGGCTGGTTTAGTTGGTTGAGCACGTCACTCTTCATCTTAAGAGTTCAAAATCAATCAACATATAGTAACTCATAAGAAAATGAATTTTTAAGGTAATTCTTTAAAATTAAACTTAAATAAATAAATACTCACTTGTAGCAGGTAGGAACTGCCTGGATCTAATAAGCTGACAGCTTCATTCTGCATCGTGTTCTGTTGTGTAATTGCATCCTCACGTTTCCGCTCTTTCTGCCCTGCTTCATCATCTTCATATTCATCTAAGCACTAGAAGAAAAAATAGTTTCCATTTTATTTCCAGATATACTAACAGATTGTATTGACAGTATGTGAAGATACATTTGGATAGCATTAAAGAAGTATCTGTGCATTCAGAAACTAATTTATGTGATAATGGTGTTCCTTTCAGTAATATGTACATTTAATTCCTGTAAATTAAATTACCTGCTTAAACCCCAAACTCCACATTCACACCCCTGACAACTTATCTTTCCTCTAGACTCTAAATAGCAGTGAGAAAGCTTGCTTAAAAGGCAAGGTTCTTTCTTTCACATTCATCCAACAAGTAAATGAAAGGTGTCTACCTTTAAAAAGGCACTTTTCAGAGGGTAACAAATGATATACCCAAGACATGGAATTTATAGTCTAGTGGGAAGTTAACATAGAAGATGTAAGATATACAGAGATATAGATATAGATGCAAATAACTCAATGATAAAGGCCATTTTCCAGCTTAGTACTACCTAAAAGTATACACAGAAAGAGTATTTTCACCTGCGGAATAGTCTTCTATAAAAACTCTGTAGCAGAGTTTATAATTTAAAAAATGGGTAAAATTTAGAACTGCGGATATAGAAAAAAGAAAATTTCAGATGGTGGGAAGAGCATATGGAAATGTTGTTGCTAAAAAGCTAAATCAACATCTGCATTATCAATTTCCATACCCTACAGAAAAAAAAGTCATAAATAGAAACAAATTTCTATTCATTACAGCCATTGTGGAATGGGCTATCTGTTCCTTGCAAATGAACACATTCTTTTTTTTTTAAGATTTTATTTATTTCTTTGAGAGAGAGAGAACAAGAGAGCACAAAAGCAGGGAGAACAGCTGAGGGAGAGGGAAAAGCAGGCAGCCCTAAGTGGGAGTTGATCCCAAGGACCTGGGATCACGACTTGAGCCAAAGGCAGATGCTTAACCGACTCAGACACCTAGGCACCCCTACAACTGAAAACATTCTTAACCAATATCGCCCTAAAGGGTTCTGTGAGACATGAAAAATAATGTTTCAGCAGGCAGCCTGTAAATAAGAAGGCACTAACAAAAGAAACAGGACCTACAAATTATAAAAAGAGAAAAAAAGTTAAGTTACATCACTGGGAAAACCAAGAAGGGACACTGGAGTGTCTGGAATAGGAGAGACACAGTAGATAAGCAGCACATTCAAAGACACAAGGTTCACGATGGGGGATATGGAAGTAAGCGCCTGAGATGGAGTCTTAAAAATTACAATGATATGGAAAGGAAGTGAGGGGAAAGAATGAAATCTCCTGCTCTCCCTATAATGGAACTGACTGTGTGTACAGGTGTCTTCTGGCCCTAAATGGGACTTGGGTTATTGGTACAAAAAAAAAAAATTATGATACTGAGGCTACTTGACTCTGAACCAGGAGACTAGTGTATTTGGTCATGATCCATGAAATTACAGCAGGCTAACATGGTTAGTTTGCAAGCAGGTGAGATCTCAAACCCTTCACAGTTCTTGACAGAGGTGAAGACTGGAAAGGCAATGCTCTGATCACAAAAAACACAAATAACCTGAGAAGTGTGGACTTTTCACTATGTAACACAGAAAGATGTTATGGTGCTACAATTCCCTGGAATATAAATAAAACATAATCAAAACTGATGCAGGGGTGGGGGGCACGTGGGAGGCTCAGATGGTTAAACATCTGCTTTGCGCTCAGGTCATGATCTCCAAATCCTGGGATCCAGCCCCATGTCTGGCTCCTGGCTCAGCAGGGAGTCTGCTTCCCCCTCTCCTTCTGCTTCCCCCCACCCCCTGACTGTGGTCTCTCTCTCTTTCTCAAATGAATAAATAAAATCTTTAAAAAAAACAAAACAAAACTGATTTTGGAAATAGAACCTATATAAAAAGCAGTTCAGAGTGGAAATTAACAGGGACCAAAAGTGGAGAGTAGACAACAAAGCAGACAGACAATTTGATCCTATGAAAAATACCATATCCTAGGTAGAACACAGAATCAGTTAAAAGAAATCTAATAAAGGGTACTAAACTTTAAGAAACTAGTCCCGATTAGAAAAAGAATCTCTCTTAGGACTCTTTAGAGAACCTTTCTCAGACCAACAGATGGTATCATGTTTAACGGCAAAATATCAATAAAATTTAAAAGCAAAATCAGACTTAAAACACTGATATCCATTCTACTATAAACAGAGTTATTAACATCATTCTGGAGGTGCTATCTGATAAATCCAGGTAAGAAAAATAAAAGATTTCAGCAATAGGAAGAAGGCAAAATTCCAACACTTCAGATGATACAATGTTGAAATAACATAAAAATCTTAGAATTATTAAAGTTCATTATAATGGTTTTTATAGATGTATACAAAAATTGCTTCCCAAAGTAACATCAACAGCCAGACTGTATAATTTTAATAATAACTATAAAAATAAGTCAAAAAACTTTATGAAAAAAACTACACAATTAAAATCAATTCTTACATTGAGAAAAACCTAATATTGTGAAGATGTCAATTATCTGTAAGCCAATTTATAAGTTGAATAAAAATCCCAATCAAAATCTTAAGGAAATTATTTGGAAAGTAGGGGTAACCATCTGGATAAAGACATAAACATCCAGAAAACTTAACTTTTTAAAAAAGTTATGACAAAGTAGTCATTCTAACATTAAAATATATAAAACCACAATAATAAAAACTTTGTAATCGAGGTCCTAGAATAGAAAAGAGAATAAAGTAAAGGAATTTCTCAATATACATTACTGAGATAAAAGGTCATTTAATGCAAAGTGGGGGCTGAGAAGCAAGTGTATAAGATCTGGAAAAAATAAAGAGTAATCTCATCTCTAGGCTTCTACTCCATGAAAAGAATCATCTCATTCTTCAGTACCTGGACTGCAAAAACCCCTGACCTTGGGATCAAATGTCAGTAGTATAACACTAGAACTCTTAAATCCTAACGTAGTGTAAACAGAAAATTAAAGCTGAAGCAGACAGCCATGAACTCCCTGAGCACTGGAATATTATTTTATTTATCTTTGTTTTCATTTTCTGAGATCCAGTCCCTCAACACTAACCTCCCTTCCTTCCACTACCTCAATAAATGTATGCTCCCTTACCAGCACTTTAAAAAGAAGAAAAAAAAATTCAGTAAATGCTTGATAAATGAATGAATGAGTTACCAAGATGAAACAAATCAGGGAGATGGACTATAGCACCCCAAGATAAAATAGAACATTCTTTTCTGTGGCAACACTGTTACCCACTGACCTGGGAGCCTATTCATCACACACACACTATCTCTGAGAAGAATGTGCGCATAGTACTTCCAGGCAGCTTGGATTATATGATGAATCACAACTTCCCTCCAAGGTTCTTGTAGCAACCCGTAGAATTCTTTTAGCAACAAGCATCCTACAAATTCTCTAAGCTATCTTATGTAACTGGGATAAATACACCTAGAGGAAACTTTGGTGGAAATGGTGAGAAGAAAGAATGAAAGCAAAAAAGAATTGAGTCAGTGGACCAAAGTGGGTTAAGACATTTTCCACTTCTATTGCTTTTTGTTTTTTTAAGATTTTATTTATTTATTTGACAGATCACAAGTAGGCAGAGAAGCAGGCAGAGAGAGAGAGGAGGAAGCAGGCTCCCCACTGAGCAGAGAGCCTGATTTGGGGCTCGATCCCAGGACCCTGGGATCATGACCTGAGCCGAACGCAGAGGCTTTAAGCCACTGAGCCACCCAAGCGCCCCTCCACTTTTATTTCTTGCAAAAGATTAAGAATTCTCTACATGCACAGCTGATGGTATCCTTAATGGAGACAGAGTTATTTTGGGTTTTTTTTTTTTTAAACATTTTTTCATTTTTAAGTAATTTTTAAGTAATCTTAAAAATTAAATTAATTTTTAAGTAATCGCTATACCCACCATAGGGCTCAAATTTACAACCCGGAGATCAAGAGTCATATGCTCTATTTAGACAGCCAGTCGTCCCAAGAGTAATTTTTTTTAAAGATTTTATTCCTTTATTTGACAGAAATTACAAGTAGGCAGAGAGGCAGGCAGAGAGAGAGAGGAAGGGAAGCAGGCTCCCTGCTGAGCAGAGTCCAATGCGGGGCTCAATCCCAGAAATCTCAGATCGTGACCTGAGCAGAAGGCAGAGGCTTAACCCATTGAGCCGCTCAGGCGCCCCCAAGAGTAATTTTAAAATAAGTACTAGCAAGAAAGAACCAAAAAGAACTCAAACATGTTTTAAAGTTTATTTCTGGGCACTTGGGTGGCTCAGTGGTCAAGCCTCTGCCTTTGACTTATCTCAGGACCCTGGGATCAAGCCCCATATCAGGCTCTCTGCTCAGCAGGGAGCCTGCTTTCCCTCCCCTTCTGCCTGCCTCTCTGCCCACCTGTGATTCTGTCAAATAAATAAATAAAATCTTTTTTAAAAATTCAGTTTCTTTCTACTAATCAAAAGCTTTTTATCTGAGAGAGAAAAAGAGGAGATGAAAATAAATGCTGGTTCTATATTATAATTACACCAATGTGTAACTCAATGCACTCTCTTCCCAGCTCTTATTTCTAGATAAATGTAATCACGTCAAAGTTACTGTGTCCTTTTATATAGAATAGAGAGAACCGCATGAGAACAGGGTTAACGATTATTTTAAATTGAAACCAAAAAGCTTTATGAAATAACATTTTTTAAACAAAGTGAGAGTAAGTATCATTGATTGTCACCAAGCTCTTTACTATTTCCAAAACTGCATTTTGGAGCACCAGTATTTTGGCAAATAAAACTCCTGAATAAAACAAAAGTATGATTTCTCTTTTTTTTTTTTTTTTTTTTTTTTTTTTTTGGTGGCCATATAGTATACCTTGTCTTTATTTCCTTCTTTTCAGTGTTCCAGAATTCATTGTTTATGCACCACACCCAGTGCTCCATGCAACATGTGCCCTCCATAACACCCACCACCAGGCTCACCCAACCCTCCATCCTCCTCCCCTCCAAAACCCTGAGTTTGTTTCTGAGTCCACAGCCTCTCATGGTTTGTCTCCCACTCCAATTTCCCCCAACTCACTTCTCCTCTCCATCTCCCCATGTCTTCCGTGTTATTCCTTATGCTCCACAAGCAAAACCATATAATTGACTCTCTCTGCTTGACTTATTTCACTCAGCATAATCTCTTCCAGTCCCGTCCATATTGCTACAAAAGTTCGGTATTCATCCTTTCTGATGGAGGCATAATACTCCATTAGGATATATAGACCATATCTTCTTTATTCATTCATCCGTTAAAGGGCATTTTGGTTTTTTCCACAGTTTGGTGACTGTGGCCATTGCTGCTATGAACATTGAGGTACAGATGGCCCTTCTTTTCACTACATCTGTATCTTTGGGGGTAAATACCCAATAGTGCAATTGCAGGGTCATAGGAAAGCTCTATTTTTAATTGCTTAAGGAATCTCCATACTGTTTTCCAAAGTGGCTGCACCAACTTGCATTCCCACTAACAGTGTAAGATGGTTCCCCTTTCTCCATACCCTCTCCAACATGTTGGACAAACAACATGTTTGCTAGACATCAAACATGTTGTTTACTGTCCTAACTTTGGCCATTCTGTTTTAAGTGTGTTGTAAGGTGGTATCTCAATGTGGTTTTGATTTGAATCTCCCTGGTGGCTAATGATGATGAACATTCTTTCATGTGTCTGTTAGCCATCTGTATGTCTTTCTTTGGAGAAGTGTCTGTTCATGTCTTCTGACCATTTTTTGACATGACTACATGTGTCTATTGCAAATATCTTCTCCCGTTCCATGGGTTGCCTCTTTTTTTTTGTTGTTGACTGTTTCCTTTGCTGTGCAGAAGCTTTTGATCTTGAGGAAGTCCTAAAAGTTCATTTTCACTTTTCTTTCCTTTGCCTTTGGAGACGTATCTTGAAAGAAGTTGCTGTGGCCCATGTCAAAGAGGTTACTGCCTATGTTCTCCTTTAGGATTCTGATGGATTCCTGCCTCCAGCTGAGGTCTTTTATCCATTCCCAGTTTATCTTTGTGTATGGTATAAGAGAATGGTCGAGTTTCAGTCTTCTATACATATAGCTGTCCAATTTTCCCAGCACCATTTGTTGAAGAGACCATCTTTTTTCCTAGCATATTTTTTCCTAGTTTGTCGAAGATTATTTGGCCATAGAGTTGCGGGTCCATATCTAGTCACTCTACTCTGTTCCAGACCCCAGTTTTGTTTTTCTTTTTCAACATTTCTTTAGCGATTTGGGATCTCCTTCTGGTCCATATGAATTTTAGGATTGTTTGTTCCAGCTCTTTGAAAATGGTATTGAAATTATAGACTGCTCTAGGCAGTATACACATTTTAACAATGTTTATTCTTCCGATCCATGAGCATGGAATAGCCTTCTATCTTTTTGTGTCTTCAATTTCTTTCATAAGTGTTCTGTAGTTCCTTGAGTACAGATCCTTTACCTCTTTGGTTAGGTTTATTCCCAGGTATCTTATGGTTCTTGGTGCTATAGTAAATGGAATCAATCCTCTAATTTCCCTTTCTGTATTTTCATTGTTAGTGTATAACAAAGTAACTGATTTCTGTACATTGATTTTGTATCCTGCCACATTACTGAATTGCTGTATGAGTTCTAGTAGTTTGGGGCTGGAGTCTTTTGGGTTTTCCATATAAAGTACCATGTCATCTGTGAAGAGAGAGAGTTTGACTTCTTCATTGCCAACTGGAATACCTTTGTTTCTTCTTGTTGTCTGAGTGCTGTTGCTAGGACTAGTACTATGTTGAACAAGACTGGCAAGAGTGGGCATCCTTGTCATGTTCATGATCTCAAAGGGAAGGCTGTCAGCTTTTCCCCATTGAGGATGATATTCGCCATGGGGTTTTCATAGATTTCATGAGGTTGAGGAATGTTCCCTCTATCCCTATACTTTGAAGCGTTTTAATCAGGAACAAATGCTGTATCTTGTCAAATGCTTTTTCTATATCAATTGAGAGGACCATGAGGTTCTTCTCTCTTCTCTTGATTTGTTCTATCACATTGATTGAATTGTGAATGTTGAACTACTCCTGCATCCCATAGATAAATCCTACCTTGTCATGGTATATAATCTTTTTAATGTATTGTTGGATCCTATTAGCTAGGATCTTGTTGAGAATCTTAGCATCCATATTCATCAGGGATGTTGGTCTGAAATTCTCCTTTCTGGTGGGTTCTTTGCCTGGTTTGGGGATCAGGGTAATGCTGGCTTCATAAAAAGAGTCTGGAAGTTTTCCTTCTGCTTCTATTTTTTGAAACAGCTTCAGGAGAATAGGTATTATTTCTTCTTTGAATGTTTGGTAGAATTCCCCAGGGAATTCTTCAGGTCCTGGGCTCTTGATTTTTGGGAGGTTTTTGATCACTGCTTCCATCTCCTTACTAGATACTGGTCTATTCAGGTTGTCAATTTCTTCCTGATTCAGTTTTGGAAGTTTATAGGTTTCCAAAAACGCATCCATTTCGTCTAGGTTGCTTAACTTATTGGCATATAACTGTTGATAATAATTTCTGATGATTATTTCTATTTCCTTGGTGTTAGTCGTGATCTCTCCCTTTTCATTCATAATTTTATTAATTTGGGTCCTCTCTCTTTTCTTTTGGATTAGTTTCGCCAATGGTTTATCGATCTTGTTCTTTCAAAAAACCAGCTCCTAGTTTCGTTGATATGTTCTACTGTATGTCTAGTTTTTATCTCATTGATCTCTGCTCTAATCTTGATTATTTCCCTTCTTGTGTGGGAGTTGGCTTAATTTGTTGTTAATGTCCAGTTGTTGTTGTTGTCCAGTTCTTTAAGGTGTAAAGAGAACTGGTGTATTCTGGATTTTTTCAATTTTTTAGAGGGAGGCTTGGATGGCTATGTATTTCCCCCTTAGGACCGCCTTTGCTGTATCCCATAGGTTTTGGACTGAAGTGTCTTCATTCTCATTGTTTACCATGAATTGTTTAAGTTCTTCTTTGGTTTCCTGGTTGAACCAAACATTCTTAAGCAAGGCGGTTTTTAGCTTCCAGGTGTTGGAATCCCTTTCAAACTCTTCCTTGTGGTTGAGTTCCAGTTTCAAAGCACTGTGGTCTGAGAATATGCAGGGAATAATCTTTTGGTATAAGTTGAGTCCTGATTTGTGACCAGAGGTCTATTCTGGAGAAAGTTCCAGAGAACTTTTTTTAACCTATTTAACCTTTTTTAACCTCATCACAACGAAAGGTTCAATACAACAAATTCCATAATAATAACCTTTTAACTTGAACTTTTTTTTATACATATACCTGTGTTTTTCTTTTTTCTTTTCTATTTTTTTTAATATTCATATAGAGATAAGCTTCAAGGGTAATCCTCTTTCCCCAATCAATACTATCCCTATATACTATCCCTATAAATAAACCAGTTTTAATCCCCCTTTATCTCTGGAAAGTTGAGCCCTTTAACAAAGATATCAAGATACACCCAGGAAGAATCAAAATAACCTTCCCCCACACTGAGGATTTATAACACCCTCCCATCTTTTCTTCTGTTTCTGTATATTGGTTTTTCTGGTAATATATAAATGTTCTGGTAATATGTAAATCTTATACTTGGGGTTCATTTTGGCAGGGTTCTTTTTTCCTTGTCATTTACTTTTGTCGGTTTTTTTGTCTGTTTTTGTTTGTACACCTTATAAATCTTACCTTTGGGGCCCATTCTGGCTTGGTCTTCTTTCTCTTTCTCTTTCTCTCTCTCTCTTTTTTTTCTGTCTCTCTCTTCCTCTCCCTTTTTTTTCCTTTTTCTTTCTCTTTGGTGGGGAGTCCCAATAGCTCGGAAGTGTGCCAGGGTGCACCTTGCCCAGATCACAGTTGATACATTCAGCTACACATCCCCTCAGCCATCTCTCACCAAAATGACTAGGAGGAGGAATGCCCAACAGAGGAAAAATTCAGAGACTGTGCCCTCTCCATCAGAGCTACTGGATATGGATATAAACAGTATGTTGGAAAGGGAATTCAGGGTAACAATTATCCAGGCAATGGCTAGGTTGGAGAAAACCATTAATGACAACATGGAATTGATTGGGGCAGAAACGAAAGTCATCAGGGAAGAAGTTAAAAATGCTATCAAGGAGTTCCAATCTAATCTAAATTCTCTAATAGCTAGGGTAAATGAGGCAGAAGATAGAATTAGTGATCTAGAGGATGAACCGAGAGAAAAAGGATCAGGAGGAGGCCTGGAACAAACAGCTTAGAAGCCATGAAAACAGAATTAGGGAAATAAATGACTCCATGAAACGTTCTAGTGTCAGAATTATGGGAATCACTGAAGGGGAGGAGAAAGAAAGAAGATTAGAAGATATAGCTGAACAAATTCTCCATGAAAATCTTCCCAATCTGGGAATAGAACCAGCATTCCTGTCCTAGGGCAGAAAGGTCTCCCCACCAAGATCATAGAATCTAGAAAGACCTCAAGACACCTGATTGTGAAACTGATGAAATCATAATTTTAGACAGGAGCCCTTGAGAGCAGCTAGGGGGAAGAGATTCCTCACGTACAGAGGAAGGCCCATCAGAATAACGTCAGACCTATATTGAAATACCTAAGATACTGATGATAAACACTGAGCTAATATGTCATTTGAGATCTGCTTCAAAATAACACAAGAAATAAAATGGGTAGTGTGTGGTGCGTATAGATAAAACTTGCCAGAAGTTGATAACTGTTGAAGCTGAAGGAGGCATACATGGAGAACCTCATTACAACATTTTCCTTAATTTTGTACATGATTGAAAGTCCCATAAGGTTTTTTAAAAAGCAGTAAAATTTAACTGACCATTTACTAAATAACTAAAACTAGATAAATATTTATTCTAAGGGCATTTGGATGGTTCAGTTATTAGGCGGCTGCCTTAGGCTCAGATCATGAACCCAGACTCCTGTGATGGAGCCCCGCATCAGCTCCCTGCTTGGTGGGAAGCCTGCTTCTCCCTCTCCCACTTCCTCTGCTTGTGTTCCCTCTCTATCAAGTAAATAAATAAAATCTTTAAAATATACATATATTTTATTCTAAGTAACACAACTCTTCTGCTTCTAGAGAATAAAATGATGGAGTATTATTCACAAAGTGTTTTCCAAGAAATGGGAAATGTTTGCAATTTCATGCAGAGTGAAAAAAAGATATGAAATTCACTCAGCACATCACAACCCAGAATTTTTATGAAGAAAAAGAAAACAGAACAGAAAATATCAAAGAACACTTTTTTGTACAACTTTTGTTTTAGATTGTCTGTGAATGCACTGCCTCACTTAGTACAAGACAGAATTAGTAAAAGTTGCAGGGAAAAGAGTGGCTATGAGTTGACAATGGCTATAACTAGATGACAGTTGGCTAAGCATTTATCTACCCTACAGTTCTATATATGTGTATTTTTATTTTTTATTTTTTAACTTTAAAGAGACTTTCTGGAGGGATTCTATCAGATCTTATTTCCACATCTACTTTGGACACTGACAGCAGGCCAAGCTTCCCTGGGTCTCATCCATCACTGTACAGACCCTCATTTCCATCTTATTCTGTACATTCTATAATCTGCTTCAATCCTATATCCCCCTCTTCTCCCTTCCAAATCATCCCATTGTATCCTCTGAATTCCTGTAGATTAGTATTTTGCTCTCCTCAACTGCAGAATGAAGTCTAGCTGGCTCCCTGAAAAATCCCTTTCCCCTATGGCTGTCTCAATTGAAAGCTATTTGTGTTTTAATTTCTCTAGTGTCAAAAAAAAAAAAAAAAAAAATGTCTCTAGCGTCTTCTCTGACTACCTATCTAGAACAAGTCTCTCCTTTGGTCACAAAGCGCTAGCCCAGTGATTCTCATTCAGTCAATACCACTCCCTACAAGGCATGGAATTTTTTGAAGGCATTTTTGGCCATATTGATGACTAAGCCATGCTACTGGTTTATGGATCAGAGGCATGGAATGAATATCTTGCAATTTGAAAAACTAGTCCCTCTAAGAAAGAACTGACCCATATCCCATTCAACCGCAGAATATAATACTGAACAATCATGCAGGTGAAAAACCCATTATTATAATTATCTGAGCCTAGATATATTCTACCTCTAAAACACAGTATGTTTTGGGGGTGGTTTACAGCATTTTAAAATATATAGAGATCTTTCCAGGAAGACAATTATATCCTGTAAACGATATTTTGTTAGTAATCTTATGAAAAAATTTGCTTGACATTTCAGAAAATGTCACTAACAGCAAAACTATTCATGGTATTTGAGTCATTAATAAAGCACACTTTTATCAGTCCAAAACAAAGTTTGAAAGCCACTGCATTATGTTTTGATAGCTCTAAGACTTTGCGTAAGGCAACAGATTCCACCATCACAATAGCAACATCACCACAGTATATCACACTTATTACAAAACATGGCAGATATGGTATATATTCGATGTTTGCCAAACTAAATACTGGTTGCATAGTGAAAAGACAAGACTAGACTGAACCAGGTTAAAAAGGACACTGAAACTAAGGAGAAGTTGGGGCTTAAAGTCCTAAACACAAAGTAACCAGACAATCATCACTTAATTTCTTGAACAAATGAGAGGCATACTGGTTTTCAAAGACTAACCACAGAGTGATATATATGTGAAATACGCAAATAAACTTGGCTTAGAACTCTTAAGGCTGTAGTTTCCTACTACTAAAATTTTTATGACTATACCTCAAAGGTTGTGGGGATTTTTACTTCTTTTCAGTTCAAACTCATTTCCCTTTTATTAAAGTCCAAGTTACCATTATATTGTTTGGTATTTAATAAAGGAAAACTTGTTCAAATAAGGTAAAATGTCATCCAGGATGACATCCTGGATGACGAACCATCATCCATGTCCATGATGACCATGGAGTATTTCCAAATACTGGAAATCAGTATTTCCAGGTGGTTGTTTGCAGCCAAGTAGCATCATGCATAAATCTTTAAGAAGCCCATCTATGAAGTTTATACTTTGTCAAGGCCCAATTCCTCTGGAGTGGAGATTCTCAGTTTAAAGTTGATCTAAGCTCCTGAATGACTTAGGGGTAGATTTCCTTATGAGGTCCTACTTTGTTCTTAACAATCTCTAGGATGAAAACTACACTAGCAAAATCATTTCACCACCTACATGCCAGCAAAGCAGCAACATTGATTTTGGATTCTGAAACCAGATCACAGCCAACAAGCATGTTCATCCCTTCACAATTTCCAGGTATCGATATCTGGCTTATAGAAGTATGTCACCCAATGAGCATCAAATTCCTCATCTGTTTCCTCTGACCCACAAGAGTAGCAGCAAACTGGACAGTGGCAGTGGGGCAGGGAGCCTGGGACCAGGTACAGGAAGCCTCAAGGGCTGGTAATGGCCATTATAGCTACTGCTACAGTACGAAAGAGAACAACGCCAAGCCTAATGATGAAGTCAGCATGTACTTTATCTATGTCAAGGTTTTTAATATATCAAAAATGTAGTAGGTTCATAGAATAAAATACTAAAAAGGATCCAATTCATAGCCACTTTTCCTTATCAATTTTATAAGGCAGAATTCCATGAAATTTAGGAGTTCAGAAAAAGCAATCAACATACCATTTGCCAACTTTATTATTTTTTTAAAAATATGTACATATTTGAGAGAGGTAGTGTGAGTGTGCAAGGGATGGGGGTGGGGGATGGGTACAGAGAGAGAGGGAGGAGTAGACTTCCCTGCTGAACACAGAGCCCAACATGAAGCTCAATCTTAGGACTCTGGGATCATGACCTGAGCTGAAATTGAGAGTTAGCTGCTTAACTGACTGACCTACCCAGACGTCCGTCCCCATTTGCCAACTTTAAACACAATTTTATTAAGGTATTTTTAAATTTTTGTAATATATGGAAAACAGCACACTCCATAGGACTTTTTACTTACACTAGTAAGAATTCTTGGACACTAGGGGTATACCTAACCATAACAGATTACCATCATTCGCAACTATTATTTATCTAAAACTACACATACAAAACAAAATACAATTTTAAAAAATTCTGATTTGAACACACTAAGAATTAAAATTAATTTTTGTTAAATATAAATGCTTAAGCCTAGTTTTGAGACTTTGATATTTTGACAGTATAAATTGTGTGGTATACTATCTAGTTCTTGGAGGAGTTCAGCTAGATACTGCTTCACATTCCTCTTTTTTCACAGCTATTCTTTTTCATAAGCAATGAGTCTTACAAAGAATGAAATAATCCATTCATCTCCAAACAATATTGAACAGTTCATAAAATTCAATAAAAAATGCTACTTCCTTTAATTTTCAGAATTCTCCCCAATTTTAATATTCTCTTCTATCCAAATGCTTAAGTCTGTATAACATACGCATATCTGATCTTAAAATAAAGAATCCCCATAAATTCCTTAAGTGTTCTCATTTTTCAATAAATTTTTGCAAAGTATAAATACTTCTCCAGGGAATAGGACATTTTCCTCATATGAATTAGAATGAGGACAAGAATTAAAACAGAACTAAAATGAAATGCAAATTTCAAACAGCCAGGTAAATTTAACTGTATCTATTATAATAAATCATATGAATGTGGCTCTAAAAGCATTCTCACTGTCCTTTGCATTTAAAAGAAAATCAAGTAAGCAATCCTAGCAAAGCTTTTAGGGAAAAGAAAGAAAAGCTATATAGCTCCAAGAGAATGAAAAAAGTTTCTATTCAGGATCACACAATTACAAAGCATAAATGTGGGTATGTAGCTATGCTTTTTCAAAATGAAAGTTACTATATCCATGAAAGGCATTAGGAAAGTTGAGATTTTGTTCAGTAAGACCATGTCAATCCCTATCGGTACTGCTGCTGCTTTATCTGCCCCCCTTTCTGGTAACACCCTTTTTACATCCTCCATTAGTTCTTTTCTAGCATATAGCAGTCTTTCATCACGCAACCTCTGCCTAGCTTCTCCTCACCTTCCTCCCCGCTAAGTCAAGAGGTTTATTTTGAATGGTTAAACAAAAGAAACTTTTCAATAACAATAAGAAAACTGAAATAAGATCAAAATAATAAGTATCTGTACATGAAAAGAACTGAACAAAATGAACAAATGAATCCTCTCTTCTCTCATCAGGTGGCTAAAAAAGCCATGTATATCGTATCACAATGATTAAAAACTACTACTACTATTACCACAACAAACAGCCCTAAGCCAGAAAGTTTGGAAAATAAATGGAGTAAATTAAAATGTATGAAATTTCCAAAACTAATTATTAAATAAGAATTCAATAACTGAATTAGTTGTGTTTTCTAACAACTTTGTAATATCAGAAGTACTCTGATTTCATGGATTTAAAAGTTAAATTTACAATAAACACTAGCATTTTCAATAAAAAAGAAATCTTAGTTATAAAGAATCTCAAAATATAACCCTCCAAAAACAAAAAATGAAATCAGAATTTCATTCTTACAGTTTTAAAGCACCTTTCTCACCATTAAAATCTACACCAATACCATCAGATATGACGACTCAGTCATGGTCAGACCCAACCACACAATCTTGTGCTGGGATCCTACTGGACCTCAGGGCTAAGCAAGTGTTAAATTCTCTAAATAGCAATATTCATGATTAGACAGGTAGCACTTTCATTTTCAGCCATTTCAACTAATATTAGTAAACATTAAGTCTTTAAAAATAATTTTAAAACTGCAGTTGGGGGGCGCCTGGGTGGCTCAGTGGGTTAGGCCACTGCCTTCGGCTCAGGTCATGATCTCAGAGTCCTGGGATCGAGTCCCACATCGGGCTCTCTGCTCAGCAGAGAGCCTGCTTCCCTCTCTCTCTCTCTGCCTGCCTCTCCATCTACTTGTGATTTCTCTCTGTCAAATAAATAAATAAAATCTTTAAAAAAAAAAAAAAAGAAAAGAAAAGAAAAGAAAAAAGAAAAAAAAAACTGCAGTTGGGTACTTTTATTTAAACAGAAAATGACATTTTTCCTAATTACAAAATTAATTAATGTACATTACCAAAACACTTTCGAAATAAAAAAGGAGAAGCGCCTGTGTGGCTCAGCTGGTAAAGCATCACTCTTGATTTCAGCTCAGGTCATGATCTCAGGATCCTCAGATTGAGCCCTGGGTTGGGTTCTGTGCTCATTGGGGAATCTGTTTCTCACTCTTCCTCTCCCTGCCACACCACCCCCGCCCCCAGGCTCCCATTCACTCACTCTCTCTACAATAAATACTTAAAATAATAGACAAAACTATTATCATTTTGGCACAAATCCCTCCTTCCACTAGAACTTTCTTCTTAAACTCAGGTAATTATAGGCATCCTGTTGAGACCTACTTGTACATCTCTCTGTTTTCAACAAAAATTTTAGTAGCTGCATAGTATGATTTCACATTATGAATATACATCATGATTTATTTAATCATATCCGGTTGTAGGTCATACAAGCTCAACAGTCTTTCATATAAATTCTAGTATACATCTCTAATTTTCATGGCTCTTTAAGAATGCTGCCAAGGGGCACCTAGGTGGCTCAGTGGGTTAAAGCCTCTGCCTTCGGCTCAGGTCATGATCCCGGGGTCCTGGGATGGAGCCCTACATCGGGCTCTCTGCTCAGCAGGGAGCCTGTTTCCTCCTCTCTCTCTGCCTGCCTCTCTGCCTACCTGTGATGTCTGTCAAATAAATAAATAAAATCTTTAAAAAAAAAAGAATGCTGCCAAATCTTCTGCCAAGAAAGTTGTTTCATCCTTACTATTTTTTTTTTTAACTATTTCCAAACATATTAGGCAAATAATGGTTTGACTGAATCCTAGTTAGCAAAATAAACTTGGGTTATCTTTATTAACCTTATGTATCTCTTTATGTATTTTTACTTTCCTCACTATGACCTCTCTCCATTTTTATTTTTATTTTTTTTTAAGATTTTATTTATTTATTTGCTAGAGAGAGAGAAAGAGCACGAGCACAGGCAGACAAAGTGGTAGGCAGAGGCAGAGGGAGAAGCAGGCTCCCCGCCCAGCAAGGAGCCCGATGTGGGACTCAATCCCAGGACGCTGGGATCATGACCTGAGCCACCCAGGTGCCCCTCCTCTCTCAATTTTTATATTAGTTTCATTTCCCTAATATTTCTGAAAGCTCTTAATATAGTAATATGGCAACTTCTATCATATAGCTAATCTTTTCCTAGCTCACCTTTTAATTCTGTTTCCTTTTGAAATTTTCTCCCTGTGGTTTTAAGAAAATATTTTCCCATTTTGAGATCTAACAAACACATACACTTTCTAATTTTTACTATCTCATTATTAATTTCTTAACCCATTTCCTATTTAATTTGTTATATAGTCAGGCTGGAAACAAATCTGTTTCCTTTTTTTATAATAAGCAGCTGTTCTAGCCATATATATGGAATAATCCAGAACTGCAACACTGGTAGTGGGTTGTATGAGTAATGGCTCCTGGAGCACCCCCTCCAAGTTTCATACCCAGGGGCTCTGAACAACCCATCTCCCTACCATAGATACAAAATCCTACCTTTATTACATATTTATGGGTATGTTTTTAGCTTTCTATTATGTTCCACTGACCTACGAAACCAGGTATTACGAATTTAAAACTCATTAGTGCTATGAGTCTAATTCTATTCTGAAAGCTTATTTATCAGTATTTTCAGCAAGCTGTCTAATTATTTCTGGAATGAATATGAAAGAGGGTCTTCCCATATCCCTCAATTGTAAAAACAGGTAATTCAGAAGCAAGTCCTGACTAGCAGGATATTAACTGTGTAATTATACTTGAATATATTAACTGGGCTAGTATCCTTTCCCATCAAAACTGACTTCCCTATGGAATTTTTTTAAGTTCTTAAACTTAGTGAATCCAGGATTTTACTAGTTTTTCGCAGATTTTCTTTCCATAGCCTTATATTATACACTTTCTTCTATTACCCACAACCCAGGTCTCAACCTAGCTAGACTTGTTTTAATGCTTAGCAGTTGGGAGTAATAGGTCTTGGTATTTATAACATACGAATTCCTCAACATGAGTCACAAAAACAATGCTAGGAAAACAAACTAGGCACTAGTTTAAGTAGAGACTATCTTCAGAAGAAACTATTAAAAAAAAGACAAATATGCAAAACATATTCTATCTTAAATGTACCAATGATGGCTCTTAAGCATAGTGTTAAGATCAGAAAAATAAACACCATACTCTTCAGCTCAAGAGTTCACACATTACGGATTACAGCCCTAGAGAGCAATATGAATATCAAAGAAAATGAACAATCCAAGTTATCTACAGTTTTCAGCTATTATCAGATTTAAACAATCCAGTATTCACAGGCTTTCTTGAGCTACATCCAATGATGCAATCTAATCCCATGATAGTTATTCCTCAGCTTCCAAAATATTTGGGCAATATACTCAACCACTCTATGCTTGTTCTGCTCATCTACAAAATGGGGATAACACCAATAGATATTCCCATAGAACTGTAAGGATTAAAGGAAATAATGACTGCAGAAAAACTAAAACAGTAACACACAGCACTTAGTAAATACTATATCATAACGCTCATCAAAGAACACTCAGACATACATTTAAGCATGATACTGACAGTAACAGCTAACTTTTACTGCATACTTACTATGTACCAGATATTTTTCTAATACTTTACTTGGATTATTTCAGTTAATCCTCACAGGTAGGTACTACTATAGATTTATTTGGTCAATGCTGCTTCAACTGGAATCTCCTTCTCCTTACTTGTCTATGTTTCCAATTCCCAGTATCCAATTCTTCCACATAGTAGGGATATAGGTATTTATTGAATGAAACCTTGTCTGATTATTTCAAATGGAAAAATCAGACTATAAATCCTTAAATTCTTAATATTTAACTCATTCTAGTTCCTGATTACCTACCACTACATTGCTCCTTTCTTTCATGTTACCTACTTAGTTAGATTTTAAGGTTCCCAAAAGCAGGTTTCTCATCCAGTATTGTTTCTGGATCCTTCAGTCTCTTGTCAGTAATAACTACAAAATGGGAAGTTAATAAATACAAATGCATATTTCTTAATTTAATATTTCCTAAGGACTTCCAATAATATTTTAAAATAATTATAACAGCAAATTTACTAACTTATTCAAGGACATTCCTTTTTCTTAAAGCTACAATTGGAAAAATACTCAGGAGAACTCTCATACATAACATGCTCTAAGAAACACTATACAAATGCAGTAAAGTCTTATTTTTTCTGCACTGAACAGGCCAAACCTCCCTATGTTCTAAATAATTAATATGGGTCACTCAACCTCCAGCCCCTCCCTCTAAATAATGAAAAGCAGTGATTACTAAATTCAGAGGATCGAAAATTAAGTCTAAAAAGACTGCAGACAGAAGTTCTGAAACTTTTAGAGTAAGTTATGTCTTTCTAGTTTTTGTGGGAATGTTTACTATAAAATCATTCAGAATTTCCTTTAAACTACCTATTGAGATTTTGAGAGGCAGAAAGAGAGAAGACTATGGAACAGAAAGCAATCTACCACATGTTGAGATTTCTCCAATGCAATGTGCTTTTTCCGAGAATTTAGAAATATTTGGATAAACACAATGACAGAATAATTTGTATACATACTTCAACAAAAGGAATGATAGCACTGAATCCTTTGGAACTGAGCAATTATCCTGGAATCTCTTTTATGCCTGGAGTAACAAAACCACCAAAGAGCTCTTCTCTATTTTAGCCAGAATTTTCAATAGAGAACATTACCATTTGGTCAATACTACTAAAAAGAAATTACTAAGTAAAGAAAAGTTATAGGAAAAGGAATCCTAAAGAAAAGATGGAGAGTCACAGTTTTGCTAAGGTTTCCACTTTCAGAGCATAAAGTTTTGTAAAGGTTCTACAGAAAACCTACCTTTTCAGTTTAGTGTCTCTTAAGTGCATCTTCTTTTTTCCATTAGAAACATTCATCTAGCCCCTCTTATGAAGTTATATTTCTGTTTAAATTTTCTTGTTCCCTATACACATCCTCTCCCATCCTCAATATAGTTCCACGAAAATAATTCAACTTAAACTTAACATATAAATCATTCATACTAATATGTAATTTCATTAAGAATGGGTTCTCTCAAAAAATAATTAATTAATTAATTAATTAAAAGTGTATGTCTACATAAAACAAACTAAACCGATCTTGAACGTAAGTCAGCACTTAGCACAGAGGCTGGCGCACTGCGGGTATTTAAAAATTAAGTAGATGAACAACTTAACAAGTGAACCAATGAATCTACTCTTGCCTAGCATGCTCCCACCCACCAAGGGTCTTTCCTCAGCGCTCTCTTCGTCCTAGATCCTCCATTTTTCTCCCATCCGTTGGCCCCAAGACTCAAGGACCCAAGTCCTACGTGCTGTATCCTATTCTTCTATCCCAGGCGTACAACCACAGAATGACCCAAACAGGCAATCCAACTTGTATAACCAAGAGAGATTCGCCTTCTCAAACTCTTTAATCCTTTGGATACACATATCTCAGGCATTAAGAAGAGAAAGAACCTAGGAGAAAGACTACTTTGGGAGCACAGGGGTATAGCTTAAAGGAAGTCAATCCTAGAAGAGTTTGACAGGTAGGGATCTTGGAAGACAGCTTATGCGTATATGTATCTGAGTCTGAGGTCAAGAGGAGTAACTAAAAACTGAAGTAGCAGTTTTTAGCAGATAGTAAAGATAGTAAAGAAAATATAAGGAGAACTAAAAATTTAATCTCAATTTTGTCTAATTACCATATAACACCCACCACTGAATGGTGAATTCATTTTACTTTACATTTTATTGGATAACATTAAACTCTATTTGTGCCCTTAATTCTCAGGTTTTATTGATTATACGAATGTAGTAAAAATGATTTTTTTTTAATTTTCTATATAGTACATGATCATGCTAACTCAAATGTAGTAACAACAGTAATAGTTAACAATCATAGAACACTTCTAGGTCAGGCACTGGCCTAAGTGTTTTTCAGAGAATAACTCTTAATCTGCACAACCCTGTAAAAGAGAGGTATCATCAAACCCACTTTATAAATTCCGAAGCAGTTAAGTAACTTACCTAAAGTCATACAGCTAACAAGTTGATGGAACTGTGATTTGAACTCAGATAATGTATCTGCAGGGCCTATTTTATATTATTTTTTTATTTTTTAGGGCCTATGTTCTTAATCAGTAACCAGTATTTACTATTCTGTGGTGACTAGCTTATTCTCTACTCTTATAAAAAAAATTTTTTTTTAAAGTCTCAAATACAACAGATATTTTATAAAATGTTTACTAACAGGATTAAGAAAATCTAATGACTTACAAAGGGAAACCGCGTATCTCCTTTCTTGAGCATTCTGAAAAATCATAAATATTTACCTGCTATGCTATAAGATGAAGATGGGGGAAGGTGCATAACAGGAATACTATTCTGTGGTGACTAGCTTATTCTCTACTTTAGGAAAATTTTTTTAAAAAGGTCCCAAATAGGGACACCTGGGTGGCTCAATGGGTTAAACCTCTGCCTTCCGCTCAGATCGTGATCCCAGGGTCCCGGGATTGAGTCCCACATCGGGACTCCTGCTCAGCAGGGAGCCTGCTTCTCCCTCTGCCTGCTGCTCCCCCTGCTTGTGCTTGCACGCGCTCGCTCTCTCTCTGACAAATAAATAAAATTTAAAAAAAAAAAAAAGGTCCCAAATACAGCAGCTATTTTATGTTTACTAATAGGAGTAAGAAAGTCTAATGATTTACCAAGGGAAACTGCATATCTCCTTTCCTGAACATTCTGAAAAATCATAAATATTTACCTGATATGCTGTAAGATGAAGGTAGGAGAGGGTGCATAACAGGCAAAATATATTTTATTAAATCAAAGATGCCAGTGATTTAAAACATACCATTATTTTACATGCCACTGACAAAAAAAAAAAAACCACACACACACACCTGCCAAAAGATAATGCAGTGTTATTTTAAAACATATCATATCTTAAATGAAAAGGGAACAAAGGTATAACTATGTCAACAAACTACAGTCACTTAATCGAGGAAACTTCAATATATAGTTGCTTAATAGATGAGACCATGTAAAGGAAAATTAGTATTTCCTGAAATCTGCTTTATTATTCTGGGTATCTACATATGTAGAAGAAATTAAAGACTGGAAAACAACCTAAGACTAGCTTTTAAACTGTGGTTGTAGAGAATTTTAAAACTACATGAGATACTGGTTTACCAACCATATGCCTAGATTAGTTAGCTGGGGCTACCGTTAACAAAACATGATACAATGGGGGCCTAAAGAAGAGAACTTTAATTTTCTCACAGATCTGGAGGCTGAAAGTCCAAGACCAAGGTGTCAGCAGGTTTTGTTTCTACTGACACCTCTCTCCTTGGTTTGCAGACAGCTGTCTTCTCACAATACCTTCATATGGCCTTTTCTGTGTGGGTGTGTTTCTCTGCTATCTCTCTCTCTTCTTATGGACACAAGTCATACTGGATTAGTGTCCCCCTCTCAAAATCTCATTTAACCTTAATTATCTCCTTAAGGGCCCTATCTCCAAGTGTAGTCATATCGGAGGTTAGGGCTTAGGTGGATGGAAGAAGATAAAATTCAGTCTGTAATAAAATACAAGAGCAGATCTTATTGGAACCCATTCCTAGAATGCAAAACATCATTTCTGTATAGGCAACTACTATTGATGTAATAGTCCTCAGTACAAAATCATTTCTACATTAGGATCGACAACTAAAACATAATAATAAAATAATAATAGTAGCTCTTCATTTGAGACTAAAAAAATTATTCTGGGATTTTTATAAATTGTTTAAGGCTCAAGAAATTACCCTTATTTCTGGTTCTTGCTATATTCTCATATGAGAATCAATTTACATTTTACATGACAAATACTGCTTTCAGGCAATTTTTGCACATTATTCTATGTATTACTTAAGAATAAGAATCCTGGGGCGCCTGGGTGGCTCAGTGGGTTAAGCCGCTGCCTTCGGCTCAGGTCATGATCTCAGGGTCCTGAGATCGAGTCCCTCATCAGGCTCTCTGCTCAGCAGGGAGCCTGCTTCCCTCTCTCTCTCTCTGCCTGCCTCTCCATTTACTTGTGATCTCTCTCTGTCAAATAAATAAATAAAACCTTAAAAAAAAAGAAGAAGAATCCTATGGCCACCTGGGTGGCTCAGCGGGTTAAAGCCTCTTCCTTTGGCTCGGGTCATGATCCCAGGGTCCTGGGATCAAGCCCCACATCGGGCTCTCTGCTTGGCAGAGAGCCTGCTTCCCCCACTCTCCCTCTCTGCCTGCCTCTCTGCCTACTTGTGATCTCCATATGTCAAATAAATAAATAAAATTTTAAAAAAAGAAGAAGAAGAAGAATCCTATTTACCTTTGATTCCTTAGCACCTCACAAAATGCCTGGCATGTAGTGGCTGCTTAGTAAGTATCAGGGGGAAATTTGAAAGAAAAGAAGGAAGAAATAAGTTAATTTAGATACAGCACTCTTAACGCTCCCCAGTTTCTCCTAGTAGGTACTCTGTAGATTACTTGAACAAAGTACTTAACATTCAAAAAAGGTATAAAGAAATACCCAGCAAATTTAAGGTCTAACAGACTCGCTTCATGTCACAAATCATAAAAGTAGAAAGCAAGAAAATCTCATGAACAAAATGTCAGCTCCCTCTGAATAAGCATTTAAATGCTATTTGAAAGAAGAAAACAGGGACACCTGGGTGGCGCAGTTGGTTAAGCCGCTGCCTTAGGCTCAGGTCATGATTCCAGCATCCTGGGATCTAGTCCCACATCGTGCTCCTGCTCAGCGGGAGCCTGCTTCTCCATCTGCCTCTGCCTGCCACTCTGTCTGCCTGCGCTCACTCTGACAAATAAATAAATAAAATCTTTTTTTTTTAAAAAAAAAAAAAAAAAAAGGAAAGAAGAAAACAGACACAGTTTAAAAGACCTTTCAAAGCTTAGAGGGTCTGTTTAAAAGTCTACTAGTTCAAAAGCTTGTTTTTGAAGCCGGCTAGATTCTACTGTTTCAACAAGAAACGTCTACGAAATTTTATCGGCTTTGTCCCCCAAAAAGCCTTCATAAAACACAGCATTTACTTACAATGCCTATTCTAAACCCCAGATTTTCAGAAACCATCCATGCAATAAGTCATCAGCTCATTCAAGGTTTATCATCTGTATGGCTCTACTGTACATGGAGAAAAGCGGAAGCATAGAGTAGGCTAAAGATAGGTGAAAAGAAACATTCTGAAGGTGGTTACCCACTATTTTTCAACTGTCAAAGAGTATCAGAATGGATGTACAAACCAAAAATAAAGCAGTATCTAAATATTCAGTTAGGGGCGCCTGGGTGGCTTAGTTGGTTGAGCATCCAACTCTTGGTTTAGGCTCAGGTCATGATCTCATGGGTGGTAAAATGAGCCCTGCATCAGGTTCTGCACTCAGAGGGGAATCTGCTTAAAGATTCTCTCCCCCTTAACCCTCACCACTGGTGCATTTGTACTTATGCATTTACGCATATGTGCTCTCTCTCAAATAAATATATACATTTTTAAATGTTTGGTTGGGATCTTAACCATAACAGATACATGAACGAAGGTGGACCATTTTTAGATTATTATTTGTGTCCATGCTTCTCCATAAAATTTAGACAATTAAGTATGAAAGCAAACAGTAATAACATTACTTTGTCTTGACACATCTGAATCAATGAACATTAACACACAATAGTTATTTAGAAAGAAAAACATTCCTTCAGTACAAATGTGCTTATTACAAGGCTTCTTGTCTTTGTAATTTGAAATTTAAGATTTGTTTAAATTGCCAAAATCCCGTATCATTGAGTTTTAGTTTATTTTAAAAGGATCCAAAAAAGCTCTTGGTCTCATGTCAGAAGAAGTGAATAAGACTTTTATTATGAGAGAGAAAACAAAATGCCTACAGATAATGATAAATTCATTTTGTCTTAAATCTGAGATTTACTGAAACATGTTCTTGTGTAGCATACTTTTCAAAGCCTTTCAAAGAATGATAATAATATGCTTTTCCTATTACATAGTTCAGATCAAATTACATGCCTAACAATTACAAACATGAAGTACTTATTTACATACCTTTTTTCAGTGTTCAGAACACGTTTCTTATTGACCAAATTGCTTATGTGAAAGATTTAAATAAGACATTAGGTAACAAAAGTCCATTTCTCATTTGTTTTCCTATTCCTTTTATTAAATACTTTCTGAGCCATATCCTTAAATATTGATATCTAACTATATCCAAAATATTATATATATGTATGTGTATATATATATATCTGCAACTATATCCAAAATATATTATTCTATAGCACTGCTTTGTATAATCTGGAGCCCCATGGAGCCAGCTCAATATTGATCTGGTTATAGCAATTCAAACAGCTCCTTTCAGTAGTAAGCCCAGTATCTCAATTATGAACATGACGGCTGCAGTCAGGTTCTACTACCATGTACCTACCCTTAAAGCCGCGTCTCTACTTTTTTATATAACCACATTTAGTGTTGTTCAAATGAAATTATGCTTATTAAAATACCTCATAAAATGTTTACTTGTTACACAATCTAATGGATACACCGTTCCTTCAAATATTTACATGCAAGGCACTGTGTTACCAAATGGGGACTGAGAAAACAGAAAGAATCCCTCTCCTCATGGAACTCAGGTTCTAGCTGTGGAAATAATTAATAAACTTAATCTCAGTTTCCTTCCACTAAAGATGACAATGAAGAAATGTAAAAAAGACTTTACTACATAATGACCAAAAAAAAAAGAGGCAACAGAAGGAGAGATGACAGCTAAGTCTTGGATTACAAAAAGCAGATGGACAACTGCTGATGTAGCAAAGTAGATAAAGCTGAAATCTACACATCAATCAAAAAAGAAAAAGTATACCAAGGAATTAAAGAAAAGGTTTAGGAACTAGAAGTATCAGAAGTCCCCTAAAGACAAGAAGGGGGGTTAAGCAAAAAGAGGAGGAATAGTAAAATCTCTATGTCAAAGGAAATTAGGACAACCTCCTCGTACCCTCAAGTCAACTATTTTCTCCCCACAGACAAGGTTTAACTCTTTACAAATACTGAATCAAAGAGGTGCCTGACTCTTAGACTTCAGTAACAGTGACATCACTAACAGTTAAGGGTAGAAGTGAGGAATGAATCACCCTGAAACAAGGAGTGAACATACATACATATAAAATAGTTACATTTTTTAAAAACAGTGTCATTTTTTTTTTAAGTGTTCTTTTCAGGGGGGACTGGGTGGCTCGGTGGGTTAAAGCCTCTGCCTTCAGCTCAGGTCATGAATTCAGGGTCCTGGGATCCCCATTAGGTGCTCTGCTCAGCAGGGAGCCTGCTCTGCCCCCACCCCCCCACACCCCCCACTCCGCCACCTCTCTCTGCCTGCCCCTCTACTTGAGATCTCTGTCAAATAAATAAATAAAATCTTTAAAAAAAAAACAAAACTATTTTTTAAAAAGTGTCCTTTTCAATCTTCTTCCATCACAAGGATATCAAAACATCCAATGAAAAAATTGCACCAAGTATTATCCATAATTTCAGACTTATCCATTAAGTCACATATTAAATACAGTAAGTATTTATAATACTTCATCAAAAAGCTATATTTCTCTATCAAAATAATTTATTTATTATGTTCAGAGAAAAAGGACATAAGGAATTATTTTTGGAGGTTAGATGATGATTGATCATCCTGTCAGGGACTGCTTTAGGCAATGAGTAAAAAGGTAATCAACACAATTTTAAATAGCATAGAAATGGTTATTATTTTAACATACATTAGAAAAAATACTGCTATATACTGAATCTGTAATTTCAGATATTATTGCTTAGTCAAGGCTAAAATTTAAAAAATATTACTGTAAATACTAGCAAAGCACTTTGCAGAAGTAACAGCAGTTTGTAAACATCTGCACTTCTAAGCACACTATGGCAGAGACAATGACTAAGTTGGCTAATAATATTAAGACCAGATAAAATTCCTTCAAACTCCAAGGATTACTTCAAATCTGATTCTAAAAATGTTTTCAATAGGGGTGTCTGGCTGGCTTAGGCCATAGAATATGCAATTCTTTGAGCTACAGTAATTTAAAATTTGAAACAGAATAATAAATTAAGAAATAAGGAAGTACTTAGAAAAAAAGGAAAATTAGAAGTTATATTAATAAAAACTACCATTTACTGAAGTTCTCTGTACTGAGTCAGACAACAGAAATAGGCAGTCTTCACAAAATTGTCGTTTATAGATTAAAAATCTAAGACTCAGAGATTAAGTAATGTAGCAGTGGTCCCAACCGGGGGAAAGATGGGGGGAAAAACTGAGACATAAGGGAAAAAATTATCTGAATATCAACTAAGTATCACAATCAAATTCTTCATATAGTTTTCTAACTTCCTAACATCTAAAAATCCTTATAAAAATCCATAAAGTAAATGACTAAAGACTATGAGGCAAACAAAATGGTCAATAAATTAGATTTACTTTAACATTCCAAGGAGATATTATCCCCAGAAAAACCTTCAATTTGATAGAATAGATTCTTCATGTTCATCTTATTCTGAGGATTTAATTACATTGCTAGTTCAGCCAATGAAGAGTCATAGCAAAACAAATGCCCAAAACTTAAATGGTCACATACCACTTTTCAATAACACAAAGTCATTGAGCTGATAACAAGAAGTTACTGAGCAGCCCAACAAAACAACAACAACAAAACTTGGCCACATGCTTTTTATTTCTCTGACCTGTGTCCTTAGAATGTCAAAGGACTACGTTAGCAGTTATACGTAAATTCTCTAAGTTTTGTATTATCATAAAAAGTAGTAATTTTGTGAAACTGAAGGGAGACTCTGCTATTCATGCTTTTAAAATGTGCTTTTAATTTTTCTGACTACTAAAGGCTATAATAATGTCACTTGGAAAACAGAAGGCTGAGTGAGCATCTGAGGGTAAAAAGGAATGTTTTCACAGGCACAGTTGGTAAATACCACTGGCTCTAGATGAACATTCTTCCCTAACTGGAAGCCAATCACAATTCAACTTGAAAAATCTCCTTGTTACACAGAGCAATGGGAGATCATATTATCTCAATTATCCCTTCACTTAAACACAAGGGTTCAACTAATACTTTAAACATTATCAACATCCGTTCCTTTTTACTGTTTCTAAGTCCATAACCAGAGTTAAGATTTAGCTAAACCAGTAAACAGGCCTACATGTTAGTTCTCTAGTTTGGGTACAACAAAAAGCTGGTTTTATACTCCATACTTTGCAAACATTCAATTTGCAAGTTATAATACAAGTGCTCTAAGGAAAGAACTTGAGACCCCCATTTCAAAATTTTAATGTCATAGCAATCATTCCTTGTATTATATGCAGCAGTATTCAGCACAGCTGAATAAGGACAATATTATGGGAAGATGTAATTCTATACAATTTCTAAGGTTAATAAATCTGCAATCAGTAAATCTATTTGGATACTAAAGTACATGATCTTGAACAGAAAGAACTAGATGTCCAGGAGAAATATGAAGTAAGTAAAAATTTTTAAATTAAGCAAAATATTACATTTCTGAAAGTTAAAGTATTTTTCTTTCCTCTGACATAAATTTTTACTCTATGTGTCTGAATATTGAATACATCATAAACATGAACAGGCAACTTAGAAAACACCAATACCCAGTTAAGTAAGTGTAAACATGTACTATCTCAAAGAAAAGCAAATTACAATAAAAAAAGAGAACTGATTAAAGACATTATGGCACACAATTCGAATTTGAAGCTTTCCTTTATAAGCCTGAATCCTCAATCCCAGATCATAGTCCTCCATATCTTGACTCAATCTCTCAATATAGATGCCCCATGTGATATCTCAGCTTCCACCTGGACAGAGGATCAGGTTATGCTCACCTCTAGGCTGTACTAGCAAAACCAACACTCAAGTAACAATAAGAAAATGGAGGAGGAAAGGAAGAGTAAGTACCCTTGGTCCCTTCTACAGTGGATTTCTAAAACACTGTTCATAGTTGTAAACACTAGGAATGACTGATATGATCTGTATTTAAAATTTATGCTATAAAAGGAAAGAAAAGGAAGCAACCCATGTCACTCAGCTGATGAATGAACAAATACAAACAAAAGTGGTATATGTGTGTGTGTGTGTGTACACACACACACAGCCTTAATAGGGAAATTCTGACACACACGACAACATGGATGAGACATATGCTAAATGAAATAAATTAGTAACAGAAGGACAAATAACAGCATGATTCCACTTCTATGAGGTACCCAAAGCAGTCAAATTCATAGACAAAAAGTAGAATGATGGTTACTGGGGGTGGGGTGGGAAGGAAGGGGAACTAGGGATTTACCGTCCAACAGAGTTTCAGTTTGGGAAGATGATTAAGTGGCTGCACAACAATGTGAATGTATTTAATTTAATGTATACTTAAAGACAGAATGGTAAATTTTATGTTATGTATATTCTACCACAATGAAAAAGGAAAAGACAAAAACAATGAAGCTCACAAGTGCAAAGATTCTTTAAGACTCTCAAAAGCACTAGTAGAATTTAAATACTTAATTGACTAATACAAGGATATTCTTTGGCTAAACATACCTTGTAATACAGACTACAATCTGAAGAATGTGAGGATTTGCGCTGATAAAGGAAAGGCTTTCAATACAAGTCCATTTAAATCTTTCATATGGAAAAATCCTCCGATTTGTGATTCAATGGAGAATGTCATTTCAAAAGCTCTTTGGAAAGAGTTCAATGATAAAATAAGATAAAAATACAGACCTTGATGCACTTACTTCGTTTTCCAAACTCTATATTAACCTCTTCCTGAAAGGAATGCATATTCTGCAGCAAATCTTTTCATCAATCACCATGTGAAAACCTTTGGCAGGGACACTGTGCATTCCTGGGAGGATTTAAATGAGTTTGTGAGAGACTAAAACCTGGCTTAAAAGCAAAGAATTGGATTCAGAATTTGACAAAGAGTTTCTTTTCTGAAGAACTAAAAATGTTCTATCATGAGTTTCATATTTATTTTCTCCATCATTAGCAAAGAAGCAAAATAAAATTATCTTTTGGTAGTTTTCTACAAAATTACTGCCCTAGCTCTATCTGTCTATACTACAGTCCTATATTTGAAATCATATTCCTATTTTTAGCAAAAAAGGAATAAACTAAAAATTCCAATTACAGGAAATCCTATTTCAAATCCATTATTTAAAAATTCTTAACTCAGGGCGCCTGGGTGGCTCAGTGGGTTAAGCCGCTGCCTTCGGCTCAGGTCATGATCTCAGGGTCCTGGGATCGAGTCCCGCATCGGGCTCTCTGCTCAGCAGGGAGCCTGCTTCCTCCTCTCTCTCTCTCTGCCTGCCTCTCTGCCTACTTGTGATCTCTCTCTGTCAAATAAATAAATAAAATCTTTAAAAAAAAAAAAAAAATTCTTAATTCATATGGACATTGGGGAGGGTATGTGATATGGTAAGTGCTGCGAAGTGTGTAAACCTCACAATTCACAGACCTGTACCCCTGGGGATAAAAATACATTATACGTTTATAAAAAAAAAAAATTTTAATTAAAAAAAAAACCTTAACTCATCTACTTTTGAACTCATTCTCTACTAGAAAACAGGATAATTTTTTTAAATTATGCAATTTCAATCTCTGTAAACATTTCACATGAATTGATACCAACGCTTATTAAAAATAAATCCACCCTTTATTTCAAATTCTTGGGGTTTTTCTTAATGTTCATTTGTCGTGACAAATTATTTTAATTATAAAAAACAGACACTCATTTAATTCTGCAACATTTAGTTTACACCTAAAAACTGAAATTGCTCTAAAGAATCCTTATTTGTAGGGGTGCCTGGTGGCTCAGTGGGTTAAGCCTCTGCCTTAATCAGGTCATGATCTTAGGGTCCTGGGATGGTGCCCCCCCCCATCGCATGGGGCTCTCTGCTCAGCGGGGAGCCTGCTTCCCTCTCTCTCTGACTGCCTCTCTGCCTACTTGTGATCGCTCTCTCTCTCTCCTACTTGTGATCAAATAAATAAAATCTTTTTTAAAAAATCCTCATTTGGGGCGCCTGGGTGGCTCAGTGGGTTGAGCCGCTGCCTTCGGCTCAGGTCATGATCTCGGGTCCCGGGATCGAGTCCCACATCGGGCTCTCTGCTCAGCAGGGAGCCTGCTTCCTCCTCTCTTTCTCTGCCTCTCTGCCTACTTGTGATCTCTGTCTGTCAAATAAATAAATAAAATCTTAAAAAAAAAAAAATCCTCATTTGTAGTGGAACAAATTATAGAAAATAAAGTACTCATACAGGTGCTATCTGAATGATACAAAATCTTCCTGGAAGAGCCAAATTGTCAGATTAGCTTAATTTAAGTACTCAAACATGTTAAAACAGCTGCTGTAAGCCCAGGAGAACAAGATAAAAAAAATTAAGAAAAACGAATTGACAGTCCTTGAAGAATAGAAGGGGGAAAACCAAAAGGTCCTTGTGAAGAATATTTCAGTCCTATGACTCAGGGAAATAGCATCCTATTGGCACAACAACAATGGTAAAAAAAAAACAAACAAGAAAAGTCTACCCATAATGGCATCACCCACCATTTCCATAGGTAATATTTGCTTAAATACAACTGCATTCAAAATTTACCATAATTACAAATAATATTCTCTTAATTAAAGCAACAAAATGTGGGGGGTGGGGAAGAAGACATGAACTAGTCAATCCACTGGTTATAATATGACCAAATATAATAACAATAATAATAAGGCAGTCTGTGATCGATTTATTAAAAAGAGGGAATACACTCCCATGTAACAGACAAAGCTTTGCATCAATTATAAGACAATGATTCAAATGACAGCTCACTTATCCCTCTACACAAAAGCATGTGTTTCTCCTTCCCATAAATCAACTGACCAAGAAAGGCTCTGGAGAGTTTGCTTTACTTCTTAATATAGAAAACTGCTAAAAAAAAAAAGTATAATTTTAATGGTGTTTTAAGACCCCATGCAAGGGGCAATTATCACTTGGGTACTGGGGACTGCAGGTACTTCAATGCCCTTTCTTTTCAGTAACAATCAAGGAATACTTTCACCTTGTGAAGTATTGCTACTGTACTATGAGGAAAGAGCTAAGGTAGTAGAAGAAAGTTCATTTGTTTTTATTAAAGCCGCTTAACATCTCTATTACTTTTCTAATGTATTTCGGAATGCTAAAAATGCAGAATCTCAGGCCTCTCCCTGGATTCTCTCAACAAAATCTGCATTTTACAAAAGCCTCAGGTAATCTGCAGGCACATGAAAGTCTGAGGTGTATTCGTCTAAAATGGCCACACCTGCCAACCTCTGAATCAGCCCAGACCTAATTACATATCAGCAGTCTCCAAACATTTTTAAACTTTAAAATGGAAGTGTGAAAGGAGCTCAAAATCTGAATATGAACTAACATTTCCTCCAGTATCAGACTAAAATGAAAGAGGACTTCAATGAAAGTATAGGATCCCCTTGGGAGTGTTAAGAAAATATTCATGTCTAGGACGCACACCACAGGATTAAATACCAAGCATCAGTCCTCCAGATGACTTTAATATACAGCTAAAAAAGATAACCAATCAACTAGAGCCTGGCTTCTCACTTTAGTGCACCCTATCACCTGTAGATTGTAAAAGTGCAGATTCTAATTCATTCTCTGAAATTAGGCCTGAAATACAACATTTCCAAAAAGATTCTCAGAAGCAACAGCCTCTGTCCATGTGGTCTTAACAACTCAGGAACAGGTTGTCAAAAATAGAGATTTTGAGTTATTGTGCACCTTATGTTCAATAGTCAAGTCTGAGTATGGATGATCTCCAAATTCAGAATATTCATATTATGTGTCACTGTTTTAGACAAACCACTACAAAAATTAACGAGATACATAAAATTCCTACCCTCATGGAGTGGACCATCTAATACACGAAAGAGACAAGCAATTAAAATAGTGCTGATGGAGATACCTAACGCAGACCTGGAATGGAAAGAGATTTTTTAAGTACCATATGACAGAGATGAGCACATTTGGGATAGAATTCCTTCAGGGGCAGCAGACAGTGCATCTGAAGGTATCAAGGTGAGGAAGACATCACACTGAGGAAACCAATATTCACTATGTCTAAAGTTCAAAATATGAAGGAGAGAATCTGGGAGATGGGACTGAAGGGCAGACTGAGCAAAGGCCAAAGCATGAAGAGTCTGGTAAACTAAGAGTCTAGACATTTCCTAACTCCTTTTTGAATAGGAGAATTATATGACCAGATTTGTGTTTTGAAATCTAGCTCTTACTACAGGACGGAGAACAGACTGGAGGCAGATAAATTAATTCGAAGCTACCACAGCGATCCAAATTAAGTAATACTGGTGGCTTGAATTATTGCAGTAATAATGAGGATGGGAAAAAAGTAGATGAATCTGAGTGATAGGGAGGAACTAAAGTTGACAAGATGTAGTGAATGAATGGATGTGATATGGAAGTAGAGCAAGAAAATATATAAGATAATCATGTTAATTCAGAGCATTCATAACAATAACTTAGCGAAACTAGATGGTCATACTACTCACAAGTTAAGGAACACAAGAACAATAAAGTTCAGCAGGAAAAGGTTATAAATTTTTAGGGAAAAAAGCAGAAATATTTAGTAGGCAGACTGCACACAAGTCTCAAGCTCAAGAGGAAAAAAGACACTGGAAATACAGTCATAAATTAACAGTGATGACATCAATTTCTGGCTAAGTTGGAGTAACAGGGACCAGACTTACCTTCCTGTCTGGGGTGGAAAAACAAACAAACAAAAAAAAGTTGAAATATATGAAATAATGATTTCAGACAATGAACATAAGGCAGCATACAATAATGAACCCTGAGAGAAAGAAAACTAAGAAGTAAACTCCAAAGTTACTGCTTAGTTTCCAGACTGCAACACAGTGAAGAACCTGGGCAGAGCCCAGCAATCTCCAGGAATTGAAGAAATAGATGTGGGAGTCTTGGAGTGCCTAGAATTTGCAGGACAGAGGCACAGAAATCTCCAGAGATGGAACCCCCTCAAGACTGAAGCTAAGTATTGATCAATGAGTGCCCATGAGAAAGTACCCCAAAGCAGGGCAGAAAACCATCCATGAGATTAGTGGGAACAAATCTAAACAAAGCTAAATAGGCAACACCACTATGCTAAAGGAGACCAAATTCAAGAGTACATACTATGATTACAGGTATATAAAATTCTAGAAAATGCCAAGTAATCTATTGTGACAGAAAACAGATCACTGGTTGTCTTGGATGGGGGAAAAATTACAAAGTGGTAATGGGTAAACTACTGAGAGCAACGGATGTGTTCAGTATCTTAATTCTAGGGGTAGTTTCATGGGTGTATACAAAAGTCAAAACTTGTATACTGTACACTTTAAATATGTATGGTTTACACAGTGTTTATCTCTCAATAAAATTTTTTTAAAAACCATAAGCATATACATACAAACTGAGGCTATGGAGTAGCTAAGATTGCTGAGCAATCACATATAGATTCAGAAGATGATCTAGGTAGGACCATAAAGAATACCAATATTTAGGGGCACCTGGGTGGCTCAGTGGGTTAAAGCCTCTGCCTTCGGCTCAGGTTATGATCCCAGGGTCCTAGGATCGAGCCCCACATCGGGCTCTCTGCTCAGTGGGGAGCCTGCTTCCCCCCTCTCTCTCTCCCTGCCTCTCCATCTACTTGTGATCTCTGTCAAATGAATAAAATCTTAAAAAAAAAAAAAAAAAAGTAACATATTTAAAGAAGTAATAAAGCAAAGAGATTGTGAAGGAGTGTCCAAAGAATTAAAGGAGAAATCTGGAAAGTATGGCATCACTGAAGCAAAAAAGTAAGTTTTCTCTCAGGAAGTCTGTTAAGGAAAGAGCAGTCTATGATGTCAAATATAAGGCCTACGAAAAGTTCAATGTGCAAAAGAGATGAAGACTATGAGGCAGGCAACACGGCTTAGTAGAAAGAGCACCAAGACAAACATTCTTTATTCAATAATTTGTCAAATTTAACAAGAAAGACTAAGAAATAGGGTGAAATTTTTATTTTAGGCTTGACAGCTAAGAAAAACCATGAATCCTAGATGCCGACGGACTGTTACATCTGGCACTAGCACCCTCCTAACTGATATACTATATACAACATAAACAACAGTAATTAATTATCCTTAATTGAGTCTTTAAAGGAAATTAAATCAGAATCATATTCTCATTAAGTATGAAAAAAAATCCAACTTGGAGGTCTATCTTCCCATCTAAATTTAATAGGAAACTAAATACTTGAAATTCTTCCAGTTTTTCTTTTTTGATGAGTAATAGGGTTATTTATGTTCTTCCTATCAACCAACCATAGCAGAACAAGATTTTTTTGCCTCATGCTAAAATAAAAATTTATGTTTACATACAGATGCACACTATCAGAACACATAAGAATTCAGTAAATTAAAGTTAGTGAAAAATCTTTAAAACAAATGGAAGATTTATCTATGTTATATAACACTAAAATTCCAAGACAATAAATTAGTCATCCTTCAAAGTAAATACCAGAAAGTAGTTGTTTTATTGCTCCTTTTAAATGTTTATACAGATTCAACTTACTAAATATCTCAAAATGAAAAAGTTATAGATTCTATCTATATGTTAGTCTCTTGATTCTCTCTATATATTTTAATCCAAATTCAAGCTACAAATATCGGTAATATTTTATAGCAGGAGCACTTTACTTTTAATTTTACTTTTTTCAGTGTTCCAAGATTCACTGTTTATGCAACACACCCAGTGTTCCATGCAATACGTGCCCTTCTTAATACCCACCACCAGGTTCACCCAAACCTCTCCCCTCCAAAACCCTCAGTTTGTTTCTCAGAGTTCAGTCTCTCAATGCTTCGTCTCTCCCTCCGATTTCCCCCAATTCACTTTTCCTTTCCTTCCATGTTATTCCTTATGCTCCACAAATAAGTGAAACAAATAAGTGAAATAAGATAATTGATTCTGTCTGCTTGACTTATTTCACTCAGCATAATCTCCTCCAGTCCCATCCATGTTGATACAAAAGTTGGGTATTCATCATTTCTGATGGAGGCGTAATATTCCATTGTATATATGGACCATATCTTCTTTATCCATTCATTTGTTGAAGGGCATCTTGGCTCTTTCCACAGTTTGGCAATTGTGTCCACTGGGGCTATGAACATTGGGGTACATATGGCCCTTCTTTACACAACACTTGTATCTTTGGGGTAAATACCTAGTAATGCAATTGCAGGGACATAGAGAAGCTCTATTTTTCATTTCTTAAGGAATCTCCACAATGTTTTCCAAAGTGGCTACACCAAATTGAATTCCCACCAACCGTGTAAGAGGGCTTTCCTTTCTCCACATCCTCTCCAACACTTGTTGTCTACTGTCTTGTCAATTTTGGCCATTCTAAATGGTGTAAGGTGGTATCTCAATGTGGTTTTGATTTGAATCTCCCTGATGGCTAATGATGATGAATATTATTTCACGTGTCTGTTAGCCATTTGTATGTCTTCTTTGGAGAAGTGTCTGTTCATGTGTTCTGCCCATTTTTTTGACATGATTATATGTTCTGTGTGTGTTGAGTCTGAGGAGTTCTTTATAGATCTTGGATATCAGCCCTTTGTACTGTCATTTGCAAAGATCTTCTCCCATTCCGTGGGTTACCTCTTTGTTTAATTGACTGTTTCCTTTGCTGTGCAGAAACTTTTGATCTTGAATAAGTCCCAAAAGTTCACTTTCGCTTTTCTTTTCTTTGCCTTTGGAGACGTGTCTTGAAAAAAGTTGCTGTGGCCCCTGTGGAAGAGGTTACTGCCTATGTTCTCCTTGAGGATTTTGATAGACTCCTGCCTCACACTGAGGTCTTTTATCCACTTCGAGTTTATCTTTGTGTATGGTGTAAGAGACTGGTCCAGTTTCATTCTTTTATACATAGCTGTCCAATTTTCCCAGCACCATTTATTGAAGAGACCGTCTTTTTTCCACTGGATATTTTTCCCTAGTTTGTCGAAGATTATTTGGCCATAGAGTTGCAGGTCCATATCTGGGCTCCCTACACTGTTCCACTGGTCTATGTGTCTGTGACAGTATATGCTGTCTTGGTGATCACAGCTTTGTAGTAAAGCTTGAAATCAGGCAACATGATGTCCCCAGTTGTTTTCCTTTTTCAACATTTCCTTAGTAATTTGGGGCCTTTTCTGGTTCCATACAAATTTTAGGGTTGTTTGTCCTAGAACTTTGAAAAGTGCAGGAGCATTTTAGATACTGGATAAAATAAGCCGATAGAGAAGGCCAAATACAGCCACAGACATTCACAAGCATAGACAGGCTTTATTTTATCTTGTCATGAAAAACACTACCCCACATTCTCCCTCGTTTTACTAGCATCATCTCCACCTGTACAGTAGTAATACATGACTGGATAAAACCCACGAGTTCTCATATAGTCTTATATGAGAATATATAAGACCAACTGATCCCTAAATAAGATTAAAGTGTTAAATTTTTTTTTCACAGTAAATTCCATTTTATAACAATGCATATTTCTATCTGTGGTCATTCAGAATATTTATTGCATTCTCATGTAACTATAAGAGAAAAATAAGCTATCGCAGCTTAAGACTACACATTAATTATCATTTATCAATGATAAAGAAGATTAAGGTTTTTAAAAATAATTTACAGTGATATTTAAAAAGGATTTTTGTCTCTTGTCTGTCCGGTTTCCCTTTTTATCTTTTATGATATTTAAAAGAAGAAAATATTGGGGTTTAAAAGACTACATACTCCCCAAACACAGTGATACAAACTGTTCAAAAGTAGAAAGGATAAAGAGAGGTGGGGGAGAGAGACATGGAATGAAAAGAGTAACTCATACTAACCAACAATTTTATTAGACGAGGCTGCAAGAAATAACAGTAAAGTGAAAACAATATATTCCTCGTGTTTAGTGTACGGCCCATGTTGAAAGTCTGAGAGACATAACTAGCCTTTAAAAGGCATTAAAAGCAAATTTACCATAGACATATGAATTATAAATACAATTATTTGGAAGCTCTACAATCACCTACAGTGAGCAGCCCGAAGTCTCTGATGAATTTACCCTGGTCAGGAGTAGCAAGGGAAATGAAGCAAGGGAAACAGGAAACAGCATGGATAAAATGGTTTTTCCTAAGGTAAACGTCAAAGTGCCACTGACAGGAATCTGGTCCTTTCCTGATCAACTGAACATGTTAAGAGGCAGAGAATGAAAGTACATAGTTATTAGGTACCACAATACAATTCAAGATGACAGAAAGAAACATGCAGCAGAAGTGCAAAGAAAAGGAACCAGGAAAAGAGGAGAATGAAGGGAAAGTAAAGATTAAAAAACACATTCCGGGAATAATTTTCTTAAACACACACTATAACCACCACGATCACCTCACAAGTCAAGGATACTTTCCTGTCATATAGACTTTCATAATAGCCCATAACAGAAGTTCTTTTTTTTTTTTTTTTAAGATTTTATTTATTTATTCGACAGAGATCACAAATAGGCAGAGCAGCAGGCAGAGAGAGAGAGGGGGAAGCAGGCTCGCCGCTGAGCAGGGAGCCCAACGCTGGGCTTGATCCCAGGACCCTGGGATCACGACCTGAGCCAAAGGCAGAGGCTTTAACCTACTGAGCCACACAGGCGCCTCTATACCAAAAGTTCTTAAGCTCTAGCATCCATCAGTAAAATACCCAGGGAGCTTGCTAAAACACTAGGTCCGGAGTGAAGTACAAGAATTTGAATTTCTAACAAGGCTGTTAGAAATTCTCACATTTGATGAGGCTGCCAGACCCAGAACCACACTTTAAGAAGCACTGCTCTATATTTACCTTTTTCTAACACTTATCCTACTCAAGACCAGTTATTTAATATCTGTCATCTGAGAGGGGAGAGACTCTGTTAAACCCATCACTATATGCCTATCTCCCAGCACAACAGGTGATATACATCATAGTCTCCAAATATTATACAATGAATAAAGACCACCATGAAAAACCTGGAATACACACAAAACAGAAGTAAATGGGGGTGGGGGGAAATGCACTAAAAAGAGAAATTAAAGTACAAAGCTGTAGAAAACAAAAGCACAATATAAATTTACAAGCATTTACCAACAAGAACTGCCCAAGTCTTTTTTTTGTTTGTTTTTTTAAGATTTTATTTATTTGACGGAGAGAGGTCACAAGTAGGCAGAGAGGCAGGCAGAGAGAGGGGGAAGCAGGCTCCCCACCGAGCAGAGAGCCCGATGTGGGGCTCGATCCCAGGACCCCGAGATCATGACCTGAGCTGAAGGCTCAACCCACTGAGCCACCCAGGTGCCCCAAGAACTGCCCATGTCTTAATGAGAACGGCACCAACTGTACACGGATCTAATTTCACATAGAGGTAGTAAGCAGAGAAATGTGTGTGACAATGAGCCAGAAAAAGTAAAAAAGTTAGAAGTAAAGGAAGAAAAGTCAAAGAGTATTGATATCATTAAAAAGATGGTATTTTAGATGGAAAGAGTGGTAAATTACATTCAAGTGGAGAAAATCTGTTATGGACATACTGCTGTTAGACAGCTGTGATCCTAATCATCAACATCACTACTAAAATTCATTAAGTATCTATGAGTCAGACACTACATTAAGCAGTTACATTTGACTAACCACTCCAGATAGTTGTTCTCTACATTTTACAGATAAGGAAACTAGACTAAGTGATAAAATCATTGGCCTTTAGAGTCAGAAGGACCTAGACTTGAACCCCTAGAATAGTCTTTAGCAAATATTTTAGCTTTTTAACCTCTTGCTTAACTGTTACTCCTCTCATTAAATCAGTTTTTTCTTACGGTTGTTTATTTTGTTTTTAACTTAGCATTTAATGAGTCCCCTGTGTGCTAAATAAATGGTGGTCAAGAGTACCAAGGTATAAACTCAATGCCTAGGTTGATTTCACAATGAAATGGATATAATAATAAGACCACTAGCCACACAGGCTTAGAAAACTGTCTAGCAATAAAACCTAACATCTATTATCATTACACATCATTGCCATTATTACTATTAATCCATATACCAACACAGATATTAGTCCAAGCCAAAAGAGAATAGGACCTAGTAACTAACTGTTATCTATTAAGTATTTGTTGGATTTAGTTGTTTTATCTATACTCAAAATGCTACTAATCAAATTTTTACAAAGTTTAGAGAATTGAGTCTTCTCATTTACAAGAAATGATTTTTCTGTATGCAATGGGGGTAAGGGGAGCAAAATTGTCAGGGGAGCTGAGTAACAAAACTAACATCTAAGTAAGAATAGAGAGTAAAAGAGAAAAGAAAGCCGAAGGTGACACCTCTTGTTATGTCCAGAACTCATAAAAGAGGCCCTCAAGATATACTTGATCTTATATATTTCTACTTTCTTGGAAGGTGTATCTCTCATTTCCGGATACAATCACCCTTCCTGGAAATACACCATGATACCCTGGTATGCAGAGGCACAAAACATATATGATCTATTCTTACAGCACCAAATATATTCAAAGATGCAGGAGGGGGTGGTACATAGAGGAAAGGAGACTTCAAAGAACTATGCAACCATACCAGTACAACTTGGGCCACTTGTGATACACAGAACTGTATGCTCTCCTGCCCAGGAGTTATTTGGTGGCAGTTTGAGAAGTACTGGTTTCTATATAAACCTATCAGTGGTATAATACTAAATCTTTTTCTACAATTACTAAAAATGAGGTCAGTATGATCAAATCAGATAACACATGTACATTTTCTTCAAACTGTCAAGAACTACCACATAAATTTGTATTAATGCCCTCTTCAGTTTTAAAATACTATGACTTGGGGGAACCTGGGTAGCTCAATGGGTTAAAACCTCTGCCTTCGGCTCAGGTCATGATCCCAGGGTCCTGGGATCAAGCCCCGAATTAGGCTCTCTGCTCAGCAGGGAGCCTGCTTCCTCCTCTCTCTCTCTGCCTGGTTCTTTGCCTACTTGTGATCTCTGTCTGTCAAATAAATAAAAATGAAAAAAATCTTAAAAAAAAGAAAATACTGTGACTCCCCTCCTTGAGGAAAGGCCTCATGTAACAGATAGTTATTTTTCTCTCCAAAGTCATTTTTATAACTAACATTTATATAAGATTTCCTACTACTATATTTTTAGAATACCTATGCAAATTGCTAGTGTCAAGCCATTTAAAGGTAACAGATCTTTGTTAATCTTTTTTTTTAAGGATTTATTTATTTGAGAGGCGTATGTGTGCATGAGTGGGAGGGACAAAGGGAGAGGGAGAGAGAATCTCAAGCACACTCCATGCTGAGCATGGAGCCCAATACAGGGTTCAATCTCAGGACCCTAAGATCATGATCCAAGCCAAAATCAAGAGTCAGGTGCTTAACCAACTATGCCTCCCAGGTGCCCCTGTATTAATCTTTTCCTAAAATTGTATGATTCACTATCTAGGTTCACCTCTTTACTTACATCCAAAGTTTTTTCAACTGCTGACAAATACCAGAATATTAAAAATCAGAGGTTTCTATTATGATTTTCCCTATCCCCAGATCCATGCTGTCCAATAGAAATAAATTATAAGCCAGAGAGATTATTTTAAATGTTCTAGTAACCACATTAAAAACAAGTCAAAAGAAGCAGGTAAAATTAATTTTGATAATATACTTTATTTCATCCAATAGACCAAAAGTATAATTTTGTTTTATTTAAAGATTTTATTTATTTGACAGAGATCACAAGTAGGCAGAGAGGCAGGCAGAGAGAGAGGAGGAAGCAGGCTCCCTGCTAAGCAGAGAGCCTGATTCGGGGCTCGATCCCAGGACCCTGGGATCATGACCTGAGCCGAAGGCAGTGGCTTTAACCCACTGAGCCACCCAGGTGCCCCAAAAGTATAATTTTAATATGTAATTCATATAAAATTTAACATTTTAATATTCTCGTAATTTTATATTAATATTTTTTCAAACAAAGTCTTCAAAACTCAGTTTATATTTTATTTGGTCTCCCCCCCCAGTGTGTTTTATACTCAACAGCACATCTCAACTCAGACGAGTCACATTTCAGGTGCTCAATACCCACCTGTAACGGTGGCTATCATATAAGATACAGAAACCCTATTTGGTGACACAAACAAGTTTCACTAACCTAAATGCTACAAATTCCTGATCTTATGCCTACCTAATCTACTAAAGGAATTAAGAGAGAAAACTTTTACTCCCTCTCCCTTCATTGTCTACCAGATTAAAACTGAAAATGAATGCAGACAAAGATCTAATTCAACAAAATAAATACAAGTATAAACCTCTGCACTAGCAAAATTAAAAAGATTCAGTAGCACATCAACAAACCAGAAACCAAAAAACCCATGAAAGTGAAAATTCATTAACTGAGTACCTACTGTGTTTAATAATAATCTATAAAAAATACAGCTCTAAGTATCAGTTAGTGATTCTCAAACATGGCTGGAATTCAAACACAGGCAAACTAACTTCAGAATTAGAAAATTCCACTAGGATTTTTTTGCTGGGTACCATGTTCTTTCTGTCATAAATCCAAATGACTTTCCTCTTGGTAACTGCCTATATTTCCCCTACTTTTACATCACACCAACTTCCTCTGGACCGCCTAGATATGCAAGAGTCCCGATCGTAAACCCTTCCTTCCCTCCTGAAGGCAGGTATACAGACCTTTTCTTTAAAACACACAAATTCTTTCCTTAAGAATTTCTTAAGTCCTTTACCATGTTTGTGTGTATTCTGAAACATCCAAGAAACAGTAATAGGACACAAAAAATATTCCAAATTTATTTAACTATTAGAACTCTTCTCCTCCTCCTGGACATGACTTCACCCCCACCTTACTCCATCCCTTGACTCCATTAACTAAATAAAGATGCTCAGTGCTCAGCTCTCAAAATTCTGCTCTTGTATATCTAAGCTACCTCCCTATATCTACTCTTTCATGGTTTAAACAACACATATCATTAATTCCCAAAGTGTGGTCGGCAAAGTAAAAGTAGCATCACTTGGGGACATGTGCAAAATGTAAATTCTTGGACATCACTCCAGACCTACTGAAGAAGAAACTATTTGGGTGGACCCCAGCAACTGCATGTTAGAACAAGTCATCTAAGGGATGTTAATGTGTGTTGAAGTTTGAGAACCAATGCTCATGACAGACCTTCTAGCTCCAAATTATTATCTCTAGGCCAGACTTCTTCCTTGAAATACAGGCTTAGCCTATGTAGTAATAAGATAGCCAAAAAGCATCTTATTGCATTTTTTTAAAGATGGGATTTACATACTAGAGAATAATATAAATAGTAAATATTTGCCTATAGCTAAGAGAAAAAATATTTGCCCTTAAGAACTTCTATTTCAATTTTTTTTTTAAAGATTTTATTTACTTATTTGACAGAGAGGAGACAGCAAGAGAGGGAATACAAGCAGGGGGAGGGGGAGAGGGAGAGGGAGAAGCAGGCTTCCTGCTAAGCAAGGAGCCTGATGCGGGGCTTGATTCCAGGACCCTGGGATCATGACAAGAGCTGAAGGCAGACCCTTAACGACTGAGCCACCAGGCGACCCTATTTCAACTCTTAACCATAAGATTTCTAACTAAAAAACTTAATAACAAAAAATTTCAAACTGAGTATGGTATTCATTATCAGCCTTGAAAGAATCTCTGGGGATATTCATATATATTTGCTGGTAAAAAAAAATCACTGGAAGCCATACAAGTTAAGTTAACAGTGGTTATTTATATATACCATTTGATTTTGTCATGGGCATGTTAAGTTTTAAAAATTAATATATTTAAGGTACTATTTCACTTTCAGTTGTAAGAAGATAGTTTTCTTTCTTAAAAAACTGTTCTTAGTAGCTCTCTCTGTCAAATAAATTAAAAAAAAAAAAGCCCCTATAGATAGGCTGTGATATCAGAATAACTAGGTTATGATGTCCTTAACAAATAAAGAAATCAAAGATCAGAGAAGTTAGGTAACCGCTCAGAGTCATATAGTCACAGAAAAGTAAAAAATATTTTTGTCCTTAATCTGTGACCTTCTACTGTATCTAGGGGAAATCTATATCATCTGGAATTATTAATCTCTTGCTTCCACTCACATTCTCATTCCGGCCCATTCACCAACAGACTTTACTGCCAAACTGAACTAGAATTCAGTTCAGCTTGCTTCCCTCTAGCAAAGCAAAAGGAATCATTCACACATAAAGGCCCAGCTCTTCTGGATTCCAGAGTAAGAAATCTATACGAAGGCTTAAACCAAATCACATAAAGTCCTTTTAAGCATCTGTAAAAGTCCTTTTAAGCAAACTGTAATAAAATGGCATCCATTCCAATCAGGCCTATTCTAGAAAAGAGAGGACAGAAATAAACAGAAATAGCTCTAAAGTGTATGAATCAACACTTAAAACCGTAAGTGAAATAGGAAAAATGGGCAGGACACCAACAAGAATCTCAGCAGATCTCCACACACCTGCTAAAACACAGAGTAAGTGACTGGAGTTCATTCCACCGCAACACTGATCCTCACTTTATCAAACATTTACCCATTCATCAGATTTATTAATTCTTAATATTTATCCTTCATAGTCATTCTTAATAATTATTATTGAATACTGTTAACTATTAAAGATGTTCATTAAGAAGGGTGGATGTCCAAGTGAGATAAACCTGAATTTCAATCTTAACACCATCAGTTAGTAGCTATGTAAAACTGGGTAGGGGCACAGGTGGCCCTTTAGAAAAATGAAGAGTCACTCAACTATCTTTAGATTAAATTAAATAAGTTAAATTTAATTTTTAAATAAAGTTACTTATTTATTAAATAAACTAAATAAATTTATTATTTAGGATTAAATAAATTTATTTCTCACAGTTCTGGAGGCTGCGAATTCCAAAATCAGGGTGCTGGCAGTTTGGTTGTCTGGTGAGAGCCCACTTCTTCATTCACAGACAAGGGTCTCTTTTGCTCTCTTCTCAAGGTGGAAGGTGCAAGGGAACTCACTGGAACCTTTTATAAGGGCACTTATCCCATTCATCCCAACCTAATCACTTCCCAAAACCCCCCCACCTCCAAATACCATCATCACATATGAATTTGGGGGAAAACACTTAGTCTATAGCAGCTTATAATGAAGTTGTCCTTTACACTCTGAACAAAAAAATTGCCCATCAAAAATAAACAGACCTAGTGAGAAATTTACTATCTACTTTTCATAAGCAATTATTTTCTTAAAGAGCTGTACAAAACAAATCTGAAAATAGTCACCAAAGGCCACCACTTCAAAGGCTGAATAGCAACTAGCCCCTAATATTTCTTTAAAGACTTTATTTATTTATTTATCTATTTATTTATTTATTTATTTTTATTTGAGAGAGGGAGAGCGTGCACAAATGTGGCGTGGTGGGGGATGGTTTAGGGAGAGGGAGAAGCAGACTCTCCACTAAGCAGAGAACCTGATGCAGGGCTCAATCCCAGGACCCTGAGATCATGACCTGAACCTAAGGCAGATGCTTAACCCACTTAAGCCACTCAGGCACCCTGTCCCTAATTTTTTTTAAGTGAGTTTTCTTTAGCCAAAATGATTTGGAGATTGAAAAAAAGGATCCGAATAATCCTCTTCTTTGACTGCAACTCAGCAAAACCCTCTCCTCGATTTAAAGAGAAATCACATAATAAATTAAGCACTCAAAAAGGAAGTCTCTTTACTGTCTTAAGAGTCTTCTCGAGGGGTGCCTGGATGGCTCAGTGGCTTAAGCCTCTGCCTTCAGCTCAGGTCATGATCTCAGGGTCCTGGGATCAAGTCCCGCACCGAGCTCTCTGCTCTGCAGGCAGCCTGCTTCCTTCCTCCTCTCTCTCCGCCTGTCTCTCTGCCTATTTGTAATCTCTGTCTGTCAAATAAATAAATAAAATCTTTAAAAAAAAAAAAAAAAAAGAGTCTTGTCTAAATTTTGGCCCAGTAGGATAATGTAGTGTTTTTAAATTATTAATTACCATGAACTATCATTACCAAGTTTTTACACTGAATCGTATTGACAGGAACATGCCCTGGAAATATATTTTTATTTTGTTTTTAAACCACGATATTATCTTGTTTTGGGTCATATTATTGTTTTTTAGTAAGGTTTTTTTTCTTTTTTTTGAAGTAATTATACCCAGGGGCGCCTGGGTGGTTCAGTGGATTAAGCCACTGCCTTCGGCTCAGGTCATGATCTCCAGGTCCTGAGATCGAGTCCCACATCGGGCTCTCAGCTCAGCAAGGAGTCTGCTTCCCTCTCCCTCTCTCTCTGCCTGCCTCTCTAACTACTTGTGATCTCTGTCAAATAAATAAATAAAACCTTTAAAAAAAAAAAAGATTCTCAGAAAAAAAGCAAAAATTTTATAAATGCGAAAATTAATTTTTAAGTTCTTCTTATAGTCTACAAATACAAAACTAAAATAGATACCTTCAAACCATAGCTATGCTATTAAATTCTAATCTCTAAAATAGTTTTCAACAGCTCCAAAAACAAGAGTCTAACTAGAGATTTATTTTGCTGACAGATTATTCTTTGTGGTTCAGCTTCCTTCCAGCCTTCAACTCATATCCTTCTTACTTCTAACCCACATTAAATAACCACTTAAACTGCCAAATATTTTAAGATCTATAGATAGTTGGCTTAATAAACTTGTCTCAACATATTCCTATTGTATTGTAAAAATTCCAAAAGTCAATTAAAATAAAAATTGTTAAGTACAAGAAAACTCATTCCACATTTCATCTCAAATATACATAAATAAGGAGTTAAGATGACCTCCCCTCTTTCATTTATGAAATTTTATTATGACTAATTAATCTATTGCTTACACTACTCTGACACACATCTTCTCTCTCCAGACTTCATTCCATTCCAAGTTTTAGTCTCTGGGCTTTATCATTTTTGACAGCTTACAACTCCCAGTCTTGCTCAAATTTTGGAAGCAATTCTGGAACTGGATTACACAGTTCAGTTTTCTAAAATCAAACTGTGGTAAAGCCTAACATCCCATAACAGAATCTGTATTTTAACTTCTATGGAGTTAACAATAATATATCTCACAATACCCAAGAGCTTTAAACTATTCACAGACATTATCTTGTTAATCTTCACAACATTTCTTTAAGGAAGTGATAGGTAAAAGCATCAGATAGCTTGGAAGCTTTCAATCCTTTTTAAACTCAGGTAGTTTCTTAGAGATTATGTTATTTGACATACTACTAAAATAAGCAACCTCTAAGATACAAACTGCATCCTAAATAAGGCGGCAACTCAAATGGATTAGCAAAGGGCTTCCTTTCTCTTTAGGAGTCTAACTGAAAGTAGTTTCAGTTAGTATAAAGGGGGTTTTGTGGTCCTCTTTCTCACACAGTAAAACAAATGCAATAAAGCTTTTATCTCCCTAAAAAGAAAGAATTAATAATTTAACTCACCTTATTTGTACAAACCATATCTCAGGGTAACTAAATAGTTGATAAAAGAAAAGCTCTTTTTATAAAATACTCCAGCTAATAAGTCTTTTTTTAAGACTTATTTGACAGAGAGAAAACACATGAGCACACAAGTGAGGGGGGCAGAGGGAGAGAGAGAATTTCCAGGAGACTCCCCAATGAGCACAGAACAGACGCAGGGCTCATCTGAGGCAAAACCAAGAGTCTGCTGCTTAACCATCTGAGCCACCCAAGCACTCCTAGCTAATAAATTTTAAGGGTATGACAGAATTAGAGTATCACCATTTTGCAGCCCCTAATAAAATGGATCCTGACCAAGAATCCCCAAAGCATGGTCTGGGCATCGCTATGGGTCCCTAAAACCCTTTCAGAGAATCTGCAAAGTCAAAACTATTTACATTACTAAAATGTTGGGGCATCTGGGTGGCTCAGTCAGTTAAGTGGCTACCTTTGGCTCAGGTCATGATCCCAGGGTCCTGGGATTGAGTCTCCTGTCAGGTTCCCTGCTCAGCAGAGAGCCTGCCTTTCCCTCTGTCTCTGTCTGCTGCTCTGCCTACTTGTGCGCTCTCTCGCTCTCTCTCTCTCAAGTAAATAAAATCTTAAAAAAAAAACTAAAATGTTACTTGTGTTCCCCCCCCCATGCGCTCATCTGTGTATATGAAGTTTCCAGAAGCTACAGGATACAGATATCACAAAAAAAAAACTAAATGATAAAGTAGATATGAGAATCCAGCAGTCTTTTTTAAGCCAGATAGTAGAGATTTACAAAAATGTAAAACAATGCCACTCTTCTCACTAAGTTTATGTTCTTGAAATAGTTTTCACAAAAACGTTATTCATATAAACATGCAGTTTTTGTTATTTTTAAATAAATGATTATTTCTAAAATTTGTTTTAATTTCTATTAAAATAAACACCAATAGATATGATATTTATACATAAACAAACTCTCTAGGGTCCTTAATAATTTTTAGGAATATAAAGGGGTCCTGGGACTAAAAAGTTTTGGGACAACTGATCTAAGCAATTCATTAGTAACTGCTAACATCATAAAAATCATAAAAAGAGAGATAACTGAACAATTTATCCCTCCTGACATAAGTACCAAATATCAACTATGAGGTATTCTTAACCCACAAAAAAACAAAAAAAAAAAACAAAAAAAAAACACAACACATCTGAACATGACTCTGATCAGCTTCTAGTTTAAATAAAATCGACCAACTTACAGGAAATACAGGGTGCACAGGTTTACAATAAATACCACCATGGGGATGCATTCAGCAAAATCCAAACTACAGTAAATACTACACATCAGCTTTATTCAATAAATAAACTGCCAAAGAATATAGGAGAAAGAATGTAAAGAGTAAAAAAAGTAAAAGACATAGTAACCAACTGTAGCATATACCTTATTTAGGTATAATATTAAAAAAAATATGAAACAATTACACAAATGTGAGCAATGGATATTTGATATTAAGGAATTATTATCTACCTGTAATCGTATTATAAAAGTAATATTGTGGTTATCATTAAAAGAGTCTTTATCTTTTATAAACTTTTTCTATTTACAAATGAAATGACAGGATTCAAGGATGTCTCAAAATAATGAGGACTGATGGAAAATAAAATTACTAAATCCAGATAGTTAACAGTTGTACACAGGGTTCACTATACTATTTTGTTTACCTTTGTTCTTTTGGTTTTTCTATAAGTTGCTGTTGCTTTTTAATGTTTGAAGTTAGGAGAAAAGGTATTTCCATATGTTAAGGTCATTCACTCACTCTGAAACCAAAGAGAGCTATAACCAGTATTTCCTCCCATTAAGCTACCTGATAATGTGTTGTTTCAGCTTCACAAGGCAGCCCTACGCAGTTTGTCATTGGTTACCCAGCATCCTACTTCTGAATTTTTCACCTCCAATAATATTATAAAACAACAACAAAAAAAAAAACAACTAGGAGAGGACAAATACAAAGAGAGGAATCCGGACAAGTTGGGGACTTCACACTAGAAGGAAACAGTCTCTTCCCAATAGAACAAACATAGACCTGCTTACACAGAGGCACATATTGTCCATTATAGCCCAGAAATGGGAAAGTTCAAAACAAAGCCAGGGAAAGGAAGGAATGAGTGCATTGCTTTTTAAAGATTTATTTATTTGAGAGAGAGAGAGAGAAAAAGTGAGTGAGCATGGGCCAGGGGGTGAGGGGGCCCAAGGGAGAGAGGGAGAATCCCAAGCAGGCTCCCCTCTGAGTGCAGAGCCAGATATGGGGCTCAATCTCATGATTCTGAGACCACCACCCAAGCCAAAATCAAGAGTCGAATGCTCAACTAAGCCACCCAGGTACCCCTATAATGAGTGCTTTTTTTTTTTAAACTTAAGTTCAATTAGCCAACCTATAGTGGTACACCATTAGTTTTTGACATAGTACTCAATGAGTGCATTTTAAAATAATTGTACTCCTATCTTTTTCTATTGCAAACACATCAAAGACTGATTAGTTTTCACATTTTGATTTGAAGTCTTCAGTCCTAGAGTTGTTGAAAGGCAAGCCCTAAAAGTTACTGCCCTTAGTTATCTATAGAATACCCCACCAACTGGAGACTATGTAAAGATTAAAGTTATAAAATCAATAATCTTAAATTTAGAGTTTCTTGCACATGGTATTACTTGTTTTTTAAAAGTAATCTGCATGACAAACTTATGAATCACAAAGGCTTCAATCTTTCCCTGCAAGGAAGGAAAGGTGTAAGCCATATTCTCAAATAGGACCATGTCCATTTATCTAAGATCATCCACATTTCAAATTTCCTATCTTGTCATCAGGTCTTACATTCTGATTATTGGTTTGAGGAAAAAAAGTCATCGATTCACAGAACTTAAGTAACTAAGAAATATATTTAAATAACATCTAAACAAACAAACAAACAGCATCTTTCCCAATATAAGGTTGCACTTCCAAAACCTCCAAAAGAAGCAACTCTATCAATAATCTATCAGGAGTTGAATAACTCTGAATAAAGTTTAAATAACTTTAAAAAACAAATCATATAATAAATGGAAAAATTAACTGAAAATTAACTGAAAAATTAACTGTTAGATAAGTTATTCTATATCGATGGTAGTTAGTCTTTATTTTTAATGATCACTTTTCAAGAAAAAACTCAGTATTTTTAACCTAAAAAATGGGCAAAAAGCAGAAGAATCTGTCTTCAAAATAGGGAAGAAAGCTGTCAATCACACTTTCATTCCTTGAACCAGAGCACATTTTTAATATTTTCCATTTTAGCAACATAAACAGTTTATACAAAACAACAAAAAGTTTTAAAGAACTAATTGATAGGGTCCCTGGGTGGCTCAGATGGTTAAGCGACTGCCTTCAGCTTAAGTCCTGGGATCAAGTCCCACATGAGGCTCCCAGCTCCAGGGTAAGTCTGCTTCTCCCTCTGACCTCCCCTCTCATGCTCTCTCACTCTGTCTCTCTCAAATAAATAAATAAAATCTTTTAAAAAGAGCTAATAGATAGTATGTAACCAAGGCCAAGAGAAAAATGCAAGGGAAAATTACAAAAGGGTTTTTCTGTTTGTTTTCAAAACTATATTCCCAAAGACTACCATGGAATCACATAATTTAAACCTAAAAAATGAACTATCATCCTAGTTAATATAGTAAGGAAAGAAAATATATACAGATTGGAAAGGAAGAAATAAAATTGTCTTTGTTCACAGATGACATGATGGTCTATATAGAAACCTCAAAGAATCAACAACAACAACAACAACAACAAAAATGCTGGAAATAGGGCACCAGAAATGGGGTGGTTCAGTGGGTTGAGTATCTGCCTATGGTTCAGGTCATGATCCCAGGGTTCTGGAATTGAGCCTCGTATTGGGCTGGCTCTCTGCTCAGCAGGTGAGTGTGCTTTTCCCTCTCCTCCCACCTTCCCCCCTCATGCTCACTCTCTCAATCTCAAATAAATAAGTAAAATCTTTTTTAAAAACTCCAAAAATGATAAGCAATTACAGAAAAGTTGCAGAATACATAATTAATACAAAAAAATCATTTTCCCATACATCAGCAATAAACAAGTGGAATTTGAAACAAAAACACATTTCGATTAGCACCCCCCAAAATAAGAAACCTAGATGTAAATCTAACAAAAATATATGCAAAATCTATATGAAGAAAACCATAAAACTCTGATGAGAGTTGTCAAAGAAGAGCTAAATAAATGGAGAGATATTCCCCATTTATGGTTAGGAAGACTCATCACTGTCAAGATGTCAGTTCTTTCCAACTAATCTATAAAGTCAATGAAAGCCCAATCAAAATTCCAGCAATAAATATTTTGTGGATATAGACAAACTGATTCTGGAGAGGCCAAAGTCCCAGAACAGCCAACAAAATACTAAAAGAGAAGAACAAAGCTGGAGGACCAACACTACCCAACTTCAAGACTTACTATAAAGCTTCAATAATCAAGACAGTATGGCACTGCTGAAAGAATAGACAAATAGGAGCCGTAGAACAGACAGAGAGCCCAGAAACAGATCCATGAAATACAGTCCATCTGACAAAGGAGCAAAGGCAATACAATAGAGCAAAGACAATCTTTTCAACAAATGGTGCTAGAACTACTGGACATCCATATGCAAAAATTCTATCTAGACATAGACCTTACAACTCTCCAAAAAAATTAATTCAAACTGGACTACAGACTTAAGTACAAAACATTAAACTATAAAACTCCTGGAAAATAACTAACATAGGGGGCCTGGGTGACTCAGTGGTTGGGTGTCTGCCTTTGGTACAGGTCACGAGGGTAGGGTCCTGGGATCAAGTCCCACATCAGGCTCCCTGCTTAGTGGGAAGCCTGCTTCTCCCTCTCCCACTCCCCCTGCTTGGAACTCCCATGCTCGCTCTCTGTCAAATAAATAAATAAAATCTTAAAAAATAAAAACAAACAAAAAAAAACCACAGAAAATTACTAATATAGGAGAAAACTTATATGCTGGTAGGTTTTACAATGACTTTTTAGATCTAATGCCAAAGACACAATTCATGAAAGAAATAAGTGATGAGCTAAGACTTCATTAAAATTAAAAACTTCTACTCTGAAAAAGACACTGTCAAGAAAATGAGGAATGGGAAACAACATTTACAAAAAAAACATTAAAGACTGTTATCCAAAATACACAAAGAACTCGTAAAATGCAGCAAGAAAACAACCCCAAAAATGGTCCAAAGACCTTAAAAGACAATTCATCAAAGACATACAGATAGCAAATAAGTATATGAAAAGAGGCTTCATATCACATGTCAGAGGGAAATGCAAATTAAAATTACATAGGCATGTTACCTATCAATCAGAATGGCCAAAATAAAAAACACTGACAACCCCAAATGATGTCAAGGATATGGAGCAACGGGAACTCTCACTGTTCATAGGAATACAAAATAGTACAAACACTGCAGAAGACAGTTTCTTACAAAACTATACACTTGGGTGCCTAGGTGGCTCAGTCGGTCAAGTATAGGACTTTTGGTTTTGGCTCTGGTCATGATCTCAGGGTCCTGGGATGGAGCACCGTCTCAGGCTCCCTGCTCACCAGGGAGTATGCTTGAGATCCTCTCTCTCCCTCTGTCCCTCTCCCTGCGCGCATGCACACATTTTCTGTCTCTCTAAAATAAATAAATAAATAAAAATGGATAAATAAATAAATAAATAAAACTGAACATGCTCTTACCATTCAATCCATCAATCACACTCCTTGGTATTTACCTAAAGAAACTGAAAATTTAGAAGAAAAAGGAACTGAAACTGAAAATTATGTCCACAGAAAAACCTGCACATGGATGGTTATAATAGCTTTAATTATAATTGCCACAACTTGGAACCAATCTTCTTTAGTAGGTGAGTGGATTGAGTGGTACATCCAGACAATGGAATATTATTCAACACTAAAAAGAGCTAATGAAAAGATGGAGGAAACTTAAATGCATATTACTAAGTGAAAGAAGCCAGTATAAAAAGACTACATACTGTATGATTCTTACTATATGACATTCTGGTAAAGACAAAGCTATGGAGATAGTAAAAAGATCTGTGGTTGCCAAGGGTGGGGAGGGAAAGGCTGAAGAGATCGAACACGAAGGATTCTTAAGTGTGTGAAACTACTCTGTATGATAACTATAACAATGGATATATACCATTATATATTTATCCAAACTCACAGAACGTACAAAACCAAGAATGAATCATAACATAAAATACAGACTTGGTAATAATGATGTGTCAGTGCGATTCATCAATTCTAAACAAATAAACAAATCACCTAACTCTTGTTAGGTGATACTGATAATGGGAGAACCTATGCATAGGTGGGGGCAGAAAATACACGGAAGATCTCTGTATCTTCTGTTCAATTTTGCTCTAAGTATAAAATTGCTCTAAAATATAAAGTCTAGGGGCACCTATGTGGCTCAACTGGTTAAGCTCAGTTGATTAAGCTGGTTAATAAGCTCCTTTGGTTAGGAGTTTTTCGATCAAGCCCTGTGTCAGGCTCCTGGCTCAGCCAGAAATCAGCTTGTCCCTCTACCTCTGCCCTGCTCATGCTCTAATAATAAATAAATTAAAAACCTTATTAAAGTTTTTTAAAATAAAATATAGAGCCTATTAAAAAAAGCTATCAGATCTTGTCCCGGAACCAAAATTAAATGGATGAAACATCTTAACATTAAAATACCCATTTTATGTGTTATTATTATAAATTTTTTTTCTTGAACAAAAAATGCCAATTAGTTAAGAGTAAAAATTCTTCATAGAAAAATCAATTGGCTTCAAAAACACTAAAAATAACTCATTCAGAGTGCCTGGCTGGCTCAGTCCATAGGATTCTCAAAGCATACTCTTATCTTAGGATTGGGAATTCAAGCCACGTGTTGGGTATATAGCTTACTTTAAAAATAAATAGGGACACCTGGGTGGCTCAGTTGGTTAAGTGTCTGCCTCTGGCGCAGGTCACAGTCCCAGGGTTCTGGGATGGAGTCCCTCATTGGGCTCCTTGCTTGGTAGGGAGCCTGCTATGGGGATTCCCTACTTTCCAATCAATTTCCCTATAAACCTAAAACTGCTCCAACATGTTACTATAATCTAATATAAGTGGTTCAGATCATCCAGAGTAGAGCTCTGAAAGAAACATTAGGGGTACCTGGATGGCTCAGTCAGTTGATCGTCTACTCTTGGTTTAGGTTTGGGTCATGATCTCAGGGGAGTGGGAGTAGGCCCCACGCTAGGTTCCTCACTTGGTACAGAATCTGCTTCAGATTCTCTCCCTCTCCCTTTGGCCCTCCCCCTGCTCGTGCTCTCTCCCTAAATAGATTCTTTAAAGAAAAGAAAAGAGGGGCGCCTGGGTGGATCAGTGGGTTGAAGCCTCTGCCTTCAGCTCGGGTTGTGATTCCAGGGTAGTGGGATCGAGCCCCCCCATTGAGCCCCGCATCGGGCTCTCTGCTCAGCGGGGAGCCTGCTTCCTCCTCTCTCTCTGCCTGCCTCTCTGACTACTTGTGATCTCTCTCTCTCTGTCAAATAAATAAATAAAATCTTAAAAAAAAAAAAAAAGATAAAAAAATAAAGAAACCTCAAACCAAACTACCGACTTTAATATCTGTACCCCTCTACTACGTGTTTGAAAACTGAGATTTTACAGTTATGTATTTTTTCCATTAACCTTCTGCTTATAAAATGTAATTCTGTCAAAGTTCAAGGAGAAATTGACAAGCCAACAGCAATTAACATCAGTATATCGTCTAAGAAACAACAGATCAAACAAGACAGAAATAAGTTAAGGTTAAATGATGTGGAGCATAATTTGGGAGATTGGCTTAACAGAAAATACTCAGAATTCTATACTCAGAAAACACACACCTTTTCAAATACCCCTGGAATATCTACAGAAACTTCCCATGCCTTAGGTCACGGAGAAAATCTCAACAAAGATTACACAAAGAACATTCCAACAACAAAAATCTCCTCGATTCAACCATCCAGAGATAATCACTATTAATCAGTCCATGGATATCTTTCCAAATCATTTGCTATGCTTCTCTCACATGCAGCTTTTACCTCAAAATAAGCAGGAAAGAGAAAAAAATCTCTTAAAACAAACTAATTAATTAAAAACCTGAAAGATGGAACACGTGGGTGGCTCAGTCAGTTAAGCATCTATCTTCCGCTCAGGTTATGATCCCAGAGTCCTGGGATCCAGTCCCTCACAGGCTCCTCGCTCAGCAGGGAGCCTGCTTCTCCCTCTCTTTCTGCCTGCCGCTCCCATTGCTTGTGCTCTCTTTCTCTGACAAACAAATAAAAATCTTTAATAAAATAAAAACCTGAAAGCAACTTAAATATAAGGATGTCAACTTTGCTCAGGCTAATGCTAAAAGGTGATACTGCTCCTACTGTAAACTTGAAAGCATTGGGGTGAAGAGACAAAGTTGGCATCTAATTCTTTAAATCAGAAATCCAATATGGCTTATCATCTCTGTACTTCACTTTCCTCATCAGTAAAACATATAGCAGTTACCTTCCTGGAGTTTTTCTAAAAATGTAGTGAGTTCAGGGCACCTTGGTGGCTCAGCTGGTTGGGCATCTGCCTTCGACTCAGATCATGATCCCACAGTCCTGGGATCAATCCCCATGTCTGGTTCTCTGCTCAGAGCCCACTTCTCCCCCTCTGCCCGCCTGCTGCTCCCCCTTGGTCCCCGCGCCTGTGCTCTGTCAAATAAATAAATAAAACCTTCAAAATAAATAAATAAAATAAAAATAAGAATAAAAATTTAGTGAGTTCATACCCATAAAGGGCTTAGAATAGTGCCAGGCCCAGTAAGCATGCAAATGCTACCTATTTATTAACATGGCTTGCTTATCCTAAGAGACAAATGTCTTTCTCTTCACCTACAATCTAAATAATAAAATATTCTAAAAGCCAGTTTGTAGTATAAGTGATTTCTGGTTTATTATCTTTGAAATATTCATGTAACTCATAATAAGCCCCCCTAAGCACTCCAACTGAAGACAGTAATAGTCAATTAATCAAGACATAAAACTAAGAATGTTAATGAACTATATTCTACTACAATGTTCTAATGGTTTTACATACAATGTCTCCCCACTGTGTATGACAACCTCCCAATTCATTTCCTTACTTATGTTCTCCCCTTCCTCTTACCTACTCTACACATCACTACCCAGCTGATCCTGTTAAATTCCTGGTGTCACAAATATGAACATATCCTGCTCAAGGTTCTCCTTAGGCTGACACATCAAGCCTAAAATTTTCAGCCCAGTTTTTAAGATCCTTCACAATTCTGCTCCCTAACTATAATGATTTCCTAATATAAACCACTTATTCCAATCAAGTTGCTAACTCCGACCTTTGTAACTTTACCCACCCTGCTCTCTCAGTCTGAAATAATGACTCCCTTCTTTATGCATCCACTTCTTACAGTCCCTCAAGATCAGCTCAAATCTCACACTCACTCTATGAAACTTCCCGGTTCTCTGTACTAACAGCATGGCATAACATTTAACACTTTATTATACATTTCTCTTTAATGTTTCAAAATTATCCTACATAATACATATTTCTCCAAATTAGATAACTTGCTCAAGGACAAAATGATGAACTATATTGTACATTCAAATCCTGAGTGCAGGTTAACAGAACAGATACAGCAATTCATATGCCCAAAAGGCCTACATCAGTGTCTAACATGTATTACGTACGGAGACTGAATAATAAAATAAAATATGTACTAAGACTGTAGCAAATGTATGGTAGCTTTATCAGAACATCATATTATGAAATATTCTATATTAAGAGTAACAACAACACAGTGGGGCACCTGGCTGGTTCAATCAGAACACATGACTCTTGATCTCCAGGCTGTGAGTTCAAGCTCCATACTGAGTGTAGAGATTACTAAAAAATAAAAATAAATTAAAAAATAACAACAACAACACAGGTATATATATTTGCTGGCATACAAAGATGCTCATGAGATACTGAAAACAAAAAGGTCTAATAGTATTTGTAGAATGATTAAATTTCTGGATATATTTATTTTTATACTCAAGAATTATATGCCAAAAGTATAAAGTAAGAGTTACCACTGGACAGTGGGAGTTATGATTATGAAGCAAAAAATATTCAGTAATTAACATCTCTTCCAAAAAGTTTAAAAGGAAATAGTAATATCATTATTGGCCATGTTCAATGATAGGTCATGTTTAAGTTTCTAAAAATGTACACAATATAATCCCACTGTATAAAAATAAAAATTGAAAAACATGTCAACTTGATACAGTAATCTATAGCTGATTTTTGCACAATCCTGTTTTCGCTAATTTTACTTCTAATTTTCTACAAAGAAGCAGGCATTACCTTTGCATCACCAAAAATAAATACTATTCCTAAACCATCATTTGGAGAAGCACTTGACTTCCTCTAAGATAACAGAGACAGAAGGGATAAGGGGGCAGCCGGGGAACATCTGTGGAAGTTGAGCAAATAGTATGTGAGAAATGATTCAAAGGCAATGCTCACCCTTTAACACCTGTATCCCAAGAATCTATATCACAAGATCAATCGTAAGAAAGTGGGAATGGAAAAAACATCACCTTTCACATCAAGTACTAAGCCACATCTAAACCCAGGGACAATATTAAACTATAAACTTCTTCATGGTAACACTCATTACAGAATCTGGCAATTTAATACCATCAGAGTCCCCATCTCCTCCCTCCTACTCCACTAAAAATGCCACTCCCAAATCTACCTACAGTATAGAATTATTTTTGTAATAAAAGGAATTACTTGGGCACAACCCTGCTTAGAGGTTATCCTCTCATTTCTTTTTAACCCATATGGATATTCAGAATTATTTATTCTATTATATGCATATAATTTTTACCTAATTTTATATTGTTTATTATTTTTGAACAGATACCTGCCTCTGAACAAGAAGATCCTCTTAATGACTTCAAATTAGGCAGGCTAAAGTTTTCCGTTCCAGAAGCAGTCAGCATTACTAGATATACAGGTATGGAAAGAGGAAGGAAATACCCAGCCAACAACACTAACAGAAGAATAGCAGAATAAAGTGAAAATTCCTTGGCATGACATCCAGTTCCAGCAAAATCGGTCCATACTATTCCTCTTCAGCCACTCTCCATTCACTCCCCACCAAGAATTCTCTGAACATCAAAGTTTCCTCTGTTAGAATATATCCCTCCCTCTTTCCAACAGTGACAACCCATGTGTATGCACTGGCACCCAAACAAATCTGGAGTCAAATCCAAGTTCTGCCAGTATGGCCTTTGGGCAAGTCACAACTTCTTCGAGGCATCTTGTAAAACGAGGAATATATTTTTAAAACCTACCTTGTGAATCAATGTGAAGATTAGAATTAACACATGGAAATCCCCCAATACAATGTAGGGTACAGAGGAGATATATTTGTAATAGAATGTTATTATTTCCTGGCTTTGTGCCTTCACAAATGCTAGTTCCTCCACACAAAACGTTACCGAGTCTCCCCTCTCCAATTGGGAAATCCTTCTTATCAGTCAAGACACAGGGCTCAATAATACTTTATCTTATGTAAAGCCCTCCTTGACTCCCTCATGTAACTAATGGCTCCCTTTTCGGAGCTAGTTCAGTACTTTGTTCTTTTCTCTATCATAGTTCTCATTATACCAAATTCCATTTATTTGGAATGTGTCTCCCCAAAATTTCTAGGTCAAGACCCTAACCCCCAATATTACAATATTAGAAGGTGGGTCCCTTGAGATTAGCTCATAAGGACGGGGCCCCTCATGAGTGGGATTAGTGCCCTGATAAAAGGTAACTCTCTTACCCTTTCCACCATGTGAATGAACCAGGAAGCAGGCTCTCACTAGACACCAATTCTGCTGCTGCCTGACACTTCACAGCCTCCAGAACTGTGAGAATAAAGTTCTGTTGTTTGGAAGCCACCCAGTCTATGGTATGGTTATGGTAGCCTGAACTAAAAATTATTTTTTCTCTGAGAGATGACAGAAAGTTCCTTAAAGACTGGTGAGTATGTAATTCATCTATGTATCATCTAGCACTGAGCTTGGGGCAAATGGCAGGCACTCAAATGTTTCTGAGTAAACCAAGTAAAAAAGAAGCTAACAAAAATGCTGTAGCACCCAAGGGAGAAGAATGACAAGGGCAAATACTACAGGGAAGTCAAATAGGCTGAAAGTAGAAAAAAAGCTATCTCATTTGGCCATTAGGAGGTCACAAGCAACCTTGGTAGAGATCAACTTCAATGAGGTAACAGGAAATGAGCAATGAAATGGAAGTTAACAGGGGAAAACAATACTGCAACTTGAGCAATTAAGTTGAAAGTGAAGCAGAATTAAGGTAACAGTTCTTCATGCAAGATGAACGAACCAAGAGGGAAAGTAGATGTATTTAAGAAAGAAGGAAAATACCAAGCAAGATTTAGATAGGAATCCCGGTACAGGTAGCCCTGGAGGGTGGGAAGGTGTGTGCTACCCTCAGCTAGAGGCAGGAATATATAAGAGGCAGGAACGTTAAGGACGAATTTTCCAGCTCAAAACACTGTTACATAATTTTCTAACACCAATGAAATACCTCTTAATCCATCCATTCCTTTCCTTTTTTAACTGCCATTGCCCTAGCAATCAGTACTATTATAGTCTTTTTTTTTTTTTTTTAAAAGATTTTATTTATTTATTTGACAGAGAGAAATCACAAGTAGTCGGAGAGGCAGGCAGAGAGAGAGAGAGGGAAGCAGGCTCTCTGCTGAGCAGAGAGCCCGATGCGGGACTCGATCCCAGGACCCCGAGATCACGACCTGAGCCGAAGGCAGCGGCTCAACCCACTGAGCCACCCAGGCGCCCCAGTACTATTATAGTCTTAAATAAGTATTCTTATCTCTAGCCACACCTGCTCCCTAGCCCTTTCTCTGTCTCATTACTTAGATTGAATTTCTCAAGCCACTGTTTCACATATTTTGGATGAAAGAAGATGTGCACATAAATGTATAAATAGATGTATACATATGGATATTTACATATACATTATAATATTTCTTTGGAAAACTGATTTATTTGTTCCAACACAACTGATATATTAGGGAGCAAGTCGAGCATAATAAAAATACGACATCTGCTTACATGCAACTGAAAGAAACACTAGGTGAGCACAGAAAATGCAACCCAGTCACACAGAATGACACAGAACACATACATCTTAAATGTCTGCCAGCTCACTCCTGGTGTAGGAACCCATCCACATCTGGAGTTAACAGTTCCAGTCCAATTCAGATAACCATTCTTCCAACACTTCACAAATTGTCACCCTTTTGATACCCATTTCTATAAGAAAGCTCGGGTTTTTTTCAAGGTCAAGTTTCCTACCTATTGTAGTATTTACATATTTCTTAACCATTTAACATGTGTAAAATTGTGCTGCTCTTTATTATATTTCTATCTTTTTACATGTTACTGACAAAATTTCTGAGTATTATGACCCTAAACTCCATTTTTCCTTATGTCCTACATTTTCATTGTATGATTTTGCATGTATAATTAGGAGCAGTTACTTACACACACTTATAATTATTGCAACTGTGATCATCAATTTCCCACTGAAATCAAAGGCCACAGAGGAGGTTAAAAAAGGGGGGGGGGGCATGGGGCATCTTAGTTAAGTGTCCAACTCTTGATTTCAGCTCAGGTCATCATCTCAGGGTTCTGGGATCCAGCCCCATGCTGGGCTCCATGCTCAGCTGGGAGTTCACTTGAGGATCCTTTCTCTCCCCGCCCCCCACCCTCTCTCTCTCTCTCCTTCTCAAATAAATAAACAAATCTTGAAAAAATTGGGCATCCCTCACAAAAATCTGAAGGTCCTAGTATCTATGAAGTGCTTTGAAAGACCCAAACACTTGTCTTAAAGAACGCTTCAGGAAACAAATACATGAAAACAAAAATATATATATCTGTTTATCTTAAGACAACTTACTTATCTGCCAATCAGACAACTACATAATAGAGCAAAGAAGCAATAGAGTCCTTTACCAATGAAGTAAAGCTCAAGTATTATAATACCAAATACCACAACCATATCCATCCCTAAAGACAGAAGTATAATGGTAGTTGCCAGGGACTAAGTAGGTAGAATGAGAAGTTATTGTTTAATAGGTATAGAGTTTCAATGTTACAACACGAAAAGAGTAATGCAATGGGCTGTGATGATAACTGTACAGTAATATGAATATATTTAATACCACTGAATGTACACTCAAAACAGTTAGAATTTTCTTATTAGTATTTTACCACAAAGAAAATAATCCCTATATTGCACACCTAAAACTCATTTTTTAAAAAATCCATCCTTATTTTTTTTTTTAAAGATTTTATTTATTTATTTATTTGACAGAGAGAAATCACAAGTAGATGGAGAGGCAGGCAGAGAGAGAGAGAGAGAGAGGGAAGCAGGCTCCCTGCTGAGCAGAGAGCCCGATGCGGGACTCAATCTCAGGACCCTGAGATCATGACCTGAGCCAAAGGCAGCGGCTTAACCCACTGAGCCACCCAGGCGCCCTCCATCCTTATTTTTGAAGAACACCATCACAAAAACTCACGATGAATGACTACTAAGTGCACATAAAACATGTATAGTGTGGTTCCATTTTTTATGTAGATATAGAGAAAAAGGATCTGAAATAAACATTTATATAAATAAGATAACGGGTGATGTTTATCTTTTCCTGTATTTCTACATGGGAACTACAATGAACATATTCTTTTTTTTTTTTAACATGTTACTTTTACCAGCAGAAAAAATTAAGATTATGTAAGTTTAGTGTGGATCAATTTTTGCCTGCACTACAGGATATCAAGTCCTGCCAAGAATTTGAAACCCAAAGTAACCTCTTTGACTACTGCAACTAATACAACCTTACTTTTTATTTCTCAAGTACCATATTCTGAATATTAATATTGTTCTTCAAAATGATTTCCATTCTTTTTTAAAGTACTACTAAAAATATTCTGGGGGCGCCTGGGTGGCTCAGTCGTTAAGCATCTGCCTTCGGCTCAGGTCATGATCCTGGGGTCCTGGGATCAAGCGCCCCATCAGGCTCCATGCTGAGCAGGAAGCCTGCCTTTCCCTCTCTCACTCCCCCTGCTTGTGTCCCCTCTCTTGATGTGTCTCCGTCAAATACACAAAATCTTTAAAAATAAAACAAAATAAATAATAAAAATTAAAATGTTCTGCACAAAATTCCAAAAGCAATACAAAGTCATTACATACTTTGTGTAACTTGTGAATTTCACCTTATGTCCATAAGCTTAATATTAAATAACATCTTTTAAAGTTAATTTTATTATAAAACATGTTTTCATCCTGTATTTCAAACTGTATTATTTTTCTTATTCAGCTAGTCCCCTAGGGTTTATATAAAGAAACTGCAAACACAATTTTAACTATTACAGAAATGTAATCTGTAAATTCTTTCCTTTCTATTCATTTCAGCAAAACCCTAAAATACCTTCAGAATACAACAGACTGTTTTAAAAAAAAATTCAGCCCTATAAAACAAATGAAACTATTACTGAAAACTACCTTATGACCCACAGAATTTGGTGAAGGAATTTTCTAAAGACTATCACAGGATATATATTTAATATCCAATTTTCACATGCTAGGTTTTGAACTCACTGGAGCAGTTTCTACCTTTTGAGATATGTAATTTGCCACATGTAGAAACTACATGTTCCTACAATTTCATTCAGACATGGTGCCTAGTGTATTTTTAAGTAACCCAAGAAGAACATGAAAGATGGCTAAGGCTTGATTCTATACATTATGTCTATGGCTCTAAACACAAATGCCTAAGATTTAAACTGAAAAGTTCCCTCAGCAAAACCAGATATTTTAAGAATCAACTGGCTAGCTAAGAATGCCTATAGATTTAATATGTAATAATGAACAAGAGAAAAAATCATGCAGTTGGGAATATTTTGTGATAAGATGGACAAAACCTGATTTAAGAGTTTGAACCACTAAGTATTAAATACACTTACAAACATGATTATACACCTTCCCTTAAAGATATGTAAAAATGAAAAATGAATGAAAGTTCAAATTACATATTAAGGTCGAGTTTTTGGGTTTTTTTCCTATAGTCTATGCTTCTAACAAATTCAAAATAAGCAAGACAGATGCAACATTTTTCATAAATGTTTAAGGTGCTTTGAATTTCCAAGTAGTTCAAGTTATCTTTGTTAAAATGTTTAAGAAGTTTTTAATTAGAGACACCTGGGTAGCTCAGTGAGTTAAAGCCTCCGCTTTCAGCTCTGATCATGATCCCAGGGTCCTGGGATCAAGCCCCTCATTGTGTTCTCTTCTCAGCAGGGAGCCTGCTTCTCCCTCTCTCTCTCTGTCCACCTCTCTTCCTACTTGTGATCTCGCTCTGTTAAATAAATAAAATATCAAAAAAAAATTTTTTTAAGTTTTTAATTAGAAGGGAAAAAAAAAGAATTTAACATCCCAATAAGAAATTTCCATTAGAGATCAACAGTTATCAATATAACCACACAGTAACTATAATTTATCACTTTATCATTTTTAGAACACATATACCAACATTATTATTACTTTTTTTTTTATTTGACAGAGAGAAATCACAAGTAGATGGAGAGGCAGGCAGAGAGAGAGAGGGAAGCAGGCTCCCTGCTGAGCAGAGAGCCCGATGCGGGACTCGATCCCAGGACCCTGAGATCATGACCTGAGCCGAAAGCAGCGGCTTAACACACTGAGCCACCCAGGCGCCCCACCAACATTATTTTGATTCCTGTAACAATCCTGTTAGATAACAAGTATCAATTTCACTTGACAGATCAGTAAACCATCACAGGGCATTTAAGTCAGTTCTTCCCAAACTTTAGGGTGTACAAGAATCACTCAGGAACATGTTAAGACTTTGCAGTCTCCGTAACCCCTCCCTCTCCCCAGACTGAGCTGGATCCCAGAAATTTCCATTCCAAATAAACAACACAGGTAATACTCGTACAGAAGGTCCTAATCCCCACATCCCCAAGCCACTAAGATACTGACTTAAGTAACATGACTAAGATTTCAGGTGGTTTAAAATTCCATTTTTACTGTGAATCAAAGTTCCCAAATGTTTAGATAGCAGAGCTGTGCAGAGCTCCTTGAAAGATATGTAAAATTTTAATTTTTAAAAAATTTTCTATTTATTTAAAATTTTAATTTTTTTAAGATTTTATTTTTTTGAGAGAGAGCGCGAGCATGAGAGGGTGCAGGGTCAGAGGAAGGCGGAGACTCCCTGCTAAGCAGGGAGCCAGATGCAGGACTCCTTCTGGAACTCCAGGATCATGACTTGAGCAGAAGGAAGTCACTTAACCAACTGAGCCACCCAGGCACCCTAAAAATTTAACTTTTAAAAAATTTTACATTCAGTTTAATTAAATATCTCTTATACTAAACTCCTATATGAACAAATGGTAGATGTTTAAAGAAATATAAAATGGAGAAAATTCTACCATAATTTCATTTTCTCTGTGAAATGCAAGAAAAGCTGAGATTGAATTATTTGAATACTGCTGCATTTTATAGGGTGGAAAGCTAAAACTTAGGTACCACATGTTCTAAAAACATAATGAAAAATTAAGATGAAAATATAAAAGCACTTAGAGCACAACTTCATGAATACATTAAAAACCACTGACCTGAATAATTTAAAGGATTAATTTTATAATCAATGAATTATAATCTCACTTTTTATAAAGAAAAAAGCACTCAAAAACTTGAAACTCTAATTTGTCAATCATTTTAAACTTCTAAAACATATATTATCCTTGCCACTAAACAGCATAATTTTCTGGCCTACATCACAGGTGCTAAAAACCAATGCACAAATAATAAAGAGCATAAATAAAGCCACTAGCTTGTAGTGATTTTTTTTTTTAAGATTTTTTATTTATTCATTTGAGAGAGACAGAGACAGATAGCAACAGCAGGGAGAAGAGGATAAAGCAGGCTCTCACTGAGCAGGGAGCCCCAATACAGGGCTCCATCCCAGGACCCTGGGATCATGACCTGAGCCGAAGGCAGATGCTTAACTGACTGAGCCACCCACGCAACCCTTGACAGTGATTTTAAATAAGAATTTTAATGTTACTGTTTATTTGCTCTCAAGTTTTTCTAATAAAGTTCAACTTTATCTGCCTTTTTATTACAGGGCTATTTTCAAATTCTATAGTCACATGTTAGCATCTTCTAGTTTACTGCTAAAATAATCTTTGTCTTTCTTAAACTAGGTATAAAGTATCAATACACTGAAATACAGTAAGATGGTTTAAAGGCAGACTATCTCTACTCTGCTGCATACCACATTTGTGACTCGAAGCAAGTATGCTTACTTGCTCTCCTCCATCTTCCCATAGGGTCGCAGTGAGAATTAAATGCACCAATACATGTGAAGTGCTTAGAACAGTGCCTACCACGTAATAACCACACCATAAATGTTATCTATTTTAATTACATAATTATTTTTATAGAAAAAGGCATCTCAGCTTAGATGACTCTTTACAAATCCTAATAATACTAAAATTTTAATTTACTTTATCAATGAGTTCAAACATTTAGGGAAGTTGGGCTTCATACCTTATTAAGCAGTCTTAATGTTTTTGCTATATCTACCCTATTCACAAGTTCAATTTTCCCCAACCTGAGTCACTATTAGTTCCTCTTCTGACTCATCACACAGAAAGGTAGATAGTCTGGAACATACTGGGCATACCGAAAGGCATTTCTTAATCCACCTGGATTTACATAGTTTACTAAGTAAAACTTGTCCTACATAATGTTCAATAAGTATGTTAAATAATTATAACTTAAAACTGTGCTCACTTAAAAGTGCTTTCTATATATCACATGCTCCTTCAAACTATAGTGTAGGTGTTTAGTCCCATCTTGACAGAAAAACAACATATCACTTAAGTAAAAACAAAGACACATTTTCTGACTTCTAGCCAAAACAGATTTTGCTGGTGACCTGGTGTTCAAAATCTTGCCAAGCAAACTAGAAATTAGAGTCAGAAGCAATGTCTGAGCCTACAAATTTGACCTTTATTTCTATTCAGTTCCTTTTACTGTTTTCCCCAATCCGTTGTTTAAATTATTTAGGAGAACCTCTAATAAAGAGAGAAAAAAAAAAGCTATAGGGAAATTAAATAATGCAAAATAGGTTCTTTTTTTATTTTTTATTTTTTTAATTTTACGTAGGCTTCGCACTCAATATAGGGCTTGAAATCATGACCCCAAGATCAAGAATTACACACTCTACCAACTGAGTCAACCAGGTGGCCCCAGAGTAGGTTAATTCCTAAAAACACTTTCCCAAAATGCATATACATTAAACACACACACACACAAACATTTAAAATATTGCTCTACCACTTATTCACCTTCCATGTGATCCCGAGTCGTTTGAATTCTCTAAGCCTCCATTTTGTCTTCTGGAAAGGAGGATAAAAAGAGAAACTATAACTACCACCTGGGATTGCTATGAGCATGAATTAAAACAACACAAAGCACTCTAGCCAATCACTATGAAAATAGTAAGTTTTGATATATACTAACTTTATATTTAAATCAAAACTTCAGTGCCAGTTGACCTTGACCTATCGAATTATTGTATCTTCATAAGCACTCTGAAAACTGGAGTGGTATAGTAGAGCAATCCTTCCTCAACTATCCCCTCCACAAGTTAGATACCCTGCTCAGGAAACAGGCTGTACTTAACGCTGTACTTTACCTCAGTTCCCTAGATTACTTGAGAGGCCCTATGGAAAAGGCCTGTGTCCTATTCATTTCTCTATCCCCAGACTGCAGCCCAACAGTTCTGAACCCTGACTCACAGCAGAATCACATGTGAAGTTTATCAAAATATTAATGCCTGGTATCCATCCCAGACCCATTAAATCAAAAGGGAGTCAGGGAGGGAGAGGGCAAGTATTCTCCTTGGGGAGCATTTTTTTAAGATCCTCACATGATTTTAGTTTGCTACAAGTAAGAATCACTGCACTGATACTTAAAATACTACACAAACAGGTATACATGTGTATGTGTGAATATATGTTAAAATATGTAACTACAGAAAAACAAGTCTCAGCTCAAGATCCTCATCCTCAGTAGCTTCTCACAGCCCAATCATCACTTTCCTCTAAACACAAAATATATAGAGATTTTTTTTAAAGTAATCTCCACACCCAATGAGGGCTTGAACTCACAACCATGAGATTAAGGGTTGCACGTCCACCGAGTCAGTCATGCACCCCTAAACACAAAATATTTCTAATAAACAATTTGCTGTGTTAAGATGGCTTTTCAATTGTTAACTCAGTACTTAAGTTTTTTCATATAATTATGCCTTATCCTTCCTCTTGGATTATAGTTCAGCTCCTTAAGAATATACACTGCCTTACTCTTCTTTTTCTACAGCACTTACAATAGTGCCTTGAAAACAGACATGTAATAAACATCTGACTTTTCTAATAAACATATACGAAAATGACCAGCAGGAGGTATGTCACATCCAAATTATCCAATTTGGACTACTGCCCCTAAAAATAAAGTAAAAATTTAGAAAAAAAAACATTTTTAAAATAATCTTTACCTCAGTAAATGAGAACTAAAGTTTGTCCAACAACTGAATATTTGCACTTTTCATTAAAATTATTACAAGCAGTATCTCCCCCCCCAGCTTCCCATCCCCATCTACACTTTAACTTTTTGACTTGCTTCCTCACTGAAACTATCTTCTAGCTATTTGTGGTATCTTCAGCTGTTGTCAGGTATCTTTCCAACAATTTTATAATACTCTGTAATTACTAAAATAAGTTAATGAAAGTCACAATGTGTCACACAGATGTTTAATAAATACTTCTTGAAGGAGCTTAATGTTTATCAACCACTAAAATAGGCTTTTGCATACAAGTTACATACTACTCTTCTACTATAAACTTGGATGAGAATATTGCCTGAAAATAAAAGTCTTTCTCAACGTTATATAAGATGACAAGTCCACACCTAAATGACACATTGGTGATTTTGTTTTTATTATATTTCCAAACCTGAAAATTTTTAAAAATATTATGACTTCTTAAACCAGGATTGCTAAGTTGTATTACACAAGAAACTCCACAGCAACTGACATTCTCAATCTTGAAACTACTACGAGGAATGAATAGTGCACAACAACCTAAAGATATAAAGATGGCCCACCTTTAAAGTTTTGTGTCATGTATTTACCACTATTAAAATAATCTGTATGACTTAAGTTGTTTTAAATGAAAATGAAAAGGCCCTTAAGAAGTATGCCTGCTAATTAGATATTGCAGTAAAACATTACCATGTTTTGTTGCGTCCTACACCAGCAACAGACAGAACCATAGTTACCACAAAAAGAAAGCAGTCTTCAATTCCCTATTCAATAAAAAAGGTTCAAATTCCACAGACAAAAAATGGTACCCTGAGCTGTTTGTTTTTAAGGAAGATTAAATTTAGGAGTTGCCAACACCCAAACGAAAAACATTCCAGAGTATTAGACTCAATTGTAGTGGGGAGTCATCTACATTCTCAGCACTATGTTCTCTAACCCAAAGCAGCAGTATTAACAAAGGATGTTTCTTAGGATCTCATAAGATACACCACACTTATTTCCCCCAGTAAACATTACCCTTGTTAAAAACAAAAACAAAAAAGGTACTTGAGAAGTAACAATTCTAGCACAAGCAGCCAGACAAAAATGAAGTTTAACATCTGCCAAGATATTTCCCAAAATAAGACCCCTGTCAGTTGAACAATGAGGAAAAGATTGAAATGACTAATTCTTTTATTTGGACCATCAGCTACTTTTAAAAATAAAGTTGAGGAATGTAGCTTTTCCAAAGCCTTGTCTTTAGTTTCCCCTTAATCTTCATATTTTTAACTAAAAAAAAAAAAAAAAAACCTAGAAATTTGATTACCACTCTCATGAAATTCCTTTTAAAGCAATTTAATGAATAACAGATCTTTTGTGCAAGTAGCAAACCACAGAGGACAGTTCTGCTGGCTGATAAAAATCTGTCTGAAACATGCATATAAAAATATATCCTTCAAAGACAAACCGTAATTTTCCAGGTATGGAAAACATATTAACACTTAAAAAGCTGGGTATGTTTGACACACACCCTAACTTACTGCGAATGCTTTTACTTAAATCACAATTAAAGTTAGTATACTCTTATTATTTACTGGTCATCAAAGTTGAATAAATTAGAAAACCACGAGTAAAAAAATGTAAAAAATTAAAAAATTAAAAAACCTGAAGAGCCAATGAGAAAAAGATGCAACTACTTTGGGTGAAACAAAGTTGTGTAATCACTTCCCAAAACCAGTGCGCTTCTATTAAAGTAGCCAAAATTGTTTAGGACTTTTTTTTTTTTTTTCTGAGGGCAGAGATAGGTGCGATTACACATTAAGTAAAAATGTTTCACCACTCAAATAGGAAGATGCTGCTGCCTGCAGGAATGTTGAGACAGCTCAAAAATACAAAACAAAAACAAAACCCCTACCACAACTCTTTCCCGCAATATACAGAGCCAAATACTTAAATACAAGGAAAGATCATCTTAGCAAAAAGAATTATGGATTACTACAACTTTCCTATTGTCCTAACTATCACTCAGAATTAACTGCGGGGTGGGGGGTGGGGGGTGAGGGGCTGAGGAGCGCTCTTCCCCAAAGCTGGTTTATAGATAAAATAGTAATATCTTTAGTTGGATATTCTCATCTGGATACACTGAAAAAGTTGTGCTAGATAGTGCTAAGGACACGTTTTTTTTACAGGTGCTACTAAACACTGTCAAGAGAAAAGAGATAAACAATCTGATAACTTCAGATAGACACGTGGGAAACCAAACTTAGTATGTCGTCATCGCCATTAATCAATTTTTTTAACTGATTAGGCGAAAACAAACAACCCTAGGTGGGCAAGTTTTGGAGTTTTGTCTTTCCACCGCTACAGAGAAGGATCCTGAATTTTCAGCCAGGAAGCCCGAAAAGCACGTGTCCCACTTGGGGTTTGGGGAACTTCCCAGGAAGCACCGAGTAAAACTCCATCACCCCCTGCCTGCCTAACCCGGTGAAAGGCTAAGTAATGCGGGACGGGCTAGAGCGGGGAAACTCGGCGGCCCGGGGGCCGGGGGAGCTCCGCCCGCCGCCCCCGCCCGCTCACCTCGGCCGCGGGGATGTTGACCACGCCGGTGGAGCGACGCTTCTCCCGCAGCTTTCTCTTCTCGATCTGCCCCTTGCCTTTCCTGGCACTGGGGCCCGAGCTCTTGCCTTTCTCCGCGGCGCCGTCCCGCTCCTCCTCGTCGCCCCGGGCCGGCGGTGTCCCCGAGGCGGGGACCGCGGCGGTGGCCGTGGGGGGCGGCTCGTCCTCCGGCCGCCGGGAGCCGGGGGTGGACCGGGGCAGCGCCGCGGGGCCCACCGCGCAGTTCACGCCCCCAGAGCCGGGGGCGGCAGGTGCGGCCGCGCCGCCCGGGAGGTTGTTGTTGAGCTCGTTGGCTGCGGCTGCGGCCGAGGTGCCCGGAGCCCCCGCCGGGGGCTTCCCGGTCGCGTCACTGCCGCCCCCGCCCGGAGCGGCCGGGCCCGGGGGGTTCTGCTTGGCGCGCATCTTCTCGCGCTTCGCCTTCCACTCCTCCAGGAAGTCTGTGGTGCTGCCGCTGCTGCCGCTGCTGGTCCGGTAGCCACCGGTCGCCATATTCCCAGCGGGGCCGGCCGGGCTCTCACCTCAGGCCGCCCAGCCCGGCTCCGGCCGCCGCCGCCGCCTTCCCGAGGCCGGGAGGATGCGAGGGAACGACCCCCCGGGCGCGGGGGCGGCCGAGGCTCCCCCGGTGGCCGGTGAGTCTGAGGGGAAACACAAAAGGGGGCGGGGAAGAGAAGCGTTCAGGTCCCTCGCCCGGCCGGAGGGTCTGCCCGCCGGCCCGCCTCGGAGCCCCCCGCCCCCCGCGGAGCGCTCTGCCCAGTCCCCGCCGGCAAGTGGCTGCCCAGTCCCCACCCTGCAAAGTTTCTCGGACGCACCTACACAGCGGGCCTGGACGATCGCCTCCCCTCGAGGGGAGGAGAAAAGGGCCTGTCCCCACCCCCGGCCCGCCCGCCCCATCCCCACCGGGGTCTGCGCCCGCGGCGGTCGGGGGACCAGGGCCAGACCCCTCCACCTGTCGGCCCGTCGGACCTCCTGCCCCTCGCTCCGGCCACCGTGGGCCAAGGTCCCCACCACCACCACCTTCGTTCCTGGGCGAGGCGCGAAGCCCCTAGGCGGCTCGCTGAGGAGGCGGGACGCGGACACACAGCAGCTGTCCGGCCGCCTCGAGGGTCGAGCTCGGGCGGCCCAAGCAGCCCCTTACCTGAGAAGAGTTTTGGTGGGGGGCGAGGCGTGGGGTCTGGGAGGAGGCGTCCAGGTGAGCCCGCCCGGCGGCGCGGAAGGAGCGGCTGCAAACTCGCGGCCAGATCTCACGGCTCCGCCGGGCCAGAGGGAGGGAGAGAGGGAGGGTGCGAGGGGCGGGAGGGGAACCGAGCGGCGCCGAAGCGCGGGCGGAAAGGGCCGAGACGGCGCGCGAGGGGCGCGGCGCGCAGTGCGGGGGGTCGTGCCCGCCGACGCCCCGCCCCCGGCGCTCAGGTGCGCGCCGCCTGGTCCAGCCCGCCGCTGCAGCCCGCCCCGCGCCCGCCTGTCCCACCGCACATTCCTGGGCTCGCGGCCCTGCAGCGGCGGGCCCCGCGGCAGCGCTGACTCGGAGCGGGACAGCCCTCCACGCCCTGCACCCCGCTCCTGTTCTCCGCCTCTCCGCCTCTCCGTCTCCCACCACTCTTCCTTTTAAGTACAAGTTATATTCTTCGAGGGAAAATCAAGAATGGGGCTGGCCGAGGGGGAAAATGCAATGAAGTTGGGATGATTCAGCCCTGACTGGCTGGGATGGGAAAACAGTCGCGCGTCACTTTTCCTGGTCGCTGCCCCCTCTTCAGATGTGCTAGAGTGGCAGGCAGAAGAGTCGAAACAACAACAACCACCACCAACAACAAAACCGAAACAAACCCAGACCCTTCTCTCTGAGCAAAACCTGTGGTTTCTGGGTGAAAGGGTGGGCTGAAAGAAGGAGGGGCTTAAATTATCAGTGAACTATCAAGGGTTTACTATTTTAGGCTTGCAAGAGAAAAGGAAAAACTCGTTTTTACAGTGTATTGCACTGGCATCCGAATCCTATTTGGAATTGTCCTTTTAACCCTTCTCTACACCTCTTCTTTACAGAGAGAGAATTTAAGATACCAAGATACCAAAACTGCGTTGAAGCTGATCTAATGTGACCTGGGGCGGTAATTGACTCTATTTTTCTATCTTGAACATGTCATAGGATATATCTTATCCTCAGAGGCAAGTCATCTAACATTTCTGGATCCGGGCTGGGTGGACTGCCACCATCATACACCTCAAGAGACAGATCTCACTATATTACAAGTGGAGCCAGGGCACATCATTGTCACAGCCTACAACTGCCAGGTCACCACTTTGAGAAAAAAAAAAAAAAAAAAGTAGGCGAGCCCTGAGTCACACTCTTACCTAACATAAAACTTTCTTCCTTCTTAGTATTCCTGTTTTGCCCAGGTGGCACATGGTGGGTGGGCAGTCAGTGTGTGCCTGCCACAAGAATGAGATTGGGAGAAAGTGATTCACATGCTATTTATTTCTCAGAGGGAAAGTCACACAGTTCTCTCTTTGGTCTGGCTGTTGGGGTGAACATGTGGGTAGCAGGGAGAGAACTCTGGAAAAATCCTTAGAAAATTAAAGGCCTTCCTTGGGAATTGGTTTCAAAGGCTGAGCCTAACTGGTACCATCCGGGGTGTGCCACCTGAAATTCCTCAATTACAGATTCACTACAGTGTTTTGTTTTCTGAGTTTTAAGGGGGTGGTAGGAGGGTTGGGCATTAGACAGATTCACATTAATGCTTTTTAACTTACCAAAGGATTTTCACCTGGAGGGGCCTGCAGGATACAGTGGAAAGAGGATTCAGTGTGCCTGAACACAAATTCATAAGTAGCTGAGAGATCTTGGAGGTGTTGTTTAAATTCTCTGAAACTCAGCTTTCTTTACTATAAAATCAGTAACAACAGCATGTATTTTTAAGCTATTATAAGAATCAACACTATGCTTGGTTCAAGGAAGACACTCAGTAAATATCCTCTTGTTAACAGGATATCAAACAATTTTTGGTCTCTAAGAAGTGGGGGAGGAGTGTGGGAGAGAGAGAAGACAGGCGAAAAAGATAAAGTACTGAATACATTATTAATTTGAAAATTATGAAAGAGAATAAACTAGAATAACACTTACGCCACATGAATTTATCACACACTTTTGGACTAGTTCTCTTAGTATTAATAGGCTCTGACTTGGGAATTGGCTACTACTGACTCTTGTGGCTTTGGGCAAGTTGCTTAACTTTTGTGCCTCTGTTTACTTACATATAAAATGGGGATAATGATACTTCCTACATTGTGAGAGTGTTGTGAAGGTGCCTGAGATCCTTGGATAAAAGGTAGTATATGAGAACCAGAGTAGTTATTATTAGTCTATAAATGCCCTAGGAACCATGGATGAAAGAGATTATTGAGGTACAAAGCACTGTGTATTATTATTGTTATCATTTATTATACCTTTTGTCTTTACCTTACCATTCTCATTTCCAAAGATGTATTTCACAGTCAGACTGCTTCCAGCCCTGCACCAAGCTATTTAGCTGAGTCAGGCCTAAATTGCAAAATGTTTGCATATCATCAATCTTTATGTTTAGTATCTGATGAAATAATCCTCAAAGACTGAGAGCATGGTTTCTCAACCATGGCGCTACAGACATTGAGGACTTGGTAATTCCTGGGGGTTTGTCCTGTCCATTGTAGGATGTTTAGCAGCATCTTTGGCTTGTAGCCACTGGATACCAGTGGCTGCCCCTGTCCCCCAGTTGTGACTATGCTGAATGTTCCCTGAAGGGGAGAATCTTCCCCAGTTGAGAACTGAGCTAGCCCTAAAATAACTAATATTGGTGATGCACTTGCCCTTAATAATAAAAGTAAATATGATGATGCTAACAAATAAAAGGATTCATTGTAATATGTCTGAATGAAATTCACTCTAAATGTTAAGTCTTACTTCATGTTTTCCAGGCAGTGGATTAGCCATAATGTGAAATAGCCCGTTTGTATGTATTGAAATAATTAATAGGGTATTGAGGAATAGTCATTGTGCCTTCAATGCCAGTATTTCTAGAACATATGCAATTCACCGTCTAAAATCAAAATAATACATGCATATAGTCTTAGAAGGTAAATACTTTAGTTCTGCAAAGATTATTACAAAAGACAATGCCCTACCTACCCACTCCCACTCCCCCCCAAAAAAAGTTGTAACTATGCAAATATTGTTCACAGCTGAGCCATGCAGTGTACTATGACTGCATTTTTACAACTTTTGTCTTGTTACACAATTATTTCTTTTTCCTCCACAGTTAAAACTTGCCATTTTTAAAATCATTTCATCATATTCCATATACCAGTCATAAATTGAAACCCAAATTTTCCTCCTCTCAGTACAATTAGTCATGTCAGGTAATCTATAAGTTCTATTTCTCATTTTCTCGGAGATATCTCTCTTGGAGCCCTCTATCCCCTGCTGTGATCTGGGCTGACTTTAACAGCTCATGGCTCTATGGTCATCTTAGGATTGTTTCCCTAACATCCTGAGAATCATTCCTATGCAAACCTCTTGTTTCCTGAATCCAATATTGTCCTCTTTCCTTTTCTCCCCCATTATTTCAGTGGAGTATAATTTCAGTTTATTCTGGAGGTAGGATTACACATTCCTGAAGACACTGTGTGTTGGAAAATGTTTTTTTTTTTAAGATTTTATTTATTTATTTGACAGAGAGAAATTACAAGTACACTGAGAGGCAGGCAGAGAGAGAGAGAAGGAAGCAGGCTCCCTGCTGAGCAGAGAGCCCGATGCGGGACTCGATCCCAGGACCCTGAGATCATGACCTGAGCCGAAGGCAGCAGCTTAACCCACTGAGCCACCCAGGTGCCCCGAAAATGTTTTTAATCTATCTTCACACTCAACAGTTTGTGGGGTGTGGAACTCTAGGTTAGAAATCACTTCCTTGGGACGCCCTGCACAAGATTCTCTTCCTCTGTCCTCCCCCATCCCACACTCTGTCTCTCTTAAAAAAAGAAAAAAAGTGTCACTATATTGTCTTCTAGTTTCCAGAGTAGATGCTGAGAAGACCAAAGGCATTGATTCCTTTGTGTTTTCTCTCTGGAATTTTCTGAACTTTTTAACCCAAATCTTCTGGAATATCTTGGATTTGCCTTGATTTAGCCTTTTTTCATTATAATATTAGGCACTCGGTGGGCCCTTTCAGTCTGCCATCTGCCCTTTAGCTGGGAAATTTCCTTATCCTATTACCTTTGGTAATTCTTCTCTTCAGTTTTCTCTGTTCTCTCTAGAACTTTTGTTAAATAAGTGTTTGACTTCTAAACATTCTCTAATAAATGTTTACTCTTTTCCTGTTTCCATCTCTTTGGCATGTTATTCTACTTTCAGTGAAATTTCCTCTATTTTATATTCCAACATTTCCATCCAATTTTCTGTTTCTGCCACCATTTTTTTTTGTAAGATTTGTTTCTTATTCTCTAAGTTCTTTTTCCATCCATATCTTCATGTTCTTATGTCATAGATTCACCATCTTTTCTCTCCCAAAGGGAATTTCCTTAACTTTTCTTCTACTGGTCCTGCACTCTGTCTCATCTATATGTTCCTTTTTTCACTTTTTTTTTTTTAAGATTTTATTTATTTATTTGACAGACAGAGATCACAAGTAGGCAGAGAGGCAGGCAGAGAGAACAAGGAGGAAGCAGGCTCCCTGCTGAGCAGAGAGCCCAATGTAGGGCTCCATCCCAAGACTCTGAGATCATGACCTGAGCCAAAGGCAGAGGCGTTAACCCACTGAGCCACCCAGGTGCCCCTCCTTTTTTCACTTTTTTATTGCTTTAGCCTTCATCTTTCTGTTAGAAGATTTCCTCCTCCTTCTGCCATTCATTCATATTTAAGACAGAAATACTAAAAAGCCAACTGGATGCTCTGAAAAGGCAGAGCTTGTGGACTGATGGTCCTTATTTAGGAGGCTGATGTTTGGACCCAGGCATTCTGTGGAGGCATGTGTCAAATGTCAGCATTTATGGGACTTTTCTCTTGGCCAGAACAGTTTCCCTGAGAGAACTTGCATTTCTGCCTGTGTTGCCAGTTGTCAACCATTTCAGGTGCCAAGTAGGGAAAGAGGACTTGGGAAGTCTCATTACTCAATATGCAAGTTTGACCCCATACCTATGCTCAATATTCCTGGAGTACACAAGTTCGTTACATTTGAGATTCAGCAACTGCAGAGTGTGAACTTCCAGGTCTCTGGCAGGATCAGGGAAGACAGCCTCCTTGCTCCTGAGCCTTAGAGAAGGGACTTAAGAATCTAACTGTTCCTTTCACAGATTTTCAACTAATTCTTCTGTTTTCACCACCTTCTTCTGTTTTCGTAAGTACATGATTCTGCCTCCAATTTCTGAGCTTTCTTCCGGACAAAAAGGGTTATTTCTTGTCAGTTCTGTCTCTTGGAGGTGGTTGGAAGTCACCTTTCTCTGCTCTGCTAATGTCTGTTTCCCAGCTTCCAACATTTTGTTCTTGTCTTCCATTCCCTTTGTTATGACTGGTTTATTAGTTTATTTTTGTTTTGGTAAAATTACTTGAGGACAAAGAGGTAAACATGTGTATTCTGCCTGTTATATTTAACAGGAAGCCTAATCCATCCAGTTTGCAGATTTCCAGATACTTTGAAATCTAATCTGTGTTGAGGCCAGATAAGTAGAGCCCTCTACATCTCCTTATTGAATTACATCATAAGACCCTATGGATAGACACTGTGAGAAAGAACTCATGAGATGTATTGTCTCTAGGCTGTCTATAAAGATGTGGCACGTGATATTATATAATGTTCCTATTATAATAAAAACTAGGAAAAATGCCTGACATTAATATTAAATATAGTTACACAGTATTGTAATAGCACTGTACAGTGATAGACAGTAGCTACACTTGTAGTGAGCACAGCATAACAGAGTTGCTGAATCACTACACCACACACCTGAAACTAATGTAACATTATGTGCTAGCTATACTTCAATATATAAAAGTAGAAATAAAATAAAATGATGGTATCAGAGTCTTTCACATTGCAGTCATGACCCCTTAATGGGCCGTGATCGAAGAAAAAAGAAAAACATTAGAGAAAAGCCCTCATGTAAAGGTGAAGGTTGTTTGATGACCTGTTGGTCTCAGTTGTGTGAGGAGCCCCTCTGTGAGCATGTGAAGTTCATTCCATATGGTAAGCAGAGTCAAAAAAGCATGAAAACCAGTATCATAAATAAATATTTATAAAGATATGGAGTAATAAAAAACAGACAAATAAAAATATGGAGTAGGGCTTATCCACTTAAAATGCAAAAACCAGTTTACATAACCAAATGCACATTATAATCCCATTCTGTGGAAGGAAAAAAGAATAGCAGCATATTTCTTTTGTTAATGGTTTTGTGGGTTTTTTTAACCATAGTAAAACTACGTGTTATATAGCTTGTAAATTTTCCCTTGACTTCTGGTAATCTTAAGCCACATTTGTGGCTTATCCAGGAAAGACCTCGGTTTTGTGGTATCTGAGGCTTATATAACTTAAGAAACCTCATTAAGAAAAAGAATGTGTACGAAAATAAATATTTAGGATAAGACGGCTTTAAAAATTGTAAGTTTTTTTTTTTTTTTTTTTTAAGATTTTATTTATTTATTTGACAGAGGGAGATCACAGCAGGCAGAGAGGCAGGCAGAGAGAGGGGAAGGGAAGGAAGCAGGCCCCTGCTGAACAGAGAGCCCGATGTGGGACTCGATCCCAGGACTCTGAGATCATGACCTGAGCCGAAGGCAGCGGCTTAACCCACTGAGCCACCCAGGCACCCAAAAATTGTAAGTTTTAATAAATTGAAAAATGCCATACCATAAACAATTGCAAAACCCAGAAAGACAACCTAAATTATTTTACTCTGGCTTATTTTATAATACTATTTTGTCTGCATTTTTATTATTGATTTTATTATTACTTACTGATGCACAAAATAGATGACTTTACACACAGACGTATCCTCTATTTGCAGAACAAATATGTAGATTAATGTACCATACATACAGGAACTCTGATAAGTCCAATTTCATACTATTTCCATCATAAAAGAAAATACTATACTCAGCATTTATAATCTTATGGCTTGTATTATGAAATATATCTGAGGTAGGAAAGAACTTCTGTTTCAACTAGACTTGCCAACCCCTATAAGGGGCAACCTCTTTGCTGGGGTCACTAGCCAACTTCCCCGCCACTCTGAATCACTGAGGATCTTAGCTCCTGGTTGACTGTCTTCTCCTATTTATGTCACTTCTTAATGATAACTTGCAAAGATAACCTATCTAATCTTCTGGCATCTCGGATACTTGACTTTACTTCCAATAATCTTTTCCTCTTTACCTCTCCTCAGTTAGGCAGCTCTTGACTTTGTCATCACCAGCCAGTACACCTCCAGATTCCCAGTTTAAACATCCCATTTCCCAACCACTACCTCCTACTCCTCTAGCACACTTACTCCAGTATCCCCACCAACCATTTTGTTTCTGTTGATCCCACTGATTTTTCGTTATCTATTTTTCCATGTCCTAACTTCCTTACTCAGCTTAGATTCTAAAGTTGATTGTTATTAGCCTCCTCTGTGCCTGTACCGCTCAGCTAAATAAGGTTAATTAAAAACAGTAGGGCAGGGGCACCTGGGTGGCTCAGTGGGTTAAAGCCTCTGTCTTCGGCTCGGGTCATGATCCCAGGGTCCTGGGATCGAGCCCCGCATCAGGCTCTGCTCAGCGGGGAGCCTGCTTCCTCCTCTCTCTCTGCCTGCCTCTTTGCCTGCCTCTCTGCCTGCTTGTGATCTCTGTCTGTCAAAAAAAAAAAAAAAAAAAAAAAAAAATTAAAACAAAAAAAACAGTAAGGCATGCTTTCTAACCCTACTTGAAATGTATGACCATAGTCTCAACTGAACAGTCTATACAGTCTAGCAATCCTGCAGTCCTCGTAAGCTTGCTCTTCTGTGCTCCAGAATGACTAGTTCACATCAGTCCCTTAAACTTCCAATACCCCTTTTCCACCCTGGCACTCAGTTGATGAACTTGTTTTCCTATTTCATTGACTAAAGTAGGACTGATCAGAGCAGAGCTCCTCGTATTCCTAAAACAGCTCTACCCACTTTCCTATACCTGGATTCACTCTCTTTCTTTAAGATGAAGTTCTCTACTCCTTTCAAAAGCAATTCTGCCATCTGTGTCTTTCCCTTCTCAGGAGTTTGCTCCTGCTACCACACTCTCCTCTTGTGCGTAATCAGTTCCTCGTTCTCTATTAAATCATCCCCTTCAACATACAAATAAACTCTCGTAATCCCTTCTGTATTAATTTTCTCTTTATTGCTCTAACAAAATTTCACAGATGTAGCATCTTAAACAATATGCTACCCCCCTCCTCTCAGCCCCCCTTTCTTTCTCCCTTTAAAATAAATAAACCTTCTAAAAAATAAAAAATAGAAGAGATCTAAGATAAATGTTTCAAATCATTAACATTTGTTAAATCTCAATGGGGGATGGAGAGGACCTAGGCTCTTTGTTATATTATTTTCTATACTTTTATATGTTTCAAATATGCTAGAATTTAAAGTAATTTTTAAAGGAAAATTTCTGGACTTCAATAAATCATTTTATAAGACAAGGTTTGATTTTTAAAAGGCCAAAACTTTAACAAAATTGTACTTGCCCATCACATCTTGGGGCAACCTTAAAACAGCCCCGTTTTTTCATGCCAAGCAAAAGAAGAATCAAAATTGTAGAAAATTTAATGGAGCCATGTACCCTGGAAATATTGGAAGTGGTTTATTGCTTGGGGCAAAGGAAGAAAACTGAAGGCATACCAATTTCAGAGGGCACGATCCCCTTGATAATCACTGATCTTCCCTCTAATACCTGGAAACATGTCGCTAAACCATCTCCTAAACCACTTTCATTCAATAGGCAAACAACTGGAAGAAACTGCTGATGCCTCTCATTTCAACCGCTCTTTATTATTATTTATTTAATAATACATTTGTTTATATTATTTTACATATATAAATATATATTATATTTAAATATATATTTACATATATATTATAGATTTAATATATAAATACATATTTATATGTATGTATTCCAATATCTATATTTTATATATTATATAAAATATATTTTATATAATATATAAAATTATAAAATTTTTATATAAAATTTATATATAAAATATATTTTATATAATATATAAAAATATAGATATTGGAATACATCTTTGGTGGTATCTGTACAAATTAAATAATAACAATAATTTATTATTAATTATATATTAATTAAATTAATTAATTTACTTATTTATTATATTATATGCCTATATAAATATATTTATATACTCAAGAAGTATTCCAATTTTTCTGCTCCTGTTTCAGAAACTTGACAATTCATTATCATGTTCCAAATAGTGAAAAAATGTGTCTTTGTCAAGGAAAGCTTCGTGCAGACAGAGTGTTTGGTTCTCTGGGCGAGGTAACATACCTGGTTGAGCGACTTTGCTGAAGGTGCTCCACGCGTCGTCATGACTCATTGCCCTCAGCATCAACAGGAATTGATTCGTGCCAGCAATTCTCAAAGGCGTCTTGTTTACTGCTGTGAAAGTCATCAACTCTATCGCAGCCTGATCCTGACCTCAGCCTTTTCGAGAAATTTTGACTAGAAAAGAGATCAGAGTAGGAAGTTCTTCTCTATTACACTTAGTCCACTAACTTTACAAAGAATACATCGTCAAGTATGTGATTGAACTTCATGCTTAAGTTGTATGTGTGCTCTAAGGAGAGAGACGCAGAGAGAGAGCGAGAGAACAGTTCTCAGAACAATGTAATTAAGAGGAGTTCCTTCCTGGTTTTGTTACATCATAGATATTTCTGACCAGGAGACTAAAAGCAAATCTTTTGATTTAAGGGTCTAGAGAGGGTGTTACAGATACTGCTAAAAGGAACTCACCAAATTCATAGCTGAGCACCATTTCAGGAAGTGAGGATAGAATGCAGGCAACACTATAAGCTTTCCAGTGAGGAGAAGGACTTTCTATGGTCTGAAGCCCACTGAGAAAGTTTTTTTTTTTTTTTTTAAGATTTTATCTATTTGACATATAAAGAGACAGCAAGAGAGGGAACACAAGCAGCAGGGGGAGTGGGAGAGGGAAAAGCAGGACTCCCACCAAGCGGGGAGCCCAATGTGGGGCTTGATCCCAGGACTCTGGGATCATGACCTGAACTGAAGGCAGACACTTAACAACTGAACCACCCAGGCACCCCCCCACTGAGAAAGTCTTATTAATTTCCCTACAAACAGAAATTTTCAATATCCCCAAACATCATAGAATTCTTTTACAAACAGAAATTTTCAATATCCCCAAACACCATAGAATTCTTTTACAAGCTTCTGTTCCAATGACTTGAAAATTAAAACACAAAGTAATCCTTTTTGGTCCCCTCCAGAAAGCTTCGACAATATACCTAATCAAAGATAGTTTCATTAATTTATGGTGGTGGTGATGAAGCAGGAATTCAACTTAATCTTGGGGTATGTTTTTGACCTGTAGGAGCCAATGTTTTCAGTGTTTATTACCACTGAAAAAGAAGTGAAATCAAGTGGATGACATAAATGACATAGCTTTTTTTTTTTTTTTTTTTTTTTACATAACCCAACTTCTTATTCAAATCAAAAGCATCCTTTCACTGGAATTTACTACTGAGTACAGTTAAGGTTGCCTTTGATTTTATTGGCACTCAAATTAATGAAGACAATATTTTGCATAATAACACTAATAGCAATAAGTCCTTGCTTACTACACACTAGGGACTGCACTGTCACTTCGTGTGTAACACCTAACAATTCTCAACAGTCCTATCAGGGGAGCACTAATATTCCTTTGACAGATCAGCAAACTGAGGCATAGTGGCAGTAAGTAATTTATCCAGTGTCACAGCTAGTACATGATAAAGCCAAGTACTTCAGTACATGGCTGTCTGATTCCTGAGCCCATCCTATATTATGTCAAAGGCATTTATTTTCAATGCTTTAAAGCAAACTAAATGCAAACAGACTAGTTTCTGTGCATTTTTCCGTGAAAGATTTGTTTCGGTTTCATCAAAATTTTAGGGTTTCATAATCAGTGATTCTTAGGACTGAGAGCAACTGCCTTAGACAAACCACAGCACTTGGGAAACCTGAGCAGCCCCTTCCCTCTCTGTCTTTGCGTCCTAGTGTCTGGTCTACAGCAGGTGCTCTGCGTATAAAAACTTCTCAAAAGGCATGCAGGCAGGATGGCTGTCCTAAGGTTGTCCTGGAAGCAGACTGTCCGCCAGGGCTTACTTGGGCAACGGGCACAGTTCTGGTTGGAGAAGTAGTCCTGGATGTCTTTACCATAGTCAGCCTTTGATCCTCAGCATCGCCGATTCAGAACTCTGATTTTTTTTTTTTAAGATTTTATTCATTTATTAGACAGAGATCACAAGCAGGCAGAGAGGCAGACAGAGAGGAGGAAGCAGGTTCCCCGCTGAGCAGAGAGCCCGATGCAGGGCTGGATCCCAGGACCCTGAGATCATGACCTGTGCCGGAAGCAGCGGCTTAACCCACTGAGCCACCCAGGCGCCCCCAGAACTCTGATTTTATCAGCAATTAGAGAGTGTATTAATTTTCAACAGCACATTCACATTAATGTAGCCCACTTGCCTGATGTCTAAGCGCCAAATAACTCATTGATTTATGATGAAAAATATGAAGGTCAGAAACACAGGAATGTTAAAGTCATCACTAAGAGTGTGTAATCTCCAAGAAGGCAGACCTACAGGGGAGTGAAAACATAACTGGAAGTTTACTTGGTGAATATGGAAAACGAACAATAGAGGTTAATTCGAGGAATCCAGTGTTTATTGCCCTCTGGTAAGAGAGCCAGAGCATTCATCCCCACAAATAAGGAGAGTCTTGCCAAACCTAAGAGAACAGAATGGCTCTCCCCAGGACCTTTGCATTCCATCTCTTGTTTGCTAAGGAAGCTGCTAACTTGGTTACTGATGGACACATTCTTTCTTTGTATATGCTAATGATTTTAATCTGGTTATGGGCCTATTTTCTTGGTCAGACCTCTTTCAGGTGAATTTGAATATTTCCACAAAATCCATCTATTGAGTTTTTAAAAATTATTTTTAAAATATTTTTAAAGATTTTATTTATTTATTAGATAGAGAGCATGCACCAGAGGGGAGGGACAGCAGAGAAGGGAGAAAGAATCTGAAGCAGATTCCAAACTGGTCTTGGGAACCCTATGTGGGGCTCAATCCCATTACCACAGCATTGTGTCCTGAGCTGAAACCAAGAGACCATGGCTTAACAGACTGAGACTCCCAGGCGCCCCATTTATTGAAGTTGAATTCTCCCTGGACGATGTTATTGGTGGGCATTCTACTATAACTTCAGTGTGCTGATGACTAACATTTTCTAAAGCCCCTCAGTAAAAGTCTGTGATCCGTTGATCTTGCAATAGAAATTGCTCCTCATTTTAAAGTTTATGTATAAGCTACAAGAAGAGAAGGATTGTGGGTCATTCATAAACACTTTGGGGGTGTACCTACTGTGCATCAGGCTTGTTCCATGCAAGTTACTGTTTAGACAATGGATGGATGACAGCTCCTGCCTTCAAGGCACTTGCAGGTGGGTAAAGACTTACATAACAAAAAGAGATACTACAGAAGAACATCTGTATAAAAAGACTTGGAAAGTGCATTCCAACAGACGGACCCACGGAAGCTCAAACACAGAATTGTAAAGTGTGCACAAGAAATGGGGAAGGTGAGGCCCTTGGAAAGCTGGGAGGGACGACACAGGTGAGCTGGAGGAAATGGAGGCACAGGGATGACAGGGCTTGAGCTCTTTAGGGCCAAAGGCACATTTCCTCCCTCTCCCACGCTCCTTCCCTCATCCCCAGAACATTCGTCTTTCTATGTTTGCCTCTTGGGCCTCTAGTTATTAATTCTCTGTTTCTTTCAGAAGCTTCTGTTTTGGGGCGCCTAGGTGGCTCAGTGGGTTAAGCTGCTGCCTTCGGCTCAGGTCATGATCTCAGGGTCCTGGGATTGAGCCCCGCATCGGGCTCTCTGCTCAGTGGGGAACCTGCTCCCCCCCCTTTGCTGGCTGTTCTGTCTACTTGTGATCTCTCTCTCTGTCAAATAAATAAATAAAATCTTTTTTTAAAAAGAGCCATGAAAAAAAAAAAAAAGAAACTTCTGTTTTCTCAGGTTCATTTTTTAAATCAATAATTTTTTAAAAACTGGGGACCTCGGTTGGTTCAGTCAGTACAGCATGCAACTCTGGATCTCAGCGTCATGGGTTTGAGTCCCATGTTTGGTATAGAGATTACTCTAAATAAATAAATAAGCAAATAAAAACATAAATAAAATTTTTAAAATTTGGTTTTTGGTTACATAATACCTGTTCGTGGAATGATGTTCAAGAGCTATAAGGGCAAAGTGCAAAAAACCTAGTTTCCCTCCCACCTGGGCCAGCTGCCCAGCTCTGCTCTTCTGACCCTAGGGACAACCACTGGCACTGGCTTCCTGTATTTCCTTCCATAAAGTCTCTGGATAGACAAGCATTTATGTGTGTGTATAAGTGCACGGCTATGTGTGTATACATAATTTTTTACACCAAGAGTAGAATACTACTGCATTTTGCTTTCTCCACTTTAAAATGGACTTTAGAGATTTTTCCATATCTGTCCCTTCTTTTATGCATTCAGTTGACAAGTTCTTATGCAGCATCTACCATGTGCCCGGCACTCTTAGATGGTAAAGATAGAGCAGTGGACAAAAATCTCTGCGTTTGTGGCACATCTCTTCTAGGAGAGGGGTACAGGAAAGACAAACACACACCAAAGAAGCAACGAAGTACGTACAAGATGCCAGCTGGAGAGGAGAGCTAAAGGAGAGTGCTGGAAGGGTAGACGCCGGAGAGTGGCTGCAGCCGTCTAACGGAGGGAAAAACAGAGCCTGAGAGAGAGAGAAAGGCCTAGTTCTTCTGTTGGCCCCATGGCATTCTGTCAGATGAATATACCATAATTTGTTTAATCAGTTGCCTACCGACATTTACCTTGCTTCTCACACTTTGCTGTTACAGTAACGCAAATCTGGCCTGTAGGTCATTTGACACATCTAAGAGTATATTTGTAAATTAAATTCCTAGAAGTAGAATTGCCATTTTAAGGGTCTGTGCTTTTTTAATTTTATTTTTACTTTTAATTTTAACAGATATTGCTAAATTACTTTTGCAGAGTACCAACTTACAGTTCTTTCAGTAATGAATGGGAGGACCCCACCAGCTACAGCAACACTGTGTTGTCAAGATTTGTGATGTTTGCTTATGTGATGAGTCAGCTATGAAATCTTGTTATACATCTAAATTGCATTTTACTGTTTATGATTGAAGTAAAACGTCTAAATCCCCCCCTCCTTTTTAAAAGATTTTATTTATTTATTTGACAGAGAGAGATCACAAGTAGGCAGAGAGGCAGGCAGAGAGAGGGGGGAGGCAGGCTCCCCACTGAGGGGCTCAATCCCAGGACCCTGAGATCATGACCTGAGCCGAAGGCAGAGGCTTAATCCACTGAGCCACCGAGGTGCCCCTCTAAAGGCCCTTTTTATTCCTTCTAAACTGATCATGTCCTTTGCCAAATTTTCTACTGTATGTGTGTTTTGTTTTATTTCTGATTCATAGGAAGACTTCTCAGTAAAGAGTTACAGCTGGGCGCCTGAGTGGCTCAGTGTGTTGAGCTGCTGCCTTCGGCTCGGGTCATGATCTCAGGGTCCTGGGATCGAGTCCCGCATTGGGCTCTCTGCTCAGCAGGGAGCCTGCTTCCCTTCCTCTCTCTCTCTGCCTGCCTCTCTGCCTACTTGTGATCTCTCTCTATCAAATAAATAAATAAAATCTTTAAAAAAAAAATAGTTACAGCTTTCTTGGGATGTAGGTAGCAAAAATTTTACCTAATTTGTCAGTTCTCTTTTGATTGTGTTTATAATAAATGGTTTTCATAATACAGAAAATTTTTACTCTTATATATAACCCAGTAAAATAATCTTTTAAATTACTTTTTAAATATTTTATTTATTTATTTGAGAGAGAGAGAATGAGAGAGAGAGAGAGAACATGAGAGGGGGAAGGTCAGAGGGAAAAGCACTCTCGCTGCTGACCAGGGAGCCCGATGCGGGATTCAAAGTGGGACTCAATCCTGGGACTCCAGGATCATGACCTGAGCAAAGGCAGTCACATAACCAACTGAGCCACCTAGGCACCCAGAATTTTTTTTTTTTTAATTACTGTTTTTCTTCTAGTACTTCAACATTTTTTTTTAAAGATTTTATTTATTTGAGAGAGTGAGAGAGAGAGAGAAAGAGATGAGGAGGTAGATCCCAGGACCCCCAGATCATAATCTGAGGTGAAGGCAGACATTTAACCAACTGAGCCACCTAGGCGCCCCAACTGTGTGTTTTTTTAACATTTAAATATTTGATTCATTTAGAATTCATTCTATGGAAGGTGTGAGGCATGGTTCTAATTTTTTTTTTTCCCAACGGGAAAACGGGACCCAACTGTCCCAACCCCATTGATAGAATACTTCCTCTTTTCTCCACGACTTATTTTTTTAAATATTTTATTTTTTTAAGTAATCTCTATACCCAACGTGGGGTTTGAATTTATAATCCAGAGATCAAAGTTCAAGTGTTCTACCAACAGAGCCAGCCAGGCATCCCTCCATGACTTTTAAATTCCACTTTTTCACATGATAAATTCCAGTAAGAATTTGGGTCCAATTTGGGTATTCTAGACAAATCTGGTGATTCAACTTTTCATTTAGTCAACAATTTGTAAATTATATGTGCCAAGTACTGCTCTACATGCATTAGTAATATTTTAAATGTTACAGCTTATAAAATATAGTGTACTATCTGATAGAAGAGTACATCTTATTTTTCCTATTCTTCTTGACTTTCTCAGGCTCTTTTTATTTGCTTATTTTCCATTTGAACTTTAGGATCAGTTTGTCTAGTTCCAAAATAAATCATCTCAGTGTTTTTATTGGGATTACACTGAATTTACAGATTAATTTAGGGAGAATTGACATCTCTCTGATGCTAAAGTTTTCTGAACAAGAGTATAGGACATCGTGTAGTACATTTTTGTGTGTGTGTGTCCCTCAGTAGTCTTAGTTTTCTTCATATAAATTGTGCACATTCTCTGTAAATCTTACTTTTTTCCAGTTTTTTTCCTTCATATTGGCTCCATGAATGTTCTTATGGATTTTGAATTCTCTTACTGTTTCTAACAGGTTTTCATTAAATTCTCTTGCACTTTCTGATTTAAAAAAAAAAAAAATCCTACCATCAACAAATAATGATGATTTTACTTCACTTTTTCTAATTTTTATTTTTATTCATTTCTGTTATCTATTTATATTGGCTAAATAGTAGCAGTGATAAAGAAGACCCTGATTTGAATGGGAATGCTACCCTAACAGAAGCTTCTTTGTCAAAGCTAGAGGCAGAAGGTTCCACTCAGAAGTTTTTAACCATCTGAATTTGGAGTGTTCACCAGAGATCAAACTTTTGGAAAATGAAGAGGTTCATGTATAGGTTCTTTCTAGTGATAGAGATTTATTATAAAGATATTTGGGAAAACAAAGGATAGAGGAAACCATGGCAACGTGTTTGCTAATTACTTATTGTTTCATTCTTTTTTTGCTAACCTAACACTATGCTACCATTTTTACACATATGAGGTTGTTTGAAATTAATCTCCTCAAGGGTTACAGGCGATATGCAGAAGCAAAATGCCTGAAAAGGAAAGTTAAATGATAGAAGTTTCCATGTCTTGCTCTGATTGCTCATTCTTTTATTTTTTTAAGACTTATTTATTTATTTGAGAGAGAAGGAACGTGTGTGACCACCAATGCACATATGCACACAGGGGAAGGGGGAGAGGGAGAGAGGAAATCTTAAGCAGACTCCCTGTTGAGTGAGAAGATCAATGTAGGGCTTGATCTCATGATCTTCAGATCATGACCTGAGCCAAAATCAAGAGTTGGGTACTTATCGACCTAAGCCATCCCCTGAAATTGCTCATTCTTTAATGGATGTACCAGAGGAGAATAAAATTGCCAAACAAAAAGAGTAGGAAGGAGGTCTGAGATCCAAATAACCCAATAGCATGCTAACTCATCAACCTCTAATTAGCCAAAACTTGGCCTTAATTTAGACCTTTTTCCTCTCAAATGTAAAAAAAAAAAAAAAAAAAAAAAAAAAAAAAAAATTGGCTCCTGCTTGTCTAATCTATCAATACTCAAGTTTTCCTGTTTCAAAAAATTGCCTTGATATTGTTCAAAGGCTTTTATTTACCTCCACAATGCCTTAAATATAAGAGATGTTTTAAAAGATCAGTTGAGGGACGCCTAGGTGGCTCAGTCTGTTAAGCGTCTGCCTTCAGCTTCGGTCATAATCCCAGGGTCCTGGGATGGAATCTGCATCGGATTCCCTGCTCAGTGGGGGAGTGTGCTTCCCTCTCTGCTTGCCTCTCCCTGTGCTTGTGTTCTCTCTCTGATAAATAAATAAATAAATAAAATAAAATAAAAGTTGAATGAGTGAATGTTAGGTAATTAGCATATCCCGTATGGTTTTAAAGTAGTGATCTATCGCAATGTCTGTTAAACAAGGAAAGACTTCAGTTAGTCTGACAGAGGCATCAGCTTTTTAGAAGATGGTGAAGGTAGATAGTTTGAAAACGTCATATTGCTATAAAAATATATTGATGGATTGCTAACGATTGAATTTGTACTGAAACTTTATCAATCATTATGGTTAAAATTTACTTTATCTTTTGTTATTTTTGTTTTTCTTTAAAACACCACAAAAAGCCAGTGTAACTCTGTAAATCAGATATTCATTAATAGCACGCATGTTAAGATAAGGACATTTCCAAAACTCCTAATTGCTGTCTTTTTAGAGCTTTTAGACCATGATTTTTTTTTTCAAGTTGCAATGTAGGAGTGAGAGTTGAGTAACTTATATACTACTCTACATGTGGTAAGCTGAAAAACTAGGAAAATTTTAGCAGTCTGGAAAAAAAGCTTTCTCAAAACAGCCTCTTTGTTTTAAGTCTCTAGATGTTATTTGGAAGATAACATCTGTTTGGTTCAGTTGTCACAATACAGTATCACTTTCCTCCATAGGTTCTTACCTCAAGTTCCTGGCCTTCCTGTGGGTCAGCGGCTTCCAAGCACTATGACCACAATCTACAGTAATAAGTGGATTACATTGAAGTCTGATGCACATGTGCATATACCCATAGAGTTTCTTAGGACAACACTTAAGCCATCTGCATGTTTTATAGTCTAATCTTCTCTGTTCTGAACCTAGCCTATCCTATCCCATTCTGCTCTATTCATTAAAAAATTTGCTTGTCATGACTTGCCAAATTGATTTCATAACTCTGCAGTTTGAAAAACAATGCTATAAATCAGTGCTTCTCAAATTTTGATGCTCACCAAATCACCTAGAGATCTTGTTAAAAATGCAGATTCTGATTCAGTAGGCTCTAAGAATGAGCACTTTTAAGAAATCCACAGGTGCTGCTGCTGCTGGTCTGCCACACTTTGGAGAAGTAAGCCTATAGATATTTGTCTGCCCACCCCCATCTCTGGTTTAATTGGCTGTAATGGGCAATTGATGGCCGTGAGAGCAGCGTAGACTCTTGTCAGTGACATTCCGTTCCAACATTGAGGTACATAGCATGTGTCTCCTAAACACTATTTATTTTATACTTACTGTGGGCCAGGCCCAATTCTCAGACAAACTAAAGTCCTTCTATTTGTATTTCACGTTTAATGTGTAATTACAAATTGTGGTAAGTGCAAAAAAGAGAAACGAAGCAGCTGAAGAAAAGATAATGGCAGTGTAGGGGCACCGACTGTTTTAGATTGGGGGTATAGACAATGCCTACATGGGTCAGTGACACTTGACAGAGACTGAAGGAAGGGAGATGGCCAGGGGAAGAACTAGAGGAAGGATGGTTGAGTTATGACAGACAAGGACACAGGTTCTGAGAGGGGAAGAAATTGGTAGTGTCTCAGGGACTGGTAGGAAGGCAGTAAGTCACACCCTTACCAGAGGGGAGTAAGAAAGGAGAGTCAAAGATGGAGTCAGTGAGGCAAGGAACCCTGATGATATAGCATGTGATAGGCTGAGGTAAATCGGGATTTCATCCTAAGGGTGATGGGAAACATTGGAGAGTTTTGAGCAAGGAAATGGCATGAAATTTCAGTTGTAAATAACCACCCTGGTAGATATGTGGAGACCTACTACCAATGGACGAGATAAAGTATGGAGACTGGCCAGGATGTCAGAGCAGTGACTTGCTATTTCCACTGATAGGACTGTGCCCATTTATTTTTTAGAATAGGAGATAAATTCAGGTATTTTGAATACTGAAATGATACACGATTGGAATACAGAGATATGCACTTGTATTATGAACTTTTGTTGATAATTGATATCTAATAATGCCGGATGCCAAATTCAACAAAGGATAAATCAGTTAAAAAATATATAATTTTTTGGCCCATCCTTCTGTAAATGGAGCTATTTAGGTGAGCTCCAAACCTGCACATCATCATCTGACCTCCATCTCTCAATATCCAGCTTCCATAGTTGAAATTTCACCTGCCTAGAATCACCAAGAATCCCATGTGCAGCAGAACAGGAATGTGGTTTTTGTTTTAAGTAATAAAGTACTGCAATATGGTTAAAAGTACCACCACCCTCATCTCTCATAGGTGATGACCTTTTCCCTCCTAGCCCTCGTGCCCAAAGCTGACCTCTCTGCTGTATTCCTGGTCTTATTTCCCATATTATACTCAGTCTGAGATGTCATCGTGAGGCTGATGCACCATTATTTATTGTATCATGGAGTAAGAACAAAAGTACTGAAAACATTAAGTAGAAATACCGTGGAATGTAAAATGGGTTTCAATCTGAGGGATGTTGTATGTGAAAAGAAAAGTGTGTTTTATAGAATTAATGAAATACATATTATTATAATCCATCGAGTCAGAAACCTGAAGGTAATCATAGGCTCCCCTCTTTCAACTCCCATACTCTATCAGTAACAACTCCCTGGAGTTTCTACTTCCCAAATCTCATACAGTTCTGCCCCGGCTCCCATTCTGGAAACTCTTATCTGTTCTAACCTGGATGACTTACTTAACCACTCACAATAAAAGCAGAATGGCATTTTAAAACATAAATCCCATGATTACATTACTGGATTAAAATCCTTCATTTTTCTCTAGTGTGTTTCAGGGTAAAATCTAATCTTAGCATCACCTAAACATATTTTGTAATCATGTCTCTCTTTTTCAGGTAGGTTCAGCTACATACAAACAAACCAGGATATACACATTTTATTTTCTCCTTCTGTACTAGCCTCCTTTGCTCCCTTTCTGACTTGAAAACACCTACTCATTCTTCATGAATCAGGTATGTCACCCCCTCAGTGAACTCCCTCAGGTTCCCTCTGTGCTCATTTTTGAAGGAGCTAAGTACGTACTCCTCTGTAGTAGTTGACTCACAGGTCCCTACTTTAGGCATTTTCATATTTTATAATTGTTTGTATTTCTGGATTATGAGCCCCTCAAGGGTAACCACATATTTTATCCATTTTTTCTATCCTTTAGCATTAATCCTGGCACACAAGCAGGCACTTAGCAAATGTTTGCCAAATGAATAAGCAAACGATGTAAACCTGAAAAAGAACCACCTTACTAAATAATGTGAGATACCAAAGTTATGAAATATATATCACTCCAGCTTTGAAGAGGGGGTCAGGCCAAAGAACAGGCTTGGCTCTCTTGCCCTCCTTAGCCCCTAATGTAAAGTCCACTGGTGTTTCATGGGGTCCAAGAGCATGATGGAACCCCAATCTTGGGACCCTTTGTGTCTTCCGTCTCCCCGAAACCACGTGATCACAACACAGGTGATCACAGAACTTAGAGTGCCTTTTGGACATCTCCATATTTAAGAAAAGGAATCTAGACTGATGATCAGTTCATCCATTTGGCTTATCATTAAAAATTATTTTGCAGAGGGGCGCCTGGGTGGCTCAGTTTGTTAAGCACCCGATTCTTGATTTCAGCTCAGGTCATGATCTCAGGGTCATGAGATGTCTGGCTCTGTGCTCAGTAGGGAGTCTACTGGAGATTCTCTCTCTCCTCAGCCTCTCCCCCTACTCACATGCTCACTCACTCTCTCTCAAATAATAAGTAAATAAGTAAACAATAAATCAATCTTTTTGAAAGAAGAAATTATTTTACAGAACTATCAACCACCATTAAAAAATCATAATTCATAATTTACAGTTGTTCAGCAATAAGGTGAAAAAGCAACAGCTCCCAGCAGATTTTTCTCTATAACTCTCCCTCAAGGACATATGCTCACAAACCAGAAAATTCCAAGGAAAGCTTAATAGTTAAGTATATAAGCTCTCCTTTAAATTCTTCTACAACCAATATGATGTTTTTTATTTTTCATTTTATATCTTTCTACACCTTACTGTCATATAGAGTTCCAGTACCTTGTAGGTACTTGATACATGTTGATTGAAAAATGCTGAAAAGAGGAACTGACTTTGAAAAACTTTCCAGCTTTTTTTGGTTTGGCTTGTTTCTTTCAATCCTGGATAAGTAACAGGGAAAACATATTCGCTAGTTTAAACCACTAAAATCATGACTAGTATCCCTATTGTCCTATGTTATTCAATATAAATATTATAAGAAATGTACAAAATGATGTTCAAAGGTAGGAGGTCAAAAGGCAATAGACCTGTATTATAAGAAAGGTGAGGCCCAAATTTCTTATTCTATTATTTTCAGACTTATAAAAGGATTGAGCATTAGGAGAGAGTATGTAGGTATTCAAGAAGTCAAAGAAGATGAAAGAAAAGAGCTCTCTCTCAAAAAACAAGTATATGGGTGCCTGGGTGGCTCAGTGGTTAAGCCGCTGCCTTCGGCTCAGGTCATGATCTCAGGGTCCTGGGATCGAGTCCCGCATCGGGCTCTCTGCTCTGCAGGGAGCCTGCTTCCTCCTCTCTCTCTCTCTGCCTGCCTCTCTGCCTACTTGTGATTTCTCTCTGTCAAATAAATAAATAAAATCTTTAAAAAAAAAAAACAAGTATATTATAAATATATACATATGACATTGCCATTATTGTGAATGGTTGACTATCACTAATTTGATATGGCTCTAGCAAATAGCAAAAACAAAGGGAAAATGGAGGGGAAGTATTCCCTCCATTGTTGATGCCATGTTAATATTTTGAAGAACTCAAACAAAAATGAAGATGGCCTTTTAGTATCAGAATCAGCCAGGGGCGATATAGCATACTGGTTAAGATATGAATTTCAAAATCAGACTTCCTTTCATTGAATCCTGCTTATACCACTTACTGTGTTGTGTGATCTTGGTCAAGTTACTTAATTTCTTCTGCCTCAATTCCTTCACCTGTAAAAGGGAAAAATAGTAACTCTTACTTCATTTGGTTTTAGAGTCGATTGAATAGAATAAACGTGAGGGTGAAACTGTGCTTTAATGCAAACCAAGTTTCAGCCAAATAAATATCATTTCTATCAGTCTTCTTCAGTCAGAAGGGAAACCTTGAAGTTAGCAGGCATATATGTGAAAATAAATAAGGTTCAAAGTATTATTTTTTAAGATTTATTTATTTATTTGAGAGAGAGAGAGCATGAGAGTGGGGGGGGGGGCAGAGGGTGAGGGAGAAAGAGAATCCTAAGCAGGCTCCAAGCCCAGCGTGGAGCCCAATGCAGGGCTCCATCTCACAACCCTGAGATCATGACCTGAGCAGAATCAAGAGTCTGATGTTTAATGAACTAAGCTACCCAGGCACCCCTATTGATTATTTTTATTAGATATTTATCAGAGGATATCAGGCTTTGGGGTCAAATAGATCTGGGTTTGTCTTTGGGGAAATTTGCTTACCTTTTCTAAGTATCATCTTTTTATCTGTAAAATGGGCAAAAGATTATACTTAATTCATATGGTTGTTGTGAAAAGTAAATGGAATTTTTTATATAAAATCCTCAACAGGGGGGCGCCTGGGTGGCTCAGTGGGTTAAGCCGCTGCCTTAGGCTCAGGTCGTGATCCCAGGGTCCTGGGATCGAGCCCCGCATCGGGCTCTCTGCTCAGCCGGGAGCCTGCTTCCTTCTCTCTCTCTCTGCCTGCCTCTTTGCCTGCTTCTGATCTCTCTCTGTCAAATAAATAAATAAAATCTTTAAAAAAAAAAAAAATCCTCAACAGGGATGTCACTAAGTGCCTAACAAGTTGCAGCTATTACAATTAAAAATAATTAGCTACACTGACTTGAATATTACAAATATATCTTCTTTCATTTTCCTAAAATTAACCAATCAATAAGGAGGTTAAAATGTTTATTTCAGAAACTTTTCCTTGAATATTCTGTAATAGTCATTGTTTAGTTAATTTTTTAAAGGTTTTATTTATTTACTTATTTGAAAAAGAAAGAAAGAAAGAGAATCTCAAGCAGCAGGGCTCAATCCCACAGCCCTGAGATTGTGAACTAGCCAAAACCAAGAGCCAGATGCTTACCAACTGAGTCTCCCACAGGCCCCAAGTTAATTTTTATTTATTTATTTGACAGACAGAGATCACAAGTAGGCAGAGAGGCAGGCAGAGAGAGAGGAAGGGAAGCAGGCTCCCCGCCTCCCCCACCCCCGGCTGAGCAGAGAACCCGATGAGGGACTCGATCCCAGGACCCTGAGATCATGACCTGAGCCTAAGGCAGAGGCTTTAACCCACTGAGTCACCCAGGTGCCCCCCCCAAGTTAGTTTTTTAAGACATGAATTAGAATTTTTAAAAATGTATGAATTCCATAGACATACTCAGTTTGATATAATTCAAATGTATGAACCATGTTGTAATTTCAAAATGAGTACCTTAAAAAATTATCAGAAATATTACTTCATGTAGCATGAAGTCATAGTTATAAAGTTCTTTGACACAAAAATGTAAAAATAAATAGAATGAAAGGAAATGCTGTTTCATGTTCTGGCAAACAAAGACCTATTATGTTGATCAATACAATGAAATGAAGGCAAGAAAAGGGTTGTCAGACTAGTAAGGGGTGCCATATATCGTAAGAGGTAGCTAATGTTCTATCTTCCTTTGTTAAATTCCTATACAGCTCTGACATTGTGGTATCGTCATAGGCTTCAACTCTAGGGAAATATTCTTCCAACCAGATGCTCTTATAAGTGATACCATTCAAAGGCAAGGAAGAAAGAGCAAGATCAGTTGCTGAAGTTGACTCAGAAAATTTAGGAGACAAGCAGGTAGAATATGAACAAGAACAATGAGACGATCAGCTGGGATTCAGTCTTCAAATAATTATGGGAGGTGTTTGTTTAGAAAGACATTCCAGGGATCCATATGTTCCAAGAGAAAAAGAATGAGTTCAAAGATGATATCATTGGGATGGATTTGATTAATGAAAAGGACAACATTGTTAAAGGAGAAGTGCTTTTATATAACTTGAAAAGGTAGAACTGATACACAACTTCATCATACTTAATTAACTAGGAATGTATTTTCCCCTGAGGCTCAAGAGCTTTAAAGCCACATAAAATATTTCATTTGTCTTGTGATTCAGAATGCTGGCACATTTCACATCACACTCAATTAAACAACAGTGCACCCTTCCTAACATTATCTTCCCACAGAAAAACTGAGGAACATTAAAGCAAGTGACACTGTTAGGAGTACAATCTTCACCTTTATATTCAATATTTTGTTCATTTCTTGTTTGGTATCTCCACACCTCACTTTATGAGACTGACACGCTACCTACTGTGCTAAGGAGGCAGGTTACACCTCACTTTAAATGTCTGATTCCAATGTCACTGTGTGCTCCCATATTTTTTTTCAATATTTCAATAGTCTACAATAGTTTAGTTTTGGTTCGAACTAGACAGATAGCACCCAGAGTTCCCTTCTGCATGCATTTTTTTTTTTTTATTTTGAAAATAATGAATCTGCACAGCAGAGTGGTTAAAGTTCGGTATTTGGTTTCAGATAGACTTAGTTCAAATGCAAGACCTGGCATATTTACTTCAAGTCTCTAAGCCTCACTTTTCCTCAATGGGAAGACTGGTGGCTGTAATCATGCTTACAGCATTTGGCTGTTGAGAGGATTAATTGCATATAAGACAACCAACATAGTGTCTGGCACATGGTAAAAGGTAAAGGCATGATAATTATTTTTGAGCTCTTTATTAGAGAATGTTGGGAGAATTATAGGACTTACGTGATGGCATTTACTTATTCAGATGGGAACTGGAGTCATTTTTGCTTCATGAAGTATCCTGAAGCTGTAACAATCTCTTCTGTATTTGACACTAATTGCACACTTTGAGATACTTTTATTATTACTTCTACAGTAAGGTAGAGATTATTGCCTCTACAGATGAGATAAAAAGGCTAGAAATAAGACTTCTACTTCTGGGAAGAGGCAGTAAGTATACTTTTCCCTACTTCTGCCATTAAGAACAACTTGAAAGTCTGCACAGACATAAGTGATTCTGAAAGGTGGAGAGAAGGAGGCAGACCAGCTAGGGAGTTTTGAACCCAAGGAATGACAGGATGGTGGATCCCCTAGGTTTCATTTTTTTTTTTTAAAGATTTTATTTATTTATTTGACAGACAGAGATCACAACCAGGCAGAGAGGCAGGCAGAGAGAGAGGAAGGGAAGCAGACTCCCCGCTGAGCAGAGAGCCCGATGCGGGGCTCGATCCCAGGACCCTGAGATCATGACCCGAGCCGAAGGCAGAGGCTTTAACCCACTGAGCCACCCAGGCACCCCCTAGGTTTCATTTTTGTCTCATTTATCCTGGAATAGATGCTAGAGAAGCCCCCAAACTAGACATATCAATAGGCACAGATGCCAAAAACATCTGTTCTCTCTAACCAAAGAACCAAGAAAGCAGTAGCCTAAGAAGACAGAAAACTTCGACACAACTACTCTGCCCCAGCCAGTACCACAGAAAAAATCTCTCTCTACCTCTACCCTCACCAGGAAAAGTAAAAAGAAAAACAACAACAACAACAACAAAAAAAAAACCCATACAGAATTGCATATCTTACCAGTGAGGATTATTCCATGGATGCATGGTTGCTTTAATACTTGAAAATCAATCAGTGTCATTGTCATCCTAATGGAGTAAGAATGAACAAAATGCATGATAACATCAACTGATGCAGAAAAATCACTTGAGAAAACTCAGTACACATATATAATAAAAATACTCAGAAACACAGGAACAGATGGTGAGTGCTGTGAAGTGTGTAAACCTGGCGATTCACAGACCTGTACCCCTGGGGATAAAAATATATGTTTATAAAAAATAAAAAATTAAAAAAAAAAACAGGAACAGAAGGGAACTCCCTTAATTTGATCAACATCTACAAAAAACCTACAGATAACATCATACTTAATAGTGAATGATAATGCTTTCCCCCTAAGACTGGAAACAAGGAAAAACACCTACTCTTACCACTTTTTCTAGCATAGTGCTAGAAATTCTAGCCAGTGAAATAAAGCAAGAAAAGAAAAGAAAATGCATACAAATCAAGAAGGAAGAGATAAAACTGTCCCTGTTTATGGATGACATAATTATCTGCATAGAAAATCCTAAGGGGGGCGCCTGGGTGGCTCAGTGGGTTAAGCCGCTGCCTTCGGCTCAGGTCATGATCTCAGGGTCCTGGGATCGAGTCCCACATCGGGCTCTCCGCTCAGCAGGGAGCCTGCTTCCCTCTCTCTCTCTCTCTGCCAGCCTCTCTACCTACTGGTGATCTCTCTCTGTCAAATAAATAAATAAAATATTTAAAAAAAAAAAAAAAAGAAAGAAAGAAAGAAAATCCTAAGGAATATACAAAAAAGACTTCTACAACTAATTATTGGTTCCTCAAGGTCACAGGATACTCAGTAGGCACATTAAAATAAATTGTGTTTCTATATACTAACAATTAACATGTGGATACCCAACATTAAAAATACAATACCATTTAGGGGTGCCTGGGTGGTTCAGTGGGTTGAGGTCTCTGCCTTCAGCTCAGGTCATGATCTCAGGGTCCTGGGATCGAGCCCCGCTTTGGGCTCTCTGCTCCACAGGGAACCTGTTTTCCTTCCTCTCTCTCTGCCTGCCTCTCTGCCGACTTGTGATCTCTGTCAAATAAATGAATAAAATCTTAAAAAAAAAATACCATTTACAATCACTCAAAAAACTGAAATACTTAGGTAAAAATATCACAAAAACAGGTACAGGACTTGTATGCTAGAAACTATAGAACACTGGCAAAAGAAATAAAACATCTAAGAAAATGGAGAGATAAACTATGTTCATGGATTAGAAGACTCAACATAGTAAAGACAAAAATTTCCCCTGATTTGATATGAAAGTTTAATGCTATTTCTATCAAAATCCCAGCAATGATTTTGTAGATATAAACAAGGCTATTCTAAAATGTAAATGGGAAAGGTAAAATATTCTTGAAAAAGAAGAATTAAGTAAGAAGAATCATTTTTTCCATCTCAGTATTTCATATATTTCATTAATGAAGATAATGTGGTATGGGTGAAGAGATAGATACTAAATCAGTGAGCTAGAATAGAGAGCCCAGAAGTAAAATATGCCCAGCTGATTTTTGACAAAAGTTATAAACATGATTCAGTGGAAGAAAGATGGCTTTAAAAAAAAAAAAGTGCTGAAGCAATTGGACATTCATTAAAAATAAAAATTTTCAAACTAACCTTCAGACCTTGTCCAAAACTAGCTAAAAAATATCATGGACAAAAGGTTGATATCCAGGATCTATAATGAATTCCTCAAACTCAACACACACGAAACAGGCAAACATATCAAAAAATGGGCAGAAGATATGAACAGACACTTCTCCAATCAAGACATACAAATGGCTATCAGACACATGAAAAAATGTTCATCATCACTAGCCTTCAGGGAGATTCAAATTAAAACCACATTGAGATATCACCTTACACCAGTTAGAATGACCAAAATTAACAAGACAGGAAACAACATGTTTTGGAGAGGATGTGGAGAAAGGGGAACCCTCTTACACTATTGGTGGGAATGCAAGATGGTGCAGCCTTTTTGGAGAACAGTGTGGAGATTCCTCAAGAAATTAAAAATAGAGCTTCCCTATGACCCTGCAATTGCACTCCTGGGTATTTACCCCAAGGATACAGATGTCGTGAAAAGAAGGGCCATGTGTACCCCAATGTTTATAGCAGCAATGGCCACGGTTGCCAAACTATGGAAAGAACCAAGATGCCCTTCAATGGACGAATGGATAAGGAAGATGTGGTCCATATACACTATGGAGTATTATGCCTCCATCAGAAAGGATGAATACCCAACTTTTGTAGCAATATGGACGGGACTGGAAGAGATTATGCTGAGTGAAATAAGTCAAGCAGAGAGAGTCAATTATCATATGGTTTCACTTATTTGTGGAGCATAACAAATATCATGGAGGACAAGGGGTGTTAGAGAGGAGAAGGGAGTTGGGATAAATTGGAAAGGGAGGTGAATCACGAGAGACTATGGACTCTGAAAAACAATCTGAGAAGTTTGAAGTGGCGGGGGGGGAGGTTGGGGTACCAGGTGGTGGGTATTATTGAGGGCATGGATTGCATGGAGCACTGGGTGTGGTGAAAAAATAATGAATACTATTTTTCTGAAAATAAATAAATTGAAAAAATTAAAAAAATTATCATGGACATATATGTAAAATAAAATACTATAAAACTTTTAGAAAAAAGTAGTTGAAAAAATCTTTGAAATATCTTTGGAATCTAGCAATAAACAAAGAGTTCTTAAACCTGACACCAAAACCTGATTCATAAAAGGAACAATGGACAGACGAGACTTCAACAAAATTGAAAATTTTTGCTCTGTAAACGATTCTGTTAAGAGGATGAAAAGACAAAGACTAATGTTTGGAATACATAAAGACCTCTTAAAACTCAACACTTAAAGCTCCATTAGAAAATGAACAAAATACATAGAGACATTTCATAAAATAGAAAACACTGATAGCAAACAAGCACAAAGAATGCTATTTAACATTAATAGCCATTAGGGAAATGCAAAATTAAAACCGCAATGACAGGGTTGCCTGGGTGGCTCAGTCAGTTAAGGGTCTGCTTTGGGCTCAGGTCATGATCCCAGGGTCCTGGGATCGAGCCGCACTCCGGGATCCCTGCTCCTGGGGGAGCCTGCTTTTCCTTCTCCCTCTGCCCCTCAACCCCAACTTGTGCTCTCTCTCTCGCTCACTCTGGTCTCTCTCTCTCTCTCAAATAAATAAAACATTAAAAAAAAAAAAAACCCACAATGACATATCACTAAACACCTATCAGAATGGTTAAAATATTTTGAAAAGTAATGCAAACATCAAATTCTAGTGAGGATGGGGAGACACTGGATCTTGCATACATCGCTAGTGAGAAGGGACAATAGTATATCTGTTTGGAAAACAGTTTAGCAGTTTCTTTAAAAAATTAAGCATGCAACTACACAGTGACTCAATAATTGCACTCCTAGCTATTTATCTCATAGAAATGAAAACTTACATTCATACAAGAATCTATACACAAATGCTCATAACATCTTTACTCCTAAGAGCCCAAACCTGAAAACAACCCACATATCCTTCAGTGGGTGAATGGTTAAAAATCTGGCACATCCATATCATGGAATATTCTTCAGCAATAAAAAGGAATGAATACTTGATACATGCCACAGTCTGAATAAATCTATGATGAGTGAAAAACTAAACCTTAAAGGGTTATACACTGTGATTTCGTTTTGTTTTGTTTTGTTTTGTTTTGTTTTTGGAGAGAGAGCAGAGAGCAAGCGCATACACATGGGAAAGGAGTGGAGAGGGGGAGGAGAAGACAGAGAGAATCTTAAGCAGGCTCCACACTCAGACTTGAGGTTCTATCTCTTGACCCTGCGATCATGAGCTGAAATCAAGAGTTAACCAACTTAGCCCCGGTGCCCCAATATATGATTTCACTTATATAACATTCCTGAGATGACAAAATCAAAGAAATGGAGAACAAATTAGTGGTCCCAAGGGACTATGGTGGGAACTGTGTGTAACTATAAATGTACAACACAGGAATTTCTGTGGTGGTGTAATTGTTCTGTATCTTTCTTCTTTTCTTTCTTTTTTTAAGTAGGCCCTACACCCTGTGTAGAGCCCATCATAGGGCCTGAACTCATGACCCTGATATCGAGACCCAAGCAGAGATCAAGAGTTGGCACCCTACTGACTGAGTTGCCCAGGTGCCCTTAATTGTTCTGTATTTTGACTGTGTTAAGTGTCCATATCCTGGTTCTATAGTACTTCAATTTTGCAAAATGTTACCATTAGGAAAAACCGAGTAAATAGTACATGTGATTTCCCTTTTATTTATTTATTTTTTTAAAAGATTTTATTTTTCAGTAATCTTTCTACCTAACGTGGGGATTGAACTCATGACCCTGAGATCAAGCATAGAAAAGCGCTATCAACTGATCCAGCCAGCTGTTCCACTCTGTGTTATTTTTTTTATAACTGCATGTGAATCTATACTTTTATCAAAATAAATAGCTGGCTAATTGAACATATAATATAAATATATAAATAGTTGAATTAAAATAAAAACTATAAGTCCTAGATTCCGATCCTATGTCTAGGTGATTTTTTAGAAACACATTACTCAGGGCACCTGGGTGGCTTGGTGGGTTAAAGCCTCTGTCTTCAGCTCAAGTCATGATCCCACGGGTCGTGGGATCAAGCCCCGAATCGGGCTCTCTGCTCACCAGGGAGCCTGCTTCCCCCCACCCCCCAACCCCGCCGCCTGCCTCTCTGTCTACTTGTGATCTCTGTCTGTCAAATAAATAATAAATAAAATCTTAAAAAAAAAAGAAACACATTACTCAGTTTACTCATTCGTAAAATGGAAGAAGTAGTATTTGTACCGTATCCTGGAGTTGGGCAAGTAAAAGTAAAGTTAAAAAAAAAATGTTTAAGAAATTGCACATGCTACATACTTGGATCAGACTTCTGGAACGGAAGGGACCTTAGTAATTTCCTACCCCATTGGTCTCCAAATCATTTTTTTCTGGTCCCAGGGACCCTGGTTGGACGATCAGAAGGTGCTTCCCATATATCCCTCTCCTTCCAACATGCCATCGGTGCCCCTCCCCTCCCAGCCTCACTTTCACTGGTTTTCCATACAGTTCTGGGAGATTTTGTAAAAGTGTTTCTTACTTAATGTATTTTAGTATTAACTCTTCTCTTTTTCCTAGTCTTTCATTTTACTGGCTAGAAGACTGGTAACCAGAGAGGCTTAGTGACTTAGTACACTAAGATGGCTGGTTGGTAGAGATGAGAACAGAACCAGGGCTATCGACTTTCAGCCCAGCATTGTTTCACTCAATCACACTGCGTTGTATTTGGATAGATTGCTCAACATTTTTGTGAGCAAAAAAATGTGGTTTCTTAAGCGGCTAGAAATCCTAAAGTAATAGCATTTAAGGTTGTCTCGAGCCATAACTTTATATGGTCTTACTTAAACACATGGATTGAATGTGTAGACATGCCGGTAGTGATCGTATCAGGTATTGTTCATAAGTGGATGGAATTCAAGGAGCGTCTTAAACATACATCCTTTAGTGTACATATTTGGAAAAAGCTTGTTGGTGCCACCTAGTGGCTCAAGTGGTAGCTATTATACTGCGGCAGAAATTCAGAAGACATTTTAAATTTCCTTTTTGTTAAATGCTGTTTCAATTAATATACTAAAACTCATTGCCAACTACCTCAGCCACCTTATTTCTTTGATGTTTCACTGAAAATGCATTTCAGAATATACAGGAAGAGGCTCATTTTTGGCTTAGCTGTCCAATTTATGTCTGCCAGTTGAAAACTTTCTTCTTAGAGAAAATTACTTAGATGAATTTTTTTTTTTTTAAGATTTTATTTTTATGTAATCTCTACACCCAACATGAGGCTTAAACTCATGACCTCAAAATCAAAAATTGCATGCTCCTTGGGGTGCCTGGGTGGCTCAATGGGTTAAAGCCTCTGCCTTCTGCCTTGGACTCAGGTCATGATCCCAGGGTCCTGGGATTGAGCCCAGCATCCAGCTCTCTGCTCAGCAGGGAGCCTGCTTCCCCCTCTCTCTGCCTGCCTCTCTGCCTACTTGTGATCTCTGTCAAATAAATAAACAAAATCTTTAAAAAAAAAAAAAAAAAAGCATACTCCACCAACTGAACCAGCCAGGTGTCTCAAGATGAATTTTTTTCAAGCCCAAATTACTTGTTAATTCAACCAATTTTCAAATAAGAATAGTGAATTCTTACTTAGTACAGATCCTAAGAATTCCTGTAAAATTAATGGTCAGGTTGCAGTAGGAATTGAAAAGTACTCACATCTTCTTTTTAAAAAATCTACAATTCAGACTTTTCACTTAGTGGGGTATTACTTTGTGTAAAAAAAAAAAAAAATCTGTGATCATGTTAAATACTAATACCATAAGGGCTATAGTTGGAAATAATAAGTGCACAATTTAACCATTAGATGGGATTCAACTCTTTGAAGTTTTCTAATGAACATACATTTTCTTTTTCAGTGAAAACTTGCACTTAATCTTCCTCCTAACACTAAAGTAATTATTTGAGCAGACCAAACCCCATATCAAAAACTATTGAATGCTTAAAATGCTTACTTGCTTCTATATTCTCACCATATAACAATTTTTTTTCTTTTACGATAGGTCATGAAAGGAGTGAATCATAAAATCATTTGTTAGCTCAAGGTGTTATTAAGTTAAGAAATTGCTGGTCTTCTGGGCTGGTCCACTTATCAAAGTTATTTTTAGAACAATAATGACTAAACCCAAGTACACGAAAGACATTTGGTAGACAAGGATAAGGGAAGTTGTTGATAAGTTTGTGGAGGGAGGGAATCTGGAACCAAGAATAGCAGGATACAAAGCAGCCATCAGGAAAATGGAACCAGAGACAGAAAGATAAGAAAAGAAAGTTTTAGGAACAGAGGTGAGGTACTACGAGGGCAAAAGCTGTGAAGGTCTCAGATAATGCTTGAAGGGGCTGCAAAAGTTAACAGGATAAATTTGAAAAACAAGCTTAAACCTCATGTAAAAGTTTCAACCTGTACAAATTATGCTTTCAGTTGTTCCAGATTTATTTTAATAACTGAATATTTTTTAACCATTGACTAGAGGTATATTTTCACACTGCCAACACAAAAAAGATTTATTTAAGAACACGTGATACAAGTGTGGCCCATTTCCAAGGGTTAGGATCAGAGACGGACTTTATGGGTATCTCTCATTAGTTATTTCAAGTGATGCTAAGCTCTTCATGTAAGTTACCCACTGCCAAATTAAAGCTACTTCCTCCTTAAAAAAAAAAAATCGAGGGGTGCCTGAGTGGCTCAGTCGTTAGGCATCTGCCTTTGGCTCAGGTAACAGTCCCGGGTCCTGGGATGGGCCCTGGCATCGGGCTCCTTGTTCATCAGGGAGTCTCTTTCTCCCTCTTCCACTCCCCCTGCTTGTGTTCCCTCTCTCACTGTACCTGTCAAATAAACAAATAAACTTAAAAAATAATCTGAACACTATTGGAATACCTTAGGATCATTGCAATTAAAACAGATCATATCAATTGTTGAAGACAGGTGGGAACAAAATAGATTTTGAAGAAAGTCTATGAGGCCTTTTAAAATTAAAAAAAAAATTTTAAAGATTTTGTTTTAAAGTAAAATCTACATTCAACATGGGGGTTCAAACTCACAGCCCCCAAGTCAAGAATCATATACTTTTCTGACTGGGCCAGACAGGTGCCCCCAAGACCTTTTATGTTGACTTCTTGAAGCTGCATGAAGTGGAATGGGTGCTGAATCAGATCCTGGCTTTTTGGCTTATGCCCTGAGTTCGTTTATGACTTCAGTTTCTTCTTGTAAACTGGAATGATACTGCCTCTCACACACTTGCTATGTGGATTAAATCATATATATATATATATATATATATATATATATATATATATATACACATATATATGTTATGTGGATTAAAGCATATATATATATATATATATATACATGATACGCACATACACACTGTGCACAAGGTGCTAGTGAACACATGGCACACAGTAGGTGATTAAGAAATGTTCATTTCTTTTTTCTTTGAGACTCCTAGATAATATTTAGTAAAGCAATCAGCAAAGAATTCAAAGTTTTTTCCCATGGTCTTTGCTTTTACTGGCAGCACAGACTTGCATTAGCAAAGAAGTCATGAGCTGTTTTTAATAAGATTCACATAAAATTCTTAATGCAATAAGAATCTATTATTATACATAATTATAACAAGTAGGTTTTGTGCCTGGGGATACATATTTTTAAATCTTCTAATAATTACAAGAGAGTGAAACTCACTTGTTCCATTTTAACTTGCGGTTACAAATTTCTTAGTTAAGAGCCAACACATAGCTTTTTAAAGAATTAAGGGAATAATAAGTATGTAGGCTACAAAAAGAGCAGTTCTATTTTTAGGATTGGTATCAACCAGATGTGAAATGATTGTGGTGGGGGCTCCTGGGTGGCTCAATCACCCTGAGTCCTGGGATCAAGTCCTGTATTGGGCTCCCTGGCTTCTCCCTCTGCCTGCTACTCCCCCTGCTTGTGTTCTCTCTCTCTCAAAATAAATAAAATCTTAAAAAAAAAATAGTGGTGGTGTCTAAAGAGATTTTTGTACCAAGATTTGAGAAAATACTCGCTTGTTTCTTTCTTTTTTAAAAATATTTTATTTATTTGCTTATTTATTTAGAGAGCACGGGGAGGGGCAAACAGAGAGAGAATCTTAGGCAGACTCAGTGCTGAGCATGGAGCCCGACTTAGGGCTCAATCCCACCGCCTGAGCCAAAACCAAGAGTTAGATGCTTAACTGACTGAACTCCCCAGGCAGCCCAATACTCCTCTTTCTATTAACATTTACAAAGATGTATAAATGAACACAGATTATAATTTCAAGGTGCTCTTCAAGACTGACTATCCATTCTGAAATTTTTACTTTCCAATATCTGGAATCTAAATATGCTAAAATGTCAGTCCTGAGATGTAGTGTCTACCTCTCTGACCCCTAAAAACTGTTTAATACCAACATATTCTTGCATCAATAAGTTGTGCTTATAGATAAATACTTTTTAAACTCAGTGGTGTATTGATGGACTAGCAAAAAAAAAAAAACAAAAAAACTGTTGGCATATTGGTAAAGGGCAAATTCAGCCCTTTTAAGAAAATCTGGCAATATTTAAAGTAAAATTATAATGAGAATTTAAAATAAGCTTTTAAAACTTTGATGACTATATGTAAGAAATAATTCTTAAGTATGCCTATTTATATAGCTTTGCCATTTGAAATATAACTTAACATTACTAAGCCACTGAATGCGGGCACCTGGGTGGCTCAGTAGGTTAAGCATCCCTTGATTTCAGCCTGGTCGTGATGCCAGGGTCATGAGATGGAGTCCCCAGTCAGGCTCCACACTCAAGTGCACCATCTGGTTGGACTTCTCTCTCTCCCTCTCCCTCAGCCCCTCCCCATCTCATTTTCTCTCTCTCTCTCTCATTCTCTAAAACAAACAAACAAACAAACAAACAAAAAACCTAATCTTAAAAAAGTAAGTCACTCAATATATTTTGTCTCCTTATCTTTTCCAAATAGATAATTTAAAAACTTAAAGCACCTCAACATTTTTCTTTCCTTTTTCAAATTTACATTATTGTCTATTTATATCTACTATTATTCTATAGTATAATACTATAATAATATATATATATTATATATATATATATATATTATATATAATATATATACTCTGCCCTTTAGCTACTTAACCATTCATTTATTCACGTGGTTTTGGGTGTGTCTCCCAGTAGCTGTGGGTTCGCCTGGGGTCCTAATGCATGTATTGCATGTACCAAGGCGGCAGGGGAAACCCTCAGAAGTGAAGTGCGTTTCCTTAGATGTATGCTCCACGGTCACTCCAAGGAGTGTGGAAGAGGGTAGAGGAGCTTCCAAAGGCTCCCGTCCCCCAGCTGCAGGGGTAGAGGAAAGTGAGCACATGTAGGGGATGTGCACGTGGGAGCTCCACGGCCGGGACCACAAGTCCCTGCAGGGAAATGCCTGTGGTGCGTGAATGCGGAGTCTTTTTCCACGGTGGCGGTAACTAGCACCCCCTCTCCTCCAGCCTGGCTTGTCATTCCTCCTTGATGTCCGGTGACCCTCTAGCCTGTTTGCCCAGGGATTCATCTGGCCTTATAAGGAGAAGCTGACCTTTTAAAAAGACATGAGATCCATTCTAATTCTGAGATTCTGTGACGTTCCCTAAATCTTTTTATTAAATTTTATGAATGATAAAATGCTTCATTAAACATATATATTGCTATATTTTTTTCGTTAGCTTCAACAAATATGTCCCCCCCCCCCGCGACCCATGTCACTGAGCTCGTTTTTACCTCCTAGCATATCATACATATTGTTCTTTTACACTTAAAATAGCCCTCTACAAATGTAAAGGGAAGAAATGACTCATTTCAGGGCCTTTGACAAAAATAAGATGTGCTGCTGACTTATGGTCTGGCGGGAGGAATGGATGTACTCACAGCCGATTATAACCCCCGTGGCGGAGGCTGAAAGTACAGCCGTGGGAGCCCAGAGAAAATCAGGCTTCGCCAGAAGGATGCCGCCGCCGCGTCTCCACCGCTCCGCAGGAACCGCGGCAGGTCCTGGGGGGCGGCGCTGGGGTTCTGAGGCCTGGCCCAAGGGTGCAAGCCTGCTAGTGCGGCTGCAGCACGGAGGCGGGCCGGTCCCCGCGCGATGGGAGAAGCAGGCCTGGCCCAGCCCTTGGCCTAGAGCAGGAGCTCGGTCAACGCTGAAAGAGACCAAGATGGATCATGTCGCTCTCATGCTCCGAATCTTCCCAGCATACATGGGATACAATCCCGGGACCTTCCTCTGGTTCCGGAGGCCCAGCAATTCCCGCCTCCTTAGCTCTCCCCCTCTGTTTATTACCACGCTTTACCCTGGTTAGTTCTGCTCTAACTCACTATCTCCTTTCTCTTCCTCAAACATGTGACGTCTGTTCCTGTCTCAGGATTGCCTCTGGCATCCCCTCTGTGAATCCCACTCCTTCCACAGACGCGTGCAGCTCAGCTGTCACTTTTCTCTGGTCCTTCCTCAGAGATGCCTTCCTTGTCCGCCTCATCTGGAAGAGTCACCCCATACCCAGTTACGACCCACTTCCTCTATTTTGGCTTTTCTGTGCAGGGCTTACTGCTTTGTTTACTTGTTAATATTCTATCGTCCCTACTAGGCTATAAACTAAGTCACTGAGGATAGGGACTTCATTTTGTGGACCCTCATGTCTCCAGGGCCTCTACATAGTAGGTCTCAATAAATTATTTGGGGAAGGAAAGGAGAGAAAAAGGAGCCAATCGGCAGAAAGTTTGAATACCATGCCCAGTTACTCAGCACACAAACTCCCACCAGTCACATTTATTTATCTCTGATGAATAAATCCTTGTTCTTTCCTTTATTAAATAGGGATATATTAAGTGCTGAGTATGTACTTAATATATTATTATGCATGAGAAGGAAAGAAACCTATAGACAATTGTCTAAGTCAACCAATATTTGCTGGGCACTTATTGCCAGGTACTGGGCTAAGTGCTGGTAAAAAGTAGCGAGCAGGGGCGCCTGGGTGGCTCAGTGGGTTAAAGCCTTTGCCTTCAGCTCAGGTCGTGATCCTGGGATCCTGGGATCAAGCCAGGCTCTTGGGCTCTCTGCTCGGCAGGGAGCCTGCTTCCCCCTTTCCCTCTTTCTGCCTGTCTCTCTGCCTAATTTTGATCTCTCTCTGTCAAATAAATAAACAAAATATTAAAAAAAAAAAAAGAAGTAATGAACAAGTCAGGCATAGTCTCACTGAGCTAAGAGGCAAGTAGGAAGACATATAGTGAAGTGTGATGAGTGTTTTATAAAAGGGAAAAGACTAGATACTCTTGACTAGTTGATGAAAGCTTACAGGAAGAATGTTCAAGCTAAGACCTGACAGTGAATTAGCCAAGTAAAAGGAGAAAGATGAAGGCTATCTCAGGATGTGTGGAAGGTGGTGTGAAGAAATCAAAGAAATTGATGCCTGAGGCCTTAAGTTCTCAGTCTTCCAGCTACTTATGTCAGGTAGAGAGATGATGGCATTTGAGACAGTTAATAAGAATGCATGAGGGACACCTGGGTGGCTCAGTAGGTTAAGTGTCTGCCTTTGGCCCAGGTCAGATCCCAGGGTCCTGGGATAGAGCCTCTCATCAGGCTCCCTGCTCAGTGGGAGCCTGCTTCTCCCTCTTCCTCTGCCTGCCACTCCCCCTGCTTGGGCTCTCTTTCTCTCTGTCAAATAAATAAATAAAATATTTGAAAAAGAATAGTTCCCCATAATCTCCCCCAAATCAAGTGTGTCATCAGTTGTTCCTAGACAGAGGCTGTCTAGGAATTCCATGGGAATGTAAAAATAATCCATTATGTGCATCCCAGAGAGAAAAAATTATGATCTACTGCCTTAAAAATCATTCTCAAATTTCATCACTCTACAAATCAGTTTTCCTTTTTCCATATCCCTTTCTGATCTATATCAAGATGCATACATATTGGTTGTATATGTACATTAGTTATTTTATGTAATATTAAGTAGGGAATTTTTAATAAGTTTTTCTATGGCAGACTCAGTTATTCTTCCACTGCATAAAAGAATCCAGAAGGTTTACAACTCAAGCTATTTGGAAATGAATTGAGGCTAATTGCCTTTGTACGTGGCAAAGTTTCCTTATTTCTTTATACTCTTCCACCCTTACAAAACCATCCTGCTCTCACCTAACAGCTGACCCTAAGATGACTCATGTTCTCCATATAAACACACCTTTTACTTTAATTTATATCCTTCCTACTATTTGGAATGCTTTGCCCTCTCCATACAAATTCTATTCATTAAAAAATGCTTAACTGGGGGTGCCTGGGTGGCTCAGTGGGTTAAAGCCTCTGCCTTCGGCTCAGGTTATGATCCCAGAGTCCTGGGATCTAGCCCCACATCGGGCTCTTTGCTCAGCAAGGAGCCTGCTTCCTCCTCTCTCTCTGCCTGCCTCTCTGCCTACTTGTGATCTCTCTCTGTCAAATAAATAAATAAAATCTTAAAAAAAAAATGCTTAACCGTAAGAAACTGCATTACAGAAAATTTAGAGAATAGGGATATTACCTATAAAACTATTCTCTAGGAAATATGCTATGGTTTGTTCCACTTGTTCTAGCCTATTTAGTTTTCTAATTAATTTTTATGTGTGTGTGTGCCTTTTGAGGGGAGGCACTTTTTTGGGGAGGCACTGAGAGGTGTGGGTTTAGGGGTCAGACTACAAATGAATTGCAAGATTGGGGGGTTGCAATGCCGACCGAGCATGTTCCTGCTCCGTCCGCCAATGCCTTTGGTGTGGGATGATCTGTGCATGTGCTCCTCCGTGTGTGAGTGTGGGTATGAGAGTGTGCATGTGAGTGTGTACCCACCAGGGGTGAGCAGGTACATGTGTCTGAGTTGGAGAGAATGAGGCAAAATCTTTTTTTTTTTCCCCCAGTAATCTCTTGAATTTACAATCCTGAGATCAAGAGTCACATGCTCTACTGACTGAGCCAGTGAGATGCCCCTGTTCTAGCCTTTCTAAAGGCTAGTTTTTAAATTATTAAAATGATAGAGATTTTGCTTCCAGTAATGGCAGAGTAGCTTATCTTGGACTAAGCCTCCCACAGGTAACGATATGGAGTCTGGACAAAATATGAAAAATTGCTGGAAAGCAAACAAACGTTGGCAGGCCTACACTATAGAGGACTCAACCCTGGAAAAAAGAAACCACACTTGGTGAGATGCATATTTAAACAGATTTACCTCTGAGGGCCTTCCCCATCGAGTGCATTAGAGGGTGGTTAGAACTAAACTGAAGGTATCAGAGAACAGAGTTCGGGGCTGCCAGAGCAACTGGAAATTGAGGCGGAAAGTTCTGGAAATGAGACTCACTGAGATGGGAGTCCCAAAATCTATGTACAAATTTCCTTTAAACCTTTGGATGAGCTCATTATCCCTGGTCTCAAAAAAAAACAAAAAACAAAAGACAAAACAAAGCAGGAAAAGAGCAGCTAGAAAATACAGAGCAGAGATTTCCATTGTTGCCAAGATAGAAGAGACAGAGTCTGGACTTTGAATATTGCTATTAGCCCGTTTGGTCTACTGTAACAAAAATATCACAGGCTGAGTAGTTTATAAACAAGAGAAATTATTTTTTACCATTCCAAAGATGAAAGTTCAAGATCGAGGTGTCAGCATGGTGGGGTGAGAGCCCTTGTCCAGACTTCTCATATCCACCCTGATGGCAGAGACTAAGGAGTTCTATGGGATTTCTCTTATAAAAGCACTAATCCTACTCATGACTATTCTGTCTTCATGACCTAATCACTTCTAAAAGGCCTCACCTCCTAATACCATAACACTTGATGTTAGGATTACATGTGAATTTGGGGGGAACACAGACATTCAGAGCATAGTCCTACCAAGTCAGAAGGGCTTGGTAAACATCTCAAGCTCTTAATCAAAACTCAAAAGGAGCTACACCTCTGGCATAAAGACTATTTCCTGGGACTAAAGATTTGCTCTAGAACTAAGAATAAAATTGACATAGATCCATCCTAAAAATATAAAAAGTAAGCTTACACAAGTTCAAAGTCATCAGCCAATAAAGGTATCAGTAACTTAGCTGCCCACTAGAATGGAAATCAGAATCCTTTAGAGGAAGATAAATTCATGTATTGTCTACAATGTTTAGGATAAAAAATATTAAACATGTAGGAGGCCTGGCTGGCTCAGCTGTTGGAACATTCAACTCTGGATCTTTGAGTTGTGAGCGCAACCCCATGTTTGGATGTAGAGCTTACTAAAAGATTTTAAAATTTTTTTCTTTTTTTAATGAAACATGTAAAGACGTGAGAAAACATTACCCAAGATAAGAGAAAAAAAGTATCAATAGAAAGAGGCCCTGAGGTGACCCATGACTTTAAAGGAATTTAAAACAGTTATTATAGATATTTTCAAGGACTTATATCAAAAGATAACCATAGTGAGTGAGCAAATGGAGGAATCTCAGGAGAAAATGAAAACTATTAAAAAAAACTAAAATGAAATTCTAGCACTGGAAAGTATAATATCTGAAATGAAATGTTCTCTGGATGGGTCTAATATCAGAATGGAAATGGCAAAAGTATAAGCGAATTTGAAGAAGATCAATAATAATAATAAGCAATCTGAAGAATAAAGAGAAAAAAGATGAAGAAAATAGAACAAAGCTTAGTAAGTTGTTAGACAATATCAAGCAGCCTAACATGCATGCAGTTGGAAACCAAAAGGGGAAGAGAGAAATTATGCAATGGGGAAGAAGAAATATTTGAAACAATAGTAGCTGAAAATTCCCCAAATTTGATGGAAATACCAACTTATAGTTCTGAAAATTTCAGTGAACCCCAAGCAGCAAAAGCACAAAGAAAATCACACTTACACACTACCAAACTGCTGAAAACCAAAAATGAAGGGAAAAATCTTAAAACAACCAAAGGGAAAAAATACATATAAGGGGAAAACGAAAAAATATTTCTTTTACAAGAAACAATGGGGACCAGAAGACAATTGTATGACAACTTCAAAGAGTTGAATGGAAGAAAAAATAAGTCATACTAGAATTCCATATCTAGAGAAAATCATCTCCATAATGAAAGGTAACTAAAGACAATAAAAACATACAGCTAAAAGAGAGTTGAGAGAATTATCACCAGTAGACCTCTATTACAAGGAACACATAAAAGATGTTCCTTGAGTTAAAAGTAAATGACATGATAGGACAATTTCTATCTACAGGAAGAATTTAAGAGTACCTGAAAAAGTAAATACAAAACACTATCTAGATTGGTTTCTGTAAAAGTGTAAAACACTTCTAGTGCTACTGTAACCAATTGCCACATGTGGCTAAAAATAAGACATTTACTCTCTTCGACTTGGAAGGTCAGAGGTCTGAAATGGGCTGCAGTAAGCTAAAATTAAGGCGTTAGCTATGCTCCTTCTGGAGCCTTATAGAGCAGAATCCATTTCCTTGTTTTTCCAGTTTTTAGAGGCCCGCTGCCCTCCTGGACTTGTGGCCCCATCTTCAAAGCTAGCGATGCCACTCTGAGTCCTTTTCATGCTGCTATTTCTACTGGTTTTCTTCTGCCTTTTCTTTCTCCATTTTAGGGACCCTTCAAATTGTTTTGGGCCTAGTTGGATAATTCAAGATAATGCCCCATCTTAAAGTCAATTGTTTAGCATTGATAATTTAATCTGCTACCATAATTCCCCTTTGATATGTAACCTAACTTACTCACAACTTCTGGGCATTAGGACATGACATATTTGGGGGAGCCATCTTTCTGCTGACCACACCAACTTTTTCCCCCTCTTAATTTTTATACAGGACAATTATTATTGTAAAAATTACAACATAGTATTGTATTTATAAATAAGTAGATATCAAATGTAGATAGCACAAGGACTAGAAGGTGGCAAATGAGAGAAACTGTTGCAAGTTTCTTCCATTTTATATGAAGTGTTATAAAATCAACTTGTAGGGGCACGTGGGTGGCTCAGTGGGTTAAAGCCTCTGCCTTTGGCTCAGGTCACGATCCCAGGCTCCTGGGATCCAGCCCCGCATTGCATCTGGCTCTCTGCCCAGCAGGGAGCCTGCTCCCCTCCCCCACCCCTGCCTGCCTCTCTGCCTACTTGTGATCTTTCTCTCTCTGTCAGATAAGTAAATAAAACATTTTAAAAAATAATATTAACTTGTAGGAGTCTATCATAAATTAAGGATGGATATTGCAATTCCTGGAGGGGAGTTTCTCAACTGGGGCTCTATGGAAGCTAGTTTCCTATAAAATGTTGCTAAGTGTTTTGTTAGAGATCATGGTTTGATGAACTGCCTGAAACAAGCAGAGGCCAAGTTGTATTAAATGTTTGTCTTCATATCTGAAAACAAAAGGTCTATCTTAAAGGAACTCGCGTTGGCATCTGAACTGATGATGCCTTATCAATGGTTGGCTGCAGCATCCTGTTAAGAAAAAAGACTCTGGGTATTAATGTCACAATATACTGTATGGTGGTTTTTTTGGTTTGTTTTTGTTTTTTTAAGATTTTATTTATTTGACACAGAGAGAGAGAGAGAGATCACAAGTAGGCAGAGAGGCAGGCGGGGGCGGGGAGCAGTCTCCCCACCAAGCAGAGAGTCCCCTGTGAGGCTTGATGTGGGGCTCGATTCCAGGACCCTGAGATCATGACCTGAGCCGAAGACAGAGGCTTTAACCCACTGAGCCACCCAGGCGCCCCTACTGTTTTCTTTACATAGAGATGTTTGTGTTAAAAACTCTTAAGAGGGGCGTTTGGGTGGCTCAGTGGGTTAAAGCCTCTGCCTTCAGCTCAGGTCATGATCCCAGGGTCCTGGGATCGAGCCCCACATCGGGCTGTCTGCTCAGCATGGAGCCTGCTTCCTCCTCTCTCTGCCTGCCTCTCTGCCTACTTGTCATCTGTCTGTCAAATAAATTAATAAAATCTTTAAAAAAAAAAAAAACCCAAAACTCTTAAGAGTTGAAATTTGGAAATTTGGAAAGATGCTACAAAAAAATGGTTACCTTTATTAAATAAAGACTAATTTACTTAAGAATTTTTTTTGAAACTGTTTCAAAATGTGGAAAAAAGAGCGCATACATCCCATGCTACATACAGAAACCTAGGGGCTTAGCAGAGAGAGAGTTCTCAATAGGGTGTTTGAGGTTAAGAGACTTACAAGTACTTTCAGGAAAAGAGAGGACTAGAGTTTGCTCAGGACTTTGAAATGAAGCAGTTATGGAAATGAGCCCCCTTAGCAAACACTTTTTTTCCCTAATCCTATGAACCTGTTGAAAAAAAATCTCTGCAAGAATCATAGGACAGGATTTGATTTCAATTGACAAGCTGCTTGGATTTTGAAGGAAATGGAATTTTGGGGGAAATATTGCAAAGGGGAATTTTGAAATGTTTCCTCTGCTGCTTGGGTTTGAGAGAGAGGAGGACTATCACCCAGTGTCTGGTTTTGTGAAGCCACGTGGAAGAACTGCAGAACAAAAGTATTTGCCCCCCCTTCCAGGCAAGTGTGACTCAAGGAAGGTCCTTTTCTCTATCTGCTGCTCAGCTTGAGGATTTGTGAGTGGCAGGCTGATTGTACACCAAGATGAGATTTACTTATCTGCCCCTAGACAAGTTTTGGATTTCTGTAAAAAAGAAGATTCTGTCATTCATAGGAAAACAAAGGACAATTTACTACAGTTTTCAACTTAACTAAACTTTTTCAACTTAAGTTAAACCCAGAACTGAGGACATGTTAAAAACACATAATAACTAATACGTATGCTCTAAGAATCTTACACTAAAAGGCTTCCGTCTTTCGTACTATTGTTATTGGTGTGTTATTTTACATATGTTAAAAACCCTCAATATATTGTTCTTATTTTTGGTTAGGCCATCAATTATTTTAAGAGCTTTAAATAGAAGTACATTGTTCTTTATATTTATGTACATTTTAAGGCCTTTGTTCACTCTTCATTTCTTTGTGGAGATCAAACTACTCTCTGATATCCTATTCTTTCTGACTCAAGAACTTCAACTTTTTTTTTCTTTTTTTGGCAGTATAGATCTATTGAATTCAACATTTTTTTTCTTTTTTTGGCAGTATAGATCTATTGAATTTTCCAATTTTTTTTCTGAAAAAGCATTTTTTTAAAAAAGATTTTACTTATTTAAGAGAGAGAGAGAATGGGAGAAGAGGGAGAGGGAGAAGCTGGCTCCCTGCTGAGCAGAGAGCCTGATGTGGGGCTCGATCTCAGGACCCTGAGACCATGACCTGAGCCGAAGGCAGACAATTAACTGACTTAAGTCACCCAGGCGGCCCTCTTTATTTTTCAAACATGGTTTTGTTATTGTGCACAGAATTTAGATCCATCAATTCTCTCTAATTTTAGCACTTTAAAAATCACTCCACTGTTGTTGGGTATGCCCAGTGCTGAGATCAACATTTAACATCTCTTGGCCTTTGCTTGTTTCAGGCAATTCATTAAACCATGATCTCTAATAAAACACTTAGTAACATCTTGCAGAGATGAGCCCCATTTGAGAAACTCTACTCCAGGAACTGCAATATCCATCCCTAATTTATAACAGTCTGCTACAAGTTAGTATTATTTCACTTTATATAAAATGGAAGAAAACTGCGTTCGTGTCATCTTTGTTCTGTATACAGACATCTTATTTTTCCCCATTGTTTATGAGATTTTCTCTTTGTCTTTGGTTTTTAGCAGTTTGAATGTAGTGTATCTAGGTTAAAAAAAAAATTCCTTACCATTCTCTGAGCTTTTTGAAACTATGTTTTGGTATGTTTCATTAATTTTGAAGATTTCTTGACCATTATTTCTTCAAACATTTCTTCTGTCCCAATCATCTCTCTTCCTCCTGGGATTCAAATGACACGTACAGTAGACTATACGATATTGTCCCACAGCTTTGGTGGGGTATGTTATTGCCTTTGTTTTCTCTCTCTCTCTCTCTCTCTCTTTTTTTCTTTTTGAGCTTCAGTTTGGATAACTTCTTTCGACCTATCTTCTATTCAATCTTTCTTTGGCTGTGTCAGATTACTGATGTGTCTTCACATCAGTCACTAGGCAGTCTTCCTATCTGTTACTATAGTTTTTTCATTCCATCTTTTCCATGTGAGGGTTTTTTGTTTTTTTTTTTTGGTTATTTTTGTTATTTTTTAAAATTATGCTCTATGGCCAATGTTGGGCTTGAAATCACGACCCCAAGATCAAGAATCGCATTCTCTAATAACTGAGCCAGCCAGGCATCTCAATGTTCTTTCTTTAAATTTCTTTTTTTAATTGAAGTATACTTGACATATAACATATTATTTCCGGTAAACAACATAATGATTTGATATTTGTATACTCTGTTGAAATGATCATTATAGTAAATTAATTTATCATTCACCACCATACAGTTATTAAGTTTTTCTTCCATGTAGGATAATTTTAGGATTTACTCACTTGGCAACTTTCAAGTATGCCCTACAATATTATTGACCATAGTCAGCAGGCTGTGCATTATATCCTACTTATTTTATAGTTGAAAGTTTGTATCTCTTGACCCTCTTCATCCATTTTGCCTGCCTCCCAAATCCCCCTCCCCTCTAGCTGCCACAGATCTATTCTCTTTATCTTTGAGTTTTATTTTTTATTTATTTATTTTTATTTTTTTTAAAGATTTTATTTATTTATTTGACAGAGAGAGATCACAAGTAGATGGAGTGGCAGGTAGAGAGAGAGAGAGAGGGAAGCAGACTCCCTGCTGAGCAGAGAGCCCAATGCGGGACTCGATCCCAGGACCCTGAGATCATGACCTGAGCCGAAGGCAGCGGCTTAACCCACTGAGCCACCCAGGCGCCCCGAGTTTTATTTTTTAGATTCCACATGTAAGTGGTATTTGTATTTTTCTGACTTATCACTTAGCATAATTCCCTCAAGGTCCATCCATGTTGTAAATGGCAAGCTTTTATTCTTCTTCATGGCCAAGCAGTATTCCACTGTATATATTATATACATGAATGACATCTTTATCCACTTATTCATCAATGGAAACTTAGGTTGTTTCCATATCTTGGCTATTCTAAATAATGCTGCAATAAACATAGGGGCATATATATCTTTTTGAATTAGTGTTTTTCTTTTCTTTGGATAAATTACCTAGTAGTGGAACTGCTGAATTATAGTTATATTTAAACAATTTGGAGGAAACTTCTTGCTGTTTTCCATACTGGCTGTACCACTTATATTCCCACCAGCCGTGCACAGAGGTCCCCTTTTCTCCACATCCTTATTAACACTTTTTTTTTTTTTTTTAATACTAGCCATTCTAACACGTGTGAGATGGTATCTCATTGGGATTTTGATTTGCATTTCCTTGTTAGTGATGTTGAGCATCTTTTCATGCATCTGTCGGCCATCTGTATGTCTTCTATAGAAAAATGTCTATTCAGGAGCACCTGGTTGGCTCAATAGGTAGAGCATGCAACTCTTGACCTCAGGGTCCTGAGTCTAAGCCCCATGTTGGTGTAGCACTTGAGGAAAGAAAAGAAAAGAAAAGAAAAAAGGAAAGAGAAAAGAAAAGAGAGAAGAGAGAAGAAAAGGGAAGGGGAAGAAAAGAAAAGAGAAGAGAGAAGAGGAGAAGAGAAAAGGAAAGAAAAAAGAAAAAGAAAAAGAAAAAGCTAGGAAGGAGAAAGGGAGGGAGGAAGGAAGGGGCGGGAGGGAGGGAGGGAGGGAAGGGAAGTCTCTTCAGGTCCTCTGCTCATTTTTTCTTTTTTTTAAAGTAGGCGCTACACCCAACATGGAGATTGAGCTCACAACCCTGAGATCAAGACCTGAGCTGAGATCAAGAGTCAGATGCTTAGCTGAGCCACCCAGGTGCCCCAACTTGCTCATTTTTAAATTGGAGTTTGGGGATTTTTTGGGTGTTGAGTTATATATTAGCATTTATATATTTTGGATATTAACCCCTTGTTAGATATATGATTTGCAAATATTTTCTCACATTCAGTACATTGTCTTTTAATTTTGTTGATGGTTTCCTTTGCTATGCAGAAGCTTTTTAGCTTGATATAATCCCATTAATTTATTTTGGCTTTTGTTGCCTGTTTTTGGATCAGATCCAAAAAAAAATCATTGCTGAGATTGATGCAAAGGAGCTTATTGCCCATGTTTTCTTCTAGGAATTTTACAGTTTCAGGTCTTGCACTCAACTCTTTAATACATTTTGAATTAATTTTTTGTATATGGTGTAAGACAGTGGTCCAGTTTCATTCATTTGCATATGGCTGTTCAGTTTTCCCACATAATTTGAAGAGACTGTTCTTCTTGTATTATATATCCTTCTTTGTCATAAATTAATTGACTGTATGTGTATGGGCTTATTTCTGGGGTTTCTATTTTCTACTTTTGATCTACGTGTCTGGCTTTAAGCCAGTGCCATATTGTTTTGATTACTACACTTTGTGATAGAATTTGAAACCAGACAGTATGATGCTTCCAGCTTTGTCTTTCTTTCTCAACACTGGTTTGGCTAATGGAACCACAAAAGACCCCAAGTATCCCCCCGTGTGGGGTACTCAACTTTATGATGAAGGTCCCAAAGGTTGGGGTGCTTGCTGTGGGGCATGAATCCTTAGTCCTCAGGGAGAAGCTCAGCCTTCATCATACCCCTCCTGATTTGGGGTTGCTGTACTGGGGTGGGATTTTTGGTGAGACCTTATCTTTGCCTCTCCTACCAGTCTCAATGTGGCCCTTTAATCTTTTGTTCTGGAGTGCTACTTTTCAGGCCCTTTTCAGAGGGAATTGTTCCGGATGTAGTTATTGATTTGCTACATCTCTGGGAGGAAGTGAGTTCAGGACCTCATCACCATGGACTGCCCTTTCCCATTTGACTCTTCTATAGCTTCTGTATCTCTGCTGAATTTCCTTCTCTGTTTATTCATGTTCCCTACCTTTTCTGCTTTAGGTTAACATATTAATCATAATTATTCTAGATTTCCTATCTGGTCATTCCATCCATGTCATAGCTAAGTGTGGTTCTCCTGATTGCTTTGTCTCTTGGTGATGGGGTTTTAAAAAGTTTCTATTCCATATTTTGTACTTGCTTGCTGCACATAATGTATAGAACAGTAGATACTGAGGCAAATAGTATTTATTGGAAGTGACACCCCTTCTTTTGCCAGGCCTATGGAGGGCTGAGTCAATGCCGCTGGAACTGAGCTGGGTTTGTCTTTTGTTACTGCTATGTTTACTTTCCATGTCTCAGGTTTTAAATCGTACTGAATTTTCCTTGTGATTTGGGTGGGAATTGGTTTTCTCACTGTTCTACTTCTCCTTTAAGTCTTCTCTTTGAGTTTGTGCTTCAGAGAGGGTCTCTCCATGTTCTTCTCTCTTCCCCAACAGTAGACTTGTTGCTTGTTACTTGGTACTTATTTGGTGGTTGCCAGAAGGCTGGGGAGAGTAGAGAGGGGGCAGAAGAGGGTTCTCAGCCTCAACCTTAGACTTTGGATTTCTGATTTCAAGGGTGTGGTTTTTCTTAGTGATTCTGTACCTCACCTTGAGGTAGACTGGGGCTGTACTGGTAACTTTATAAGGACTGAATAAACTCATTTTACAGTACAGCCATTTATTTCTCCGAACAAAAGTTTCTTGTTGGGTTCCTTTTGAAGGCATCCACTACAGGGGATGCTGTCTTCCTTTGAGGTGGATCTGCTCCACTTCAGATTAATTCATCCGATTATGACCCTTTCCAATCCAGTTTCAAGAGTAAAATGTTTCCCAGTACTTTTCAGATTGAGGGAGTGAAACCTGCAGCATGCTCTCAGCACAGCCAGAGAATCCTTATTCCCTCGTGATCATTCTTTTAAATTTCCACCAATGAAGTCTAAAGATAATTTTTTAAAAAAACATTTAACTCAATTTCAGTCCAGGTTATCTGGATTTAAAAACTTCAGACCAGTAGTTCTCGAATTCTGGGAACTACTGGTCTGAAGTTTTTAAGCTGTGCTGGGAGCATGCTGCATCATCATCTCTTGGAGGGTTTGTTGAAGACTGTTGGGCCTCATCTTCAGGTTCTGATTCATTGGGTCTGGGGTGGGGCCCAAGAATTTGCATGTCTAATAACTTCCCTGTTGATGCTGACACTGTTGGGTCTCAGGATGGCAATTTAAACTCTGATAGAGATTTGCACATCTATTCCTATAAAGCTAGCCACTTAGGCCATGCAGGAAAAAATGGATACATGTTTAAACATGGTAGAGTCCTATAACATGCTGAGTAGTGCTAATGAGGTGCTTTATGTAACGCAGGTAGCTTGGGCTTTGTTTTTTTTTTTTTTTTTTTTTTTTTTTAAAGATTTCCTGACCAAATGTATGGGACTGGACTGTTGTCAAGTTGCTTTTCTCATGGAAAAAAAAAAATCCTTTTCTGTTTTGATTTTTTTTTTTTTAAGATTTTATTTGACAGAGAGAGATCACAAGTAGGCAGAGAAGCAGGCAGAGAGAGGGGGAAGCAGGCTTCCCGCTGAGCAGAGAGCCCAATACAGGGCTCAATCCAAGGACCCTGGGATCATGACCTGAGCTGAAGCCAGAACCTTTAACCCACTGAGCCACCCAGGCGCCCCTGTTTTGATTTCTTGGCAAACTGTATGTCATTTTTTTTTGCATGTGTCCTTTTCCTCAGCCCAGGTATATGTTATGATTGGACATATGATCTCTTAAACTACCACTAGTATTACTCAAGGTTTAGTATCTCTATAATCTCCTTTTAACTATTAATATAGTATACCTACATTTTGGTTTCTCAGAGGGGACTTTACTTTCGAATTGTGTACTTTCATTCAGGAGATGGACAAATGATACTGTCCATGTATGTAATGCCATCCATCTCCAAATACAGTCCCTCAACCAGCAGTATCAGCATTACCTGGTTAACTTGATAGAAATGCAAATTCACTGGTCCCTCTCAAGACTCTAAATACTGAGTCAGAAGTAGGAATGGGGCTCAAGCTGGGTCTGAACAAGCTCACCAAGTGACTCTTATTTGAGAACCACTGTTGTAGAAAAATGATTAAGCTAACCATTCCTGGGATAGTCCTAGGACAAGAAAGATGGTGGATACTACACACTGGGATTCAAGTAATCTGATCCTTTGGGGAACATTTTAGCAATTATAGAATCACATCTTACAATCTAGATTTTGGTATCGAAAGCAGAAATGAGAACTGACCACCTGAACAGAAAGAAATACTACCACCAAAAAACAAATGAACAAACCCCACAAATGAGGATAATGCAATAGGTATACAGACCAATGGTAAAACTGATGAGAAAAATTCTTTTGAGAACTGACCTAAAATATTAATTTTGCCCAAAGAACTGATGTGCTTCTTTTATATAGTATTGACATTTATAATAATGTTTTTCCATTTCCAACTTCACTGCCAGGAGTCTTAGCAAATTTTTTACATTTACTTAAGTTTCCCTCTAGGAGACCTAGTCTAAGTTTTCTAGTATAATTATTCTAATTCAAAATTTATTATCTAGTTTTTAAAATAAAAATAGTATACAGGCTTGTATTATAAAAAGTGACAAGTTGTTAGCAAAAGGGCATAAATAAAGTAGTAAGTTTGTTGAAGCAAGTCTATCACTCAGGAGCAAGGCTAGTGTACAGTACAGAGCCGGTACATCTCTAAATGAAGTCCCTAATCTAGCTCTTGGTTGCCTCTCTGACCTCTCCTCCTCCTCCTCTTGCTCACGTGGCTGGAACACTAGCCTGTAAGTCAGACATTCGAGAACGCCTGCATCTCAGGGTCTTTGCTTTCCTTGCTCCCTGCGAAAACACTCTTCTCCCGGATACCGGTGGTATTTTCCTCCTCTCCTTCTTCCAGTTTTGGCTCAAATGCTATCCTGTTTATTGTGTAAGATTTTATTTTTGTAAAAATATACCCAAGGTGGGGCTGGAACTTACAACCCTGAAACCAAGACTCATATATTCTACCAACTGAGCCAGCCAGGTGCCCCTCAAACATCTCAGTGAGGCCTTCTCTAAGCAGCTCTCTGCTCCTTCATCCCCGGAAATTCTTATCCTGTTTTGTTTTGTTTTTCCATAGCTCTTATCTTCTATCACAGTGCATTTGCCTATTTTCAATCTTCCCACTATTTGAATGTAACCTCCAAAGGCAAGGATTTTGTTGTTGCCTGCTTTGCTTCTAAGTGGGTGCCCACCACATAGGGCAATGGCTGGCATGTAAGTGCTAACAAGAACTTGTTGAATGACTGAAAGTCTGCAGGAATCAGAATGTTGATATTTAGTAGCTTAAAAAAACTTAAATCTAGAAGTCAGCTGAGATTTCTTCTTCCACAAAGTGTGTATATCAGAATTTAATTATTTGGGTTTACTTGTTCCTATTTTTTTAAAAAAATATTTTATTTATTTTGAGAGAGAGAGAGAGAAAGAGAGAGAGGTCACAGGTAGACAGAGAGGCAGGCAGAGAGAGAGGGGGAAGCAGGCTCTCCGCTGAGCAGAGCCTGATGCGGGCCTTGATCCCAGGACCCTGAGACCATGACCTGAGCCAAAGGCAGAGGCTTAACCACTGAGCTACCCAGGTGCCCTACTTGTTCCTTTTTTAAAACATTCAGCAAACACTGACTATGTGTAAGGCATTAGGCTAAGTACTGAGACAAAAATGAAAAAGACCCTGTTCTTTCAAGGGGCTCACATTAGAGCAAAATAAAAGAAACAGCTTAAAAAAAATTTTTTTTTGAACCACAAAACCAAGATAAGTACAGTGTGTGGTACACAGAAAATAGTAAAATTTAGCTGCCTTCCCTCTGGTTTTTCTACTGCTGGTTACAGTAAAGCAAGTACTAGATAGATGTATAGTCTGGTATTGAGTAAGAATAAGAGACAGGACTATAAATTTCAGACAAAGGATAAATAAAGTAATACAGCTCTTATGCAGAACATCATTAACAAGGTTAGTCTGATCTGAAGGTTAATAAACAACCGAGATGACCAGAGGACATCTTATGAAAAGCACCATGCAAACTTTAAAAGAATCCAAAATTAATGATGATCCTGACATTCCAACAACTATAAATCTTAAGGAAAACAACTATTGAATAGCAGTTTTTTTTAAAATTAATTTTTTATTATGTTCAGTTAGCAATTATTACAAGTATTAAAACATTTACTGGCCCATACTTACCACCTGCCTCTTCTATGGCAAATAAATTTTCATGTCATATATATAAATTCTGTCACTTTCCCCCATACCTCTTTGCTAACAGCAACTGCAATCCATAATGGATTAGATTTACACCACTAGAGCCAGTGTCCATGGAATCTGTTGGCACATATGTGGCATGGTTAGAGAGGTGTACCTTTTCCTTCTTTGCAATGGTTGAAGGAAGTCCTCTGAAATCCACCTCTTACATATCTTTCTTATTGACCCTAGAGTAAAAAATCAGCTGTTTATGGTAACTCGGTAAATCGTTCCAAAATTTTATTTTAATATATTCTAAGAAGAACAATTAAAATTTTAACTACTACAAGTTTCTCTGGGCCATAATCTCAGGGTCATGAAATTGAGTCCCATGTGGGGCTCTGGGCTCAGCAGGGAGTTGGCTTGAGGATCTCTCCCTCTCTCTGCCCCTCCCCCCACTCTCTCTAAAATAAATGGATAGATCTTTAAAAAATGTTACAAGCTTCTCTGGAAATATGCTGACATTATCAAACAATCTTAACAAAAATAAATTCAATTCCCAAGTATATTAGTACTTTCAGAAAGTCATTGTAATTTCTTTAAAGTAATAATAATTGCAATTTTGAGCATATATCTACTGAACTCTACAAGTATTCAACACACTTTATACAGATACATCATTAACCTGAAGAAATTGACCCCGGATGGTTAATTTGACCAGTGCCACACAGACATAAAGTGGTGAAACTACGGTTTACATGGAGATCTGAATGAATTCAAAACTCTTTTCTTGTCAAGTGTTTAAAAACATAGAATCTAAGTAACAAGTAAGAAAATCATGCTGTTGTCATGCTACTGTCTTAGGCTTATTTTGAGTACTTTCCTTTGGGGTGAGGTCATATCTGGGTTAATGTAAATACAATTTTCATGTTATATACTGACATCCCACAGATTTTCACTGGGGAGCAAAATATGCTGCTAAAACCATAGCACTATTATTATTGCCTATCTTACAACCATCTGGCGCCCCGCCCCAGGAAGAGCCCGGTCAATCCCTGGCGGCGCCAACTCAGCAGTTTGAAGAACGACAGCCCTTTGACCTAACCAATAATCTGTTCCCAGGCTTTTCCCACTCTGTAGCACGCCAGTCATTTTATAGAGTTCTTTTTTGATTTTCCCGCGGTATGCGGCAATTTGTTACAAGATACTATGATGTATGCTAAGTCCCTGCCTCCCCAAAAATAGTGTATAAAAGGTGTTGTGATCCCGAAAAAAAAAAAAATATATTGCCTATCTTACTTGGGAATAAAAAAGTTGGGAATTAAGCTCCAATCACCAACTAAATATGTCTATTTTTTAAGAATGCAGTTCTTTCGCATGTGGGTATGTGAAGATATCTTTAAAAACTTGATGGTCTACCAGATACAGTTAGAATTTGCATCAGGGCATCAACTAGCTGCTTGAACTTAAGCATTCATTTAAAAAAAATCCCATTATAGGGCAGAATGGTTTAGTAATAACAGGTTCTAAGGAGATGAGAAATTTAGTGAGTGTGGGGATGAGGATGTAGAATTAAAGAATGCAAAAAAAAAAAAAAATCAAGAAATGCTGTCCTTATTTTAAGCCGAGACATATGAAATAGGCTTGCAGGTAACTTCTGCAATTTCATGCAAATAAAAAATAAAACTAAACTAACTGATAATAGCAGAAAAAGTCCTGGATTAAAAGATGGGGCGGGGGGGGGGGCGCCTGGGTGGCTCAGTGGGTTAAGCAGCTGCCTTCGGCTCAGGTCATGATCCCAGCGTCCTGGGACCGAGTCCCACATCGGGCTCCTTGCTCAGCAGGGAGCCTGCTTCTCCCTCTGCCTCTGCCTGCCTCTGCTCACTTTCTCACTCTCCCTCTGACAAATAAATAAATAAAATCTTTAAAAAAAAATTAAAAAAGATGGGAAAAACAATGCCAACTACAATCAAGTTTGGGTAAGAGCTCTGCTTTGTATTAGGTTTGGAATGTTAAATCAGTTAATGATCTATACATCTCAGGTTTCTCACCTATAAAATGGACACAGACTTTATTTATGCAGCCTGTTGTACAGATAAAATGAGATATCCAACTGAAATGGATTTGTATCAAATCAGACCTGTAAGAAAAACAGAATGTGAGGAAGGGGAGAAGGTAATTTCTTTTTTTCTGTTACCAGTCTCCCAGACAGAAAAGCACAAAGTACAGGCCCTATTAACTGTATATTATTCAGGACAAAATCTACTAATATTTATGATTCTTAAACATTTCCCCCTTCTTTTTCATTAGCCTTTTAAAATGAAAATCTAGTTAATTTTTGTAACCTGTATATTTATTGAGATTCAAGTATGACAAGTGGTGACAGGCTGGCTCAAAAAAGCTTACTTAAAATAAACTTTAAAACACTTGTAATAAAATTACAGTAATTAGAGAATTATTATTGTTACATTATAGAATCTTAAACTTCTGACTCCTATGTTTTTAAATTTATTACTTTGTCATCTGGTCATTCTGAAGGCAAGGAACAGAAATACGACACTCTGTGTCACTTACCTCAGAGAAAGAGCAATCTGCTGTTTACACAGCACTTAACCCCAGAGAACCTTTCCAAAATCAAAGTCAAGATATGTATTTAGTTAGAGTTATGAGATAAATAGGAAAAACAATTTTATTCTTTACCAACAAATCCTTTTTGGACTGCACATTACACCCGTTGTACATGCATACTCACAGAGCCCACATACCGTGTACAACGTGGACACCAGTGAAGATTGCTTATTAGTCAGCCTTCATCTTCACAGCCAAAGGTTTTCACTAATGGATAGTTAATAATTGTTAATAGGGTCTGCTCTGTATTCTGCTTAGCATGAAGCAGAGTGAAGGACAAACCACAGGGCTATTATGTCCTGTGGGAAATACATGGTCCTAGGCTAGAGAGAATTTGGCCTTCTGGATTATTTGCTTCTTACGACAGCAGACTCAGTGAGTGTGGACACTGAGTGTTGTGACTGTTTCAGATTAGCCAGGAAAGACTAGGTGATAATAAACCTTTAAGCGAAAGAATAAAGTAGTCTAATGGATTGGTGAGTATCTACTTTTTATATGAATGCTCTCCAACACAGTTCGATAGCTGCTTTTCATTTGGCTTTGAATTACTGGCATGTGAAATTCTTTTATGGAGAACAAATAGCAGCAGTATCTTTCATCTGTGAACACTTGTAGGGTAAAGTACTGGAAACTGAATTTAGTTAAACATAGGCTTACTACACATCCTCTACCAAAGTTCCCAAACTGAAAGTGCCGCCTATGATAGTTACATAGTTATGGATGTGTCAGTAGATGGGGGATTGAACTTTGGACAAACCTAGGCTGAAGAACGAACTAATAGTTTACATCTCAATAGAATATTATCTTTATATGTATTCCCAAGCCCATGTATACAGCTAAGAAAAAAAGCACATGTTTAATTTAGAAACCACAAAATGTTTATGTAAATGAAATCTTGCGCTACAAATCTACTATCTTCAGACTTACTGTTATTATTTTTTACCCACTTATTATAAAAAAACTAGTTCTCAGATTCTGCATACAGACAGCTTTATGTAAAATATATAAACATTTGTCCAAATTGGTACACAGATTGCATAAATATGGCAAATAAGACTGCATTTACAGATGTGCATGTATAATGCTGTGCAAATTATCACAATATTACAATTTCAGAAATTATCCAAACTGGAATCCAAGTAAAGCAATTAGTGAAAAAATACCCATGCAGAATTTAAATATCTCAGAACAAATTTAAATGTCTTCAGTAAAAGGTCACACATTTAAAATAGTTTTATTCATTTTATTTGTATATGTCAAAATACATTTTTATTTCCAAAATAGTGGGTTTTGCAACTAGTTTCATGCAGAAACAAGGTCTGCTCAATACTACCAATAAAATCAATATAGCACAGTAGCTGTTCAGTTTTAGATACAAAGAATAAATAACCTAAATACAAAACACTAAAATATTAGAAACACGTATTTAATCATTCTTCACAGGCATCCAAACTTCACAAATATAATCCTTAGCATGCCTAACTGTTGTGCAACCAGAACATGTTGCAGTCACTCAAACTGATCAATTATCTGTATATTTTATGTCCACATAAGACCATGGAAATTCTCTATATTCAGACCCACCATTCATACAGTTCAAATATAACCAAAAATAAAATTCCCATAACTATCCTTGTACCTTTAAAAATCAAGAATCCTGAGCTTGGTAGTAAGAGCATAACCTTATATCTTCATAAAACCAATCAAGAGAAAGAGGACTTAAAATCCTGCTTACCAAAACACCCTATCCCAGCCCCAAAGTAATCTAAAATAGGCAGTAGAACACAATGACCTTTTAAAATGAAGGGGTACAAATTCACATTTAATATAGTATACAATACAATCCATAATACAATTAGCTACTATAAGCTTTATGATGTACAATTTATTCAAATGGCTGAACTGTTCAGTGGTTAAGGAGACAGTTATGTGCCAGAAAGATGTAATAGTTTTTTGCATGGTTTGATGAAAATATAAAAGCTATTTGTCCAAATAAAAGCCATCTTCACTATGTACTTGGTTCTGTTTTTTTTTTTCTTCTTTTTCTTTCTTTCTTTTTTTTTTAAAAAGGCCACTGAAATGTATAAAATGGTCTGAACATGATGGTGGTATCAAAGTCAATGCCTCTTCACATGGCAAAAACAGTGCATTTAACATTAACTCATGGGTTAAGTCTGCAAATGATTTCATAGCATTACTTTGGCTAGCACAACAGTTTTAGACAGCACTCAGATAAATATAGGTATGTGAAATGTGAAGCAATTATCTTATGCAACTTGAATTGTGGTTGAATACTATCAAATGAAAACTGGAAATAAAAGTAAAAGCACTTTACAGTAGAAAACTTTTGTAAAGATAGGGCTCCATATAATGTGCTACTTTTAAAAGTCTTTATATCACATTGTTAGCAAATTTTGTTTTAACACTATTATGGAGTAGCCTACTTTGCATTAACAGACATTTGAAATAAGGAAATTCTCAAGCATGCCATGTGGTGGTCTAAAAATCAAAACAATACACTTATTTATATATACAGCATTACTCAGTACCTGCTAAAATGAATGTGAAGATTACAGAATCTAACATCTTATACTACAATAATAAAAAACAGAAACAAAGAAGTGACCAATGAAGGCAGAAAACAGGACTTAAAAGAATCTAATCTCAATTGACTTTAAAGCATTCATATAAGAAATAAATGCATATTGCACAAACAGTGAAAGCAAATGTTCCACCAAGCAGTTCAGTTTCAGGTGGAAGACAAAACAGCATGATCCTAATACATAACAATGGTATCCGAAGAATGAGTGTTCTTTTCTGTAAATGAGAAAGCTGTGAAAACATAGAAGAGTCTGCCACATGAAGAGTTAGAAGGAAAAAAATACAAACCCAAACTTAGATGTAAAGCAAAAAATTAAATATCGAAAAACTGGAAACTGTGGCACATCAAAAAATGTTGAATAACTGTCTTCTGTGAGAGCTGAAAGTTTTTGTTGACACAAAAGTATTTATGTACAACTAAGGCTTACTGGTTAAATATCTGAGGCATATCTGGCCTTGAACACTTTCCTTATATGCTGGAGCTGTAAACAAGTTTTCTCAGTCATTAAAAAAAAATCTTCTCAGCAGCTGCATTAACATGAAACAATGGTCTTGACACAAGGAAAAAAAAAAAAAAAAAAACAGAAAATTAAACAAAATTCCTAGATAAGAGGGCATTTGGCAGGATATCCAAAAATGACAGTCTCCAAGGATTCTTCCCAGGCTTCCAGTGACTGTCAGTTATGGTCCACTGGGTTGCTAATATGTGCAATTCCATTATTTGCTGCTTTTTATTTGGAAAGTTTGCTTATAACTCTAATCAAGGCCCCATTTTCATCCTTTAGCCTCTGGTTGTCTGCTTTTAGGTCTGGTAACATCTGTGAGAAGAAAAATAAAAGGAAAAGTTTTACTTCAATAAGAACATACAATGTTATTCTTAATAAATTTTACGTTTTCACCACAAGACACATGAACAAGCTTTGTCAGTTATATAAATTTCTAGTGGCTAGAACATATATGAAAGAAAAAACTTGATTTGTGAAGCTAATTAGTTTAATAAATGATGGAATTAAAAGTTTATTCTCCCAAAGTTAACAACTGGAATGTACTAAATCACTTGCTATTATGACTCACAAGCACACCATATTAGAGCAGCCAAGAAAATGAAGCCTGTTTTTGTTAGGATGGGCTCTCAAAGGGAGTTCCTCTAAGACTTCCTGTCAGCACCTAAACCAAGGCCTTTTACTTTATTTACATCAGATCTCAATCCATAGTACTTACTACTATTCCACAAGGAAACCAGCCTATTTAGCAAAGTTCTGAGGAAGTTAGACTTGTTCTAAATTATTGAAATTCCTTAAAGGATTCACCTGTAATACCAAGTTTAAGCAGGTAGTACAATGTGTGATCCAAGATAGATGCTCACTAAATTATAATAATTATTACTATTATTAGGAGAGTATAAGCCAAAGTAGTCAGTCTGTATTTGTGAAAATATCTAAGCACTGAAAAAACCACTAGTATTTGGAACAAAAAAACACATTTCCACATCCTCAAATCTTCACATCATCTATTTTCTATTTTATAGTCAAACTGAAGGAGGGGGTAGAAATGTTACAAGTAAACTGGATTTTCCACTAAGAATGAATTAAATCATATGTGATCTGCCAGATTTCCTAGGAAGTGGAACAGCTTATATTTTGGGCATTAAAACACACTTTGCAAGGTACTTAAAATATCTTTCCAATATCTCTCCTCAGTTATCAAAATGTACTTGGTTGTAAAATTAGATAAAAGCATGTAACTTCTACTTGGCAAAATTACGTTAAGCAAAATCTTTATGAAGAGTTTAACTTTATGTGGAACCAATCAATTCTTGTGTTCACAATATATGGGTATAAAATACAGTAAGTTTATGTATTAGGATACCTCTGTAATAAAGAACTGAGTGAATATTAACTAAAGTGGTTCTCACTGAAAATGGTATTATTTTGAAAAATAGGTAAAGCATGCTTAATCTTCAGCTTCAATGTATTAATTATATGTCAAATGTTATACTGCTTATGTTCCATTTTCTTTCTAATAAAGAATTTTAAAATTATATTTAAATATTCAATCCCTAAAATATCTGTAGAGCCAAAAAAGTGCACAAGCCTTGCAAAAGTGCAGACAAGTCTTTAAATCCCTAAATCATTTCCTAAATTTATTGTAGTTTATCAGTTGGAATATATCATTAGTGACACTTTCTAACATTCTGAGAAGCCATGCATAATTAACAGTTATATGATAAGCTTCAGACACAATGGCATTAATTTGTAAAAGTGAGCTTAAGACACGCTTACTAATACAAAAACACCTGCCTGGCTCTACCAAGAAGAAATGATGAAACTATAAATTATAGGTTCACAGACTGCAGATGCCTACAGAACCCTGAGCGCTTGGCTACCACTCTTGTCAAGGCCCTATTCTCAGTCAGCAGTCGCTCATTTAACTCTCTCAGAGTTTGAATTTGCTTTATTTGATGCAGGTTCTGCAGGAATTAGAACATAAGAAATAGAAAATAAAAAGATAAGAAAATGGAAAAGAATACAATAAAAACACAAAGAATCACAGATACTGAACATAAGAAGAAAAAAATTAAGAGTCTTGACTGTAAGGATATTCACTCCATGAGATTTGCAAAGGTAAATAGTGTAGTCCTAAAATTCCATAGCAAACAAAATACATAAAAATTTCCAAAAACTTTGTCTCCAAAACCATTCAATGATAATGTTTTAATAAGGAACCAAATTCAGTAATACAATCATTAAATCTTTAAATTCTAATTCTATGGTCACATTTTCCTATGTATCAGTTTATTAATTCATAAAAGATATGTTATGCAAGATAATACAATAAAAGGCAATCAATTAACTATGTTATTTTTTCACCTGAAAAGAGGGTTCCTTCCAACATTCAAAACAAACAGCTACTTCCACAGGTAATTCACAGTTCAATAAAACATAGCTCTGCTCATCCACTACTGTAATGTCCTTTATTTTCAAAGAAAAGTATTTTTGATTGATAACCCCTCCACTATTTGCTCTCCAAGAAACAGAGTATGTGAAATGTGAAGAATTAATAATAAATCCTGAATCTTACAGTCATTACTGTCTAACTTCTTCTATACCTAAACATCAAAAGAGATTGCAAAATGATCTGAATTATAAATGTTCTCGTAGCTCACCTAAAACCTGAATTTAGAAAGAAGAGAAGCACAAGATACCAATAATTCACAAGTAACAGTTAATCAGTACTGAGAACAATTAACGGAAACATAGTATCTATAAGCCTACTGTAACACCTGAGTTGATAAACAGCACTATCTCTTGTAAGTAGGAGCACAGTTTACTTACTTTGAGCTCTTCTTCCATTTCAGATATTCTTCTTTCTAGAGCTCTTCGTTCCTAGATCAATTTAAGGTACCAATATTAATCATGTTAATTATTATATTCTTAATTTTCTTCTAAATTGTGAAAGAGTGGCACTGTATAGAGTCAAAAATCAAATCAGGAGCAGTGTGGAAAAAGATGTGATGCCAGTGATGTGTAAAGAGCTTTCCAAATTTTGAGAGAAGTAAATATGAAGATTATTATTTTTATTAACTTCTATAATCTCTTTCTTCAAGCTTTGACTTTCTAGTAAGATGCTACATAACATATTCAAAATATATATATTTTTTAGTTTACATTAAAACTTAGGAATAAACCAATATTCAAGAATATTGAATTCAATATTCAAGATCACATAGAACAGAAAAAAAAACACACATAGATGCAATTATTCTACAGTGACAGAAGCAGAAACGCAAGCAGCAAACATGCCTAAAAATATGTGTAGTTTAAAATTTCAAAAGGATCTAAGAGAAGGTTCATCTCCTCCACCTACAATGTTTCCTAGCCATTATTTATCCAATTGACTTTATAGCTCTGTATCTGGGTCGATACTGTGTGCAGCATTAACGCAGTGAATCTGATGAAGAAGCACCTGCAGCACTTATTGTAAAGTACCTCCTTTCAAAGAGTGACAGGCAAAGGCAACATACATTACTGCAGTGTATGGTTTTACTCTCCCCTAAATAAAAAGCATTCTAGGGTGTTACGCAAAAAGCAAGCAGCGGTAATTAATGTGCTACAAAACTTTGGTTGTTAGGTCATACCGCCCAGAAGATACTGACTCTTGCCGGTCACCTTTCAGATACAAACCATTTAAATTTAGTTTAATCACTATGAATTTCCAAGACATTCTTTCCCAGATTAATAATTAATGTTGATATTTAGTAAAGCAGTACATTTACTGTAAATGTTAATGTTTTTAGATTACGTAATGTAAAAAGTAGATGGAATCCTACTCAAAGTCTTTTAAGTACATGTTATTCTAGTAATAGCTGGTTTAAACACTATTATATAGAGAAAAATGTTATCTTCTATGAAAAAAGAACTTTCTCCTAGTTAATAATACAGCCATGACTATTCATAAAAACCACTGCACTTCCCAAAACAGTAGGATATACACCATCATATTTGATTCTCATAACTTGGTGAAATCTTATAAATAGTATATTTCCTTCTGTCTCATCATCCTCTATTTTATTAGGCACCTTCAAAATTTTAACTATTCTGGTAAAGCAAGACAGGAACACTATACCAAACTGTCTCACTGCCAAATCAGCAGCTATAAAGTTGTAGGCAATTTCTTCTGTTTTGACAAACTTACTAACATAAAAAAATATGGTTAAGAGAAAATACAGGTGAAGTGCTTAGCCCGGTACTTGCCTGGAACATTAGGGTGCTGAATAAATGTGATTAGCAGTTATTATTAATACTATAATTACTAATGTCTGTTAAGTTGAAAGTAAACTAGCTACTTTGTAATTTATTTGCATTTGACAGGCGGACAAAGGTCAGGTGAGACCATAGGAGTATCAACATGTATACCATGTGTGCACAAGCCTAGATAAAAAAGGACAGATAGGGGTGCCTGGGTGGCTCAGTGGGTTAAAGCCTCTGCCTTCAGCTCAGGTCATGATCTCAGGGTCCTGGGATCGAGCCCCGCATCGGGCTCTCTGCTCAGCAGGGAGCTTACTTGCTCCCTCTCTCTCTGCCTGCCTTTCTGCCTACTTGTGATCTCTCTCAGTCAAATAAAAAAAAAAAAAAGGACAGACATCATTTCTCTCTTTATTTTTTTGCTCAGAAGGTAAATTGGCTATTTTTATAACAGAATGGAGGAAGATGTTTTATCAGCTGCTCCTGATTATTTATTCTTTGTCCTAGCTACCCAGGATGTACTTTCCTGTCCAGCTGAAACTCTGTAGGTCTAGCCCTAGTCACTTGGACTAACAGATACTCTTTTTCTTTAACTTTTTTTTTTCCCTTTAACTTTTGATCATTTATACATTATCAACTGCTCAGACTAAACTGGTAGAGTTCTTCCTATGGCCACTGCCAGACCTCTGAGTAGTAACTATAATAAATTGAGAAATACAGGTAAATATATCATTGTCAAATAAAAAATTACAGAAAGACATAAAAAAGGGCAAAAGGCTTTTCTAGTAATTAATTTTTTGTTTAAAATATGCTATTTAAGTATTTAAATTCAAAATTAAATAAAGTATCATTAACCTTAAAAGAAATTTGAGAATTTGATGTCCTTAGAATCTTTACAAACTTGAAGAATGGATTTAAATTTTCCAAAGAATTAAACTAAATGTATGCATGATCAAAATGTTTTAAGTATACCACCACAGAAAAACAAAGAGAGATAAATGGCATTTCAAAAACATCAGATTCACTATCACAATGTCTACACTTTCAGAATCAAGGCAAAGATCATTTTTTTAATCTGTTAAAAGAATAACATGGTAAATTAAGTCTTAATACTTAGAGAGGTAAGGTAATTTCACACCTAGAGAGATCTCATAGAACTGTATAAAGAAGATAAACCAGAAAACATTCCCAATTAAATTAGTATTAATCTATACTAACAAAAACTACCATTCACAAAAATAAAACTAAAAGAAAACAAAAAGCCCTACTATTGCTTATGTAAAACAATAAAGGGGTAAAATGACTATTCAATAAAATGGATACTTACCCTTTTTTCCATTTCTAATAGTGACCTATCAGCAAACCTTTCTTGTCTCTGTAACAAAGTAAGAAATATAAAAGGGATATAAGTGCAATTAAGGAAGGGTGCGTGAAGCTGAAGGAGGCCCACAGTGTCTCCTCTAGTGGTTTTCAAATACATCACAACATTCAGGTAAAGAAAAGAGAAAATAATTTTGTGTTGAAACAAGAAAGAGTTAAAGGAATGCTTAGAAATAGAATGGTCTCCACAGCTCTCATGGTCTACCCGTGACTTTTCCTCAGGTCTGTGCATAGTATAGTAGGGGCTAAGGATGGATAAGTACCATGGAACAAAATAAAAAACATCCTAGAGTTTCCTCTCTGATGCTCAAGGTCTCTCTTGCACATCACTAGGAGGAGTGGCTAATCTGAATGGTCAGATTCTAGGACCTTGACTGAAAGGTACCTGGGACTGGGATAAGTGAGCATCCAAGGAGCCAAGCCAGTAAACTGGCCTAAATTCTGTTGTCTATCACAGCTTCATATTCCTCCCTCTCTATCTAGAGTTTTCTTTTCCAATCATCCATCCTCCAAAATTGGTAAGAAAGTTTACACCCCCTGTCACTTATAAGAAATCCTAGCTATAAAGCTTTTCTTCTTCTGGTGAGTTTAGGGCTCTCATTTTTCCTTTCCTGTACTATGCTATCAACTCAAAGTTGACAAAATCCTGAGATTTGGGAGATAGAAAAGGACTCTTGGAATTTTAAACCACATGTTAAAGCACTACCTGAAGGCTCTGCATGTGGATTCGGAGTGAAGGGCCAGTTAAAAAGAAGTGGTATCCTAGGGGTACCTGAGTGGCTCAGGTGGTTAAAATGCCTGACTTCGGCTCAGGTCATGATCTCAGGGTTCTGGGATCAAGCCCCATATTGGGCTCCTTGCTCAGCAGGGAGTCTGCTTTTCTCCCTGCTCTTCCTCCCACTTATACTCTCTCTCTCACTCTCTCTCAAATAAATAAATAAAATCTTAAAAACAAAAACAAAAAAAAAGTGGTATCCTAGTTCTTTTACATTCTCTTTTTTTTAAGGTTTTATTTTATTTGACAGAGATCACAAGTAGGCAGAGAGGCAGGCGGAGAGAGAGGAAGGGAAGCAGGCTCCCTGCTGAGCAGAGAACCCAATTCGGGGCTCGATCTCAGGACCCCGGGATCATGACCTGAGCTGAATGCAGAGGCTTTAACCCACTGAGCCACCCAGGCGCCCTGGTATCCTAGTTCTTACACCGGCTTCTATACATATATCCCCCTCGGGATGCCTGGTCAGTTTCCTATAAAAACCATCAAACGACTCATTTCCCAAAAGTGAATTTGCTGAATTTTACCAATTGACAACTTTAACAAAATGCTTTTTTGTGACTATTAACCACAAAATCTACTTAAAAAAATATTTATTTCATCATTAATTTAAATATATATTTTTTCTTTTTAAATTTTATTTTTAAGTAATCTCTACACCCAACCTGGGGCTCGAACCTACAACCCCAAGAACAACAGTTGTGCTCTACTGACTGAGCCAGTCAGCATCCTAAATGTTTATGTAATTTTCTATTCTGTCAACTATCTCAGCATTCATACTTTAGTCTGATCAAGGCCAATTACCAAGTTACTTTTTAATCTTTTCATAACTTCTTTTTTATGGTTATGATATATAAAATTTAAAGATCTAATCACGGCCAGGGGTCCTTCCTTTTCCCTGTTGTTTTAAGTTGTTTTATGCTTTTGTGCTTATTCTTTCTGGAAAAATAAAAATCAATGTATTTTAATTACTTGTTAGAAATCAAATTCAGAATTTCAAGTATGATGAGACTTTTCAGCTAATTCTGATTTCTTTTTGATGTTTTCAAATCTATATTTATATTTAACTGCCAAAAATATAAAACAAAGGCTAATATGCCCCTTGAGGTTCTGCAAATGAATCCTAAAAATGCTTTAAAGACTGAAAAATGCAGGGGTGTCTGGACAGCTCCATCACAACAGCATGGACCTCTTGATCTCAGGACTGTGAATTTGAGCCCCATGCTAGGTGCAGAAATTAATTGGGGGGGAAAAAAAAAAGACTGAATAATTTAAAAATGACATTCAAAAGCACCCAGAAGAATTCAAAAATAGCTCAAACACTGCCATTACATGTAAATCAATAAAATTTTAGATGGAAAATTAGCATTTTTTGAGGATTTTTTTCTTCATATAGGAACATTTTAGCTATTTTATGATTCACCTGATAATTTCTTAGGTTAAAAAAATCAACTTTAGTTAGTATTTCTGGTTAATAATTCTAGTTAAAGCTGTTAAAATAATAATTAGTGAATCTAGTGAACTGACATTTGACAAAGTATTATTCATCAAACTGGCTCCTGGTAAACAGTCTATTTCCCTCCGCTGGAGACTACAGGAAGGAGGGTGGCTGGGTGAAGGAGGATTCAAGGATTTTAGAGTCCCTTGGCCAAGTATTACCAAACACACTATTAATAAGATGATAATTCCCTTGGAAAAAACTCCATGCAACTGTCAAACTGCTACCATTATGTATAACCATGAACAGTTATGGAAGTAATGTCCCCCCAAAAATATAAAAACCAGGTGGCATGGGACGCCTGGGTGGCTCAGAGGGTTAAGCCGCTGCCTTCGGCTCAGGTCATGATCTCAGGGTCCTGGGATCAAGTCCTGCATCGGGCTCTCTGCTTAGCGGGGAACCTGCTTCCCCCTCTCTCTCTGCTTGCCTCTCTGCCTGCTTGTGATCTCTGACAAATAAATAAATAAAATCTTAAAAAAAAAAAAAAGTCAGGTGGCATGATTTATAGTAGACTTAGATGCTCAGGATAAATACTCGAAAACTGAACAAAAAGTTTAATGTTTTATCAGTTTTGCTTTTACATGTACCCTTAAATTTTAAAAACACAGTTTTAAAATTTTACATAGTTTTTCCAACTAAGATATTAACTCTGAATATTTTATACTCTGAATTACCCCTTCCATCATTCATTCAGTATACTGGGTACTGTACTCAGTATATTTGCTAAGCCCATTAATAGTAATTTGTTTTCCTGGCCATAATCCATAGGATCAGAAATTGGTACATGACCCAAAGGCAACTTGCTCTAGGTTGTCCAAGTGTCCTATTAAATGGTCACTAACAGGACTGCTCCATGCTGATAATAACTGGCTAATTCTTTCAGATCCCCTCAGTTGTAGACTTTGAGAGAGACATCTAGGAAGAATTAAATGACAGCAGGGTAGGGAGAAGAGCAGAGAAACAGAGAAGGTAGTAAGCAGTAAAAGCACAGATTAGCTGACTCACCATATTGACAGGACACAGCAGTATGATGCAGTGGACATTTTTTTTTTTTAAAGCAGTGGACATTTTTATTTAGAAAACATTATGATCAGATCTCTGGAGCTAGAACTATTTTCAGAAAACTTGTTATTGTATTTTTGTGTGAGGAGGCCCACGAAGCTACTAATGCAACCCAAAGAATGATGATTTTCCAGTTTACCAGGAAGTCTAAGTTACCCCAGCAAGTTGTAACTTGAATGACATTCCAAGTTTTTATGACACCTCACCATGAAACATGTTCTCGTTCTGACTTAATTCTCTGTGTATCTTTATAGTAAACTCGCATCAACTGATGGAATCTGTAGAGCCTTCTTAACTTCTTAAGGTTAGCTTAACGCCTGGAATTTTAGCAAAGGCTCCATTGTGCATAAACAACTGCTTTACAATGCAATAGCTGTTAACAACAATAAAAAGGGGACCTGGTAACCAGTGTAAGTTCAACATAGAGAGTTAACTTAAAAAATTATAAGAAAGATGAATGTAAAAGAATGCCCAAAGACTGTATACAGTCTCATTTATAGAACCAAAGATGTCATTTCTAGATGAGTGATTTAAAACTGGATTCCAAAAGCTGAACTGCAGAAATATGTTTATACTACAAAGTCTTATGTTAAAATTAAACAAGTTTGTTTTCTTAAAAATTACAGGACTGTTTCGTGCCTTTTAACTCATGAATAGTAACCTCTAAAATCTCTAAGATGTAGTATAGTATTTCCCATGAAATAGTTGGGTCACAAAACTACTTCTTTTAAGGGGGACAGGTGGAGAATGAGGAAGGAATGTGCCTACTACTATCTCCTACGATTACTGTCTCCCACATTCCATGGAAAAAGCTTGGGAAAAAATTCCTAGATCATACATAGCCTAGATCATATGTGTATGGTTGTGAATTTTGCTTGGCTATCTCAATTTTCTTGTCTAAAATGGTCTCCTGTAGGCTGCTGCAAAGAAGGTAAGTAAAAAGAATTAATGACAAACTATTTTCTTCCAGCATTAGTATATCAAATTAATTTTGGGAACAAACAGGAAATATTTATAATGAATAAAAATGATTATAAAATTTTTTAATGGCTTTAAGAAGATTCTGCATAGATACTTTTAATACCTTGCTGCATTTGGTATGCTAGAAATAAGCATTTAAGCCCTTTAACATAGGTATTTTTGGCTTAAAAATATTTTAACTTTCCGTTACAAGGTTTTATTTCTGTATTTTTAATTTATTGTAGAAAGAAGTGAAGTTATCAGTAATCTGTATTATTTTGATCCCTTATTAAGAAGGTATTATCAGTAACCAAACTCATGTTTTGAAGAAACACCTGAGAATATTTCAATCTAATTTTTTAGACAGAATAAATCAAAACCATTTTTTTTAAGGGTAACATAGAGAAAAAGTACAAACCTGGGTAGCCTTTTCCAATTGTAATTTAAGATCGGTCAGTTCCATATTTGTATCATGTAGCTGTGCTTTCAGCTTTTCATTTTCAGCTAGAATTTGTTCATAAAGCTACAAAAATTAGGGCAGAACAACAAATTATTTTTCTGTTCTCTTAATATTTTAAGATTTTCCACTGATTACTTTGCAGTATTAAAACAAAGAATGTAACACATGAGCCATTAAAGGATACATTCAAAATATTTTAATGTTTTATGGTTGCAAGGCAAAAAATTTTGGTTATGTATGTATCTGCCTCATGCACATTCATTAACATACTAGTTCCAGTATTTAAGACTTCACTGACAAATCTAACTTTTCTCTTTCCATTAAACAAAATTCAGTTATATGATAAAGAGGGATCACATACTGCAGAGCAACTTTAGCTAGAGCTGAGGAGACACTGTGATCTTCATCTGGGGTCCATAAGCTCCTCTGCCTATCATTCTCTCTTGAATTCCTGACCCTGACATGGAACAGCAGTTGTATTGATCATTGTAACTGTACTGTTTTTACTAATATTTGAAGGAAAGTGAAATACTTCTTGAATACTTTCTTAACATTTGACTCTACTACTTCTTTTGCCCCCATCTCTACTTACTACTAGTATAGATGGTTAAAATCATCTCTTAATACTAGAATTATTTTTCTGACCTCCCTCTAATTTGTCCTATATGTAGCAAGTTAAGAGGTAACTTTTTAAAATAATCTCAACTTCATATGCCAACCATTCCATTAACCCTGACGTTAGAAACCCCTGAATAGCTTCCCAGTGTTCTCAGAATAAAGATACCCTTAAAATAGCCTGAAAAGCACTGTATGGTTTGGTCCTGGGCTTTATAGCTGAGTGCATCCTCACACTACCATCCCTTCTGCTCTACTGGCACACTGAAAATTTAATTACTTCAATGCATCTTGTGCCTTTCCACCAGGTCTATGTCTTCCTATTTCACTCCATCTAGAATAGGTTTTCTTCCATTTTGCTAGTTAACTAATTGTCCTTCTATGATTCGCTTCTGAAGCTTCACTTCTTTAGGAATTCTATCTTTAGGCCCTGCCACTTTCCTTTGTTATAAACTCTTATGAAATAGATTCTTTACTTCAGGTAATTCTTTCAATTTCTAAGTTATATATTTGTTAATATGGCTGTATGATCATGTTGGTCTCTCCCATTACATGGAAAATATCCATAAGAGCAGGACAGTATCTCCAACTCTACTACTCACGAGTAGAAGCTCACTACTTAGGACAATTCAGTGTTTAGTTCTTTACTGAATAAATGACAACCTTATACATAATGTAAACTGACCCCCTACTTTCCTTTTTTTGCTGACTTAGCTTATAAGACACCCATTCAAATAGTTGCCAACTACTTGGGGGAACATGTACACATATCACAAGCCTTCTTTTCCCCCCAACAAACTTCATCAGGTTTATTCTAAGCTCATAACATTAGGAATTATGAGAGTAAGAATACTAGACTGTTGAATTTCCAGGACTTCTTTCATTGTTATTTTCATCGTTAAGATGTAATAGTACTTACAGTACCACAAGTTTTTTAGTTACCTAGGAAAAACTGTATGATCCTAAGAAAAGCTTTGTTCTTTGTTTAGCTGCCTTTTATTGACAAATAGGTAAAAAAAAAAGTGGGTGTGCATGCTTGTGTGAGTGTACATGCACACACAACCCTCCTGCCCACCCTGTGCCCATGCCTCTTTTCAGCTCAGTCACAGCATCACAGTACTGGCCTGAGACACTTAAGTGTGATATAAAGTCTCTTCCTTTTAAAAAAAACGAACAGCTACCATTTAGTGTTCCAAACTGAAAATTAAAGTAAAACACTGATTTCATTATGAGTTTCCAGGAATAATATCCAAACATAAATATACTAACACAAAAGACTATTTTTAATTACACAGTTAAATAATTAAGTAATCCAAGTACCTTTTTAAAGTCAGTGGAGTCATCCTTTTCTAGCCTGCTACTATAAGGTTTTCTTTCTTCTAAGTAACTGTATGATCCACAGCGACCCAGCAAGGAATCATACCGATCACCAGCTGATGTGGAACTGCTTTCGTATCTTTAAAAGATGAGTTAAAGTCAAAATCTTTATTATAGGCTTTTATTAACATGCAACTTAGTATATTTTAACTTGATATTCCAAAATAGTAGATAACATTCTCTTTCATCTATTATCATCTGTATCTGTGGTAATAAATGCAAAGTTATTTATAATACTATTAGTTTCTATTATTTGAGGAAGAGAGTCAATACATCTATATGTAAAAAGTCAGAACTGGTTTCACACGATAAGTTATTTCAACAATTTTAAACTGCACACGTTTTCTACATTTTAAAATCTTTGAAATCAGAACATGGCTTATAAACTGATGGTGTATCATAGTTTAATTGGTAGCATTTTAAGTGGCATTTAATTGTTTAAAAATTATTAACAGCTCAGATTTGATAAACTCCTCTATCCAAACTGATAGATAGTAGGTCTGCCCTGAACAGAAAGAACATATCTCATTTGCACATGTGAATTTTCTTATTATCTTGTTATGAATTCAGTTTACCTTTTCCTGATAAATGCTATCGCCTCTACATTTCAATAGAATCATTAATATATAAAAATCTGTTTTTGGTTTTACAAGGTTTTGGTTAAATATTATGAGCAAGAGAAATGGAATGGAGATTAGACTTAAGGACACTATGGAGGTTCTCTAAAAGGTGAATAATTTTGAGCTAGATGACAGTTTTTAGTGTCTTCTTTGTTCTTCTTTTATCTAAAGCAGGGATCAGAGAGAAGATGCAGAACACTCAATCAAATAAATTTCCGGTGAGTTTCATCAGCCTCTGATGTTAATAATGACATAGTTAATATTAACATAATTTAGGAAGCTTAAAACTTAAAAAGTTATCACTGTTTTAAGGATTTAAGAAAAAAATTTTTTTAGTGACTTACTATGACTACTGAACTAGAAGTAAAGGCTTTGACAAAGAAAGCTGGTAACAGTTATTAGGTCATCTAAACATCTATAGATTTTTATTATTTAAGTAATTCTAACTCACAAAATCTGTAAATACTAAGCAACACAGAATAAAAATAAGAAAAAAGTCAGTAAAAATGTAAAACATACCTAGAAATGGAATCCGTCTAGAAAAGAAAGAGAAAGACAGAGGTATATTAAATTTTTATACTCTTATTAAAGTAACTTGACCGATGAAGTAAATTTAACATTTATACTATTTTCACACTTTTAAACTAACTTATCTATTTATTATATATTTTTTAACTTTAATGTGATGGTTCAGAAGTTCTAAAACAGAGTCACTATATATTTTTCATGCACAATAACCATATAAATACACTTCACTATTTATGATCATTGTTTACAAATTCCTATAAATGCCACCATACAATATTTTAATGGGAAGGGAAAAAGAAAGGCTAAGACATATATCTCCTACTTCTACCTACCCAGGAGAAAGTAATATGTTTATTTATATTAAGAAATGTCAAGTTTACTATGTGTTATCACAAAGCAACTATTTTTCTGTTTTTGAGGCAGTAACATGAGAGGCAAACAACTGAATACCTTAGGTATTTTATGTACAATACTATACACATAATTACGTTTAAAATTTACTTTCTAGAAATCCAGCTATAAGTCTATAAATTCCATCAAAGTTTAGCAATTGGAGACAGGAAATTAGGACTTAATTTTCTCAAGCAAATGGTATACTTTAACACTGTTTCATAATTCTGCTCATCCAAATGGTGAAATTATTAGAGTAAAAGAATCTTAGTTCAGGACAAAGCAGGTGTGTTTTTTTGGTGGGGGGTGGTCATGTTGAGCTCTTTCCCTTTCTATTAAAGCTCTTGCTTGGGTCACCTAGGTGGCTCAGTGAGTTAAACCTCTGCTTTCAGCTCAGGTCATGATCCCAGGGTCCTGGAGGGGGTCTGCTTCCCCCTCCCCCTCTGCCTGCTTCTCTGCCTACTTGTGATCTCTCTCTGTCAAATAAATAAGATCTTAAAAAAAAAAAAAGCTCTTGCTCAAACTATACTTTTCTATAAGGCAACTATCCAAAAATGGTTCGTTAAATTTATGAATTAGGTATTTGTATTTTTCCATTACATTTATCTTTGAATGCACTGTAAAATTATTGGGTTCCTTTGGGATTGTTAAAAATCTCATTTGGACTAAAAATGCCTTAGTCTATTTAGTCTACTTAAATTTCCTTTGCAAAACCAATTTTAATTTTGTACTTGCTTCCTAGTTTTTGATGTAATAATGCTTTATTTCATTGATTTGTTCGTTAGTTTTATGACAATAACAATTTTGAGTTAAATTTCAGCTTTCAAGAGATTCAAATTCAAATACTGCTAAGCGAATAGACTTTGAAAGTTCTTATCACGGGGGAAAATGTAACTATGTGTGGGAATGGATATTAACTAGACTTACTGTGGTGATCATTTTCCAATATATACAAATAATGAATCACTACGTTGAACACCTAAAACTAATACAATATTGTATGTCAATTATATCTCAATTAAAAAAAAAAAACCCAGAACCAAAAAAACCAAGAGATATTACTCAAATTTAGAAAAATATCATGTATGAAGTAAAATGTGTAAATATCAAATGGAAACATCACCATTCATCTCACAACTTGCACTCTGGTTCACTGATTTAAATTAAAAAACAAACAAACAAACAAAACTCTAGGCAGTCACAGAAATAACTCAAATTCCATTTCTTTGTCTTTAAAAATTATGGTGCTATCATTGTTATTTGTTACATTTTTGAGACTGTAATAAAAACACATGACATAAAAGTTACCATCTAAACTACTCTGAGTACAGCTCAATAGCGTTAACATATTCACATTGTTGTGCAACACAGCTCTAGAATATTCTTATCTTGCAAAACAAACTTTATACACATTGAACAACTCCCCATATTCTTCTACCCTCACCCCTAGAAACAATTCTACTTTCTAAGAGTTTGACTAGATACCTCATATAAGTGGGATCATACATTATGTCTATTTCAGGACTAGCCTATTTCATTTAGCGTATGTCCTTATTTCATATAGCAATGTTCTTGCTCCCTGTATTTCAAAATTATTTTTTCAAAGTAAAAATAAACTTAATTACAGAACCATAAGCTTATCTAAAAGTACCACAGCCTAAAAAGTTCCTCTATAACTCCCCTGGCCTCCAACCCTCTAGATAACTACTGTTACCTTTTTTGTATTGATATCCATGTATGAATTTCTGATTTGTACTGTTAAACTAATTTCTGTAAAGGATGAATTTGTTACAGTTCCAAAACCTTATATAAAAATACTATTTCAATAGTGATCATACCAAATCTGAGCACTACTAGCCTTTGCCAATTTTACTTTTTTATATTAATTGTCATGTCTTTGGTTATTAGTAAAATTAAATGCATTTTCAAGCTTATTGGCCACTTGTATTTCTTCTTTTGTAAAATTTTAAGTTTCATGTATTCTGTCTCTCTTTTCCTAGAGTTTTTCATAATATAAATACTAAACTTTAAAGTATGATAGATGCCAAGATTATTCACTTTTAACTGAGCAAATGTGTCTCACTTTAAGAAGGGTATCACTTCTGTCGTATTCTAGTTTTATATGTTTAAATAATTAAATCTGTTAATCTTTTCTTTTTTCTTGCCTTGGTGTCATACTTAAATCCTTTTTTTTTTTTTAAAGATTTTATTTATTTATTTGACAGACAGAGATCACAAGTAGGCAGAGAGGCAGGCAGAGAGAGAGGGGGAAGCAGGCTCCCTGCTGAGCAGAGAGCCCCATACAGGGCTCTATCCCAGGACATTGAGATCATGACTTGAGCAGATGGCAGAGGCTTAACCCACTGCACCACCCAGGCACCCCTTAAATTCTTGATTACTAATATCCTTTGCATGATTGAAGTTTTATTATACAATAACTTAATGAAAGCAAATCACAATAGCCAAAGCAACAGAAGTCCTATTTTTAGAAAGAATGTTGTAACACATGATTCTAATAATATATAATTCTAATAACAACAAATGTTATGATAAAATCATGCAATTTTCTGTGATAAAGTTTAATCTTAATTTCTTTTAATTTATATTCTGAAGGTAGACAGCTTGAGTTTCACATGCAATTCTGAATTTGGAGGAACTTTTTGAAATTTACTATTTGCTTACCTTTGAAGCAAAAAAGTACACGACCCAATGCCATTTTTTAATGTGGTTAACTTGGATTCTATAACCTGAATGGAAGTTCTATTATCAAACACACTTCTGAGGTGATGACATTATTTACTTCAGAAAATGCACAGAAGAATTTTGCTAATACTTTTACAAGGAAAAGCAGGGGCTGATGCTACAATTTTTTTTTTTAGGATGTTACTTATTTATTTGATAAACAGAGACACAGAAAGGGAACACAAGCAGGCGGAGTAGGAGAGGGAGAAGCGGGCTTCCTGCTCAGCAGGAAGCCCAATGTGGGGAGGCTGAATCCCAGGACCAGCGGAAGGCAGATGCTTATCAACTGAGCCACCCAGGAGCCCCGCCCCCTCCTTTAAAGATTTTATTTATTTATTCATCAGAGAGAGAGAGGGTGAGTGAGCAGGCACACAGCAGCGGGAGCAGAAGAGAGAGAGAGAAGCAGGCTCCTCAATGAGCAAGAAGCCTCGTGAGGGACTCGATCCCAGCACCCTGGGATCATTCCCGGAGCTGGAGACAGATGTTTAACTGACTGAGCCACCCAGGCATCCCCGATGCCACAAGCTTTTAAAAGAGAGTGGCATATCTAATGGCCAGAAGCACTTTTCTAGTTTACTGTAAAGACTCGTTAACTTCCATTCTTCCTTTTCCTCACAGTGTACCAGTCAACTGGTTTAAGTGAGATGGTATACAGCCCACGTTAGTAGTAAAATGGCTGCACTACCCTAGTGGTAGACTTTGCCTAGTCCAAGCCAATTATTATAAATCCCAGCCCGGTGAGGTATACCTGCTTGAGGATGAAGCTGACATAGAGGGTTGTGTAATACAACAGGAGCATAACAAATTCTTTGTTCAATTTGATTTCAGTTGGGTTTTCTGTTACTTGTAACTGAATGCTAGCACAAAAACAAGAGCTAAATAACCCCTTATTTAAAATGAACAAACCTATTTAAACTGTTTGGAACTAGGAAAATGTTTCTCCCTACAAACAATTTTCTACTCAGTCTTAATGGATCTCATGTATAACTTTAACAGGAAAATTTAAACACAAGAAGCAATATGCTTCAAAGTCACAACTCGAAGTCAGAAAACCTTTTCCCTTCTATCCCAGCCTGGTGGGATGTGAGGTCTGTGTGATATGTTTACTAACCCATTCCCTCTTGTTTTCCTAGTATTTTTCCCTTGAAAGATGGGAATTCACCACTGGGAAAGGAAGACAACGGTCAGGTTTACAGAATATAATAAACACAAGATACAGGGGAATTGGGGGATGCTAACAACTGAGAGGCAAAGGGTTTAAAGGTGATAAAACTTCACCCTGCAAATAATTTACCCTTGGAAGTAATTAATTCTTTATTATCTGTCTGGGTACCTATTTATAAAATAAAAGTACCTTTCAGGACCAAATAGCAAACTTGGCCCTAAAAGTAACATCCACAGTCACATAGCACAAGTAACCAACTTCTGGTCGCTTCATATTAATGTACATCCTTGCTGACTGAAAAGAATTTCAATACCTCTATTTAGGAACTCCAAGTAAAAAATAAAGATGATATGACAGAATGCCATTTCAGGTTAGATACTGCTAAGCTTAGAAGATTAGAACTAATTCATATTATATGGCTCTACCCTTATGTGAATAGAGGTCTTTAAAGCATGTCAGCTTTCTCCGCAGCCAAACAATAGGGAATAGAGGGGGAAAAACAGTGGGAAGAAACTTTCAGAATTTGCTAGTTATGTAACCCTTTAAGTCATTCAAACTTGCCTTAGTTTCTTCATCACTACTGAGGAGGAAAAAATGCCTTTTTGGAGAAGACTGTTGGTACAGTAAGTTCTGATAATATAAAAGTCCTTTAGAGCACTAAATTTCTAAACGAATGTCAAGAAAGTTAAAAAGACCTACTTACTGTCTTCTCTAGAAGTTAACTTTGCCCTCCACTACTTCTCGATATCCCTTACTTTTTTTTTCTTTTCAACTCTGAAGATTAATTTATATATAATAAACTATTCACTTAGGGTATGCAGTTTGGTAAGTTTGACAGCTGTATATATCCAGAAAATCACCATTATAATCAAGATCCAGAATATTTCCATTGTCTCTAAAATATTCTTTGTGTCCCTTCCAGTCCATTTACCCCTGACCCCAGAGAAGCTCTAAGTCTATCCCCAGCATGCGGGAACAGTGTGCAGTAACTGTCTTCCATGAATAAATACAAACACAAGCAAATAGCAATCCTTAAAAAATACGAATACTTCTAAACACAAATGCTTTTTACCTGAGTTTCTTTCTTATTGGATCCTTCTTCTGTATCTGATTGTTGCTCTTGTTCATTTTCATCGCTCTAAAATACATTGTCAATTTACTTTAGAAAAGTAAAAATAAATATCAAACACTTGATACTTAAATTTTTTAAGGCTTTTCTAATTTTTTAAAAAAGATTTATTTGAGAGAGAGCATGCAAGTAAGAGGTGGGGGATATGTGGTGGGGATGGGAGAGGCAGAGAGAAGCTCAAGCAGACTCCCTGCTGAGCTGGAAGCCTGATGTGGGGTTCAATCTCATGACCCTGAGATCAGGTCTCCATGGAAATCAAGAGTCAGTTGCTTAACCAACTGAGCCACCCAGATGCCCCAGGGCTTTTCTAATTTGAAACAACCCTTGAGAAAAATCTACCAGGAAACAAATCAAAAGGAAAACTAATCTTTAAGTGGGAATTTTTCTATCCTGTTTTGAAGAAGCCTTATTTTGTCTGCATGACACAATCTAAGCAGGTTAACATGCATGGTGAAAAAAGATCATCTACCTAAAAACATGATTTAGGAAACACATTCACAGTGGGGGTGAGGAAACTGGAGGCTTAGCAGAAGGTATTACATTTTATACTGTAATGATACTGCATGTGCTTTAATAGTTAAAATGTACTATTTAGACACTCCACTATAATGGGGCAGCAAAAATAGGAAATTCATTATATTAAGTAAGAAAAGTTGGGATTCTATAAGCTTGTCAAGATTTATGCAGAAGTCCTATTATATTTAGGTAGTTTATCAATATCTGGAAATTTCTTGGGAGTTTACAGCACACTAAATAGAAATCAGGCAAAATCAGTGGTGCTGTTGTTAGTTTTATTAATATAAATGTTAATATAAAAATATGAATTCCACCTCATGAAATGATTGTTTTTAAAAACTGCAGTTTCATGGGAAAACATTGAAACTGGAAATTTAAAAAGTGGGAAAGTTCACAGGTCCTAAAAGTAGTAATCAAAAAGGGGGGGGGGGCTACTAATACAAGAGGTTAAAAAGCTGCCTAACTACATAATACCCTTCCTTTGACAGAGCTCTTGGTTCTTTTTGTATGTATTTGAAGCTGATATAGCTTCAAATGTAGCTAAGATGGGGAAAGAAGACCTGTCCTCTGATGGCTAATTAGAATACAATTTAATGCAGGTTCAAATTAAAAAGATGAGTACTGCCAATTTGAATCCCAGGAAAAATCCTTACAATGCAAAGTTAAGGATATTCCAGAAAGTAAAGTTCTGAAGGGAGAGCTGGTCTGAATAAAACCGGGGAAAAATAAATACTGTTTAACAAACACAGCTTTGACTATGAATTTCCTAATACAGCGACTTATTAAAAAGATATCATATTCTTCTTGATGAGATGAACAAAGATACCTTGCCAAAAGAATTTTTGAACCACAATGGGATCAATTCTCTACCTGGTAGTTACCAGTTGGTAAAATGGCAGTTACCAATTTATAGGAAATATAAAAAACCACATTAATGTGTTAAACAACACTTCTGGGATATGATAACCCAAGTTCATTCAAAAATAACTGTAAGGAAAAAAATGAGATGGAAGGAGAAACCGATTAAAAGAGGCATTAAAGATGTACTATTCATAATGCATAACCCCTACTATATTCCAATCAAACCAGCAAAGTATAAAACTACAACAAACCACTTATGGCATATATAAGTTGAATGGATATGAAAACTGGATATTAAATATTAAGGATTTACAGTTAACTTACTTAACAATAAATGTGATCACAGTATTGTGATCATTTGCTGTATGGTATACATACTGTGATTACTTTTATTAAAAAATATTAATTCTGGTAATTTTTAAAAAATCTTTTCCTCTTGAAAGTACAAATTAAAATTTTTAGATGAAATGATATTCTATAGATTTTCTTCAAATAATATGGGATTTGGGAAGTGTGGGGATATCTGGGGTGGGGTCATTATACTTCTCTGTTACTTTTGTACATTTGAATTTTCTGTATTAAAAATTAAAAGAAAAAGAAAAACAAAACAAAACAAAACAAAACAAAAAAAACAACAACAACAAAACAAACCCGAGGCTGGAAAAACCCAAACAGATTATGTTTGTCCTTCCATAGTAAAATGTTCTATTGAAACAGCATAAATTTCGTGTTAACTGTGCTACACTACAGTTATTCTTTCTCCTGTATATGAATAGCAATGTTACGCATATATACAATCAGGGATAAGGAAAAAAAATAAAATTTTGAATGAATGTTACAATTTGATAAGCCAAAGCACAACTTCTAGCAAACATCACTTGAGATGTAACTAATTGTTATGTATATTATATAATCATATTCATGAAAATGGAATGTAAAGCATCTTAAGGAGTTCTAGGTAGATGGTGAGGTAGGAGAATCCTGAGTTTACCTCCCTCCATGGACACACTGAGGCAACAGCTACATATAATGTAAAAACTCACTCTGAAAACCACCTGAAAATTAGCAGAACAGATCTTCCATTGCTAAAAAAAAAACATACAGAAGCCCCCTGGAGAAGGGCAGGCGGGGCAGAGAGGCAGTTGAGTACCAAAGCTGGTATATGGCAACCCACAAATGAGAGGATTATCATAGGTACAGAACTCCTCCTCGAGGTACAAGGCCCATCATGCCTCACAGTGGGCAACCCCTACTCTGGGGACCTGCATGGGGAAGATGAATCCCTGTAACATCTGGCTTTGAAAATAAGAAGGGATTAACTCCAGTAACTTTGAAAATGAATGGGCTTAACTCTGAAAGAGTCAGAAGACTAAAGGAAACGGATATTCCACTTTCAAAGGGCCAGCGTACTATGATTTGTATAGAGACCCTGTGCTGAAGCAGCAGTTTGAAAAGCACCTGGGTTATACATGAAGATTTTCACTTACTAATTTGAGAGCATGTGCTTGAGGGTCTGGTATCTGCAGGGATTCTCTCTAGGGAAGAAGGTACTAGTTAGCACCATTTCCAACCCCCTTCTGCCTAGTTGGCCAGACATAAGGGCCAGTTCTGACACCCTCTATCTACCTTGCTAGCAATGCTTACCCCACCCCAGCTTTGCCCGTGGATGCTCCCTGCTCAATCCACTCATGCTGGCAGGCACCCCTTCAAAGTGGCTCCTGCTCTGCAACACCTGATGGGCAGCCTTCGTCAAAACTTGTGTCCCCAGAAAATGATTACTGCTCCATCACACCTAGTGGGCAGCACTGGGGTGGGGGTCCTAGAACACTTTCAAAACTACTCCTGTCCTGGGGACGGGGAGAGCCAGTCCCACCCACCAGCCTACCCACAGCAGCTACAGTCAGGCTTCTCAGTCAGCTGCACTGGGGACCAGCACTGCCCAGCAGTGCAACTGTAGTAGGTGCAGCTGATCACTGTAGCCAGCTGGGCTGAGGGCCAGCCCACCCACTAATGCCCCCAGATCAAGGCCTAGTTACAAGAGGAAGGTACACACAGCTTACACAGGGGATCCCATCCCCTATGCTGGAGCGCCTGGTTTTGTTAATAGGGTGGGGGGAAGGGTTGTGTTACAGGGCACCTCAAAACCACAAGCCACTACTTTCAAAACCAGGAGACATGGCTGACCCACGTGATACAGAGAAACAAACACAAAACGAGGAAACAGACAACTATGTTCCAAATGAAAGAATAAGACAAAACCTCTGAAAAAGAACAAAACAAAATGGAAATAACCAATATACCCGGTATAGGTTCTAAGTCATGGTCATAAAGATGTTCACCAGACTTGAGAGAAGAATGGATGAACTAAGGGTGAATTTCAACAAAGAAAAAGAAAATATAAAAAAGAACCAATCAGAGCCGAAGAATACAGTAACTGAAATGAAAAATACATACTAGAGTCAGCAGCAGATTAGAGAATACAAAAGAATGAATCTGCAATCTGGAAGACTGGGTAGTAGAAAGCATCCAAGCTGAACAAGAGAAAAAAAAGAACTAAAAAATGAGGATAGGTTAAGGGAATTTATAACAATACCAAAGATATTAACATTAACAGTATAGAGGTCTTAGGAGAAGAGAGAGAGAAAGAGGCAGAAAACTTATTTTAAGAAATAATAACTGAAAACTTCCCTAACCTGGGAAAGGGAACAGATATCCAGATCCAGGAAGTACACAGATCACCAAACAATAGGAAACCAAGAGGTCCACACCAAGATATTTATTAATCATAACATCAAAAATTAAAGATAAAGAGAATCTTAAAACCAACTACTTATGTACAAGGGAAACCCTGTAAGGCTGTTAGCTTATTTTTCAGCAGAAACTTTGCAGGCCAGAAGAGAATGGCATGACATAAGACTGTCATGGAAAAAACCTAGAACCTTCTGAAAAAAAACCTACAACCAAGATTACTTAGAAAGGTTATCATTAAGAAGTAAAGAAGGATAAAGAGTTTCCCAGACAAAAAGTTAAAGGACTTCATCACCACTAAACCAGCCTTATAAGAAATGTTAAAGAGACTTCCGTAAGTGGAAAAGGCAAGGCCAGAGCTAGAAATAAGAAAATTATAAAAGGAAAAAATTTCACTGGCTAGTATATGAAGCTTAAAAAACAGAAGTATTTGTTAAAAAACAAAATAAATTATACCTACAGAAATTAAAGGATACACGAAATAAAAGTAGTGAAATATGTCACATACATAAAATGTAGAGGAGGGAGTAAAAATGAAGTATTTTTAGAATGTGATCTAACTTAAGCGATGACTATTAAGACAGACCGTTGTATACATAAGATGTTACATACAAACCTCATGGTAACCACAAACCAAAACTTAAAATGGACACACGAAAAATAAAAAGAAAGGAATCCAAGCATACTACTAAAGTCATCAAATGACAAGGGAAGCAAGAGAAGAAAGGAACAGATAAGAACTACGAAAATAGCCAGAAAACAATGAACAAAAATGAAAGTACATACCTATCAGTAATTCCTGTAAATGTAAATGCTCCAATCAAAGGATACAGGATGACTGCATGGCTAAAAAAAAAGAAGACCCAACCATACGCTGCCCACGAGGAATTATTTCAGATCTAAAGACACATACAGACTAAAAGTAAAGGGATGGAAAAAAAAATTCCAATGGAAGAAAAAAAAAAGGTGGGTAGCAATACTTAAATTAGACAAAACAGACTTTAAAACAAAGACTAAAAAGAGACAAAGAGGGCATTACATAATGTTAAAGAGATCAATCCAAAAAGAGAATATAAGAATTTAAATATCAATATACCCAACGTAGGAGCACCTAAAAATAAAAAGCAAGTATTAACAAACACAAAGGACAAAACTGAAATCATACAATAATAGTAGGGAACTTTTAATACCTTAACTTACATCAATGGACAGATAATCCAGATAGAAAAATCATTAAGAAAACAGTGACTTTGAAAGTCACATTAGACCAGATAGAATTAACAGATATGTATAGAACACTCTATCTAAAAACAAAATACATTCTTTTCAAGTGCGCATGGGACATTCTCAAGAACAGATCATGGTAGGCCACAAAATAAACCTCAAAATATTTAAGACTGAAATCATATCAAGTATCTTTTCTTTTTTTTTTTTTTAAGATTTTATTTACTTATTTGACAGAGAGAGATCACAAGTAGGCAGAGAGGCAGGCAGGGAGAGAGAGAGGAGGAAGCAGGCTCCCCGCTGAGCAGAGAGCCCGATGCGGACTCGATCCCAGGACCCCGAGATCATGACCCGAGCCGAAGGCAGCGGCTTAACCCACTGAGCCACCCAGGCACCCTCAAGTATCTTTTCTGACCAAAATGGTATGAAACTAAAAATCAATTAGAAGAAAACTAGAAAAAACATGAACATGTGGCGGTAAACAATATGTTACTAAATAAACAATGAGTCAAAGAAGAAATCAAAGAGGAAATAAAAAAAATACCTGGACATAAATGAAAAGGGAAACAATGGCTCAAAATCTTTGGGATGCAACAAAAATGCTTCTAAAAGGGAAGTTTACAGTGATACAGGCCTATCTCAAGAAACAAGAAAAATCTCAAATAATCTAACCTTAAACCTCAAGGAATCAGAAAAATAGCAAAGCCCAAAGTTAGCAGAAAAAAGGAAGTAATAAAGATCAGAGCAGAAATAAATGAAATATAAAAAACAAAAAACAAAAGATAGATGAAACTAAGAGCTGGTTCTTGAAAAGAGATAAACAAAACTGATAAAACTTTATAGCCAGCTTCCTCAAGAAAAAAAGAGAACTGAAATAAGTAAAAAATGAAAGAGAAGTTACAATGGACACCATAGGAGTGCAAAGAATTAGAAGAATCTATTAAAAACAATGACATGCCAACGAATTAGAAGAAATGGATAAATTTCTAGAAACACATAATCTAAGATTAAATCAGAGAGAGATAAAAAATCTGAACAGACCGATCACCAGTAATGAAATTGAATCAGTACTTAAAAAATGCCCAGCAGAGAGTGAAGTCCAGAATCAGATGGCTTTACAGATGAGTTCTACCAAACATTTAAAGAAGTAATACCTATCTTTCTCAAACTTTTCCAAACAACAACAACAACAACAACAACAAACAACAAAACACCAAGCCCCAAAAAACTAACAACAAACAGAAGAGGAAGGAATGCTTCCAAATTCATTCTATAAGGCCAGTATTACTCTGACAACAAAATCAGACACAAAAAAAGAAAATTACAGATCAATATCACTGATCAACATACATGCAAAATCCTCACAAATATTAACAAAACAAATATAACAATACATTAAAAGGATTATTTCCCACGATCCCATGGGACTAATCTCAGGGATCTAAAGGTACAATATCTATAAATCAATCAATATGATATAACACATTAACAAAATGAAGGATAAAAATATGATTGTCTCAATGCAGAAAAAGTATTTGACAAAATTCAATATCCTTTCATAATAAAAATTTTCAACAAAGTGGATTTAAAGGAAACATACCTCAACATAAAGAATGCCATAGATGATGAACCTATAGTTAACATACCCCACTGTGAAAAGCTGAAAGCTTTTTCTCTGAGATCAGAAAAACAACAAGGATACTCACTCTTACCACTTTCATTCAACATAGTATTGGAAGTCCCATCCAATGTAATCAGACAAGAAAAAGAAATAAGTAATCCAAACTGGTAAGGAATAAGTAAAACTGTCACTATTTACAGATGACATATACAGGGAAAACCCTAAAGATTCCACTGAAAACTATTAGAACTAAAAAATGAATTCAGTAAGTTGCAGGATACAAAATCAATACACAAAAATATATGTTGCATTTCTACATATTAATAACAAACTGAAAGAGAAATAGAAAAAAAAAAATCCCATTTACAACTGCATCAAAAAGAATAAAATACCTAGGAATGAATTTAACCCAAGAGATGACAAGACTATACTCTGAAATGATAAGATATTGGTCAAAGAAACTGAAGATGATACAAATAAATAAAAAGATACACAATGCTCATGGACTAGAAAAATATGTCAAAATGTCCACACTAGAGGCAATCTACAAATTCATGTAATCCCTATCAAAAAGCAATAGTATTTTTCACAGAATAAGAACAAATAATTCTAAAATTAATATGGAACTACAAATGACCCTGAAAAGCCAAGGCAATCTTGAGAAAGAATCTTAACAAATCCAGAGGTATCACAATCCAAGATTTCAAGGTATACTACACAAAGTGATAGTAATCAAAATACTGTCACAAAGAGACACAGATCAACAGAGCAGAAAAGAGAGCCTTAAAGTAACCCCATGCTTATATGGTTAATCTTCGACAAAGCAAAAGAATATATATAAGGAAAGGTGTTCTCTTCAAAAAATGGTGCTGGAAAACCAGACAGCTACATGAAAAAGAATGAAACTGGACCATTTTAATACCATTTTCAAAAATAAACTCAAAATGGATCAAAGACTATTTAAAAGAAACACAGGCAGTAAATTCTTGGATATCAGGCTTAAGAAGTGTATTTTTGGATCTGTCCCCTGAGGCAAGGGAAAGGAACAGCAAAAATAAAAAACTGGGACTTATCAAACTAAAAAAATTTTGTACAATGAAGGAGACCATCATTAGAATGAAAAGTCTAACTCACTGAATGAGAGAAGATACTTGAAAATAATATTATCTGGTAAGGAGTTAATATTAAAAAAATATAAAAACCTCACACAACTCACCACCACCACCACCACCACCAACAAAAAGGCAGATTAAAAAATAATCAGAGAACTTAAAAAGACATTTTTCCAAAAAGACACAGATGGTTAACAAATACAGGGAAAGGTGCTCGACACCACCAATCATTAGGAAAATGCAAAAAGAAACCCCAATCCCACTACGAGACATTATCTTGCACCTGTAAGAATGGTTAGCATCAAAAAGATAAGAAATAACAAGTGTTGTCGAGAATATGGAAAAAAGGAACCTTTGTTCTGTTGGTGGGAATGCAAATTGGTGCAGCCACTGTGGAAAACAATATGGAGCTTCCTCAAAAAATTAAAAAGAAATATCATTAACCCGAAGAAAACTAAAATACTAATCCTTAAAGATAGATTTTTCCCCATGTTCACTGCAGCATTATTTACAATAGCCAAGACAAAGAAGCAACCAAAGTATCCATTCAAGAGATTAAATAAAGAAGATGTGAAAATATATACAACGGAGTACTACTCAGCCATAAAAAATATGAAATCTTGCCTTTCACAACATGGAGAGACCTAGAGAGTATTATGCTAACAGAAATAAGTCAAACAGAGAAAAACAAATACCACATGATTTTACTTTTATGTGGACTCTAAAAGCGCAAAAAATTAACAAAAAAAAACAAACAGAAATAGACTCATAAATACAGAGAACAAACTGATTGCTTCAAGAGGGGATGGCGAGATAGGTTAAAAAGATGAAGGGCATTAGTTTAAACTTCCATTTATAAAGTAAGTCAAGGCGATGAAAAGTACAGCATAAGGAATATAGTCACTAATACTGTCATAACTGTATAATGAGAGATGGTTACTACACTTATTGTAGTGGGCGTTTTGTATGTAATTGCTGAATCACTATGTTGCATACTTGAAACTAATATACAATAATAGTAAAAATATGTAAAGCACCTTTCTTTCAAAGAATGTCCAAAGTAAAGCCCGTTTAACCACTATACAGTTATATATATTTCCTGAGCTGTACCTATTAGCTATTATTTTTATTTCAAAATTGGGACAGAACTCTTGATTTTCAGTAATACCAAAAATGTAAGTACTCATTAACTATCCTTATAAAGAAGAACCTTTCTGATTTAATAACTTGACTCAAAACACATAATGATGACTTAAAGAATATGTAATCTGAGGTATATAAGAAATTATTAGTATGTACTTCTGGAAAGATTAAGTATACTATCAAGTAGTTATATGTTAACAGGTTCTCACATCTTGTGTCCAAAATGAAACTCCTGTAGATCTCCTTTTTTCTCTCGGTCTCCGTCGTTCTCGGATTGATTTAGGTTGTGATTTATCTTCTCCTTCTTTTTCCTCTTCTTTCTTTTCTCCTTCTGTTAAAGATTACAGTGAGCCACAAGGTAGCAATATATCTTGACGGTATTTTGTAAGAAAAATACATAACAATTCAAAGTCAATTTCCTTCATGAAGCCTTCTGAAATTCTCAAATCAGAATTATTTTTTTGTCCCTCTCAGTGCTCCTACGGTTTAAACATGGTTTAAACATGTCTTTGTATCTCCCACTGGATAGGTTCTTGATCAAGAGAAGAATTTTAGGGGCGCCTGGGTGGCTCAGTGGGGTAAGCCTCTGCCTTCGGCTCAGGTCATGATCTCAGGGCCCTGGGATCGAGCCCCGCATTGGGCTCTCTGATCGGCAGGGAGCCTGCCTCCTCCCTCTCTCTCTGCCTGCTGCTCTACTTGTGATCTGTCAAATGAATAAAATTTTTTTTAAAAAATTATTTTTTAAGGGGCACCTGGGTGGCTCAGTGGGTTAAAGCCTCTGCCTTCGGCTCAGATCATGATCTCAGGGTCCTGGGATCGAGCTCCGCACTGGGCTCTCTGCATGGGCTCTCTGCTCAGCAGGGAGCCTGCTTCTTCCTCTCTCTCTGCCTGCCCCTCTGCCCACCTGTGATCTGTCAAATAAATAAATAAAATCTTAAAAAAATATATAAAAGTCTCCTTGGAGACATAGCAAAAGAAATTCCAAAATTATAGTATTAAGAGGGCTTTTCAGAGTCGTTTTTGGAATTGGCTTATAGCAACGATCTCAAACTCCAACGCCTACAGTGGCCATCCAGATAATATAAATGGATAAAATGGGTCAGGAGGACACTATTCCAAGTAGTGCAGGGCTGATAACTATTGGGCTCTAGCCAGTTGTTGATATGCGAGAATTTTTAGACCCACTGTTGCTGAATCTTCCAGTTATTCAGTAGAAGATGATAATCTACACTTTTATTGGCACAAACTTCCTACAAACATTATGTGGGCCTCACACTCAGTGGCTTAAAGAACTGAAGGGGTGCCTGGTGGGGGCTCAGTCAGTTAAGCTTCCGATTCTAGGTTGTGACTCAGGTCGTGATCTCAGAGTTTTGGGACTGAGTCCTCCAACAGGCTCTGTGTTCAGCTGAGATTCTGCTGCTTGAGATTCTCTCTTTCCCCCTCTCTCTGCTTCTCCCACAACTTACATATGCATGCGTGCACTCTCTCTTTCTCAAATAAATAATAAATCTTAAACAAAAAGAACTGAAATATTTCTGACCCAAAAAAGTCAGCTGAAAATTAAGAAAAACTTAATTTTCTCAAGTTTATCCTATAGGATACTGTCATGACTAATCCTATGAGATTTTCTTTTAAAATATAAAATGCCTGCAATTAGAATTGACTATATGTAGTGCCCACCTCTGACTTAAAGTAGGAATTATTAAAATTTAAATAGTAAGTTTATATGAAATGTTAATAGTGATCATCAATATGCCAGCACACAGCTGAAAAAGAAATCTATTTCTCAAGAATAAGCATAAAAACAGTTTCATTTTAGCAAGGATATTACTTGTGTAGGTGATTTTAGTTTAAAACAATTTCAAATACAAAGACTTAAGAACTATGATTCATTCAATAGGCAAGAAATAACTTAAGGCACTATTAACTGCTGCTAGAAACAATCTCCTAACAGTTCTTCTATACTGACTTTTTTCTATGTTGCTGGACATAAAAATTTTTGTGAAGTCTTGAATTATAAAGACAATATGTATCAATGCCAGTCTACATAGTTTTCTATTTTTATTTTCTACTCGTCTCATTCTCATCTGTCATTTTCTTTCTGGAAGAATAGCAGAGTGATTCCCAGTTTGGAATGCTGTTTTATTTTCTATTGAACTATAACAGAAAACAACAACAACAACAACAACAAATGATACAAAGGATTATTTATAGGAAACAAAGTGTTTCCAAGATTTGGTCTTCTTACCTCTTTCATTTTCTTTTGTTAGTCCTCTGGAGTAAGCAGAAGTTATACCTACAAGACTATTTGGCCTGTTTAGTTGACTTGAAGCATAAAGGGAACTGCTTATAGTAGAAACTGAAGAGGATGGAGTGGTTGAACTTGCAGTCGATACTGGTCTGTAACGTTGGTAAGTCTGTGCAATATTAAAATTAATACCCATTTAAAATAGTAAACAGCTGAAAACACATAAACACTTAAATTCATTTTAAAGGAAAAATAATGTTTGAATCATCTCAAAATAATTCAGATTTCTAGTTAAAATCCTTTTTAGTATTTTGTATATGGTCTATTGGTACATAAATCTCTTACACTTTCAGAGTCACAAGAACTATTCATACCATTTGACCTAGCTGTGTTACTGGTTTACTATTACCTCATCATATGTTCTAGAGTACTTTTGTTTATATTCATCTTCTCTTGATGTTTCCGATTCCTTCTTTTCTTCTTGCTTTTCTTTATCCTGTTTTTCTTTTTCCTCTTTTTCTTTTTCTTCATTTTCTTGTTCTCTGGTTCGGGTAGAACGACTTCTTCCTATTGTTTTTTCAGCTTCCTGAAGATCAGTCAACGTTACTCCCTGTATGCAAAAAGGGTAAATTTAATAATGAGAGGCATTATAGCTTGTCTCAAAGGAATTATCTTATAAGCAGACAAATTTAATATGAATGTATTAAAAGTCAAATACACATGTTGGAATTGCTTTGGAAACCAAAACAGAATTTCTACTTGGCAAGTCACATTCATTCTATTAAGACTCACCATGAGCAACCACAACAATAGTTTTCGGGAAAGATATAAAATGTAAAAAATAGTCTCTATATTCAAGAAATTAACAAAAACAAAGGAGAGATGACAGAAAAATCATACAAATTTCTAAGAAGTTCAGAGAAAGAAGGAAAAATGGATAAATACATTTTTTATATGCTGGTTTTATATGTATTTATGTTTTTATGTATATATTTGCAGAAAATATTTAGTAAAGTAAAGAAATAATATTTGAAGGATAAGCCTTGAAGAACAGGTTAGATTTCAAGAAGTAAAGGTACAAAGACAGGAAAAACATATTAAGATCTTAGCAAACAGTTCAGCTTGAAATGTAAGAGTAAGGATCAAGGAGTTAAATCTGGATATGGAGCTCCTCAACTGTAGCAAAGGATAGACAGAGGATAAAAGCATAGAATGGCAAGGAAATTAAAGAGATGATAACTAGATTGGGTGATATTTTCCTCATACTTGCACATTAGTTGTTTGAAACATCTAACATAATAGACCTATTCCTCACAACTCCAAAAATTCATAGAATTCTTTAATAATTATCAGACTTAAATATTAACACTTACTGAATACTCTGTGCCAGATACCATCTTAGTAACAAAAGATAAATAAATATTCAAAGACACACAAAGGCTTATGCTAATTGGATTAAATATAATATTAACAATGTGGCTATATACAAAAGAATAGCGCAGGATTACTAAAGCAATCTTTATTAAGATTTACTCACATTATATACTGACATTGGTATTTCCTTTTTTTTTTTTTTTTAAAGTTTTTAAAAATTTATTTAAGTAATCTCTATAACCAACATGGGCTCGAACTCACGGCTCCAGATCCTCTGAATGAGCCAGCTAGGCGCCCCAATGATATCAATATTTAACAGAGAAGAGAAAAAGAGAAAGGTAATTTGAAGTTTTACACATCATATACATTAAAAATACCTGTGTTGATCTTCTAGACTGTCTTGCTTGTCTAGATCTTGCTTTTCTTTGGGATTCGGACTCTTCATCTCTAACAGGAGTGAGGTATGATCTACAGTAATAAGTAAAAATTGTTAGTTGGAGATATAAGATCTGTGGATATAATTATATAGGAATCGGTGAAAAAGCTAAGCATTTTAATGGATTTTAAAAAGTCCTAAAAAAGGTTACATTCACCCTGAAAATTCAACAATAATATCTGATAAATTTTTAGATTGGAAATCTAAAATCATGCTAATTTATATTTTTCAGGTTCTTCCTAACTATAGTTTTTGTTTATTTGTTTGTTTTGTTTTTTAAAGCCATGGGACATCCGTCCTCTTAGCCCCTCTTTTGAGTCCCTGCAATACCATGCTAGATGATATGTGAAGATATTTGGCTAAACTCTAGACTGTCAATGTCTTTTTACGGTAGAATGGTTAGGAATGAAGGCGACATTCAACATATGGAATGACTAGTGAGCAAGCAACACTCCCTGAATTCCTGCCAGGTGCATTTATTAATGTTTTTGGCAGATATCATTACTTTTGTTCACACTTTGAGTTCTCTAAAAGGTTAAGTGCTTTTATACAAAAACTGCTTTAAAATCAGCATCTGATTCCTGGTTACTGATTTTCTGATATAAAGAGGAGTTAGTATTTAGTTAGCTTCACTACACTTCATCTTATACATCTAAGCCTATGTTCCGTCCTGTCACAGAACATGCACCATTTCAAAAAGCTTGCAATCTATGTCGAGATTAATATTTCATTAATTAAAGGACTGAATTAGCAAAGATAAGACAAGAGTTCTGCAACACAACAAAAAAACTTCCCTCCAATGATCAACATTAGTTGGAAGTTCACTCGTTAATACTTCCTGCAGTTATATTACCATCTAAATCACATTTCTCAGAGAACGCTTAGAAGTAGAGTATTTCGGGGCGTCTGGGTGGCAGTGGGTTAAATCATCTGCCTTCGGCTCAGGTCGTGATCCCAGGGTCCTGGAATCGAGCCCCACTTTGGGCTCTCTGCTCAGCAGGGAGCCTGTTTCTGCCTGTCTCTCTGCCTACTTGTGATCTCTCTCTGTCTGTCTGTCTCTCTCTCTCTGTCAAATAAATAAATAAATAAAATCTTTTTAAAAAAGAGTATTTCTATTTTCTATGTTGTTTATTAAATTTATCTAGTTTATACCATCCTGCCCCTCCCCTCTAAATGTTACTTTTTAAAAAGGCTTTTTAGCTTTAGTATGCTTTCCAATTGGTAATTCATTCTGCTCTTTAAACTCCCTGAAACTATTCATATATCCATAGCAAACTTTGGAATTTATTTTTGGGTTTATGCCTCATCTTTTATTTTTTCTGTGCTTCCTTTAAAGCTCTAAGTTCAGAGAGTATATCACATCTCATACTCCTTAGAATAATTTACAGTTTTTTTAGAATTCTTTTGGAGAGCTTCATTCCTTTTATCTTTCTTTCACGCTCTTTAGTTTTTAGAAATTTGTCTAAAACTAGAATATATGATTCATTATTCCTAGGAGTCACCTCCTTGAATAATTAACCCTAACATAACAAAGTCCCCCTTGTCATCCAAAAACTGGTCACTTCAATTCCATCAATGAACTCTTACTTATTGGTTAAAGTTAGTTCCAGAAGACTGTTTTTCTGTATTGCTTCTACTCTAACAGATAAACCCGAAGCAAGGTAAGTCAAGAACTTCTCTAGAGGGTGTTTTTGATCGAGACATCCAACAAATTTAGAGAAAGATGAAAAGCCTCTCCCTACTTTTTTTGACTTAGGTTGTTTTTATCATCTGGTTTGAGAAAATATCACCTGATCTCTCTACTTGGCTAAATAACTTATGGCACTACTTCATAATGATATTATTGATTTTTTTCCTCTTTGTCCATATGTTATCATGTTTTCACCTCTATGTTTCTAGAGTATCCTGAAAGAGTATGTCTTTTTGCTATTACAGTAGCACTACATTTATCTTGTAAATCAAGCACACCTCATGAAGTATTAGAAGAGCTCTATCTTACTAAGTTTGGTTTCTACTAAAACACTAGTACAGGTTTAAGTTTATAACCTGAAGTTTTAATTCAAAAATTAAATGTCTAGTTATTTGTTGTCTGTTACTTTTTTTTTTTTTTTAGATTTTTATTTGACAGAGAGAGAGAGTGTGTATGTGAGCACAATCGGGGGAAGAGTAGGCAGAGGGAGAAGCAGGATCCCCACTGAGCAGGGAGCCTGAGGTGGGGCTTGATCCCAGGAATCTGGGATCATGAGCTGAACCTAAAGCAGACACTTAACTGACTGAGCCACCCAGGAGCCCCTGTTTTCTGTTACTCTTAATTTGTCCTCCTAAATGTATAGGGCAAAAAAAAACAAAAAAAAAACAAAAAAAACTCACTAGGGGCACCTGGGTGGCTCAGTGGGTTAAGCCGCTGCCTTCGGCTCAGGTCATGATCTCAGGGTCCTGGGGTCGAGTCCCGCATCGGGCTCTCTGCTCAGCAGGGAGCCTGCTTCCCCTCTCTCTCTCTGTCTGCCTCTCCGTCTACTTGTGATTTCTCTCTATCAAATAAATAAAATCTTTAAAAAAAAAAATGCTCACTAAACAAAACACTTTAGTTACCAACATATCTTTAGTTTCACTTTCTTTTAGAGATTTTGCAACACATGGCTTCTGTACCAATGCACAGACCCAAAGAAATGAGCAGAATTGGTAGGTCCATGATGCTCAAGCTGCACTAAGCTTGGTACTTCTCTTTCTCTCACTGTTTCATAATTTTCATTTTGACTATATATCACCTCTTCTGAGTTTTAAGCTTTTTATTTAAGATATAACAGATATTTAAAATAATAGATATAACAGACACTTCCTATTTTTATAACAACTCCAGTGATTTTTTTTTTTTTTTTTAGGACAAGTAATTTAATTTAAAAGGTGAAAAAGAATAACAATAAACTTGTTATTTCAGTTTCAGTTTAAGAAAATTAATTTTGGAATATACTGAGGAGCTTCTTTGTGGCAGAAGTTGGTTATATGTATTTGGAAAATGCTATACATTCTGACCTTCTCTAGGAAAACCACAACATGTTAAAGGCTCTGAGAAGAAGTGAAGGAAGAAATCTCTTTAACCTTGTTTAATTACGCATTTCCCAAGATACTGAAGTAGAAAATACTTTTCTTTTGTGGTACACCTGCTACATGTGCAAAGTGCTCTGTGAGACATCAGCCTGAAAAATATGTCCCAGGGCGCCTGGGTGGCTCAGTGGGTTAAGCCTCTGCCTTCGGCACAGGTCATGATCCCAGGGTCCTGGGATTGAGCCCCACATCAGGCTCTCTGCTCAGGGGCGAGCCTGCTTCCTCCTCTCTCTCTCTGCCTGCCTCTCCGCCTACTTGTGATCTCTTTGTCAAATAAATAAATAAAATCTTAAAAAAAAATATGTCCCAATGGTTATTTTTTTTAAGCCATTTATTTAGTACTTATTTATGCATCTACTGCCCCTATGCAATTTATTGCTTTCTGGACTTCTACCAGATGAGGGGAAGATAATAAAAGTAGATGAAACCTCAATGTAATGGTGAATCTGGTTCAAAAGAAAAACTTGATAGCAGTTTAGATGGCTGCTGGTAACATTTCAGTATTTCATGAGCTGCTCTGAAAGTTAGGCATGAACATGGACTTCTGAATCTGACTCCCGTATGTAATGGTCAAAATTCCCTTATTTAGTTTAGAACAGGGAAATCTGCAATGCCACTTGCCATTCTGATCTCCACGGCAAATGAAACTAATCAACCATCACACTCTTCTTCAACAGTTTCAAGTTGCCACAGAAGTTAAATGTATTTATCATATCTGTTTTAATATACATAGATAGATTAAAGGGATAAAAATTACTAAATGGAAGACTTAAAATTTCTGTTCATTTAAATTTTCCTAACATTTGTTTCAAATGAACATAAAAATCAAGCCTATCAATTTGCAATATACATTTCCTATTATTTTAAGAGTTCCCATCTGATATTCAGTTCCTTTCTCCTCTTCTGGGGTTCCTGTACAGAGAAGACCTCTACGAATAAAATGTAGAGAAGAAAATTAAGTCATATATTTTATGTGTTTATGATTAAAAAGAGCTGACCAGGGCACGTGGGTGGCTCAGTCAGGTGGACGTCTGCCTCAGGCTCAGGTCACGATCCCAGAGTCCTGGGATCAAGTTCCACATTGGGCTCCCTGCTTAGGAGGGAGTCTGTTTCTCCCTCCGCTTATGCTTGCGCTCTCTTTCTCTCTGTCTCACAAAAATAAAAATCTTAAAACAAAAAAAAGAGCTGACTATCAAAAATCAGAATATATCAGTCAAAAAAGAGCTGACAGAATATATCAGTCAAAATCCACTGGTGCCGGGGCGCCTGGGTGGCTCAGTGGGTTAAAGCCTCTGCTTTCGGCTCAGGAAATGGTCCCTGGGTCCTGGGATCGAGCCCCACATCGGGCTCTCTGCTCAGCAAGGAGCCTGCTTTCCCTTCCTCTCTCTCTGCCTGCTTCTATGCCTACCTGTGATCTCTGTCATATAAATTAAAAAAAATAAATATTAAAACAAAATCCACTGCTGCCTTAATCACTACTGTATCACTGTCATACTGGATCTCCTTAAAACTACGCAGGGTACATAATTTAACTCCTTAGTAATCTCAGACTGCTTACTACTTTCTGGGCAACTGAAAGGTTTTTTTTTTTTAATTAATAATTTTCCAATAATTCCAATTATTCTATATATTTTTGATTTCACTTTCTTTAAAAAAATTTTATTTATTTAGAGAGAGAGAGTGCCGGAGGGGAGGGGCAGAGGGAGAAGTAGAGAAAGAATTCCAAGCAGACTCTCCCGCTGAGTGGGCCCAAATTGGCGCTCCATTTCATGACACTTAAAATCATGACCTGAGCCAAAATCAAGAGCAGGACACTCAACGGACTGAACCATTCAGGCACCCCAATTTCACTGACACTTATTGCTGAAATATTCATATTTATTTATAATATTTATATTTTGGGTAGTCAACAAATTACATTTTTTAAAAAATGGAAAACCAACCCTTGTTTTTCATTCAGCTTTTTCCTTGTAAGAAGAAAAGTGAGCAAATGCATGCTGACTGAGCCAAGGGAAAAAGGTGGAAGAAAATAATTATACAAAGTAATAGTTCCATGTGAATTCATGCTACAAATATGAACTTATTAGTAAGTATTTTAAAACTTATCTTAAGACTTAAAGACTGGAGAACTAGAAATATTTAAGAAATGAAAGAATTTGCTATCATGGTCCATCTATTTTTTTTTTTAAGATTTTATTTATTTATTTTTCAGAGGGAGAGCGAGAGCGAGTACAGGCAGAGTGGAAGGCAGAGTCAGAGGGAGAAGCAGACTCCCCGCGGAGCAAGGAGCCCGATGTGGGACTCGATCCCAGGATGCTGGGATCATGACCTGAGCCGAAGGCAGCTGCTTAACCAACTGAGCCACCCAGGCGTCCCTGGTCCATCTATTTAAAGCTATCTTCTCTTCTCTACTCCCCACCCCACCACCACCATTAATCCATTGGAAATCTTAACTAATAAAAACAGAAAATCCTCATCCAATCCTGATCAATCAAAGTAACAAAACTCATGAATATGGTGGAATTTAATAGTAAGGTAACTTTATATAATATCTGAAAGTACGTATGTAAGGATACCTAAAATGGCATAAATGTATTAACTTATCTTTTTTTATCCACAATATATATTTAAATGCTAACATATCCATTTTGAGGACAAATAGTCAACCATATTCATTTCAAAAGCATTAGTGAAATTTAACTGAAAGACAAACAGAAGAGGCTGACAATGTATTCAAAATTGCAAACAATCACTTGACATGAAACAAAACACAAACATTAATATTACTGCAAACATCATTGAAACAGAGTAAGACAAACAAAATTTCCGTAATAAACAACAGGAAAAATTTCATACACATTTTGTTTCTTATGCTATTAAAATCTGTTCTGTCCTATTAATATCTCCAAATATTTAATTCTCAATCTTTAATGTCTTTCAGGATTAATTCCAAAAAATTGATCCAACAACTTTATAATAAAGAAATATGAGGTTAGGAATCATTTCTTTGTTCTGAAACAACTGATGATTCCAGGAAGATACTCATTAGGCTTTAGTAATCACTGGAAACATTTTTAGAAGCATGGAATCCTAGAAAGTATTCTAGAAGTTAAAAATTATATAAATCAAATTTATATAAATCAAATTCCTCATTTTACAGAAGAAGAAATTCTGACCTTGAGCACTCTAACCTTAGGATTAAAGCAGAAAAAAACTAAGGATTCCTGACCCTTTTTCTTCACTCCCCGTACACCATAAAAGCAAAGGCCTCAAATTTATTTTCACTAGAAAGGTATGATGGATGCCTATGATCCTCTAATTTCTGTTTGCTAAATGGTCTTACCCAAAAATACCTTAAAAGCCTAAAACTAACTTAAATTTAGAAAAATGAATTAAATCATGGTACGACCTATACTGGTATTCAAATCACAAAATGTTAACTTCTTATAATGGTTTCATCATAAAAACAGAAATAAAACATAAACATATTGGTAGAAAATAAAGATGCAATGATAGAAAGGAAAATATTTTAACGTTAAAAATTTAATGTCTTGTTACTTTTCATATATTCACCACAAATATTATTGCAAGGATATTAATACTTACTACAGGCCATGCACTTTGCTATGCACCAAAGACAAAGACTGTATACGAATACTACATGCCAGAAATAAGACAAAGTTAATCTGGTTGGTATTTTTGTTAAAAAAAGAAAAATACCAGTTATGTAGCTAATTTAATTTCATAAGAATAAAATGTAGAAAAGGTGCATTTCATTTCTAAAGACTTTAGTTTTCTCAAGAGGAAAAACAAAATTCAAAGCTAGGAACTATGCATGATAGCAGAAAAAATATGATTATCCTGTAACCTTGGGCTTCACTTCAGTTCTCACACAAATTATATAAAAGTGAAAAAGACCCTTAATATCTCTGGGTCTTAGTTTCCTTCTGTAAAGCAAGGATATCACATGTAAGTTCCTTTCCACATTTGTGATTCCATACCAATTAGCAGCAGCAGGAAAAAGTAAAGCAATGCTCTTAACATATAAGCACATAAAATAAATTCATAAACTGTTGAAGAAATTTAATCAATGAGTGCCTTTTATGTGCCAAAATGTACTCAATGTACTTAAAAATTATTTGGCTTACATGTATCCCTAAGAAATCTTTCTTCAAGAGAATCTTAAAATGAAAATCTCAAAAATAACAAGAATAGTTAACATCCATCAAAATTTTTAATAATGGGAGAAACAGAGAAGAATGAAAAATCTGTTTTTGTCAGATCTAGTCTTCCAAGAATCTGACTGGGTATGCTTAGATCTTCATCACAAAAACATCTTGAATGAAAACAACCATTAAAAAAAATGAAGATGGCTAAGAAGACCAGTGTCTGGCTCACTGCCTTGAAATGAAAACATCAATTCTGTCAGAAGGAGTCACCAAGCCTAAATGCTAATAATTGCCCATTACATCCATCTATACAGTTTTGAGATGATATAGGTTATTTATTAACCTATTCAAGAGATGGTCACCAACCTGCCAAGATTAAAGAGCAAAACAAACAACTTTCATCACTGGGCAAGATAGATCAGCAGTCCTGTGAGGACCTTTACACACCTGCGTCTCTCCCTGACCTCTGATGTGGAGGAGACAGTGCCAGCAGTAGTTGTAGTCAGGGTTGTGGTTGAGGCTGCAGCATTTACAACAGTTGGAGCAACAGGGATGGTCAATGCCGTAGGAACACTGTCCTTTTCTTTTTCAGTACTATCCTCAGCCCACAAACGATTTGAGGTACTATTGCATCATAAGCAGCAACACAAAAAGAGAAAAGGAAAACAGCTAAACAATGAAAGCACTTTCTAGCAGCTCAAACAGGTGACTATAGGGATGGATTTTTTTAAAACACAAGGCAAGACATCTTTCAGCTATGAACCAAAAAGCTCACCCAGAGCTGTCTACGGAGAAATTTACTTAATTTTAAGCAGCCTGATTCAAAGAAAATTAGTAATTCAGGAACTTAATTTTTTTCCCCAGACATGCGTATTTGCCTCTTTTTGGAACCAAATTTGATTGTAAATAATTTAAATGAGGTAAATGAAAAAATCCAGAGCCCCACAATCTTCTAAACAAAAATGCATGCACATACATAAGCACACAGTAGGCCTGAACACAAAATGTATCTGTGACTCACCTGCTTTGTGTGCCTGCTGAGGAAGAACCCGTTGTAATCTTTGTAGTAGTGCTTGTGCTGGAAAGCAGGCTTTTCTGAAGCCCAGTTGCAGAGGTAACTGTTGGTGTTGATGTGGTGCTTGGAACACTAGAACTAATCAAATCATCTGGTCTTCTACCAAAGGAGCAACTAAAGGAAAGAGTCATATCTATATAGAATGTGTTTGTATGTGTATTCTATAGTTAAAGTCTATATATTATACAGATTCACAAGGCTAGGAAAAATCTAAAAAACTGTGTTCTAAATACACCACTGGCTCCAGCACCAAGAGTTGCATCTACAACTTGCTAGGAGTCTGGATGTTTTCACTAATTTGGTAGTGTATCATTTTACTGCCTCCCTCTTCCCTCAACAGGACTCAAAGATGATCTGATCTGGTATTTTCCATTCCTGGACTGTAACACACCATATGGTCATGCCAGGCTGGGTCTGAGAAAAACACTTAGGTCTGGTTTTATTCAGGGAAAGTGAAGATGGACCTTTTTGAAGAAAAGTGTTTCAGCAATGAGTCACATCCTTAAGTAGTGACCCATGACTATATTATAGTTGTTCATCTTTTCTTCTTCTTTTTAGTTGTTTTTAGCAGAGAAAACATTTAAAGCCCCCTCCCACCCCCACAATGTGATTTAATTACCAACATTTTGATTCAAGACATTTTTGTATCTCTGAGTTCTAAGAAAAGTAGAAACTTCCGGGTCACTAATTAATGACCAGGTCAATGAAGACACTAATCTATTCAACTGCTGTAGTTAATTATATAAGGAGTTCCTTCTAAACATGCTATAATCTAAAAGGTACTTCCTAATATAGCAAATCTAATGAAATAAATAAATAAATAAATAAATAAATATGGCGTAAGTAGAAGCAAATTTTCACCCATCTTTAAATATATATTCTGGGTCTTTAAATGATGTTTTATTTAAACAAAAGATGTATTTATAAAAGCACATATTTTTGTAACAATACTAAATTGAGGGCCCCCAAAAAACTGCCTCATATTTTTATAAAAGTCAAGAATGTTATTCAAGAATTATGTTACCTTTTATGATAAGTTGATCCTTCATTAACTGAACTATTCTTTTTGAGATCATCTTCCCATTTTCTTCTTGTATAGGAACTACTTGTACGCAAACTTGAAGAATCTCTGTGAAAAGAACATCCTTCAAGTTCTGGTATATAATTTTAAAATACGTTAAAAAAGCTGTGTATTAATAAACATTAGTAGAAGCAGAAACCAGTAAAATCCCTTGGGAAAGCACTCTGGCATATTACTGAAAGTAATTCTGGTTCTAAGTTCTATTTCTCGGGTATTAATCCTAATTACGGGGGGGAAATTAAGATGTTTACAGAAGGTTTACTTATGATCACAAAATATGGGGAGGTGGTGGGGAGGAGAGAGAATCCCAGGCAGGGGATGTCTAGCACGGAGCCTGACATGGGGCTCAATCTCACACCCTGAGATCATGACCTGAGCTGAAATCAAGAGCTGGATGCTTAACTGACTGAGTCACCCAGGCATCCCAATAAAGATTTCATACTTAAAACACACAGCAAATCATAATAAATTCACCTGTTTTCTTTCTCTTCAATATCAGATGTACTGGCTAGTCGTCTTGGTATTGTAGGTGCAACATATGCAAGTCTAGTTCCTTTACTATCTTTCTCCTACACAACAGGAAAAAAAAAATGAGTAAAAATAAATCTGTGTGATGATTATAAGAGCTGCTAAAAGTATTAAGGAAGAGTAATCAACAATGCACATAATATAGCCATCACAGTTTATAGTATTCTTCCAAAGTTCCTAGCTACATTCTAAAATTAATGTCTATCAATAATACTATAAACACTAAAGGACAGACTGTTTAAAATAATTTTCTTTCTCCTTTAATCTAAAATTAGACAGTATTTTAATAAATGGAAAAAAAACATGGACAAAAAAATCCTTCCACATTTTAATGACTTTTTCTAAAACGTCCAAAACAGGTTATATAAGGTAACAGAGTATGATAAAGTAAAATATTCTTATTTTTCTAAAGAAATAAGGTCTCAAAAATGGCTGACTGGTATGTCCCAATTATTTGTTATGTAAGTTATTTACTAGTTTGATGTAATATTAAAATATTCAGAACAAAAATTACTTAAATTTGTATTTATCCAAATCTGGTTGAGACTGTAGTAGCAAGGCATCTGATATGTTCCCACTATAATGGCAGCAAGTATTTGGAAAAGAATTGGCCAGTCAATCATACAAAATAAAAAACATTAAAATTACTTGATGAGAAATTCCATTTCTGAATTTCTGATACAAAGAAATACTTTTATTTTTTTATTATTTTTTTAAAGATTATTTATTTATTTATTTGATAGAGAGAGAGAGAAAGATCAAAGTAGGCAGAGAGGCAGGCAGAGAGAGAGAGGAGGAAGCAGGCTCCCTGCTGAGCAGAGAGCCCAATGTGGGACTCGATCCCAGGACCCTGAGATCATGACCTGAGCGGAAGGCAGCGGCTTAACTCACTGAGCCACCTAGGCGCCCAAAGAAATACTTTTAAATAGGGGAAGGAAACTATATGGAAAAAAGTCCAAGCACTAAAAATGCAATAGAGAATAGATAATCCAGCTATATAAAATATCACTGAATGAACTGTGGTACATTCTATTTGATGTTCTTTATAATTTAGTTTTACCTTTCCAAATATAGTTACTAAAACTACTCATCAGAAGGAGACTTCTTTTGATATGAAAAAGCAGATAAAAAAACTGCAGATACTGGATAAAAGCAACTTAGGAGTATAATTACTTTCTGGAATAACTAAATTCTAGAATGAATGCCCTTTAATACATTTTATTGTAAGCTCTCAAGTAAGATAAAACATTAGAGTATAATGTCATAATTGATTTTTTTGGCAAACACATCTGATTTTCCCAATACTTATAGAGGCACACTTCATTTTATTCACTAACAGATATTGTGGTTTTTATAAATTGAAATTTGTTAAAACCCTGCATCAAACAAGTATATCCTAGCCATTTTCCAAAAGCATTTGCTCCCATTGTGTCTCTGTCACAGTTCGGTGATTCCAACAATATTTCAAAATATTACACATTTTTTAAAAAGATTTTATTTAGGGGCGCCTGGGTGGCTCAGTGGGTTAAAGCCTCTGCCTTCGGCTCAGGTCATGATCCCAGGGTGCTGAGATCGAGCCCCGCATCGGGCTCTCTGCTAGGCAGGGACCCTGCTTCCCCCTACCTCTCTGCCTGCCTCTCTGTCTACTTGTGATCTCTATCAAATAAATAAAATCTTTTTTTAAAAATTTTATTTATTTGACAGAGAGATCACAAGTAGGCAGGCAGAGAGGCAGGTAGAGAGGTGGGGGGAAGCAGGGTCCCTGCCTAGCAGAGAGCCCGATGCGGGGCTCGATCTCAGCACCCTGGGATCATGACCTGAGCCGAAGGCAGAGGCTTTAACCCACTGAGCCACCCAGGCGCCCCTTCAATATTTTTTTTTTTTTTAAAGATTTTATTTATTTATTTGACAGACAGAGATCACAAGTAGGCAGAGAGGCAGGCAGAGAGAGAGAGAGAGAGGGAAGCAGGCTTCCTGCGGAGCAGGGAGCCCGATGCGGGGCTCGATCCCAGGACCCTGAGATCATGACCCAAGCCGAAGGCAGCAGCCCAAACCACTGAGCCACCTAGGCGCCCCTTCAATATTTTTTTTTTTTAAAGATTTATTTTTTTCGCTTGAAAAAGAGAGAGCACATGCAAGCACAGGGAGGGGCAGAAGGAGAGAGAGAGAGTCTCAAGCAGACTCTGCACTGAATAAAGAGCCCCATGAGGGGCTTTATCTCACAACGCTGAGATCAAAACTGAGCCAACACCAAGAGTCAAGACACTTAACCGAATGAGATGCTCAGATGGCCTCAAGCTTTTTCATTATTATTACATGTGGTATGGTGATCTGTGTTCAGTGATTATGAGCTGCTGAAAGCTCAGATTAGGGTTAATATTTTTTAGCAATAAAGTATTTTTTAATTAAGGTATATATATTTTCTTTAGACATAATGCTACTGCACACTTAAGAGACTATAGTATAAGCATACCTTTTATATACAGTAGGAAACAAAAAAATTCATTTGACTTGCTTTATTACAGTGGTCTGGAGTCAAACCCACAATATCTCTGACATGTGCCTGTAATTCCATACTGATATCTGTTTAAGGTACTTATATTTATATTATCATGTAATTCATTAAATCAGGTGAATTAAGTTGATACACAGATCTAATAATGATACACAGTAGAAAATCCATCAGATTTGATGTTCCTAGAAAAAAAATTATTAGAGTTTTAATAGAAACCAGATTAGGAAATAGAGTACCTTTTCTTTATTATCCAAAGAGGAGGAAAGCCTAGGACTTGAAGCTGAACGCATCACACCTGCGGTGTCTTTGTCTTTCTGAGCCTCTTTAGATGCCGTGATTTCTGCAAGTGCGCCATAACTGCCAGTCTTTCTAAGTCCTAACCTCCAGGATGCAGGAGACTCATCCTTTCTCTCTTCTTCTTTGGGAGAAACTTTTGTGGCTGAAGTTGGAAACTGTTTTTATTTTATTTTTAAAGAAAAGAAAAAAAAATATTAAGACTGATCAATCCCTAAGCTGGAAATGACAAGTTTACAGGTAATACGTCTCAAATTATAGTTAAAGTTTCAGGAGAAACACTAAGTAGGTTAATGTCTTAGTAAAAAATTCAAAGATCTAAAACTGGAAAAAAAAAAAAAAAAGAACTACCTTTCCAAAAGTTAGATTTAATAAAACACACTCCACACTTTATACCACACAGAAAAATTATGATGCAAATATGGAGAACAAAAATGAGCACACCATAAGGACTTTAAAACCATGCATCTTTGGAACCAATACTCATATTAAGCTTGTTATGTTGTAACCTAATATAAATCCTTGCACATAGAAATGCCTCACCATAGATTTTTCACCCTTATTGGGCACAAGAACAATGCCAGTTTTGCGCAAGCCCTGCCTCCATGATGCAGGATCTACTGATTCCACCACAGGCATGATAGGAGCAATGAAATCATACTAAAGCCAATTAAAATAAGACAGGTAAAGAGATAAAGATTGAAAGCATAAGAACAGAAAAGGAAATTATGAACAAAACACACTTAAAAAGAAGACTTTTATAACAAATTAAAGCCCAGTAACTGGGTAATGATCCAATCTTAAAAGTCACTGGGAACAAATTCTAGTTTTAGCATGAGAGAGATTCTGAAGGAATCTAATAAAGAAATTTCCAAAATAGTTAAAGGCACATAGAGCAGGTAATGTTACAGTATATGAATGAACAAACTTACTGCACCTGAATTTTGTTTTCATTCATTTATATACTTAGGTCAAAAAATTTTTAATCCAGCATAATCAGTAAAAAAGTAACAGCTGATATACCTTCCACTTACAACATTTATTTCAGTAATATTTTTAATATCATAGCCTTCAACTATTTGATTTTACCACAAAATATTATTTTATACATTTCAACTCAAAATTAATTTTTATACAAATACTTATTTCATTTTCAAGGCTTCCCAAAAGCAATAAAAATGAAACATTTGTTATATTTAACTGTTCATTTCAACTCACAAAGTTTAAATATTTAACTACAGATAAGAATAGATGGGTGAAGGGCGCCTGGGTGGCTCAGTGGGTTAAGCCGCTGCCTTCGGCTCAGGTCATGATCTCAGGGTCCTGGGATCGAGTCCCGCATCGGGCTCTCTCCTCAGCAGGGAGCCTGCTTCCTCCTCTCTCTCTCTCTGCCTACTTGTTTTTTTTTTTTTTTTTTTTTTAAAGATTTTATTTATTTATTTGACAGACAGAGATCACAAGTAGGCAGAGAGGCAGGCAGAGAGAGAGAGGGAAGCAGGCTCCCCGCTGAGCAGAGAGCCTGATGCGGGACTTGATCCCAGGACCCTGGGATCATGACCTGAGCCGAAGGCAGCGGCTTAACCCACTGAGCCACCCAGGCGCCCTCTCTGCCTACTTGTAATCTCTCTCTGTCAAATAAATAAATAAAATATTAAAAAAAAAAAAAAAAAAAAAGAATAGATGGGTGAATATAGCAACTAACTAGTTCCTTTACGTACAGGATATGGGTAATTAAAAAAAAAAAAACAACCACTTTTCCCTGTATTTACTGCCAAAGTTTGCTACAATTAGCAGTTTAAGTTTAAAGTACCCAGGATGTCAGAGGGCTACGACAAAACTACTGTGTGAGATACCTCTGGTACCTCCAGTAAGTAATTCCTATCATTAGGGTCAAAATATAGACCCTTATATACAGCATTCCCCAGTACCCAAAATGTGTGCTGAAGCCCCAGGGTGCCAGAATAAAATCACAAGGGCACTGTGGGATATTTTAAAGTTTTAAGAGAAAGCACAGTGACACCTGTTGGACACCACACAAACTGCTATTGTTAACTTACTTGCACTTAACTACTTAATAAAGGAAACAAAGAGGTACTCCTATTGGCCAAGGGGCACTGTGAAAAAAATTAATAAAACATTAAACGTCCCACTGACTGAGAAATTTCATCGAGGGACTTCTGTAACATTTTATACAATAATACATGTACTTGATGATCAGTTATTGATTTCTGAGTCTCAAGTTGTAGCATCCAAGAACAGAGGTTAGCAAACTTTTCTGTAAAGGACCAGACTGTGAATTTTAGGCTTTGCAAACCACAGTCTCTGTTCTAACTCTTCATCTATACTGTTGGACCAAAGTTGCCACAGGTAATACATAAGTGAATGAATTTGGCTGTTCTAAAGACTTTATTTAGGTACACTGAAATTTTATTTGTGTCACAAAATATTTTTGTAATTTTCCCAACCATTTAAAAATATTAAAACCATTCTAACATGTGGGCTGTACAAAAACAGGTAGTAGGCCAGCTTCGGTCCACGAACTAGGGTTTGCTAAACCCTGACCTACAACTTCCCCAAAACTGGAAATAAAGTTACTTCTCCATGATAAAATAGGTAACCTAACATTTACTGAATGGTACAAGAGAAGCTAACATTTAACAAATGTTTGCTCCTGTCAGGCCCTAAGCTTAAAAGTCCTTCACATGCGTTATCTCATTCAATTCTTGCAACCACCCAGTGAAATGATATTATTACTGCTATTTTAGAGTTGAGAAAAATGAGGGAGTATTAACAATTTTGAAGTGGACATTTGTTGCATTGTAATTACTGATCTCTCTCCATTCTGCCTAATGTGAATTTGGATTTATTGGTTTATGAGTTTCAAAGCTCCTTTCAATTTTACTTGGCCTATAAATGAACGTATCTGAAATACTCAACTATACCCACTCTCTGAAACTCTTCTTTTGATGTCTGTAAACAGTTTTGACTGTTTAGTCTGTTCTAACTTTCTTACTCCCCTCCGTCTTAGTCTTCTTGATGTTGTTAGCACAGTCCTGAAACATAAGCATCTCAAGACTCTGTTCTCAGATCTCCTTTCTTCCTCTAAGGGCTGGAAATAGGGTCTTCTATACTTCTTAACGTTAAATATTAACAGCACTCGCTTATTCTTCAAATTTGATGTCTCTAATTTAGAATGACTCCTAAATTCCCAGTCCTGAATTTCTATTTACCTAGAGAATGAACTATCTAGAACTATAATTAGAACCTTAAACTCAACATATTTAAAATCAAACACCTTTATTTCCAAACCAGCTCTCCCTCAGTTCCCTATTTGTTAGTAGCACCAATAAATTTCTTCTCTTCCCCATATTTGAAACTTCTTATTCATCCCCCCCCCCCATTTATAAATTAGGTGCCAAGTCTTGAATCTCCTATCCTTTGTAAGACCACTGCCACTTTTCTAGTCTATCATCTTAGGCAACTTCAGTAACTTTCTAGTCAATCTTCTCTCAATTAGCCTCCCTTCAAATATACCTGTTCGTTGCTGCCAAAATAATATTCTATAAAGGATAATTCTCTCGTGGCCTTGTTCAAACATTTTGTAGTTCTCTACTGTTCATCAAATTATAAAAATGTTACCATAGAAATGAAGACATTCCATAATTTGTCGTTACTTTTCCTGTTTCACTTTGTATATGTACCCTATAAATCAATCAAACTACACAACTTATTTTCCCTGCAAATATTTCACAGTATCTCTACTTTGTTTTTTTTTTTTTTTAAAGATTTTATCTATTTATTTGTCAGAGAGAGAGCGAGAGCGAGCACAGGCAGACAGAGTGGAAGGCAGAGTCAGAGGGAGAAGCAGGCTCCCCACGGAGCAAGGAGCCCGATGTGGGACTCGATCCCAGGACGCTGGGATCATGACCTGAGCTGAAGGCAGCTGCCCAACCAACTGAGCCACCCAGGCGTCCTACTTTGTTTACAATTGTTTCTCTTCTCTTCCTTTCAGTAGACTGTACAAACTCTCTTTCTCTGTTAGTTGAAATACTACCTACCCATTTAAGATTTATATCAAATGTTCTAATTTTATTACCTCAAAAAATATGATCTCTTCCATTTCTTTTTCAAGATTTATTTATTTATGTGAGAGAGAGAGAGAGAGAGAGAGCGCGCGTGCATGGCAGGGGAAGGGGCAGAGGGAAAGAAGGAGTCCAAGCAGACTGCACTGAGCACAAATCCCAACGTGGCACTTCATCTCACAACCCTTAGACCATGACGTGAGCTGAAACCAAAAGTCACACCACCCAGGCACCTCTCTCTTCCATTTTTATTTTTATTTTTATTTTTTTTGTTTGTTTGTTTTTAAGATTTTATTTATTTATTTCACAGACAGAGATCACAAGTAGGTGGAGAGGCAGGCAGAGAGAGAAGTGGAGGCAGGCTCCCTGCTGAGCAGAGAGCCCGATGCGGGGCTTGATCCCAGGACCCTGGGATCATGACCTGAGCCGAAGGCAGAGGCCCAACCCACTGAGCCACCCAGGCGCCCCTCTCTCTTCCATTTTTAAACAATCATTCTATATTTGTACACTTTAACTGGCATACATCATATGGCCACAGTACATAGTTTATTAAATTATTATTACATTTAATAATTGGATCCAATTAACCAAAACACTTAATTCTAAGAAAAAGATGAATTTTCACCATCTAATACAGCTTACACTTACCAGAATTTATGTGCATACAGCAAAATAGGTAATCTTTTTCAGAGATTCCAACAATATTTATTTTGATTAAAGAAAGGTATATAAATTCACTGTTAAAACTTTAAAGTTTACTTATTATTATTTTTAGATAATCTTTACACCAATTGCAGGGCTTAAACTTATGACCCCGAGATCAAGAGTTGCATGCTCTCCTGACTGATCCAGCCAGGTACCCCTACTGTTAAATTTTTATTTTATTTTATCTTATTTATTTATTTTTTAAGATTTTATTTATCTGACAAAGAGAGAGACAGCAAGAGAGGGAACACAAGGAGGGGGAGAAAGAGAGCTGGATACGGGGCTCTATCCCAGGACTGGGATCATGACCTGAGCTGAAGGCAGACACTTCAACGACCGAGCCACCCAGGCACCCCTAAAATTTTAAATCATAAAACCAAACTGATAGTTTTATAGGAAACATCTCCACAAGTCACAGGCCTGGTCTCTCTTTAATTTTAGCTGAAGAGTTAAGAACTTAATGCAGTATCATTTAAAGGGAAGATATCTACGTTTTTCTGTAGCTACCCTGAATTATTAAGAATATAAATGGTATTTAATACTCTTTTAGAGCTACCTGTTTTGTGATCTATTTCTTGCTGTGTGTGCATGTGTGTTTTTTTTCTTTTTAATTTTTAAAAAATATTTTGTTTATTTATTTGACAGAGAGAGCATAAGCAGAGTGAGAGGCAGGCAGAGGAAGAAGGAGAAGCAGGCTACCCACTTGGCAAGGAGCCCAACATGGGACTCAATTCCAGGACCCTGAGATCATGATCTGAGCTAAAATCAGTTTAACTGATGGGATGCAGATGCCCCCATGTGTGTATTTCTATTAGTTTATGCACTGGTGGTAGAAGCAAGAGAACTTAAGATACCTCTGTCTAAACATCAAAACCAGAGTAGTGAGTGGAACCTAAACACAGAACTCTCAACTATGAAATCTTTTAACATGCATTTAAAGATTCAGCTGAGGAAATTCATCTGTGAAGTCCCTAAGTTAAAGGAAAATTCACATTATCCCTAATTGAAACTAACTTAGAAGACATTAAAATGCTATATTAACATTAAAAAGTATCACTGAACATAACAGGCTTTAAAAGTCATACAAAATAAGTAAATTACTCTATCCATTAAAATAATACTTCAAATTATCTGTATGCCACAACTTTATTAAAATAAAATTTGGTTACAAAACCTTAAGAACAAAGACTAAAAAAATATAACCTTCAAAGTAAGTTAAGATACCTGAAATTGAGAATAAAATGGAGTTTCTAAACATGCAAAGCACAGAGGAAGATAGTTGTTTTTGGATCAATTTAATAACAGAATCAGAAGTAGCTCTGAGTAAGGATTTTTATAGCAAAGAGGTTACTGGCCTAACTCTAACAGTTATTATGTTATGATTACTATAACAGTAAGTTATTATTACATTAACAATTATTAAGAGTTATTAAGAGCAATTAAGTTATTAAATTGGGGCTATGTTTGAGAAAAATGTAATTGATCAAAAGGATCAAAGTAACTGCAATTACTTGACAATAGCAGTAAAGAGATTGGTTAGCTAAATACTCAAAAGAATGACAGCCAGTTATTTGTGGCCAGATATTTCAGGGGGATGGAGCTATTGGGGAACTTCTGATAATCATTAATTTTAACAGATAGTAAATCAAAAGAGCTAAAGTTTGGTACTCATTGAAGAAGTATACAAGGACTCTAGAATTAAAGTTTAAAACAGCCTATGATGACTCCAGTTATAGCATGATAATCATCGTTAACATTCGTCACTTTCCTTAGCAAGAGTTTTAGAGGAAGATTACTACTAGCAGTATGGATTGTGAAAAACTTCTCTAGTTTATTATTCTGAAAGATTCATATTTTGACCACTTTGGAGCCGAATCCAAAGATGAACAATACTGACAACATCACAGAAACACTGCAGGGATTTAAAATCAGTCCTCAAACCCATGCAAACCAAATAATGTCAGATAAGCAACAAAATAAGAAGTCCAAAGGCAGAGACATGACAGTTAAGCACAATGTGCAATCCCTCAGTGGACCCCTGATTTGAAAAAACAAACAGAAAAACATTAGTAGGACAACTGAAAAAACCTTGACTATGGTTTGTATGTAATGAGCATAGATAAAAGTATTACAACAAATTTAAATATCCTAAATAGGATCATTTTATTATGGGAATGAAGGATAATGCTTTCGTATTTAGGAGATATGTACTCAAGTATTTGGGGTAAAGTGTTATACTGATAGCACCCAATTCTTAAATGTTTCCACAAAAAAAGTATGTGTGTGTGTTTACAGAGAGGGAAATGAGTATGTTCATTAAAGATAAGTAAGGGTGGTGGGGAGAAGCCTTTAATAAAAAAGACCAGTGGTATACAAAACAAAACAAAACAAAAAACATGTAATGTTTAATTTGGGTTAAAAGAAGTACAGGTTCTAGAGTAGTAGGGAAAAGAAGTATCTTTAAAAAGATCAATACACTACTTGGGAAGCACTGTTTGGTGGAGAAAAGGAAGCAAAAGGACAGAGAACAAATGGGGAACAAAATAAGGGGAAAACAAAAAGAAACTGGTATTTTGAGAGCACTTAGTCACTAGCTAGCTCTCTCTCTCTCTCTCAACCAAGGTTTATAATGCTAATTTACTTTCTCTTTTAGGTTATTTTTTTTTGTTTTGCCTTTTCCCTGACAGATAAGGAAGACAGCAACTTGCTAGATGTCCTTACAATTAATAAGAGGTGGGGTCGGGAGTGATCTCTGGTTTGTCCAAAATCAGAGATCATGCTCTTACTGGCATATCACCCTTGCATGGTGATATTTTCAAAAACGTTTGTATAGAGTCTTGTATAAAGTTAGACAATCGTGCTTTGTATAGAGTTAGACAATCTAGGTTCTAGCTCTCTGACTTGTGATAGTACTTTTTGTGCTTAACTGTGAAATTTTCAAAATGTGCCTTTACTTACCGGGATAAAGGATACAAAACCCATGTTTCTCAGAAGTTCAAAAGAAATTAAAAACTACCAGGACCATTACCATTAGTTTTCATATGCAAACTAGTACTTTAAAAAGTATTTTTTTTAAATGAATATAGTTCAAAGGAAATCTCAGTCAAATTTAAAGAAGAAAAATATATTCTTATTCTAAACCTTAAATATTTTTTGTAATAAACTATAAAAATTTAAGAACTGTCTTAATGCTTTAGTACTTAAACAGAATGTAAGTATTTTTAGCAAACACAATTTTGGCTTACCTTTTTCATAGGTGATGTAGGTGTTGCCTGACCAGATGACACAGGTGTTGTAACAGCTACAGGAGCTGCTTGTGTACTAGAAGTACTGGCATTAGTTACAGAAGCCATGGGCTTTGTCTTATCTATTACAAAAACATGAAAAATTTAAGAGTTAAGATTCAGTATGGATTGTTTCAATGTCTAGAAAAACAGTATTTTATATTCATTTTTTAAAAAGGTTTTGTTGTTCAAGTCTTTTCCATTTTTTTTTTCTTTTTTAACAAGGGAGTTTTTTAAGAAGTTTCCAGAAATGTCTCAGTATGTATGCTGAAATAATAGAACATGATGACATAACAAAGCATCTAAGAATAAAAAACAAAATCTGATTTCCATACTTTTAACACTACAGAAATATAAAACAATTGATATTTAAAAGTTGAATGCTTGAATACAGGGAAACCAAAAAGACTGTAAGAGCTACACAATTTTTTCTAACAGATCCACAATTTACATTGCTTATTTAAAACTCATAGCTCCTCTTTATTCCAGGAAATCTAAAAAGTGCTTTTTGTCAATGGTCAGTTTATATTCCTGTGAAACAAAGTTCATACTTTCTCACCCCTAAAAAATCTAAACATCAACAAGAATATCAGCTGATAATCTCTTTTCGCAATGTATTAAAACAATTTCTAACTAACAATGAAGCACTGAGAGAAACGTTTTTGAAAATATAGATGCCAAAAACATTCAGACTGTATTTGAAATATGTACAAATTTTTAAGATTTACTTATTCGAGAGAGAGTGTGTGCACATGCACACGAGTGGGAGAGGTAGGGAGAGAGACTCAGACTCTGTGCTGAGTGCACTCTGACATGGGGTTTGATCTCAAGATCCTGGTATGACCACCTAGCTGAAACCAAGAGTCAACGGCCTAACCAAAATGCGTGACCCAGGTGCCCCTATATTTGATCATACAAATCAGACTGGCTTTTAGCAAAAACAAACAGTTACCTATAAATTTAAATCTATAAATTAGCTGTAATTTATAAATGGGCCAGAAAGGCTTACTTCTCAAAAGGTCAAAGATCATTTACCCAGTTTTAAAGTAGACCTTAGGTTTCAAAATGAGGGAGGATAGGTATTCTTCTATACTTTGGGGAAGAAGTATAGTACTTTAAAATTCTATGAGATATTCTTTCATGATACTCATATTCATTATACTCCCTCCTTCTCTTAAGTCAGTTTTTCAACATAACTTTCCACCTTATCATTATGCAATTATACTTTATAAGTAGAAAATATTAAAATATAATTATCTTTAGGGTAGATATGTAGTTGTATACATGTATACATGTATAAATACCAAATAGTTCTGAATTTGTATTGACTCATTCATTATATTTATGACTAAGAAAATATCCACAAGATGTTAATAGGGTGAATTGAAAAGCATAGGATCCCAAACTATACCAAAGGACAAGGCCAAAGTGCCACACTTAAAAATCACTATGATCTTAACTTTTTGAATAAACTGAATGAGCTAACTACAGTTTAATGAGCTTTATTCTCATTGTTACACAATACCTCTTTTAATTCAATAGAAGCTAAGCCTATTCAGTACAGTTAAGTACAAATCATGAATAATCTATTAGACCATCATCTTGGAAAACAGTCTACCTAAATGGAGATAAGTCAATAAATGTTTATTAAATGCCTCCATATTTCAAGTACTAGGTACTGAGTCCACTGTACCAGTTGATGAAAAAACAAAACATCTTTTAACAGCATAGAGCTTACAGTGTAGTAGGAAAAATAAATAACAAAAAGATAAAATTCAACAGATTTTTTTTCCCCTTTTATATTCTCCTTTTACTCTTGGTTTAAATATTTATTTTATATTAGTGAAATCCACACATCAAAGAATGTATATGCATGAATGTATAATCATTCAGGCTTGTTTTATGAATAATAATGAAAAAAATGTCAAGTATCCACCATCCAGCTTAGCATTATTAATATTGTTAAAGCCCTTCTACTAATTTGATTTCAATGAAGAATGAAAAGTTCAAGTCTTAGAGTTAAAAAAAACCCCAAAACAAAAATACACTTCCCTTCTCATTCCTTCAACTACTTCTCAAATTTATAAATCACTCTGGAGAAAATTAAACTTTTGGTTGAGTTCTTATTTTTAGCTCATTTATAAGAAACCAGTTTGATATATAATTAATGAAAGAAAATTCAGCAAAATCATTATTTTACATCAACTAACTTTCCAAAGAAATAATCTTCCAAAAACTAGGTAAAGAAATAATTTAGATATTGTCAAACCAAGCTGTAGCTCTACAGGGAAACAACTGCTTTCTCAAGTTTGCAAATCAAGTATGATAAAACCTTGGATGATATTAGAAGAGTGAGACAGAGGGAACTAGACACATTTACATGGATTAATTCTTGAGATAGAGTCAAATTTTCCCGGCACAAGCAACCACTAGCAAAAGGAAGAACAAAATTATCATAGTACAATGCTTTAGATAAACATTTAGTTAGCTTAGTAAGAAACAGCAGAAAGTGATTGGTATACCTAAACTCCAGAGGAGGAATACAACGCAATTTGATGGCAATTAGTTCTACTTGTAGTTACAAAGCAGTACAGTTTATCAAAAAAAAAAAAGATAAGAAAAGAAAGAAAAAAAGAACAGTATGTTTAAAGAAATACCCAGAATAATTTAAAGAACTATTTAGATCATTTAGTCCAATTCTTATTTTTACAAGTTAAGGAAATTTCAACCAAAATAGGTTAGGAGGCTAGTTTGTTAATGGCAAGACTGGCTTAATCTGTAGGCTTGTTTATTTCAAATAGTTCCCCAGTGCCCGACTTGGAACAGTGAATTCTATAGAAGGGACCAATTAAGAAAATATTCGATAACAAAATCTCAGAAATTTCTGTGAGATGCTTGGATTCTTGAATTCTGCTATATAAGTAGTAAAAGACCGGACACATTAGTTAAAAGATCTAGATGCTAGTTCTAGCTTTCTTGTGCACATGTAGTATACTCTGATTTGTAGTGGTGTATTTTACATATTTTACATGCATATGGATTTTATAAAATTCAACTCTACGTTAGCACTTACTACAAAGCAATGCTACATATAGTATCCATTTAAAGCAAGAAATTTCTGAGAAATCTGAGATTAGAGAAATATGAGATTAAATAAATTAACCACAAATACAATTACACTCATGAATCAGTCTGTGTTCTTAAACATTATGCATGCTCATTCTCATATAACATACTTTTATTATAAGAAATATTTAATTAGCAAGTCATAAAAAGGAACTATAATATTCAGTGACTACCTGGTTGCTTTAGTTTCCAATTTTATCCATACTCTCACCAAGATGAAAGATGTGCTGACTCATCTGACCAGCAGTATGACAGCAATAATAGATATATATAGATTATATATCTATATATAGATATATAATAGAAATTAGATATATAATAGAAATATATATATAAATATAAATATATATATATAAATAGATATATAATAGAAATTACATCCCTGGCGACTAGAAGATGGTCATTTACATTCTCAGAAATTCTTTTTTACCAAAAAATAATTTACCTGTAGGGTTAGTAAGCTTCAAAAAAACCAGAAATTTAAGACACAGTACCTGGCAACAAAGCTAGCCTTTATCTGTTTAACATTTCACTTTTAATGGGAAACAGATAATCACTATCTTCTTCCATGTGTGTTTATTTAGTACACTTTAGCTTCCTGAATTTTCTTAGGGGAAATATTTTGCTGAGTGAGTAAAAATAAAATGATCCATAACTATTGTTGTGTCTAGAGGAAATTTAGGGACCAAGAAATTCTAGGGCTTCATTTGTATTAACTGATGGCCACCATATTGGTCCTGATAATTTTTTTTTTTGATCAAAAATCTTAATGGAAATGGGCTATTTTTTTCTGATAAATTTACATGTTAAAACATCAGTTTATACAACTCAAAGATGGTAACACTGGAATTTTACATTGGAGAAATAACCAATAAATATAAATTTTCTAATAGAAAATTATAATTCATTGAAACAATACAGAAACCATACCTTTGGGAATAAAAAGGACAAGAATGTAAACGTGATAGTGACTTTGTAAAGAAATTTGGCAACATCCATGAAAAGTGAAAATATGACTCAGTAACTCAATTTTTAAGTATACCTAGTAGAGTATCTCTTACTTATACACATGAGGAGACAACTGCACCAATGGTCACTATGGCATTATTTGCCAACAATGGAAAAATGGGAGTAAGATAAATTTTTATCAGAAGGGAAACAGATGTATTTAATGAATACTATACAACAACTAGAGGGGTAAGTTATATAGGTAAAGATATAGGTAGATGTAAACAAATCTAAAAATTACAACTTTTAAGTGCAAAAAAAAAAAGCAAGTTGAATAACAACTCCTAGGTATAAAAATGAAAACACAAAACTGTCCTGTAATTACTATATATTGCTTCTGAATGTGTAAGATAGCATTAAAATGGACTGGAAAATATAAGAAAAAACTCAGGACAGTGACTGACCTTGGGAAGGAAGGAAAGAGAAGTAGACTAGGGCTCATGGTCAAGAAGGCAACTGTAATGTTTAAATGTTATTAAAAGAAAAATTAGAGTATGTGCTATGATGAGTGCTGTGAATTGTGTAAGACTGATGAATCATAGACCTGTACCCCTAAAACAAATACATTTTATGTTAGTAAAAAAATAAAAATAAATAAATGTTTGAAGAAAATACAGCTAAATGTCAGCAGCTGTTCATTCTTGGTAGTTGGAATATGAAGGTGTATTATACTTTCCCCTATCTTCAAAATTTCTTGAAACAAAGCAAATTTCTCCATACCCCACAGGAAAATATTTTGATTCACCTCAACTTTCTAAAAATTTACTCTTGCTTTGAGAATATTTGAGATGATACTAGGATCAACTTGCTGGACTGTCGGGCCTCAGAAAGTATCAGAAGCATTCTTGAATTGCTGGGAACCCAATTATACCCCATCTGTACCATCCTAAGGGAATCTTCTCCTTCTTCAAACCTAAAAGTACAATTCAGCAAAATGCAGAGGTAAGAACCTCCAAGTCATTAGAGAACAATAAATTCACAACTATACTCAAGTTTCCAATACTCTCTGAAAGATAATTTACTGGCTTGTGAAGTATCTGGACAATCAGGAAATCAGTAAAGTTTCAAAATTAAAGCCTAATCTTATCTTACTTAACACTGCATCACGATTCACTGAAAATCCCATCATACTTCAAATTTTACCTGTTTCAGCTTCTGATTCTGAGTCATCCTCTTCATCTTCTTCACTAGAACAGCTAGATTCATCTTTCTTTCCTTCTTCTTCATCATCAACTTTTTCTTGTTCCAGAGATTCAATACGGGATGCATTTTTCTCTGGCTCAATAATCAGTGTCTCTTTGCTGTGAAAGGAAAATAATTTTCAAATGATTAAAAACACAAAAGACCAAAAAACTTCAATTTTTCTCAGATCCACCAAATCTGATAAATATGTCTATGGCCCTCATGCCAATTCATTCATAACAATAACAAAACAATATTTTACTTACTTTTTAAAGGTCTTCTGTGACTGATTATTGTCCATATTGGCTGTTGATTCAATTAGTGGAGATTTCTTCTCCCGTTTTTCAGTATGTAGCTTTATAAAAGTTATACAAAGGAAAATAAGACTATTAAAATAGTACTAATATGTAAATACCGAATTTGAAGTAATAATAACAGTAGTTTTCCAAACATGAAACAAAACCAAAACAAAGGAAAGATTTAAGTTCTATCTGAAAAAAAGTGGGGGGGGGCAGGCTTGGATAAAGAATAAAGAGGACTAAATAGTTTAAAGCTGGGTGAAAGACAAAGTTGGATTTTTTACATCCCTCCAACTTTAGATCACTGAAAAATCAGGATCCCCTAGCCACTCAGGATGTCTGATGATATTTCATACTTAAAAATCTTTCTTACCTACATAACGTTTTCCTTATCTAGGTCCTGCTATTTTAGAAATCTGAGATTTTTATAGTCTCCACCTTCTAAGCAAACTTTATTATGAAATTACAAAAACATGTTATTCTTGAGTAGGTACATTATAGAAGTATTCATTTTGTGAAGAGGACCTAAGAGAAATGGGGATTACTAATACTAAAGGTTGAACTCTACCCCTATTCTTTATTCTCTTTCACTGTCACTTGGTTTGACTGTCAGGAATAACTTAGAACCAAAAAGTATAAAACATCACAAAAATATTTTTTCAACTGTCTGAAAGTTAAAGCCATGGAAAATTCACTAATATAGACAATTTAGACAGTCATCAAACATACCAGATTTTGTTTCTTTTGCAACTCTTCTAAATATCCTAAAATATCTTCATCTGCTACATCAAATGCTGTCTGACCCTGGGTAGGAAACAAAAGGCGTTGGTGATGGTAAAAAGTCAATAAACTATAAAACACCTTTGGTGATTCTGTATAATTATACAGAAAGAAGTTAGATAACATTTTGTTATGTATGTAGTTTGTTACGCATGTAGTAATAACAACAGTATGATTTAAAGGAGATATATCAGAAATTCATGTGAGAGAAGCAGCGGATACACCTCTCCTTTCTTTGATAACAGCCTTATTGACATAAAACTCACCATACAAAAAGCCATTTAAAGTGTCCAATTCAATTGTTTTTTGTATATTCATAGAGAATTACAACCTTCCCCATAATCAATATAGGACATTTTCATCACCCCAAAAAGAAATGACCTCCCCACTTTTCTCATTTCCCTTCCCAACCCTCCAGCCCAAGGCAACCACTAATCTACGTTCTGTTACTATAGATTTGGATTTGCCTGTTCTGAACATTTCATATAAATGGAATCATAAAATATGTGGTCCTTCATGACTGGCTTCTTTCACTTTGTATAATGTTTCAAGCTTCATCCATGTTGCCACATGGAAGCACTAACTTAAATCCTTTTTATTGTTGAATAATATTCCATTGCCTGATGTACCACATGTGTTAATCTATTCATCAGTTGATGGACATTTGCTTTTGCTTTCTGATTTTTGGCTATCTATAATAAATAATACTGCTACGAACATCTATATACAAGTTTGTGAGTGAACATTTGTTTTCATTTTCTTAGGGATATAGCTCTAGGTAAAATTACCAGGTCATGTGGTAACTCCATGTTTAACCTTTTGAGGCCTTTTTTTTTTTTTTAAAATTAACATATAATGTATTATTTGTTTCAGGGGAGGCCTTTTTTCTTTTTGATACCTCCCTAAAAATCATGGAAGTCTTAACAGAGTAACAAAGTAAAAATACGTATTTCCAAACTGCTTAAAGTTCAGCCAGCCACAGGTATGCCTTAGTTTCAAAAATTAGTTTAGATGAACATCTGTCAATCTATTTTTATTCACTGTGGAAAAGAAAATTTCAAAGAGCTGCTGACCAAACATAGTAAGGTTTTCTTCTGTTGCCTGCAATGACCCTATTGGTACAGGATTCCAGAATGTCAAAAAAGTTCACTATTAGAATACATTCTACTTAATATGTTGGCTGGTATACAATCCATTCTCAGAAAAATACTCTACTTTTTTCTAACTAGAAAATGTTATCAATCTTAAAGGCAATTCAAATTTCTTTCACAAAAGGAGTCTCACAGCTACAAAAAAGCCAGATGAGTAGATAATAATGCCTTCTAAAATTATATAAGCTCTTCCATTAAAAAACAAATCTAAAACCCTCAATTCTACACCATCATTAGGATGCTGTCATCTACTTAGATAGGAGTTACATTTTCCAGTGCTATAAAATGAAATATAAGCTACCCAATATCTGAGCTGGTTTTCCACTATTTATAAAATAAAAAATATGATCTATGAGATGTATCCTAAAAGTACATGGAATGCTACTTTATCAAGATAGGCAAATGTATGTATTTAAAATTTATGTATTCAGAAACACTGATGTATCTGCATTTTCTTGTTGGAAAATCTTCCCAGCAGGAATTTAAGAACCAAACTATCCTTTCCCACTCAGTCCAGGAGAAAATGTTTTAGCTTTAATAAACCTTTTCCCACATTTCAGCCTTGAGTATTAAACACTAAGAATTAAATTCCTTAAGAATATGTAGCTCTGAAACAAAGTAACTGGCTCAAATTTTGAAGGTGCCCTTTAGATTACAAATACATGGTAATCCATTTTGCTATATCAGTCTGTTTGTATAATTATTTCTATAATGTTACAGATACTATGTTATGCAAATTGTTTTCAAGATCTTGTTAAGCAAAAATAATAAACTGGCTTTAAGTATTATTTTAAGCATTTATCAACCCTTCTCATGAATGAAATACTGCACCTTAAAAATTTTTTAAATTGTAATTAAATTTTAGCAGCAGTTAAATGTAAATGGGGTTATTTTAGTAACCAAGGAATCTTCCTTTACAAGAGTAAGAAATGGATCACCTTACTAACCTTTCTTTTCACTTTCTCCCTTGAAAAATGAGTCTACTTTGCAAACAGCAGCTGATAGAGAATAAAAACTACAGTAAAATGCAGGCTATAAACAGAGTAAAGTTTCGAATTTCAGAAAAGCACACCCCTCAACTTAACCATGCTCATTAAACAATATATAGGACAGTCATGAAGGCAGCCAATTACAAAGTCTTATAAACATCACCTGGTTCTTAATTACTGTAAGGCTACTATGCTTCATTAATGGGATGCTAACACAGTAAGGCATATAACCAGAATCACTCGATGTAACCAAGAAATAACCAAAGAGAGTACAATGCTAAGAAATAAGAAAATAAGAACTTTTACCAATAGAGAAAACAATCTTTTAAAAAAATTACTGCTTAAAAAATCAGTTTACAATACATCTGTTAATTACAAGAATGACACTAGAGCTACTGTTTAAGTCTAACTTCATAGACTCTTCATTCTTTCCTAACTTATTCTAACCGAATTGCTTTTACAGGTGTGATCTCTCTTCAGTTTCAAGAACAACCAGTGAAGTAGTCAGGACAAGCATTATGGTTCCCGCTGCACACAAGAGGAAACCTAGGCTGAATGTATGGCATTTGCTTAAGGTCATGCAGGCAATGAAGGGAAAGTGAAAATAGAAGCTAGGTCTCTACTGCTCCACTGTCTTTACAGAAAATAAGACTAAGCTCAGATAAAGGCAGGGAGGAAAACCCATGGGCCCATTAAGGAGAAGCAATTTTGGTTTTTTGTTTTTTAAAGATTTTATTTATTTGACAGAGAGAGAGTGAGAGACAGCAAGAGATGTAACACAAGCAGGGGGAATGGGAGAGGGAGAAGCAGGCTTCCCACCAAGCAGAGAGCCTGAAGCTTGGTGGGGTTCAATCCTGAGATCCTGGAATCATGACCTGAGCTGTAGGCAGACGCTTAACGACAGAGCCACTCAGGTGCCCCAGGAGTTTTTTTTAATTTACTTAAATCTTTGTAATAATAGTTACCAAACTAAAAAGTTGTCTACCGATAACTGTTGTATTAAAAGAAAATTCCAATTAGAAAAACATCTTAGTATTTAAAAAGGAACAATATTTGGTTATATTATAGTAAGACAATTATTTTAATAAATTAAGCAAACAAAATAAAAATCTTGGGATTTAAAGTCTGTATCACATAATTTATAATGAGTTAAAATGACAGCAAATGGCTTACAATGTTAAAGAAATAAGACCAAAACCTCTTATTTTAAGAACACTTCTCCCACTTTTATGTAGACTTTCAAATTTTCTACATGATTTGTTGCATTTTCTGTATTATACATTACACCAAAATTATACTTTCTATTAATAAAGAATTCATCTAAATTCCGTAAGTTCTGTAAGTACTTTTTGATACCACTTTAAAAATAACTTTATTAAAAATTTAAATCTATAAGTACTGAAGGTATCAAATGATAAGAAAAATTCATTTAAACAGGCTTATACAATAAAAACTAATTTTGATCGAATAATATGACATATTTTTGTAAAATGCAGCCAATAGTAACAGAGATTAACTCGCACAGGCAAAATTATAAAATTAAAAATTTAAAAATACAAAGTCTTGTAAAGATATCTTCCATTACTCTAGAATACAGTCTCCCTCCCAACAACAACAAAAATGCTTGCATTTTGGTATACTTATGGCATAAAGGCCTTTAAAATGCTATATACATCATTTGCCTCTTGCCATTAAACTATGTCTTTAAAATCCTGGTATTTTAAAAGAAAAATCCAATTCTGATAAAAATTTTAAATCATATTTTTAAAAAATTTGAGTTAGTAACTGGAAAAATAAAACACGAGAAATCAAAAACTATAAAAAAGCTACAGAGGAACTTAGCAGAATAAATTATTCTTTTTTAAAAAGAGATTTATTTATTTCAGAAAGAGTAAGGGAGAGCACATGTGCACAAGTGGGAGGAAGGGCAGAGGGAGAGACTCTTAAGCAGACTCCCAGCTAAGCACAGAGCCCAATGCAGGGCTCAATCTCACAACCAATGAGATCATGACCTGAGACAGGACCAAGAGCTGGATACTTAACCAACTGAGCCCCCTAGACCCTCCAGAATAAATTATTCTTAATTAATTACACTTAATTATTAGGGCTTTAAGAAAATCACTTGTCTTCTCTGATCATGTTCTCAAATCTGTGTAACTCAGATAACAATTCTGTAGGGCTGTTAAAAGGACAGCATTAGATAATATATGTGAAAACAAGTTGAAAACTATAAAATTCTAAGGAACTATGAGGCGTAATTCTTCTAAGATCATATAAAGATACTGAAATGATGAAATGAGGGGATAAGATATTAAAATTTAGGATGACACAAGAAAATGCTACTATAGTAAGACAGAAACAAAAGGAGATAAAGCAAAACTATTTATATGCAGTCTTTGTCCCAGAGCATAATTATGATGAACTGTATGGCAAAGGAATTAGACAATTATAGAACAGGTATAAGATAAAGTAATTTTTTCACACATACTATATATTGTCCATGAATCACTACCAAAACATAACATGTTTAAACTGGAAAATGATACAATCTTTTTGGAAAAGCATTTTCATTAATAAGCTGCTCTCTCTGGTCCTTATCTGGAGGCCACTACCAAAGAATGAACCAATTATCAGTACTGTCCATGTCAATGAGCAAGTGGCCATCAGGGGACGCTGTTTGGGAGAGAGAGAGGCATGCAAACAGATTAGAACGTAAGAAGTATTTACTAATTTCTTCAGAAAAATCCCAGCACCTGAGGGAATTTCTATACCAAGGAGAGGAAGTATGAATTGTCAAACTAAAATTACCTGGCTTTTTAACTTAAAATCTAACAGTATCAACATCTGTCTTCTAATGCTGATTACAAAACAGAATACTGTTATAATAACAACAGTAGAGAAAGCAAATTACTAAAAGTCGTGACTACAAAATCAAAGACTTTTATACTTATATAAAAGCAAACCTATACTTATACTCTCAAACACTTGGATCAATCTCAAGCATTTTTTAAATCCTGATTTTCCTGAAGATTTTCATTACTTTTTAGACTGACTTTAACTTGCCTGCACACTTCTTACTTAAAGCACATACGTGAAATGCTCCAGAAAGAGCAAAGGAGCTCACAGGGCTTCTTTATTGCTTCATGTCAGCAACTAGGACATCAATCTGCACAACCTCCAAACACCCACAGGAAAATCTTGGGCATATGGTATATCATATCTGTTCTCTTCCCTTTGCAGATCTCCAATTAGAAACTGCAGTTAATTAGAGCATAATCAGCACCAGTACTTATATTAACGGACACAGTAGGATCAGATGGTGCCACTTGAATAAAGATGAGATCATTTTAGGAATCTCTGCTAAGTAATATACTACATTATCTTATAAAACAGAATACATAAGGGATATTCTATAGAAGTTAAGGGTAATCAAGCTCACCTAGGGGAAATGTGTTTTAAGCTCTGCAACTGTTGGTAGATAGTAAGAATCATGAACACAGAACAGGAGGAACTAACAGGAATACTGGTGACACTGGTAACTGAATGATGGTGCTTAGAAGGGAGTCAAGGAAAAAATATCTCATCTAATAAGGAATCTGGGGCGCCTGGGTGGCTCAGTGGTTGGGCCGCTGCCTTCGGCTCAGGTCATGATCTCAGGGTCCTGGGATCGAGTCCCGCATCGGGCTCTCTGCTCAGCAGGGAGCCTGCTTCCTCCTCTCTCTCTCTGCCTGCCTCTCTGCCTACTTGTGTTCTCTCTGTGTCAAATAAATAAATAAAATCTTTATAAGGAATCTGATAACCTGAATCTGTTCATGATTTTGTAAAAATAAATAAATAAATAAATAAATAGAATAAAATATCTATCTATCTATCTATCTGACATTCACTCCTTCTTTCCCTCTACCTAGTTGGGTGATATTAGATGTTAAGTAAATCTTTTACCTCATAAATAGTTTTCTCATCTGCAAAACTAGGACTAGACGTTGCATCTCAATTTTTTAATTTGGGCTAAAACTTAGTGGTTTTTACTAGTTTCACATGCTGTAAGACCCCATTATCCATGTCACTTAAAAAGCTACTATAAACAAGCTATTAAGACTATCAGCTAAAGAGAAACAGAAATATACTTCTGCATGTGTTCCAACTCAGAATGATGGGAGAAAACATTCACAGAGTAATGCAAAATTTTCTTTTATTTATGAGTTCCCAAGTACCCAAATCTATTATGTATGATTACTCAAAGAGTAATACTTCTTTCTCTGAGGAACAAGGCCAAAACCACCTCACAGACTGAGAAAAACTTAAATAATTGATAATAAAAATCAATAAGTGGTTGATAAATGTTCTTTTGTACAGTTCTTAAAACTTAATACAATTACAGAATTTATATTACAACATTTTTCAAACTCTAAAACATTTATTTCTAAAAGTTAAATATTTAGAATACCTATTGGATATTTCTAAAAATTTAAATATTTAAAATACATTTAAAAGGCCTACCACTTTGTTGACCATCTCCATATCACACAGATTATCCACTAAAATTCGACATGCTTCTTCTTTACCCCAGTGAGCAGCAGCATGAAGAGGTGTCCAGCCATCATAATCTTTAATATTAACATCATAGCCTGCCTGTATTAAAAGTCTAAAGAAATTACAGTGAATTAGATAATCATTAAGAAATCTAAAAATGAGCAAGCTTATATCATTAGCTTTATACCATGCAAGTTAACAAAAATTTGTCATGTATTTCTTTCCCTAGTTTGTATCTTCTCCCTTTCCTTCAATAAATTAACTAGGACAAAAGAAAATAATTCTCAGAAAACAGTGGCAATGAGGATCTTGAATTACTGTCATAATAATGCACTCAGCTTTAATTAATTCCTAATGACTAACAGGTCTTATGGTTTGGTGCAATACTAACTTATTCTTGTTAATATGAATTATAGTTGAAATTTTCATAGGAAAGTCAGTAATTTTTCAATGTGAACTTAAAAGCTCCTGGATCAATTTGTATGTTAAACTGATTTATTGAGGAAATGTCTTCATGTATCCATTTAATATATCATCTCAAGCTAAATGTGTTCTAAAAATAAACTGGGATCAAACAAATTTATTTTGTAGTTTTTCTGTTGCCTTGCAGTTGAGGAACTAGTTTGTGAAAGTTTTCACAAAGCTTAATGATTTATCATGGGTAATTTTCATAGGAAAATGACAATCTGTTAAGAACAAAACAAAGCAAAACAAATATTCAAGGGGTCGAATCTACTTTTCTGCAGCAGTAGAAAGCAGATATACCAATTATCAACAAAGCTAGAAAAGAGGAATACATTTTAATACAGTGCAAAGAACTGTATAAATTATGTTAGTATGCCTTCCTAACTTTATATTGACATTAACCTTTATTTAGAAAATTAAGCTCAGAGAGCAAAGAATTGGTCTATAAATTGCACATAGCACACAGCCTCACACACACAGGCGAGTAGTAAATACTTTACAACTCATGAAATCTGGTTGACTTTTACCTTACTTTCCAAGAAGTTGAGCTTGAGAAGGGCTTCTTTTTACCTACAGGAGGTGGCAGTGATAGCTAATACATAACCCCTCATTTATTTATATTTCACGAACTGATCCCCTATTTCCTAAGAATATCTAAAGCAGCCATTTCCAATTCTGGATCCAAAACAAAGCCATTTTAAGGCTTATTAAAAAAAAAAAAAGTCCCCCACCTCCACTATAGTCCTATGGAAATAAACAGTATATTGGGAGATGCACCTTGCCAATTTATATATTTAGTAAATCCCGTTACCTGCCTGAAGACCAACATTTAAGAGTCTCCAATCTAAAGAACAGGCTAACAGATATAAGTCTAGAACTTAAAGTTCAAAAAAATAGGTCCACTAACATGTATTATCAGAAACTTTATTAACAGAATAATACTGGAAGATATAAAAATATATCCCCCATTAGAAAATATGAACTGGGGCGCCTGGGTGGCTCAGTGTAAGGTTAAGCCGCTGCCTTCAGCTCAGGTCATGATCTCGGGGTCCTGGGATCGAGTCCCGCATCAGGCTCTCTGCTCAGCAGGGAGATTATCTCTTCCCTCTCTCTCTCTGCCTGCCTCTCTGCCTACTTGTGATCTCTGTCTGTCAAATAAATAAATAAAATCTTAAAAAAAAAAAAGAAAATATGAACTGGAATCATACTAAATATTCTCAGTGACAAAAATTTTAAGTACTTGGGATTCTATCCAGAGAGGCAAGACAAGAAAGGTGTATATATATATATATTCCCCCCCCCCCCATAATCATAAGGCTCTCTTTATATGCCAGGCCACACAATACTCAAAAAAATAAGACAGTGCTTATTATATTCAAAAAGCTTCAAATGGAAGACAAAAGTCAAGTAAAACAATCAACCCTGAAAGAGTTTCTGTAATGCAATGGCAGTACAAAGTTGAAAAGCATCAAATTCAATAGAAAGGGGCTGTGTATTTGTGGAGAAAGGGACAGGGGTAATAAGTAGGGAGAAAGTTACATATGAAACTGGTATCTTCTGTTTATTTTTCATTTCATACATATTTTTATTTAAGTAACATACTTACAAAGTTCAGAAATAAAAAAAGAATAAATGGCTAGGGAAGTCAAACTCCCACTTCTGACCTTTAGCCAAACAGTTTCCCCTCCCTCAGATAACCATACTACTAGTTTTGATTGGATTCTTAGAGAGATTTTATGTATATACCAGCAAAAAAAATTAAAAGAATATTTTTTCTTAAAGACTTCATCTTTAAGTAATCTATACACCCAACATGGGCCTCAAAACCACAACCCAGGGCAAGAGTTGCATGCTCCACCAACTGAGCCAGTCAGACGCCCCTAAAATTTTCAAATATAAACACAAATGATGAATATTTCTGTTCTTTTCTTTTTACAGTTAATATATCTTAGTGTTCTTTCTATTTCTATATATAGTGTTTTAATCGCTACCAGAGTATTCAGTGAAAGAGTGTATTAAAAATTATTCAACCTTCTCTTACTCCTATTACAAATAATGCTGTTGTTATTAGCACATACCTTCTTTCCTCTGAGATTATCTTAAAAAAAATTCCTAGAGGCAGAACTAATTGCTAAGCCAAAGAATAACTGTTACTTTGATAGAATCTGTTCAATTGTCATATAAGTGCCTTTTCCCCAACCTCGCCAACACAGTGTACCAAACATTTTAATATTTGCCAATATGACAGATGAAAAATGGTAATTCGCTGTAGCTTTATCTGCACTTATTATGAATAAGGTTGAGCATGTTATTTCATAGGCTTAAGAGCCTTGAACTGAGTTAAGGATCAAAAGGAATTTGCCTCCAAGTTGAAGAGATGGTGAATGAAGGTATCTAGACAGAAACAAAGCAGGCATTAAGACATCATGACAGAACTTCAAGTAGATATATATTGTTGGAATAATGCATGCCTGAGGAGCAATGGTAGCAGCTTAGCTTAAGAGGATAACTTATGGTCTTAAGTACTAATTTGAGGAGTTTAAAATATATCCCAATCCCCACTGAAAATATTAATAAAGAATTTTAAGAGCTTAAATAACCTAATTAAAGACCACTTGGAAGCTGTCTGGAAAACTATTTTATAGTGCAACTAGTACTCAAAATATATTGCCTTTACCATATGCAACTCTCTAATATTTCAATTTTTTTCTTTAAAAAATGCTGTCATCAAGTCACTAAGTTCATTTGTGACCTGCTAATGGGGTCTACAAGTTTGCTAAGTTTGGGATTAGAGAAAAACACACAGGATAACAAAAGGTAATCAAAAGTTAACTTCACTATTCTAGAAGGCTTCAGTTACTGAAGTCAGCCAAGATTGAAAAAAGGAGAAAACCTGGGAATAGGTGGCCCACTTAAACCTCACTGTTTTTACTGAGAAGAGGGAATAAGGAGAACAGTTTTATATTAGAAGCTCCGGTGGAACGTAACAATATAAAGGGTGGAGAAGATTTTCTTGCGTACTAGTCTTATTTCCTTTCACATACATATAACAAAAGTTATGCACTGAATTATTTTTTTCATATGGCTGCCTACAGCTTTGCACTGCATAAGTTAAAGAAAAAAAATTATTGTGATATAACAGAGCTTTGTTTCAAGGAAATTTGCTGATCAATATATAGACCTAAAAAGTCTCAGTTGCTTATAACCTGGTATTATGCTAAAAGCACTGAGTCCCAAAATTATGTAGTAAAAAGAAAACTGCATTTTAGATAAATTACATGTAAATAACGATCCACTAAGAATCAAGTTCTTTGAATATGATGATTATGTTTATATGGAATACTGTTTTTAATCTCAGTAACCAGAGTTGGTCAATCTAGGAACCTCAAAATGACTTTGTAGTAATTTACCACCCCAGAAGGTAACATTTAATGACTGTCTGACACTTTAACTTAGTGGAAAACTACAACCTAAGAATAGAACAGAATAATCAAAATTCAAGAGCAAAAAAAAGGGTTTGAGATATAAAGCAATAACATTCAATATAGTTTTCTCTTCTCTTTTACCTATAAATAGACATCAAATCACTTTTATAAACCGTTTCAAAACAATGAAATAAAGAAAGTAAACCAAATTAGAAAAATTACTGTGAAAAATAATACTTACTTTAAAACTTCTGTATAGCCTTTAGCGGCTGCAACGTGGAGTGCTGTCCCTCCAGATTTTGCATGTCGGACATCATTTATGTGACCACTATTTAGCCACTGTCTTGCATCTCTAAGCATTATCCGTTCTTCTTCTTTTCGAGCTGCTTCTATATCAACCCCTGATAAAATGAAAAAAATTTTTTTCTTTATAGAAAATATTTTTTCTATGTTGGGAAATAAAATTATTCAAAATAAGTCAAGTTTAAATAAAAACTAAAAATGAAATTGTATTTTTGAAAAATGGGCTGCTAACAACAACCTGGTTCAATAAGGAAATGTAGGAATACTATAGCTATTTTATTAGCCTTCTCTGCTCATTATTTAGTTTTTGCCCCACAATATTATTTTGGCTTTCTTTTTACCTTTTCTGATAAATCTTTTGTTCTTAAAATTTTGTTTATTTCCTTAGGTATATCATCCTTTAGTTTAAAAACAAGACAAAGCAAAATATAATTAAGTCTTAAATTTCTAACTGCTTTGACCAATTCTCGGAACTCTAGCCTACTAGGTAGAAATGTTTATTGAAGACTTCGACTCGGAAAATTTAGCAATTTTCATATAGATGCTCTACCAAACTCTTTCCTTTTCTAACATAGTACATTCTTCACTATTAGTATCAGCATTATAATTTTAATAAATTATATAGATGTTCATTCATTTAAAAGCATTTATTAAGCACTGAGGTTGAGATGGTAAGAGTGCAAAGAATTTAAAAAGGAACACTACATTTAACTTCTTTCTTACCTTCAAAGAGCTCAAAATCTTGAGAAAAAAATTAAAGTAGAAAAGATAACCTTGAAATTCCCAAATGATCTCATGTGGTCTCATGGCTTAAACTGCTGGTTATTTAATGAACAGCATAAACCAGAGTGCAATTACATAGTCTGTCTTACTCCAGGAACCCATGAACTAATTAAATGTAAAGATAATGCTTTTTTATCCTGTATCCTCACTCTCTAGATGAGTACCTAATACACAGTAAAAGGGATCAGTAAATATATACTAACTACATGATGAATAAGTAAAAACAATTACACACACACACCCCTTCTCAACGAAGATTTCACCTATAATTCATATCCACGTATCCCAACTGGTCACAATTTTTTTCTTTCATTCACCCATTTAGCCATTCACCCACCCATTCAATATATACTGAATGCCTACAAGATGTCAGGTACTTCTTATAAAGGTGTAATGGGTGTAGAAGTGAACTTATTGATGGCAGAAAATAATACATATGTGAAGAAAAATAAAGCAAGGTAAAGGGACACAGAGTAATGATAATATAAAAACTTGTTTTACATGGTTTGGTAAAGCCAAGTCTCTATGTAAGGTGACATTAGAGCAAAAAAAAAAAAAAAAAAGAGAGAGAGAGAGAGAGACAGTCATATTCTAATCTGGGAGACATTCCAGGCATAGGGAAGTCCTAGCAGGCTCTGAGGTAAAAGCCTGCTCGGAATGTTCTGTTTAGAAGGCCAGGGTATCTATAAAGTAGTAAGAACAATGAACAGAGTGACACAATCTGACTTAATTTAAGAGGATCACTTAAGCTGAAAAGTTAAGAGAAGAAACTGAGGTATCAAATTGGAGTCTACTATAATAATTTAGACAAGAGATGATAGTAGCTTAAACTAGGTACTACCCAAAGTAGGAGTACTAAGTAGTACCTAAGCAGTACTTAGTACCTAAGTAGTACCTAAGGTGGTAAAGAGATTAGATTCTGGGCACCTGGGTGGCTCAGTGGGTTAAAGCCTCTGCCTTCGGCTCAGGTCACGATCCCAGGGTCTTGCGATGGAGCCCTACATCAGGCTCTCTGTTCAGCAGCGGGGAGCCTGCTTCCCTCCCTCCCTCTATCTGCCTGCCTCTCTGCCTACTTGTGATCTCTGTCAAATAAACAAATAAAATCTTAAAAAAAAAAAAAAAAAAAGAGATTAGATTCTGAATTCTTCAAGGTACACCCACAGAATCTGTTGTTAGTTTGGATGTAAGAGAAAAAGATGTCATATATGAATCAAAGGTTTTCAGCCAGAGCAATTGGAAAAATTAAATTTTCAGTAAGAGAAATGTGAAGTTTGAGATGCCCTGACAGACATCTACCTAACTGGATATCAGGTAGTCAGCTGGATATCTGAGCTTGGAGAACAGAAAAGAGTCAAGACTAGGTAAGTAATATAATAAAATCATATGCCACAGGCATCTGAAACTTAATGCTAAAATCTTAATTCAATTTTCCTAGCCAGTCAGCTTGCTGCCTGTCTTGTATTTATTAGAGTAGGTACTACTACTTACCCAGGAACCTGGAAGGCATCTTTAATCCTTCCGTTTACCTTATTCCCAGCCCTCATCCAATTAGTTCACACACTTCGAACTGCCATCTCCTAGACTGTTGTCTTGATGGTATCATAGTTCATCACCATTTTAGTTCATGTCCTTTATCCCACACTTTAACTTCTACTACTGACCCTTAACTCACGCAATCTCAGTACCTTCTGATTCATTTCCCACACCACTGCCAGCCCAGTTTTTCCATATCAAAATATAATCATTCATTTTTCTACATAAATTCGTCAATGGCTCCTTACCTCCTGTAAGACAAAACTCAAGCTCTTTTGTGTAGTAGACATAGCCTTTCTTATGATTTGGTCTCAATACACTTTTAACCTCTACTTTTTCTTTTTTAGCATTACCTAGTGTTCTTACAATCTAGATCTCCACCAAGGTCCCCAAGTACATCATGCTTGTGTGCTGTAGTGCAAGCTATTATTTTCTACATGGACTGTATCCTTCCCTTGCCTAAGCAAATCACCAATTATTCAAGGCACAACTAAACCATTCAACTGAAGCTCAATGAAAATGAAAACATTTAAAAAATCCCCACATTAGGGGCACCTGGGTGGCTCAGTGGGTTAAGCCTCTGTCTTCGGCTCAGGTCGTGATCTCAGGGTCCTGAGACTGAGCCCCATATTGGGCTCTGCTCAGTGGGGAGCCTGCTTCCCTCTCTCTCTCTCTGCCTGCCTCTCTGCCTACTTGTGATCTCTCTCTCTCTGTCAAATAAATAAATAAATAAATAAAATCTAAAAAAAATCCCCACATTACATTAAGTACAGGAAAAGTCATCTTCAAAGTAGGGACTGTTATATCACATCACATTTAAAAAGGAACTTGCAATAAGACTTCCCATAAAAGAGGGCGCCTGGGTGGTACAGTTGGTTGAGGTCCAACTCTTGGTTTCAGCTGAGGTCTTGATCTCAGGGTCATCGGATTGAGTCCCAGGTGGGGTTCACATTTGGCTCAGAGTCCACTTGCGATTCTCTCTCCTTCTGCCCATCCCACTCATGCTCTCTCTCTCAAGTGAATAAATGAATTAAAAAAAAGATTCCCAAAAGACTTTGTAAAACCCCATTATAAATGTTATATACGTTTAATGAACAAAACCTATTATGATTATTTAAAAAGTAACACCATTTCAAAATGATCAATTTTATGTACCAAAAATTTCCTACCAAAAGATATCATCTCATATCAAGATACATTTAATGTTATAAAGTTATAATACATTAAATATAATCTTTTTACTAAATGATTTTTCTCAGACTGATTTTCTTACGCTTTATACTTTTACTTAGTCTTTTAAAATGTAGACTACCTCTTTATTATCATTATGCCTTTGTCTTTACCATCTTGAATATTCTTACTTTTATTATCTTTTACTATTCTAAATTTCCTCTGGACTGAAATTAAAAAATACATAGTTCTCACTTCTAGATTTGTCTAATTTCATTCTATCTTTATCTAATTATAAAGCAATTATCCTCTTTTGCCTCCAAATCATGCTCATATAAATTATATGTAAAAAAAAAAACAGCTCATATTTAAAATTAAAGTATGTGTGAAGGGAAATTTCTTATGCTTAAGAAAATCCAGTTAGAAAGAAAAACTCTACTCTCATATTTAAAAAAAAAATTAAAATACTACCGATTAGTTATAGATCATGCTTTGGGTCATTAAAATCTAAGGGAGAAAAAACCCTTATGGTACTACATTATGACAATATCTTTATCCTTTTAGTTCCACTGTTTTAACTAGCTAGCGACCTTGAGAAAACCATAACGTCTTTGAATATTAGTATAATGGATTAAGAACACTGAAACTGAACCTAGACTGCTGGGTTTGAATCCCTCATCTGCCACTTACTAGCTGTATTATTTTGGGCAAGACACTTAATCTCTGCTAATACTCAGTTTATTTGTAAAATATTTATTTGCCAAAAAAAAAAAAAAAAAAAAAAAAAAGGTACTGAAAGCACCTATCCCCTAAGGTTGTTGTGAGGATTAAATTAATTGAGATATGTGAAATGCTTAGATCAGGAGTAAGCCCCAAGGTATTAACTATTACTATCAGCTCTAAATGCCTATGATTCTGCTTCTCCTTTCTTGTTTTACGGTCTAACAGACAGAAAATTCTATAATGCATTTATCTGGTCCTTAGCCCACGTACTATAATTTTAAGATTTTTAAATAATGAAAACAATAGATATCAAAATTAAATTGGGTGTAATAAAGGGATTAGATTATTTAACAACCGCTACTACTATTGAAAAACAGTAAATATAAGATTGAAATGTAACCAAATCTCTTGGTTAGAAAAAATAAGAATAAACTGGAGTTTGGTCACAGATAAGACATACAAAGATTGACTTTTGTCCCAAGCTAAATAAAAGCAACTGCATTAAAATACAATTCAGAAATACTTGAAGCTACTGCTCAGTTATTACTACGTTTTGTTTTTAAGTGAACCCTACACCCAATGTGGGGCCTGAACTTACAACCCTGAGATCAAAAGTTGCATGTTCTATCAACTGAGCCAGTGAGGTGCCACAAATCATTACTAGTATCAAAGGCAATTTATTTCAGCATAAATAGTTATAGACAAAATATATTAAATAAAAAACTAGAGCTGAAAGAATAGAAGAATTTTAAAATGTTAAATAAAAACGTTCATATCAGGATAAGTAATTTTAGAAATCTTATCAGTACAAGAGGTATATTTAAGGTACTCTTTTTATAATTATTAAAATCTATTAAAACAGCCCTATAATTTGTTTCTCTGGAACAAAGTTATGCTCTATAAGTTCATGTATTCCTATTACATGAATAAAATGAACACCATGAAGTATTCTGTAGGATATAGTCTTAATAAAAAAAAATAAAAATGGTACCGTGATGAAGTGTACCGTGATGAAGGACTCAAGAGATCTGTCACACTATTTGGGACTGAACTACAGTACTATATCCTACCTCTATGATCCTGGGTAAATCACTGATTCTCAATTTGCCATCTGTAAAATGAGGGTAACAGTAGTAGTAATCTCTTAGCATTACTGTGAGGATAAAATGAAATGAGGACTTAAAGCCCACTGGCTCAATGCCTAGCATACAATATCAGCATTTAGTAAGAGTTAGTTACTGTCATTGGTATTAGTTTTTCACTTTTCAGTTCCAGGGTCATCTCATTATTTCCCAGAACTCCCCCTCATCTATTATTCTTCTAGATGTGCATTTTCCATTGTGACATCTCCTAAGTTCAACGACACACCAAATATTATTATGTGAATGTCCTTTAGCTGCTGTAAACTCAATATATCCCCAAACTCATGTACTCCCTAAATCTGTTCCTACTTCATCCCACATCTTCCCATACAAATTTAGCCATCATTAATTCTTTTTATTTTTAAGATTTTATTTATTTGAGAGATAGACAGCATGAGTGGGAAGGGGGCAAGGGAGAGGGAGAGGGACAAGCAGGCTCCCCGCTGAATATGGAGCCCGATACGGGGTGCACGGCTGGATACGGGGCCCCATCCCAGGACCCTGAGATCATGACCTGAGCCAAAGTTGGATGCTTAACCAATGGAGCCACCCAGGCACTCCAGCCATCATTAATTCTTAAACTGGAAGCTTCAGGAGGCAAACAGCCTCAATTCTTCTTTCACCTCCACAATCAATTATTCATCAAAGTGTTTAATTTTACCTTAATATTTCCTCAAGACAGCCCTGCTCATTTCTATCTTAAATGTAATTGTTTTGTCCTTATCTTTCAGCTGGACTAATTTAAGAGCCTTCCTTCAAGGAAGATATGCCACTGTGTATTACCCATTCTAAATCACCCTCCAAAATGCCATAAGCTATATTATTAAAAACTGAATTCAATCAAGTTCATTTCCTGCTTGGAGATCTTTACGGTATCTAATGCCTACAAAATGGGTGTCCCTCACCATCTGGCTCCAGCCTCATTTTTTCAGGTCTCACCTTCCTATTAATTCCATACTGACTTTGCATTTTGATTCCAGTTCTAAGGACTTCTCCACATGTGCTGTGTCTCCAATTCCTTTTCTTTGCACAAGCTGATACTCCTGCCTGACACACCTTTTTTGTCCACCACCTCCTTTCTCTGCTAAGCAAACTCATTCTCAAATGTCATCATTCTTAAACTTTTACTATTGGAAGCAGTCACAGTCTTTTCGGTTCTCCCACAGCATTCTATCCCTATCTATATTTTAGCACATAGCACACTGCATTGTGAAGCTCTATTTATATATATCTGTTACCTCTGTTATACTGTGAAATCCTTAAGAATAAAGATTGTCTTCTTTCTTCCTTTCTGTCTTTTCAATACCTAGCACTCAGAGCATTTGCTGGGAACTAACTAATACCAAAGCAATCATACAGTTAAGATCAGTCTTGCAAAAAGCTTCCTTTACATACAAGGAAACCAAAGGCAAGAATTTTTAGTACATTTCCATGCCCTTCATAGCATATAATAATTGCTAATATTAGACTATAGGAAGATTTAACTAGTGTTTAACAGGAAATGGTTAGGTATCTATCTAGGCATTCATCAGAGCAAAATATAGGCAGATAAAGCAGTCTTCTTTCTAAGTTATGATGCTTTTTATCTATTCTTCCAGCCTCCTCCGGTCTTGAATATCCCATTATTTCAAAATGCCTGCGGCGCCTGGGTGTCTCAGTGGGTTAAGCCACTGTCTTCGGCTCAGGTCATGATCTCAGGGTCCTGGGATCGAGCCCCGCATCGGGCTCTCTGCTCAGCAGGGAGCCTGCTTCCCTCTCTCTCTCTCTGCCTGCCTCTCCATCTACTTGTGATTTCTCTCTGTCAAATAAATAAATAAAATCTTAAAAAAAAAAAAGAAAGAAACAAAATGCCTGCTCAGAACATTCCTGTTAAAAGCTCTTCTGTGTACTTATCCAAGCTCCAGTTTTTAACTACTTTTCTAACGTATGCCATTTCTCCTGGGCTTCAGGGACCTTCAACTATCTGTTAACAATGTCTCAACTCAATTTAGGCACTTAAATATCTTCTCAGCTCCAGTGTCTTAAGATTATCATTATTATTTTATTTTTTTTATATCTTTTTTTGAAAGTGAGAGAAAGAGAGGGAGCATGCACATATTGGGGAGGGGATGGGGAAGAGGAGAGAGAGAATCTTAAGCAGGCTTCAAGCTTAGCATGGAACCCCAAAATGGGGCTCAATCTCACAACCCTGAGATCATGACCTGAGCCAAAATCCAGGGTCAGACACAACCAAATGAGCCATCCAGGCACTCCTTAGATTTTTTTTTCAGCACTTAGTCATTAAGAATTCTGGGGTTAGGAAAATTCTTAATGAAAATTCCCACCTCCTGACAACCATCATTCCACTTATTTTCTCTATTAATCTGATTCTTGAAGTATTTCATGTAAATGAAATCATACAGTATTTGTCTTTTTGTGACTGTCTTATTTTATTTACCATAATGTCCCCAAGGTTCAGCCATGCTACAGTATGTGTCAGAATTTCCATTTTAATGCTGAATAATATATTGTCCACTGTATGTAAATACCACATATGTTGGGCGCCTGGGTGGCTCAGTGGGTTAAGCCGCTGCCTTCGGCTCAGGTCATGATCTCAGAGTCCTGGGATCGAGTCCCACATCGGGCTCTCTGCTCAGTGGAGAGCCTGCTTCCCTCTCTGTCTCTCTGCCTGCCTCTCCATCTACTTGTGATTTCTCTCTGTCAAATAAATAAATAAATAAAAATCTTTAAAAAAAAAAAAAAAATACCACATATGTTTATTCACTCATCCACTGATGATACTTAGTTTACCTCAATCTTTTGCTTATGTGAATAAAGCTCTTATAAACATGGGTATACAAATTATTTTTTGAAATCCTTTTGAGTATGTGCCTCCAAAAAAGAACTGCTAGATTTTATTATATAAAGATATTATATATATATATACATATAATACAAACATATTATGTATTATGTATGTCTCAAGATACAATTCATATACATTTACAGTATACAGTTCAGTGGTTTTTAATTTATTTGCAGAGTTGTGAAACTAATATTACCATAATCAGTTTAGAACACTCATTGCTCCTAAACAAAACTCTACCCATAAACAATCACTGATATCTCTCAAATTTGTATCTCTAGCCTATACCTTTCTTGGCTCACAGATTCAACTGCTTAAATATCTAATCAGCAAAACAAACTTGACATATCTTAAAATAAATCCCTGAACTTTCCCCACAAAGCTTACTTTTCCCAAAATATTCATAGCTCATTTATATCTTCTTTCCTGCATACTCTACACTTAATCACTCAATAATCCTCTTGACCAAACCTTCAAAATACATCTAAAATCCAACCTTGTCCACTACCACCTACTTCTGCCCTTACTTTCCTACAATCCACTCTCAACACAACAGCCACAGCCTTTTAAGTTAGATCGTGTTACTCTACCTCAATTACTCCACTGGCTCCCTACTTCTCTCTGCCTAAAAACCAAAGCTGTTCCAACAAGGCCTTGATTTGGCATGGTTCACTGTTACCTCTGTGACATCATCTTCCCCCAGCCTCTTCTTTGTTCCACATACTTTAGTAATACTAGTCTACTTGCTGCTTTTCCCAATAAACCCTGCAAGCTCCTGTCTTTGCACTTGTAGCTCCCTGTCTGGTATGTTCTTTCCCCAGATGAATGATTAATCCTCTCGCGTCATTCAGATCTTAGCTTAAATACCCACTACCGCTCTATTTAAATTTGCAACGTGTTTCATTCATCCTGTCCACTTCCCTAACCTCTTTGCCTATTTTCTCTCCAAAGCTTTTATTACCACATAATTTTATGTCTGATCCTACAATTTATGATACTTCTTTCAATTTTAAAAATACTAAAAAGATGCAGAATTGAGAATCATGTATTTTTTTCAAACAGACATATACACACATACTATTATGGAAGGTGTTATTTTCCACTCAAATTATGATTTCCCGTTTAGTACCAATGATTATTTTATTGAAAAAGTCAAGTATCATATTCTTTCTAAAACAGTTTTAAACATTTCTTCCATTTAGGTTGCTTTTACATTACCTTGCCGATTAACTTCATTTTGAAGTAGCTCTTCCATTGCTTCCTCCTCAGCAATATCTAATGGTGTGTCTCCTTCACTGTTGACAGCTCCTACATGTGCTCCCTGACCAATTAAAAATCTGTAAAAGGGAAAGGAAGACAGTTAAGCAATGACAGTATCATTAAGACTAAAAGCATACTAAAAACACTAATGTTTTTAGCAACACTAAAAACCAAGGATAGATGCATTAAGTTTTTAAAAAGTAGGGCATGTTTTCTTATATGTCCTAATTTTTCTATAAGGTACAAACACTGCCTTACTAATACAAAAATGTTACGTAATGATAATTAGAAAGTCTTCCATAGGATCATTTCAAATTGCCTCCACCAATATTTTTCATTATCTTCGTATTGACTGGTTTTCTAACTGATCTCCATGCTCCCAGTCTGTCATCTGCAATAGTTTTTTTTTTTTTTTTTAAAGGATTTATTTATTTGAGAGAGAGAGAGAGAAAGAGAGAATGTGCACCCGAGCAGTGGGGCTACAGAGGGAGAGAGAGAATCCTCAAGCAAACATGCCGCTAAGCTTGGAGCCCAATGTGGGGCTCAATCCCAGGACCCCAAAATCATGACCTGAGCCAAAGTCAAAGTCAGACGCTCAAACAATTGAGCCACCAGGTGCCCCATATGCAACTGTTCTTAACCGGGGTTTGATGGACTAAAGTCAGAAGGCCATTCAGCTGATGCAGATATCTTAAAATACTGTTTATGATCATCACTACTTTGAAATTAAAGTAACTGTTTGATCAACTATTAGGTTTCCTTATTTAATGTGTTACTAAAGAAGCACGTATATAACTATACCATAAATGTGTTTTCCTAATATTTTGAAAAATGAAACCCAACAGAACTGTTTTTTTTTTTTTTTTAAAAAAAAACACTTTGTATTTTATTTTCTACATTCAAAATAACAATCCTGAGAAAGTATCCAAAGGTTTCACCAAACTTGACAAAGGGATCCAGATACAAAAAGATGGGAATCTCTTTTCACTGCATCAATTAAACATCTCCCAGAATCTCCTTTTAAAATGACTGGAGTAAAAAAAAAAAAAAAAAAAAAAAAAAAGAAATAAAAAAAAATAAAATGACTGGAGTTAATTTCCCACTTAAAAATCCTTGCATGGTTGTACTATACTAAGAGAAAACATACCTGGCCCTCAATAAGCTGGTTTTGTCTTCTTTTTCAGCCTCATTTTTCTTCTGTCTTGTACCACACTTTGGGCTCCAACAATAGAGAACTATGCTTACAGTGCCAGACTAACCCATGCTCCTTTGGCATCCCTGATTTTACTTTTGTATATGTAAAGAATGGACTCTTTACCCTCTATGTCCCTAACCAACTTAAACTCTTATTCATATATATATTTTTATAGACTTCATAAAAATATCTCATTATAAAAAGAGTAAAAATGCCCAGAGTTTAAAAAAAGAAAAAACAAGAACACCTTTATATCTATCCTGTACTATTATGTTCCCTCATCAGAGATAAAAATACCAACAATATTTTCTTATAACTTTCTATGAATTTGTATGCATGTATATAAACATAGGTACAGTCACTTTTGATGTTCTTTTTTGAAAAAAAATTAATGAAATTATTTTCAATGTACAGGAATGCAATGCATTATAATAGTTGAAAAATATTCCATAGTATGGCTGAATCATACTATCATTTCATACCATCTCCTAGTAGCCATGTTCTTAAATGGACAATTGACGTTATCAATCTTTAAATATTTTCCCAACATGATGGGGATAAAACTTTATTTCCTGATCACACAAGAGGCTAAAAATATTTGGATATGTGTACTGGCATTTGTATTTTCACCTCTTGTGAACTTATTTACATCTTTTGCTAGTACTTCGAATGTGTTCATTAATTTAACAAATATTTATGGGATTTTTTTTTTTTTTTAAAGATTTTATTTATTTATTTGTAAGAGAGAGAGAGAGTGAGAGCAAGCACAGGCAGACAGAGTGGAAGGCAGAGTCAGAGGGAGAAGCAGGCTCCCTGCGGAGCAAGGAGCCCGATGTGGGACTCGATCCCAGGACGCTGGGATCACGACCTGAGCCGAAGGCAGCTGCTTAACCAACTGAGCCACCCAGGCGTCCCTATGGGATGTTTTTATGGACTGAATGTTTGTATCCCCATATTTCATGTTGAAATCATAACCTCCAATGTGATGGTATTAGGCGGTGGGACTTTTGGTCAGTAATTAGGCTTAGATGAAATCGCTCATCACCCATGGGTGATGCACCCATGATGGGATTACTGCTCTTACAGAAGAGGGAGACACTAGAGCTCACTGTCTTTCTGCCAGAGGACACACAACAAGATGGCAGCTATCTGCAAGCCAGGAAAAGGGCCCTTGCCAGATACAGAATTGGCCAGCACCTTGGCCCTTTCATTCCTGAGTCTCCAGAGCTATGAGAAACAAATGCCTGTTGTTTAAGCCGCCCAGTTTATGGCATTTTGTTATCCCAGCCAAAGCTAAGACAGGTATCTAGTATGTACCTAGTACTATGTTACATGCCAGGAATAATACAATTGTAAGCAAAACAAACAAAGAACTTTCCCTCAGAGAGTTTACAGTCTAGTAAAAGAAATTATTCAGAGTTAAGATTATTGTAAAACTTTGTAAGTCTTACGACAGAGAATTTTGGGGTCTCTACAAGTAAATAATAGGATAATTTAATTCAGTTAGGTCAGGAAAAGTGTTCTCTGAAGAATATGTAGGTACTAACAAAGACAATGGAAGGAAAAGTGTGTTCCAGGTAAGAAAGAACAAAAGGTACTTTATACCCGGTGATAGTTAAGGATGTATGGCCCACAAGGGCCTCGTTCATTTTCCTGAAAGAACTGATAAATCTCTATGCATATCTGTCTCTTTTAACCCCACCCCCCGTCAGTGCCTACTTTTCTGAGATGTCATATGATCAGGAATGTTTCAAAAAGATCACTTTGTGCAGTATGGAAAAATAAATCAGAATGTACAAAGAAAGTAGACAGATCAGTTAAGGAGCTACTGCAGTAGTAAAAAAAAAATTATGTTGGAAGCTTGAATTTTATGGAAGAAATGAATGAATTCCAGAGATACCCAAGGAGATACTGGGAAATCAGCTGGATATGAAAAGTGAGGGTGAGGAAGGTATCTAGGATAAATCAAAGTTCTTGACTTGTATGATGTGATAGATGAATGGTGGCACTAATTAATGATATAGAGAAAATGAAGTTATTTCCTACATCTGACTAATAGCTATGCTACAAATATTTCTACCATACTTAAAAAAAAAAACTTTTCTATTTTGCTTAGGTAGAAATCATTCATAGGATATAAAGACTTGAGAATTAAAGGAGTACCTCAGAGTAGCTTCAGTGCTTGCAGCAGGGGGAGCTACATGGGAAGCAGAGTCTCAAGGAAATACCAGGTTGAAGCCAAATACAGACAATCCAAAATTTATATAAACAGGAAGGATCTTAAGAGAAACTAACAAGAATAAAGTCCTAAAACTACTGGCAGGAAACAGAGCCTGGAGTAATTCCTGAGCCAAAAGTTAAGGTATATATATATGCATACTCATATAATTCACAAAATCACCCGTACTCCAGGACTATCAATTGCAAATACAATTAAAAAAAAAAAAAAAAGATGTATAAAGGGGAGACTGGGTGGCTCAGTGGGTTAAGCCTCTGCCTTCGGCTCATGTCATGATCTCAGGGTCCTGGGATCAAGCCCCAAATCGGGCTCTCTGCTCAGGGAGAAGCCTGCTCCCTCCACACCAACACCCCAGCCCCCATCCTGGCCTGCCTCTCCGCCTTTTTGTGATCTCTCTCTCTCTGTGTCAAATAAATACATAAAATCTTTTTAAAAAAATAAACAAATGATATACAAAAATAAAGAAATAAAATACCATGGCATTAATTCTGCGCTACAATGAATAACCTCAAAAAACCATTCAAAGACTGGCTGTGTGAAAAACAGCACAAACATCTGGGTTCTGTAGACTTTGAGTCAGGCTCCCAACTCACCCTCTTGACAGCTGTGTGACATTCATTAGAACATTGGAAGCCTAGTCTATAGGCAAATGTGTGAGATTTAAATAAGTTAATGTCTATAAATAAAATTTTATCTTTTAGCCCATCATGCAAAATCATCACAGTTAGAAAGCAATGTTTAAGATAAGGTGAAATAAAGTAGCACAGATTTTCTGGAATACCAGAATTTTATTTTGAGGGGCCCTCCAGATACTGAAAACAGAAGGCTATATTTCCTTCAGAACAAAAAAAGCACGAGAGTATTATAAGCAGCTCATGTGACTGCTAATTAGGAAACATATTTAAGATCACTTGGAAAGAAAAAATTTCATATAGGATATCCCAAATTGAAAGTCAGAAGATTGGGCTGTTTCTTAGATGAGTAGTTTTTTTTTTTTTTTAAATGCTTTAGAGTGTTTTTTTTTTTTTAAAGCAGGTTTTATTGCCTTAACAATGGTTAATGATTTCCTCAAGCGATACAAATGAGGCCAACATAGAAGATACCTATAAATGATGAACTTCTTCATAAACTGTAGAAATGAAAAATGTTATTTCTCTACACCAACAAGACAGAAGAAAGAGAAATTAAGGAGTCAGTCCCATTTACAATTGCACCCAAAACCATAAGATACCTAGGAATAAACCCAACCAAAGAATCTACACTCAGAAAACTATAAAGTACTCATGAAAGAAATTGAGGAAGACACAAAGAAATGGAAAAATGTTCTATGCTCCTGGATTAGAAGAATAAATATTGTGAAAATGTCTATGCTACCTAAAGCAATCTATACATTTAATGCAATTCCTATCAAAGTACCATCCATCTTTTTCAAAGAAATGGAACAAATAATCCAAAAATTTATATGGAACCAGAAAAGACCTCGAATAGCCAAAGGAATATTGAAAAAGAAAGCCAAAGTTGGTGGCATCACAATTCCGGACTTCAAGCTCTATTACAAAGCTGTCATCATCAAGACAGCATGGTACTGGCACAAAACAGACACATAGATCAATGGAACAGAATAGAGAGCCCAGAAATAGACCCTCAACTCTATGGTCAACTAATCTTCGACAAAGCAGGAAAGAATGTCCAATGGAAAAAAGACAGCCTCTTCAATAAATGGTGCTGGGAAAGTTGGACAGCCACATGCAGAAAAATGAAATTGGACCATTTCCTTATACCACACACAAAAATAGACTCAAAATGGATGAAAGACCTCAATGTGAGAAAGGAGTCCATCAAAATCCTTGAGGAGAACACAGGCAGCAAGCTCTTTGACCTCAGCCGCAGCAACATCTTCCTAGGAACATCACCAAAGGCAAGGGAACCAAGGGCAAAAATGAACTACTGGGATTTTATCAAGATCAAAAGTTTTTGCACAGCAAAGGAAACAGTTAACAAAATCAAAAGACAACTGACAGAATGGGAGAAGATATTTGCAAACGACCTATCAGATAAAGGACTAGTGTCCAAAATCTTAGAACTTAGCAAACTCAACAGCCAAAGAACAAATAATCCAATCAAGAAATGGGCAGAGGACATGAACAGACATTTCCGCAAAGAAGACATCCAGATGGCCAACAGACACATGAAAAAGTGCTCCACATCACTCAGCATCAGGGAAATACAAATCAAAACCACAATGAGTTATTACCTCACACCAGTCAGAAGGGCTAAAATTAACAAGTCAGGAAATGACAGATGCTGGCTAAGATGTGGAGAAAGGGGAACCCTCCTACACTGTTGGTGGGAATGCAAGCTGGTGCAACCACTCTGGAAAACAGCATGGAGGTTCCTCAAAATGTTGAAATAGAACTGCCTTATGACCCAGAAATTGCACTACTGGGTATTTACCCTAAAGATACAAACATAGTGATCCGAAGGCGCACGTGCACCCGAATGTTTATAGCAGCAATGTCCACAATAGCCAAACTATGGAAAGAACAGATGAATGGATAAAGAAGATGTGGTATATATACACAATGGAATACTATGTAGCCATCAAAAGAAATGAAATCTTGCCATTTGTGACAATGTGGATGGAACTAGAGGGTATCATGCTTAGCGAAATAAGTCAAGCAGAGAAAGACAACTATCATATGATCTCCCTGATATGAAAAAGTGGTGATGCAACATGGGGGGTTAAGGGGGTAGGAGAAGAATAAATGAAACAAGATGGGATTGGGAGGGAGACAAACCAGAAGTGACTCTTAATCTCACAAAACTGAGGGTTGCTGGGGGGAGGGGGGTTGGGAGCAGGGGTGTGGGGTTATGGACATTGGGGAGGGTATGTGCTATGGTGAGTGCTGTGTAGTGTGTAAACCTAGCGATTCACAGACCTGTACCCCTGGGGATAAAAATGTATGTTTATAAAAAATACAAAATTAAAAAAAAAAACAAAGGAAGTGAAATATGTTAAACTGCCAGATTCACTGAGATTTATAATAATCTAGCACCTTGAGTCAATAAATAAGTTTGGACAAATTAACTGAACAGACCTCAAAATCAAGACATGATCCAAATGGACCTTTAAAAACTTATTTGCACATGTCCTAATTTAAAAATCTAACAAAAAGTGTAAAATTCTTAACCAAGTTAGTTGCAACTTGGATATGATATGTTACATAAATTTGCAGGAATCTATCTGGGTTAGAATTATTCAACATTCATTAAATTTGGAAGATAAATTTTGACAGTCTCTAACAATTGTCTTGTTTTATGAGTTTTGTCAAAAACCAATCCATAGAAGAGATTATGAGAAAGGGAAATAGTTTTTATTTAAAAAATTTGATCTTTTTAAAAACTGTCTTTAAAGTAGAAGCTAATGAGCACACAGTGATCAAAGAGACAAGGAAGAAGAAACTCCATCAGCAAGAGCTGAATATATTTAGTGTCCAAACTTAATGTATATTGACTTTTTTATTCAAAAATGAATCTTGAAAGACCAGAAAATCAACATAGCCTTAAAAAGGAAGGAAATTCTGTCACACAGATAAACCTCAAAGTCATTATGTGCTAAGCAATATAGGATTGTTACAAAAGGACAAATACTGTATGATTCCACTCTATGAAGTATCTACAGTTGTCAAAACCATAGAAACATAAAATAGAAAGCTGGTTACCAATGGCTGAGGGTACAGAGGGGAAATTAGTGTTTAGCACATACAGTTTCAGTATTACAAGATAAAAAACTCTAGAGATCTGCTGCACAACAATGTGAATATATTTGACACCACTGAACTATACACTTAAAAATCATTAAAATGGTAAATTTAGTATCGTGTGGTTTTACAATAATTTTTTTAAAATTATAAAGTCAGAAAAATACCACTGGAATAGCTGTTTCTTGAAAATCAAAATGAGTTCCTCAAAGCCATCTAATGACACAGAACTATGAACTACCTGAACTTTTCAAAGATGAGTAAGTAGAACATTATACTATTAACTTAAGAAATAGATGCTATTTTCCTTTAGTAGTCTCTGAGCAACAAAAATCTTAAAATAAGTATAAACAACCTTATGCATCTTTAGTGGGAATGCACTTTGCTATTTCATTCCTGAAGTTCTATACCACAATGAAAAACAGCTAAAAACAGCTGTAAGAATCCAAACAACAGCTCTGACATGGAACTTCTGAACAGCTTTATTAAAAACAGCAGTTCTTTATTCAGCACTTGATCAATGTTATACCACTTTCTCCAGGTCTCCATGAGAAATTGGTGTCATTTGAATTTCCCTTCCTAAAATAGTTTTTCTTTCTACTTCAAGACTTTTGTCTTTAGTTTTCAGAGGTTTGTATGTCTTGGTGCAGAGGGCTTTGTTTTATTCCTGTTTGGAATTTGCTAGGCTTTTTGAATCTGTAGGTTGGTATCTTAACCATCACTTATCGTTTCATTAAGTATTTTTCCAGTCATGCCTTCCTTCTTTTCTGGGACTCTAATGGTACAAATGTCAGCTCCTTGTTATAGTCCCATTAAGTCTCCAAGGGTCTATTCATTTTATTTTAGTTTATTTCCTCTCTGTTGCTAAGATTTTGTAATTTCCGTTGATCTGTTTTTCGGTTCACTAATTCTTTCTTCTATCCCCTCCATTCTACTCTTGAGCCTACCCATTTTTATTTTGGTTATTAGACTTTTCAGGTCATTCCCATTTGATTCGTCTTGGTATCTGCTATTTGCACAGTTTCTTTTTGCTGTGACTTTCAATTTTTTCATTGGTTTCAAGCATGCTTATAATTGCTTTTGAAACATGTTTATGATAGCTGCTCTATAATCTGTCAGATAATTTTAAGAGTAGTATTTCTGGCAGTTCTATGTTAGTCTCATGTCTACTGATTGTTTTTTTTCATTCAATTTGGGAATTTCCTCGGTGTGACAACTGATTTTCAACTGACATCTAGATACTCTTGAGTTTTATGTTAAATGACTGTAGATCTTGCTTAAATCTTCTATGGTAGCTGGCTTTGTTTGGCTGTGGTATAGCAGAGGAAGCTGTGGAGGTGCCATATCATTACCACAAGGTGGGGGTAGAAGTTTAGGTTTCCCACTCAGCTCCACTGACACCAGAGATGGGGTGGTGGCTCCTTGTTACTTCTAGTTTACCATGAGACTTCACTGATATCTCCCTGGATAAGAAGGGTATGAGTGCTTCATTATTACTCCCCATGTGGCCTCCACTGACAATAAGGGGAGGGAGGAAGGCATCTTTACTGGTAGGCGGTGGTGAAAGTATTCACTCTCTACCCAAGGAAGGAGTAGTAGTAGCTGGCTGGTATCTACTATAGGTGAGGGTAGGGCTAGTTAACCATTTGACCAGGATTAAAGTCTGGGCTAGCTCTGGCCTAACCTGACATCAGTGCGGTAAGACTATTGGCACACCTCAATATAGCGTGGTAAGGGTGGAGGTCTACACTCCCTACACAGTCTTTGCTGGTGAAGGCACGGGTGAGACTAAGCTTCGTTTTCCCTGTGGACTTTGCCTGATTAAACAGAGTGGTTATTATTATTTTTAAGTTTTCTGCCTTGCTTAAAGACTGGGGAGGGCACCCCTCTCCCAGTACTTGGCTAACGAGATTAGGCTTTCGTTGGGTCTTTTTCTTTTTTTGGTGTGCCCATTTGTGCTTCTGGATTATCCATGTTTTCAGTTCAAAGAAACATGAAGAAAAAGAAAAGCTAGGAAACGCTCTCCTGTGGGTCCTGTGATGCCAAGCCATCATGCCTTTTCTACCCCTCAGAATCTTATGTTTTATATGCAATATTCAGGGTTTTTATTAGTTCTTAGCAGGAATAGGGAAAACCATGTCTACTCTATCTTCCCAAAAGCAGAAATTCTTCCTCATTTTTAATGTCATATTTCAATGTTTAGAACATTGGCAATTTTAACCTTAATTTTTTTTAATTTGTCAAAACCCTAAAGGCAAAGTATTATCTTCATATATAAGTCATTTTGTTAGGTCAACTGTTAGTCCTGATACCTTGCCAAATCCTTTGCTTAATTCCTGACATCAGGGTTCCACAACTGTCATAGACATAATTAATTATGCCAATAGCAAAAACCAGGCTAAGAATATCTGTGAGAGAAATGAATCTATTTGTGAAACTAGGGTCTATTTTCCAGTTATCTAGGAACCTGGATTATCACTTGTTTAAAAAAAAAATCAGAATGTGGGAAAAGTATTTAAATTCCTCTATTCTCTTTGTAAAACCACCTTTATTTATTTATTTATTTAAGATTTTATTTATTTATTTGACAGAGAGAGATCACAAGCAGGGAGAGAGAGGGGAGGAAGCAGGCTCCCTGCTGAGCAGAGAGCCCGATGCGGGCCTAGATCCCAGGACCCTGAGATCATGACCTGAGCCGAAGGCAGCGGCTTAACCCACTGAGCCACCCAGGCGCCCTAAAACCACCTTTAAATATAGGAAATATTCAAGGTTCTCTCTCATTCCCTGTTTGTCTCAATTACTCTACACCTATTTGATGATGCACTGACTCCTGAAAAGGCATATTTGTTTATTAAAATCAATTATATGCACTACTGTCTTACTTTATTATTGCAACTTTTAATCCCCAAAGGCAAAAATCCTACTCACAATTCTGAAGTGTACATTTCCTTCACATTTTAAAATCATGGAAATCTTCTATGAACAATCAATGTTACAACCCATGATGTCTTACAATGGCTATTGGCCAGGTGGCAGACACAATATGGTTGTGATTATCGGTCCCCATGTAACCTTGGTCACAGCTATTCATACTGTTCTAACTTCAGTCAACTTATGTGCATAATGGGTACCCTATTTGTTGAACTTAAAATGTCTTCTTGGATGTCAACTGAAACTTTTTGTTGGTACTTTCCGGTAAAATCAAGAAAGCATTGAAATCAAAACTTGAAGAATGCATACCAATGGCTTAAAGTAAAATCCCAAAGGCAATAAGTGAACATTCTTTGGTAACACTGCATCAATTACACTCTAAATTCCATAGAAAATAATACTGTTGTGAACAAAATCTAGGTGATTAAACACACATACAAAAACATACACAGTATCACAGTTTCATTTTTTAACCTTTTTTTAGTTGGTATATAAAATAATCACACTATGTTACAACAATGGCATCTTAGGCTTCATGAAAACCAGTACATGCATTATAAAAACATCCAATATATTCCTGGCTTCCTACAGCACCATATCCATTAGCATCTCAAACAGGGCCTATTTTTTAAAAAATATTTATTTATTTATTTGAGATAGAGCATGAGAAAGAGCATAAGCAGGTGGCAGAAGGAGAGGGGGAAGCAGACTCCCCACTGAGCAGGGAGCCCAATGCAGGGCTCGATCCCAGGACCCTGGTGTTTCTTGGCCTGAGCCAAAAGTAGACACTTAACCAACTGAGCCACCCAGGCACCCTCAAAGAGGCATATTTAAAACCACATTCCACTACAGTCTCTTCTATGCTTCTGCCAGTCTTGCTCTTTAGGTCTCTTGGTAAGTTTAAACGCATCATTTGCTAATCACAAAGGATAAACGAAGGCAGAATAGTGTACTGGTTTAAAGGACAGACTTGAAAAGTTAGACTGACTAGGTTCACATTCTAGTTCTGCCACTTACTCTGTGTGATCACTCTGACTCAAGTTTTCTCATCTGTAAAAGAATTATCATACAGGTCAACCATCACTCATCCAAAGCCAAATTTCAAAACTTTTCATATTTTAGGAAGATAATATTGCAGATTATGTAAAAGCCCCACTGAATCTGAGGCAGCACTTCATAACCAAACACATTAATTAATATTTTTACAAAAAATGAACATATATTAATGGGATAAACAAAGATTATAAATAGCCTTATATCAGTTTAGGTCATGGTTTCCTGCCAAATGAGCCTATACCCAAATTTACAATTAGTCTGTCATTTTTCCAACTTTTTGGGGTTTGTAATTGTGCAGATAGACCTGTGAGGTGGTGGAAACAACATATTTTCATGTGCTTTTTAGGGTAACTGAAATTATATACTTAAAGGACTTAGAGCAGTGACTAGCACATATCAAACACTCAATGAACATTAGCTATTATCAGGCATTATCACCACCTTTTGATTTTTCCTCCTATCTCACTACGCATATCCAGTGAATCACAACCAAGCCTTACCAATTCTGTTTTCCAATTTCTCTCAGGTCTGCCCCACTTCCAATTTCTGCCAATAATACTAATCTGTGAAGAATAGTTTTCCTAAAATACAGAGTGAGGATCATTCCCTAAAAATGCATCAGCACTAAAGGTCAACCTTAGCAAGGCATACAAATTCCTCTATGCTATAGACTCAGTTCATTTTGCCAACTGGATCTGCTACTCTCTATATACCACTAATGCTCTTCTTCCTGAAAAACTATGGCTCCAAAAAACTCTTCTTATCCAATGGAATCATAAATGGTGCTGGGAAAATTGGACAGCCACATGCAGAAAAATGAAATTGGACCATTTCCTTACACCACACACAAAAATAGACTCAAAATGGATGAAGGACCTCAATGTACGAAAGGAATCCATCAAAATCCTTGAGGAGAACACGGGCAGCAACCTCTTCGACCTCTGCCGCAGCAACATCTTCCTAGGAACAACGCAAAAGGCAAGGGAAGCAAGGGCAAAAATGAACTACTGGGATTTCATCAAGATCAAAAGCTTTTGCACAGCAAAGGAAACAGTTAACAAAATCAAAAGACAACTGACAGAATGGGAGAAGATATTTGCAAACGACATATCAGATAAAGGACTAGTGTCCAGAATCTATAAAGAACTTAGCAAACTCAACACCCAAAGAACAAATAATCCAATCAAGAAATGGGCAGAAGACATGAACAGACATTTCTGCAAAGAAGACATCCAGATGGCCAACAGACACATGAAAAAGTGCTCCATATCACTTGGCATCAGGGAAATACAAATCAAAACCACAATGAGATATCACCTCACACCAGTCAGAATGGCTAAAATCAACAAGTCAGGAAATGACAGATGCTGGCGAGGATGCGGAGAAAGGGGAACCCTCCTACACTGTTGGTGGGAATGCAAGCTGGTGCAGCCACTCTGGAAAACAGCATGGAGGTTCCTCAAAATGTTGAAAATAGAACTGCCCTATGACCCAGCAATTGCACTATTGGGTATTTACCCTAAAGATACAAATGTAGTGATCCAAAGGGACACATGCACCCGAATGTTTATAGCAGCAATGTCCACAATAGCCAAACTATGGAAAGAACCTAGATGTCCATCAACAGATGAATGGATCAAGAAGATGTGGTATATATACACAATGGAATACTATGCAGCCATCAAAAGAAATGAAATCTTGCCATTTGCAACAACATGGATGGAACTAGAGCGTATCATGCTTAGCGAAATAAGTCAAGCAGAGAAAGACAACTATCATATGATCTCCCTGATATGAGGAAGTGGTGATGCAACATGGAGGCTTAAGTGGGTAGAAGAATAAATGAAACAAGATGGGATTGGGAGGGAGACAAACCATAAGTGACTCTTAATCTCACAAAACAAACTGAGGGTTGCCGGGGGGAGGGGGTTGGGGAGAAGGGGGTGGGATTATGGACATTGGGGAGGGTATGTGATTTGGTGAGTGCTGTGAAGTGTGTAAACCTGGTGATTCACAGACCTGGGGATAAAAATATATGTATATAAAAAATATATGTTTATAAAAAAAAAAAAAAAAAAAAAAACTCAGGGGGCAAACAAAAAAAAAAAAAATAAAATAAAATTTTAATTTAAAAAAAAAAAAAAAAAAAAAAAAAAAAAAAAAAAGTATTTGCTTGGTTAACCAGAAAGGCCAATTAAAAAAACAGGGAGTCATAAAATAGAATATATAGATATGAAAATAATTAAATGTAAATAAGATATTTAAATCAACACAGAAGATACTGGAGAATGTCTCCAATGTCTTAAACCTATGCTACCTTTCTTGCATAAACCATACTCATAGTACATTTCCTAAGACCTCCAAGGGTCTTTAAAATGAAGCAAAAACTTGAAGTCAACAGGAAAGCAAAGTACACACTCCCTCTGGATCTTTTACTTTCAACCCTTCATTCCTTCATTCAGCACATCCACATCTACTTAAACAGCAATTATATATATAAAATGTTTATTTATTTTAGAGAGTGAGTGTCAGCAGGGAACGAGGCAGGAGAGAGACAGACTATCAAGCAGACTCCATGCTGAGAGCAGAGCCCCATGCGGGGCTCGATGGAGTTGAGACTCCCATCAAGATGGGACCTGAAACTAAATAAAGAGTCGGACACAACTGCTGAGCCACCCAGGCACCCATCAGCAATTATATTTTTAAGGCTTGCCTTTATCAAGTCTTTCAAAGTATTTAACTTAGTTACAATAGTAATTTTCTTTTTTGTACATATTTCATCAGTTTTGGGCTATCTAATTAAATAATCAGTAACAAGTTCAGAGGCACCTGGGTGGCTCACTGGGTTGGGCCTCTGCCTTCAGCTCAAGTCATGATCTCAGGTCCTGGGATCGAGTCCTGCATCGGGCTCTCTGCTCAGCAGGGAGCCTGCTTCCCCCTTTCACTCTGCCTGCCTCTCTGCCTACTTGTGATCACTCTGTGTCAAATAAATAAATAAAATCTTTAAAAAAAAATCAATAACAAGTTCAGCACACACCCAATTAACTTTTGGTAGTCTTGTAATCCAATCGGTGAAACAGAGTAAGCAACCTTAGTAGAAGTAGCCTATTTGTTGCAATGTTTAGTTTTAACAGCTTTACAGGAAGCAGTCATTATGTTTTAACAAAGAAGTGGCAAATGCTAGTTAATACAGTGGAGGCCAGTTAAAAGAACTTTACCATATATTATTTCTCACTCATGAATAACATGACTTTGTTCAGAGAGCTCCCAACTCTCATAGGCATAAAACCCTGCTCACTGTTTAACATAACAATTAACATCATCTCCTCTAGAATCATTCTCTGCCCTAATCAAAATCAATCACTTCTTCCGGAAACAACAGATGTTGGCAAGGATACAGAGAAAGGAGACTCCTCTTATGCTGCTGCTGGGAATGCAAGTTGGTACAGCCACTCTGGAAAACAGTGTGGAGGTTCCTCAAGATGTTAATAACAGAGCTACCCTATGACCCAGCAATTGCACTACTGGGTATTTATCCCAAAGATACAGACATAGTGAAAAGAAGGTGCACATGCACCCCAATGTTCATAGCATCAATGTCCACAATAGCCAAACTGTGGAAAGAGCCAAGATGCCCTTCAACAGATGAATGGGTAAAGGAGATGTGATCCATATACATAATGGAATATTCAGCCAACAGAAATGATGAATACCCACCATTTGGATCCACATGGATGCAACTGGAGAGGATTATGTCAAGTGAAGTAAGTCAAACATGGCAAGACAACTGTCACAGGGTTTCACGCATATGTGGGACATAAGCAACAGCGAGGAGGACCAGAGGGGAAGGGAGAGAATTCAAAGGGGGAGAAATCAGAGAGGGAGATAAATCACGAGAAACTTCTGACCCTGAGAAACAATCTGGGGGTTTGGGGGTGGGGGGTAACAGGATGATGGGTATTGTGGAAGGCATGAGCTGTGATGAGCACTGGGTGTTATATTTAACTAATAAAACAATGAACACTGCATCAAGGACTAATTATGTACTATACAGTGGCTAACTGAACATGATAAAAAAAAAATAAAGTGATATGGAATGGAAAAAAAAAATAGCATAGGATGTGACCTGCCCACAAGAAGAATGATTGGATGTGTTTCCTTCACAGTGGGAGCAAAGCTTGTGCTTGCAGCTTTAATTCCTTGCTGCTTAAAAGACTGGGATTATTATAGTTATGCAAGGGGGATGGACTGGGAGGTGAGAATGGTCATTAAAGGATGTGTTTTGCTTTTTAAAATGGGAGGCAGTTGAACTGTAACACGACCGTGTAAAGTGGAAGGAGGCATAAACGGTATAAATCATTGTAACTTAAAAATAATCACTTCTTCAGTGTTCCTTGTACATTTGTTGGTCCCTTTATTCTATGTAGTATTAGTTAATTAACTTCACATGTATCTGTAAGTTTGAGATTAGGAATGGAGTTGTAGCCATTTTTATCTCTCACAATGCCTAAAACTACTTATGAGATGGTTGTGATACAATGAAAAGAACATCAGAATTTGAGTCCTGAGAATGAAGTTTCAGTTCTGATTGTAAAACGGAAGTAACAGTGAACATTCCCATACTGTTCTTTAAAAAAGCAGTAAGAATGTATATGAGAAAATGATTTTTTACAGTTTTAAGCAAACACACCTCATTATATAATAGTAAGATAAAAGTATCTCTTATATAAAATTTAAATATTTTTGTAGGATTCTAGACTTAGTTTCACCTTCTGAGACTCCTAATCAAAATACACCGTCTGCTTTAGAAAAAGTATTGTTCTTGACAAGAAATATGTAAATAAAACCAAAATTCATGAATTTGACAACTCTTCTTGAAGCTCAAATATCCACATATCAAAGTAAGTGTGACATGACTACTACTTTACTATCCTCTTGTTCTTCTCATCTAGTTACATTTACTTTCATACCAGATGACATGACAGTTTTTTTATAATCAGGAGAACCAAGAGCTCAGCTATTTTTCACTAAAAGCCATGACTAAATACAGTATTTTGAATAATACCAATTTAGCTAACATTTACTGAATACTAAATATGCTATATATTGTACCAAGTATCTTACACACATTCTCTAATCTTTACAATAGTCTTATAGAATAGGAGTAAGTATTTTTATTTTATAGATGAAGAAAAAAGGTTCAGAGAAGCTGCAAATCTGCCTAAAGTTAAGAGCAATTCTGGCTTGTACTCTGAATGCATTATGAATCCACTGGAAGGATTTGAATAAAAATGTGATGTCATCCCACTTGTAGTATTTTAAATGGATCATCCTGGTTGCCGTGTGGAAAACAGATGGGGGGGGAGGTGGCAAGAGGATGGTTATAATTAAAATTGTTGCAACTATAATAATTCCAGTGAAAAACAACAGTGTCCAGGATCAGGAAGAAATTAAAGAGGTGATGAAAATAGTCACATACTGGATATATTTTGAAGGGTAAGCCAAGAGAAATCTTGAGGATTATATTGGATGTTTATGGAATAAAGCTATAATGAAGAAAAGCCAAGCCATAAATAAGCCATTACAAATATTTAAAAGTTATCATACTCTTAAATAATTGATACTTTAATGATCATGTGACAAAGCTCATGAAACTTTTTCCAAGCTGTAAATAGGACCATGAAAATGTCACTGAATGTAATCCTACTAGCTTTTTTTTTTTTTTTTTAAGATTTCATTTATTTGAGAGAGAGAGAGAGAGAGAGAGAGCGTGTGCAAGAGAGAGCCAATACAAGCCAGAAGGGGGATAGGGGCAGAGGGAGAGGAAGAAGCAGACTCTCAGCCCTATTGTGGGGCTCAATCCCAGGAATTTAAGCTGAAGGCGGATGCCTAACTGACTGAGCCACCCAGGCACCCCCTACTAGCATTTTATAAGGATATAAAATCTTCAGTAGTAGTGGCTTTGAAACTACTCCAAACACAAGGAAAAATGCATTAAACATACTAATTATGCACTATTCCATCCTATATAAACTAAATAATGCAAGCTTTATACAGGTCTAGTTTTCTCTACTATTGAAAATTTTTATGGCAAACACCAAAGCTACTCAAGATAAAAGCACTCCTAGGAGTGCCTAGGTGGCTCAACCGACTGATCTTCCAACTCTTGATTTTGGCTCAGGTCACAACCTCAGGGTCATAGGATCAAGACCTGCATTGGGCCCTGCTCAGTAATGAGTCTGCTTGGGACTCTTTCCCTCTTCTTCTCTCTCCCCTCTGTGCCCCTTCCCCTGCTCATGCATGAAGCTTCTCTTTCTCTCTCTCAAATAAATGAATTAAAAAAAAAAAAGAAAAGAAAAATAAAGCAAGCACTCCTAAACATCTGTGGTAGAAGCCTAAAAAAAGAAAAGTGATGAAATTAAAATATAAAAAGATATCAGAATAATCACATCAATAACCAAAACATTAATAAAACAAACTGTTTACTAAAGTCATTCAAATAAATAGAATTCTTTGGCCAATTAAGAAGAACAGGCTGTATAAACTACAATGACATACATACACGGAGTAATAAAACCTAAACAATGAGAACAATGAGAAATAGGTCTATATACCCCACCATATAGTGATCTCCAGAATAGACTGTTAAGAGAAAAAAGCAAATAAAGAAATATGTATATGGTATTCTATCATTTACCTACAAGGGGAAATAATATTTTCAATGATACTTGTATTAATAAACAAACTGGGGGGATGCCTGGGTGGCTCAGTAGGTTCAGCTGCTGCCTTCGGCTTGGGTCATGATTCCAGGGCCCTGGGATCAAGTACCAAACGGGCTCCTTGCTTGGCGGAGAGCCTGCTTCTCTCTCCACCTCTGCCTGCTACTCTGCCTGCTTGTGCACTCATGCGCGCACTCTCTCTCTCTCTCTCTGATAAATAAATAAAATATTAAAAACAAAACCCACACTGGGGTAAAATACAAAATTTGCAAAATAATGTGGAAGGAAACAGGATAGATAGAATTGCCATTAGAACTCAGTATTTTATGTAAATTATAAAACAAAATTAAATTAAAAAAAGCAAACTCTAAAAAATAAATAAAATTGAACAATGAACCTAACAGTATATCTAATTGGTGGCATAACCACACAGAAAAGAGCTATTTCAAGTGCTTTCAACACTTTATGATGGTACATGTGAAGTGGGATACCTTAAGGACCAAAAGAAATGTCCCCACACAAAACTTCAAACTGCTTTCAGTAATCATATTATTGTTGTTAGTGGTATTGTATAGTGGCATTATTATAAAGAGCCTAACATATGTGTAATATATAATGAAGCAAATTAGTAATCATGTGTTATTTTAATACTACAATTCCTGGCAATGAAATAAAGAGAGAAAGGACATATTAATACAAGATAAAAAAGGTAAAGGAAAACATCCTGGTGCCAAGAATGAATTTGAAGCAATGACCAACTCAGTAGCAATGAATAGTTCTAACATCCATTACTAAAAACAGGGCTCACCAGAGAAATAGCAATTCCAAACCCGGGGCGGGGGGAAAAAAAAAGGGACATCTTGTAATGCTGGCTAGCAAGGAAGGTTTAAAGATCACTTCATTTGTTCATATCCCAAGGTCTTAGAAGCTAACATGAAGAGACTCTTGATAACCAAAGACGTATAATTTACTAATCAATAAAGATAATGCCAGTAACATATAAAGTGCATTAAGTATATATAAATGTAAGAGCTCCTGAAGTTGCTTATCCCTCAAAAAACCAATTAGTCCTTTTTGAAGGTAACTAATGAACCAACTTACTATTTTAAGAATCTGTATATAGAGGAAAAGAATAAAGGCTACAGCCTCTCTTTCCTACAAAACTTGTATTGGGTTGACTATATAAACACGAAGAAGTTTCTTTCTTTTTTTTTTTTAAATAGTTTGCATTTTAAAGATTTTATGTATTTATTTGACAGAGAGAAATCACAAGTAGATGGAGAGAAGGGCAGAGAGAGAGAGAGGGAAGCAGGCTCCCTGCTGAGCAGAGAGCCCGATGTGGGACTCGATCCCAGGACCCTGAGATCATGACCCAAGCCGAAGGCAGCGGCCCAACCCACTGAGTCACCCAGGCGCCCCAACAAGAAGAAGTTTCTTTTACAAAAACATTCCAGTTAAATGAAAAGACAGAATTAAAATGCTGCCACTGTATAGCTCCTATGTTTTCATTTAATTATTTCTTTAGTTAGAGGACTTAGCTTTCATTGCTTTGTGCATAATAATTCAGTTTTTTTTTTTAAAGATTTTATTTATTTATTTGACAGACAGAGATCACAAGTAGGCAGAGAGGCAGGCAGAGAGAGAGGAAGAAGCGGGCTCCCTGCTGAGCAGAGAGCCCAATGTGGGGCTCAATCGCTGAGATCATGACCCGAGCTGAAGGCACAGGCTTTAACACACTGAGCCATTCAGGCGCTCCTATTTATTTATTTTAGAGAGAGCGTGCAAGCAGGGGGAGGGGCAGACAGGGAGAGAGAATCTCAAGAGGACTCCACACTGAGCGTGGAGCCTGACATGGGCCTCAATCTCATGACCCCGAGGATCATGACCTGGGCCAAAATCAAGATTGGATGCTTAAGCGACTGAGCCACCCAGGCACCCCTGTACATAATAATTTGAATATATAATTTATACTTTATGGTTAGAGAGTTAAGACTAACTGAACTTATGTATTAGAGAGCTAAATTAAATACTTTCTGGGTTCTGTAATTGTTTGCTTTTTCTAATATGTCCAAAGCCATTCTATTCAATTTTACCTTTAAAGCACAATCCAATGACAACAGTATAATTTTTAGGGATGAATACCTTGAAGCCACAGTAAGACTTTTATACTCCCTATATTAGTGTACTAGCGCAACCATAACAAAATAGCATTAAAAAAAAAAAAAAAATACCACACTGGGGCGCCTGGGTGGCTCAGTGGGTTAAGCCTCTGCCTTTGGCTCAGGGTCCCGGGATGGAGTCCCACATTGGGCTCTCTGCTCAGTGGGGAGTCTGCTTCCCCTTCCTCCTCTGCCTGCCTCTCTGCCTACTTGTGATCTCTCTCTCTCTCTAGTAAATAAATAAAGTCTTAAAAAAAATACTACAGACTAAGTGGCTTAAACAACAGAAGTTTGTTTACTTATAGTTTGAGAGGTCTGAAGTTTTAAGATCAAATTGTTGGCAGGTTTAAAAGGGTTTCTTCTGAGGCTTCTCTCCTTGGCTCAGAGATGGCTACCTTTTTCACAGTGTAATTTCCAGTGGTCTTTTCTGTGTGGATGAACTAGGTGCCTCTTTTTGCAACCAAATTTCCTTTTCTTACAAAGAAACCAGTAAGACTGAATTAGGACCTATCCTAAGGGCCTCATTTTAACTTAATTATCTCTTTAATGGCTGCATCTATACAGTCACAATCCAGATTTTGGGGGGTCAGAGCTTCAACATACGAATTATGTACAGACACAATTCAGCATACTGAAGGAAGAGAATGATGTTAGTGCATACGTATCAATACCCGACCCATCAGTATTTAGTAAAACAATGCATATGCTGCATTAACATCATAGTCCCCAAACTTAAGCCTCCTTTTTTGTTCCTCTAATCCACTCTGAAAAAGGGGAATTATTAAATAATCTTTATTTTTAGTTCTTCCTAAGACTTCTACCTTATTCAAAGCAGGGAAGTTGAGAATAATTATGTGGTGAAAAGGTGAGATAATTGAGTCAGAATATGAAGAGACATCATCCATTTTTCACTTAGCTTCTGCCAGGCTGCAAACCAGATGTGAAATTGTTAAACGTCTAGAAACTAAACTGTAATCTCATGCTCTCTGTTCTATGTCCAACAGATCAAATTTTATTCATTTTTTTTTTTGGTAAGACTTTCTTTTTAAGGTAATCTCCTTGGGGCTCAAACTCACAACCCTGAGGTCAAGAGTTGCTTGCTCTACTGACTGAGCCAGCCAGGTGCGCTTAGGGGTCAAAAATTTAGAAGTCACTGTATCCAAATCAATCGCAAAACTTTAGAGTAAACTGTGTGGTTGTTTATTTCATCTCTCATTTTAATAGGGATGAACGAAAACTATTTTGTGTATAATGCAGTTCCTATCAAAGCATGTAAACATCTGATATATTGTAGATATGATGATGATGATGATGATGAATTACCCAGAAACATCAGAAATGTTTCTGGAAGAAGTGACCTTTATGTAACTGCATTTGAGAGTTTGGTAGGAGCTGGTCAAGTAAAGAAATAAGGCAAATGAACCAAAGTAAGCAAAGACTCATTAATATGAGCCAGCAGTGAAAATCTGGGGTATCAAAAGTAGTCCAGCATCGAGAGAGTGAAAAATATGAAAAGCTCTAAGAGAAATAAGAGGCAGGAGGAAGCCAGATCATTCCTACTATATAATAACATTAATCACTGGGTCAACTAGCTTGGCCAAGGTCATAAAATTAGTGAATGGCAGAAGCAGGATTTATAACAAATTTATCTCCAAATACTTCACTTAGCAGAGTAACCCAATTTTCCTAGGTTGTTCCTGGTTTATAAATATTATAAAGGAGTAAGGAAGTTGAGAACCATGATTGTAATGATGAACAACCTACTGTTGATGAACAAACTACTGTTTTGCATGACAAAAGACTACCTCATTTTATACATAAAGAAATCAAGGCTCCGGGGTACCTGGGTGTCTCAGTTAAGTGTCCAACTCCTGATTTTGGCTCAGGTCATGATCTTAGGGTTCTGGGATCAAGCCCTGCAGTGGGATCCATGCTCGGTGGCGAGTCTGCTTGAGGATTCTCTCTCTCTCCCTCTTCCGCTGCCCCTCCCCTGCCCTCATGCTCATGATCACGCTCTCTTTCAAATAAATAAATCTTTAAAAAAAAAGAAAAAGAATCAGAAATCAAGGCCCAGAAAGGAAAAGATGAAATGTAATTAGTATTACAGGTAGTAATAAAACTCAAGTGACTCAGACATTCTATTCCTAGGCCAGAGTACTTTTCTTTTTACCAAACACTGCCTCCCATTTAAAATGGTGTATTGGGGCACCTGGGTGCCTCAGTAGATTAAGCATCTGCCTTTGGCTCAGGTCATGATCTCAAGAGTCCTGGGATTGAGCCCCACGTTGGATTCCCTGCTCCAAGGGGAGTCTGCTTCTCCCACTCCCTCTGCCTCAGCCCCTGCTTGTGCACACAATCTCTCACTCTTCTCTCAAATAAATGAAATCTTTAAAAAAAAAAGATGTATCATAGTTCCAATACACACGGGGGGGGGGGGGGAGAAATGAAACACACAAAGAAATAACAATATTTAAGACTCTCTTACAATAGAGAGTTATAAAGCAGAACTCCTATATTCATTATTTACCAGTGGATAAGCTCTGATGTAAGCAGACAGACAATAAAACCTGTTTAGGGTGTTGGACACATAGTAACCAAAAAGTGAAATAATTTAGTGTAAAAATTATTTTGTCAGGAAAACTATACTTCCTTGTTAAATGTTTGAAGAATCAGATTTTCTTGGAAAGTACCATTAAAGGTAGGTAAGAATGATCACTGCCCACTGAATTTTCTAAAAACCATATTTTTAGAAAACAATTTTAGTAACAAGCATAAATGTTTTGACTAATTAGAGAACTATGTAACATATTCTCCCTATAGCAAAGTAACCCAAGTTCTTGTTAGTTTCCCCTAACAACACACAATTATTAAGGATAGACTGACTAGACTGCTAAGTATTATTCTTGAATCATTTGACAATGCTTTCCATGCACTCAAAAGAAAAGGAGATGGGAAAGGAGAAGTGTACAATTACTCGTACTAATAAAAAGTACCAAAAGCCCAAAAAGGTGGGGAGACGGAAGATGACCTCCCAAAGAGAGACTGGATATATGGATTCCCAAGAACTGCTTATTCTTTTTCCTGGGAAGAATAGTTTTCATGAATTAAGGTAATATAAGAGTTCATTTATCTGCAACAATTTCTATAAAATTTCAGGTAACTAAAATAGTATTTGGATATTTGGACAAAACTAAACATAGAACTGACTTACTCTGCAATGTCAAGATAGCCACAGGAAGCAGCTGCATGTAGTGGTATCCAGCCTTCATTATCAGGTTGATTAATATTTGCTCCATTTTCAACCAGAAACTTCACCATATCAACATTGTCATCAATGCAAGCCTAAAAACAAAACAGAAAGCACAATTAGGAAAAATGTGAAATCAATGCTCCAAATAAACTCTGCAGCTTTTATAACATAAACATTCTCTTTTAGTCTGCTATCTTGACTGTACTGCCATCAAACAGGCTAATGGTACCAACTAAAGTATAAGAGTCCCTGCTTTGAGGCACACATGTGACTAGACTTTGCCAATCTCATGATAAAAATAAGTAGATACTATAGTAACAATCAAAACATTATAGGAGTACCAATAATATCCTCTACAGCAATGGTTCCCAAAATATGGTCTGTTCAGGGGGAGGGATCCTTTCAAGGAATTTACAAGGTCAAAACTATTCTCAAAATAATACTAAGATGGTAGTTCCCCTTTTCACTGTGTTGACAGGTGAACTTAAGAGTTCAGAAAGCACCACCGGCAAAATCTGCTTGTGCGTTAGCACAAATCAAGGCAGTGGCCAAAAAAATTTCTACTAACAGTCACTATATCTCCCACTATGCACTCATAGTTTTTTTTAAAAGCTATTTTTATTTTTGAATGTCCTTGGCAAAGTAGTAAAACCCATAAATCCTATTAAGTTTGGACCCCTGAATACACATCATCTTTTTAATACTCTGTGGAACAAGAGAGAAGTATGGATAAAACACTTGTTCCAAGTACAATGACTGCTCTTAGGAAAAGCATTTGTGTAGCTAAGATGCAAGCTGAACTAGCCACTTTTCCCATGGAATACAATGTTTACTTAAATGAGAAACTATACTTGGTCTAACTTGGGTTTTTGGCATAGATTTTCTTAAAAATGAACAGACTGTAATTTCAAAAAAACCCCACTATTTGCCATCGATGATGCATTCACACTTTAAGAGCAAATGAATGAATGATTTTAAAGATTTTATTTATTTATTTGACAGACGATCACAAGTAGGCAGAGAGGCAGGCAGAGAGGCAGGCAGAGAGAAGGGGAAGGAGGCTCCCTGCTGAGTAGAGAGCCTGATGTGGGGCTCGATCCCAGGACTCTGGGATCATGACCTGAGCCAAAGGATTTAACCCACTGAGCCACCCTGGCGCCACGAATGAATGATTTTAAAGTGCTATTTATGTAACAGGGGTACAATACAGCTGTTTTAAAATGAATTAATAAATACTTAAAACCCTCAGTTTTAACCTCTATTATCATGAAATATTAATATATACACACCACTGACACACAAAAATTTAACTGTAGCCTATAGTAACTAGAAGAAGGGACTTCGATAAATGTCTACTTCGTGCAGGTAGTATGACTGGTGCTTTACTGATTTATATACACTGTCCTCATATAAACCTTCATGAGAGCAGAAATTCTGCTGTATCTGCAGCATCTTACACAGTTCTTGGCATATGGTAGGGGCTTAATAAGTGGATGAAAGAATGAGAAAGCTAAGATTCAAAGAGATTAAGTAGCCTGAATAAGTCAGACAGGTGAGAGATGATAGAGGTGGCACTAACAGATGTTTAGATTCCAAAAGTATAAGCTCTTTTCCACACATAACACTGCTTTCAACAGATATTCCTAGTTTATCAATGCATTTCTCACGCATCTGTAGTCTCTGAAACAGGGTATCATAAGTGTTAGGTACTTACAAAGTGTTGTAAGAATGAAACCAATTTTTCTTTACCTATCACAGAAGCAAAAGAAAATACTTTTAGTAGCATTTTCTTAGAGAAAAAAAAGGGATTAAAAAAAAAGCATTATGGTTAAAGTACAAAGTGGAAAAATACTGACAGGGAATCAGAGCTTTTAATTCTAGGTTCTAGTTTAGGCTCTGCCACAAATTTTGTAGTGATGGACAAGGAATTCAATCTTTTGAAGCTTAATGTCTTTATTTTTCAAGTGGAGGAAAGAAGCTGGTGGGTTATATATCTCTCAAATTCCCTAACGGGTTTAAGATACTTATGGGTCTATGATTCTTCTCCTTGGAACAAGTTATAAGCAACACGATGACAAGGTCCCATAGTGCCCAGAACAGTACCTTACATGTGGCAGATGGTAAATGAATATATGTAAGTAACATTCATATGCACTTTAAGTATATACGGCTTGGAAAAAGAATCGTTTTCAAAAAGCAGTGGTTAAAGAAAGGGCTGGAGAAATCTGAGAACCGTTAGCTATCTAATAAAAAAAGAAGAAATGTCAAAATACTGTTATATTAGCAAGTAGTCTATAAAAATGTTATTTGAGATTGCTAATGACCCACAAGGGCATCAATTAATATTAGATCTACTTATAGGCTTAATCATTAATTTTCCTTGAGAAAAGTTTTTTTTTTTTTTTTTTTAAAGACTGGTTTAATTCTATTACCCTTTTCACTCAATCTGCTTTAATTTGTACAGGCTCTGTAACAGTATTCTGACTTTTGTCACTGATATAAAAATATAAAATTCTATTTGATAAATTTAATATGAATCTGATTTTTTTTATTTGACAGACAGAGATCATAAGTAGGCAGAGAGGCAGGCAGAGAGAGAGAGAGGGAAGCAGGCTCCCTGCTGAGCAGAGAGCCTGATGTGGGGCTCGATCCCAGGACCCTGAGATCATGACCTGAGCTGAAGGCAGAGACTTAATCCACTGAGCCACCCAGGCGCCCCTGATTTTTGTTTTTAAAATTGAAAGATAATGTCAACCAAACAAGAAATGATTCTTTTATAAAGGGATATGGGAAATGCTCACAATTTATTAAATTTTTAAAAAAGGATATAAGAACAGTTTTCCTAATATGATTCCAATTTTACAAAAAAAAGTACACAAAAAGACTAGTATATTCAATTTTAATAGTCATTATCAGTGGTTGAGACCAATAAAAATTTTTATTTTCTTCTTTAAATTTTTATTTCCAAAATGTTTAAAATAAATAGGCAGTTTACATATGAAAATTTAAGACTTGATTCTTTTTTTTTTTTTTAAGATTTTATTTATTTATTTGACAGAGAGAGATCACAAGTAGGCAGCGAGGCAGGCAGAGAGAGAGAGAGAGAGGAGGAAGCAGGGTCCCCACTGAGCAGAGCCCGATGTGGGACTCGATCCCAGAACCCTGGGATCATGCATGACCTGAGCTGAAGGCAGTGGCTTTAATCCACTGAGCCACTCAGGCGTCCCAAGACTTGATTCTTTTTTCTAAAGATATTATCATTATTATTTTTTAAAGTGAGGGAGAAAGAGCGCATAAGAAGGGAAATGCCAGGGGGAGAAGCAGACTCCCTGCTGAGCAGGCAGCCCAATGTGGGACTCCATCCTGGGACTCCATCCTGGGACTCTACCCTAGGACTGAGCTGAAGGCAGCTGCTTAACCAACTGAGCCACCCAGGCACCCTAAAGATATTTTTTAAGTGATTTCTACACCCAACATGGGGCTCAAACTCATAACCCAGAGATCAAAAGTTGTATGCTTTACCAGCTGAGCCAGCATGGTGCTCCCCAAGACTTGATTCTTTTTTTTTTTTTTAAAGATTTTATTTATTTATGTGACACAGAGATCACAAGTAGGCAGAGAGGCAGGCAGAGACAGAGAGGGGGAAACAGGCTCTCCACCAAGCAGAGAGCCCGATGTGGGGCTCGATCCCAGTACCCTGAGATCATGACCTGAGCTGAGGGCAGAGGCTTTAACCCACTAAGCCACCCAGGTGCCCCAAGACTTGATTCTTAAAGGAGAAATATTAAACCTATTTTAATATGGAGAAACAACCAAATTGTTGGTGAAACTGTTTCTTAACCCTTCAGAAAACCATTTGACAGTATCTACAAAAGTATAATAGGAACTGACTACAATACTCCCATCAGTAATACTGGCTCAATTTAGCAGTAGAGAGAAGTAAGAGAAAACATTTTATAATTTTAAGAAGATAATATTTAAAAAGAGTTCTTCAGGGTTTTTAAGCAGAGGGGTGAGATGATCAGATGAGTATTTCAGAAAGATTACTGGAGGCAATATGAAAAGAGAAGAGCCTGAACTGAGCCTTGGCAGTTTTTCAGACTGATATATACTGAAAAACTTAAGGTGAAAGGCAGGGAGAAGCCATTCAGAAAATAAATGCTACAGGTTCAAGAAGGGGTTGGGGAAAGAAAGATTATTTATTTCATAGCTTTGGATATGCTGAATTTATAGGTGTCTGTACAACTATCTAACCATGTATATCCAGTGGTCAATTGGATACGCAGATCTAGAGCTTTGAAAATAAATGTGAAATGAAAACATCAATTTAGGAATTATCTGCATTAAGGTAATAATATAGTGGGGCTTGAAATCACTTGGGGAGAGGATGTAGAGAAGTGATTCTGAAAACAGTAAGAGAAGTGTTGAAATTAAATTATGATCTGTATATTCTATTTGGAAAACAAAGACATTTGTGGTATTTTTTATTTGTGTTATTTAGTCAAAGAGAAAGTTCTCAAGAAGCTTACCATACAGTAAGTTCCCGAGAAGCTTACCACCCAGTATAGAAGATAAACACATAAACAGATAACTATATTAAATGGAATATGATATAGTTATACAGCTGTACACTACTTATTGTGGGAGCTCAGAAAAGGAAAACTAAGGAAGAATGGTGGGTGATAGTCTGGGACTATTTCCTGGAGAAGGCTGTACACCAGAGCTTAACATATGAACAAGTGACAAACATTTCCTGGTGTATGAATATGCAAAGTCACATATAGTGAGGATAAATGTATGCAGATTCTAGAATAGAGTTTATTTGCCATCTTATGGGTAAATCTTTGACATTGGTGAGGAAAGATTTTCAAGAAGAATGGTTAATTTTTAAAGTTTAGGAAGGCAATCCCCCGGGCTCTTTGAAAAAACTTAACCTGTGGGTATTGCTAATTCCCAATAAATGAAATGTTGCTGATTCTGATTTAAAATATTTGTTTTCAAGTCAGCACAATGTAAGAAACACCAATAAAAATACCTAAAGCAGTTAATACTAAATCTGCTCATTCCTTTGTTTATAGATGTAGTAAGTTTTTGAAATGTTTTAAAATCAATTAAAATCAATGCTAAATACGTTGTCACAAAATATGTATTACATATGAATCTCAAGTCTGTGGAGCAAGTTGTTCAAAGTAGTCTCCTGAACATTTATAAAGCATACACAAGAAACTGGCAAGGCACGTCCATAAAAATATTGTTGCTAAGAGAATCAAAGGCTAACATATGCAGCACATTAAGAGACACATGACTTGCTAACTTTCAATATTTGACTAAATATGGTCAGTTTATTAAGCCATATATGGAAAGAAACAGAATGACTCACACTATGTTAGATAAAATTTTGGAGGTATATCTTAAGTGTTTCATGAATACATATTCAGAGCAATTGTCAATAATAAATGGCTGTGTGAAGACCCATTTGTCATTTAATTCCAGGTACAGGCAGCTTTGTCAATTTTAGCTGTAAACTAATTCTAAAAACTAGTTCAAGTAAATAAAACATCTGTTTTTATTGAAAAGGAGACCTAGTTATTTTTCTCAGCAAGTTAGCTCAAGGACAAGCTTTGTTTCCCACACTTTTAAAGAAAAAAACTGCAACCTAACAACAGAGTTGAATAAAGGGACTATATTCAACATTGGCTGAAAGCAGACAAAATCGAAGGCCTAATAACTTCTGGGTGGGGCATGTATGGTTTTAAATTCCACTCCTAGAGAAATAAAAACAAATGTGTTAAGCAACTACATAATTCAACTGAGTAAAATCACAATAACAAAATTAGTAGCATCTGAAATAAATTTTAACACTGTAATATTCCTTTTCATTAAAGGGGTTTTGTGTAAAGTACATATGCTAGAGCCACACTGTCTGGGATTAATCCAGTTCTGGCACTTACTAGCCAGGTTTTGTTGGGTAAATTACTTAACATCCTGTGTGCCACAGTTTCCCCTGGAAAATGGGGGTAGTAACTACCTCAAAAGTTTACTATGAGAAGTATATGAATTAATATAGAAAGCACTTAAGTAGTACCTGTCAAATATTAAATGCTTTTATGTTTGTGTTAATACATAATCAACATGCTAAATCACCTCATTAAAATTTTCTTTTTTTATATTCTTAACTAAAACTTACTTTTTCGTCCCTCTACAAATTAAAAAACAAGGTTACATGCTGAAGACTTATACAGTACCATTTTGGTTAAAGTCCCACCCACAATTATTTCTAAAAGGAGGATTAAATTTTGAAAGATGTACTAAGGAAATCTTCGGGATTTCAAACTTCTTTCAAACAAACATTAATATTTAAAAGTTTTATATAAGCTCATTCATACAAATTATATACAACTCAGAAAAGAGAAAAAGATTTAGTTTTATAAATGTCATTAGAGAACTTAAATTTAAATAAAATTGTAGCCAATTAATCGAAATGTTTACAACCTGTGCCTAAATGTTAGTAATACAGTTAATTAACAGACAAATTAATTTGAATATGGAAGTAATTTAAATCAATTTCCACTTCCTTGAAACAAGTCTTTACGACTCCTACTAAGGAAAACTTGGTTCTGCTCAACAGCTAGGAAGAGAAATTTGTAGATACACTAGAAAGTAGTCTATGTGCTAAGCATTCAGATTGACACGCATGTCAGTGAGCAGGCTTAAAGAGGAACTGAACTGAAGATGTCCAAGCAAGTATTTGTCTATTTAAAAAAAAAATGAATTTGGACTATCAAAGGAAGAATTATGGATGTGGTTTACACAAGAGAAACAATGAAGAACCCTAAGCAGTACTCTCATACTGAATAATAAAAAAATAAATACCTTGGTCTTGCATTAAGATGGGCAAATAATGAACATGTATAATCTTAACAGTCATCTATTATATTAGTTATGAAAACAAGTAAAAAGTTCAGCACTGCAATAACTTTATTTTTTGTTTAAAGATCTTATTTACTTATTTAACAGAGAGAGAGAAGGAAAGCACAAGCAGGGTGAGCTGTAGGCAGGGAGGAGGGAAAAGCAGAATCCCTGTCGAGTGAGGAGTCCCATATAGGACTCAATCCCAGAACCCAAGGACGATGACCTCAGCCAAAAGCAAACACTCAACTGACTGAGCCACGTAGGCCCCCCAACACTGAATTAATTTTATTTTTTATATTTTATTTATATTTTTGCCTTTCTACTCTTATCATATAAGCAGGTAGGAAATCTACATGTAAAAATAAAAACTTGTCCTCGTAATAAATCATATATTCAAATGATAAAATGATTGGGACAATAAATTTACAACACAGATGATACACAATGCTGGAACATGGGAAATTCTTCATTTGGATTAAGAAAAGTTCATGGTTATGTACATCTGGTATCCTAGAAAGAATAAAGGAGACACATTCCTGACAAAGAGAAGATCCACTATATATTTGTGGACTAAATATACTAGACATGGCAAACAGACTATAAGACATCTGAAAAACTTTTTTGAGACCAAAAAAAAAAGCTTTAGGAGAAAAATAATCTAAGTATTGCTTGCATGCCTCATCCAACAAGTACTACGTATTTGAAAGACCATACTAAAAACTGGAAACCATAAATATTCAAAGATTTAAATATATCCTTATCCTCTCATGATGGAGCTCTGTTATTTGCTTTACTGATAGAGATCTATAAAGTAGTAAGTTAAACCTAGACCTTTAGAGGCCAACACTTTCATCTGGGAACTCAGAAAGGGAAAAACTTTTCTTCTAGAGTTTAAAATCCTTTGGGATCTAAAGAGAATCGAACTTCAAGGATCATTCTCTTGCTAGTCATTTTTACTGACTGTCTACTATATATAAAATGCATTCTGGTGAATACAAAGAAGAATACTAAAGAATAAATTCTCTGTTTCCTTTATGCACAGTGCCTGGCATATAGGAACTATGTAATAAACACATATAAAATGAATCAAAACAAAATGTTAACTTCTTAACAAGTAGGCATTACTTAGTGTGTGTATGTGTACACAAAACTGTGCTAAGTACTGTGTAAGACTGGCTGCTTTTATTGATTCATGTGTTTCAGTTTTTTCTCCCAACTAGAAGACAGTTCCTTAAGAATTGAAAGTGCCTTCTATACCCCATAATACCTAACAGAGCCACCCAGTAAATTTTTGTTAATGAGCTAAAAACAGAATATTCAATCTATAATTAGGAAAATAAGATAAGCAGATAAAACAGAAAAATAATACACAATTTAAAAGAAATACAGTATTAATCAAGAAAAAGTCAGTATGAGAGTAGAGATGAGTTAAACTTTTTGGAGAAAATAAATCTTTGGCCATGTTTCATTAATGTCTGAGCTCTACACAGGAAATCAGTTGCAGTTGCAGTTTGCTGTTCCTTGTAGTCTTTTATTAGAAGTGGTCCCAAACTGACCTGGAGGGGTTTAATCAGTGTATATACTAAGAAGAAAATAATTTAGTTTCAGGAGAGGAAATAAAAGCTTCTACTTAGTATTCCTATTAAATTTTTAAGAAGTTTACAAAAATATGTATAATATGGTACCATTCTTGCCACTGATACACTTAATTAAGAGTCCGGGAGAATATGTGCCAAAATGTTAATTAACAGAAGTCAAAGTCATTATTTTCCCAAAATGTCTCTATAGTGAGGACATAAAATTCTTATGGCTTTCCAAAACAAAACAAAAAACTTCACATACTCGTTATGTTTCCTGATGAGTTTGTTCAGTATCCAGCAAAATATGTGGCCAATAAAGAGTAGGAGATTCTTTATTAACTCAGGAAGTATTTACTGAGTGTCCACTTCAGCCACTATGCTAGTTGCTAGAAATATACTGGCAAAGAATATAGACCAGATTTCTGTATTCAAAGAGGTTAGAGTCCAGCAGGCAAGTCAGAAAGAGTATAATAAACAGTATACATATAACTAGAGTACTTAACCTGAATTTGGGTTAAAGAGGAGAAATCAGAACTTCTGAGGGTGGTACCCAGGAATTTCCACTTTAAAGAAATTCCCCATCTAATCTGTAAAAACAGACTAGATTGAAAACCTCTGATATCCATGGTAACTGAAGCTAGAGAGATAAAACAATGCACAAGCATTTGTACAATGGGATCAGAAAAACCTATGTCAAAACGAGAGGACCATCAGTATTTAAGAAAGGGGAGACAAAATAAAAGGGAAGAAAAACAAGTGTTAGAAGGCAAAAATCCAGAAGGAGAAGGCAGTATGGAGGAAAACACAACTTGGCATGCCAAATGCCCCACATTTTGGTACTCCTTTAATAACATACTAAATAAAACATGAGATCAAAGGTAAGATGATAAGCCCTATTTAACAATAAAATCTATCTAATTAAAATATATTCAGGAATCAAGACAGGATGATCAAAGGACTCGTAAGTAAATCAAAAAGAATCCAAATATAAATTCTAAGAAAGTAGAAAAATTAATACAGCTAACAAAATGAAATGAGGGGACAGAAGACTAAAATGGAAGAGTGCTGATATTCTAATCTTATAAAATAGTAAAATCTTTCTAAAATTGGAATGTGGTCTTAAAAAAAATCCTATGTCACTGTATTCATAGACTCTTTTCTTGATCTTCAAGGAACATTTAAGGAGATACTCCCTCTAGTTGTAAAGAAAATTTAATCTATAATTTAACCATTACTTCAGTCTTCAGTAGTTTTCTTTGGCAAACAAAAGCAAAACTAAATTTAACACTTTTTTTAAAAAAAGATTTTATTTATTTATGTGACAGAGAGACAGCAAGAGAGGGAACACATGCAGAGGGGATGGGAGCAGGAGAAGCAGACTCCCCACCGAGAAGGGAACCTGATCCCAGGACCCCAGGATTATGACCTGAGCCAAAGGCAGATGTCTAACCAACTGAGCCAACCAGGAGCCCCAAATTTAACATTTTTTAATTAAAATAGTATTTATAATATGTGTCCTTTTTAATAAAAGCATGTCAAAAGGTCTGCACAGAGAGATCCTAAAATAATGTTCCCTAAATGATGGTTAGTTATGGATAATTAACATCCACTGGGCCATTATTACTACTTTTTTTTTTTTAAGCATATAGCACAGTGCCTAGCTCAAAATGAAAGAGCCAAATCCTGCCAGCAATTCACAGTCTAATCAGAAATAAACAAAAGCACAGATAAAATCACAAAATGATATAACTTTTCTAATCTCAAATTCTCCTCTGTATTTTAATATGCATGAATTATTTTAGTATACTTTTTATGAAACGTTTTAACAAAAATGTTAAGTTTTAAAAACTATGTATATGTATATAAATAAATTCAAATTGAAGAAAAGGAGAGACATTTGGGAACAGAAACAGATTTTTTGGTCATGTCCATGACATAGATTGGGACGGGCAGATTGCAGGGAATAGGCTAGGTCTTGAAACTATATCCCTGCATCCTTTTCAGAAAGCAAAGAGCAAAAATATATCTGACAGACTGAGAACCTGGTACTTTTCTGCTATACTTGGATATGCTATGGCAAAAAATATCAAAGATGAAGTTAACAATATGTAATTCTGAGTCCCAGGAGAGAAAATTTTTTAAAAATCTATTTGGTTATTTTAATGAAACAATATTTTCCATTTTAGATTGCCAGGCTATTCTGTATTTCTGGGACCACTGATGGAGGAGTTATAGGAGCAGGAGTTAGTATTTCCAAGTCACAAAATAAGAGGGTCACTAAATATTCAAATGGAGAGCAAAGGGTTTATCCCCCTAACCCTAACAAAAACAAGTGAGCAAAGATGAAATTGATTTTCAAATACTTTGTTGAAAAGTAAGAAAAAAAACAGTTACTAGTAAGCATAGTACCAATAGGATGCAATTATTAAGTATTTACTAATAATAAACTGAGGGATATAAAATGCCACAAAAATTATTTATTTTCGTTTACTGCTATGGTAAATAGGCTCAAGATGGCAAAGATCTCTGCCTCAGGTAATCATACCCTTGTGTAAATTCCTCCCCTGGAGTCTAGGCTTGACTTGCTTCCAACAAACTGAGCAGGGCAAAAGTGATGCGATGTCATATGTACTCTCTCCTGCCCTCTCCTGGATCACTCACAACGTGGGAGCACTCATGTGCCTGAAGGCAGCCCTGTTAAGAACCCCATGTGGAAAGCAGGCAAAGTCTGTCAATAACCACATGAGTTAGCTTTGAAGCGGATCCCTATTTACTCAATCCCCAGCCCAGTTAAACCTTCAGATAAGACTGCAATCCCAGCCAAAGGCTTGAGGGCAACCTCATATGAGATCTTGAGGCAGAAACATCTAGCTAAGCCCCATTCAAATTCCTGAACCATAGAAAATATGAGTTAATAAATGTTTATTATTTTCAGTACAGAGGTAATAAACAGTGGCTACTTTGCTAGATTTGGGATGAAAGTAAGAGGCACTTCTATCAATTTTCATTGGTTCAGCTTGTGTGCACCCAAACATCATACTCCCTTCTCTACTTAATCTCTAATTTGTCATTTGTCCTATATATCAACTCCTTTTTTAAATGCTATCAAGTGGTCCTTTACACAAAGAGTTATCTAAATTATCTAGACCTATCTCTCCATGTCCATAAATTCAAAGCTCTAATCACAGTGCACCACCTCCATTTCTTGACTATGCCAGAACAATCTGAAATTACAACTTCAGAGTAAGTAAATAACAATCACCTGGTAATGTGCCAGTGTGTACATGTTTGATGAGTGAAAAGGAACAAAAGAATAACCTTCTAAATAGAGCTATCCTAATAAATAAATTAAAAAAAAAACTATTATTCCTTCAATATTTACTTTTGAGGAAGGAGAGCATATGAATAGCAAGAAGAAAAAAAGTAAGCTTTTATATTGACACTTCCATCTTTTTCAAATAAGCATTAAATGGTGGCTAGGAGTGCCTGGGTGTTTCACTCTGTTGAGCGTCTAACACGGTTTCAGCTCAGGTCATGCTCTCAGGGTTCTGGGATTCAGCCCTGCATTGGGCTCTCTGCTCGGAGCCTGCTCCCCCCTCTGCCTCTGTGGTCTCTCTCTCTCTCTCAAATAAATAAATAAAAATCTTAAAAAAAAAAAAGAAAGAAAGAATTCATGTGAAGATTTCGGCATAGCACCATAATTAGTAAATACAAATATATTCCTTTACATTGAGGGAAAGGGAAATGCATGATTTTCTATTGTATAATATATTCATTTAGTATCTCCCAAATGTTATGAAAAGATGCTAGTACTTTTACATTTACATAAAAGAAAGTTTTTATATTCCTCCAAATGCAGATCTCTAGTCAAGAGAAAATAATAAGGCAGAAATAGGAACACCCAATTTTTCAAATTGCCTCCTGAAACAAATGTCAGTATGGAGCTCTTCTGAAAGCAATTTATCACAAAAATTTACTGTTGTATTTCCCAAATTGTTTCCACGAAACTACTAAACTAAAAATGTTAATAAATGGTTTCTGACAAAAATTCTTAAAAACTTCTAAAACTTTAGGAAATACTGGATTAAACATTTCTTTACTAGAACTTGTCAACAAGTCCCTTTTCCCAATAAAATCCATTTTTATCACCAAAATCTATTTTTATGTCCAAGCTGAGGCACTCAGTCTAGGGCTATGGTCCCACACAATCCATGTGAAATACAATAAATGAGTGTAAATTCCACTGTGCCATAAACTCCAAGTCTCTCTCAGATATAATTAATCAATAGTGAATTATTACTTTCATAATTTTATACGATTTTGCATCTTTGGGAGGAAAACTCTGTATGCAGATTTTATGCACCAATAACTACATGGAACCCAAAATCTTCTGAAAGATCTTTTTTATTATTTACCTATACTAGACCAATGGTTAACATGGCTCACTCAGTACATTACAAATGAGATTTTCACCTTTGGGGATGATTCTCCAGTTATCTAGAAGACTGTGACACATGGGTGTTTTTCACAGAAAGAGGCTACAAAATTTTGCTGAGGCTAACATGTCAATAAAGAGTCTTTTAGATAAAACCCAGTACTAATGAAGAAGCATATCCTTAGGTTTCACCACAAAAAAAGCTGGTTGATAGGAGGAGGGGGTTGAGTTCAGGTGTGAAGAAAAAGTAACCTGATGATGAAAATTTCATTTCTTTTTGATCATAAGACTTAACTAAAGCAGCCTGGGACTTTGTAACTTCTCTGGAAGATAAAGGGTACCCCTGGACCAAAGGCTGAGGAACTGCTGGATCCTACAGATTGCTCTTCAATTTAGTCTTCTTTTAACCATCTTAAGTTTTTATTTCTTAAGCTTCCCCACCTTATGGCAGTGTAACTAGAGTTAAATTACTCCCTCCTTCCATTTTCTATAACATATAAACATATCTGTCCTAACATACTTAAAATACTGTAATAATTATTTTCCCATATGTACTATCTCTACATTCACTTTCCTCTCATGTCTTCACTATACTATTAGGTCTCAAAGTCAAGGATCCCATCAAGTACTCATAACACAGTATTCAGAATACATCACAGACAGTAATCAAATGTCAATTGGAGGAGCCTGCAAGTATGATTTAGCTTCACTGGTAGAACTCAGAAATAGGTTGCAGAGTTTTTGTTACCTGTAGTTCACTGTATCAGAGAAATTAATTTTTCCATGTCATATCTGACTTACTACATGAAGATAGAGGGGTTGCAAAACATTTTGAAATCTTTTTGTTAGGGAAATAATACCTCCCCTTTTCATACATGAAAGGTGTGTAACTGATAACAACCATTCTAGTATCTATAAAGTATTAAACTATCTTGGAGTTAAATGTATGTATTAGTGATAGTCATGATCACTCAGAAACATCACATTCTTCAAAGCAAAAAAGACGACTAGAGCTAAGTAAGATCATACGGGGGTAGAAATAAGGTACTGTTTTAGCAGCCCTTTCGATGCCTATCACTGCTGCTCCTGAAGGTGCACACCTTTTTCAGTGGTGTCCCCTAATCAGATAGCACTAATTCCAAGAAGAAGACTCCAAGCAAATAACTTCATTTTCACTTCCCTAATACCTGCCATTAATGGTCCACTCTCCAATTGCACCCCATGCAGATATGATCCCTCCCCTCCCTTGTAGTGAGATACAATAAATCAAAACCACTTTTAGGTTTCCCTAAAAAAACAAAACAAAACACAAAAAACCCCACAAAAGCAAAGAAAAAAAGCAAAAATTATATAACCAATAGCATACAATGTTTTGTTAAAATAACGTTAGCATTCTAGCATAAAACTACTGCCACAAAAGGAATTCCTTCCACAAGACAGACAGACTCCCAATGCACATAAGGTTCTTAGTAATTTAGCTACTGTGGTAATAAAAGCAGCCAAAAAGACAATACTGAAGACAAAGTGAAAGCCAGCTAGTTTTTTTTTTTTTCCCCCTTTCTTTTTTGGAGTGGTGCCTTGCATTTCTCTGAAAGTCTAAAAGCTAAGTCTTGACCATATAAGGCTGTGGGATTCCCATGGATGGAAATGCCTAAGCAACAGTCAAATCAAATAACCCTAAAATACATGAAACATAGATACTAAGCTACCATGAGAGGTTCTTACTTTTTTCTAGTTTCACTTACATTCTTGTAGATAATCCTGAAAGTGTTCCTGCAAAACATTAGGATCAAATTCACAAAAGTTAAAATATCTAAGAAGTATATATATATTATTGAAATTTCCATAAAAAATACTTTTCATGGATCTTTCCTCATAAAGGCTGTTACACATTCCTTTATCATTTTAAACAAGTACCAAAAAATGTAATTTTACTTTTCTCTATAAACCCAACATGATATCAACTCTTAAAATATGATATTACATACCAATGTCCTTCTAGCTAATAGTTTATGCAGCTATAATGATACTTAAAATGCTTTATGGGAATCATTTTTGCTTTTAATAGTTTTTTTTTGTCTTCTACCTTGCTTTTATCTATCACCTTTTAAAACTATCTTGATAATTTCCTATCTTCATTTTAATTTGTAGCTCTTAATTTACCAAATACTGGAAAAAAAAAATAGATCTTAAATAAGAGCACACCAAAACTGTGTGAGGACTTCTGCTTAGTAAAATAAAAATATTCGTGCTTAAGTGTGTGGACTCTGCAATGTCTGTTTCAGTTTTATGAGTAATGTTTATTTTTCAGTGTTTTTATGTCATAAAGTTCCCAATATGAAAAAAATGTACTGAAGAAACTATGACCTACCTATAAAATGTAGAAGGCTGACCAAGTGACACCAAAACTGACAACTGCTGATAAAAACTAAAACTGATAAATGTTATTGGCAATGTTTTCTCTGCACAGATGTGATTAAAAAGAACAATCAGGTGACACAAGTGCTGATCATTTCAGAGCTCCTGGAAAAAAAAATAGTGACCCCAAGAAAATGAGCAAAGACCCTGAGATAACAGTTTACTTTTCTATTACTTATGTTTTATTTACAACTTTGCATGCTCATGCCTTTAGAATAGTAAAATGTACAATGACTTACTTTGTGATTTAATTTTCAAGAATTCAAGAACAACAAGAAAAAAGGAAAAGCAGACGTAGTTCCTTTTACAGAAATAGCAATATGTAAACCTCAGTGGAACACTCATGTCTGATACAAATGGAAGTATTTTCTGATATAGCTATTTCATATTAATAAGAGAACAGACTATATTAATAAGACATCAGTTAAACCCCAAGCTCTACTTTGTCACCATAATAAACTTCTCCCAGAAAACATCTTTCAGAAGACCAAAACTAGTTTGCGGACTTTAATACCCATCACCAGCACTGCTACGCTATTCAGGTCTTTTCCAAAACTACTAAACGTCATTAGGTACAATATGCCTGGCATACAAAGGAAGATCATTTAATATAGATGGTTATGAAATAGAAGACTTTAAGGGACCCAAACAGGAAATAAGATGATCTTTATTTAATATGACAAGTGTTATATTTTCTAGGATATCAGAAGATAGGAATAGCCTAGAGAGGAGTCAGGGCTTCTAGGAGAACCCTAATCTATGTCTTTAAGGGATAAAGAAAAGGGGGAAGCAGCCTATTGGACGAAGAGCATTTGGTACTGTTGAAGGAGCACAAAGTACAAGAAAGGATGGTAGGTGATTTGGGAGGACTAAGAGGAAATGAGAGGGGGAGACTATAGCTAGCCTCACACACCAGGCTAAGAAGACTAAATTTACTCTGCACAACAGTAATTGTGAAGAATGCGTAACATAAGCAGATCTCACTAAAAGGAAAGAAAATTCCTACAGATTTCCCTAAAACTGACATTATCTTTATTACACTATTTAAATAGCTATAAACATAAACCTAGGCCTGTATACATGCTGTAGTACATACATAAGCCAAAACAAATTTATAAATTTCCTCACCACTTTTTTCTTTACTTTATGAAGAAGGCTGTCATGTCATTTGGTTGGGAATTGACTGTTACTGTTACAAACATGATATTTTCATTAAATACATCCACGTCTTTCCTCATTTGTCTATGATTGTTAAATCTGTTGTATTTGGCACCAAATCCAACAAAATGCGAATGTATGCAGCTAAAATGAAGAAGCAGTATCCAGCTGCAAGACACTTGTTTACCCATCTACCTAGCTACTCATGTTCATGCAGTACAGACTGTCTTCACAACGAAAACTCAAGAATTAAAACATTCTTGTTGAGACAGAGATTGAGAGAAAGAGTTTTAAGAATGCTTCCTAAATTTCTGGCTGATAGGATGAGGTGGAGAATGATGCTGTCACTTCCAAATGTCACTTCTAAGATCTCAGAATGATGAAATTCCCAGAGAAGAGCATACTGTCACTTTCTCCCTCTTTTAACTGAATCTCTCTCTCTCTTTTTTGGTTCTCATTGTGAATTCCTGACTCTTGACCATTCTATTTCTTTCCAGTCCACCTATACAGACTTTACTTGCCTCTTTTCTATTTCAACTATCCATTCACCACCCAAGAGGGCTGAACAATACCACCCACTTGCTTTCTGTGCTGTAATGCAGACATACTGATCTAACTGCACAGCAATGCAATATGGTCCACTATAACGTCACCCTAACCTCATTGTAATATTCCACTAACAGATCAGTCATTTGCCTGAATTCCTGTCACCTTGTATTTACCACTCTAAATCTCCAGTCTCCTTAAGATCCCACTGATATTAAATATTACTACTCTATGACGCACTTATGCTATTGGGGAAACTGAAATGGTCAATGGCAGTTTTCTAAGGATAGTACTCTTTTCACATTAGAAGTTCCTGTATCTTCACACCCTTCTTTCTTTACTTTGGTTTGGAGGAAGAAATTTCTTACTATTCCTAAACAGAATTCCCAATGACTTCTTACACTTCTCACTTTTCTATGTTCATGTTTTTTCAATATTTTACTTTATGTTTCAACCGAAGTGAACTACTTACTAGTCCAATTCTTATGCTGGTATTTCTTCTAATGCTGCATCTTTCTCCTATAATGCTTTTCCTACATCTCTGCCTAGATGCATCCCCCAATCTTACTATTCCTCTACATTCTAAAAGCTACATAAAGCCTGAAAATATTTCTTGATACTACCTTCCACCTAAAGCATTCTTCCTCTTTTCTTCCACATTTTATTATGAAAATGTTCGAACATATAGCAAAGTTGAAAGAACTTTACAATGAATACCTATGCACTCACCATCTAAATTCTACTATTAATGTTACTAACTGCTATTGGCACATAACTATTTACCTAGTAATTCCTTTACACATCTATTAATCCAGCTACTTTGAAATGTAGCAAAAAAGTAAACCTGTAGAAATTAGTATAGATAATTACTAAATTGCCTCTTAAATAGTTTAGCTTGTATATCATTAAGTAGAATTCAGTATTTGTTTTCTTTTGATATAAAATTTACATACTGTGAAATGCAGGGATCTTAAATGCACACTTACTGTGTTTTAACCAATGCATAAACCTGTGAAATCCAAACTCCTATCAAGATTTAGAACACATCACTACAGAAACTTCTTTCATGTCCTTTTCTAGTCAAACTGTTCCTCCAACCCCCTGAGGCAACCATTATTCTGGCTTTTCTCCCAACATAAACAAGCTATTGCCCTCCTAAAATGTCCGGTAAGTGGAGTCCTAGAGTAGATCCTTATTTTGTGAAAGGCTTCTTTAAGCAAAATGTTTATGAAATTCATTCATGTAGCTGTGGGTATCAGTAGTTTGCCTTTTTTACTGCCAAGTAAGTATTCCCTTGTATGGCTATATCACAGGTGATCCAGTCCTTTACTGATGACTACCTGGACTGTTTCCAGTTTTCAACTATTAGGAATAAAGCAGAACATTATGTACAAGTTTTTTAAGAACATATGTTTTTATCCCTCTTGGGTAAACATTAGGAGCGGAATTTTCTGGGCAGATGTGTGTTTACTGTTTAAGAATTTGATAAACAGGGACGCCTGGGTGGCTCAGTTGGTTAAGCAGCTGCCTTCGGCTCAGGTCATGATCCTAGCGTCCTGGGATCGAGTCCCACATCGGGCTCCTTGCTCAGCGGGGAGCCTGCTTCTCCCTCTGCCTCTGCCTGCCATTCTGTCTGCCTGTGTTAGCTCTCTCCCCCTCTCTCTCTCTGATAAATAAATAAAATCTTTAAAAAAAAAAAAAAAAAAAAAGAATTTGATAAACATTTTCCCAAAGTAGTTATACCAATGTACATCTTTACCAACAAAAAGAGTTCCAATTGCTCCACAATCTCACCAACATTTGATGATGTGAGTTTTTATTCATTTAGCCACTCATGGGTGTAACACCTTGTTTAATATAATTGGCATCTTATTCTATATAATATTACTTAAGTATGTACTTCCCTTGCCTCTATTAGACTATAAACTTCCTGGAGTTACAAATTGTGTTAGTCCTCTTTTTCCCCTACAATGTTTATAGCAGAGTGCTCTGCACATGCTGGAACAAGTATCAGTTTAATTGAACTGCTTAATAAAATTTCTTTGTCCTTCCTGTTCTGGATAAGCCATGGGAAAAAACAAAATACAAAAAAAAAAAAAAACAAAAAAAAAAACCCCAAAGGCAGATCTGTGAAATGAGGCTACAGAAAATCAAGGGTTGGTACTCTCCAAATTTTATCCTAGTCCTCTGTTAAACTACAAAGCAATCTTAAAACCATTTATTATGCTGTTTATCCTACAAGAGTGTCACATCTAGGCACAAACATATAGAAACATGCACAAATAGAATGCAAACTCCGTATGAACTCCACAAGTAAAAGATTTTTGTTTACTTTGTTCATTGATGTGTCCTAGTGCCTAGAATAGTGCCTATGACTACTGTTTAACAGGAACACAAATATTTAAGGAAAATATTTATGTTGAATATACACAACATACACATTTCCATAAATGTGCCTTTTAAATTAATAGCAGTGAACTTACATAATGAACAGAACTACTTATAGCTATAGCTTTAAAAGCTTTAACCATAATACCCATGAACATATCCTTCCAGATACAGATTTAAGTTTCTATCTGGCATTTTATTTTTTTATTTTTATTTTTTTTTAAAGATTTTATTTATTTACTTGAGAGAGAGACAGTGAGAGAGAGCATGAACGAGGAGAAGGTCAGAGAGAGAAGCAGACTCCCCATGGAGCTGGGAGCCCGATGCGGGACTCGATCCCGGGACTCCAGGATCATGACCTGAGCCGAAGGCAGTCGTCCAACCAACTGAGCCACCCAGGCGTCCCTCTATCTGGCATTTTAAAATAGTTTCCAAAGTTTATCTCCATATAATCCGAAGTGGTTATTTTCTTTATGTATATGACTCCAGGAAGCATACACATTGAATTTTAAGAGAAGAAGGTGGCTCCTCAAGAGTCACTGCAGATGTACCAAATCAAGCTGGCAACTAATGAGATGTCCTGTACCACAATATAGAAGGATTGCCCAGCTATTAAAAATCTTAATATAACCACTCACCTGTGTATCTATATACCAAATAAATTAGGGAGAGAGATTTCCAAATGTTCACTTCTAGTCAACACTTAAGATGAGGTCTCTGAAATGAATCATTGTGAAAAGAATTCTTCAGACCATTAAACATTTCCTGCATTTCAAGCAATCAGTATCCTATAGTGTGTGTGTGCTAGGTGCTAGGGCTACAAAGACAAAATTAAGGGGCTTATATTTTAGTGGAAGAGACAGTGAAGTAAATGAACAATTACAGAACCACTACAAAAAAAAAGCAAGATTTCAAGGACAATACTCAAGATTGCTCTGTATCAGGAAAAAGTCAGGATAAGCTTCTTGGCAGAAGTGACTGCTTGAGATACTTAATCTCATGAGCTAGGAAAAAATAGGGGTCATTCCTCAAAGAAAAACTCAGTAGTAGTACTGCTCAAGAGCCAGTTTTCTCTAGGGCAACTGATCCTCTTCAGGCAGGTTCCTATAGTTACTGAGGGACAACTGAAGGACATTCAGGTTCTTGAAACAGTTGGAAGGCATTTCATTTGTTTTCAGTTCTTGGTGATTATAAATAATGCCACTATAAAAATCTGTATACAGGTTTTCATGAAACCATATGTTTTCAGTTCTCTTGAAGAAATAAAAAAGTAAGCTTACTTTAATTTGTTCCTCACTTCTTGTAATCAACTGCATAGCTTTCTTAAAGGTAACTATCATCATGTAGCGATAAGAGGTATTTACTACCTGAATCTGCCCAAAAAAGGGATCAAGGAAAAGGAGCAAAATAAAAATTAGATTAAGATCTAAAGAGAAGCGGGGTGCCTGGGTGGCTCAGTGGGTTAAGCTGCTGCCTTCGGCTCAGGTCATGATCTCAGGGTCCTGGGATCGAGTCCCACATCGGGCTCTCTGCTCAACAGGGAGCCTGCTTCCCTCTCTCTCTCTCTGCCTGCCTCTCCATCTACTTGTGATCTCTCTCTCTGTCAAATAAATAAATAAATAAATAAAGATCTTTAAAAAAAAAATCTAAGGAGAAGCTACTCAATTTTTAAATTGAATCATTCAACAATTATTTACCGAGAATTCACTATGAACCAGGCCCTGTGATACATGATGATAAATGTTTGGGCTTCAATGGCAAACAAACAAACAAATGCACAATCACACCCTAAGAGAAGATCTATGAAACAAAAATGCATAATCACATCTTAAGAGAAGAAGTATAAAAGAACAAGGAGCTAATAGAGAAAGATACATTTGAGGAGAATAAGAAAGTCAGCAAAGGTTTCCATCAGGAAGTCACAAAGCTTGATAGGAGTTAGCCAAGAAGTGGAAAGACTGTTACAGATGAAGGGAAAACATTAATGGGATGGAGGCATGAAAGTTTAGTGTGTCTATTTGAGGATCTGAAGGAAGTGTAGCCAGAATACAGATGTACAAGGAAAAAAGACTACAAAAGTCAACAGATCTTGAGAGATCTTGGAATTTTCCCTACCAAGTTTGTTCAGCTTGGATCAACTACTTTATATATCTGACAATTCCTGAAAATTAAGAGAGATACAGAAATTCAAAGCAGATCAATCTCAAATCTGTTAAATGTTCTCTAACAAAGAACATCATTTCCTCTGACTGTTACTGATAATTTCAGCACCAACATTTAAGATGAAAATCTGATATTTTGTCTTAAGCTCTTTTATTATTTGCATTTTATACATTTGGTATTTCCTTTAATGCAATAAATTGGTCCACTTTTTAAAGCAAATACTAGATTTTTGACATCTCTGATTCTCAAACTGAAAAAATTAGCATAATTCCTATTTCAAAATTACAAAATTCAATTCAGCAAGCATTTATTTGCCAGATACTAAAAAGATGTGTTTACAAAGACATAAAAAAATGTTGAATTTTCAAAGTAACTTTTTTTGAGAGTCTTGTTTCCATGCTGTTTAACTTATGAAATCACTTAAAACTGATTCTACCAAAAATACCAATCATGTATACCTTAAATTTTTGTATTATTCTAAATGCCACTATCTGGACCATGATAAATTAAGCCTAAATATCATGTACATATACTATATTTTATCTATTTTGCTCATTATAATTAATTGTTTGAGAAAATTAAGGTAAATATAAATACAATAATCAATTCACAGCTCTTCAAAAGAATGAATGTAAAACCACACTACAATTATTACTAAGTCATTTTCCCCTCTACTCAATAATAACTCTGCCTCTCCTCCCATTCAACATTAGATTTTTTTCTTCTAAAAATCTGCTTGTCTACAAACAAGAAATTACTTTTACATAAAAGTTCTTCCTGTTTCTTCCCATTTCTCCTGGACAACAATAAAATACCATTTCTATGTAGTAATTAAATAGAAAGAACGCTCCTGAATGACTAAGGTCATTCAGATACATTCACTCTGTACCCCCAAATAGAATAAAAACTCAAAGGCAGATAACACCTCATTTGTGCTCCATAACACAAAGTTTGAAATTGAGTAGTTATGAATAATTAGCTCTTCTTTCCCTTTTGGTTAGAAAGGCTGTAGTAGGTACTTTCACATATACCAATTCAGAAACCCTGCTGCAGAATACTACCCTTCCCTAACAGACTCTAAGGAGAGAGGCCTTGGACAGATTAGCTCATTCCAGGGATAGAAGTTCTTCCCTCTACATTTTACTATTTCTTAAACACCTACACCACTCTATATAACATTTTATTAAGCAACTGGCTGTTTAATAAACTTGAAAATCTGCAGGTATCACTTGCTCTATATTTAACTTTTTGAAAGGCAACAGCTTTCGATACTTAGGGGGCCAAGCAAAAGTTATGTGGTATAGAAGTAAAGCAAAAAGCAAGGTGAGAGAACTATTGTTTGATTCTTCAAGACACTTTGAAGCATCTTCACTTTGCCTGAAGTGAATACCCAGATCACACAAAAGTTCAAATACAAATACAAAAACATTTCTAAAAACCTAAAATAGCAAAACTCATGTTTGAAAATCCACTTTAACACGTTATACTGTAATTCAATTCACAGACAGCTTGGCTAATCTTTCTTCCAGCTGCCATGTTCCTAAAATAATCTCTCTTTACTAATTCTATTCATGTTTTACCATAGCTATTATTTTCCTGCTTAGTATACTTAAAAAGCCTTCAAACAACTTTTTGTAGGCTGTTAAGCAAAATTCTGGATAAACATTCTAACAAAATAAAATTGAAAAGCCCACTAATTTAAAGACAACACCACTAGAGCTTAGCAACACAACATTAATAATTGAGAAACAGAGCTACATAAAGATAAGTTTCTTAAATATTTTATCATACTATCTTTATTCTTTCTCTTTATTATTTTTATTTTCTGAAGGAGAGGCATACAGTACCTGTGTATTCTAAATCTTCCTTGACTTCCTGGCATCAAGGTAAAAAGAAAAAAACAAAAGTTAAAAAAAAAAGCAAAAAATGTAAAGTGTAGAGTATTTATAAGTATGTAGAAGGTGAAAACAAGAAACTGATAAGCAGATCAAGTGCCTTCAAAGGAAGATGAAAGTTCGTTCTACTCCTATTTTCACTTAATGCTGGGCTTTAACTAAATATATAAAAATATATATTTTTTTAATTTGAAAGACTGCTGGGGCGCCTGGTTGGCTCAGTCAGTTAAGCATCTGACTCTTGATTTCAAACAGGTCATGAGGTCGAGTCCCACAACAGGCTCCTAGCTCTGCACAGTCTGCTTGAGATTCTCTCCTTTCTCTCTGCCTCCCCCCCCCCCGCCCCCTCCCCGGCTCCTGCATGCGCACACACTCTCTAAAATAAATAAATAAATAAACAATCTTTTAAAAAACTGGAAGACTGTTATACTTATGGAGTATAAGCAAACAACAAACATAATATTTTAAATGGAGTGATCTCCACTCTTATTAGCCTAAGGAGCAAGCAGATTGCTTGCCACAGTAAAATTCTGAAAGAACAGAAAACTTCTTCATATAAATGGAACTCTGGGACTGGAAATGTTTAGTTAGAATACTAATTCATCATTCATTTCTTCTATATGAAGTTTTCTTTAATCAATGTTAAATTTTATAGTACCTTACAGAATAATTAAAGAGTAGAATCTTTCCTGAAAAGTCACTTCTTTTTGAAACAGGGTGATGATCCAAAGTATTATATTTAATTATTCAAATCTTCAGAGAGGATACTGATAATTACCATATCCAAACTAGGCTCTAGTTTTACTTTTATTCCAAAATAGGAAGAGAGCAATTAATAGAAAAAAACAACAACAAAAAAGGAGACGCCCTTTGAATTTTTTGCGGAAACTAGGAACTGCTTTTCTCGTAGCCTTTTTTTTTTGATCCATCATCCACAGTCCTGTAAAGCATAGAAGTTCTAAACTTGGAATCAGATTAGCCAATAAAAACAAACAAGCTTTTAGTAATGGAAAAAATGACTTAATACAAGAGTAGAAGCTAGCAGAAAAGCAGGTATATGATCCCATATATGTAAATTAAAAATGAAACAAGCACGTAATCAGCTTTTTCACAGTATCTTCCAACAAAAACAACATTTTAAAGTACTTAATGAAAACATAAAATACTCACATAAGACCTATAACCCGCTAATTCTGTATTATATGTTAGGCATTATATGTTAACATTTTTCAAATAAAGGTATTTAGACCCAAGGGCTGATAATACAGAAATTAATCAAATCCAAAATTTTGGATCCTAAATTCCTTTTCCAATATCACTTACAATCATAAACAGTGAGCCTTGGGATGATAGATCATGTTAGCAGGCAAAAGTCAAACCCTGATTTCTCTGGCTGTCTCTAGAAAGTTTCTTGGAACACACCATGATACAGCTTCAGGAATTAACTGAACTACTGGATCTGCTCTGGCCTATCTATTGCTCTATGTTTAGTTCAGGGATTCCTGAGAATATCATATAGATGGAATCTGGAGATTCAAGTAGTACAGAGGCAATATAACACAGTATTTAACAGTGTTGAGTCAAACTGCCCAGGTTCAACTCCCAGCTCTGAAACTTATGTCGGGACATTGCAGTTAAAACTGTTACCTTGTAAAACAAAACAAAAAACCCCAAAACACACACACAGAGACACAGATACACCCCCACACCTATCCCCCAAACTGTTACCTTGCTTTCTTCCCTGGTATAGTGGAATATTAAGACTAAAAATATTTACCTCTTATGATTCTTTTGAGAAAATACAAGTGCCGGGGAGCCTGGGCAGCTCAGTGGGTTAAGCCTCTGCCTTCCGCTCGGGCCATGACCTGGGGATCCTGGGATTGAGCCCTGCATGGGGCTTCCTGCATTGGGCTTTCTCAGCAGGGAGCCTGCTTCCCCCGCGCTGACCCCGCCCCCTCTGCCTGCCTCTGTGCCTGCTTGTATCTCTCTCTCTCTCTGTCAAATAAATAAATAAATAAAATCTTAAAAAAAAAAAAAGGAAAATACAAGTGCCTAAAACAGTGTCTGTTATATAAACACTATTATGTAAGTGTTAATTTACTGTTTATTATTCCAATGAAACAGGTCCTTCTGATGATGCGGAGGTATTCAATTCCATACCTGTTATAAGAATCTGTCCTAGTTAATGCATCTCTTTATGTCACATTGTTTTCACAATAAAAACGGGGAAGAAGTGGGCACCTGGGTGGCTCAACGGGTTAAGCCTCTGCCTTCAGCTCAGGTCAAGATCTCAGGGTCCTGGGATAAAGCCCCACATCAGGCTCTCTGCTCAGCGGGGAGCCTGCTTCCCCCCCTTCCCCCTCTCTGCCTGCCTTTCTGTCTACTTGTGATTTCTCTGTCAAATAAATACATAAAATCTTTTTTAAAAAAAGGGGGGGAGAACTACTTTGTAACTGCCAACAAGTATTAATGGTCTGGAGGGTGAGTAAAGAAGAGAAGAGTTTATTGGGAAGAAAAGGGTTTTTGTAAGTTAGTCTAAAAGGCCCAACCGGAACAGAATGGGATGGTGTAACTATGACATCTAATTAAAATGAAACCTTAAGGGGCACCTGGGTGGCTCAGTGGGTTAAAGCCTCTGCCTTCAGTTCAGGTCATGGTCCCAGAGTCCTGGGATCCAGCCCCCATCAGGCTCTCTGCTTAGAAGGGAGCCTGCTTCCTCCTCTCTCTCTTCCTGACTCTCTGCCTACTTGTGATCTCTGTCAAATAAATAAATAAAATCTTTAAAATAAAAAAAAACAACAAAAAACCTTAAAAGTGTATCTCCAAGAATTATTTTGTTCTTAAATTTTTTTTTGTGATCTTGTAAGAGCTACATAAAACTAAAATGCATTAAATTTAGTTTTTTCTAGAGGCTCCTAGGTGGCTCAGTGGGTTAAGCCTAAGCCTCTGTCTTAGGCTCAGGTCATGATCTCAGGGTCCTGGGATCAAGCCCCACACCAGTCTCTCTGCTCAGCAGGGAGCCTGCTTCCCCCTCTCTCTCTCTGCCTCCCTCTCTGCCTACTTGTGATCTCTGTCACATAAATAAATAAAATCTTTAAAAAAAATTTATTCTACAAAGAATTTCACTTCTAAAAAAATTAGAATTAATGCATTTATTATTAATTCTTGTTTAAGGTCTCCATCTCCTCAAAATATATTACAATTAGAATTATAATTAAGAGTAGGTATACTTGTTCAGGGGGACCCAGACCCACCAAGCCACTGCTGATAATCTAAGATGACACATGAATAAACCTAAGGTAGATCAATTTGTCCCTTTCCGAGGAATTAGGAATTAGAACTCAGAAGATCAAGGCATCAAGATCTAGATAAAGTTCCTCTCTAGGTATCTAGACCAGAATATAAACTCTGAAATTATTGGTGTCCTTATATTTTGCCTTTTGAACAAGGAAAATAAGAAATCTAGTTTGCTTGCAAAAGAATAATAGATTTGTCAGAAACAATGATGAAAAATTTTGTTAAGATACTTCCTGGGTTGGGCGCCTGGGTGGCTCAGTGGGTTAAGCCGCTGCCTTCGGCTCAGGTCATGATCTCAGGGTCCTGGGATCGAGTCCCGCATCGGGCTCTCTGCTCAGCAGGGAGCCTGCTTCCTTCTCTCTCTCTCTGCCTGCCTCTCAGTGTACTTGTAATTTCTCTCTGTCAAATAAATAAATAAAATCTTTAAAAAAAAAAAAAAAAAAAAAAGATACTTCCTGGGTTGCATAGAGTTGCTGGTTTGAATTCATTTCAGAAGGTGAGATTCTATGAGGTATCTCCATAATCTTACAGTGAATTACTACACTTTATTTAGGCTAGTTCTGATGAGTTTTCTTACTTAAAGAATCCTAACTAATATGTGTAAAAGGTCCTTCTACCATTTTCCTACTTAGCTCCCTTCTTTTGTCAAGGGATTCAAAAGAAAACAGCTGAGCTGATGGTTTAGGGGGCAGATGTCTTAGGGCATATGAAGAACTACAAGTATGTGTGTGTAATTATGTACAAATTTGCTAACAATTCTAGAAAATGGATTGGAATACAGGTTTGTTTTTCTCTGCAGAATTTTGTTATACAAAACCACGCTCCTGGGGGTGGGTAATCAAAAGAAGGCTGTAGCTGGTTAATACGGGCTGAAACCGTAGACAACGCTCAAACTGTAGAACTAGATACCCATTCTACAGATGTGAGCTCACAGTACAGAGGAAGAGTTGTGGTTTTTTCTTTCCTAATTTTTTTTTTTTTTTTTTTTTTTTTTTAAATCTAGGCTAGGGGAGCCTGGGTGGCTCAGGCTTTAAGCACTCTGGGATCAAGTCACGTGTTAGGCTCCTAGCTCAGTGGGAAGCCTGTTTCTCCCTCTCACAAGCTTCTTGTTTGTATTCCCCCTCTTGCTGTCTCTCTGTGTCAAATAAATAAATAAAATCTTTTAAAAAATTAAAAAATAAATCTAAGTTAAACACTAATTTAGCTTTACAATGATTTAGTATGTTTTAAACTATTATACTTGTCAGATACAAGGCTTGCTGTTAAGCTTTTAGTAGCCTTTCTTCCATGTTTGTCAAAGATGATCTTTACTAACCTATATGCATCACTCTATTAATACAGGTATTTTACATTAACAACCATCTTTTCATCTTATTGTTTAAAACCAACTATTTTATGCTTTTTTTTTTTTTTTTAAAGTTCTCAGCTCCTACAGTTAAATAGGATCCTAAACATCCTAAAATGTTAAACAGGATAGGGTCAAAATTAAGAACACAAGGACCACTATTTTAGTCCTCCCTCTTGGCTGCCACTGAGTGACTGATTCAATCACTAGGCTGACATGAATATGATGGTTCATCCAGCGGTTAATCCATCTAATCCTGCTAATACTCATGCCACATTTTTGTCACATTAACCACAAAGACCTACCAAGAGCCTGCTCAAGTGGTTTACTAAAAAATCAAGCTATACTTGGTTTGCAATACTTCCCTCATTTAAATCTAAAAACCTTGTCAAAAAAGGAAATTAAAGATAGATCAACATAACTTAGTTTTCAGAAAACTCAATCTGGCACCTAGTGATCAACACAATCTCTTATAAAACAATGTTTAATAATGGGTATCAGAAACTTGCCATAGTAGAAGATGATTTTAAACATGTAAAAACATGTAACTTAAACACCATGCTATCAGTTACTTTCTCCTATTTTTGTTCCAGTTTACACCTCTTTAAAGACCTTTTTCTGTACAGCAGAAGCGATGTCAATGATAGTCAATGATATAATAATGTATAATGACAGATGATAACTGCATTGTATACAATTATGTATACAATTGTAATGTATACATTACAACTGTCAAATCACTATGCTGTACAGCTGAAACCAATATAACATTATGTCAACTACACTTCAGTAACAAAAAAATTTTAAGGCCTCTTTTCACTGTCTTGAAAAATATTTTCACAAAATTCATGTAACTCTGTAATTCAACATTCTTGATTCTACTCTTAGAGATTTGGGGCCATTTTCCAATTCATTTTTAAAACGTATTTATCATTAAATGCTTTTACTCTTCATAAAGAACAAGGCAGAGGAGTTTCCTGTGTACAAACTGCTTTTCTAGATCGTTTCTCATATTTCTCCTATTATAATTACTTAAAATTCTGAAATCCAAATTTTATCTTTTAAAATCCCTTTATTCCTCAAAGGCTAGCTGCCTTTCTGGGAATTATGCTTATCTTTTCTCTGAATTTTCTGTAGTCCACCTGCCAAAAGCTTCAAAACATATTCAATTAACCCCTTGATTAGTTTTCTTACTTATTTTTAAAACTCTCCCAAGGTATCCATCACATTGCCAATCAGTCTTTCCTTTTTAAATAAAAAGGTTAATTTAAAAAAAAGCAGGCATTAGTGCAGAAATAAATACTTAACTATCAACACCAGCTTCCTTGAGTGGCCAAAGAGTAGCAAACAAATACCCATAAATTATATCAGTATCTCTATATTTAATCCTTAATACAATACTGGAACTAATCATTTTAGCATTCTTCTCCAAGTCAGATTCATCTTCATCATTTTTTCTCCTTGTTTTTAATGAGAAATCTGTTCTATTTCCCTCCAAGAGATAACCGCTGTTAACTAGAGTAATTTTCCCAGATTTGTTACTATGCAAACAACTTTTTCCCCCAAAATGGAATCATACCATATAGTATAGAAACTAACTTTTTAATATTTAAATATTTTTTGAAAGAGAACAATTTATGTACTATCAATCCATTTTGCACATAACACATATCTTGCCCCACCATCCCATATCCCAGATTAGTTTTAAATGTCAAGGGTGGGTTGAAAAGGGAGAAGATATCATGTTAATTTTGCATTAAAGTTTAAAATATAATAACCATTTCCCATTTTGTCTAAGCTGAGACAAGTTCAAAGATGCTTCTTCAAGGTCAAAATAACCCACACAACATTTTTGTACAACTGCTACTTTTCTCATTAAATGTGCAACTTAAAAAAATATTAAAATGCTAAAAGGTCACAAATACTCAAAGCAACTCTAGTAAAATTTTGAACAAAACAAAAACAAAAACAAAAACAACTCTTTAAACTGTATTAGGTGAAAGAATCAGGGAGTCATCAGGGAGATGCAAATTAAAACCACAATGAGATATCACCTTACACTTAACAGAATGGCTAAAATCAAAAAGACAAGATATAACAAAAGTTGGCAAGGATATGGAGAAAAAGGACCCCTCATGCACTACTGGTGGGAACACATACTGGTGCAGCCACTGTGGACTGCAAACAGTATGGAGGTCCCTCAAAAAAATTAAAAATAGAATTACCACATGAACCAGTAAATTCCACTACTGGGTATTTACCAAGAAAACAAAAACACAAATTTAAAAAGACATATGCACCCCTATGTTTACTGCAGCATTATTTATTATAAATAAGATATGGATGCAACCCAAGTGCCCACTGATAGGTGAATGGATTAGGAAGATGTGGTATATACGCACACACACATTGGAATATTACCATCCATTAAAAATAATATCTTGAGGGCGCCTGGGTGGCTCAGTGGGTTAAGCCGCTGCCTTCGGCTCAGGTCATGATCTCAGGGTCCTGGGATCGAGTCCCGCATCGGGCTCTCTGCTCAGCAGGGAGCCTGCTTCCCTCTCTCTCTCTGCCAGCCTCTCCGACTACTTGTGATTTCTCTCTGTCAAATAAATAAATAAATAAATCTTAAAAAAAAAAAAAAAAAAAAAAAATAATATCTTGATATTTGTAGCAACATGGATGGACCTAAAGGGTATAATGCTAAGTGAAACAGATCAGTCAGAGAAAGACAAATACCACACGATTTCACTCACACATGAAATTTAAGAAACAAATGAACAAAAGAAAAGATTAAAAAAATCAGACTCTTAAACGGAGACTAAACTGGTGGTTGCCAAAGGAGATGTGGGTGAGGAGCATCGTGAAATAGATAAAAGGAATTAAGAGTATATTTATCTTGATGAGCACTGAGAAATGTACACAACTGCTGGATCATTATACTGTATACCTGAAACTAATTTATCACTGTATATTATTTATAATTGAATAAAAAATGTATTAGACAAAAAATGTATCAGGTTGTAAGTTTTTTATTTATAACTAATATCTTCTTTACTTTTCCTAAAAACACGACTTAGTAAATTTAGGAACTGAGAAAATATTAGAGATGGTTGACTAAATGCTTTAACTGTACTATTCTGAGCAAAAATCCAACATGGCTCTGAAAAAATATACTCTCATCTCTCATTTTAATCTATGACCTTATATTCACAGTGCATTATTTTAGGCAATAAAAGACTTTTAGATTGTTACTACTATCAAACTTTATTCCTAACAGCTTTGTGTTCTACCCCCTGAAGCCTTTAAAAACACACACTCTGTTCTCCCCCCACAATATCATAAAAGTAAATCTGGCTTTACTTCTAAGTTCTTAATGAACTCTTCTGAACTTGAAAGGCACAGAAAAACAAACACAAAATTTTACATGTATTTTTAGATGGTTCACCAAAATCTTAAAAAAAAAAACACATCTAACCATGAATCCTTATCCTCTGGTTTTTCTATAGCCTCATAAATCATTTTCCATTTGGTATTCACACTTCCAGAAAACCATGAAGATCTAAAAAAAAAAAAAGGCTAAGTTCAAGACTTAAACAGAAAAAAAAGAAAAAACTATAAATAAGATTTTGATTTATTATAGTTAGGCCACCCTTCCTCCAGGCTGGCTCAAAAACTGGTATATCCTTCAGCATACATTTTGCACTTTGTTATAATTCCTTGTTTATTGCCAGTCTCCCCTTAATATCATTCAAATATACTCTGCTTCTGACCTAAAAAGTAAGCACACAGTAAGTACTCACTGAATGAATATATGCTGTGAAAAGCACCTTTACTCTACTCCAAACCAGAAGCTAAGTGCATGCACATCTTTGACTCCTATTCCCGGAAGTTAATCCACTTCCAATTCATATTAATTCTATTTCCTAAATGTGTCTTGAGTCCATCTACTATTTCCCAACTCCACTGCCATTAAGTTAGTTCACTTCTCAGACTACTCAATTTCCTAACCTCGTCTCCCTGCCCTTCAGTCTTCTCTTTTCAGTGCATTTTCCACATTGCAGCCAAAGTGATTTTTTTTCATTGTTCAAGGATTTTATTTATTTATTTGACAGAGAGGCAGGCAGAGGGAGAGAGAGAGAGAAGCAGGCTCCCTGTCAAGCAGAGAGCCTGATGCAGGGCTCGATCCCAGGAGCCTGAGATCATGACCTGAGCTGAAGGCAGAGGCTTAACCAACTGAGCCATGCAGGTGCCCCCAAAGTGATTTTTTCTTAAGGAGAAAATTTGATTGTCTCATTTAACCTGATTAAAATCCTTCAACACTTCTGTTCACCTCCAGCTCTTTGAACACACTATTCCCTCTCTCTGAAATAATTTTCTACATTCTTCTGTCCCTCACAACCCTGGCTTTTACTCATCACTCAGCAGCTCAAACATCACCTGTCCCCAAGAAGCTCTCCTCCTCCCCAAATTTAGGTGAGACGTGCCCTCACAAACTTCCACACCACTCTGTACTACCACCATTACATATTGTTACACAAAACTGACATAAATGTATAATTACCTGTATATATTATCTATATACCTCAGGACTCTGTAAGCTGTGTTAGGGTAGGGACAATGTTTGGCCATCCTCTTGCCATCACAATTACACTGATGAACACTAAGCTTAGGCTGGAGTTGGGGGGACTAGAAGATAATTATAACCTCTGCCAGTGCCTCAATTCTTAGTGGTGAACACAGAGAATTTTATTTTTAAAAAGTTATTAATAGCTTATTGAGATACAATTCACACATCATGCAATAACCCATTTCAAGTATGGAATTAAAAGAGTTTGAGTATATTCAGAGTTGTGTAACCTTCACCACAATCATTTTTAGAACGTTTTTTATCATACTAAAAAGAAATAGTATACCCATTAGCAGTCACTCCCCATTTCCCCTCAATACCTCTAGACTTTGGCAACCATTAATCTCTCTTCTCTCTCTATATATTGCCTATTCTGAACATTTCATATAAATGGAATCATCCAATATGTGGTCTTTTGTGACTGGCTACCTTTACTTAAGCGTAATGTCATCAAGATTCACCTATACTGTTTCAAGTACAGTACTTCGTTTCTTTTTACTGTCAAATAATACTCCACCAATTTCAGTAACATAATAGAGGACATTTTACTTATCCACTCAACTGATATTTGTGTTGCTCCCTCTTTTTGGCTTTTATGAATAATGCTGCTATAAACATTAATATACAAATTTTGTGGGGATATCTGTTTTCAATTCTCTTAGATATATACTAAGGAGTATAACTGTTTGGTTATAAGGTAACTCTATGTTTAACCTTTTGAAGAACTGCCAGACTGTTTTAGAAGTGGCTGCATCATTTCATATTTACCACCAGCAGTATAAAGGGTTCTAATTTCTCCAAACCCTAGTTAATACTTGTTAATGATCTGTTATTTTTATTAGAGCCATTCTAGTGGGTATGAAGTATGGTTTTGATTTGCATTTCCCTGATGGCTAAGTAATTTCATTCTGTAAACTCTATGAGGGTAGTATTGTTATCTGTTTTGCTTAAAAATAAAATTCCCCCAGGGCCGCCTGGGTGGCTCAGTGGGTTAAGCCTCTGCCTTCGGCTCAGGTCATGGTCTCAGGGTCCTGGTATCGAGCCCCGCATCGGGCCCTCTGCTCAGCCTGCTTCCCCATTTCACTCTGCCAGCCTCTCTGCCTACTTGTGATCTCTCTCTCTCTCTGTCAAATAAATAAATAAAATCTTTAAAAATAAATAAATAAATAAATCCCCCCAGCATTCAATAGCTATGATACATAAGAGGCCTCTGATTTATCTTTCAGGTGGGCATGTAATGGGAGCTGTTAACTACATGTAAGAAGTGAAGAAAACAGAAGATGATGTTGAGATTTTAGTTTAATAAATGAAAAACTGATGATACCAAAAATTAGATGTGGATTACATTAAAAAGGAGAACAAATCATATAAAGAGAAAAATTGAACTATAGGAACGAATGATATGGGAAAGGAAAAACAGACATAGGAGAACCTTGGAACATTCTTCTTTTTTTTTTTTTTTTTTTTTAAGATTTTATTTATTCGACAGAGAGAGATCACAAGTAGGCAGAGAGGCAGGCAGAGAGAGAGAGAGGAGGAAGCAGGCTCTCCAACAAGGAGAGAGCCCGATGCGGGGCTCGATCCCAGGACCCTGGGATCATGACCTGAGCCGAAGGCAGAGGCTTTAACCCTCTGAGCCACCCAAGCGCCCCCCTTGGAACATTCTTCTTTAAAAAAGAAAGAAATTGGGGGCGTCTGGGTGGCTTAGTCAGTGAAGTGCCTGCTTCTGGCTAAGGTCATTATTCCTGGGTCCTGGGATCGAGCCCTACTTTGGGCTCCCTGCATAGAAGGGAGTCTGCTTCTCCCTCTCCCCTAGCTCAGGCTCTCTCCTGCTCTTTCTCTCAAATAAATAAAATCTTCGGGACGCCTGGGAGGCTCAATTGGTTAAGCAGCTGCCTTCGGCTCAGGTCATGATCCCAGCGTCCTGGGATGGAGTCCCACATCGGGCTCCTTGCTCCGCAGGGAGCCTGCTTCTCCCTCTGACTCTGCCTTCCACTCTGTCTGCCTGTGCTCGCTCTCGCTCGCTCTCTCTCTGACAAATAAATAAATAAAATCTTTTAAAATAAATAAATAAATAAATAAATAAAATCTTCAAAAGAGAAAGAAAGAAAGGAAGAAAGAAACAAAGAAAAGAAGGAAGGAAGGAACGAAGGAAAAGAAATTAAAAGGGACACTGAACAGGGGCATTCAGAAAATAAGCAAGAAGGGAACAGGATCATAAAGGCTGTGGACACTCATTACCTATAACTTAAACATAACTTTCGCAGGGATGTTCTTCTTGATATTCTAGGTTAAGTCCTCCTAATAAAAACTTTCATCTCACCCTATATTTCTATTCTAACTCTTACTAAAATTTTCATCATTTGTTCACACTATCACCCCACTAGATAATATGCTACATTCAGGCAGGGAACATTGCTTTTAGAGATTTGTACAAACGCCAGGCATATAGTAGATAATGATTTATATATTTGTTGTGTGAATTAGTTAATCACTAATTTAAATGAGTAACAACATCATATATCTGTAAAATACAAATACTGTTTAACATTTTAAATAACTTATATGCAAATTTTATTAACACACATGGAGTAATAAAACAGATGTATGTCAGGAGAAGTATTTTCAAGGTTAGTCTTCTATCTTAAATACACTAGAGACTTTACTGAAAATGTCTTTTGTATAAAGAAACATTAAAAAAAGCATGTTATTTTGAGCAAAACATATAAAATTATAGGTGAAAGTTCTAAAAAGCAATCCTAACAATACAATGCCATGAGTGAGCAAGGATACAATACCCACTATATCATGAAAAGTTGGAAATATAATATTCATCACAGACAAGTGGGAAAATAAATTTTGGGATACACACCCACACACCCACACACGAATACCATGTAACCATTAAAAAGGAAAATGAGAATCAGCATTCATTAACCTAGAAGTTTTTTAAAAAATGTTTAATTTACGGGCACCTGGGTGGCTCAACTGGTTAGGTGGCCAACTCTTCATCTGAGCTCAGGTCATGACCTCACAGTCATGAGATCCAGCCCTGCATAGGGCTCCATGCCGAGCATGGAACCTGCTTGAGATTCTTCCTCTCCTCTCCACTCCACCTCCCCCTACCCCCACCCATGTGTGTGCATGTGCAAGCTCTCTCTCTTTCTAAAAAAAAGTTTAATTTAAAAATAAGTTTACAAACCAGAAAATTAAATACAACCATTTATAGAAAATTATATATTGAATAAAGATGGACAAAGGAAAGTTTAATAAGGTTTCACATGGGCCTACCTCAGGCCTGAAAATCTAAAGTCTTTTTTTTTTTTTTAAAAATAGGCTCCATATCCAACATGGAACTTGAACTCACGACCCTGAGATCAAAAGTCACATGCTATACTCACTGAACCAGCCAGACATCCCAATATTTCTTTCTTTCTTTCTATGTTCTTCTATGATACTTCAACTACTTAAATAATTATTCTTAAGTGTTTATCTGGGATAAAATACATAAAGAACAATAAGCAAACCTGAAAGTAAGCCATGTTCCAAAGCAGAAAGAAGATGGGGAAGACGAAAAAGCAAGAGCAGAAGACACTGAAGGCTTAATAATTACTTAAGGCTTTTTCATGTATATCATGGGATAAGTAAAAATGTTGGGATGATCAGAAATTTAGACATTTTATTGTAAAAAAAAAAAAAAGATGGTTGAAAGAGTTAAGCAGCAACAGACATTCTGTAATGAAAAAAACTTGAATATGAGACAGTTTTTATGCAGCTTGTTCCATGTACTCAGAAAGGATAGACTGCTGAACAAGTCATCTGTCCTAATCTTTCAAGAAAAACTGTACAAATTAACATACTTTTGAGAAATACAATAGCTCTTAATGAAATGCAGTGTCATGCGCTGGCAACAGCAGCATCAAAATCTTTTCTGGAAAACAAACATCTACAAAGAAACACCATGTTCAAATCATAAGTTAAAACACTGACTTATTTCATGTGAAGTCTAGAACACAAAGAGTATGCCAGGTTAACATGAAGAAATTCTGAAGCATACACAAGTCCAACATAAAAAGAGTTAAATAAAATCCAATATGGCCTCCTTATGATTATATTCCAATTAAAAATAAGCATTTTTTAAAATATCATCTAATCACTGACAGTATTAACTATGATTACCCATGTTCACCAGACATATGCTCTTGGTCACCAAATGACTATCAGTTTCAAAATTAAACGCTCCTGAAAGAAAAGAAAAAGAAACAACAAAAACCACTTCAACACTGAAAATATTCAAAAGATCACTGTGGAGCTGAAGAGTTCCAGAAATGTTCCAAACAAAAGTATGAATACTGGAACACATTTATAATAATCTAAAATAAGATTAAATAAAATGTACATACTTTAATGTTTCCTATAAAGGTAAATGGTATGTGTGTGTTTTGAAAGTTAATCCAGGAAAATAGACTCTTCCACATGGTTAACTTCTTAAGAGGGTATCAACTCACATTCTCACAAAATTTCTTTGGCACTATGCAAGTATTTAAGAAACTGGCACAAACTTTCTATAACCTTATCTTTTTGTTATAGAACATGTTAAACTACAAAAAAAAATGCAACTTCAGCTCAAATATGACTTAATAATCAAACTAAAGTAACTTTTTAAGTGAAGCTCTCCCTGCAGAGTATCTCACTCAACACACATAAGGCATTTAAACAGATTACTAAAAAGGTGACAGCTGAGGAATGCCTTCATTTCTTTCCATGGTTTCTACCAAATGTCATTTCAGAAATACCTATACAACACATGACAATGTGGAATGTCTCCACCCATGAAAGAGCATTCTAGTCGAGCAAGCACACTTAGGGCAGTAACACAGAGCTCAAGTTTGTCTTTTTATGGTTAGCCAGCATAACAATGAAAAGATAAACAACCAAAATACTAATAAGGTCAGAAAATCCTGGCATACAGCGATCCGCAGTGAAAGTGTTATTTAGAAAAAAATATACAAAACTGTGATTAAAATCATTTGAAAATATGAATTAGCTTCTAATGCCAGTATCCTAAGTACTCCTTTTCTAAACCAACAACCAACAATTTGTTTGAAAAAATTCATTTTTAAAGTATGTTGCATAAATGAAGCAAAATTCTGCTTATATTGGTAATCAGGAATATATTCCATTTCAAAAATAAATCTAAGATCCTGCTAAATTTTGACTGTAACAATGGCTACCTTTGCATTTTAAGCATTATAAAAGTAAGTTACTGGTATAAACACTCGTATTACAATTTTTAATGATCGCTTTGTGCCCAGGTCATGCAAGTCTCCACTTTGCACTTTGAGCTGTGCTTTAATATAAATAAGCTAAGAAATACATTCCAGAGGAAGACTACATGTGCAAAGGCTTATGGAAATATATATATGAAACTGGTGGTTCCTAAAATATGAACTGGTGGATCACTGTCACTGGTTTTGTGAATCTCTAGTTAAGTTCCTTTTTGCTCCATCTTGGGTAATCAGGGGCCAGGCACTTGTACCCTAATGATCTGGCCTGCCACCACCTGAGTGCCATCATATCCTTCCAAAAGGAGGACACAGGTAATCGCGTCATGAAATCTGTTCATCCCCACTTACACACTCTACTTGCATGAAAGATTATCAAGAAAATTTCTGGTCAATACAGCAATAATTTTATAAATTGACAAGACTCCCCACTTTCTTTTATTTATTTGGATACTATAGCCTTTATTATTAAAATATTATTTTTCTTTATGAAAATGGTGATAATAGTATAAAGTGGTCACACTGGCAAATAAAAATTAGGCTATCCCCTTTTAGTCAAATTTAAGTAAACAGGTCTATGAAATGTAAAATTATGGGAATCAGTGATTTAATGGGCAACACGTAAATTACATTCCAAATGTTGCTCTCACTTATTACCACTAAGGAAAAAAAATTCTGGTACCATTTCCAAGTTAAGATCTAAAACATAATTTGGCTGAATTTTGCAAAAATGATTTAAAATTATTTTTTTAACTTGGATATTCCTACTAACAAAAGGCTTCCAATTAAAATCAAATATGATTAACATTAATAAGTATGGTTTACTAATTCATAAATTAATTCAGTTAATTATATTAGCTTTTCATGTATTATCTCAAGTCCTAATAATCACTGTTCAGGAAGTAAAATGCAGATTAAATGGTAGTGACAAACTCATGGTTGTTTTTTCTTTTATTTTGTCCTGATATGAGTTTTCCTATAACTTATCTCTTTTCATTAAAAGTGGTATATATAAACAAAGCATGTACAGTAAATGCATACATAAAAATGCCTAAAGCAACAATATAAATTATTTTTAGGATAAAGGAAAATAGAGACATTTAAAGACTAAACTCTATGTCTCCAAAAAAGGAGTTTTTGTTGCTTTTGTAACTTCCTTGCAACTTCCCAAAGCACTTGATCAAATATTCTGCACAAAATGACCAGTCAAAAACAATCTTGGCAGTTCCTAAACTTTAGGCTAGATTCTGAGGTTAATTTAGATATAGTACTACTATACGAACAAATAAAGTTCATAAGGGGGTTAGCTAGCTAAAACAAAAGTAGATGAAGAAAAAATTGTGTGATATTGTGTGTGTGTGTGTGTAGTGTGTGATTCATTTGATTCCAGTTAATTCATTTGATTCATTTAATTCAGCTGATTAACTGAGAAATCTCTACTAATAATCAATCATAATGACTAGAAGATTTAAGAATACTTCTTCAGACTTAAAAGAAGAAATCTGGCATGGTCTTAAGTTTGGGCTTTGGAATCAGAAAAACCTACATGTTAGAACCCAGCTCTGTTATTTATTATCTTGGCAATCTTGAGCAAGAAAGAAGGGATGCTGTGAGAATTAAATGAGATACTGGTTGTAAAAGCATGTACCACAGTGTTCCACATATACCAAGTCCCCAGCAAATGTTCACCAGCCAATTCCACTTCTCAATAAAACACTAGTAAGTCATGGCTAATAGCCAACTCCAACTCAGAATAGACTCAAAAGAACTTTTGGAGGTCTTCCATCTTTCAAAGATGTATACCTTTTGGTATACAGTACTCCATCTTTCCAACATGATTATGGAACCCCATAAACTTTCATAAGAAAAGTGGGGGTGAAAATGGAAATATTTTTCTGGCAGAAAGGGAATCAGGAACCCTCAAGAAGTAATGTTAAAGCAGTAACAAAATAATTTTCTATACTCTCCATCCCCCATAAAAGTAATCTTTCTAGTCATCTTAAAAAAAAATCACCTAACAAGACTCTTTTTTAAAAAAAACATATTTTATTTTTAAGTAATCTCTACACCCAACAAGGGCTTGAATTTACAATACCGAGATCAAATCGCATGGTCCACCAACTCAGCCAACCAGGCGCTGCTAGACTTTTTTTTTCTTTTTTCTTTTTTTTAAGCATAAGTTCTTTTCTTATGTGAACAGTACTTGTAAAATGTGGTAACAAATTTCTTCTATGCCATCTAGTGCTTCTACCTGATTATACTAGAATATGCTCAGTCACAGCTTGCAATCACACTAGCTGAAGCACATGAAAGATGGTCTTGGTTATGACACTTCAAAGTCAGACCACAAAACTGTTGCCAGGAAGCACAAAGGCAGCAACTGCAGAGAAGACATTGTAACAGCAGAACTGTGGGCACTAGTGCCCTAAACCAGCACATCCCATATATGGATAGGGTTGTCCATTTATTTGCAGGAAGTGAGGGGCCAGTTTAGAGGGGTTAGAAGTTTTGTTTGTTTAGGTGGGTTTTTTTTTCCTTTTAATAGATTTAGGATGATTTCAATAAAAAGTTTTAAGAGCCATCAGCATCAATGTGTTACAGTCTTCCTAATTAAAAAAATCATGTAGAGAGAGTAATTTATACTACACGCTCTTTTAAACAGCTATTGCTGTTATTATTTATAAGTGATTCATTAGATTCTTCTAAGATCTTAACATCCCTCACCCCCGAAAAAATAAACAATAAACTCTATATTCACTTTTAAACAGATTTCTCATATACAGCAATTACATTATTTTCTAACAAGAGACTCAATATCAACCACTCCAATCTCTCTTCCTTTTGGTTGGAAAACACTTTAAGTAGCCTTATTAGAATACTTTTAAAGAGAGTTACATTTCAGATTACGATTCAGTGAAAACAGCTTGGCTGAGAAGATTAAGCCCTTAAGAAAAGACTGCACAAAAGTATTCCTTTTACTGTCAAGAAGGGAGCCACATATTTTTACAAAGAAGCTTCAAATGGCGCCCTTAAAGTTGATAAAAGTTGTATTTTAAGAGCAAAAGGATTGAATACTAAACTTATCTGCAAGTCTGTCTCTATTGAAAAGTAAAAGGAAACTTTATTTTAAAATTATGATAGCATAGAACATGGATCTAATTCTACTTGGTATTCCTGTATAGGACCTAGTTCAGACTCTTATAAAGAAGCTGGCAAATTAATTAATGTCTCAAATAAGTATTTTTTTAACATATTACTAGGATTTAAACTGGTTTAGGATTTTTTAAAAGGAAGAAGATTAACATTAAGAACTTTTTAAAAGCTCAAGATATTTAAACAAATCTACACAGAAGATCCACAACAAAGATTTTCATTTGTTTTATGAACACCTAAGTTCCACTATGTGTAAGAACAATAAAACTTTGTACTTGTAATAATAGGTAAAAGACACACGTCAATAAAATCTTTAGTGAGCACCTAATATGTGCCCGACTCTGGAAATACGACATGTAGAAAATTGGGTCCTTCTACTCTATCAGGAAAGACAAACTTAAAAACAAACAGTATTCAATAGAAGCGTTTCAATAGCAGCAGAGAGGCTAAATATAAGATACAGTGAGCACCCCAGAGAAGAGAGTCCTTCTCCAGTGCCATATTCTTATTCGAATTCAAAGAACAGAAAGATCCCTACTGGCTGGCAATTCCACTGAACTCTGAAGAATAACTAAGATTTGACTGGCAAAGAAGGGAGGGAGGATAGTCTAGTGGCAGAAAGAGCATAACCATTGGCATGAAAATAGAAAGGTAAAGAGTGAAAAACAATGCAATGGAGATACATCAGTTATAAGCTAAATGATGAAACACTAAATTTAAGGAAAGGAGTGACACATTGAAAGTGCTATTGTTAAAAAAAAATATTTTTAGAGCAATATGAATGCTGGATTGGACCAGAAACAGAACAGAGGCAGAGAAAGCAGTTAACATATTACTGTACTCCAGGGATAAAGTAATAAAGGTATAAACTAGGTTGATAATGAGAGTAGCCAGGAAAAGAACTGATGAAAAGGCAATTGTGAAGATTGATTGGATATATGTAGACAAGGGGACGACTAAACAATAACTGAGATGTTTAAAACTTGATCCAGAGATTAATGACATCATTAAAAGATTCAGAGCTATCAATGAGAAGAGTAGGCTTGGTGAAGAAAGATTTAAGTTTTATTTCAGGTTGAATTCAAAGAAATTCCTAACATTGATGTAAAACTAACAACTTAAAATACTCAGACTGAAAAAAGGATACAGGTGAAGTCTAAGGAAATAAAATTAAACATACATATGTATCTAAACTAATGTTACCTGATAAAAGAGTATAAAACTGAATGCTAACTATGAAAATCCATGTTTGAGTAAGAATCCTTTGAAGAAATCACAAAGCTAAATGTAAATGCAGTAATTGCTACTCTATGGCAGAGGCAGTGAACCTCTACTTACTATCTTACTACTTAAATACACATTTTTAAATATAAAATCACAACATAGTGAATTAATATTTCATTCTACATCAATACATCAGCACTAGAAAAATGGAAATGAGGGACTGGAGCTCTGCAGAAATGTGAGAACTGGAAATCAACTTGATAGTTACTGGCACAGAGTAAGTAGATAAGATTTTAAGGTAAAATCGAAGGTTAAACTCAACATTGTTGGAAGAAATCTCAGTCCTGCATTATGCACACCAGTATCAGCAGTAATCAGCAACAAAGCATTCTACAGAAACCTCTATTACTCTTCTAAAATATTTATAATGTATACTGAAATACAGATATAGATCACAAGGCAGAAAACTCAACCAGGTACTTATAAAATCAGAAGTGATTAATGCCCACCAACTAAAGTGAAAATCTACTCTAGACCTCAGTTCCAGAAAATGAAGTTTATTTCAGCTTCAATACCGTTCAGCATTGTTTTCTAGCTATGGGAGTCAGCAGGAGAGGGAGGCTACTCCAAAGACCAAGACAGGAAATTTGACAAGAACACTGCTTTTTCTCCAATATGGATGACATATTTCTATACAAAAAGAACAGCTAAAAATTAAGTAGCTTTTGTAATTTCTAATGAGAGGGCACATTCAACCAATAAACTTCTAAATATAAGCTGCTTACATTAAAAATGGAAGTACAATATGAGATTAAGTGTAGTTATGGCTTGTAAAGTTTCTAAAACTTCTCCTGACAGTGAAATTTAAGATGCCTGATTAAAACCAAAAAGATAAGTGAATATTTCCAAAGACTAATCAATAATCTAGCAAAAACATTTTAGGTATTACACGCTTTTTTGAGAAGTTAATTAAAAAAACACTATTCAAAGGCTATTAAATCAGTGGGTCAATTTTAGGTTTTATAATTTAAGTACTTAAAACAAGCAGCATTCGAGAGATTTCTTAAAAGGTTAAAATTTTCTTGAGATTCCTTTTAAAAAAGTTTTATTTACCACCTTTCACTATCTGTCGTCCTGAATTTGCCCAAAACGAACTCCTTGTTCTCAAAGTCGCAACAGGGGAAAAAGTATGAGTTGATAAAAAAGAAATGAGAGTGGAGAAAACATGATAAAAATTTTAGTACTTGGTATTTTAAAGACTGTAGCTTCAGGGACTTAAGGAATGTGCAGATAAATTACAAAAAGATATTATGCAAATGATTATGCATAAACTTTTGCTTAAAAGCTTGTCAGGTAAAACAAAATACGCAATAAAGGCTATACCTGTGTGTTGTCAAACTACTGAATTCAGTTAATCAGGAAAACATTGATAAGTCAACTAATTCTTGCAACATGTCCAAACTGAGAGGGGGGGGGGAAAACAAACTTAAAAAGTCTGTTACATGTATTTTCTCTTCCCACCTAGGCCAGTATTACATTAATATAAGCATTAGAAAATTTCCTCTTTCCCCAAGCCAATACAATTGGGTTCCTCCACGAGTGTGATAACTTTAAATTTCTATCTGACAATTTTAATAAAATATATTGATGTAAACCATTATCCAATTGTACCCTGACCTTAGCATACAATAACTGTGTCTTTCAGAATTAATTCCATACTAAATCGTGCAAATTGCACTTAAAAGATCCTTCATCTTACATAACTACATTACCATTTTTAGTGCCAAAAGTTTCTTTCATTCTCTATACCATGTTTTTAGAATCTAGAGTTTGCTATGCTTTAAAATAAACCTCAGCCAAATAAAAAGTATGCTATAAATTAAAGACTCCAAATTTATGGAACAGAAAAAGAACTACAGACCGCGCTATATTTTTACTGGGTGCCACATTCTGAATTCCAGATTTGTCGAGCAATTTGTCAGTCATTTCAATCCATCCAGTCAACTTTGTAAACAAAGGCTATAAGCCAAGTTTGATATGAGAATTCAATTAAATAAAACTTAAAACGGTCATCATTCACCAAACAGGAAGCAGTAAAAGGAAAATGCCACCACACACCTTTTAAAAAGGCAGCAAGGCAATATTCATAAAATACAGAGCCTTAAGTTTCAACCTCTGTAACAAGTTTTTGTAACAGTCTTAAATAAAATACAGCTATGATCTTCCACATACAACCAAGGTAACGTTGAGCTAGTTTACAAATCTTTTCATTTTAAGGGGAAGCTATTGCTATTAAGTCAGATTCTAAGTAATTCCAAATTGCCCAGTAAGAAAATAGAGTCTATGTCTTGTCACCTATTACCATCACTCAAAGATTGCTTTTTATGCAGAACTCTACGTGGTTGTGTTGCTTTTGGCCTGTTAAAGGCAAAGCAACATTATCTCTGGATTGCCAATAGTTTCTCCTTATTTGGCTAACACTGAGCGATCCCAATCAGGCTACTATAAAACTTTAACATGCACAAAGCATCCATTTTGAGAAAAGTTTGTGAACAGCTTTCTTTTTTATCACCCCCAAAAGGAAAATCGGAGCTTGGTAATTGGTTCTGAAAAGCGTGCCCAGTGTTTATTCTTCTCTTTCTAACCCCAGTGCACACCCCAAGACGTGGGGCTCGAGGATCTCTGACACTGCGGCAAACTCTTCTCCCAAAGACACTTCAGTACCTTTGGGTCCGGCGGTGGGTAAGCCCTTTTGAGCACTTCCTTACCTTACCCATCTCCATCCCCTCCCTTTCATCCGGAGCAGATCAGCTAATTACACCCCATTTCCCCCTCCCCAATGACCAAGAGTAATAAAGGAGAAAACAGGAAATCATCCGCTCAGACACTCGGCTTAGGGCTCCTGATTACTATTATTATCATCATCATTTGTAATCAAGCCCTAAAAACTACAGTAAATTCAATGCCCACCTACAAGCCAAAGACGTCCATCTGTTCAAGTGTCCCTAATGCCCCTCGTGGGTCGTTTTCTTTAGCATCCCTCGTCGTCCAAGTATATCACTGACATCGGGCCCAGGTACAACCCCAATACACCCCACCCCGTCTCGACCCCGAATCCCAGACACACGTTCACAAATGGCCCTGGCGCCCCAAGCCGATCACAGTCCCTTTTTCCTCTGCCCCGGAAATCACCCGGTTCCTAACACCAACATCAACTAGTCTGAAGGGGGCCTCAAGCCAGAAGCCCTCCCTCCACCAGTTCTCTTCCCCCTCCCTCGCGGGAAGCCGCCCCCTCACCCCGCAGCAGGGAGTCTCCCGCCGCCCCCAGCCTCCAGAGGCCGAGGGTGGGGAACAGGCCCCAGCAGGAGGCCGACGAGAACCCGCAGGGTCCGGAGACCCGACGGTAGGGTGCACAGACCTGGTGCAGAGCAGTGAGTCCGTCCACATTGGCGTAATTGATGTCGGCGCCGCGGTGCAGCAGCTTGAGGACCTCGTCTGTGTCGCCGCTGGAGCAAGCAGCCAGGAAGACGGCGCCATCGTCGAACTTCACCTTGGTCTTCTGGCGCTTCACCACGGGAGGCTCGAGGTCCGTCTCGGAGCCGATCCAGCGCTTCAGCTGCTCGTTCCGCTTCTGCTTCGCGTCCGCCATCTTCATCCCCTCTCCTGCCGCCGGGTCTTCTTATCGCGAGGGGGGGGAAGGGGGAGGCGGAGAGGGAAGAGAGGGGAGGCAGGGGGTGTGTGACTGTTTCTATGAGTGCGGGCCAGAGGAGGGCTGGGAACCGGGAGGAGACGCTCGAGACTTCCAGTATCCCACAGAGCACTGGGGCGGCGCGCCCGGCCAAGCGGACCTCCCTTCCTACCCCAGAAGCCCTCCCGCCCCCGGCCCAGCCACCCGTCACCGGCGGCCAATCTAACGTAACTTCGCGAGATCCGGACAGGGAGGCGCCCTTCGGCCACTGCGCATGCGTCCTAGTCCTGTGCCCGCCCCAGGAAGAGCGCTCCCGCGAACTGCGGCGGGGGCGGTCGGGCCACCGGAGGGAAGCGGGTGTGGTCCAGGCCGCCCGGGCTGCTGGGGGCTGGGACCTACCTGGAAGGGCGGAGACAGGGAAGGGAGGTTCCGCCGCTTGGCTGAGGGCTCCTGGGGTTCCGGAGGCCCACAGTCGGGCGGTACCGCGACTCTACCGGGCCGACCCGCCTCCGGGGCTGTCTGAGCTCTGCAGAGTAGTTCGCTCAGGGCGGAGGATTTTCCTATTGGCTGCGTTATAGGGATGGAATGGAGGATAGGTCGTGAAATTCGGGGCTTGCGATTTTCTGGGGAACTCGGATAAACTTGGGCTTGTCAGTATTGCTAAGAAGCTCTCAAAAGTGGGGTCTCTGTAGTTATCCCACTCTGCTGGCAGTTACCCAGATCTCAGTCATAGGTGACCGCCTCATAACAAGGGTTGACCTGCGGTTGATTGCGGCGGCTTCCTGCCAACCTTCACTGCAGAAACGTCTTTCCTCTTATGCTTGTTTTTTTGTTGCTTTGTTTTGTTGTTTCTCTGTATTTCGGGTCCTCTCACCCTTTCTTCAGTGCTCTAAGCCTGCCTTGTATTACCAATGAGCTTAGCTCAGCCTCGTTACTGGTCGTAACCTTTTAAGGGATTTCTGGTTCCTGCCCCATCGCTTTCTAAGGATGGGTAAAGACCCAGCTGCTTCTAGGGTTCAAAGGAATGTTAATATTACGCAATTAATTCAGTTGGTATTTATTGAATATTTACTATGAGCCGGTCGTTGTTCCAGGCACTGGTGATCCATTGACCGTAATGAGTTATTTAAATCACCTTTTGAAGTTACGTGACTGAAAAAAAAAAAAAAAAAAAGACTTTGTAAGTCATTATAATCATTTAAGAAAAGGTTTGTTTGTTTTTTTAAAATCTTTTTGTCTTGTTTGACACCACACACAAGACTTGTAACAATAGCTGAAGTCTTTCAAGCCATCTATTGGCAGTCTCCACCAACTGATACATTTTTTAAACACTCCATTGTTTTAATCCACTATATGTTTGTAGAATATTTGGAGCTAAAAGTAAGACAACTCATTACTCTTTACTGTTAAAAGTCTATCATCTAGACTGATTCCCCAAAGATCTAATTAACTAATTTTACTCAGCAGCAGGATTAGGATTTTTTCCGCAAATGTTGTGCACCTGTACTGGGTCAGGCAGGCATTGTTCTAGATGTTGGGGATGCGGCAGTAAATAATTAAGCTTTTCTTATCCTCCAGTAGAATACACTGCAGCCTATCATACTGAGAAATAGAATATTTGAGTAAAATGCAAGTAGGAACCCACCTGCCTGTAAGACTGAATTTTCTGGAATGCAGAAACTAGGATAATAATAGAACTCAAACTAGGATAAAAATGTTTTCTCTGGAAATATTGTAGAAATAGGAAGTGAGTGTAATATGCATAAAATGCACCAATGGTAATATCAGACCTTTGAATAATGATGGTGTTAGGAGCTGAAGAACTGTTAGGGCTAAAATATAAAATATCTATTCACTTTAAGAGCTCCAGAATCAGTTCTTATAATAAAGGAGTGGAATCTGAGAACTGCCTTGCCAGCCCTTCTGTCTACCTAGAAAAACTGACAAACTTATCCTTACTATTTCCCAAGAATGTTATGGTCTATTTGGTAGCTCTGAAATAAAGATTGGTATCTCAAGTTTTCATGTGGACAAGAGTTTGATGGGAAATATGCTGTTTCTGATTCAAGTATTTCAAAATGTAGAATTAATAAAATAATAGTTTATTAATAAACCATAAATAGCTAAGTATCAGTTACCAAAGTTTACCAGTCAAAAACAAAAACCCACCTGGGCTACTGTATGCAAATTTCTTTGAGTTTAGCTTTCCTTCCCCAGTTCCAATGGACAGCAAGTTCCATGTTAATCTCTTTGGAAGCAGTCTTAAACTGCCCCCTGCTTTGCCTTATAAGGAGGATTTTTTTTTAAACGTATTATTGAATTAATACTGAAGTCCTGTGGCTAATTCTAGAAGAGGAAAAACTTCTTATTTAAAAAACAACAGAAAGCTAATCATTTCATAATACCTTAGTAGCTGAGTGAACTTCAAACTTTAAGCAGAAGAAAGGAAAATACAAAATAAAAATTAAACTATATTTGGTACTGGTTTCCTTTGCTGCAACAAATCATCAGTCATGTTGGGGTCTTAATTACATGCAGGAAGTTGTCAAGAGGGAATATATTTTTTCAAGATTTTATTTTTAAGTAATCTCTATACCCAGCATGGGCTTGAACTCAACAACACCAAGACCAAGAGTCAGAGGGTCAGCCCTCTGAGCTAGGTAGGTGCCCCCAAGAATAAGTTTTGATTTTTTTTTTAAGATTTTATTTATTTATTTGACAGAGAGATAGTGAGAGAGGGAATACAAGCAGGGGGAGTGGGAGAGGAAGGAGCAGGCTTCCCGCTGAGCAGGGAGCCGGATGTGGGGCTCTATCCCAGGACCCTGGGATCATGACCTGAGCTGAAGGCAGATACTTAATGACTGAGCCCCCCAGGGACCCCTATATGTTTTTAAAAGCCTAATTATACCACAGATATTCCTACTAACCATTAATGTATTTGTTAATTATGATAAACTTGAAGAATTTTTAATTAAATGATTATTTTAAATGCTTACACACATGAAGCTTAGATATTTTTCTGTTCTCTCTCTCTGATGTACCATTACGTAAAGAATCCAGCAATAATATGATACTACACTTATAGTCAAGTTTATTATTAGAAAAACAACTAGAGAGGGACGCTTGGGTGGCTCTGTCGTTTGGGCATCTGCCTTCTGCTCAGGTCATGACCCCAGGGTCCTGGGATTGAGATCTGTGTTGGGCTCCTTGCTCAGTCAGGAGTCTGCTTTACCCTCTGCCTGCTGCTCCCCCTAATTTGTGCTCTCATTCTTCCCCACCCCTCACTTCGACAAATAAAAAGAAAAACAACTAGAGAATATAGTAACAAAGGCACAAAAGCTTGTGTGTGTATGGCCTTAACTTAGTACTAACCTATACAATGTGGAGATTTGTTTATTTTTTTACTTATGAATGAATCTAAACTTGAAAATATATTCGATTATATTGTGATATGTGAACATAGAACAAGAAAAGGAAAATTTTAAAGTCAGCCCAAGCAAAAATAAAAATTTCAGAATTAGCCTTTTGTTCAGTAAAAGACTGGTGAATTGCCAGATAGTAAAATGCTTTTTTACATGTCAAAAGAAGTTAATCTTAATTATTAAAGAAAATAATTAAGGGTGGCTCAGTCAGTTAAGCATCTGACTCTTGGTTTCAGCTAAGGATCTCATGGGTCCTGAGATCAAGCCCCACTTAGGGCTTTGCACTCAGCAGAAAGTCTGCTTGAAGATTCTCCTTCAGCTCCTGCTGCACACACTCTCTCTCTCTTTCTCTCTCTCAAAATAGATAAATAAATCTTAAAAGAAAAAGAAAATAGTTAAAAACTCTTGAGATCTACATGGTTTCTTTGCTTAATTATAGCTCATTACTTTCCGAGCCTTCACAACCTTCATAATACTGAAGGTATGTATCACTAATATAATCTAGGATGCTAAAATTTTCTATAAACCAACTTTCTGTTCAGTGAATCTTTTTCCATGTTAACTTTTATTATACAGCTGGAAATATATTTTGGTACAAAGTGTATGTAAGATATTGATAAGTAAAGTCATACATTTAAGTTCTCATCCCTAATTCAAATCTGAGAATCTAATTTACTTTTATACAGTTGAGAATAGAATAGTCAACAAGGCAGTTTGGTATCATCACCTATATTCTACACATGGTCTAGACTCTCTTCTACTATATAACAATCCTTCCAAATGTTGTTTTTAGGAACCTAAAGGAAAGTTTACAATCTTCTAGCATCGTAAGATATTCAGTCCCACCCACATTGTTGACTGGGACCAACCCCGAATCACCCTAAGTTGCTTCAGACTCTATACTTTTAGATCAACCATGATTCCTAGGTCATAGCATCTAATCCCTTGCCTTGACGCTGGGTTAAAAAGTTAGCCTCACTCCCCGGACCCAATGGCTCACTACTCTGAAAGTCATCTTGCTTTTAACTCTTCAGGGTAAATGCTCCGTCACATCTGGCTTCATCCCAAGAACGTAACCTCAGACATTTACTTGTGGCTGATATTCTCATGAAGTTGCTCTGGTGCCCATAAATAGGCAATCAGATGAATGTCTGGCAACAATTTTAAGTACAGAAATAGAGCTAAAAAAATGATGACTTGCCTCCATTGCACATGACTTACAACCTGTATCATGGTCAGTGTCAGAACATCACATGGCCATTCAAATGAATTTCTCAATTTAGTGTTCCCCAAACTTTGTCATGATTTTTGCCTGATCCAGAAACCACAAATACTATTAAAATGTTTCCTTTAACCTTTTTAAAAAAAACTTAGCTTTATTTTTGAAAATAGATTTACTTTAAAGGAAACATGTCACTTTTTTAAGTGAAAAACATTTCCAACTGACATAAATAAAAGAAGACCTTAAAAGCAAATGCAATGAAAACAAAATGTTATGCTAGTTAGGTTACCTGCCTAGGTTCCCAGCCCATGGCCTCCTCTCAATTTGTTAAAACAGGAAGATTGGTAAGTGTTGGGAATATTAGCATCAACCTGTTATTTTTCTACATAATATCGTAAAGATTAAAGTGTATTGAAAAGAGAATAGCCTTTTTGCTAAGTGCTTCACTGACATTTGAACATCCCATCCATCTAAGATTACTTCGTGTACTACCAGTCTACATGTCTCACACTTTGGGGAACAGTGGCTGGCTTTAATTACCATGTATAATAATAATTATAATTAATTTTGTAAGGATTACAAGAAGGGCCTTCATGACACACCCACCTCCAGGTGTCAAGGCAGGCCATTGGAAGGCCAATTTATATGAGAGTATCTATGAGCTCCAGGAGAAAACATGACAGGAACTTCACAGCTAAGGGTCACCTCCGTAGCAACGAAATTACAAGAGCCACTAAATTCTGCTCCAACATCTGAAAGGAGAGTTTATATTCATGAGCTCCATCTTGGAGCACTGGCTTTTATCTGAGGGATTTATTCAAATGTGCTTCAACTCACATCATAGCAAAAGCTTCTAAATTCCTCCAGAAACCAGAGTTCAAAAAAACAAAACAAAACAAAAAAAACATTCATAGCAGAATACTAGTGAGAGTGGACATGCAGTGACAACAGACACAGCATCACTGGTAATCACAATGCTCAGTTGGGGGGTGGGTGGAAATAATGTATCAACTTGATGTGGTGGTTTTCGGATTAGATGAATAATGTTTGCAAGAAAAAATTGAGATTTTTGTTTCTTTTCTTGTATTTGCCTCTTTTTCTTTCCTCATTTAAGCTGATAGCACTCTTCTTCCTCGCCTCAGGGGTTGTTGTGTCAGGGGAAAAAAGCAGAAGTTGCTTTCAAAACACTTTCCTTCCTAGCTTGAAACGGCCACCCCCAGATTACTATTTAAAAGACTTTAAGACTAGTAATCTGGTTGGAAGTAGTGTGCCAGGTAGCTATGAGATTTATGGCAGCCACATTTACATAGTATTGTAGATCAATATGAACAGAAACATTTTTCTGAATTTTATCTTCACTAGAACACTGTTAATTCATAGTATCATGAATTATTAGTTTCATTTGGGGTGGAGAAGGGGGAACCAAGCAGAGCAGTCTTCCCAATCTACCTTTGGGTACTGTCATGGGAAAAAAGGACCTCACTGAGAATTATAAAGTGATGCCTAGGCTAAATGAATGAGAAAGATGTTGGTGGGTCTCTAGAGCAGTGAGGATCTGCTACCTGATCCCTGGAAATGTCCCTGGAATGTGACAGGATCTGAGAGGGAATGGCTGAATGGCTGCACTAGAGAGGCCAGAACCTATGCCAGGGAATCTCCTTCGCCAAACATAGCTATGCCCCAAACTTGGCAAGTGTTATGGTCTGAATATCTGTGCTCCCCCCACCCATTTATCTGTTGAAATCTTACCCTCCAAGGTTCTGGTATTAGGAGGTAAGGCCTTCAGGAACTGGTTAGGTCACTTGTGCCCATTTGTGCTCTCTGAGGGCCCAGAAAGCTCCCTTGTCCCTTTCTCCTAGTGAGGGCACAGTGAAAAGATGACCATATATGAACCAGGAGGGGAGCTCTCACCAGACACTGAATCCTCTTGGACCTCAACCTTAAGATACAGTCTTAAGGTACAGCCTCCAGAACTGTGAGAAATAAATGTTCATTGTTTCTCAGCTGCCCAGTTTATAGTATATTGTTATAGCAGCCCCAATAGACTAAGGTAGTAGCAGTTTGGTAGACCCGAAGTTGATCAGTCAATTGTTATTCTAGGTTCTGGGGATACAGGAATAAATAAATAAGATGCCTGCCTTCAATAAGTTTACTTTCTACTGGATAGGGACAGAAAATGAACACATTTTACAAAAATAAATAAATTCACACATTGTTGAGTGTAGTAAAGGAAAAAATGCAGATGAGAGAGAAACTAAAAGACAATGTCTGAAGTTTCCGGCAGTTGGGGGTAATTTGTGGGGTAGGGAAGAAGGGATTACTTTAATTAATCAGGAAAGTTCCAAGCTGAGGGACTCTCCTGGTTTTGTGGTGCTTTGCATTATACAATTTGGTGATTCCTTTTTAAGAAAAAAAATGGACAATTTCAAAAAATTAAGTATAGGGCCTTAGAAGGGACCCATTCAAGTGAGAGGTCCTGAAGTTTGACAGTAAACCTACCGCTAGCTGGGACCTGAATGTCAAGAAGCTACCTGAAGAGATTGTGCGGGCCAGTATTAAGTAGTGTGCAAACATGACTAATAACCACAGTAGCACTGTATACTGTCATCTCAGAAATCTGACACCCTAGTAGAGGTGAAAGACCACCAAGAAAGACCAATATAGATTTCCCAGGTATTAAGGTTGAAATTAAGTTCTTTATAGAAAATTAGAAAAAAGGAGGAATCTTTAAGTGAGAATCAGTCCCAATACTTGTGTAAGGAGTTCTGCATATAGTTCACATGGACCTCATTTTCTATTGGTGCTGTAAGAAATTATGACACATGTAACAACTTATAACAATACCCATTTATTATCTCGTAGTTCTGCAGATCAGAAGTCCAAGTGGGTTCAGCTGGGTTCTATGCTCAGGGCATTACAAGGCTGAAAACAAGGTGTCAGCTGAGCTGGACTTTTATCTGGAGGCTGTGGGGACACCATACAAGTTGCAATTGCAGGACTGAGGTCCCATTTCTCTGCTGGCAGTAGATAGGGAATCATTCTCAGCTCCTAGAGTCTTCTGTTTCTTAGGCTTGGTCCCTTCCATCTTCAAAAGCAGCCACGGTGCTGGCTCTCATGCTTTGCTTCCTCTGTCTCTGACTTCCCCTTCTGCCACAAATCTGAGAGAGGTGTCTGCTTTTAAAAGCTGCTGAAATGAGCCAATCTCCTTATTTTAAGGTCAACTAACCATATAACAAAGCCTAATCACAGGGATGATATCCCATCATATTTATAGCTTCCAAGGGATTAAAGCAGGGTTATCTCTTTGGTACTATTTTCGAAATCTTACTTGACATAGGGCTCAATAAATAATAGTTCCTTACTATATTACATTTCAGTGAGCATTCCCTGATCACTTCCAATAATCTAAGAACTAATTTAAAGGAAAAGAATAAGATATTGTCTTTTTTAGATTAAGGGGTTTACACATTAGTGGAAGAAACTGATATCGAAACAGGTAATTTTAATATGATGAGAGCTAATATTTACACAGAATTTACTAAGTTTCTATTGTCCTGTTATAAGCACTATGTGTATATATCATCCTATAGGGTAGGGAAGGGATAGAGAGAAAGCAGTATATACTCTGGAAGCATTGAAGTGTGTACTTTAGTGGGCTGAGGGGAGGGACAGATAGGCATAACCTATCAGGGAAATCTTTGAGAAGGTAATTCATCCTCAAAGAAGATAGAAATTGTTTAGGCACAAACATGATGTGTGTGTGAGAAGGAGATGGGTGATGGGTAAGGATTGGGGATTTTACATGCATAAAGGCGGAAAAAGGGACAGATTAATAGTACCAGAACACGAAACATCAAGAAAGTCATAACAAGATCCAAAGCTGGGAAAATAGTAACCTTATCACAGAAGATCTTATATATGAAAAGGGGACATATTTACCATAAAAATGGTGGGGATGATGGAAGGATTTGTCAAAGGGTCACACAGAATTATTCAGAGTAGCTCAGATAGCCCTAGATAAAATGTGAAGAAGGCTTAATTTATCTGTGAAACATTTCTCTCCTCCTCAAGTATTTATCCTGTGACTCATTCTTGCTATTAGCAGATTTAATCAATACTTGACACAAGCTGAGAATTAAGATCTTGGCTAATTAAGGCTTAAAATATGACCTGTCTCATTTTAAAAGAAAATTCTCAAAGAATGAAAAACCATCAGTGCAATGATAAGACACCCAAACCCTCATATATTTAGATCAGAATGGACAGTTCCTTTTTTTTTTTTTTTTTCTATTGGGTAGGTGAATTTGAATGGGGTTGTAGAGGGAAGTTAATGGAATGGTGAGAACTGTGTGTCTTGCTACTTTCTTCCTTTGTCCCTTTGTCCATTCTGATTGCATCTTTGAACATTAGGCATGTCATACTGGCTTGCCCCCAATTATGCTTTAGTTGAGTGGTCTGGCTAGACTAAATGACCTTGGAACTTATAGAAAAAAATATATTTCTACCCCACCATCATAACATAAGATCAATCAGTGAAGACTTGCTACACTGCTCTTAAGACAGTGGAGTCTTGTAGTTAAAAATTAATACTAAAAAACTGGAGGACAATTAGATATAAAATAATATGTAGAAAATCAGTTGACTTCTTCTAAATTAAGTATATACACAAATATACATACACACATACATGGTGTAGTGAACATCTTTTTTTTTAATTTTAAAAATTTCACCATTCTGGTCTGCCTTCCCCCTTTTGTTAATAGTAATGCATAGCTTTTCCTGGGAAAGAAAGAAGTATTGCTTATTTCATGGCACAGAGTCCTGGGATTATCCATCAAGGTCCCTGGCCAAGATTGGATGCATGAAACAGCATTCTTGATTGTAAGTAACAGGCTGATACTACCTATTTCTATTAGTTCTCTATTGCTATGCACCATTTTACCAAATAAACAGATAAACAAAAAACCCAACAAATTAATGACGTAAAAAACCCCAAATTTTTATTTATTTGCATTAATTATTTTAATTAACATATAATGTATTTTTGCCCCAGGGGTACAGGTCTGTGAATTGTCAGGCTTACACATTCACAGCACTCACCATAGCACATACCCTCCCCAATGTCCATAACCCAACCACCCTCTCCATATCCCCCCTCCCCACAGCAACCCTCAGTTTGTCTTTTTTCCATTGGACATTCTTTCCTGCTTTGTTGAAGATTAGTTGACCATAGAGTTGAGGATCTATTTCTGGGCTCTCTATTCTGTTCCATTGATCTATGTGTCTGTTTTTGTGCCAGGACCATACTGTCTTGATGATGACAGCTTTGTAATAGAGCTTGAAGTTTGGAATTGTGATGCCACCAACTTTGGTTTTCTTTTTCAGCATTTCCCTGGATATTCAGGGTATTTTCTTGTTCCATAAAAATTTTAGGGTTATTTGTTCCATTTCATTGAAAAAAAAAAACTGGTGGTATTTTGGTAGGGATTGTATTAAATATGTAGATTGCTTTAGGTAGCAAGACATTTTAACAATATTTGTTCTTCCAATCCGTGAGCATGAAACATTTTTCCATTTCCTTGTGTCTTCCTCAATCTCTTTTATGAGTACTTTATAGTTTTATGAATACAGATTCTTTGTCTCTTTGGTTAGGTTTTTTCCTAGGTATCTTATGTTTTGCGGTGCAATTGTAAATGGGATCAACTCCTTAATTTCTCTTTCTTCTGTCTTGCTTGTTTGTGTATAGAAATGCAACTGATTTCTGTGCACTGATTTTATATCCTGACACTTTACTTAATTCCTGTATGAGTTCCAGCAGTTTTGGAGTGGAGTCTTTTGGGTTTTCCAGATAAAGTATCACATCATGTGTAAAGAGGGAGAGTTTGACTTCTTCTTTGCTGATTCAGATTCCTGTTATTTCTTTTTGTTGTCTGATTGTTGGGGCTGGGACTTCTAGTACTATGTTGAATAGCATTGGTGATAGTGGACATCCCTGCCATGTTCCTGACATTAAGGTAAAAGCTCTCAGTTTTTCCTCCGTTGAGAATGACATTCACTGTGGGCTTTTTATAGATGGCATTGATGATATTGAGGTATGTGCCCTCTATCCCTACAGTTTGAAGAGTTTTGATCAAGAAAGGATGCTGTACTTTGTTAAATGCTTTTTTCGGCATCTATTGAGAGTATCATATGGTTCTTGCCCTTTCTTTTATTAATGTATTGTATCACATTGATTGATTTGTGGATGTTGAACCAACCTTGAAGCCCAGGAATAAATCCCACTTGGTCATGGTGAATAATCCTTTTAATGTACTGTTGGATCCTGTTAGCTAGTATTTTGGTGAGAATTTTCACATCTGTGGTCATCAAGGGTATTCTCCTTTTTGGTGGGGTATTTGTTTGGATTTGGGATCAAGGTAATGCCTGAGGTGGAATTGCCTACCCTTGCCAGGGACCGGCCAAGTAATCTGCTGGCATTCGCTTTTGGAGTTTTTGTTCCCTGAAAGCTTTCCCTAGAGCTTTGGAGGACGGGAATGAAAATGGCGGCCTCTCAATCTCCGGCCCAGAGGCGCCAAGAGCTTGAGGCCCCATTCTTAGTGCATCTTCAGAGCAAAGCGGTCAATGACTCCTGTCTCCCTTGTCTCCGGCAGTGTTCTGTGCTCACCTGGCCTGTGAACAAGCATTTTTATTTCTGGGCACAGCCCTGTTTGGAGTCTAAAATCCCAGCAGATTTCTGCTGCACTGCTTCTTCCAGAGCAGGAAGGTAAGTATTCTCGGATCTGCCACTTGTGGGGTCCCTGCAGAGGCCTGACTGTGCCTTGGATCATGGCTTAAGGAACCCTGAGCTGAGAGCTCACTCTTTGGCTGTGTCTCTGCAGCCAGCTTCCCTGCTCGGATACTTGGCAGCTCTGTTATACTCAGACACCCCTGATCATTCAGTGACCCGTGGGTCCTGAGACCACACTGTCCCTTAAGCTCCACCCTTGCTTAGCCTCTAGAGCAATGTTCTTCAGTGGAGCCAAATTCTAAATGTTCTGATTTTGTGCTCCGTTGCTCTGCTGCTTGCCGGGAGCCAAGTCTTTCATCCCCTTGCTTCGGAGATGCATGTATATATAAAGTGTCATATGTTGACAACTTCATTTCAAATGGTTCAGCAAAATAAAAAAATAAATACAAACACACATACATAAGAAGATAAAACAAATATGACAAGATGTCAATAAAATCTGTATCTATCACCCAGTTACCCCATTCTCCTACCCACTCCCTTCTGCAACCCTCAATTGTTTCCCAGAGTCCAAAGTCTCTCATGATTTGTCTCCCTCTCTGACTTCTTCCCATTTCTCTCCCTTCCCCTATGGTCCTCTGTGTTATCCCTTATATTCCACACATTATTGAAACTATATGATAATTGCCTTTCTTTCCTTGACTTATTTCACTTGGTGTAACACCCTCCAGTTCCATCCATGTCAATGCAAATGATGGATGATGGGCATTAAGGAGGGCACGTGATCTGATGAGCACTGAGTGTTATAACACAACTAATGAATCATTGAACACTACCTCAAAAACTAATGATGTACTATTTATTGGTTAATTGAACTTAATAAAAAAATAAAGGTGTGTATAGAAAAAAAATAAAATCTGAATCTAGCTAGTGGGTATTCAAATGTTTATTGTACTATTTCAGCTTTCATATTTGAAATTTGTCATAATAAAATGTTGAGAGAGAAAAAAACACCTATTGGGGGAAAGCTATCCTGTGCTCTCTAATAGGACCAGTACCACTGCCCCAAAGGCATTTGGAAATGTGGACGGGGATATTTTGGTTATTAAAATAACTAGTGAGCACTAGTGTGATGTAATGGGGAGAGAGGCAGCAGCAATCCTGAGTAATTTACAATATGAGGGAAGTCACATAATATCAAATTACCCTTCTCAAATTCAAGACCTCACCTGCTGAGAAATACTAAAATAAACAAATAAACAACTCTTCCAAAAAAATTTCTCCTCTTCCAGTACACAATTTTAATGTTTCTTCTTTATTCCACAAAAAATAATCCTGATAGATAATCTTTACTCATGGTTTCTACTTTGTCATTTTTTAAAAAAGATTTTATTTATTTATTGGACAGACAGAGATCACAAGTAGGCAGAGAGGTAGGCAGAAAGAGAGAGGAGGAAGCAGGCTCCCTGCTGAGGAGAGAGCCCGATGTGGGGCTCGATCCCAGGACCCTGGGACCATGACCTGAGCTGAAGAGAGAGGGTTTAACCCACTGAGCCACCCAGGTGCCCCATGTCACTTTTTAATTCATTCCTTAATTCACTCTAGTTTGGTTTCATAACCACCGTTCCTTTTTTTTTTTTTTTTTTTTTAAGATTTTAATTTATTTATTTGACACAGAGAGAGGGAGAGACCAAGCACAAGCAGGGGAATAACAGGCAGGGGAGAAACAGGCTTCCCACTCAACAAAGAGCCTGACGTGGGGCTCAATCCCAGGACCTGGGATCATGACCTGAGCCAAAGATAGCTGCTTAACCAACTAAGCCACCCAGGCGTCCCTATAGCCACCATTCCTTAAAAACTGTTCTTATTGAGAGGACTATCAATGTTATTGCTAAATCCAATATTGCTAATATTGTTAAATCCAAATATTGACACTGTTCAATATTTAGCCATGATGAATATAGTCCCTCCTCCTTGAAAATCTCCATCTTCTGGGACACCATCTTCTAGTTTTCCTCCTAATTCTCAAACTAATACTTTTTTTTTTTTTAAAGATTTTTATTTTCAAGTAATCTCTACATCTAATGGGGGGCTCTAATTTACAAGAATTGTAAGAATTGCATGCTCTACTGACTGAGTCAACTAGGCACCTCTCAAACTACTACTTTTTTTTTTAAGATTTTATTTATTTGATAGAGAGATATCACAAGTAGGCAAAGAGGCAGGCAGAGAGAGAGGGGGAAACAGGCTCCCCACTGAGCAGAGAGCCTGATGAGGGGCTCGATCCCAATACCTTGGATCATGACCTGAGCTGAAGGCAGAGGCTTAACTCACTGAGCCACCCAGGCACTCCTCAAACTACTACTTTTTTTTTTTTTCATTTTATTTATTTATTTATTTATTTATTTTTTTTTGGGTAGAAGAATAAATGAAACAAGATGGGATTGGGAGGGAGACAAACCATAAGTGACTCTTAATCTCACAAATCAAACTACTACTTTTAAGACTCCTCTCATATACATCTTTTTCTCTGTCCCACACCTAATTTCACAGGACTTCATCAATAATTCTCTTTTCTTTTCCCTTTATAAAGTCTTTCTTAGATCTCCATATCAAGGCCAGACATTCCATCTAAGTTCCCTACCTATTTATACCCTTGCCTACTGACATGAAATATCCAAGCCTTATACACACGAAATGGATCTTAGCTTCCTACATATACTTGGTTCTTCCCTTAGAGTCTTTATTGTAGATAACGACTGGGATTTACTCAATACTTTTTGAACCCACTGTAAAGATACCTATCCTGGATGGCCAAGGGAGGGAAGGAGTAGGGAGAGAGTTGGCTTCTGGGAGGAGATGACACTTAAACAGGATAATTAATCAAAGAAGAATTGGATGAGGTGTTTGAGAGGGAGATTTTTGAGTTGGGGAGAAGGCTCTATCAGAGCAACAGAGGAAGAAACACAAAGGCAAGAAAATTGCACTTCTCTTGGAAATGATGGTAACTTGCAATTGATGAAGCACTTGTACTTTTTTTTTTTTTTTAAATAGGAATAACTGGCCAAGAGATAGCGTTGGAAAGATAAAAATCTTAAAAAAAAAAGGAGTAGTTTGAGAATTAGGAGGAAACCAAGAAGAAAATTGTGTCACAGAAGATGGAGATTTTCAAGGAGGTAGAAATAGATCACGAAGAGCCCTTTATGCCATGCTAAAAGTTTGGATTTTATCTAGTCAGATCAGAGGTGACAAATAGATTGCCCACAGACTAAAGAAGTGGTTTGTTTGACTCATGTTGTGTTTAAAAAGTATTGAATTGTTACATTTAAAAATTTAGAAATTTCACGTGCAAATCTGGACTTCTAGCCTCTCTTGAAGAATTGGGAATTCTGGTCACATTTTTGCAAATTTGGCAGACTGCTGTCACCACTCTGCAATAGTTCCTGACTGATCTGCTTTATTCAACTGTCACTCATACCACCTGCAAAGCCCCTGTGCCCAATGGTAATTCCTACTTTTGTTACAGATGATGGGGGTCACTGAAGAACTGTTAGCAGGAGAGGAGTAGCATCAGTTATTTGGGTTAGAAAGACCTGAATTCTGGGAAAAAAGAGGATGGATTCTGGGGAACAGAAGAGGGTGCCATAAGAAATGTATCTGTAAATTCTAGAGCAACAGTGGGATGTGGATCAGGGAGGAGAATAAACTCATCACTTTGCTCCCCACCCCCTGCCCCCTGTCCCTGCACAGCATCTATCATCCTAAACCACTGGATATCTCAGAGGAGGCAAGACCTTTGCAGAGCCAGACAGACAGTTGGGGAAAGCCTCAGCAAGGGCAGTGATAGTACGGATGGGAAGGAGAGGCTGGACATCAATAAAGCTTAATGATTGGTTATACATGGGGTGTCAAAAATGGAAGGAATGCAGGATAGTTTCTGAAAGGATGATGAATGACAGGGTCTAATATTGCTAAAAATCCTCATTGATCACACTGCCAACTAATAGGTAAGTTCTTTTGCATTAATTGAGTAGATTGGCTTTTCACAGTGATCAGTACACTGGATATATTTTCACATCACCCTAGTAACTATACATCAATAAATCATACATTGTTCCTGGGTAAAACTTTAGGAAAAGACAATTAGACATAAAAGGAATGCAATGTATTGCACATTTGAAATTTACTAAGAACATAAATCATAAAAGTTCTCATCACAAGAAAAAAATTGTAATTTTGAATGGTGACAGATGGCAACTAGACTTACTGTGATCACTTTCAGTACACACAAGTATGAAATCCTCATATTGTACTCCTGAAGCTAATATAATGTTATATGTCAATTATATCTCAATTTAAGAAAAGATTGGTAATTACCAGGCACAACTAAAAGTTCTTGGAAAATACGCCATGCTAATCTAAGCTCACTGATTAATTGTTTGCCTGTTTGTTTGTTTATTTTGTTAAAAACGTGAGGCTAAGTCAGAATGATGTAGAATCTGAGAGGGTAACTGCAATTTATAGTTTCTCTAAGAGGTTTGACTTCACAACTACATGACAGACACTGGATTTCTTAGTCTGAAAAATTTCTCCAACTCTATCAGCTTTCCATTTTTCTTAAGTATCCTCCACATTAACCTAATCTCTTTTTCTTTTTAACCCTTCCGTTTTCCTTTCATTCACCAAGAGTGAATATATCTAATTATATATATCTATTGGGCTTTAGATGCTTCTAGTTCCCCCAGACTATATGAATTTTATTTAAGTCTCCAATATCATTACACCTATTGTACCTGTCTTTACCTCTGACTCATCATCCTTCTCACTGTTGATATACACACATACCAATTAATACATTATATGTAAATTATATGTAACTCCTTTGATTTTTTAAAAAGATTTATTTATTTTGGGGGGGAAGGGGAAGAGGAAGAGAATCCTTCAAGCCATCTCCCTGTTGAATGTGGAGCCTGACTTGGGGCTCGATCCCACAACCCATGAGATCACTACTTGAGACAAAACCAAGAGTCAGACACTTAACTGACTGAACCACCGAGGTGCCACTCCTTTGATATTTATTTCTCAAGTTATCTGAATTCATTTCACTTTAATCCTATTTCAGATACATCCTTGTGAGTTTTATCTTTTTCATATCTTATTTTTTATTTTTATAGATAAAATTATATAACTGACATTCCTTTATACCTTCAACATAGTTATCTGAGTAGCTATATGTATATGCTCTATTCACATTTAGGATTGTAAAAGAAAATATGAAAGGTGTGTTGAGAGGGATAAAATTATATTAGCCATATATGTATAGGTATGTAAAACACAAATATATTGAAATTATGAATGAAATGTCTTTATACTTACTTTCATTTACTTCTATTTTTTTAAGTTGTTATTTAAATTCCAGGTAGTTAACATTCAGTATTATATTAGTTTCAGGTGTACAATATAATGATTCAACAATTCTCCATCACCTGTTGCTCATCACGAGAATGTCTTTATTTTTTTTAAATTAAGATTCATTTATTCATTTGAAAAAGTGTGTGTGAGTGGGGAGGAGAGGCAGAGGGAGAGAATCTTAAGCAGGCTCTCTGCTGAGCAGGGAGCCCGACTTGGGGCTCAGTCCCATGACCCAGGAGATCATGACCTAAGCCAAAACCAAGAGACAGATCTTAGTTGACTGAGCCACACAGGTGCCCTGAGAATGTCTTTATTCTTTATTTCCTAAAAAATTTTTATTTATTTATTTTAAAAAAGATTTTATTTATTTATTTGACAAGAGAGAGAGATCAAAAGTAGGCAGAGAGGCAGGCAAAGAGACAGGAGGAAGCAGGCTCCCCGCTGAGCAGAGAGCCCAATGTGGGGCTCCATCCCAGGACCCTTAGATCATGACCTGAGGCTGAAGGCAGAGGCGTAATCCACTGGGCCATCCGGGCGCCCCAATTTTTATTTATTTTTAAAATTTCTTTTCAGTGTTCCAGAATTCATTGTTTATGCACCACACCCAGTGCTCCATTCTTAAAGATTTTTTATTTATTTATTTAGCAGAGAGAGATCACAAGTAGGCAGAGAGGCAGGCAGAGAGAGAGGAGGAAGCAGGCTCCCTGCTGAGCAGAGAGCCCGATGCGGGACTTGATCCCAGGACCCTGAGATCATGACCTGAGCCGAAGGCAGCGGCTTAACCCACTGAGCCACCCAGGCGCCCCCAGTGCTCCATTCTTAATGAATTTACAGCTAAGTAGGCAATAAGATAAAATATTTTTACCTGGGAAGGCAACTAATTTTCACTTTTCTTTTAGCATAGGTTAAAAGCAAACCTTAGAATAGATGAGAAGTCAATTCCTCTGCACGTTTTCATAAAGACCATTGCAATGTTCTATTTCTTCAGGTACAGGAAATATTGGTGTGGCATCAGATTGGTTCAGCATGGAATGAAAGCTTAAAAGCCTGTCCCTAAAACCTTGGGCTGGTACTTTTGTAGCATTCTTGTGTACTTACACTGGCACCCTCTTGGGCTTCCTTCATTTCCATTACTTCTATCACACTTCAAATCTGTTTACCTTATTTCTAGAGATGAAATTTGGTATAGTAGTGTTTTCTCTATTATAAGATATTATAAGTATGTTATGGACTTAATTCTGAACACAAATGTTTCCTCTGGACTGAGTAAGGGAAGAAAAGGAAGAATATAGAAAATGAGAGTACTAATATTTTGAAGTGATAGAGCTGTTCTCTGTCTTGATTATGGTTATGGTTACATAATGGTATACATTTGTCAAAGGTCACAGTACTGTACATGAAAAAGTGTGAAACTTACTATAGCCAAATTATACCTCATTTTAAAAAGAGAGAGAAAGCATCTAATTTCTAAGACTGTCAATGTTGCAACCAGAAAAAAATACGCTATGTTCATAAAGTCACATTTATAACCCAATGATAATTTTCCTGTTATGATAGTAAATATTATGAACAGTCTTCAGTATAGCTTAGTTACTCTCTTTAAAACTCTGGAAGAAAACAGTTCAGTTCTCAAAAGCCATCTTACATTCTATGTCATTTGTTTTTCAGAAGTTTAAATTTGAACTTCAATTAATAATATCAAACTGGTTAAATAAGTGTAGTAAGGAGTCTGCCTCCAAGATGGCCCCCAGTGAGTCTCACCTTCTGGTGTTGTCAGGTGCTCTCCTTCTTATCTCTCTTTTTATCTCTTGATGCTCTGCCCCTCTGCCTCTATTTCTCCATCCCCTTATCCCCATATCTCTCTGTCTCTCACTTTCCACTCCCCAGTTTCTCCTTTTCCTACTGCTGATTTAATTTTTTCTCCTCTTTTCTTGTCCCCTTCTCAGCATCTCTTCTCTCCCCTTCTAAATCTCTCCATTATTCCTTCCCTCTCTCTCTGTCTTTGTCCATCATACCCTCATCTCTCCTTCCATCCTCCTTGCCTTCCCCTCTCCCTTCCTCTTCCTTATGTATCCCTCTCTCTCTCTTTTTTATTTTGCATCATCTCTCATTACTTACTCTATCTTTTTTGTCCTTTTCTTCTGAAGGAGGTCTGCCTTCAAACTTAAAATATTATGAAGATTCTAAGATCAGTTTAATGACTAAAGCCAATTTAAAAGATCCCATCAAAGTTTTCTGAAATACAAAACATCTCAGAAATCTGGAGGTTACAAGATCCTTAGCAATCAATGGCAGTATTTAGAAATAGGAAGACAATAAAGGCCTCAGAGCAGCTAATGTAAATGTCTCAAAGACCATGAACCCAGTGACTTTACATATGGGAGCACCTACCTTTACCTCTTCAGGTCTTATGCTTAGCCTGCAATAAATTAGAAGGGGAAAAAAAAGGAGAACACTGCTAAAGTCAAATTCTTGGCAGCAAGTGGCAGGTGACACTTGAAGAGTGAAAGATTACATTATTTAACAACCATAACAACAAAAAGCAGACTCAAGATCCGAAAAACAGAAAACGTAACAGCATGGACTGAATCAATAACCATGCCAACAGTCTTATACTCTTCAGTAGTCTGGAGCAAATTTATCGAATAGAGGATTTCATTATAATACATTAAAGAGAAGGTATCGTATTTTATTTAGCTATTTAAGATGGCAAGAATGTACTTTGTTGGGTAAAACATTAAAAAGTGTGACCCTTAAAATGTAAGCTCTGGACATGAAGAAAATTTAGATATGAGGAATATCACATTTCCAGATGATTTTAATAAAAAGTTAATTATTTTAAATAAAACCCAACTGTTAGTTTTAGGTGTTTTTTTTTTTTTCATTGTTGTAGGAGAAAAATTCATAAATTCAGCCTTTGGTATAGTAGAGTCCAACAGATCTTAAGACACTAATGCCCTTAAAATTAGAAATTTAAAATGATATAAAAAGTATTACAGGTCTCCATCAACCTCATCTTAAGTGCAAGCATTAAACCAGTTCAACAGGTGGTTAAATGGTAAACTTCCTTCTGCCCATGAACACAAGTTAGCAGGTTTTTATGCCCCTTACTAGTTAATAGTAAAAAAATGAATCCTATAGATATGTTTTCATTCTCCAGCTAGTTCTAAGATCTTTTTTTTTTTAAAATTTTTTATTTTTTATAAACATATATTTTTATCCCCAGGGGTACAGGTCTGTGAATCACCAGGTTTACACACTTCACAGCACTCACCAAAGCACATACCCTCCCCAATGTCCATAATCCCACCCCTTCTCCCAAACCCCCTCCCCCCAGCAACCCTCAGTTTGTTTTGTGAGATTAAGAGTCACTTATGGTTTGTCTCCCTCCCAATCCCATCGTGTTTCATTGATTCTTCTCCTACCCACTTAAGCCCCCATGTGACATCACCACTTCCTCATATCAGGGAGATCATATGATAATTGTCTTTCTCTGCTTGACTTATTTCACTAAGCATGATACGCTCTAGTTTCATCCACGTTGTCGCAAATGGCAAGATTTCATTTCTTTTGATGGCTGCATAGTATTCCATTGTGTATATATACCACATCTTCTTGATCCATTCATCTGTTGATGGACATCTAGGTTCTTTCCATAGTTTGGCTATTGTGGACATTGCTGCTATAAACATTCGGGTGCACGTGCCCCTTTGGATCACTATGGTTGTATCTTTAGGGTAAATACCCAATAGTGCAATTGCTGGGTCAAAGGGCAGTTCTATTTTCAACATTTTGAGGAACCTCCATGCTGTTTTCCAGAGTGGCTGCACCAGCTTGCATTCCCACCAACAGTGTAGGAGGGTTCCCCTTTCTCCGCATCCTCGCCAGCATCTGTCATTTCCTGACTTGTTTATTTTAGCCATTCTAACTGGTGTGAGGTGATATCTCATTGTGGTTTTGATTTGTATTTCCCTAATGCCGAGTGATGTGGAGCACTTTTTCATGTGTCTGTTGGCCATCTGGATGTCTTCTTTGCAGAAATGTCTGTTCATGTCCTCTGCCCATTTCTTGATTGGATTATTTGTTCTTTGGGTGTTGAGTTTGCTAAGTTCTTTATAGATTCTGGACACTAGTCCTTTATCTGATATGTCGTTTGCAAATATCTTCTCCCATTCTGTCAGTTGTCTTTTAATTTTGTTAACTGTTTCCTTTGCTGTGCAAAAGCTTTTGATCTTGATGAAATCCCAATAGTTCATTTTTGCCCTTGCTTCCCTTGCCTTTGGCATTGTTCCTAGGAAGATGTTGCTGTGGCTGAGGTCGAAGAGGTTGCTGCCTGTGTTCTCCTCAAGGATTTTGATGGATTCCTTTCGCACATTGAGGTCCTCATCCATTTTGAGTCTATTTTCGTGTGTGGTGTAAGGAAATGGTCCAATTTCATTTTTCTGCATGTGGCTGTCCAATTTTCCCAGCACCATTTATTGAAGAGGCTGTCTTTTTTCCATTGGACATTCTTTCCTGCTTTGTCGAAGATTAGTTGACTGTAGAGTTAAGGGTCTATTTCTGGGCTCTCTATTCTGTTCCATTGATCTATGTGTCTGTTTTTGTGCCAGTACCATGCTGTCTTGATGATGACAGCTTTGTAATAGAGCTTGAAGTCCGGAATTGTGATGCCACCAACGTTGGCTTTCTTTTTCAATATCCCTTTGGCTATTCGAGGTCTTTTCTGGTTCCATATAAATTTTAGAATTATTTGTTCCATTTCTTTGAAAAAGATGGATGGTACTTTGATAGGAATTGCATTAAATGTGTAGATTGCTTTAGGTAGCATAGACATTTTCACAATATTTATTCTTCCAATCCAGGAGCATGGAACATTTTTCCATTTCTTTGTGTCTTCCTCAATTTCTTTCATGAATACTTTATAGTTTTCCGAGTATAGATTCTGTGCCTCTTTGGTTAGGTTTATTCCTAGGTATCTTATGGTTTTGGGTGCAATTGTAAATGGGATTGACTCCTTAATTTCTCTTTCTTCTGTCTTGCTGTTGGTGTAGAGAAATGCAACTGATTTCTGTGCATTGATTTTATATCCTGACACTTTACTGAATTCCTGTATAAGTTCTAGCAGTTTTGGAGTGGAGTCTTTCGGGTTTTCCACATATAGTATCATATCATCTGCGAAGAGTGATAATTTGACTTCTTCTTTGCCGATTTGGATGCCTTTAATTTCCTTTTGTTGTCTGATTGCTGAGGCTAGGACCTCTAGTACTATGTTGAATAGCAGTGGTGATAATGGACATCCCTGCCGTGTTCCTGACCTTAGCGGAAAAGCTTTCAGTTTTTCTCCATTGAGAATGATTTTTGCGGTGGGTTTTTCATAGATGGCTTTGATGATATTGAGGTATGTGCCCTCTATCCCTACACTTTGAAGAGTTTTGATCAGGAAGGGATGCTGTACTTTGTCAAATGCTTTTTCAGCATCTATTGAGAGTATCATATGGTTCTTGTTCTTTCTTTTATTGATGTGTTGTATCACATTGACTGATTTGCGGATGTTGAACCAACCTTGCAGCCCTGGAATAAATCCCACTTGGTCGTGGTGAATAATCTTTTTAATATACTATTGAATCCTATTGGCTAGTATTTTGTTGAGTATTTTCGCATCTGTGTTCATCAAGGATATTGGTCTATAGCTCTCTTTTTTGATGGTATCCTTGTCTGGTTTTGGGATCAAGGTGATGCTGGCCTCATCAAATGACTTTGGAAGTTTTCCTTCCATTTCTATTTTTTGGAACAGTTTCAGGAGAATAGGAATTAGTTCTTCTTTAAATGTTTGGTAGAATTCCCCCGGGAAGCCGTCTGGCCCTGGGCTTTTGTTTGTTTGGAGATTTTTAATGACTGTTTCAATCTCCTTACTGGTTATGGGTCTGTTCAGGCTTTCTACTTCTTCCTGGTTCAGTTGTGGTAGTTTATATGTTTCTAGGAATGCATCCATTTCTTCCAGATTGTCAAATTTGTTGGCATAGAGTTGCTCATAGTGTGTTCTTATAATAGTTTGTATTTCTTTGGTGTTAGTTGTGATCTCTCCTCTTTCATTCATGATTTTATTTATTTGGGTCCTTTCTCTTTTCTTTTTGATAAGTCGGGCTAAGGGTTTATCAATTTTATTAATTCTTTCAACGAACCAGCTCCTAGTTTCGTTGATTTGCTCTATTGTCTTTTTGGTTTCTATTTCATTGATTTCTGCTCTGATCTTTATGATTTCTCTTCTTCTGCTTGGCTTAGGGTTTCTTTCTTGTTCTTTCTCAAGCTCCTTTAGGTGTAGGGTTAGGTTGTGTACCTGAGACCTTTCTTGTTTCTTGAGAAAGGCTTGTACCGCTATATATTTTCCTCTCAGGACTGCCTTTGTTGTGTCCCACAGATTTTGAACTGTTGTATTTTCATTATCATTTGTTTCCATGATTTTTTTCAATTCTTCTTTAATTTCCTGGTTGACCCATTCATTCTTTAGAAGGATGCTGTTTAGTCTCCATGTATTTGGGTTCTTTCCAAACTTCCTTTTGTGGTTGAGTTCTAGCTTTAGAGCATTGTGGTCTGAAAATATGCAGGGAATGATCCCAATCTTTTGATACCGGTTGAGTCCTGATTTAGGACCGAGGATGTGATCTATTCTGGAGAATGTTCCATGTGCACTAGAGAAGAATGTGTATTCTGTTGCTTTGGGATGAAATGTTCTGAATATATCTGTGATGTCCATCTGGTCCAGTGTGTCATTTAAGGCTTTTATTTCCTTGTTGATCTTTTGCTTGGATGATCTGTCCATTTCAGTGAGGGGAGTGTTAACGTCCCGTACTATTATTGTATTAGTGTTGATGTGTTTCTTTGATTTTGTTATTAATTGGCTTATATAGTTGGCTGCTCCCACGTTAGTGGCATAGATGTTTAAAATTGTTAGATCTTCTTGTTGGACAGTGTAGTGTCCTTCCTCATCTCTTATTATAGTCTTTGGCTTAAAATCTAATTGATCTGATATAAGGATTGCCACTTCTGCTTTCTTCTGATGTCCATTAGCATGGTAAATTCTTTTCCACCCCCTCACTTTAAATCTGGAGGTGTCTTCGGGCTTAAAATGAGTTTCTTGGAGGCAACATATAGATGGGTTTTGTTTTTTTATCTATTCTGATACCCTGTGTCTTTTGATTGGGGCATTTAGCCCATTAACATTCAGGGCAACTATTGAGAGATATGAATTTAGTGCCATTGTATTGCCTGTAGGTGACTGTTACTGTATATTGTCTCTGTTTCTTTCTGATCTACTACTTTTAAGCTCTCTCTTTGCTTAGAGGAGCCCTTTCAATATTTTCTTTAGAGCTGGTTTGGTGTTTGCAAATTTTTTCAGTTTTTGTTTGTCCTGGAAGCTTTTAATCTCTCCTATTTTCAATGATAGCCTAGCTGGATATAGTATTCTTGGCTGCATGTTTTTCTCGTTTAGTGCTCTGAATATATCATGCCAGCTCTTTCTGGCCTGCCAGGTCTCTGTGGATAAGTCTCATGCCAATCTAATATTTTTACCATTTTACATTACAGACTTCTTTTCCCGGGCTGCTTTCAGGATTTTCTCTTTGTCACTAAGTCTTGTAAATTTTACTATTATGTGATGGGGTGTGGGCCTATTCTTATTGATTTTGAGGGGCATTCTCTGCACCTCCTGAATTTTGATGCTTGTTCCCTTTGCCATATTGGGGAAATTCTCCCCAATAATTCTCTCCAGTATACCTTCTGCTCCCCTCTCTCTTTCTTCTTCTTCTGGAATCCCAATTATTCTAATGTTGTTTCGTCTTATGGTGTCACTTATCTCTTGAATTCTCCCCTCGTGGTCCAGTAGCTGTTTGTCCCTCTTTTGCTCAGCTTCTTTATTCTCTGTCATTTGGTCTTCTATGTTGCTAATTCTTTTTTCTGCCTCATTTATCCTAGCAGTGAGAGCCTTCATTTTTTATTGCACTTCATTAATAGCTTTTTTGATTTCAACTTGGTTAGATTTTAGTTCTTTTATTTCTCCAGAACGGGCTTTTATATCTCCCAAGAGGGTTTCTCTAATATCTACCATGCCTTTTTTGAGCCTGGCTACAGTCTTGAGAATTGTCATTCTGAACTCTAGATCTGACATATTAACAATGTCTGTATTGATTAGGTCCCTAGCCTTCGGTACTGCCTCTTGTTCTTTTTTTTGTGGTGAAATTTTCCGCCTTCTCATTTTGACCAGATAAGAGTATACGAAGGAGCAAGTAAAATACTAAAAGTGTGGCAGCAACCCCAGGAAAATATGCTTTAACCAAATCAGAAGAGATCCCTAATCATGAGGGGGGAGAAAGGGGATAAAAAGAGGTTCAGAAAGAAGGAAAGAAAAAACAAAACAAAACAAAAAACAAAACAAAATAAAAAGAGAAAGAAAAGAATTTAAAAAAGGAAACGAATAAAGAAAAGTATAAAAAAGAAAAAAATATATATTAGGTAAACTAGTTTAAAAAACGTTAAAAAAGAAAAGGGTAAAAGTTAAAATAATTTTAGCAGAAGAAGAGAAAAAAAAAATGAAAAAAAATTTAATTAACTGCAAGACTAAAGAATCATAGGGAGAAAGCCATGAGTTCTGTGCTTTGCTTTCTCCTCCTCTGGAATTCTGCTGCTCTCCTTGGTATTGAAACTGCACTCCTTGGTAGGTGAACTTGGTCTTGGCTGGATTTCTTGTTGATCTTCTGGGGGAGGGGCCTGTTGTAGTGATTCTCAAGTGTCTTTGCCCAAGGAGGAATTATCAGGGGCCGGGCTGAGTAATCCGCTCGGGTTTGCTTTCAGGAGCTTTTGTTCCCTGAGCGCTTTCCGTAGAGTTCTGGAGGACGGGAATACAAATGGCGGCCTCCTGGTCTCCGGCCTGGAGGAGCCAAGAGCCTGGGGCCCCACTCCTCAGTGCGCCCACAGAGAACAGTGCCCAGTAACTCCCATCTGCCTGACCTCTGTCCGCACTCTGAGCTCACCTAGCCTGCGACTGGTTCAAGGTAACCCCGAGCTCTGAACTCACTGTCGGCTCTGTCTCTGTAGCCAGCTTCCTCCTTCTAATACCTGTAAGCTCTGTGACACTCAGACACCCCCAATCCTTCTGTGACCTTGCAGGACCTGAGGCGACGCTGACCCCGCGTGGGCTTCACCCCGGTTTAGCCTCTGGAGCGATGTCCCTCAGCGGAACAGACTTTTAAAAGTCCTGATTTTGTGCACCATTGCTCCGCCGCTTGCCGGGAGCCGGCCCCTCCCCCCCGGGGTCTATCTTCCCGTCGCTTTGGATTCACTTCTCCGCCGATCCTACCTTTCAGAAAGTGGTTGTTTTTCTGTTTCCAGAATTGCTGTTCTTCTCTTCGATCTGCCAATGGATTTTCAGGTGTTTGCAATCTTTAGATAAGCTATCTAGCTGATCTCTGGCCAGCTGAAGTAGTCTCAGCCTGCTACTTCTCTGCCATCTTGACTCCGCCCTCCAGTTCTAAGATCTTTTAAAGCACATTCAGCTTCTTCTGTTTTCTTACACTGTGAAGTATCATGTCCCTTATGTTATGCATCTTGACAAATGCTTATGATTGATTAATTGAGTGATACTGGAGTTTGCAACAGGGGCTGTTGGCAAACATAATAGTTTCTTTTCAAATGTGCTGCATTCGTGGACATTGTAATCATTTCTCAGAGACCATAGATTAAACTTCCCCCTAAATGCTCATCAGACTTATTTTGTGTAGTTTTTTGTTTTATGCTTATAAAGCTTATTTATTCCCATTGCAAACTTATCAGGAAACAATAAAACATGTAAAGAAGAAAATAATGTCATTTATAATTCCATTACTCAGAAATCTTTTAACATTTGGTGCCTAGAATATCTTCCAGAATTTTTTAAAAAAGATTTTATTTATTTATTTGACAGAGATCACAAGTAGGCAGAGAGGCAGGCAGAGAGAGAGGAGGAGAGGCAAGCTCCCCACTGAGCAGAGAGCCTGATGCAGAGCTCGATCCCAGGATCCTGGGATCATTACCTGAGCTGAAGGCAAAGGCTTTAACCCAGAGCCACCCAGGTGCCCCAGGTTTTTTTCTTTCAATACATTCATGAATATATACACATGTGTATTTACTTATTAGTTTTTTTATTCCAAGTTTTTATTTAAATTCTATTCAGTCAGCATATATGGTAAAATTGGTTTCAGGTGTAGAATTTAGTGATTCATCACTTACATACAGCACCAAGTGCTCCTCACACGAAGTGCTCTCCTTAAAACCCATCACTCATTTAACCCATCCTCCACCCACCTCCCTATTTATTAAAAATTTTTTAATTGAGGTATAATTGACATATAACATTATATTACTTTTAAGTGTACAACATATAATATGAATGATGACTACAATATGTCTGGTAAACATCCATTACCATAAATAGTTATAAAAATTTTTTAGAGATGAGAACTTTTAAGATTTGCTCTTTTAATTTTCAAATATGCAATACAGTGCTATTAAGTATAATCACCATGTTGTATATTGTATCTCTATAACTTATTTACTTATTTATTTGAGACAGAGAGAGAGAACATGCACAGAGGGTGTGGGAGAGGGAGAAGCAGACTCCCTGATGAGCAGTGAGCACATGGCAGGGCTGGATTCCAGGACCCTGAGATCATGACTTGAACTGAAGGCAGATGCTTAACTGACTGAGCCACCCTGGTGCCCCTCTTCTTTATTTTATAACTGGAAATTTGTACCTTTTAAAAAAAGGACTTTATTTATTTATTTGAGAGAGGGAGAAAGGGAGAGAAATAGTACAGGAGAAAGGGAGAGGGAGAGAATCTTCAAGTAGAATCCCCACTCAACACGGACTCTGATTTGAGTCTTGATCTCATGACCCAGGAGATCATGACCTCAGCCACAGCCTAGAGATAGATGCTTAACTGTGCCACCCAGGTGCCCCTGAAATTTGTACCATTTGACCCTTTCATTCATATTTCTCAGCCCCAACCCCCACTTTTGTCTGGCAACCACCAACCGTTCTCTGTATCTATGAGCTGTTTTTTTTTTTTTAATTCCATGTATTAGTGAAATTGCATGGTATTTGTCTTTTCTTGTCTGACTTATTTTACTAAGCGTGAAGCCCTCAAGATCCATTCATGCTACCATAAATGGCAAGATTTCCTTCTTTATTGTGGCTGAATTAAATTCCATTTTATATATACTATATATGTATAAAAAGGAACTATTATTATATTACATATTAAAATGGAATATATGTGTGTGTGTGTGTGTGTGTGCACGCGCGTGTATATGCCACATCTTCTTTTTCCACTCATCCATCATGGACACTTAGGTTGTTTCTATTATCTTGGCAATTGTGAACAGTTCTGCAATAAACATGGTGGTGCGTATATCTTTTTGAGTTAGTGATTTTGTTTTCTTTGGAAGAATAATCAGAAGTGGAATTCCTGGTTCATGTGGTAGTTCTATTTTTAGCTTTGTGAGTCACCTCTATACTGTTTTCCACAGTGGACACACCAATTTATAGTCCCACCAACAGTGCACAAATGTTGCCTTTTCTCCACATCCTCACTAACTCATGTTATTGCTTGATTTTCTGATATAGCCATCCTAACAGGTATGAGATGATACCGCATTATGGTTTAGAACAGGTTTATTAAAACAAACAAACCATGAGGTAACTTTATACAGAATTTAATAATCAACTTTCTCATTTAACTATACATTGTGAACATCTTCCCGTGTCAATATATATAGGCCTATTATACATAGATGCATTGTATTTTATTTAATCAATCTTCTTTTGATGGCTTTTCAGGTATTTTACAATTTCCTAATATAAAAAAATGCATAACTGCATAGCTTTGACTCATCCTTCTTAAGGAAAAATCCCTTAATATGTAGTTGCATAACAGAAGTTTGAGCTCCAAGCATGAGATTAGTAAATACTTACTGATTGATCATCAGACTACATGACTGATTATAGGGACCCAACTATTGTTCAGCTAATTTGGAATGGTTAGGCAGAGGATGGTGCTTTATAAAAGTATATTTTGAGGTAATTCTAAATAAATAAATAACTCCACTGACAAGTACTTTGAAATGTCTATTTAGAAAGGAAACTTTCGAGAACTTTTTTGGTCTAAAGTTTGGGTAAACTCAATACACATTTAACTACCAAAGTCTTGATGTCACTATCTCCCACAGGGAAATACTAAATCACAGTTGTTTTTGTGGTTGATATTCACAGTGAGGTTAAACATTAATAATGTTACCTGCTAACAATAGGGAGATTCTTTGTAACTGTAGTTATCATGTATCAGAGGAAGTGGTAAATTCATACCAGAAATTAAATTTTTTTTGTTGCTAACTTAAGGATCTTGGGGAGATATTGACCTTTTACACTCAAGTGACTAGTGAGTTGAGTTTTAAAGAAACTTTCTGATGAAATTTTAGTCAGACAAATTCATGAATTCTTGAAAGAATTATGTGAGGCATTTAATAGAACAAAGTTAGCACAGCACAATGTTCAGGAACATATGCATAGATTTTGATATTTGATAATTTATGGTGGAATACTACTGTTTTCTCTGGAGCGAGTAAAAACTTCTTTAAGTATTAGTTTTCTCATTTAAAAATGAAAGTGATAATAATTTTAAAGTTACTGAGAGAGCCAAATGAGATAATGCAAAGTGCCTGTTTTATGGTAAGTACTCAAAAAAACTTTCAATCCTTCCTCTTTTTAATCATCATGATACTCTACCTCTAGCAGGTAACTATTACTGTTGAGAGATGAGCATTCAACCTCAACAAATTCACAATGACCATTAAAATTAATTCCACATTTGTATAGACTTCAAAATAATTTGCGGTGTATAAGTATATACAATCACACTAATTTTATTGATGTTAGAAAAAAAAGCCTAAATTAGTAAAAGATGTGAATTACAGATATTTTTTAAAAAGTAAAGATAGCTTTATTACTTTGAAATTCATTTAATTACCATAAGTAAACTAAAGGGTTTCAATAAGTTATTTAAGAAAATACATTATGTTACAGAAGTAAAACTAGAACTTTTTCACTTAACTGATTACTAGTAAGTTATTGTGTGCTAATAAAACTTCTTGAGGTAAATGCACAATCTGCACAAGTAATTTAAAACAATTTCCCCTTAAAATCTCCATTCTCTTGGAAGCTGTTGTACTCAGAAAGGCAACATTTGTCAACTTAGGATTTTAAAAACTGCAGGTTGACTTAACTGACTTTTTCACTGGGTGTTTTTTATATAAGCTAGCTAAAGGAAAAATGAGAGGAGAATGACCCTTTCTTTGAGACCATTTCAATTTTAATGTTAAACTTACAGTGAAAGCAATGTTAGCTTTAAACTAAAACATTATAAAGTATTAGAGACCCTAGCACTTCAACCTAATTCAATTAATGAATATTAAGCTCATCTTATGGGTTCAGCATTGTGTTAGGAATACAAAGATGAATTTTAGGCAGATGTTAATGCTGGGAGGGAATTCAGAGGTAATTTAACAGAATCCTCTTAATAGACAGAGGAGGAAATTAAGGCCCCTGAGAGATGAAGTGGCTTTCCCATAGTTAGTAGATGAAGTAACTGAGCCAAGATGAGAACACTTCCAATTTAGTATTCCTTGCATAGCCTCACACTAACTGCCCCAAGGTTTTACAAATATACTCCATACAGTTTTTACATTGAGTAGAGCTCTTGTGGCTGGGCTCTCCCAACAAAGCAGGTTGGGAAAATTTCCATGATAGTCAGCATCTCAAAATAGCTGCAGGCCACTGCTGTTTTGTTCCTAACTCTGTAAGAAAGAAAGAAATCCGAGTTATACAACTGGCACTGGACAAATGGTCCCTCTTGACAAATTTAAATGCTTCCCATGTGCCTGGCTCTGTGCTATCCTCTAGGAATGTAAAGTAGACTCAAACAGCTTTGTTCGGAAGAAACTAACAGTCTAATGGAGGAAACAAACAGATTAATTTCAGTAACATTGCACAGCCTAAACCAGTACCCATGAAAATGCATTTCAATTTTTAAAAAAATCATTAGTTGTTAAAATTTTGTTATACTTTTAGGGTGTTTTCACCAGACACAAATACCTAACTCCTACTTCAATTAACCCTCTAAGAAGTTTCTGTGGCAGGAATATGCAAAAGGAACTGACAAAGGGAAGTACACTTAAAACCTTGGCTCCGAAACTCAAAACTCGCTGCAGAGAAACATGATAAACTGAATAATAGTTTGAGGGAAGTGACCATTTTCTAATCTAACTGGACTTAAATTATCTTAGCCCAAAGTACCTTTAACACTCAAACTCCACATCTTAAAGATTTTATTTATTTATTTGTCAGAGAGAAAGAGAGCGAGGGGGAGAGAGATCACAAATGAGGAGCAGCAGGCAGAGGGAGAGGCAGGCTCCCTGCTGAGCAAGGAGCCCAATGTGGGACTCGATCCACCCAGGTATTCCTCAAACTCACATTTTAGAGCATATTCTGGTCATATGGAACAAAAGTAAGTGTGAGAGTGAAGGTAAGCTAGCTGATTAGGCCTCTGACATTCTGGACCAGCCCTGGTCTTTATGCTTGGATACCTGGAAGAAAGCAAATCAGTCAGAACCCCTACACCCGATATTTCACTCCTGGCATCCCACCTACTATCAAATATGGCCTAATCAATCACTTTCAAGCTGATGACCTTTTCCTCTCTTCCTGGGCAGTTTGGTGTCTTTGCTTAAAGCATTATTTCCTTCCTAGAGTATTCTTTCCCTTTTATTCTGGCTGATAACTTCCTTAAAAACTCCACTTAAATTTTATTTATAAGATCTTTTATTTAATGCTGGTAGATTTGGATCAATCCTTTTCATTGCACCACATCACCCATTACATTTATGACCACATAGATAGCTAAGATGTTCAGTCCTATTTTGCTCTCCTAAGGCAAGGGAAGAGTTGCTAGTTTCAACAGAGGAGCTACTCAAGCACGTAGAGTTTAAAATATTTTTAGATAGGTCACGAGAAGTGACAAACATTTTGAATGATTACAGCTCTGTGATTCTGTGAGCCCATTTTTATTTTTGAAATCTTGGCATTACACAAGAAACAGACACTCTTGACAGAATCTGATGATTATCTCATGAGGAAGTGCAGCTGTGGACAACAAAAAGCGACAACCTGGCTACTTTGGTCCAGAAAGCCCTGCCTTTACTTCTGTCTTTTCATAAGCTTGATCTAAGAGCTCTGTAATATTAGGTGTTTGCTTTTTCACATTTGTCACTTTTGAATGACACTGGACTCATAAGCTTTTCCGTGTCAAACATCAATGTTTCTCCTCAAAACACATTTTTATAATCCCATTAAAACAAGCATTTAATTAGTTTTTTATTTTTCAGATTACAACCTGCAGGAGAGTTACTTATTCAACTTATTTTTTTTTTAAGATTTTATTTATTTATTTGACAGAGATTAAAGTAGACAGAGAGGCAGGCAGAGAAAGAGGAAGGGAAGCAGACTCTCCTCTGAGCAGAGAGCCCGCTTTGGGGCTCGATCCCGGGACCCTGGGATCATGACCTGAGCTGAAGGCAGAGGTTTTAACCCACTGAGCCACCCAGGAGCCCCTACTTATTCAATTTAGGTCTTCAATTTAGTTGAACACGCACTGACTACAAGCATACTATGTGGCAGAACTTTTGCCAGGTGCTGGAAATACAAAGATGACTACAAAATATACTCACAGTGTGTGAGTGTAGATAGATTAGCCAACGATAAATGCTATAGGAGTAGTGGGAACACTGCTAAAGGAAGGAAAAACATGGAGATATACTCCTTGGGTGAAAGGAAGATCGATGCTGGAGAAAAGCAATCATTGGGATTGTTGCCACTACAATATGGCACCAGTGCCAGCTCCCTTCCAGGGCTCCTTGACATTCGGATTTTACCCTCACATCCACCTGCTTCTTCTATTTCCTTTCTAACTATTCCGACTTTCACAACCCCTTATGTGACTCAACCCCTTTTTTATGTTTCATCTTCCTTTGCTTCTTGCCCTCTTCCTTCTGGCAAACCACCAGTTTGTCTTGTTCACAGAGCAGATAGTTTCTCTTGCATGAATTCCTTCAATATCTGCACTTTTCCATTTCTGCCACCCCTGCTATTTCAAATGATACATGTTTTCTTTTGTTTAATTATTTTTAAAATATATAATATATTATTTGCCCCAGGGATACAGGTCTGTGAATCATCAGGCTTACATACTTCACAGCACTCACCATATCACATACCCTACCCAATGTGTATAACCCAACCACCCTCTGCACACCCCCAGGCCCCCTAGCAACCCTGTCTGTTTAGTAAGATTAAGAGTCTTTTGTGATTTGTCCCCCTCCCAAATCATCTTGTTTCATTTTTGCCTTCCCTACCACCAAAACCCCCACTCTGCCTCTCAAAAATTCCTCATATCACGGAGATCATGTGATAATTATCTTTCTCTGATAGGCTTATTTCGCTCAGCATAATACCTTCCAGTTCCATTCATGTTGTTGCAAATGGCAAAATTTTATTTTTTTGATGGCTGCATAGTATTCCATTGTGTGTGTGTGTGTGTGTGTGTGTGTGTATACACAACATCTTCTTTATCCATTATCTGTTGATGGACATCTAAGTTCTTTCCATAGTTTAGCTGTTGTGGACATTCCTGCTATAAACATTTGGGGCACATACCCCTTTGGATCACTGCATTTGTATCTTTAGGGTAAATGTCCACTAGTACGATTGCTGGGTCATAGGGTAGCTCTATTTTCAACGTTTTGAGGAACCTCCATGCTGTTTTCCAGAGTGGCTGCACCAGCTTTCATTCCCACCAACAGTGTAGGAGAGTTCCCTTTTTTCTGCATCCTCTCCAACATCTGACTTGTTTCCTGACTTGTTAATTTTAGCCATTCTGACTGGTGTGAGGTGGTATCTTACTGTGGTTTTGGCTTGTATTTCCCTGATGCCAAGTGATGTGGAGCACTTTTTCATGTGTCTGTTGGCCATCTGGATGCCTTCTTTGCAGAAATGTCTGTTCAAGTCCTCTGCCCACTTCTTGATTGGATTACTTGTTCTTTGGGTATTGAGTTTCATAAGTTCTTTATAGATTTTAGATACTAGCCCTTTATCTGGTATGTCATCTGTGAATATCTTCTCCCATTCTGTCAGTTGTATTTTGGTTTTGTTGACTGTTCCTTTGCTGTGCAAAAGCTTTTGATCTTGATGAAGTCCCAATAGTTCATTTTTGCCCTTGCTTCCCTTGCCTTTGGTGATGTTCCTAGGAAGAAGTTGCTGTGTCTGAGGTCGAAGAGGTTGATTGTGTTCTCCTCAAGGATTTTGATGGATTCCTGTCTCATATTGCGGTCCTTCATCCATTTTGAGTCTATTTTCATGTGCGGTGTAAGGAAATGGCCCAGTTTCATTGTTCTGCATGTGGCTGTCCAATTTTCCCAACACCATTTGTTGAAAGACCGTGTTTTGTCCATTGAAAATTTCTTCATTGTCGAAGATTAGTTGACCATAGAGTTGAGGATCTATTTCTGGGCTCTCTATTCTGTTCCATTGATCTATGTGTCTGTTTTTGTGCCAGAAACATACTGTCTTGATCATGACAGCTTTGTAATAGAGCTTGAAATCTGGAATTGTGATGCCACCAACTTTTGCTTTCTTTTTCAACATTCCTCTGGCTATTTGAGTCTTTTCTGGTTCCATATACATTTCAGGATTATTTGTTCCATTTCTTTGAAAAAGATGGATGGTATTTTGATAGGGATTGTATTAAATATGTAGATTGCTTTAGGTAGCATAGATAATTTCACAATATTTGTTCTTCCAATCCATGAGCATGGAACATTTTTCCATTTCTTTGTGTCTTCCTAATTTCTTTCATGAGTAAGTTTATAGTATTCTGAATACAGATTCTTTGCCTTTTTGGTTAGGTTTACTCCTAGGTATCTTATGGTTTTGGGTGCAATTATGAATGGGATCAACTCCTTAATTTTTCTTTCTTCTGTCTTGTTGTTGGTGTATAGAAATGAAACTGATTTCTGTGTATTGATTTTATAGCCTGATACTTTATTGAATTCCTATACAAGTTCTAGCAGATTTGGAGTAGAGTCTTTGGGTTTTCCACATAAAGTATCATATCATCTGTAAAGAGTGAGAGTTTGGCTTCTTCTTTGCCGATTCAGATGCCTTTAATTTCTAATTGCTGAAGCTAGGACTTCTAGTACTATGTTGAATAGCATTGGTGATAGTGGACATCCCTGCCATGTTCCTGACCTTAAGGTAAAAGCTCTCAGTTTTTCCTCATTGAGAATGACATTTGCTGTGGGTTTTTCATAGATGGCATTGATGATATTGAGGTATGTACCCTCTATCCCTACAGTTTGAAGAGTTTTGATCAAGAAAGGATGCTGTACTTTGTTACATGCTTTTTTCAGCATCTACTGAGAGTATCATATGGTTCTTCTTCTTTCTTTTATTAATATATTGTATCACATTTTTGATTTGTGGATGTTGAACCAACCTTGAAGCCCTGGAATAAATACTTGGTCATGGTGAATAATCCTTTTAATGTACTGTTGGATCCTGTTGGCTAGTATTTGGTGAGAAATTTTGCATCTGTGTTCATCAAGGATATTGATCTGTAATTCTCCTTTTTGATTGGGTCTTTGTCTGGTTTTGGGATCAACGTAATGATGGCCTCATAAAATGAGTTTGGAGGTTTTCCTTCCATTTCTATTTTTGGAACAGTCTCAGGAGAATAGCTGTTAATTCTTCTTTAAATGTTGGGTAGAATTCCCCTGGGAAGCTGTCTGGACCTGGGCTCTTCTTTGTTGGGAGAGTTTTGATAACTGCTTCAATCTCCTTACTGGTTATGGGTCTGTTCAGGTTTTCTATTTCTTCCTGGTTCAGTTTTGGTAGTTTATATGTCTCTAGGAATATGTCCATTTCTTCCAGATTGTCAAATTTACTGATATATTGTTGCTCAAAATTTGTTCTTATAATTGTATTTCTTAGGTGCAAGTTGTAATCTCTCTCTTTTACCCATGATTTTATTTATTTGGGTTCTTTCTCTTTTCTTTTTGATAAGTCTGGGCAGGGTTTTATCAATCTTGTTAATTCTTTCAAAGAACCAGCTCCTAGTTTCGTTGATTTGTTCTACTTCTTTTTTGTTTTCTATTTCATTGGTTTCTTCTCTGAATTTTATGATTTCTCTTTTCCTGCTGGGTTTATGCTTTCTTTGCTGTTCTTTCTCTAGCTCCCTTAGGTGTAGGATTATGTTGTGTTCTTCAGACCTTTCTTGTTTCTTGAACAAGGCTTGTATTGCTATATACTTTCCTCTGAGGACCGCCTTTGCTGTGTCCCACAGATTTTGAACAGTTTTGTTTTCATTTTCACTTGTTTCCATGAATTTTTTCAATTCTTCTGTAATTTCCTGGTTGACCCATTCATTCTTAAGTAGGATGTTCTTTAGCTTCCATATATTTGAGTTCTCTCCAACTTTCCTCTTGTGATTGAGTTCTAGCTTCAGAACATTGTGGTCTGAAAATATGCAGGGAATGATCCAAATCTTTTGGTGCTGGCTAAGAGTTCATTTGTGACCCAGTATGGGAGCTATTCTGGAGAATGGTCCATGTGCAGTAGGGAAGAAAGTGTATTCTGTTGCTTTAGGATGGAATGTTCTGAATATATCTGTGATGTCTGCTTGGTCCAGTGTGTCATTTCAGGCCTTTATTTCCTTGTTGATCTTTTGCTTGGATGATCTGTCCATTTCAGTGAGGGGAGTGTTAAAGTCCCCCACTATTATTTTATTATTGCTGATGTATTTCTTTGATTTTGTTATTAATTGTTTTATATAGTTGGCCGCTCCCATGTTAGGAGCATCGATATTTAAAATTGTTAGATCTTCTTGTTGGACCGAGCCTTTGAGTATGATATAGTGTCTTTCATCATCTCTTATTATAATCTTTGGCTTAAAATCTAATTTATCTGATATAAGGATTGCCATCCAGCTTTCTTTGGATGTCTATTATCATGGTAAATTGTTTTCCACTCCCTTACTTTAAATCTAGAGGTCTCTTTGTGTCTGAAATGTGTTTCTTGTAGACGGCATATTGGTGGGTTTTGGTTTTTTTATCCATTATGATACCCTGAATATTTTAATTCGGGGAATTTAGCCTATTTACATCAGGGTAACTGTTGAAAGATATGAAATTAGTGCCATTATATTACCTGTAAGGTGACTGTTACTGTATATTTTCTCTGTTCCTTTCTGTTCTACTACTTTTAGGCTCTCTCTTTGCTTAGAGGACCCCTTTCAATATTTCCTGTAGGGCTGGTTTGGTGTTTGAAAATCTTTTAAATTTTTGTTTTTTCTGGAAGTGTTGCTTTTTTTTTTTTTTTAAAGATTCATTTATTTATTTATTTGTCATAGAGAGAGAAGTAAGAACAAGCCCAGGCAGGCAGAGTGGCAGGCAGAGGGAGAAGCAGACTCCCTGCCAAGCAAGGAGCCCGATGTGGGACTCGATCCCAGTACGCTGGGATCATGACCTGAGCCGAAGGCAGCCACTTAACCAACTGAGCCACCCAGGCGTCCCTATTCTGGAAGTGTTTTAGCCATCCTTTTATTCTCAGTGATAGCCTAGCTGGATATAGGATTCTTGGCTGCATGTTTTTCTCATTTGGTGCTCTGAATATATCATGCCTGTTCTTTCTGTCCTGCCAGTTCTCTGTGGATAAGTCTGCTGCCAATCTCATATTTTTACCATTGTATGTTACAGACTTCTTGTCTTTGGCTGCTTTTAGGATTTTCTCTTTGTCACTAAGACGTGTAGATTTTACTATTAGATGACTGGGTGTGGACCTATTTTATTGATTTTGATGGGGGGTGGTTCTCTGTGCCTCCTGGATTTTGAGGTTTGTTCCCCTTGCCATATTAGGGAAATTCTCTACTATAATTTGTTCCAATATACCTTCTGCCCCCCTCTCTTTCTTCTTCTTCTGGCATCCCAATTATTCTAATATTGTTTTATCTTATGGCATCACTTTTCTCTCAAATTCTCCCCTTGTGGTCCAGTAGTTGTTTGTCTCTCATTTGCTCAGCTTCTTTTTTCTCTGTCATTTCATCTTCTATCTCACTCATTCTCTCTTCTGTTCATTTATCCTAGCAGCAAGAGCCTCCTTTTTTTATTTCAACTTGGTTAGATTTTAGTTCTTTTATTTCTCCAGAAAGGGATTTTACTTCTCCAGAAGCGGTTTCTCTAACATCTTCCATGACCTTTTCAAGCCTAGCTAGTACCTTGAGAATCATCATTTTGAACTCTTGTTCTGACAAATTACCAATGTCTATATTGATTAGGTCCCTAGCCGTCAGTACTGCCTCTTGTTCTTTTTTTTTGTGTTGAGTTTTTCTTCCTTGTCATTTTTATCCAGATAAGAATATATGAATGAGAGAATAAAATACTAAAAGTGTTGCCAAGACCCCAGAAAAATTTACAGTAACCAAATCAGAAGAGATCCAAGACTGGGGGTGGGGGTGGAGAAGAAAGCGGAGAAAAATAAAAAAATAAAAAAACAAAAATTTTATATATAATTATATATGTTTATATATATATGTATATATATTTATATATATGTATATTTTAGACTCATGAATAGAACAGAGCCACCTACTTAATTTTGGGTGTATTTTGGTCTCTTAGAAGAAATTGCCTTCCAAATTTTAAAGAAAGAAAAACTTGTATATACAAAAATAAGGGTAAACATAATGTAGGGATGGAATATGAATGTAAAGAAGAAAATTTAAAAAAATTCTAAAGAAGGAATTGATAAGTTGGTTTGAAAAAGAAAAAAAAAAAAAAAGGAAAAAAAGGAGAAGGGAATGTCCTTATCCTGGAGACTAGAAAAAAAACCATGTACTAGATTAGGGTATGTTTTGATCTATCAGAAGAGATTGTACCCTAAATTTTTTAGAAAAAAGAAAACCTACATGTATACAAAAAATAAGGTCAAATACGATGAAGGGATACATTATGTCTATAAAAATGAATGTTTAAAAAGTTATTTTTAAAGAAAAGTATTGTTGAGATAAACTAGTTTAAAAATGCTTAAAGAAGAAAGAAAAGTTAGAAAATAGAATAAGGAAAAAAAATAAGAAAAAATTTAACTTTGCAAGACTAAAGGATCATGGGCAAGATGCCATGATTTCTATGTGTTGCTTTCCCCTAGCTCTGGAGTTCTGCTTTCTTATTGATCTGTGAGCTTGGTCTTGGCTGCATGTTCTTGCTGATCTTCTTGGGGAGGGGCTTGTTGTAGTGATTCTCAAATATCTTTTCCCAAGATGGAATTGCACTGCTCTTGCCAGGGACCAGGCTAAGTATTCTGCTTGGGTTTGCTCTCAGAGCTTTTAGAGCTTTTGTTCCCTGAACACTGTCCACAGAACTTTGGAGGATGGGAATGAAAATGGTGGCCTCCCAATATCTGGCCCAGAGGAACTGAGAACTTGGGGTCCCACTCCTCAGTGCGCCTTCAGAGAAAAGCAGTCAATCACTCCATGTCCCTGGTCTTTGGTTGCACTCAGTGCTTACCCAGCCTGTGACTGAGTGTTTCTTTCTCTGGCACATGGCCCCTTTGGAATCTCCAAACCCAGCAGATTCCTGCTGTGCTGCTCCTCCCAGAGCAAAAATGTAAGTCTCCCCATATATGCCACTTGTGGGGGTCCCTCCTCAAAAAACAGTGGCGCGACTGTGCCTAGGATCATGGTTTAAGGTAACTCTGATATGAAAGCTCACTCTTTGGTCTGTCTCTGTAGCTGGCTTCCTTGATCTGATCCATGACAACTCTGCCACATTCAGACACCCCTGATCTTTCTGTGACCCCACTGACCTGAGACCACACTGTCCCCATGAGGGGTCCATCCCTGCTGAGCCGCTGGAGTGCTATCCCTCAGTAGAGCAAACTTTGAAAGTTTTGATTTTGTACTTCACTGCCCTACCATTTGCCAGGAGCTAGCCCCTCCTCCTACAGTCTATCTTCCCATCACTTCGGATTCACTTCTCTGCATTCATCCTACCTTTCAGAAAGTGGTGGATTTTCTGTTCCTAGAATTGCTGCTCTTCTCTTCTATCTCCTGTTGAGTTTGTAGATGTTTGGAATGGTTTGATACATATCTAGCTGAACTCCTGGGATCTGATGTTGTTTCAGTCTGCTACTCCTTCCACATCTTGCCTCCCTCTTGTTTTTTTTGTTTTTTTGTTTTTTTTTGTTTTTGAGTGAAGTACAGGGAATTTTTTTGAGAAGAATAAACTTCATAGCCAACCAACAATCTTTACCAGAAATGCGGAGGTAAAAATAATTACTAAATTTGCACATAAATCTCCATAAACACAGAAAAAGATACCAATAGTATTTATTATCTCCCTTTTGTAAGCACAGTTAGCTTTGCTTAGATAGTATATACGTCAAAGAGGAAAGCCTGGTGATTATCACTATAAAAAAACACTTACTGTGATAGATACTTGAAGCAGTAGTGAACATGTGACATAAATCAGTAAACATTAAGTGTAAGCAAAGATAAAGTACCTATCATGTAGGGTGGCCAGGTAAAACACAAGATACCCCATTGAATTTGAATTTAAGATAAAAATAAATAATTTTTAGGATAAATATGTCCCTTGTATTTCACAGGAAATACTTATAGTAAAAATTTTTATCTTTCTGTATTTTTACTTGCTATATCTATCAACTCAGCTAATATAACAAAATGACTTAATTTCTTATAGGGACACAAAGATTATCAGAAGTTCTGTGGTTTTTGGAAGTTGAGGCTGGAAGGAATTTGTTACCACATTTCTAGCTGGTAAGGCCACATTTCTTTGAATTCAATTCAATTTAAACATTTGTTGAGTGTCTCCTAACCTTGATGGAATTGTAGGTGCTGGCTATGTAGAGTTCAATAAATTGATTTCTTAATATTCTCAGAGCTTAAGTAAAGATGGTTTCAGGCCTCAGGTACAGGTGGTCCAGAAATAATGTGTGAAGAAGAGAAAGCAGGATATGACCATTGAGCAAATGTGACTGTGAGGAAATAGCTGGGTAGAAAAAAATGTATAATGGATGATAAGCAAGTAGAAACTTCACTTTAACAATAGGTAGCAGCAGATATTAATAATATGCTATGAGAGAGAGAGGCTCATGTGCTACCAGTGGATGTGACATATCAACAATTTACTCTGGAGATAGGTTAAGAAATTATAATGTCTTTTTTGAAAGAAGTGTTGAAACCAGTTAATGTGTAACAACTCCTCCCACTTTTCCTTTTTTCTTTTTTAAATTACATCTTTAAATTAAATTTTAAATTAAATTAATTAAATTTTAAATTGAGAGAGAGAGAGAAAGAAAGGGAGAGGAAAGCTGGGGGAGGGGCAGAGGCAGAGGGAGAGTCAGAGAAAAAATTTATTTGGGGTGTGTGTCCACAAATTAGGTCTTATTTGTAAAGGGGAAAAAAACCCTTACTTTTACAATGGAGTTACCTGATCAATTAGCATAGCTATCAAACCTAGGATTACAACAGACAAGCTGAAGTATGTTGTTCTGGGTGTGGTCACAGAATTATAGTGTCAGTATGCACAAATGTTTAGACTAAATCTAATCAAGTTTAAACTAAACCTAATCCAATCCCCAGATTACAGGAAAGAGAAAGAGAAGAAAGAAAGAAAGAAAGAAAGAAAGAAAGAAAGAAAGAAAGAAAGAAAGAAAGGAAGGAAGAAAGGATAACAAGTCTAGTGACACCAGAAGACTGGTCAAATCACTCAAAGGCAGTGTGATTTCGTCAGAGAAGCCTGAAAAACCTTTTGGTTTTGAAGGTAAAGAAGCAGAGGTTGCTTCTGCAGCTTTCATTGAAAGCCCTATTTGTTCATAAGGATAACATGTTGCTGCTGTTGGTCTGAGCATTTTATTCAAATATAAAGGAATAATTTTATGCTACATAGCAGAATAACTCTAATTTCAACATGAAGAAGCAATGCAAATTTAAGAAACATTAAGCTTTTTTGAGAACCAGAGACCTTTTTCTAAATAAAAGAAGAAACAGTTCTTGTCTAAATAAGGGCATTTTGATTGCTCAGTTCCATTGATCCTTTTTGCTGCTTGCTACATTAAGTTCTCATTCAATTTGCACTTGCCTTCTATGCAATGAAAACAGATTAATCTCTAACATTGATTTTTAAAATGTTCTTTAGACTTCTAACTGGATCATTTCTTGTTGATGCCGTTACACTGCTATGACATTTTGGACTTAGTGAATGTCATTTGAAAATCACCTTTCTTAGGTTATACTTAAGCTTAGGTGAAATACCAGAGAAGCACATGATTCATTTCCTTCCCTACAGAATGTAAAGAGCTTAGACTATGGGCTCTTCTTGATTCGGAGGAGAGAAAATTCAGAGATATTAGAGGATTACATTCTGGTTTTGAGAGAGAAGAAAGTTCAGGCTCACCCTTTTGGAAATGCCAGACAGCATAGCTTCTGAGCAGAACTACTCTATTTTTGCCACCGGCAACTCACCCATTCTGTTCCCAGAAACACCCGTTAGTTTCCCCTCTTTGAACTATGCTATTTTATTCCCCTACTGGTTAGTACACATCATTACTGTTAAATAATAATCAAATACATATTCTTGTATAGTTTAGAGACATCAAGTTATTTTATAGTCTTGCTACATTAGTGTTAAACTTTAGGTAGCTCTTCTATCTTGTATATATGAGTACAAGAACTAGGCTAATGATAGAAAAATGGTTGCTTTATTGCATTTGTGGATAGATCAGTTTATAGTCTTACAATAGCCTAGAGTCTAAGCTAATAGTTCTTAATGTGTAATGTCTAGACTTGCAGCATCAACAGCATCTGGAAACTGGTTAAAGTTGCAAAAATTTGGAACTTAGTTATTGAATCAGAAACTCAGGGTAAAGCACCGAAATCTGTGTTTTAAGAAAGCATTCAGATGATTTCTTATGCATACTAAAAGTTGGGAACCAGTCTAAGCCATGAGTTTCCTTATGTTCCTTTATTGGTTAGTCAACATATTTAAGCATCTTTTTGTACTATTGTCCATAAAAAAGTAATATCATAATCTCTGTCCTGAGGGTGGTAATATGGTACATAAGAAGAATAAAGTTTACACATAAAGTTATAACGGGCACTTATTATAATCTGTCTTTCCAACTACTGGGTGTTCCCAGGCTAGAGTCTATAGATATAAGTGGGTGAACCATGTTAACCAATGGCAAAGAGGCTAAACTGACATATGTATTTATAGAAAAGAATAGCTCCTGATGTGATTACCAAGAGTTAGACTTAAAGACTGAAGTGTTAAAGGTCAGTGGACTTGGCTGGGATATGGCCCTGGGGGAATTGCACTGCTCTTGGAGAGAAAGCAGGCAACCAACCTGCAGACATACAACACAGAAAAAGCAATCCAAAGAGCACCTGAGGTACACAGTAGGGAGGTTATTAGCTCATTTTTAAGTGTGTCCCAGAGAGATAGTGTTCACAGAGAAACCCCTCCAGAAACAAAGGAACTGGCATTAGCCATTTCTCTCCCCTGCTTCTTAGCATAAGCACAGAGTAACCTATGGGAACCAGTATAGCAGTGACACTTAACTACCTAACTTGCTTATATAAAGTCCCATCCCCAGTGCTCTAGTGGAACCACCCTTCCCAGTCATACTCACCTCATTCCCAAAGTGGTAAGTCCCTCCTGTCCCCACAAGAAGATCAGCTCAACCCTCTGCTCACACCATGTCTCCTGGTGCAGGAGTTTTGTAGAGACTTGGTTCTGATGGCAGTGGCAATAGGTCTTATATCACAAGGAGACCAGAGCACACCTAATTAAAACGCACCACATTTAGGCCAGGGGCCAAACACTGATCATAACAGGCAAAGAGAGCCTCTGCAGACAAGTGGCCTAAAGGATAAATCAACCAGGATAAAATAGCACAGCTCACATGGCAAACATTGGAGCCATTCCTGGACAGGCCAGGCCCTGGTAGGAGACACTATACAGCAGGGCACTAGAGGACCTCTTAGTTATAAAGCCATTATCCTCAAGAATAGAGATGTAGTCGACTTTCCTAACACACAGAAATAGGCAAAGACTTGGAGAAACTGAGAAGACAGAGAAATTTAGCCCAAATGAGCAAATAGGACAAGGCCACAGCCAGAAATTGAAGCAAAACAGATATAAGTAACAGGCCTGATACAGAATTGAAAGTAATGATCATAAGGATACTCACCAGAATTGAGAAAAGAGTGAAAAACAAGAGTGAGACCCTTGACACAAACATAATGAATAACATAATAGAAATTAAAAGGGCTCATTAAGCCAAATGCAAAACACAGCTGATGGAATGAACTGTAGGCTGGAAGAAGCAGAAGAATGAATTAATGACCTGGAAGGCAAAATAATGGAAAGTAATCAGACTGAACAAAAGAGAGAAAAAATAATTATGCAAAATGAGACTAGACTTAGGGAACTTGGTGACTCCATCAAATGTAATAATATTTGTATTATAAGAGTCCCAGAAGAAGAGAGGGTAAAGGGAGCAGAACAAGAGAGAATAGATGAAAACTAATCTAGGGAAGAAAACAGATATCCAGATCCAGGATGCACAGAGAACTTCATCAAAATCAACAAAAACAGAGACACAACATATTGTAATTAAATTGGCAAAATATAGAGATAAAAAAATTTCAAAAGCAACAAAACAAAAGAAGGTAGTAACTTAAAAGGGAAAACCCATAAAGATATCAGGGGATTTTTCAGCAGAAACTTTCCAAGCCAGAAAGAGGGGGTATGATATATTCAAAGCACTAAACAGGGACAATATTCAGCTAAGAATACTCTATCCAGCAAGGCTATCATTTAGAATAGAAGGAGAGAATAGAAGGAGAGTTTCCCAAACAAGCAAACAAAAACTAAAGGAGTTATGACCACTGAATTAGTCCTGCAAGAAATATTAAAAGGGACTTTGGAGAGAAAAAAAAAGTGACAATATAAAGGTAGGAAACACAAAAGTATAAAAATGGATATTTCTAAAAGATACCTAATAATAAACAAAACCATCAAAGAAATTCATAAAATAAAAGGATGTAAATATATCAACATATACATAAAATATAAGGAGGAAAGTAGTGAAGAATGTGTTTGAATTTAGACAACCATCAACTTAATATAGACCACTATATACAGGAGATGTTATGTACAAACCTAATGGTAAGTATATATTAAAAACCACTAATGAATATGCAAAGAATTAAGAAAGAAATCTAAATGTGTCACTAAAAAAAAAAAAAAATCAATAAACCATGAAAGAAAGAAAGACAAGAAAGGATCAGAGAAAATCTTCAGAGATAACTAAAAAAACAAATAATAAAATGAAAATAGATATGTATATAACAATGATTACTTTGAATTTAAATGGACTAAACACTCCAATCAAAAGACATTGAGTAACCCATCTATATGCTTCCTAAAAGAAATTCATTTTAGACCTGCAGACTGAAAGTAAGGGGATGGAGAAACATCTATCATGCACATGGATGTCAAAAGAAAACTGGAGTACAATATCAGAAAAAGTAGACTTTATTTTATTTTATTTTATTTTTTTAAAAATTGTATTTATTTGTCAGAGAGAGAGAGATCGAGCACAGGCAGACAGAGTGGCAGGCAGAGGCAGAGGGAGAAGCAGGCTCCCCGCCGAGCAAGGAGCCCGATGTGGGACTTGATCCCAGGATGCTGGGATCGTGACCTGAGATGAAGGCAGCTGCTTAACCAAATGAGCCACCCAGGTGTCCCAGAAAAGGTAGGCTTTAAAACAAAGGCTATAATAAGAGACAAAGAAGGACAATATATAATCATAAAAGGGACAACTCAATGAGAAGATATAACAATTGCAAATACTTATGCACCCAATACAAGAGCACACAAATACCTAAATCAGTTAATAACTAACATAAAGGAAATAACTGATCATAATACAATAATAGTAATATTATTGGGGACTTTAACACTGCACTTACAGCAATGGACTGATCATCTAAGCAGAAAATTCAGTAAAGTCACAGAAATCTGTTGCATTGCTATACACTAATAATGAAGCAGAAAGAGAAATTAAGAAAACAATCTCATTTACAGTTGTAGCAAAAATAATAAGATACCTAAAAATATGGGGTGCCTGGGCGGCTCAGTCATTAAGCATCTGCCTTTGGCTCAGGTCATGATGCCAGGGTCCTGGGATTGAACCCTGCATCGGGCTCTCTGCTCAGCGGGAAGCCTGCTTCTCCTTCCCTCTCTGCTTGTGTTCCCTCTCTCGTTTTGTCTCTGTCAAATGAATAAATAAAATAAAATAAAAAGATACCGAATAATAAACCTAACCAAAGAGGTAAAGGCCTGAAAAATATAACACTGATGAAATAAAGAAGACATCTAAGAACTGGAAAGACATTCTCTGCTCATGGATTGAAAAAATAAATATTGTTAAAATGTCTATTCTACACAAAGCAATCTACAGATTTAATGCAATCCCATCAAAATAACTACCAGCATTTTTCATAGAACTAGAACAAACAATTCTTAAATTCATGTGGAACCACAAAAGACCACAAATAGCCAAAGCAATTTTGAAAAAGACAAGGAAAGCTAGAGGCGTCACAATTCCAGACTTCCAAGTTATGTTACAGAACTGTAGTAATCAAAACAGTATGGTACAAGCACAAAAATAGACACATAGATCAATGGAACAGAATAGAAAACCCAGAAATAAACCCACAATTATACAGTTAAGTAATTTTTGAAAAGTATGAAAGGATACTCAATGGGAAAAAGACAGTGTCTTCAAAAAGTGGTGTTGGAAAAACTGGGCAGTCACGTGCTAAAGGATGAAATCAGGCCACTTTCTTATATCATACATAAAAATAAGTGCAAAATGGATTAAAGACCTAAATGTGAGGCCTGAAACCATAAAAATCCTAGAAGATAACACAGGGAGTAACTTCTTTGACATTGGGCATAGCAGCTTCTTTCTGGATATGCTTCCTGAGATAAGGGAAACAAAAGCAATTAATAACTGTTAAGACGACATCAAAATAAAAAGCTTCTCAAAAGCAAAGGAAGCAAGCAACAAAACTAAAAGACAACCTATGGAATGAAAGAAAATATTTGCAAATGACATATTTGATAAAGACTTAGTATCCAAAATATATAAAGAACTTATAAAACAAAATATTTTAAAAAACTACAAAAGACTTACAAAACTTGGCACCCCAAAAACAAATAATGCAATTAAAAATGGCCAGAAGACATGAATAGACATTTCTCCAAAGAAGTTATACAGATGGCCAACAGACACATGAAAAGGTGCTCATCATCACTCATTATTGGGGAAATGCAAATCAAAACTACAATGAGGTCTTACCTCACATTCGTCAGAATGGCTAAATCAAGAACACAAGAAACAAGAGGTGTTGGTGAGGAATTGGAGAAAAAGGAACACTCATGTACTGTGGAGGTTCTTCAAAAAGTTAAAAATAGAACTACTCTATGATCCAGCAATCACACTACTGGGTATTTCTCAAAGAATACAAAAACACGAATTCAAAGGAATATATGTACCCCTATGTTTAGAGCAGCATTATTTACAATAGCCAAATTATGGAAGCAGCCCAATGTGTAAAGAAGTGGTATACACACACACACACACACACACATGTATATACACACATATATACATACATATGTATATATGTATACACACATACAGTGGAATACTATTCAGCCATAAAAAGTGAAATCTTGCCATTTGCAATTACACTGATGGATCTAGAGGGTATAGTGTTAAGCAAAATAAGGCAGTGAAAGACAAATACCATATGATGTCATTTATATGTGAAATTTAAGAAATGAAACACATGAGCAAAGGGTGAAAAAAGAGAGAGAGAAAATAATCAAGAAACAGTCTCTTCATTATAGAGAATAAACTGGTGGCTACCAGAGACAAGATTTGTGGGGGAATAGATGAAATAGGTGGTGCAGATTAAGGAGGGCACTGTGATGATGAACAGCAGATGATGTATGTAATTGTTAAATCTCTGTATATTGTACACCTGAAACTAATATAACACTATATGTTACCTAACTGGAATAAAAAAAAACAACTTGAAAACACTAAAACTAAATAAAATAAATAGTGTATTAAAAAGGATTCTGAGAATATTAAAAGAAGACCTCATTCTATTTTATAATGAGAAAGTGAAATCTACTAAAGAACATTGAGAAATGGTGGGAGAGATGGTAGGAGAACTGGGATGATCCAGTTTGAGGGAAAATTTAAATTATGCACCATGTGTGCAAACAGCATTATCTGTCCTTATCCTGTTGACTTAGCTGTTTGGAGTTCTGTCACAGATTCAGTTCCCTATTGAGATGGGATAAATTATTCTTCTTCTTGGCCATCGTCTACATCCCACTTACAATACAAGGCATCAAGGTGGAATGGGGCACTGGGGAAGGACAGTAGATCATTACACGTTCATCTCTATTTCTGGGTGAATAACTGAAGGCCAATGAGAGTGAGTGGTAGTACCATCTTTGTAGGAGGTGGTAGACAATAGATGATAAATTTCTCGAATATTTTCCCAAAGCTTTAATTAGTACAGAGAGCTGTTGTTTTGTGAGGGTTTTCTTCAGGCAAATTTACCTTTATGAAGAAAAATACATAATAATTTCTCAAGGAAAATTAGTAAAGTTTAACCTAATGCTCTTATAATTTTTCTGTTGTATAACTTCTAAAATGTTTCCTTTGGTAAAATTAGCTCATTTAAATATTTATATCAGCACATAAATATGTAGCTCTCTTTTTGTGTACCTTAAATAGGTCTTGAAGATATTAAAAAATTTAGAGGTTAATTTCTTGCATCCATATAAGGAGACAGAAGTTAAATGCGTCACTTTTAAATATAACTGGCTGCATCCACCAACATCAGCGAAGATGGCTTAATGTTTCCATCCATGCAAAATTCTGTTCCTAATTCAGCCCTAGGAAAATGCCTCGAGGTAGAACTTCAAAAATCTATCTTTCAGCAGAACTTTTCATAAAGTTTCTGAGTTTAAAATTACTATCAGTATGTATTAGAATATTCATATGCTCAGTGTTTCCCTGTGTCTCATATTTGAACAAATAGGAAAAATTTATAGTAAACATAATCACAATAATGATGAATGTCACTGGGAAAAATAATTTTTAAAAATAATTTCCCATCATCATTTAATACCAAGAAACTATGTGCTTTAAGAAAAAACCTTTTTCTAAAAATAACATTTTTAATTTTTATTTTTAAAGATTTTATTTATTTATTTGACAGAGAGTTCACAAGTAGACAGAGAGACAGGTGAGAGATCGGGGGAGGCAGGCTCCCTGCTGAGCAGAGAGCCCTACGCGGAGCTTGATCCCAGGACTCTGGGATCATGACCTGAGCTGAAGGCAGAGAGGCCTTAACCCCCTGAGCCACTCAGATGCCCCCAAAATAATATTTTTTAAAAATTTATTATTTTTATTAACATATAATGTATTATTTGTCCCAGGATTACAGATCTGTGAATTGTCAGTCTTAAAAATAACATTTTTAAAGAAATATAAATCAGTAAATAAATCCACAAGCTGACAGCTAGGTGCCTTGATCTTGGGCTACCTCCAAGGACATATGTCATGCTTTGCATAAGAAGATAATGTTGCTTGCCAGCTAGCATTAAGACTGATTTTCTTATAAAGGGGTAAATAATTGTATAGAAATATGAACTTACAAAAATACATTTTTATACAAACAATCTATTGAGTAGAAAGACTTGGCTTTCTGATTTTGGAACAACAAATGACAAGGATTTTGTTTTCTTTCATTTTGTTTAAACGATCATAAAGCACTTATAAAGAATCATTTTGAAGCTAATAAACAGAATGCTTTAGTTAAGGTGTCAGTATCCTTCACTATAGGGTGGGAAGGAATCAGGGAAGATAAATTTTTAATTAGCCTATTTGCCAGATAATTAAATTTTCCTCTCTATGGAGACCAGGAATTGCAACCTCAAATGTTTGCAGGAGCCAGGTAGATAATATGGATGATGAAATAGACTGTATAGCATGGAGAAAATTCTTAAGCTGAAGATTCACACCCAGTCTAAATGAAGTAGCAGTACTCCACTCAGTTCACATACTAATAAGAATCCCAAAATTTCTAGGTCTTTTGATTTTCAAGAGAAACTCCAGTGTAGATTTTTACAAAGTTTCCCAATCACTTAATGCTGAGAGTTAAATAATTTTTAGAAACATTGTGTTTGTCAAATAAAATATACCTGCTGGGTAGATTTGTCTTGTGATCTATCAATTTATGACCCTTCATTTTGTAAAAAATATTTTATTTATTTATTTGATAGAGAGAGAGAGATCACGAGTAGGCAGAGAGGCAGGCGGAGAGAGAGGGGGGAAGCAGGCTCCCTGCTGAGCAGAGAACCTGATGCAGGGCTGGATCCCAGGACCCTGAGATCATGACCTGAGCTGAAGGCAGAAGTTTTAACCCACTGAGCCACCCAGGTGCCTTCATTTTAACCCCAAACTGAGGTATTTTCGTCTGTCTTTCTCTGCCATGAGATACATTGAATGGCCAGATGCACATAAAAACATATTATAAAAAAATAAGGAAAAACTCACAATTGTTTATTTTTTGAATACGAATTAGGAAAACTAGTATATATATTTTGGGCAAAGGCTTCACCATAATCAATATACAAACCCACTGACATGTGAACTTGTTTCCACTTAATGGGTGAGTTAGGAATGTTAATTTTACTGACCTAAAACCACTGACTCACTGAAGAAAAGAAAGCTGGCCTCTTGCTCTCTCATCACACACACACACACACACACACACACACACACACACACACGCACACACACAGGCACTGTGAAACAGAATATGCATTGGTAGATGTCACCATGTAATTATAAATCTGAAGGGTCAGGGTCCCTATGTACACAAATAAAACCCTAATACATCTAATATAACCCATGTGTAATTATTAAATGATAAGAACTTTCAGAAATTATTAAAGGACATTTGGAAGTGATCTTGCCTCAACAATTCTTATTTTCATTTAACTTCTAACATGCTAGCACAGTATAGATCATTAACAGAAGCAGGCAGTCCTTGGCATGAATGAGTGAGCTCTTTTTATAAATTAAAAAGATGCACGTTGAGGCGAAGATGAAGAATAGTGAGTTTTCTCACTTTTGAGTATGTATAGTTTATAATTATCTCTGGTGCTTATTAAATATGTTTACATTTGTACGTTTTTAATGTAAGCATTTTACTTATTTTAAATAATAAATCATTAAATAACCCAATGGGTGTTTATTAAATAAACACAAGGCTGTGTCTTATTTTCAAAGACCCAAGCTTTAAATCTTTCGGAATGACTTGACAATGCATTTTGCATATTTAGTTACATTTGAAAATAACAGTATCTCTAATTTATGCCTTTTTTTTTTCTTTTTTCTTTTTTTGCCTTTGACTCCGGTTAAACTTTTGATCACTTGTTTCTGCAAGCATTTGTCACCAATAGCCTTTTCATCACGCAGCACTAAGGCTGTGTCTTGAGCAAATTAATTACTATTACTTCTAGGTTATTCTTTGGAGTTATAAGATAAATGTTTTCTAATAGGACACTTTTCTAAAAGAAGGAAACTTGGTCATGGTATCTAAGAATATATAAATATTAAATAAGTACCCTTAATCCTTAAAAAGGATAAAATTTTGGGACATCTGTGCAGCTCAGTCGGTTAACCATCTGCCTCCATCTCAGGTCATGATCCAGGGTCCTGGGATTGAGTCCTGCATCAGGCTCCCTGCTCAGGGGGAACTCTGCTTCTCCCTCTGCCTCTGTCCCTCCCCCTGCTAATGCTATCTTTCTGTCTCAAATAAATAAATAAATACATAAAATCTTTTAAAAAATAAAATTTTTAAATTTCCAAATTATCTTTCTTGCAGGGAAAAGAAGACATTTACAAAAATTCTTATTACTAGAATCAAAGCTAATCATAGATTTCATCTAAGCAATTTTATTATAAAGCATATACCTATAAACATATTATGTAATTTCTTGCCTGAATAGTTAAAGCAGGTCACATATCACAATCAAAACAAAGATAAACACATGTGGTAACCTAGAAACATGATTAAAAATTTCAGCATCTTACATAATCAAAGCATCATTTAAGTTGGTGAGCCAAAATGATTACATATAGTTCAGTCTATTAATTGATAAATTCAGAAGAAATTTCATTGTCTGTTCAAGCTAAGAATTTTTTTTAGTTCCTGTGTCTACTTGGAGTTTTAGATTGATTATTAGGTTAGACTATTATAGTAGAATTTTCAAATTGATGCCCGAAGATACTCTGTATCTTATCCAGAATGATGGTGCAAAGTAGGCTGTCTATAATTATAATTGAGAGAGACAGCCCAAGGTTGGAATGTTTTCTTTCATCTTCAAAGATATGCATATTATAGAACCATGGGCCATTGCATCTGCAAATTGCTGGTGAAAGTAAATCATGTCATCAAAGCAAAAGATTCCAATAAAGTAAAATTTTATCTACCAAGCTAAAAAGTTCTGGTTGATTGCACTATAAGTTCCAAGGAAAATTATTTTACACAATGGTCCTAAGACAAGCCACTTTTGATCCTTTATGTGTGGTTATGTGATTAGCAGAGAGTTGGAATTTCTATTGATCCAGTCTTGTCTTTAAGGATATAAATACTCAGTTATTTGGTCTACTTCTATAGACACTATGTTAGGTACTGAGGATTCAAAGATGAGCTCTCATGCATGAGAAATTCAGTGTCTAGTCAGGGTGGCAGACACATTAACCCATAACCACAATATGATATTATAAGTATTAAGTTGGAAGCAGGCACAGAATGCTGTGGGAACACAGAGAAAATATGGAGTATGGTTTCCAGAAATGTGTATCTCAAGGTAAGGAATCCAGCACAGGGGCAACTGAAATACTTTTCTCAAAAGATGGGCCTGAATTAGGGCAACAGTTTTGGGGCTGGAGGAAGGGGATAGAGTTAGGCAATAAATAGGAAATACAAGAGGCAGGATTTAATGATTGATTAGACAAGAGGAGAAATAGAAGTATAGATATAGATTAGATAGATAGGTAGATAGAGAAAGATTATGGATAGATTTCTGGGTTAGATAAAAGTGTTATTAATTGAGAGTGGCAATATAGGTGAAGAGCCAGATTTGAAGGAAAATATAGTACTGGTTGGGACAAGGAGAGGTAGGAGATAAAGTAGGAAGTTAAAATTGGGGTACCTGTGGCACATCTTCATAAATAATATACAACATACAGTTTAATATAAGAACCTAAAACATGCCTAAAGGTAAAGTGCCAGTACTCAAGGAGATATTTAAGCTCTAGTTGAGTAAGAGGATAATAAATGGGGCCCTATCGTTGTGATACTCTGAACCTTATTATCATCCTGATCTTTATATATCTAACATCTTAAATACTCTTACGTCCTATAAGTTATCACTGAGTACTACCATCTCCTTGGTTTCACCAAAGCCACCCATGATCTCATTTGAAGGAAGTATTTGAGAGCCAAATATTAAACCAGTCATGAGATTGGTCTCATTTTAATTTTAACCACAGTCTTGCCCTTCCCCTTAGTTTTTTTTTTTTTTTTTTTAAGATTTATTTATTTATTTATTTGACAGAGATCACAAGTAGGCAGAGAGAGAGGAGGAAGCAGGCTACCCACAGAGCAGAGAGCCTGATGCAGGGCTCAATCTCAGGACCCTGGGATCATGACCCAAGCCAAAGGCAGAGGCTTTAACCCACTGAGCACCCAGGCTCCCCTCCCCTTAGTTTTAGTAACAGTTCCTAATCATGCTGGTTCATGATTGAGTCCCACTTCTGTGGTTACCCCAATCAGTACTTGCAGTCCACCAACATTGCTTTACTCCCATCAGGGCTCCCAGACACTGGAATCTTGTCTAGACCTCATGGTTGTGTCCCTGCTGCAAGACCACTTTGATTCAAGGTGACCCACTCATGCCTGGCCTGCTGCCTCAGTGTGGACATTTGTTGTGTATGGATCCTAACACTCACAAGTGTTCTAAGAAATAATCTTAGCCAGATTTCCCTTTGGTGAATCCCTTCTATCTCTGTTAGCACAGGTGGTCACTGTGAAGCTGACCTATGCTCTTCTTGTTTTTTTTTTTTAAATTTTTAATAAACATATAATGTATTATTAGCCCCAGGGGTACAGGTCTGTGAATCGCCAGGTTTACACACTTCACAGCACTCACCATAAGCACATACCCTCCCCAATGTCCATAACACAACCACCCTCTTCATAACCCTTCCCCCTGGAAGCCCTCACTTTGTTCTGTTAGATTAGGAGTGTCTTCTGGTTTGTCTCCCTCCCAATCCTATTTGTTTCATTTATTCCTTTCCTACCCCACCAAACCTCTCACTTTGTCTCTCAATTTCCTCATATCAGGGAGATCATATGATAATTGTCTCTCTGATTGACTTATTTCCCTAAGCATAATACCCTCTAGTTCCATCCATGTCATCAAAAATGGCAAGATTTCATTTCTTTTGGTGGCTGCATGGTATTCCATTCTATATATATACCACTTCTTCTTTATCCATTCATCTGTTGATGGACATCTAGGTTCTTTCTATAGTTTGGCTATTGTGGACATTCCTGCTATAAACATTCTGGTACACATTACCCCTTCAGATCACTACATTTGTATCTTTAGGGTAAATACCCAGTACTGCGATTGCTGGGTCATAGGGTAGCTCTATTTTCAACTTTTTGAGGAACCTCCATGCTGTTTTCCAGAGTGGCTGCACCAGCTTGCATTCCCACCAACAGTGTAGGAGAGTCACCTTTTTCCCGCATCCTCTCCAACATCAGACTTGTTTCTGACTTGTTAATTTTAGCCATTCTGACTGGTGTGAGGTGGTATCTCATTGTGATTTTGATTTGTATTTCCCTGATGCCAAGGAATGTGAAGCACTTTTTCATGTGTCTGTTGGCCATCTGGATGTCTTCTTTGCAGAAATGTCTGTTCATGTCCTCTGCCCACTTCTTGATTGGATTAATTGTTCTTTGGGTGTTGAGTTTCATAAGTTCTTTCTAGATTTTGGATACTAGCCCCTTATATGATATGTCATTTGCAAATACCTTCTCCCATTCTGTCAGTTGTCTTTTGGTTTTGTTGACTGTTTCCTTTGCTGTGCAAAAGCTTTTGATCTTGATGAAGTCCCAATAGTTCATTTTTGTCCTTGCTTCCCTTGCCTTTGGTGATGTTCCTAGGAAGAAGTTGCTGTGGCTGAGGTCGAAGAGGTTGATTGTGTTCTCCTCAAGGATTTTGATGGAATCCTGTCTCACATTGAGCCCCTTTATCCATTTTGAGTTTATTTTCATGTGTGGTGTAAGGAGATGATCCAGTTTCAGTGTTCTGCATGTAGCTGTCCAATTTTCCCAACACCATTTGTTGAAAGACTGTGTTTTGTCCATTGAAAATTTCTTCATTGTTGAAGATCAGTTGACCATAGAGTTGAGAATCTATTTCTGGGTTCTCTATTCTGTTCCATTGTTCTATGTGTCTGTTTTTCTGCCAGTAGCATACTGTTTTGATGATGACATCTTTGTAATAGAACTCGAAGTCTGGAATTGTGATGCCACCAACTTTGGCTTTCTTTTTCAACATTTCTCTGGATATTCAGGATCTTTTCTTGTTCCATATAAATTTTAGGATTTTTAAAAAAATTTTTTTGAAAAAGTTGATGGTATTTTGATAGAGATTCCATTAAACATGTAGATTGCTTTAGGTAGCATAGACATTTTCACAATATTTGTTCTTCCAATCCATGAACATGGAACATTTTCCCATTTCTTGTGTCTTCCTCAATTTCTTTTATGAGTACTTTATAGTTTTATGAATATAGATTCTTTGTCTTTTTGGTTCGGTCTATTCCTAGATATCTTATGGTTTGGGGTACAATTTTAAATGAGATTGACTCCTTGATTTCTCTTTCTTCTGTCTTGTTGTTGGTGTATAGAAATGAAACTGATTTCTGTGTTTTGATTTTATATCCTGACACTTTACTGAATTCCTGTATGAGTTCTAGCAGTTTTGGAGTGGAGTCTTTTGGGTTTTCCAGATAAAGTATCATATCCTCTGTAAAGAGTGAGAGTTTGGCTTCTTCTTTGCTAGTTCAGATGCCTTTTATTTCTTTTATTGTCTGATTGCTAAGGCTGGGACTTCTAGTACTATGTTGAATAGCATTGGTGATAGTGGACATCCCTGGCGTGTTCCTGACCTTAGAGGTAAGCTCTCAGTTTTTCCCCATTGAGAATGATATTTGCAGTGGCTTTTTCATAGATGGCTTTGATGATATTAAGGTATGTACCTTCTATTCCTACACTCTGACGAGTTTTGATCAAGGAAAGATGCCATACATTGTCAAATGTATCATATGGTTCTTGTTCTTTCTTTTATTAATGTATTGTATAACATTGATTTATTTGTGGAATTTGAACCAACCTTGCAGCCCAGGAATAAATCTCACTTGATTGTGGTGAATAATCCTTTTAATGTACTGTTGGATCCTGTTGGCTAGTATTTTCGTGAGAATTTTCACGTCTGTGTTCATCAAGGATATTGGTCTGTAATTCTCCTTTTTGGTGGGGTCTTTGTCTGACTTTGGGATCAAAGTAAGGATGGCCTCATAAAATGAGTTTGGAGGTTTTCCTTCCATTTCTATTTTTGGAATAGTCTCAGGAGAATAGGTGTTAATTCTTCTTTAAATGTTTAGTAGAATTCCCCTAAGAAGCTGTCTGGCCCTGGCCTCTTGTTTGTTGGGATATTTTTGATAACTGCTTCAATCTCCTTACTGGGTTATGGGTCTGTTCAGGTTTTCTATTTCTTCCTGGTTCAGTTTTGGTAGTTTGTATGTCTCTAGGAATGCATCCATTTCTTCCAGATTGTCAAATTTACTGACGTATAGTTGCTCAAAATTTGTTCTTATAATTGTATTTCTTAGATGCAAGTTGTAATCTCTCTATTTCACCCATGGTTTTATTTATTTGGGTCCTTTCTCTTTTCTTTTTGATAAGTCTGGGCAGGGTTTTATCAATCTTGTTAACTCTTTCAAAGAACCAGCTCCCAGTTTCGTTGATTTGTTCTACTTCTTTTTTGTTTTCTATTTCATTGGTTTCTTCTCTGAATTTTATGATTTCTCTTTTCCTGCTGGGTTTATGCTTTCTTTGCTGTTCTTTCTCTAGCTCCCTTAGGTGTAGGGTTATGTTGTGTTCTTCAGACCTTTCTTGTTTCTTGAAAAAGGCTTGTATTGCTATATACTTTCCTCTGAGGACCGCCTTTGCTGTGTCCCACAGATTTTGAACAGTTGTGTTTTCATGAATTTTTTCAATTCTTCTGTAATTTCCTGGTTGACCCATTCATTCTTAAGTAGGATGTTCTTTAGCTTCCATATATTTGAGTTCTCTCCAACTTTCTTCTTGTGATTGAGTTCTAGCTTCAAGTATTGTGGTCTGAAAATATGCAGGGAATGAGCTGAATCTTTTGGTACCGGCTGAGAGTTGATTTGTGACCCTGTATGGGATCTATTCTGGAGAATGGTCCATGTGCAGTAGAGAAGAAAGTGTATTCTGTTGCTTTGGGATGGAATGATTTGGATATATCTGTGATGTCTACTTGGTCCAGTGTGTCATTTAAGGCTTTTATTTCCTTGTTGATCTTTTGCTTGGATGATTTGTCCATTTTAGTGAGGGGGTTATTAAAGTCCCCTACTATCATTGTATTATTGCTGATGTATTTCTTTGATTTTGTTATTTATTGTTTTATATTTGGCTGCTTCCATGTTAGGGGCATAGATATTTAAAATTGTTAGATCTTCTTGTTGGACCGAGCCTTTGAGTATGATATAGTGTCTTTCCTCATCTCTTATTATAATCTTTGGCTTAAAATCTAATTTATCTGATATAAGGACTGCCATCCAGCTTTCTTTGGATGTCCATTAGCATGGTAAATTGTTTTCCACACCCTCACTTTAAATCTGGAGGTCTCTTTGTGTCTGAAATGTGTTTCTTGTAGACAGCATATTGATTTTTTTTTTAATCCATTATGGTACCCTTTGTCTTTTTGGGGTGCATTTAGCTGTATTACATTCAGGGTAACTATTGAAAGATATGAAATTAGTGCCATTATATTACCTGTAAGGTGACTGTTACTGTATATTTTCTCTGTTCCTTTCTGTTCTACTACTTTTAGGCTCTCTCTTTGCTTAGAGGACCCCTTTCAATATTTCCTGTAGGGCTGGTTTGGTGTTTGCAAATTTTTAAAATTTTTGTTTGTTCTGGGAGTGTTTTATCCCTCCTTTTATTCTCAGTGATAGCCTAGCTGGATATAGGATTCTTGGCTGCATGTTTTTTCTCATTTGGTGCTCTGAATATATCATGCCTGTTCTTTCTGGCCTGCCAGTTCTCTGTGGATAAGTCTGCTGCCAATCTCATATTTTTACCATTGTATGTTACAGACTTCTTGTCGTGGCTGCTTTCAGGATTTTCTCTTTGTCACTAAGACTTGTAGGTTTTACTGTTAGATGACTGGGTGTGGACCTATTTTATTGATTTTGAGGGGGTGTGGTTCTCTGTGCCTCCTGGATTTTGAGGTTTGTTCCCTTTGCCATATTAGGGAAATTCTCTACTATAATTCATTCCAATATACCTTCTGCCCCTCTCTCTCTTTCTTCTTCTTCTGGCATCCCAATTATTCTAATATTGTTTTATCTTATGGCATCACTTATCTCTCAAATTCTCCCCTCGTGGTCCAGTCATTGTTTCTCATTTGCTCAGCTTCTTTTTTCTCTGTCATTTCATCTTTTATCTCACTAATTCTCTCTTCTGTTCATTTATCCTAGCAGTAAGAGCCTCCTTTTTTATTACACCTCATTAATAGCTTTTTAAATTTCAGCTTTGTTAGATTTTAGTTCTTTTATTTCTCCAGAAAGGGATTTTACTTCTCTAGACAGGGTTTCTGTAACATCTTTCATGCCTTTTCGAGCCAAGCTAGCACTGAGAATCGTCATTCTGAACTCTTGTTCTGACATATTACCAATGTATGTATTGATTAGGTCCCTAGCCATCAGTACTACCTCTTGTTCTCTTTTTTGCGGTGAGTTTTTCCAGGTTTCATTTTATCCAGATAAGAATATATGAATGAGAAAAGAAAATAGTAAATGGGTGGCAAAGCACCCCCCAAAATGTATGATAATCAAATCAGAAGAGACCCCAAATCAGGGGGAGAATAAAGGGGGTAAATAGAAATTTAAAAAAATAATTTAAGAATGTATATATAAATATAAATATCTATATATTAGAGTAGTGACTAGAAGAGAGCCACCCACTAGATTTTGTGTGCATTTTGTTCTCTGAGAAGAAACTACCTCCCAAGATTTTAAAGAAAGAAGAACTTATATATATACAAAAATAAGGGTAACATGACGAAGAGATGGAATATGATTGTAAAGGTAAAAATTTAAAAAGAATTCTAAAAAAGGAATTGATAAGATAAGTTGGTTGGAAAAAGATAGAAAAAGAAAGTGGAGAGAATTCTCTCTAACTCTGTGCTAGATTTAGTGTATATTTTGATCTAGCAGAAGAAATTGTATCCCCAATTTTTTTTTTTGAAGAAAAAAACCCAATATACGTACAAAAAATAAAGTTAGATACAATGAAGGATAAAATGTGACTATAATAATGAAGGTTTAAGAAGGTTTTTTTTTTTTTTTTTTTGTTTAGATAAACTAGTTAAAAATGTTAAAAGAGGAAAAGGAAAAGTTAAATAAATTAGAGAAAGAAAAAAATAAAATTAAAAAAATTTAATTAACTTTGCAGAACGAAAGAATCATGGGGAGTAAGCCATGAAGTGCATGCTTTGCCTTCCCCTCCTCTGGAATTCCTCTGTTCTCCTTGATCAGCGAGCTTGGTTTTGGCTGGATGTTCTTGTTGATCTTCTGGGGTAGGGGCCTGTGGTAGTGATTCGCAAATGTCTTTTCCTGAGGTGGAATTGCACAGCCCTTGCCAGGGGTCAGGCTATGTTATCTGCTCGGGTTTGCTCTTGGGAGCTTTTGTTCCCTGAACGCTCTGTAGAGCTCTGGAGGATGGGAATGAAAATGGTGGCCTCCCAATCTCCAGTCCAGAGGAGCCAAAAGCTCAGGGCCCCACTCCTCAGTGTGCTCTTGGAGAAAAGCACTCAATCATTCCCATCTCCCTGGTCTCCAGTTGCATTCTGAGCTCACCTGGCCTGTGACTGAGTGTTTCTGTCTCTGGCACACAGCACCATTTGTAGTCTCCAAACCCAGCAGATTCCTGCATGCTGCTCTTCTGGCAGAGGAAGGTGGGTGTCCCCAGATCTGCCAGTTGTCAGGTCCCTGCTCAAAGAACAGTGGTACAACTGTGCCATGGACCACAGTTTAAGGTAACCCCAAGCTGAGAGCTCACTCCTCAGCTCCATCTCTGTAGTCAGCCTCCCTGCTCTGATACCTGTGAACTCTGTTATACTCAGACACCCCCAATCCTTCTGTGACTCTACAGGACCTGTGACCACATGGTCCCCCACAAGGACCCCACCCTCTCTTAGCCTCTGGAGCAATGTCCCTCAGTGGAGCAGACTTTTAACAGTTTGGATTTTGTGCTCTGTTGCTCCACTTCTTGCTGGGAGTTGCCCCCCCCCCCCCATGGTCTATCTTCCCATCGTTTCAGATTCACTTTTCCTCACATCCTACCTTTCAGAAAGTGGTTGATTTTTCTGTTTCTAGAATTGCTGCTCTTCTTCTCTTTGATCTCCTGTTGGGTTTGTAGGTGTTCAGAATGGTTTGATAACTATCTAGCTAAACTCCTGAGACCTGATGTCATCTTAGTCTGGTACTCCTCTGCCATATTAACTCTAAGCCCAACCTATGCTCTCCTTAAAGAGGCTTCATACATTCAGCAACTTGCCTTTCTTTAACTCCAGTGATTGGTTCAAAAGCAGTGTGTGTTCCAAGCAGAGGTGATACTATATGTTCCCTCCCACCCCCCATTCATGGATGTGAAAGTCATGTCCTTTCTCCTGCTGGACGAGAGTAAGAAAGCATGTAGCCTTGCTTGTGGTCTGAGAATAGAAAGAGAAGAGAAACAGCACATCTTGAAGATCATATTTGTGCTTTTCATTTGGCTGCTTCTGAAGTCATATCTAAACCTGGGCTCTTCAGGTTTGTTATTTTTGTGTTAAAGAGAATTTGGGTTGGGCTTTTTATTTTCAACTGAAGAAAAACCTTAATTTATTCATAGTTGATTCACTGAACACCTAATCATTGGGGATGCACACCATGTCAGGAGTTAGCAAGGCACTGTGGGTATATGGATATGGAAGAGATTAATAGGAGACAGTCTCTGCCCCATGAAGCTAAGAGTTGATTGGAGGACCACTGGTAGATTTCCCTGACATTTTGTCCTTGCCTGGACTTCTTCCAGGACTTCTGTTGACAGATACCTTTGATTTTGGCTTTGTTTGTGAGGTTTCACAGAATTCTACCAGTTGCATGCAAATAATTCAGTGTCTTGTCTGGAGAACTTCATCATTATGGGCCCTCAGCTATATGGGCCACCCTACCGTTATAGGTCTTTCTAGACTCTGGATCTCAACCATTACCTTTCTGACCTAGGACACTGCTATCCTAACTTCAGTAAGTTGTTTCTCATGTTTTACTTTATTTGCTGGTTTTCAGTTACCTTAAAAAATAAGAATTGAACAACTTTAAGGAGTCAGAGAGTCAGAAGGAAGGGGGGACCTCTTAGGAATACGGAAAATAGGTGCATGTTCATTTATCATAAACATACTGTTTCATAGAAACCTTTCAGAGCCACTTCATGGAAAAAAGTAAATTACAATGATCGGAAATTAAAATTGACCAAGCACATAATTGTCCCCCTTCCTTCCTTCATTTTCTCCCCATCGCTCCTCTCTTTTCTCCACTCTCTCCTTTCCTCTCTTCTAATTATATTTATTAAACCAATTCTTGGTACTGTTTTGGAGGTTGAAGTCCAGCTTTAGACTTCCAAATCCTTGTCATTATGAAACTTGCATTCCAATGTAGAGGCATTGAGTTCAAAGCCTTACATGTCATTCCATTTGAACTATCAAGAAATCATTTTTACCAATAAGGGAATGGAGAAAAAGAGTTATGAGCATGTAATTTGTTAAGGATCAGAGTCAAGGCAGAGGCAAGATTCTTAGCCATGTTTGTAGCAGAAGAAATCACACTAAGCCCTAAGGGCTGTGAGGAAAACTAGAGCAAGGTATATGGGATACAGAGTGATGGGACTGGGAAAGTTGGAATTCCAGAAGTAGAGCAGGGATCTGAATTAAGCCAGGCAGAAACCTAAGGACAAGCTTTGCAGGTGGAGGGAAAGGCACATGCAGCAGGAGCATTCTGGAAGTGTTGGAGTCCTGAAAGGAGGGCAGTGCAAGAAGGGGGAGGGTTTCAGGAGAAGGGGTCACAGGCAGATAGGCCTGATGAAGCATCTTATGGACCACAATAAGGTCTCTGAATTTAGGTGACACTTGTCACTCTGATCTGGTTCTAAAATGCCAGGTTTTTCTGTTCAAGGTTCAGAGGGTTGAGAAAGAATGAATCAGAGATAGGACTTTGAAAGCTCAGGGATTGGGTAAAACAGATGAGATAACAATGCTCGGGCTTGGGCCAAACTTAAATCCCACAGTGTCACCACACCCTGCTTGGATTTCATTTCTCTCTTTGAACTGGAGTCCGAGCAGAATGGGAGTGGAGGGTCAAACTGCCTCTCTGTAAGAATGCTGTTCTGATCTCTTTCCACTCTGTGCCTGGGCAGAGAAAAAGGAAGATCAGCACAAGTGGGTGTGAGATCAGAGAATTATGCTGAGACTCTGTTTAAAAGGAATTCCAGTGTTCACCCCCACTCCAAAATATCAGTGGGAATTTCTGCACAGCTTTCTGTGAAGGCTGACACTGCAGTGTTATACTGACATGCTCTTCATTTTCTCAGGAAGTCCTTTTTGCATAATTCTATACAACTCAAATATCTAAAATAAGCCAAACAGAAGACCCTATGTAATATGATCTTTAAAATTGTTCCTGCAGTTTAATATAGATCTCTCTGAAAGTATTGGGTAATTTACAGTGCTTACAAAAATCTTCACTATTTGCTTTAAACTTTAGGACTAAGAGTGATTTTCCTTCTACATTTCCTTTGTTGAGCAATTCATTCTATAGTGGAAAATAGAAGTTTTCTTAAAATAAGGAAGACATCATAAATACTCTGTGTGAAAAACATTTCATATTAGAATTGGGTGAAAGTGAAAGACAACACTAAGACTGGGGGTTGGCAGAACACAAGAATGGAATAGAACGGAATAAAATAGACAAGAATTCTCAGCCTAGGTGTTCTTTAAATCACCCCTGACATTTTTTCTTTTTTAACATGAGAGAATTGTTTGGAGTAGTTAAGCTTAAGTTTGAAGTTTGCTCTCCACACTTAAAGTAACCTGTTCTTTCTGTTCTAACTTAGTGACATGTGGCTTTGCCAAAAATGGCCATTTTATTATGACTGTATTTTTATAAATGCCAATGCATATTATGGTGGAGAGTACTTCTGATGGGGTTGGTGATAGGATTTTGGAGGGACTTTGCCAGTTATTTCTCTTATATATCTCTATCTCCATATTTATATCCATATCTAGACCTATGTCTGTATATTTTTAAACTGTAAGCCACAGAAAGAAATGTATTTTATTCTGGGACTCAACACACACACACATGTGCACATATAACTAAAAGTTTTTTCTTCTCTTTGTTTATCTTCTCTATGCTTCAGGTTTTTTTTTTATTCTTTTCTATATAATTAAAAACTCTAGTGCCAACCCATTGCAGTGATTTTATAACCCACCTATGGGTCTCACTCACTATTAGAAAAGAAGGCAAGATTTTGAAAAAAAATATGATTGACTAATGATAAAACCCATAATAGCTGTAAAAGGAAGCTGGGGTTATTTGGGAATCATATTCCCAGGCACATTGGTAGCTGCTATCATTGAATCAACCCATTTCTACTTCTCAGCTAGATAGGCAAAGACCCTGCGTTCCATTTTTTATCTCCTTATCTTCTTATTCTTGGTGTCGCTAATTAGTTGGATTGACCTTACAGTACCTGAAAGAATAGTCACATGTTCTTGAAGCATTTGCTGTATACCATGAGCTCTAAGTATCTTCTTATAGCTATGTAACTCTAGGTTTCAATAGCTGGAGAGAAGGAAATCAAGAGAGAGCAAAGTTCAATACTTCATTCACATGTGAGTTTCAGTCATCAGTCCAAAGTTCTCCCACAACTTGCCACAAACTGTAAAGGCTTTAATCCTTACAACACATAAACATCATAGGAATCCCACAGAAGTTAATGGTTTTGGGTCTATTTATAGTCTAAATCTTTCCGATCATGTACCCTAGTTTTCCTATTCTTTATTCATTAGACTGCATCACTATGTTGAAACTCACAATAGGGAACAGCTCTTGTTTTGCTAGCTCAGTATCTATGAATCTCCCTCTGGTAAAACAGTAACTCGTGTTTCCTCTTGGGTACCATCTACCCTGTCCCCTCTCAGTTCTTGCAGTGTAAGTCATAAGGTCAGGGCCTAATTCCCAGCCCTGTCTGTTGTATTTTGCTGTACTTTCCTCCCTATTGCTGATTGAACTTGAACCCCAAAGCATATGCAACCTCACCCTAACCTTCAGGACCAATACTGAGGACACATAACAGTAATCTAAAGAATTCTGCAAGGCAATGTCATGTTTCTTTTTCTTTTCTTTTTTTTCCCATATTGGTTTCTGACATTGTGCCTCAGTTCTAATAGTGGGCCACCCACCTTAAAACCTGAGGCCCGAGTCATGGTATATAACTTGTCCTTGAATGTCTGACACTTTGCCTCACTCTTGCTTGTTCCTGGAGACTTAGTCTGTGACCACATCAATTATGTCTACTGCTGACTTGACTTAACTGACTCCCTTAATTTTCCTTTAAGCTCCTGGAGGACTGGTCTGTACTCATTAGGCATGTCATGGTTAGGAGGGTTCCTACTTCCTTGTAGAGGTCACCTGCTGGACTACTTGCCCAGGCTACCTCCTACTGTTTGTTGCAATGTTTCAGATTCCAATGTTGTCTTCTCACTGGGCTTTCTCTCAGAAGTTGTTTCAAATGTCTGCTCCACTCCCATGGATGAGCCTGTTGTCAGAGCTGAGCCTCTTATTTCCCTGCTGTTAACTTGACCTTATCTGGTGGAATCTGAAGATATATGAAACTAACTTTTTGTTATCGTTCCCTGTGTCCAAAATAGTATCTTGTTTGGGACACTGTTGAATAACATGTCCATTTGAAATTTATTATCACTCATCACAGTTGTCATTTTGTTTAGGGGGTCAGACTCACAAAAGGAAAACTTGTACCTTGGTAACTACTCTATGTGAGAAAAACTTGGAAAGAATGGGTCTACTTCAAGATTTATTATGAAATAAAATGTCAAAGATCAGGTTCAGAAGGACGTTTATATATGTAACTGCAACATTCAAACTGTTTCAGTTTGGTACTACAACTTTTAGGTATGTTCAATGTTACCTCAAATATTTTAAAAATATCTTTAATATGATAAATTAAAACATTATGATATTATTATGATATTAAACTGTTTTATGACACAACACGATAGCACAATGGTTATCCGACAGAGGTAAAAGAAAGAAAGAAAGAAAGAGAAAGAAAGAAAGAAAGAAAGAAAGAAAGAAAGAAAGAAAGAAAGAAAGAAAGGAAGGAAGGAGAAAGAGAGAAAAAAGAAAAAGCTAGGTTCCACTATAGTCCCCTGCTGATTCTAACCCAGAGGTCCTGAACTCCATTATGTTCATTCAAAAAACTTATTTTGAAGAAACTAGAATCTCAGTGTAATTATTATGATTATTATTATGTTTCAATTTTCAATTGGTAAAACAACACCTGGTTAATAGAAAATAGAATGCTCCTCTTATTAAGGAAATGCATTCAATTTGGAACATGATTAAAAGTACATTCTGTTAGTATGTTAAATGTCAGTTAAAACATGCTAGTTACATTTCCCTGAAAACGCTCCTGGGATTGAAAATTTCTCTTTGTGGATTTTTGTAGTGTGGATATTCAATGATTTTAAAACAAAAGTGAATCATTTATTTGACCCTTCTTACAGATAAGCTTATAAACCTAGCATGGGGAGATGTTTTCTCCTGTGTTTGAATCTGAGAGTAGCTGAATGAAAGATTCAGCTGGGAAAGGATAAGTGCAGGAAAAAACAAAAAATTGTGTAGCAAGAGAGAATGCCAGACAAAATACCGCTGTAATTGCTTTAAATGCAGCATCATGGGCTATTTGCATTTTTACCAAATCTGCTTAAGCACCAGAATATTAAAACTAGCTTTCAAGGGGCTCCCTGTCTCAGCACAAATGCAGACAAGCAAACAAATAGTTGGAATATTATTTAATGGCAGAGCAGGGGAGTGAGAGACAAACTATCTGCGTAAGTGAGCCGTGAAATCTTCACACTGTAAGTGATGTTTGAACAGTGTAAGTGAGCTATGAAGGCCTCACAAATGCAGATAAGTAGGTTTCAAATGGGGATAAGAACTTGCTGGATGGAGAGGAAAAGGCAGGCATTACGGACAGAGAACAGCTGGAGCAAAGGCAAGAAGTTGTGTAAGTGCCAGGTGTGCTGAGGGAATGCGTGAATGGCCTAGAGTGGCTCTAGGACAATATGTATTGGGACAGAGTTGTTGGCATGAAGTGGTGAGAAAGGATATTGGGACCAAGTGATGGAGAATTTTATGTCAGTCAGAGGATTTTGGACCTGATTTTAGCAGAGTGTTGGGTGTTTCAATTTTAATAAAAATTTAACATGACAGGGGCAACTGGGTGGTGCAGTAGGTTAAGCTCAACTGACTCTTGATTTGGGCTTAGGTCATGATCTCAGGGTGGTGAGATGGAGTCCTGAGTTGGGCTTGGGCACCATGCTGAGTGTGGAGCCTGCTTAAGACTCTCTTGCTTCCTCTCCCTCTGGAGCTCTCCCACTCCTGCTCATGCTCTCTCCCTCAAAACAAAACAAAACAAAACAAAACAGAAAACCAAAACAAACAAACAAACAAAACCCCAAAACTTAATATGACAAATGTTTACAACTTGAATTTTTATATCTTGGTGTAACAGGCCATTTGGGGAGGGGACATGCAGAAATTATTGATTTCTCTGCTGAACACAGCCATTATTTCTATTGTCTCCAAGGTTTCTAACATGATGATACTGTTTCCTTGTATTACAATCATTCCAAAGCTGTTCAGTCACTCCAAATTGTGATCACCATACATTCATCTATCACAAGACCCATAAAGAGATCAAATCCCCTCAGTATTCCTTGGACATGTCTTCTGCTGTTCACTTTCAATGACAACTTCTTGTCTTTAAGTTTTCAACTGGAGAGGGTAACTTTTGCTTATTGTGTCCACTTAGTGGACCTAGAGCTGCTTTGAAATGGCAGTCGATATCCCCTTGAACTGCAATATCATCAGAGTTTTTAAATAGGAAAGAGCTTGGATAGATCCAACAATCTCTTTTCCTAATATTCCTGGGACACTCAGCCATGGAAACTGTTGTCCTCTGGGTCACTGCCACCTGTCATTCATGCTCTCAGCTCAGCCATTTATCCATTTATCACATGCTCCTTTTAGATTCCATGTTAGAGAGTGCATTGAATCTGTAGAACACTTTGGGTACTATGGACATTTAACACTATTAATTCTTCCAATCAGTGAACACAGGGTGTCTTTCTGACTTGCTATGTGCTATGTCTTGTTTAATTCCTTCAACAATGTTTTGTAGCTTTTAGTATAAAAAAGTCTTTCACTTCTTTCCTTGTTTACTCCTAAATATTTCCTTTTGTCCTTTTTGGTGCTGTTATAAATAGGATTGTTTTCCTAATTTCTTTTTCAGATAGTTCATTAGTAGTGTAGAAATTGTGTAGAAACACAATTGATTTTCGTATGTTGATTTTGTACCCTGCAACTTTACCAAATTTATCTATTCATTCTAATATTTTTTTTTTCTTTTTGATAGAGTCTTGAGGATTCCCTGTATGTAAGATCATGCTGCCTGCAGACAGAGACTATTTTACTTCTTCCCCTCCTAATTAGATGCCTTTGATTTCCATTTCTTGCTTAATATTTTTTGTTCTATAACTAGTATTTGAGAGTTTGAATTATAAAATGTTGTTAGATTTTTTCAAAATCTTTTCTGCATCTTTTGAGATGATCATATGATTTTTATTCTTCATTCAATTAATGTAGTGTATCATGCTAATTGAATTTTGGGTGTTGAAAAACGCTTTTATTCCAGGGATAAGTCATCCCACTTGGTCAGAGTACATAATCACTTTAATATCCTGCTGGATTTGATTTACTGGTGTTTTATTGAGGGTTTTTTCCATCTGTATTCATGAGGGATTTTGGCATGTAGTTTTCTTGTGGTGTTTTGTCTGGCTTTGGTAGAAAGGTAATGATGGCCTTTTGAATTGAGTTTGGAAGGGTGTCCTCCTCAATTTTTTTGGAAGAGCATTGACATTAATTCTTTAATGTTTGGTAGAATTCATCAGTGGGGCCATATTTGTTGAGAGGTTTTGTTTACTGATTCAATCTCTTTACTGGTTATATGTCTATTTATACTTTCTATTTCTTCATAATTTAGTTATGGTAGGTTGTCTGTTTCCAGGAATTTGTCCATTCTTCTAGGTTGTGCAATTTGCTGGTATATAATTGTGCATAGTAGTCTTTTTTGATGCTTTTTATTTCTGTGGCATCAGTTGCAATGTCTCTTGGTTTTATTTATTTGGACTTCTCTCTTTTTTTCTTCATCTAGCTAAGTGTTTGTCAGATTTATCTTTTCAGGAAAAATAAAGCCTCTTAGTTCTGTTTTTTTTTCTATTATTTTTCTATTTTGTTTATTTCTGCTCTTATCATTGCTGTTTCCTTCCTTCTTCTAACTTTGGGCTTAGTTCTTTTTCCAGTTCCTTGAGGTATAAAGGTAGGCTGTTTATTTGAAATATTCCTTCTTTTTTAATGCAACCATGTATCACTCTGAACTTCTTTTTTAATAATGCTTTTGTGGCATCCCATACATTTGATATGTTGTGTTTTTGTTTGTGTTTATCTCAGGAATTTCCTTTTTGATTTCTTCTTTGAAGCAGTGTTTGTTCAAGGGTATGCTGTTTAATTTTCACATTTGTGAATTTTCCAATATCCTTCTACAGATTTCCAGTTTCATTTCATTGTGGTCAGAAAAGATACATGATATGATTTCAATCTTCTTAAATTTGTTAAGACTTGGTTTTTGACCTAATGGCATCTAACCTGGACAGAGATCTGTGTGTGGTTGATAAGAATGTGTATCTTATTGTTTTTGGATGGAATGGTCTGTACATGTGTTAGGTCCCCTAGCTCAAGGTTTTATTTCTTTATTGATCTTATGTGAAGATGGTCTTGTCTATTATTGAAAATAGAGAATTGAAGCCTCTACCACTGTTGTATTTCTACTTACTTTCCCCTTCATTTTTGTTAATCTTTGCTAAATATATTTAGGTACTCTGTCATATATATTTCTAATTATTGTATCATCCTTTTATCATTATATAATGTCCTTCTTTGTCTCTTGTGGCTTTTTTTTTTTTTTCACTTAAAGTCTAATTGGTCTGATGCAATATTGCCACCCAAGCTCCTTTTTTGGTCATTTTTTTATACTGACTTTCCTTTCTTTTCATTTTCAGCTCATGTGTTCTTAAATCTAATATGACTTTTTTATAGACAGCATATATCTGGGTCTTAGGTTCTAATCCATCTAGTCACTTTATGCCTTTTGATTAAAGACTCAGTTTATTTACATTTCAAGTAGTCATTGATAGGGAAAGCTTTTTAATTACTATTTTGTTAATTATTTTCCATAGGGTCAGTTAAACAATTAAAAAAAATCAATGTAGACAGATACTTTTGTAAGTTATAATATAAATGAATTACTAGGAAAACAATAAAAAATCAAACATAAAAAACATAAGGCCTAATTACTATGTCAAATTGGTATAAAAGTTCCTAAACACTTAATCTTAGTTGCTGTATTTATCTCTTGGAGAATGAGTCCTAAGTAGTTTGCAAACCAGCACTTGCCAGTAGACCACATTTGGGGTAGTGTCAGCCTAAAAGGTTAGATAGAAATCAACCAACTAATAACTCAAGTGATTATCTTAAATCAAATTTTACTAAGAGCTTTGATTAAAAACAATAAAATTATATGTGACTTAGTTACAGAGGGAACCAAGATGGGATTTCTGAAAAGATGAATTCTGAGCTGAGGCTAATGCATGAATATAAATTACTCAGACAAAGAGTATATTTTTACTAGAATCCATTGAAAGAAAACATTCATGGAAGTAGAACCACACGTGCAAAAAACTTGTGGGGGGAAGGAAATTATTATGTGTCTTCAACTGTGTTAAGCCTTTTGTGTGTTTTTCTCATTTAATCTAAACAATCTTATAAGGTCATTCTTATGTTCTCATGCATGCTCTAATAAGTTAAGCCAACCATTAACAAGTGTCTTTTATCTATAGTAGAGATGAGAAACCTGAGGAGTAGAAATATGACATAACTTACTTAACACATGTTGCTAGCTAGTAAGGTATAGGATTTGGAGTTGGATTCCAAAACTAATGAGGCTATAATCTGTTCTTTTACCCACTGTGCCATGCTACTATCATATTTAATCCAAATAATCATTTACCAAATGATTTCAACCCTGGAGCCATTTGCTTCTTAGCAATTCTGAAGAACCACATTAATTTCACCATCTTCTTTGGTAAAGCTATAATCTATAATTGGCTTTATCACATTCCTAACCATTTCCACTGAGAAAATGGGTGGAGACTCAGAACATTCAATGAAGGCTTGTATTAAACACCATAGTCATTTGTAGTAACTCTTAGTAGGAGAGGTGTATGGCTCATATCAGAATTAGGTTCATCTGTAAGTAATAAAAACCTCAAAGCAACAGTTGCTTCAAGATTAAATTTTGTTTCTTTATCTTGTAAAACTCCACAGACAGGTAGTTCAGAACTCTTTTCCACGAAGTCATCAAGGCCCCAGGCTCTTTCTGTCTTACTGTTCTGACATTCATAGCAAGCCATCTCATGATCTAAAATGACTGCTTAGACTCTGTATTAGCTTCCCAGGGCTGCTGAAACAAAGTACAGTGAACTGGCTTACAATGATGGGAATTGATTGTTTTATAGTTCTGGAAGCTAAAAGTCTAAAATTAAGAAGTATGGTCAGACTCTCTGTAAAGCTTGTAGGAGAGAATCCTTCTTGCATCTTCTAGCTTCCACTGTTTGTGGGCATCCTTTGGTGTTCGTTAGCTTGTAGATGCATCACTCTGGTCTCTGCCTTTGTCATTCACGTGGGCATCTTCTCCCTGGATGTCCCTATACTGCCTTCCCTCTCTGCCTGTTAATGTATCTTCACATGGCTTCTCCTTGTATGTCTATGTTCAAAGTTTCCTTTTCCTATAAAAACAATAGTCACCCTGGATTAAGGCCTACTCTCATCCCCTTATCTTTACTTGATTAAATCTCCAACGACCCTATTTCCAAATAAGGTTAGGACTTCAACAAATCTTAGTTTGCAGGGAGGCACAATTTAACCCACAACAGGCTCCAAAATCATATTTACATTCCATCCTGCAGATGTAGTAAAGGAAGAAGGGTGCTATGCCCCTTCTTGAAGGATACTTCCTATATGGTGTGCAGAAAAATTTTGCTTACCTTGGACATACTTAGGGTGCAAGGGAGGTTGGCCAGCTTTGTACACAGCAAAACTGGAGGTTATGTTATTAAGGAAGAAGGAATGAGTTTTATTGGGTGACAATAAACAGTCTCTGGCAATTTACCACATGGTAATGTGGTCTAAAAATCACTCTTCAACATACAAATGGTTTACAGACACATGAAAAAATGCTCAACATTTTTCAACATCACTAGTCATCAGGGAAATACAAATCAAAACCACAACGAGGTACCACCTTACACCAGTTAGAATGGCAAAAATTAACAGGACAGGAAAGTACAAATGTTGGCGAGGATGTGGAGAAAGGGGAACCCTCTTACACTGTTGGTGGAATGGCAAGCTGGTGCAGCTACTCTGGAAAATAGTATTTTTAACATCCTTAAGATGTTAAAAATTGGGCTGCCTTATGACACAGCAATTGAACTACTAGGTATTTATCTCAAAGATACAGATGTAGTGAAAAGAAGGGGCAAATGCACACTAATATTCATAGCATAAATGTCCAGAGCCAAACTGTGGAAGGAGCTGAGATGTCCTTCAATAGATAAATGGATAAAGAAGATGTGGTTCATATATACAACGGAATATTACTCAGCCATCGGAAAGGATGAAACCTGTCATTTGCATTGACATGGATGGAACTGGATGGGATTATGCTAAGTGAAATAAGTCAAGCAGAGAAAGGCAATTATCATCTGGTTTCACTCATATGTGGAACATAAGGAATAGCAGAGAGGACTGCAGGGGAAGGGACAGAAATCTGAATGGGAAGAAATCAAAGAGGAAAACAAACTATGAGAGACTCTGGACTCCAGGGAAACAAACTGAGGGTTACAGAAGGGGGTTAGGCAGATAAGGTAACCAGGTGATGGGTATTCAGGAAGGAATGTGTTGTGATGAGCACTGGGTGTTATATGCAACTAATGAATCGTTGAACACTACATCAAAAATGAATGATGTACTATATGTTGGCTAAATGAACATAAAAAATATAAAATCTCTCTTCAAACAAGTTACACTGATTAGTTTCTTTCATTCATTGGACTGCAGTCTTGTATACTTTTACAGAGAGTTACATAAACATATCACCTGTTTTAGGCTGGAGCAGAGATACATGGCTTTCTGGGAATTTCTAACAAGCCACTCTCATAGTGTGGTTATGTAACCTAGTAACGTGATCTTGAGCTAGTCAGTAAACTTCCCCACATCTTAATTCCCACATTTATAAATAGGATAATACCTACCTACTATGACTATTGTATGGTTTAAGTAGGGTGTGTGTGTGTGTGTGTGTGTGTGTGTGTGTGAAAGTTCCTGGAGTATATAAGGTAGTTTATATCTACTTATTAAATATGAATCCGACAAGAAAAAGATGAAAGGAAAGAGAAAAGAAAGGAGGAAGGGAAAGAAATTTTCTTTCAGGATATAACATTCAAATGGGGGAAAAAAAAACCAAAACAACAACCCTTACGTGGGGAAAACTTTCTTGAGTGTACTTTTAAATGAGTCATAGTTCTTCTGAGAAAATATTGATCTATTTGCTCTCAGCAGTTATTTTGATGTGATATAAATCCCATAGAGTTTAAATTACTACTTGAGACTAATTCTGAGCCTGTTAGTTCGAAAACAACCCTTGGATCAGATATTCTCACCTGACCTGATCAGTGGCAGCCATGGCTATTGCAGCTAACCCAGAGGAGTGGTCCGAATGACCCCTTTGGCATTGTATCCACTTGTACTCAGCTTTTCTGGCACACATTGTGGCAGAATCTGCTAGTGGTGCCCCATATCCATATCCAGTTCCCTTTCTTTTTCCATGTGGTTGAGTATTTAGCTGGAACACATGACCATCTATCAAATGATTGTATTTTCCAGCCTCTCTTGACACTTGGTGTGGTCATATCATCAAACCAGTGAATATGAGCACAAGCAATGTGTGCAACTTCTGAGTCCTGCAAGGAAGAGGCATTTCTTTTCCTGAATCTCTTTTCTCCTCCTGCTGTCTGAGATAAGGACATAACACAGAGACTTCTTTGATGAGAGCAATTACTTAGGACAGCAGAGAATCAAGATAACTTGAGCCCTGTGTTCCTAATACCATGGAGCTGCCCTAACAGCTTAGTTTGGATTGCTATATGAATATAGATTATTTTTTTTAAACCACTGTTATTCTGGGTTTTATTATAGTACCTGAACCTGTATCCTAAAAAGTGCAAAATTTGTTACCTCCAAGTAAGCATTGGCTGAGTGGTACAAGAACACAGTTTCTGCATTCTGGAAAAGTTGGCTGTCATATTACACTGTGGAAAAATATTTGGAAAACTGTCATCAGTAATCACTTGAAAAGTGGACCAAATGCTTATGGAGACCACAGCTCTAAAAGAAAGGTTAAAATCCATCCATCCATCCATCCATCCATCCATCCATCCATCCGGATGTTTGAATGTATTAGCTGTTTCTTTACCTCTTTTGGCAAAATTTTTAAGACAGATATGGATTCAGACTGGACTGAGTCAATACCCTGCAGAAACAGAAGACAATACAACTTTCCTAAGAGAAGGTCTCTCCACCCGGACCAGCCGTCTGGGTTGACTAAACATGGAGTAATTTAAGAAGGGTTGGAGGAACCAGCTGCTTCTGCAGGCCAGACAGTAATAGTGATAAAAGGTGGCTATGAACAGTAGGAGTGGAAAAGTTGGTTTTAGTTCATTATGAATCTCTACCACACCTCTCAAGCAGGTCCAAAGAAAAATAATAATCCATTTTCCAGTTGATTTTTTCAATGTTCAATAAAAGCATTATTATAAAACTTTAACTGTTTATCAATTCACATCCACCATCTATGTAAGAAGAGTGTGTTTACTATGAAAACATAGCCTCAGATAAATTAATCTGGTTCAAAGATTCTTAAATCAAATTGTGCAATCCCTAGGGCACAGGAAGAAATCCTTGTGGGTACCTGGACACATATAAATTTAAGAGGGCCAATTTATAGACCTTACACTCTCATGTTTATCTTTTCTAAAACCTCATCTACTTGAGAATTTCTCCATGGTCAAGAGTCATTGTACTTCTCTTTTGCTACTTTTTCTTTCAACCCCTCTTCCACCTACAATCCTAGCATACTACAAATGTGCAATACTTTGTGATCTTACAGTAATTGATGACTAAAACTAATGATAACCAGAAGACTTGTAACGAAACACTTAGACAGTTGTGATTATAGGGCAAAAAACCCTATTCAGTGTAAATGTATATACATAGTCTGTTGCAAAGAAATATTATAGAGGTGATTGATATTAGATGGAAAACACAAAATATATTATATAATATAGTTTCATGAAAGAAATGACAAGGAAGCAAGAATTCAAGGAGCAAAAGGAACTGTTAAAGAAGACCTTGTTCGTATTTATATTTAAATGAATGGTGATGGTATCAAATCATTATATTACTCACCTTCTTTTTGATACATTTAAAAGAGTCTTAGACCCATTTTGTATTTAAAATGTCAAACTACACAATATGTTGGAACTGCACCTTTTGCTACTATTTAAATTTATAATGGAGATAATTTTTAATATTTGGATTTAATAATGTTGGAGGGGCTTCTGAGTATTTAAATTGTTCTTTAGGGGCGCCTGGGTGGCTCAGTGGGTTAAAGCCTCTGCCTTCAGCTCAGGTCATGATCTCAGGGTCCTGGGATCGAGCCCCGCATTGGGCTCTCTGCTCAGCGGGGAGCCTGCTTCCTCCTCTCTCTTTCTCTGCCTGCCTCTCTGCCTACTTGTGATCTCTCTCTCTCAAATAAATAAACAAGATCTTTAAAAAAAAAATTGTTCTTTAATTGTACATTCAAGCAAAAATGCTTGAAGACCTCACTTGTATTCTCCATTATAATTGGATTACTGCCCGTAAACTATTCTTATATGGAGATAGGGACCCTCTGTTGTTCCAGAGCAAATAATGCCTTTGTTTAGAATTGCTGATGACTTCTGGATAGTTGAATATTGTCTATGGCAGCCAAATGAAATCAGCAGAAGTTTTGTCTACATAAAATGTAGGGGAAATTAAACTTCAAATTAGGGTAGAACTATGGGCCTTTCAGTTTAAGTGTAAACAGTAACATTAGGTTATTTGAGGTAAAGAAACATATGAAGAAACAAACAACGTATGCTTGTCTTTTTTCTTCTTTTGCCAAGCTTTCCTTTTCTTGCAGAAGAGGTTGAAAGTACACTTTCTCATTCCTCCCATATTTAATACCTTCACATAGAGATAATCTTCCTGAAAAATTGTTATTCCAGATGCTTTTCATGTATCCAAAGCAAATACTAGTTTCCAGTTCTTTGTATTTTTTCAAATAGGATTATTGGAGTTCCCAAATATGAACTGTACTCATTCTGCTATAGCTAGAAGGCTTGGCAAGTGTTTTCTAATGAAACATTGTATACCTTATTAGGTTTGTTACTTTTTTTTTTTTTTTTAAAGAAGGGAGATCTGGAAGAACACATCAATGAAATGCCTTAAAAACCCTTTACCTTGATATTCTAATAAGAAAAAAAGTATTAAAAGTATGAGCACACTGATCACCTTTTAAAAATAGGTGGGGATTGAATATCATTTGAATAAAACTTAAAAAAAATAAAAATAAAACTTTAATTTCTCGGGTGCCTGGGTGGCTCAGTGGGTTAAGCCTCTGCTTTCCGCTCAGGTCATGATCTCAGGGTCCTGGGATCGAGCCCTGCTCTGTCAAATAAATAAATAAATAAATAATCTTTAAAACTTTAATTTCTCTTTAACAGAAATGTCCTCTTTACTGTAGTACATATTAATTATTCCTATTAAAGCTAACTGTGAAAAAGACTAACAGGGCACAGTTGAATTTGTCTTCCAACTGGAATATATTGATTTTACATACTTTTTTCCATTTTTCCTATTGAAATAAGAGGAGTAAAACTAGAACTAATTTAACCTGGGAATTTGAATACTGGATGAAGAATCCACCAAGCTATATTCTCTATGAATTATTCATTCTACCAGAAGGATGTCTCCTCCCCTCACGGTCTTATTTCTATAGAAAGTATCACTTTCAAAGTACTCAAATGATTGGACAAGGGGCTGCAGCCCTATTCCTCTCTCCAACCTGAGCAAAGCCAATCAAACTCCCTCCCAGGAATTTGGAATTGGAGTTGAGAGACTGGAGTTTGTTCTCCACTTGTGACTGAGGCTACTGTTTATTTCCTTGGAGCATATAACCTACCTTTGGGGAAGAACTTGCTTATCCCTAACACGAATGGTACTAGGAGTGAGAGTACAAATGGTAGTTGTTGTATCATGCATTTAAATATTGGAAAGGCATAAGTTAAGGAAACAAACTGTTAGATATGATATTTTCTATCTTCCTATCTTGACAAATATAATTTACAACAACCTGGGAAAGGAGGTCTGGAATTTTAAAATACTAAAACTCAGAATTCTATTAGGAAAACTGATTGTGGGGGACAGATGATCTGTAATCTCTTCTTTTTCCACCAAGTGTCCATATATTGCATGGACATGGACATGGACCCTCCAGGAAATCATTTAATCACCACCTGCCTTGACCATGTTTGGGATTAGGGGGGCACACCTGCAGAACAGTCTGTCCTTGAGAAAACAGATCCAGGAAAGAGGCTGCTGCAGTTTCTGGAAATAAGCTGACCCACTGAAGGTGGAGGGAGGGAATTCTGAGGCCTCAGAATTAGAAGGGACTATGTTGGCTCTGGAAAGGCACAGCTTTTGTTGTCATTCTTGTTCATTGAAAACAGACTTCAGTTTTTAGAGAAGTTTTAGGTTCACAATAATGTTGAGCAGAAGGTACAAAGAGAGAGTTTCTATATACTTGCTGCCCCCACAAAAACACAGGGGAGACTCTACATGCCTGGGAGCATATCTTTTTAATCTTGCAGACTCCTTGACTCATGGGGAAGGTCACAGTTAGGGAAAGGCAGAAATGGGACCTTCTAAAGTTTTGAGCCTAAAGCAGATGTTCCTCTTGCCTGGGCCTAAGGACATCATTGGAGAAGAATAAGGTAAATTGAACTAATAAAACAAAGAGACAAGATAAAGAGAATACAAGGGATCTTTTAATTCCTGGCTTTAGTCTTTTCCAAGGCTCTGCTGTTTTTCTGTTCTAGTTTGTTTATTTGTTTGTTTTTTTTTTTTGACACTATGGCATTCTTATAAAACATTTCCCCATTTTTTTTAAAAAGCTGGTTTCATGGGGTTTGTGTTGGTTGTAATACATGAGACCTAACTAAGAAAACAAGGGCATCAAACTGGGGAGACTTTGAACTACTAATCTAATTAAAGTTTTATTACCCAAATTTATATATTTATACTATGTTTACTGTCCAAAGTGTTTTCACATCCACTCAGTAATCTCCACAATACCCTGTGAGGTAAGAATCACTATTTCCATTTTGCAGATATAGAAATGAAAGCTCAATTAACTTGTCCAAACTTCTAAAAAAGATTTCCTTGTGATGCATAAGGGGATTTATGCATATTGCTATTAGGGTGCATAAGGGGACTTATGTATATTGATATTAGGGTGCATGAGAAAGTATATCAACAGGTGCTAATTGGGAAATCAGGAGGACACCTCTTCCCACAAAAGCTATTAGGAACAAATCAACAATAGATCAAGACATCATTTGTATTCTTTTCCCAAGCAAATATGATCCTTTTGAAATATCCTTTGAAGAGAGTCCAAATGGCAAGAATAACAGAATTCAATTGTCAACATCCCTTCTTTGGTGTCCTACACCAGGTGCTAAGCCCAAAGTATGCTTTTTAACTGTGAGTGTGCAAGGTGTAAATGCAAGAAGAACTCTTGTAGACTCACAGGAAGTTGGGAGGGAGAAGATATGCAGGTGTTAAATTTATAACTGAGCTATGTGGGGATTCCTCAGAGTTTTAGGAATCCACAAATTTCTGGTATAATTCCTAGTTATAGAAAGAAAGTGAAGGTGTGATGTGTGGGCAAATAATTCTTTTCTGGTTTTGAAAATATGGCTCCCTAAAAATGGAGCTGAGTTAGGTGGACAGAATGTAAGTTCACTGGAAGTTAGTAGCTCTTTAGGATAACCCAAGAAAATGTGGTGTGAGTGTCCCTCAAGCTAACAAATATACTAACTTAAGTGTGGAAAAAGATAGATCCCAGAAGGATAAGCACAAATAAAATAAATAAATAAAATTAGAATTATGATGATGCCTGGATGCAAGCTAAGGAGGGTGGATCTGTTGGTGGAATGCAAATTGGTATAGGCACTGTGGAAAACAATATGAAGGTTCTGCAAAAAAATTCAAATAGGAAGACCATATGAGTTTTTCACAGAACTAGAACAAAGAATCATAAATTTTTTGTGGAACCACCAAAGATCCCAAATGGCCAAAGCAATCTTGAAAAAGAAAAACAAAATGGTAGGTGTCATGATTCCAGATTTCAAAATATACTACAAAGATGTAATAATCAAAACAGCATGGTATTGGCACAAAATAGACACATAGATCAATGGGAAAGAATAGAGTCCAGAAATAAACCCATACTTTTATGGTCAATTAATCTGTGACAAAGGAAGCAAGAATATATGAGGGAAAAAGACAGTTTCTTTAACAAATGGTGGTGGGAATACTGGATAGTTACATGCTAAAGAATGAAACTTCACAGCACTCCTCAATTTCTTTCATGAGTACTTTATAGTTTTGTAAACCTGGTGATTCACAGACCTGTACCCCTGGGGATAAAAATATATGTTTATAAAAAATAAAAAATTAAAGTCTAAAAAAAAAAAAAAAAAAGAATGAAACTGCACGGGGCACCTGGGTGGCTCAGTGGGTTAAAGCCTCTGCCTTCGGCTGGGGTCATGGTCTCAGGGTCCTGTGATCAAGCCCCGTGTCGGGCTCTCTGCTTGGGGGGGAGCCTGCTTCCTCCTCTCTCTCTGCCTGCCTCTCTGCCTACTTGTGATCTCTGTCTCTCAAATAAATAGATAAAATCTTAAAAAAAAAAAAAAAAGGATGAAACTGGACTACCTTCTTACACCATACACACATGCACACACATATATACACCTCAAATTGGATTAGAGACCTAAATATAGGACCTGAATGCATAAAATTCTTAGAAGAAAACAGGCAGTAATGTCTTTGACATCAGCTGTCAGAACACTTTTCTAGTTATTTCTTCTTTGGCAAGGGAAACAAGGGAAGCAAAACCAAAAATAAACTATTGGGAATACACAAAATAAAAAAGCTTTTGCACAGTGAAGGAACCCACCAACAAGGCAAAAAGACAATCTATTGAATGGAAGGAAAGATTTACAAATGATGTATCTGATAATGGGTTAGTATCCAAAATATATAAAGAACTCCTACAACTCAACATCAAAAAGTCTTGCAAATAATTCAACTAAAAATGGGCAGAGAACATGAATAGATATTTTCCCAAAGAAAACATACAGGTGGCCAACAGACACATGAAAAGATGTTTAACATCTCTTATCAAATCAAAACCACAATGAGATATCACTTCACACCTGTCAGAATGGCTAAAATTGAAAACACAAGAAACAAGTGTTTTCAAGGATGTGGAGAAGAAGGAAGTTTCATGCACTGTTGGTAGGAAAGCAGCATAGGGTTCTTCAAAAAATTAAAAATAGAATTACTATATGATTTGGTAAATTGCATTACTGGGTATTTACCCAAAGAAATGAAAATCACAAATTCAAAAAGATATATGCACCCTTATGTTTGTCACAGCATTATTTACAATAGTCAAGAGATATAAGCAGACCACGTGCCCATTAATATATAAATGGATAAAGAAGTTGTGGCATATATAAAGCAGAATATTACCCAGCCATAAAAAGGATGAGATTGTGTCATTTGCAACAACATGGATGGATCAGAGAGTATAATGCTAAGTGAAACAAGTCAGTCAAAGAAAGACAAATACCATATGATTTCACTCATATGTGGAATTTAAGAAGAAAATGAACAAAGAAAAAAGGGACAAACAAAAAATATATGCACCTTTAAATATAGAGAACAAGCTGGTTGTTGCCAGAGGAGGTGGGTGGGAGAAGGTGTGAAATAGGTAAAGAGAATGAAGAGTATACATCTTGTGATTGAGTAACCATGGCATCACAGGTGTGGCTATTGATTAAATAGCAAAGAGGAGTTTTTTAGAGGTTTCTTAGTAAGAGTTCAGGAGCCAGATTTGTGGGGATGAGGGATGGGGGTATGAGAGGTGAGGAAGAAGGGCCATGATAAACTGGCCTTGTTTATTTTGAGAACTGAGGCTGGACGTGGTGAAGAAGGAAAACACACCTGTCATGGGATGAAGGAAAAATGAGAAGATCAGGCTCATGTACATCAAATGTTACTCAACAAAGTACTGCTACTCATATGTAAGTGTATGGTAGTAACAGGGTTGTTATTTTTAATACTCATAGGAATTTGTACTTTTGGCCCACTCTTTGACCTCTGGGGGGATGATACTGGGTAACAACCCTTTGCAGGTTGATTTCTTCAGCTTTCATCCATCATAGCCCCTCATTAGAGCATTTTCAGCACCCCCCCGACTCCTCAGCTTTTCTTTTTTTCTTTTAATTTTAAGATTTGAAGTATTTTTTTCAGTTTTTAAAGTTTATTATTTTTATTAACATATAATGTATTATATGCTTCAGGAGTATAGGTCGGTGAATCATCAGTCTTACACAATTCACAGCACTCACCATAGAACATACCTTCCACCATGTCCACCACCCAGCTACCCTATCCCTACCCCTCCACCCCCCAGCAACCCTCAGTTTGTTTCTTGAGATTGAGTCTCTTATAGTATGTCTCCCTTCCCAGTCCCATCTTGTTTCATTTTTTCCTCCTTTCCCCCCATGAACACCCACCCTGCCTATCAAATTCCTCATATCAGAGAGATTATATACTAATTGGCTTTATCTGATTGACTTATTTCAATTAGCATAATACCCTCTAGTTCCATCCCCGTTTTTGCAAATGACAAGATTTTGTGTTGTTTTGGTGGCTGCATAATATTCCACTGTGTATGTGTATATATACACATATATATGTATATATCACCTCTTCTTTATCCATTCATTTGTTGATGGATATCTAGGTTTCTTCCATAGTTGTACTATTGTACACATTCCTGCTATAAATATTCGGGTGTGCATGCCCCTTCGGATGACTACATTTGTATCTTTATGTTAAATACCCACTAGTGCTATTGCTGGGTCACAGGGTAGCTCTATTTTCAACTTTTTGAGGAATCTCCATACCATTTTCCAGAGTGGCTGCCCCACTTGCATTCCCACTCAGCAGTGTAGGAGGGCTCCCGTTTTTCTGCATCCTCGCCAACACCTGTTGTTTCCTGACTTGTTAATTTAGCCATTCTGACTGGTATGAGGTGGTATTTTACTGTGGTTTTAATTTGTATTTCCCTGATGCTTACTGATGTTGAGCACCTTTTCATGTGTCTGTTGGCCATCTGGATGTCTTGTTTGCAGAAATGTCTGCTCATGTCTTCTGCCCATTTCTTGATTGGATTATTTATTCTTTGGGTGTTGAGTTTGATAAGTTCCTTATAGATTTGGGATACTCGCCCTTTGTCTGATATGTCCTTTGAAAATATCTTCTCTCATTCTGTCAGTTGTTTTTTGGTTTTGTTGACTGTTTCCTTTGCTGTGCAAAAAAAAAACTTTTGATCTTGATGAAGTCCTAATAATTCATTTTTGCCCTTGCTTCTCTTGCCTTGGGTGATATGTCTAGAAGAAGTTGTAGCTGAGCTCTAAAGGTTGCTGCCTGTATTCACTTCAAAGATTTTGATGGATCCCTGTCTCACATGGTGGTCTGGTCTTTCATCCATTTTGAGTCTATTTTCATGTGTGGTATAAGAAAAATGATCCAGTTTCATTGTTCTGCATGTCCAATTTTCCCCAACATCATTTGTTGAAGAGACTGTGTGTTTTTTTTTTTTTTTCTATTAGACATTCTTTCCTGCTTTGTCGAAGATTAGTTGACTAGATAGAGTTGGAGGTCTATTTCTGTGCTCTCTATTCTATACCTTTGATCTATGTGTCTGTTTTTGTGCCAGTACCATACTGTCTTTATGATTGCGGCTTTGTAATAGAGCTTGAAGTCTGGAATTGAGGTTCACCAACTTTGGTCTTCTTTTTCAACATTCCTCTGGGTATTCAGGGTTTTTTTCTGGTTCCATATAAAGTTTAGGATTATTTGTTCCATTTCTGTGAAAAAAATTAGTGGTATTTTGATAGGGATTGCGTTAAATGTGTAGTTTGCTTTAGGTAGCATAGACATTTTCATAATATTTGTTCTTCCAATCCATGAGCATGGAACACTTTTCCATTTTCTTTGTGTCTTCCTCAATTTCTTTCATGAGTACTTTATAGTTTTCTGAGTATAGATTCTTTGCCTCTTTGGTTAGGTTTATTCCTAGGTATCTTATGGTTTTGGGTGCAATTGTAAATGGGATTGACTCCTTATTTTCTCTTTTTTATGTCTTGCTGTTGATGTATAGAAATGAAACTGATTTCTGTTCATTGATTTTATAGCCTGATACTTTAATGAATTCCTGCAGAAGTTCTAGCAGACTTGGAGTGGAGTCTTTTGGGCTTTCCACATAAAGTATGTCATCTGCAAAGAGTGAGAATTTTACTTCTTCTTTGCCAGTTTGGATGCCTTTTATTTCTTCTTCTTGTCAGATTGCTGAGGCTAGGACTTCCAGTACTATGTTGAATAGCAGTTGTGATAGTGGAAATCACTGCTGTGTTCCTGACCTTAGGACCTTAGGGGGAAGCTCAGTTCTCCCCAACTGAGAATGATATTTGCTGTGGTTTTTTTCATAGATGGCTTTGATAATATTGAGGTATGTACCCTCTATTCTTACACTGTGAGGGGAGTTTTGATTAAGAAAAGAGACCATACTTTGTCAAATGTTTTTTCAGCCTCTATTGAGATTATCATGTGGTTCTTCTACTTTCTTTTATTAATGTATTGTATGACATTGATTGATTTGTGGATGTTGAACCAACCTTGCAGCCCAAGAATAAATCTCACTTGGTCGTGGTGAATAATCTTTTTAATGTACTGTTGGATCCTATTGGCTAGTATTTTCATGAGAATTTTTGCATCTGTGTTCATCAAGGCTATTGGTCTGTAATTCTCCTTTTTGGTGGGGTCTTTGTCTGACTTTGGGATCTGGTAATGCTGGCCTCATAAAATGAGTTTGGAGGTTTCCCTTCCACTGCTATTTTTTCAAACAGTTTTAGGAGAATAGTATTAATTCTTCTTTAAATGTTTGGTAGAATTTCACTGGGAAGCCATCTGGCCCTGGGCTCTTGTTTGTTGGGAGATTTTTGATGACTGCTTCAATCTCCTTACTGTTATGGGTCTGTTCAGGTTTTCTATTTATTCCTGGTTCAGTTTTGTAAAAAGTTTATACAACTCTAGGAATGCATCTATTTCTTCCAGATTGTCAAATTTACCTGTGTATAGTTGCTCAAAATATGTTCTTTTAATTGTTTGTATTTCTTCAGTGCAGATAGTGATCTTTGATTCACAATTTTGTTAATTTGGGTCTTTTCTCTTTTCTTTTTGATAAGTCTGGCCAGGGGATTATATCAAGGGGTTTATCAATCTTATTAATTCTTTCAAAGAACCGGCTCCTACTTTCATTGATTTGTTCTAGTCTCTTTTTGGTTTCTATTTCATTAATTTCTGCTCTGATCTTTATGATTTCTCTTCTCCTGCTGGGTTTAGGCTTTCTTGTTCTTTCTCCAGCTCCTTTAGGTGTAGGGTTAGGTTGTGTTCTTGAGACCTCTCTTGCTTCTTGAGAAAGACTTGTATTGCTATATACTTTCCTCTGAGGGCCGCCTTTGCTCTGTCCCACAGATTTTGAACAGTTGTGTTTTCATTTTCGTTTGTTTCCATGAATTTTTTCAATTCTTCTGTAATTTTCTGGTTGTTCCATTCATTATTTAGTAGGATGTTCTTTAGCCTCAATATATTTGAGTTCTTTCCAACATTCCTCTTGTGATTGAGTTCTAGCTTCAGAGCATTGTGGTCTGAAAATGTGCAGGAAATGATCTGAATCTTTTGGTACTGGCTGAGAGTTGATCTGTAACCCAGGATGTGATCTATTCTGGAGAATGGTCCATGTGCGGTAGGGAAGAATATCTATTCTGTTGCTTTGGGATGGAATGTTCTGAATATATCTATGATGTCCTTCTGGTCCAGTGTGTCATTTAAGGCCTTTATTTCTTTGTTGACCTTTTGCTTGGATGATCTGTCCATTTCAATGAGGGGGTGTTAAGGTCCCCTACTATTATTGTGTTATTGTATTATTGTCTATGTGTTTCTTTGATTTTGTTATTAGTTGGTTAATATAGTTGGCTGCTCCCATGTTAGGGGCATAGATATTTAAAATTGTTAGATCTTCTTGTTGGACATACTCTTTAAGTATGATATAGTATCCTTCCTCATAGTTTTTGGCTTAAAATCTAATTTGTCTGATATAAGGATTGTCACCCCAGCCTTCTTAGGATGTCCATTAGCATGGTAAATTGTTTTCTAGCCTCTCACTTTAAATCTGGAGGTGTCTTTGGGTCTGAAATGAGTTTCTTGCAGACAGCATATCAACGGGTCTTATTTTTTTTTAATCCATTCTGGTACCCTGTGCCTTTTGATTGGGGTATTTAGTCCATTTACATTCAGGATAACTATTGAAAGATATGAATTTAGTGCCATTGTATTGCCTGTAAGGTGACTGTTACTGTATATTGTGTCTGTTCCTTTCTGTCCTACTACTTTTAGGCTCTCTCTTTAATATTTCTTGTAGGGCTGGTTTGGTGTTTGCAAATTCTTTTCATTTTTGTTTTTAGAAGCTTTTTATATCTCCTTCTATTTTCAATGACAGTCTAGCTAGATATAATATTCTTGTATGCATATTTTTCTTGCTTAGTGCTTTGAGTATATCATGCCGGTTCTTTCTGGCTTGCCAGGTCTCTGTGGATAAGTCTGCTGCCAATCTAATATTTCTACTGTTATATGTTACAGACTTTTTTTCCTGAACTCCTTTTGGATTTTCTCTTGTCACTAAGACTTGTGAGTTTTACTATTAGATGACGGGATGTGGACCTATTTTTATTGATTTTGAGAGGGATTCTCTGTTCCTCTTGGATATTGATCCTTGCTCCTTTCGACAAATTAGGGAAATTTTGTCCTACAATTTACTCCAATATACCCTCTACCCCCCCTTTCTTCTTCTTTTTGGATCCCAATTATTCCAATACTGTTTCATGTTATGGTATCACTTATGTCTGAAGTAGTTGTTTGTCCAGTAGTTGTCTCTCTTTTGCTCAGCTTCTTTATTCTCCATCATTTGATCTTCTATATCATTAATCCTCTCTTCTGCCCCATTTATCCTAGCTGTCAGAGCCTCCATTTTTTATTGTATCTCAATAACTTTTTAAATTTCAACTTGTTTAGATTTTGGTTCTTTAGTTTTAGTTCTTTTATTTCTCCAGAAAGGGATTTTATTTCTCCAGAAAGGGATTCTCTAGTGTCTTCCATGTTTTTTTCAAACCCAGCTAAGAGCTTGAAAATTGTCATTGTGAACTCTAATTCTGATATCTTACTAATGTCCATATTGATTAGTTCCCACCCATTGGTACAGCCTCTTCTTCTTCTTCTTCTTCTTCTTTTTTTTTTTTTTTTTTTTTTTGAGGTGAGATTTCCGCCTTGTCATTTTATCCAGGTAAGAATAGGTGAATGTGGGGCACCTGGATGGCTCAGTGGGTTAAAGCCTCTGCCTTCGGCTCAGGTCATGATCTCAGGATCCTGGGATCAAGCCCTGCATTGAGCTCTCTGCTCAACAGGGAGCCTGCTTCCCCTCCTCTCTCTGCCTGCCTCTCTACTTGTGATCTCTGTCAAATAAATAAAATCTTTTACAAAAATTTAAAAATGTATAGGTGAATGAGAGAATGAAATAATAAAGGGGTAATAACAACACCAGGAAAATATACACTAACCAAATCAGAAGAGACCCAAAACCAGGGGGAGAAGAAAGGAGAAATATATAAAATATAAATATATAAATATACAAATTAGACTGGTGAATAGAACAGAGCATCACACTTGATTTTGAGTGTATTCTGGTCTTTTAGAAGAAACTACCTCCTAAAATTTTAAAGAAAGAAAGATTATATATATATATATACATACACACACACACACAAATAAGGGTAAAGATGATGAAGGGTTAGAATATGATTATAAAGATGAAAATTAAAAAAGATTCTAAAAAAGGAATTGATAAGATAAAAGTTTGTTGAGAAAAAAAAAGAGGAAAGAATATGCTCAGGCTGGATATTACAACAATTCCATGCACTAGATTTATGGTATATTTTGATCTGTTAGAAGAAATTGTATCCCAAAATGTCAAAGAAGGAAAAGCCTATATGTATACAAAAAATGAATTTAGATACAATGAAGGGATAGAATATGAGCATAGCAATGAAAATTAAATGGATTTTTAAAAAAGGTATTGATAAGATAAAATAGTTTAAAAAAGGTTAAAATAGTTAAAGAATAGTTAAAAAATGGAAAAAATAACATTAAAAAAATTTAACGTTAAAGACTAAAGAGGGGCACCTGGGTGGCTCAGTCATTAAGCGTCTGCCTTCGGCTCAGGTCATGATCCCTGGGTCCTGAGATTGAGTCCTGCATCTGGCTCCCTGCTCAGTGAAGAGCCCGTTTCTCCCTCTCCCACTTCTCTTCCTTGTGCTCATGTTTCCACTCTCGCTGTGTCTTTCTCTGTCAAATAAATAAAATCTTAAAAAAAAAAAAAAGACTAAAGAATCATGGGAAAAAAGCCATGAATTCTATGTATTGCATTCCCCTACAGTTCTCATTGATCAGTGATCTTGGTGGATATTCTTGCTCATCTTCTGGGGGTGGGACCTGTTTCAGTGAATCTCAAATGTCTTTGCCTGAGATGAATTGCACCGCCCTTGCCAAGGAGCAGGCTAAGTAATCTGCTTGGGTTGGCTCTTAGGAGCTTTTGTTCCCTGAATGCTTTCCGTAGAGCCTTTGAGGATGGGAATGAAGATAACGACCTCCCAATCTATGGCCTTTAGAAGCTGAGAGCTCAGGCCCCCAGCTCCTCAGTGTGCCCTCAGAGAAAAGCAGTCAGTCCTTCCCATCTCCCTGATCTCTGGCTCCACGCTAACCTTACCTGGCCTGTGACCGAGCATTTCTATCTCTGGCACACAGCACCATTTGGCGTCTCCAAACCCAGCAGATTCCTGCTGCATGCTTCATTGCCACTCCTCCTGGAGGAGGAAGGAGGTGGTTTCTTTGGATATGCTGCTTATTGGGTCTCTGCTCGAAGAGCAGTGGCCGGACTGTGCCTTGGATCATGTTGTAAGGTAACCTCAAGCTGATAGCCCCCACCTCGTTTCCATCTCTGTAGCTGGATTCCCTACTCTGATACCTGGTAGCTGTGCCACACTCAGGCACTCCCGGTCTTTGACCACACAGGTCCTGAGACCACACTGTCCCCACTGGGGCTCCATCCACTTCTTAGCCTCTAGAGTGATATCTTTCAGGAGCAGACTTCTAAAAGTCCCAATTTTGTGCTCCACTGCTCAACTGTTGCGGGGAGACTGCCCTTCCCCCTGTGGTCTCTCTTCCTGTGTATCGCCTAGGAATCACTTCTCCTCACATCCTACCTTCCAGAAAGTGGCTGCTTCTCTGTTCTTAGAATTTCTGCTCTTTTTCTCTTCAATCTCCTGTGTAGTTTGTAGGTAGTCAGAATGATTTGATAACTATCTAGCTGAACCCCTGGGACCTGACAATATTTAAGTCTCCTACTCCTCCATCATCTTGTTCCTTCCTGTCCTGACTCCTCAGCTTCCCTATAACATTTTGACACCATTATCCCTTCAATTCTGTGAGTGTCTTTGGACATTGGAAATAACATAAATTGGGTTTTGATTCTTGGGCCTTTTAGTACAAAACCCAGAATACTCTCAAGTGAGTCATTACCCTTGTCCCTTTTATCACCATTCAAAAATTTCTCATTCTTCAAAGCTGCAGTAATGTGACAACTTAAATGCTATGACCAAATCGTTAATTGTTTTTGCTTGGCTTTATTCACCTTTTTCATTATTCCCATTAGGATATGAATTAGAAATAAAGAGTCAGAACTCTTTTGTTGTCAGTTGCTCAAATTAGCTTATTAGTCTATTAAAATAACTCAAATTACAGCACAATTTGTAAATATATAAGAAGATGAAGATTATCAAAGGCATTAATGAAATTCTCTATTATAAATGGTATATACGAGTGTACTATATAAACAGATCCATGAAGACGTTGCTCCTTATTTTAGGAGGTTGTAGTCAGAGATAGAAGTGTAAGAAATTTTCCATTTTTATGAATTAATACAAACTAGAGAATATGGGCTTTGAAAAAAAGATCTTTAATTTATGAAAAGACCCAGAGATGTCAGGGGTGTGCTTGATGATAAGAATAGAATTACATAATGTTGGATGAATATGTGTATATGTATACACCAAGCTACTTACTCATACTTAAATACCTTATACAGGTATTACTTACATGCTCTAATAATAATTATCAGTCATAATTGAATGTTTACTCTGTGTTGGGTAGAATACTAAATGCTTTATTTATATTGTCTCATTTAATTCCATTAAATGGTCTATTCAAAAATAGGTTGGGCATTTTTTTTCTCAATTTACAGATTAGGAAATTGAGGTCCAGAGGATGAGGTAATTTGGCCAAGATTAGATAGTTAGTGATAGTTAATTGGTAAGCTTCTTCGACCTTCACGCAGAGGTCAAGACTCCAAAAACTCCACATAACATAGTCCAACTATCAAGTATAAACATATTCAGTATTAGGTAGAACTGTTGCATGCCAAGGTAACACCTTTGGCTCCTTGTTTTCTGAGACTGCTCTAGCCTTCTTCAGTGTTTCCTGCCAGTTCTTTCATCCTGGGCTAGTACTGCTCCTCCCCATCTTGAACTATTCGGCCTACCTCTGTGTTTCCTAGATTGCACTCTATTTTCTACTTGCTGCAAGTTCATCTGGAGAGCCTGGGGCGTATCACATATCTGCTAAATTTTAGTCTCTAGGAGTCAGGTCTGAGGATCTGCATCTTATTGATTATTCCAAATGATTTGCGTTCATATGAACCATTGAGAGCCATCAGGTAGGTTTTAAATTTTACCACACCTAACCTACCTTATATAATATGTGAGGAGTAAGAGCTAGGAATGGTGATAAGAGGATGAAGGGAGTGAAGCTACATTGCATACTTAACATACATAAATACTACATAAGCACACCAGATTAATCATGTTCATTTTATAATACCATTAGTAATCTGGAACCCAGCTTCAAATTCAGAAATAAATTAGAAACCCAAAAACAGCAACAAACCAAAGATCCCTAATTGGCTGTGAGGCTGACAAAAGTGAGCCAGCCTTGAAACAGAGTCTGCCATTTTAGAACTATAATATCCGATTTTAAAAAATTCACAAAGTAGGCTATCTGGTGTCCTCTGCTAAATGTTAGCCCTCTGTATGTTTACAATGACCCAGATTAGAAGAAGTTAAGAAGGAAGATGGTTATCTGAAGAAGAATCGCTGTGCAGAGAAAGTGGACAGCAGAAGCAGGGGCTTCACCAGATACAGAAGAATTCGGTTAAGTCAGTGAGTAGAAAACATCCACTTGTCTCAGTGATCATTGAAGGAATCACTACATGGCACACAAGAATGGATGCTTAAAATAGTGTTTCCAAATCTCAGCTGCTCTTTGGTTGAAACTTTGGATTTGTCTTTGACTTTCATCTTTCTTCCACAATGTATATATCTTCTGTCAACAAATTCCCACTGCTCCTGCCTTCAACATATATCCAGAACTGAAATACTTTTTACAACACCACTACTGCCCCGATCCAAATTACCATCATCTCTCTCCTGGATTATTCAAACAACCTGCTAAATGGTCTTCTGGAATTTGTCCTTGACACTTAAAGTCTATTCTCAATATGCAGCTAGAGTGATCTGGTAAAAACAAAAGTTACATTGTATTACTTCTTGGCATAAAAACTTCCAATAGTTTATCATCTCTTAAATAATGCATTCAAAGTTCTTCCTTTGACCCAAGGACCCTTACAATAATCTCAGCCCCCATTATGTCCTTCAGTTAATCTCGTTCTATTTTCCCTGCTGATCACTCTGTACCCATATAGTAGCCATCCTGCTGGACCGGGAACATGCCAGACACCTCATCCTGGAAGCACTTGTTTCCTTCCTGAGATGCTTGACCATTTTTTCTTTTTTTCCTTTACTCTAAATTTTCCCAGTGAAAAATTTCCTGACATCATATTTCAAATGACAACCATCTTCACACATCTTATCTATCTTCTGTGCTTTATTGTTCTCCATGGTACTTATCTACTTACCACCAATGAGAAATGGGGCTGGGCTAGTAGTCCTAATTTTTTTTTTTTGTGTACCATCAGGCTGACTCATTAGGGCCCTGTTGGTGTGGGGAAGCTTTGAGGGACTGCTTTATGGAGTCTCAACTGGAGATCTGAAGCAATAGCCCCCTGCCTAGTTCATTTACATAACAAAACCTCTTTATTCACTGAATCAGAGTTTGAAAAGAGAAAAATTGAGAAACACGCATCTGATAACTTCACTCTCCTCTCTTCTTCTCTGCCTCCTCCCCATAATTTCCCAGGCCAAAGAACATGGCTCTTTTATCTTCTCTATGTAAAACTATGGTCAATCCTTCAGACTCTATGGTTTACCCCAAATCAGGCCTACCACCTGTTTTTGTATGCCCACAGGCTAAGAATGTCTTTCTCCTTTTTAGTTGATTAGAAAAAAAAAAAACAAACCAATAATATTTTGTGACATGTGAAAATAATATAAAATTCAAATTTCAATGTCCATAAATAAAGTTTTATTGGCACATAGCCACACCCATTCATTATGTATTGTCTATGGTTGTTTTGTGACCCAGTGGCAGAATTGAGCAGTTGCCATGGAGACTGTATGGTCTGTAAAGCAGAAAATGTCTACTCTCTGGCCCCTTACATAAAAAGTTCCTTGACCTCTGATATAATAGAACGCCTTTCTGACTCAGGATAGGAAAGAATTTCTTAAGACATGAAAGGCACTAGTCACAAAGGAAAAGGCCGATGAATTGGATCATGGTAATACGAATCCTACATAGAGATTGAGACAGGGCAGGGAAGAGAGAAAAGAAGTAACTACATGAAGAGATGATATTTAAATTGAACTCTGAAAAATTTTAAGCACACGTCACTGTCACTGTACAGTTCTTAAAATCCAAGCCCAAACAAATGCAGAGTATAGATGACAATGTTTCTTAAAAAAGACCTTTTAAAGGCATAGGTCCAGATTTCCTTTTGACTTTAAAGAAAAGATTATTTTTCTACATAAAATTGTAGTAACTGTGAAATTTTTCAGAACTTAAGGACAAATTTTATGTCTCTGCCACTCATACTGTTAGGGTCCGTAATCAAAGGATTGAGACTGAGACGGCCCTGACCGGTCAGTATGATTCTCGATGCTTGGTGCGAAATAAAGCTTTGCTTGACCTTCGCTTTGTATCAGTCTCGCTCCTTTGATTACGAACCCTAACAATACTTCTGTAGGCACTGGACTGCTCTTTGCCAGGTGGGTATCTTGTTGCCTGGTATGTTCCAGAACTCCCTTACATCAGGGATGAACACCACCACGTCTTAAACCTAGAAAGAGAAAAAGAAAAATTAGCATGAAATATTGCCAGTTTGTTCAAGAATTTGGAGATACCTGGGGGTTCCTTAGATAAGCAATGATCTACTTGTCATGACATATCTTCTAAAAGGTTTGTAGTTTTGTCTTTCATCTTTAAGATTTTTAACCTGGATTTGATTTGATTTTGTGTATAATGAGATAACCAATTATCCTGGTGGCAACCACCTTTCAGAGCCTACTGTAAAGTGTATTCTGCCATAAATTGAAGAATCCATTTTTGTATGGAACTTATCTAGTCCTTTGACTCTGGTGTATTTCTCTTTTCCTGTCCCAGTATCTCACTGTCTTTATTACTATAGCATTATAAGAAATTTCTAGATTTTGTATGCCGGTCTCTCTGATCTTCTTATTATTATTTATAAAATTTTCTTGACTGTTTGCCACCCTTTGAGCTTTTATATAAATTCTAAAGTGATCTTGTCAAATACTATCAAGAACCCATTGGGGATTTTGATCATTATAGCTTTGACTTTTTATTTTTGAAAAGCTTTTATTTATTTACTTGAAAGAGAGAGAGAGCATAAGCAGGGGGGAGGGAGAGGGAGGGAGGGAGGAAGAGGGAGAAGCAGACCTCCCCCCACCCCGTCCCCTCTCAGTAGGGGCCTGCCCCAGATCTCTGGGGCTCCATTCTAGTACCTCAGGATCATGACTTGAGCTAAAGGCGGACACTTAACTGACTGAGCCACCTAGGTGCCCCAGCTTTGACTTTTTAAACCAATTTGTAGATGTTGGCACTTTTGTGTCATTAGGACTTCCTGTCTCCTTTAAAAACTATTATTATGAAAAATTATCCACCATCCAACTCTAACAAAAAACAACATTTTGACATATTCCCTCAATGAATCCTGTAATTACTTTTGCTGAAGTATTTCAAAGCAAGTCTCAGAACCATGTCACTTCAATCCCTAAATATATCAATATGCATCTCAGAAAGGGAAAAACCTTTTTTTCACATTATCCCCATGCCATTATTGCACCTTATATAATTATAAATAATTTTTATTGTGATCTAATATTCAGGTCACATTCAATTTCCCCAATTATCCAAAAATGTCTTTTTTGCAGTTGAATTGAATTAAGATCAAAGCAAGCTACTCTCACTATATTTGATTATTAGATCTTTTAGGTTATTTCTATTGTAGAATGGTGCTCTCTCCTTTCGTTTTTTATGCTTTTGATTTGTTAAAGAAACTGTATCAGGTGTCCTGAGGAATTCTGCATTTGGTAGATTTCTTCCTATGATGTCCTTTAACTTCCTTTAACTTGTTTCTCCATCTGAAGTATTTCCTATAGAATGGAATTTAGATGTGGAAACTTAGAATTAGTTTTAACTTATTTTGGCCAGAAATACCGTAGATAATTCTGTGTATTTCCAACACATGCAGTATTTCCTATTACATCCTATGAGATGACATATCATGCCAGCTCATCTCACTTTCATATTACTAAGATTGCTATACAGGTGCAAGTGGCAATATCCTGATCCCTTCATTTCATTGTTTCCCATCAACCCATTAATCTAGTGTTATTACCTCCATTAATGATCATATTCCAAATCAGTTAGTTCATTAGGATTTGTAAATGGTAATTTTCTAATTCCATCATTGTATCTGCATTTAGTAACTGGTATTTTTGGCGAATAGAATGACCTGTTTTTCTCCACCAAACATACTTGATTACCCTGAAATAGAATTCATCCAAGAAAGGCAGAATAGAATGCATAATTATGCCCATTTTACCATGAATTCATGGAGTAATGATTTTGTGCTCTCACAAATTTCCATAGTATCTAATGAGTTCTGTTTTTCTGTCTGTCTTTTCCTCCCATCTTTTTTAAAAACATCATCATTATGAACTCATTATCAAACTCATATGTTCATGTGTTTTACCAAATTGCCGGATTTCATCTATAGTCTGTTGGTCCCTGTTCTAAACGGAGGCTACTCCATAAACCTGATCCCCAGGGAAGAGTAGCACAGAGCAAAGCCTCCAATTGACCTGCAAAGAATATCCGACATATGAAAAAATAAAAAGACTTGTTATCTCAAGCCATTACAAGTCTCTTTCAAGTTAAAGCATAACCTAGTTCAATCTGACACACCAGTTTTGTTTTTAAATGGCAAGGCAGCAATGATTAACAGGAATACAAGGGTTAATGGAAAGAGAAAGGAAAAGGGAAGCTGAGAAAGGACCAGGAGTTTGGACTGAAGGTTAAAAGGCTTATTAAAATTTTGACAGATTATTCATTCTTTTCATCTGAACTCTGTATCTTTAAATCCCAATCATCTGTCCATCTGCAGGTTTCACCACGTACCTTCTACTCTTTCTGGGTATGTTTCTGGAATGTTGATTGTTTAAAAAAAATTTTTTTTTTTTTTTAAAGAAAGTCATAGAAGGATTTTTAAGTAGATCTGAAAACTGCGTCAGAAAGTCAGGAAGGCCAAAATAAGGAGCTCTGTTAAGAGACATTCCATCAACAAAAATATCTCTTCTCTCCTCTGCCATGGCAACTCCAAAATAGTAAAGAATATGTAATATGCAGTATCCTTATTTGAACCAGGATGCTGAGACATGTGCAGCCAGCAAGTGTCTATTTTGGTGGCAAGCAGGGGCAGATTCTGAAGACACTGCACTGATTCTCTTGCATTGCTGGAGCTTTCCCGGCTTGTAGTGGCCAGATTCCAAGGATGCTCAATGGATCTACTTTCCAAAGGCTTAAACCGTATATTCACCTTGTGTGTCTTTGTAATTGTCAGAGCCCTGATTCTAACACAGTTGGTGTGTGTCAAAAAACCTTTTTCTCTGGATGTGCCAGAGCTGAGATGTTTGTGAAGAGATACACAGGAGATGTTTGTGGTGATAAAAAGAGAAGAGATGTTTGTGGTGATAAAAGATTGCACTTGTTAGAGCCTCTTGCCCTAGAAATGTTGGTGAGGAAACTGCCCTTATTTGATCATTTTTAGGGTGAGGGAAATGAAAATAAGTTGTGTGCACAGGCTGCCTCAGGGCAGCTGAGTGGGAGAGAGAGGCTCTTTGGAAAACCCACAGTTTATTCTTACAAAACAATGTAGCCTCTAAGAAGTTGAAAACATTTGGAGAAAGTACAGAAATGAAAGCATTATTGTGTGAAGTTCAAAATCTCAAAAGAAAAAAAAAAGGTGTTCTATAAAAGTTTCAGACTTTACTTTTTGCCTTGGAAATCCTCTGGCCTACAATAATATGATTTGTTTAAAATATAGCACTTAAATATTTAAATGTAGCAGGCCCTATGTGTTTAATTTCTTTGTTTAACTGATGCATAGTTTCCCAACTATGTAGTGACTGGTGTAAAGTGTTCTATATTTATGTGGTTCAGCTTTCCAGAATATTTGGCTACTGGCCTTAGATATGTACAGTATCATTCCTTTGCAGTAGTGTTGACAGTGCCCAAATATATTAATGTTATACCTCCATAGTCTACTTTTCTGAAGCATGGTTAGCGATGAGAAAAGTAAGTAAATTATCAAGTAGTTTATCTAAACTGCAGAGACCACAGAGAATTACAAAGTTAAATGTCCATTTCACGATGTACAATGTCAGATCCTGGTAAAATCTTTTATTTATAATTTAAATAATTATGACTTGAGTATATAGATCCTTTATGCAATGTCAATATGCATTCTGATGGAATTAATAGCATGAAGCACAGAGCGAGGCATTAAGAATTTAAAAAATAATCATTTTTAATAGCTGCTTTCCTATCAGAAGCTGTGGGGAAAAATAGTTTTTGAAGGAAAAAGAAGTGAAATGTTACTCTCTAGTGAATGCTTTTATACAGAATGAATGTGTCTTCAAACAAAGGTTTGACTATCCTGATGCCCTGTGGCACCAAGGCATTGTTTTTAAGTGTAGAAAAGAGAATGTGGATACCACGGTCTGGTCATGACCTCTGTGGATACATGGAACCTCTCCCTGGGACTGACCTTCACTGCAGTGAGGTCAGTGACAAGAATGTGTCCTTGAAAAAATCATAAATTGACAAGCAAGCAGAGAATATGAAAGAGCACATTTTCTATCAATCAGACTTTATTAGCCCTTAGGAAGACAGCCTATGTTTTAGAAAAAGCAGTCTACTCCTGGCAACTGGGTCCCAAGGCAGAAATGAATGAAAGAATAGTAAAACAGGCTAAGAGGCAAAAGAGAGCTAAGGAGAGTTTATATTATAAAGCACATGCTAAATTCCATAATGTGCAATGCTCAAAGCAAGCAAGATTTTAAATGATACAGATGTTTCATCTGTATCAGGTGGTTCTAAGAACTCTGAGTCTGCACAGACTTTCTGGTTCAAATAGTGTGATACAATATTTCTGTGTATTCTGTAGGAGACCATTAATCCAAAAGATTCTGTATGGCTTCCTAAAACACTTTATTAACCATAGGAAGATCTGTTTCTTAAAAGACTGTGATTCCCCCCCCCCCCCCACCCGATGGCACTATTCCTTCCTCAACTTCTGGCTGGGTAAACTAGTCTTCTTGTAGAACCACCCCTTTGGCCCCTGGACTTGGTGTGTGAATTAGAAGCATGGATTTGGTGTGTGTATTTGATCTTAATTCCAATTTTAGATAATCTGCTGGCTTTTGGTAATCCAGTCTACCCTCATGACTTTGGACAAGACCATGCTAATCTCCTCCAGACCTGTCATGTGCATGCCCCACACTGTGATTCCACCTTATATGCAGTAGATTGAGATCACCTTTTCCAGAATGCTGCCTTAATTGACCTTCCTCTGGTTTGGTGTACTGCATAGCCATCCACAAAAGTCTACCTTGAAAAAATAAAAATATTCATCTTGTTGAAAGTTTGATGTTTGTAATCACAGCAAACTTTCTTAACCCCTGCATATCTTCCTTCCTATGCATTTAAAATGAAAACAATAGCTATAAGTTCATGATGCAAAAATATATAAATAATTCTGATTTTCTGCAGTTGAATAAAAGCTCACTTTCTCTATTTTTTTCTTTAGAATCCATTCTTAGTCTTAAGACTAGTAAAGAATAGGTGGACAGGGTCCTGAGTGGCTCAGTTTTGTTAAGTGTCTGTCCTGGACTCAGGTCATGATCCCAGGGTTCTGGGAGCCCAAGTTGGGCTCCCTGCTCAGTGCTGAGTCTGTTTCTTCCTCTTCTTCTGCCCCTCTGCCCTGCTCATTCTCTCTCTCTCTCTCAAATAAATGAGTAAAATATTAAAAAAAAAAAGAATAGGTGGACATTCTTGGATACCATATTATCAGGGAGATTCAAAGAATTAAGACTAGAAGTATTGCTTGGTTTCTCTTGAAATTGTGGTAAAACAGTGGATGCTTGTTAAATCCAGGAATTAGGTGGGAGGAGTAGTGCCCCAAAGTACTCACAGTTCATAAAGGCATGACCTGAAAACCTCAGCTAGCAGGGCAGCAGCAACAGCTCACAAACATATGTGGGTAACAAATAGAACTTGTATTTTTTTTTTTTCTGGTTGAAATTAATATCCATTTTGAGTTTTGGCTACATGGAGTAGAGTAGTTGAACACCATCCAAGTTAACTCAGGGTTTCACCATCCCTTCCCCAAGCTTGTGGCTAATTTCTATCATGGTTTATGGAGTATCAGGCCAGCAGTGTGGAGACTGTACATCTTGCCTTGGTTGTTTTGACCAATTCACCCAGGACTGTGTTGAGATGGACATGATCTCTCTGGTCTTCTTCATCATCCTTAGAGGTTGCAGCTAAACTATCTCTTGCTCAAACATAAGAGACTCTTAACTACAGAGAATAAACTGAGGGTTGATGAAGGGATGTGGGTGGGAGATGGGTTAAATGGGTGATGGGTAGGAAGGAAGACACTTGTGATGAGCACTGAGTGTTGTATGGAAGTGATGAATCACTAAATTCTACTCCTGAAACCAATCTTACACTGTATATTAACTGACTAGAATTAATTTATTTACTTTTTATTTTTTAAAAAAGATTTTATTTATTTATTTGACAGAGAGAGAGACAGTGAGAGGGGAACACATGCAGGGGGCGTAGGAGAGGGAGAAACGTGGGGCTCAATCTCAGGATCCTGGGATCATGACCTCCACCCAGGTGCCCCATTAACTGACTAGAATTTAAATAAAAATTTTTAGCAAACAAAAAAATAAACTATCTCTTGCTCATCATGGTCTAGTGGGAAGGAGAAACTTTTGGTGGCTAGTTGTTCTCTCTGTGGCCACAGGACCTCTACAAGTTCTCTTAGCCTCTCTCTGACTCTACATTACCTATATGGCCAATATTATTCCATTGGTCCTAAGCCTTACTGAGCCCTGGATCTCAGAGTCTCCATGTAACCTGTGAGAAAGGGAACTCCAAGAGTCTCTCATTCTCTCTCTCTTTCACTCCTCTACCTTAAATCCTGGATTTGGTCAGGGCATGGTGTCAGGGCATGAGACTTCCACAGAGACCCAGGATCCCCATTCGTGTCTTCCATTCTCTGAGTCATTATCTTTCTCAGATCTGATTTCCAAAGTGAGCCATAAACACTGCCTCTAGTTGATAGTACAATCTCACAAGAATACTATTTATAGCACATATTTATGCCCAAAGCTCTTTATTTAGCTACTTTTGAAGTTATAAAGCCCAGGTTCTAGAAACTAAAAAGTTAAAAAATTTGACACTTTTGGGGTGCCTGGGTGGCTCAGTGGGTTAACGCCTCTGCTTTCAGCTCAGGTCATGATCCCAGGGTCCTGGGATCGAGCCCTGCATCGATCGGGATCTCTGCTCAGCGGGGACCCTGCTTCCCCCTCTCTCTCTGCCTGCCTCTCTGCCTACTTGTGATCTCTGTCTGTAAAATAAATAAATAAAATCTTTAAAAAAAAATTTGACACTTTTGTTGTTTATTATTCTAAACTGCCTAAACTGCTGTCTAAATGAGAGAGTGGGTCATATGTGAACAGAAATCAAGCCAACCAAAACACACAAAATTAGTGATTTATAACAAAACTAGAGTCCATGGAACTGAAACTTAACTACCAACTCAAGTCTGATAGCCAAAAGTTGGTTGCCAAAGCTCAGAAGATAGTCTAAAACCTAGATAGGTTATTTATCTATTATCTAATATCTATCTATCTATCATCTATCATCGGTCAACTACCTATGTCTTCCCCCCACATCAGCCCTCCTCCCCTCTCAGTGAATCTAGAAAGATTTAAACAGGCATGAATTAAAAATGAGTTATAGTCATCAGTGGCAATGAGAAAGGACCAGAAGCAAGGCTAGAAAAATTTTAAAGATTCTTTAAAGGCAAGGACTTCTTGCCACTGGTTGTATTCGGGTCTCATGGTCATGAATGAGGGGCAAGTTCTGAGTAGTAAAGGCGGAGAATGGCAACCACATCAGTCTACAAATGTCAAATGGGGCCAACTTAGATCCAGATATAACCTATAGCAACACCAAGAATCAGTTCATTTTTTAGGGTGGGGCTT